>NC_140591.1:212898203-214154381 GCF_964204655.1 Triturus cristatus | reverse complement strand
GCTCTCCGCGGAACGCGAAAATGTCAAATTATCGCAATTTCCGCGAGCGGAACGGAAATTTAGCCCAGGCCTAGTGTCTGCCACCCTGGAGTTCCCGAAACCACGGGAATCTGTAACTCTGGGGGCAGTCGTCTGGTATCACGTGTAGGACCCTGGAAATTTCCTCAGAAATGAGGAATTAGTGGGTGAGTTTGTTATTCTGGCTCTGAGTCCCCAGGTTATTCTTCATTTCTCCCGGGCTTTCCATGGGAGTCTTCATCGGATTTTTGCAGGGGGAGTCTCTAGGTGTCAAACCCCAAGCCCCAGAGTTATGTAAAGTTTGTGCAACACCGGACTGCTAGAAACGTTGCCTCACTGGTTTCTTGAACTGGAGAGCGCAGAACTGTGCCATGTCTACAAAGACGCATTGCAGTCCTTCTCTCTCCATGTGCTGGTGCACTTTATGCAGCCTTGCACCGATGCAGGAACCCTTATGACATAGTGCAAGGGTATCTGTGTTGTGTTCAGGATAGTTATGGTGCAGGAAGTGGTCCCTTCATGCACCAAAACTACCTTTTGATGCTACTGCCGCTATGTATGTGTGCTGCAGAATGCACACACACAAAGAGGAAAAATGAGAAGAAATAAAAAGATTTCACCTTGTTACATCAGCCTCAGGAAGGTGCAGGATTTAGACATACATCCATGTCTATGTGTCTTTGAAGAAATACATTTGCGACAACATCCATGGGTGATGCGCGGGACACCCCATCTACCACCCATGAATCCCTTCCTGATGCAAAGTAATGGATGACGGCGCATTGCGTTGTGGTGTGTTAATTTAAGTTAAAAACCAATACAAAAGGTGATTTATGTTGGTTTGCAAATCCCACAAGAAGACTTTGTGTCAGGTCAGCATAAAAAAAGAAACATAGCACATGAAGCAAACGTTTTGTAAATCTAATCCCAGTTCTGATGAGCTTCCCTAGATATCAGCAGTCAGAAGGCTAGCACCAGCTGTTAGCTTCTTCATCGGAATTATAAAGTAATTCGTAATGAGGACCGTAATCTGACATTCCAAACTGATGGGATCTTGACAGAACCTAAGGTAAAGAATTATGCAGTTCATATATCCGATGAGTTCAAAAAAGTGAAAAAAATATAGGGAGCTCACTCTGACTATTTTTCAGACATCCCACATCACAAATAACTATGATTAGCACATTTCACATTGAGAGCTCCCCTGAAGGCAATACAGTGGCTCTGAGCCAATAATAGTGGGTCTTCTGCTCTAATATTCCCATGTTTGTTTTTCTGGCCCTTTCTTAATTTTGAACATTCTACCCCCAGTCGATGGAATATTATAATTGTATTATATCACTTCTAACTTGACCTATGACTCAGGGTCAGACTGTTCAACAACCGGCATAGTCCTCATCAGCAGGCGATACTCCTATATTATGTTTGTTGAGTTATAGTACAAATAGTAGAAGAAACAACAAGCAGCGAAGTAAAATGTGTGTCTACATGGCAGTAAAACAAATTGGACAACCAAAGTAAACATGTCACCATTTATTGTGAAATCATTGCTCACGGAAACCGCTGGACAAAATAGTTTAAAAAGCCTAAAGCCCAATCCCTCCTTCGTGATTGTTTTTGTCTGTAGATGAAACAATTGCTGATTTTCTCATCCATGTGCTCATCCAGGAGGATTGAATGTTGCTACGAAGCCTTATTCTTCAAGCCGCATAAGCATCTGTTTGTTCATCGCGAGTGCTGAATCTTTAAAGCGGCTGGATTCGTCCATCTGCCCTGAGGACATCTCCCATCCAATCAATGCAGTAATTACTGGAGGTGTAGCCGGTTCGACCAATTGTGGCCATTGATGCATGTTCTCATGCCACGGGAGCAATGCCTCCTGGTCCAGAGCAAACAATACATTGCTGATCATGTACTGCTCTGTTTTTAAGTCATTCTGGAAGTGAGCAAGACCCCACGTTTGCAGAAGCATTTCCCAAATTGGGTTTTGGTGTTTCTTCAAGTTACCAGGAAAGGCAAATGGTCTAATATCACTGAGTGAGTGAATAAGAGTTGTTGCGTGTACTCACGGGGTTTGGTGAGTGGCAGTGGTGGTCAGAGTGCCAATCCTCAATGAACAAGTGGAAGTTGATGTTTTCTGTATCTGGACTTTATCATAAACCACTCCATTTAATGTTTGCATTTTTTTAGAAAAGCCACCGCTTGTATTTACCACATCAGGCTCTTAATCATCAAAACATAGCTAGTCCTGATTTGTATATTGATTGCAATGTCTTTTTTTTAATTTTTCCAAGCAAACTGTCCACAATCCACATACCGCCATATGTGTGGTAACTCTTTACAAAAAGGATCTCCAGGTCTGTCAATTAAGACCATATACAGTGGAGATAGTTAACATGACATACGATCTTCTCTACAGTAGAGATCATAAGCATACATATTACACCTTAATTTTGACATTTTCGCGCTTTCCGCGGAACGCGAAAATGTCAAATTATCACAATTTCCGCGAACGGAACGAAATTTTCGCCCAGGCCTAATTATGACTGGTAGGTTGACAAAGTATTACAAAAGACAGGGCAGCATTACCATCTTAGACAGCGCCACCCGAGCCATGACTGGAAGTTTTCTAAGAGCGCAAAAAGGTGACATTTTGCTGGAGTCCCTGTAGGATACCTCCGAGTTTACCCTCAAGCAGATCCGCCTGTGTATGATAGATTCTGACGCCCAAATATTTAAAGACAATCGGGCCCAAATCTAGATCCAATGGGAGAGTCAGTGGTCTCGGTACAGAGGGACATAACGGGAATATATGGGTCTTCCGCCTATTAAGGCGTAAGCCCGACATCCCAGCAAATTCTCCCAAGAGTTGCAGTAGCTCAGGTACTCCCACAGCTCCATCCCGTAAATAGCACATCGTCAGCATAAAGTGAAATCATATGAATGGCCCCATCTAATTTGATCCCCAACCTCCCACCTTCCTGTCGAATGCGTTCCACCAAGGGCTCCATAGCGAGAGCAAACAACAGTGCTGTCAGGGGGCAACCCTGCCGAGTCCCCCTATAAATATTGTACAACGGGGATATATTAGCGCCAGTGCGGACTTGTGCACTAGGCTCCTCGTACAGCAACCGTACCCATTTTAGCCAGCCCTCACCCATCTTCATCCTTTCCATCGTTGCCAGTTTGAAGTCCCAACTCAGGGAGTCAAAAGCCTTCTCAAGGTCAATTGACATCACTACTGCATTTGGGTAGTCACCTAAATCTTTATGGAACATCACATTATACAGCCTATGCAAGTTATTAGACGTGGATCGTGTGGGTATAAAACCGTTCTGATCCGTGTGGATCAGCCGCTGCATATAAGGCAGGAGCCTAGTAGCCAACGCCTTGCTGAGAATTTTGAAATCGGTATTTAACATGGATAAGGGCCAGAAATCCATCACTCTCGGATGGTCCATCTTGGTTTTTGGTATGGGGACCACCAGAGCCTCCCTTATTGAGGGAGGGAGCCTGCCCCCCTCAAGTGCAATCGCATACAGGTGTTCCAATTGTGCGGTCAGGATATCAATACATGCTAAGTAAAAATCTGCAGGTAAGCCGCCGGGCCCGGGTGTCTTCCCACTCGCCAGCCCCTTAATTGCTTCCCTAATTTCACCCACTTTAAGTGCTAAAGCGAGAGAGTCTCTAATTGCGGCCTCTAACCCTGGTAACTGTAGTGTATCAAAATAGCTCCTCGGGTTAAACGATCCCTGGCTGCCGATACAGGGATTCATAGAATGAAAGGCCTCATTGATATCCCTCGGCGAGCAAAGCACTTGCCCCATATCATCAAGGATACTCGGGATGGGCACCCCAACTTTCAGGTCTAACCAGCCATGCTAATAATCTGCCAGCTTTGCCTCCTTCGTCGTGCTGACGCTCTTTATATTTTGCCAGGTCCACTGTCCGTAATCTATCCCATGTATTATTTTAGCGGCTCTTAAGGCCCGCCATCTTGTCATGCACCGCTAAACCACTCGCTAAGTCCCTGTCTATGGCTTGGAGTTGTTGCTCCAACACTCCCAGTTCTCTGATTATCTCTCGCCGGAGGCCCACCACCTGTCCCAGGCATTGTCCCCTGGTGACCACCTTAAACGCCTCCCATTCCACCAACAAGGAGCTAGCTGTACACCGATTCTCAGAGAAATAGGTCATCAAAGCTGCTGATAATAGCTGTCGAAACCCGTTATCTTCCAGCAGGGCAGAGTCAAATCTCCAAGAGGGCATCGGCGTTCTCTCAGGGGATGGTGCGAACCGCATAAGCAGGGGACTATGGTCAGAGATGGCCCTCCCCAGGTATTCAGCCTCAGTTAGCATGTGGATCAGTGTCGTGGAGCAAAAGAACATATCTAGTCATGTTTGGAGATCATATAGATCAGAATAATAGGAATATACTCTTTGTTGGTCGTTTTGAAGTCTCCAGGTATCCACCAATCCCCACCCCGCAACCCATCTACTAAGACCCTGTGCCGTATGGGATGCCAGTGTGCCTCTCAATGGGGGGGGGAGTAGATCTATCTCAGTTTACATCACACACACAATTGAAATCACCACCAAGGATCAGATTGTCAGCATCCACACCCGCCAAGACACCTGAGAACCTTTTTAAGAAAGGAATCTGTTCTCGGTTGGGGGCGCATACGCTTTCTATTGTGATCTCTCTCCCTGCTAGTTCCCCTGGATCACCACATACCGCCCGTCCATGTCTACCATTTTACAAGAGAGTAGAAAAGGTACCCCAGATCGAACCCACACAAGGGCCCCCTAGCAAAGGCGGAGTAAGTAGTCGCATACAGCTTACCCCTCCATCTACGTTTCAAGCGCACCACCTCAGTCTCCGTGAGATGGGTCTCCTGCAGGAGCGCCACATTTACACCTCTTCGGCGTAAATAATTCCATGTACAATAGCGCTTAGCAGGGTAGCCCATACCCCGGATATTCCACGTAAGGAACTTGAATCCTGCAGGTGGATGCATCAGATTCACCATCAATCAAAAGAATAGTCCCCGACCGCCACCCCATTCCATCAGCCCCAGAAAGTACCATAGACCACCTGGCATATAATATCAACCCCAAACAATTAACTCCCACACCCGTGAGCGGACTGACAACGATCAGCTGCCCAAATGTACAAAAACAGTGCATAGCACAATCTTACGATAAAACAACAAGGTCCTAGGCAACTAGCCAAGGGCCTACAAGTGGAGGTCGACCAAAGCTACGAAAGTTCAGTTGTAAATAAGTTTGACATCCATGGCGTCTCAGCCAAAACAAGCCATCCCCCCCGCGCCCGGAGGCCCCCCAGCCACCCCTCCCCCCAACCCCCCACACCCATCAGGAAAACAAAGGACATAGTGTACAATTTAAACTTATGCATACCATACAGGTCCCTCAGTTTTACAGGATACCAGGAGAAAGGAGGAGGGAGCGGCAGAGAGGGAGAGGGGAATGAGTAGAGCGAGAAGAAATGAGGGGGAAAGGAAGGAAGCGGAGGGAGGGGAAGGGAAAATTAAAGAGCCATTTATCCGAAGAAGTCATCAGCCGTCTATGGGGTCACATCCGGCACTTCTTTTTGTCCACTTTGTGAAGTGTCCGACCCGGAGTCGTCGGAGCCATGGTTCGGATCCAGGCCACCCTCTTGTGCAGTTTCTCCACCTCGCAACAGTTCTGCAACAACTTGCAGCGCATTTGCTCGTTCCTTCGCCATTGCCTACGGGTGCGTTTCCCATGTTCTCCTGTTCCTGTCTCCAATCATTGAGATCGAGGCTTGGCCTGACCATCAGTCTTTTAGGTTTCGATCCAGTCCCAGGCGGATTTAGGATCATCGCAGAAGTGTGTCTTTCCGTCTAATTCGCAGCCTGGCCGGGAACATCAATGAGTATAGAATTCCTTCCTCGCGTAGCGCTCGCTTGACCTCCAGGAAGGAGGCATGACGACGCTGCACCTCCAAGGTGTAGTCCGAGAACAGAGAAACATTGCAATTTTCCACCATGTAAGGACCATCTGATCTTGCTTTCTGGAGCAGCAGGTCTTTGTCACGATAATGAAGCAACCGAGCCACCACTGGTCTCGGGGGTTGTTCCGGCGCAGGCAGCCTGCTGGGCCCTCTCCAGAGTGTAGAACTGCGAGAGGCTCTCAGGTGCCACCACGTCTCTGAGCCAGGTCTCCAAGAAAACTACCATGCCCTGTCCTTCAATGCCCTCCGGCAGCCCCAGGACCCGCACGTTGTTTCGCCGATTGCGGCCTTCAGCGTCCTCCGCTCTACGTTCAAGCACCTCCATTCGATCCGAAAGGTCTTCCACCTTCGCGGCCAAAACTTTCTGCGCTGGGGCCAGTTCCTCTGAGGTCGACTCTGTATGCTTAACTCGATCAGATAATTTACCATGCTCGGGTCATAACAAGCCTAGTCACACTGCATCTATGCTGGTATCCTGGTGTAGCATATGATTGCAATGTCTTGGTCGTGGCCCGTGTGCTGTTTTGGAATGGCATTTCAAAATATATGTGCAAGCGTGCAGAGACGCCTCCCAAAATTCTAGTGTTTCTAAATTCATGACCTCCTTTTGCACTTTTTCAAGCAGCAGCATAAATGTGAGAAATAATATGGCTGAAGGTTGTGGTGGTGCCATGCTGACTGTTTTAGTGGCACGCTAAAAAAGCAAAATAATTTGGATGGATGTTTTAAGCAACCCCCACATTCATGAATGCTGCAAAAGGCATATGTATGTATGTATCTTTCAGCATTTGTAGAGCACAAACCTTGTTGAGAGGAACATAGCACTGAACACGGGGCATGCCCACCTGAAAAATACAATCATTGGGGAAGGTAAATTATAGAATGTCGGGTCAGGGATAGCGCTCATTCAAGAGAATTGTCTTCAGCCTTTTCAGAATTTTAGGAGAGATGTGCAGATCTGATGTTGATTTGAGATACTATTCAAGATCTTGAGAGCATGAATGGGCTTTCATTCAGTTTTTTTCTTTGCTGCAAAATTTTCTCTACTCTCTTGTGATATCCAGGTTCCTGGTCTGGCATTCTCCCCCAGAAGTGGTAGTTTGTTCGAGGTAAGCTGGTGGTCTAGTTGAGGCCTCTATAATTGATTCAGCTGTTCTCGAAGATGATTTAGGCTGAAAAGGAGAGCCAGTTTAGGTGTTTTAATGCACGGGTGATGTGGACAAATTTCTTCAAGCCTGTGATGAGCGATGCTGCTGAGTGTAGAATGCATTTGAGGAGTGCTCGGTGGTACTGGGAAGCAGAGAATTGCTCAGGTCCGAGACATTAGACAAAGACTTGTACTGTTGTTCTGAATTCACCTTCCGGGAGAAACAGTTTAACTTTCTTCAAAAAGGACAGTTGGAACCTATCTGTCTTAGTCTTCCTGATTGCAAGTCTCACCTGTTGTTTCCGCAGAGGTGAGATGCAAGATACGAAGATAGGTTCCCAACTTCCACACCCACCAATGTCAGACCAGCAGGGTCAAAGATAACATGGTAGATATGGGGGAAGAGGTGAAACAAACCAAGGAAAGGGAGAATGGAAAGAAAACACAGCGTCTCCACACATCAGGTATGGATATTCTTGTTGGAAGGTCCTTGTTTGATTTCTGTAGTAGATATACGGTTAATTGTAGGACAAAAGGCATACAGAATAACAATAACACTGAAGTTCAATTTATAATGCGATAGGATAACTACCTGGAGAATTCCCCCTTCCACTCGGGTATATGCAAAATTAACATCAGGGTCAGTGGTATATAGATCTATGAAAGAGATATGATATTATCAACAAATACTTTAGATCAACATGACACAGTAATTAAAAGAGGTATACATATAACCAACATTAAAGAGGTTCAGCGTAGAATCCAAAGAAGCCCAACTTATTTATATCCATTGGAACCAAGAGAAAACCCCAAAACAGATTTTAGCAGAAAAGATAATAAATGATACAAAAATATACCCAAAAATGTGCAGGGCTATTTGCTAAGAAAAAAGATAATGCCCCTTAAAACTCAGGAGACTAATGTTATCTATCCTTCTTATTTATAGCCAACAAGTAATGCCAGCAAGGAAACAGAATCTCCATGAAAGAAGGAAACTATCTCAGATAAGTATATATATGATATATGTAAAAGTAAAAAATGTTTTTTTACCACATTGATGAATGTGGATTCTTTGTGAGCAATATCTTTTTGTATTTTTTATATGAAAAAACTGAAGCCCCCGTGACGTTGAGCAAACCGCCGTACCCAGGGAAACTCAGGCGGCTTCGGGAACTTCAGCAAAACAGAACAAATAATGAAGGCCCCCGCGGCGTAGCAGAACCAAGGAGTCTGGCGAGAAGACTCCCACAGCCGTAGGCAGTGGCGTCCCTAGGTGGGTGCGGGGGGTGCGGACTGCACCGGGTGACACCATCACATGGGGTGACACCCGGTGACAGTGGGTACAGGGGACTGCGGCGGTAGGGGCAGAGCGAAGTGCGGAGGTACGGGGCACTACACTTCTCGCACACGCGTTCAGTGATCACGACTCTTTCCTTGTTTGCAGCTGAAAAAATAGTGAGGAAAATCTACACTAAAAGTATTTCTGCAATGCGGTAAAGATAAAATTACTTGTTTAATTGTAGGAGTTGTATAGCATACCGTCAACACATGGACAACTGCAGGAGCGCGCGCTGCGCCATGTATTTAGCTCATCTTCCTACGGATTTACTCTTTACGCATGCGCAGTCTGTAGACCTCCACCCTCACTTTCTCTTTTAGTTATTTGTGATTTGCGGGGTCGAAAAGCGGACAAAAGGAAGTCATTGTGGTGGGCGTAGGCAGCCGGGGCCTGAGGCTTCACATACGGAGCTCCTGCAGAGCCGAGGACCGGCTGTGGTGGTTGCACTGTGAAAGGCGCGATGTGAGTGCTCTTTTCAGCCGCTTGCAGTTTAGCTTTTACAGGTTGCTTATTGCGTATGTAAAGTTGCTTTGTGCTTTACCTCTGTATGTAGATTGTGATAAATATATAATAAACTATCAGGCAGTTACGGTGCAAAGATTACACAAAATGATTAGGACGTACATTACAAAAACTCGCATCATGGAATAATATTTCCTTGCAAGACCGGCAAAAGTAGCAAACAGGCTCGGGATTGGTCTGTAGAGCAATCTGGCAGTACCCGACGAGCTGATCTAACAGATGAGTGAGTGTGTGGGGCATTTTTGGACTGTTTTTGGGCCTGTTTTAGGTTCTTTTAGGCCGGCCACTGTGAGTTAGCACATTGTCTTCACCAAGCACAGATGTAGGCTATGGAACGGCAGTGTGCAAACAGCTTCTCGGAGCTTGACATAGACAACGCTGGTTAAAAGGACGGGCTGGTGCTGCTTGCCTTCTTTCTCCATGTACGCTTGTGATGTGTTTTCGATCTTCATTTAAGGAATGTTGAAAGTAAAATGTTCAGTAGGCATAACGCGTACAAGCTGCAGGAGTGACGTCTGTTTTATTGAATGTTCTTGTGTTTTTTAATGCCATTAGAGACTCGTTTTATTACGGCGTGCAAAAGTGTTGTATTGTGAGTCATTCGACATGCAGATGGAGAGGGGCTGTGATCTCTAAGAGACATGGCCATAGTTTTGAACAAAAACTGTGGGGGGGGGAGAATTCCTGGGTCCGAGAGCTCTCATTGGCCAGTGGACTTCAGAAGCTTGAAAGAGCCCTGGGCATGCCTTTGCATGCGGCACGAGGGAGTGTGGCAGTATCCATAGCTGACACTGCGACCCCGACCCCTGCAGAGCCCCACTCTTCGCTGGCTGCCCGGCTGAAATTAGCAGCTGGGTGGCAGGCGAGCTCACGGCAGCGCGTACAACTGTTAAATCGGCTTCTGCTATTTGTCACAGTTATACCACTGAGAGTGGACAAGGATTAGGCGCACAGTTTTGCCTAATTAACCTAGTTAGAAGCCTCTACCTTTCTGAAGCAGTTGCTTGCATCCTGCGTTGGTGTATGTGCACAATAATGATAAACAAGACAGACAATGGTTAATTTTCCAACGTAACATATTAGTATAACTTTCGACAGTAGTGCTCATGTTTTAGGTACAATAGGGTGCGCGGAAGCTGCATTAGGGCACCATAGCCAGCGTATTCTTAGTTATATATAAGATTATAGCTCAAAAAAGGACTCCATACGGATATTTGTTGGAAGTATGAATTTTGTTGCTTGTTAAATAAACACATCTTCGGGTTAACTTACAGGCAACCAGAGAGGCATTTAACAACGAGATGACCTAAACTGACTGCCCACTTGATTTGATAACCACCAACCAGGAATTGTTTAGCACCTGGTGTTATCTTTTTAGAATTTTTTAGAGTTCACCCTTCATCAGGACCCCATGATCAAGGAAAGTCTAGCTCCCACACAAAACAAGTAGCCTCAGGCCAGCCCCAGTGTTCAGGATTTCAGCTGTCCCGCAGATGTGGGAGATGATGCTGCTTTCATACCAACGTCCTGATGTAGACACTGTTCAGGTTATGCCATGTAGCCCCATCAGTACATATTATCATATCGCTCTGTAAGCCCACCAAATCTCCTGTGATGCTTACCTCTGCCCAGTACTCCCCACCACTCCTGTACTATCACTTCTATTACCTGCAAGCCACCTATTCGTTACACTTCTTTTTCAAAAGAAATGCACTGAAGCCGGCGACGATGCTCACCCTCTTTTGCACTCTGACAAGTGTAGGTTAACCTTCAAGGCTTGTCCACCACTAGTCATACTGAAATTCACCTCCAGTCTTGCGGGCAGGCCTATGAAGCAGTACACCCTAGAACAGTGACCCTGTCACTGAGATCACAGCACCCTTGTGAAGGGCCAGCTCTAGGGTGCTGCAACCGGTGTGACCGCACCAGGTGCTCACTTTAGGTGGAGGCATCATTTTTGCAAGTATATTATGCTTTTAAAAGCGCTTGCTGCCTCCTTCCTGGCCTCCAGTAATTTTCGGTAACAATAAAAATGTCATGATGACTCTGGTGATTAATGTTCTTCCTAGAGAGAGATCGGAACTTTGTCTAATGGAAGATTGGACTCATGGAAAGGTAGCTCAGAGGGTTAATGTACCTGCTGCAGAGAACATGTACCATGCAGATCACAAAGTGCACATAATGTAAATAGGCCAGTGGGCTACTGCTTTTGTCAGAGAGATCCTTTTGTTACTTGCAGTTTATAAGTTAAAATCCTAACATAGAACAGTGAGCTATTAACTGTCATCTACTCCGCAGCAACACAAGTCACATGTTTTATTAACTTTTGATACGTTTGAGCTACAAACAATTTATTAGTTGAAATGGTCAGATCATGCTGCAGATCTTGCATTATGAAGCAAATATGGCAGAGCCATTATTATTTAGAAAACATTTGCAAACTAGGATTTTTAGCCATTCATGTTTGAACTGCTGTTTTGGAAAAGGGAGAAGTGCTGATGACAGAAACTCCATGGCTCGGAGACAAATGGCTTGTGCTTTCACATTTTATCGTATTTGGGGACATTCTGTGATTAGAAGCATATCCCACTTTGTGAACACATTTTACTGTCAATAACTCATTATAACCTTAAATAATCATGTGTATCCAATGGTTGATAAAACTGGGCAGTAAAACCAAACAAATACAAAAAATTTAGATGTTTGCGCATTCTGGCCACGCCTCTGGCTCTGCCCACTGATCCAATCCTTGGGTTATTCCCGCCCTCTGATTCTCTGCCCACAGTTCCCCTACTTTTTTCCCCCCACTTCGACCAATGATATATCGTGTTGCTGGATAGTGGGAACACCACACCAGTAAAAAGTACCATACCTATGATATTATAAATTCCAATAAACTGTTGACTAACAGGTAGCCCACTGTACAACCTGATTAATGAATCATTATCACACTGTTTTTAACAGGCACATTTGTAAATATAGGACCTACATTTACAAACGTTACTAAGGATTCTGTATGGTCCCGTTATTTGCCAACTGTGTCCACTGGCGGACTCGGGCCGAGGAGGTCCATGCGGTAAGTCGTGAGGGGGTGACACCATGAGTTACCCGCACCGGGTGACACCAACCCTAGTGACGCCACTGGCCGTAGGAGCACCTGGAAAAAACATCAGGTACGTGAGGAAAGGCAGGACGGGACACACTCACGAGTGAGTAAGAACGCAAAGCTCTCTTCCTCTGCTCAGCCCCGTTTGTTTCCAGCTTGCTTCATTCCCACACATACTCGATCGGAGCAAGCCCGCCACTGATGAAGACTTGCTTGAATAAGAGGTCTCTGTTAAAGGTAAATTCCCAGAGATGTTGCATGACCTTTCTGCTGGGCGGGGAAGCCTGGTAGATTTACATTTGAGGTTCAGACTTGAGCTTGTGGTTAATTGGTGCTGTTGGCAAACAAGAGGAATTCCGTTTTTGTGGAGTTTAGATTCAGGAAGTTAATTGATATCCAAGACTGGATGAGCTCAAGCAGGATTTGAGTCTCTGTATGTTGTTGGTTGAGGATATTTATCCATAAGAGTTGGGCTTCGTCTCAGCAGTCATGGATCTTGATGCTCCTGTGTGCAAGAGTGAAGCTTAGGTGATCGTGTCCTTCCTTGTGTGTAGCCTATTTACTTAAGTTTCATCATATGGCAACTTCCTGTTTGAGGTGATGCTGAAAACGTAATTGTGCTTTTGTAACATGTATCAGACAGTCAGGTCTCCAACATATCCAGAAGACATTCATTGTCACACTAAGCAATAGCATGAGAAACATTGAAGCTAATCCAGTCAGCTCCAAGCAACCCAGCCAAATTGTGTTCTCTATGCTACTGGTCTAGGTTAAATGATAACCACCATCCTCACCACCTAAATCTCTCTATAATATGAGACAATACCCTGCAGTTAATCACCCTGCTCACCGCAATCAACAACAGCAGAATGACTGCAGATGGTATCATACCCACCACCAGTCCCCTCACTGCAGCAGATATTATTGTAGCAGGGGCCTAAGTAAAACCAGAGTGGCTACTGGCATTACAACCTGCACTAAAATCAGTATGGACCCTCGTCAGGCAGTTCCACCAGTGTCTGACATCTGCTCCACTGTAATGATGTTAGAGTTTCAAGGTCCAGAATTTTGAATTGTGTCTTTGTTCTTCATCAACACTACTTTAGACAACACCTTCGAAGAGTATTCGGCAGTTATCGGGCGACTCCCGCTCCCTGTTCAACTTTTTTGACTTATATGGCAGATGGAGAAGAAAGCACAGGTGCAGACCAATAGAATGTGGAGGCCAGGAAGCAGGCTGCAGTAAACCTAGGCCTTTGTTCATTTCAATGGTGAAAACGTAGCAAGACCCTAAGTCCAACGGAGGAGCTGTCAGGTCCTCGGGGACATTAGCACCCACTAGCACTATCACAAACAGTGACGACTGGCGCTTCTCCAATGGTGCACAGTTACTGTGAGATGGCATCAAGTGAAGGCCCAACTCAGTGAAGTATATGTGGATTGTAATATTAGTGGCACTTTGATATAAGGACGATGAATTGTAGCATAGACAAGGAGCAGTAGAAGAGCAAAGTGAATATAGATGAGGTGAACTGATGTACTGGCCTGAGATACTTGGAGCATTTTGGGGGCTTCCTCCATGCCTGGTTTATGTCTCCATTTACCTTGGCAGAGGGACAGGCAGTAGCATCACTCTGACAACAATTCCCACTCCTCCTTCCATCTGCCAGTGACAAAACAGAGGTGGGGGCAAGGATGCCACCAATAAGGGGATGTGATACCTTCCTCTCACTCACTATGTTAGAATAAAATAATTGTTTGGAGGCAGTTGCCCTGGCCAGTTCTGGTGATAATGGTAACACCTGACGCACCTCCACTAGGAGTACAGGAGGACTGCCTCCACCTGCCACCTGCCACATATGTTCTGCAGGCTAAGGGGAATCACAGGGGCCTAAAGGTGAACAACGTTTTTAATTTGCTGTAAGTGTTTGTGAAACCTTGGATAATATTTCCAGTTTTTGCTCCTTTCAGGTGTGCCTTCCCCGGACTGAAAAAAAAGTGGAATTCAGGTAGAATGTGAGTAATGAGGAATACACATGCAGTGCTGCACTTTACTGTCCCTGGGACTGTGATTACTTTAATGAGCTGCATGACCCCTGACGATATTTGCAAACAAGCACCCCAACAGAGGAGACTGTTTGTAACAAGTACCCCAATGCACAGAAGTGCCAAGAGGACTTGGTAGGCAGGCACTCTGCTTTCAGGATCATTGTTAAGGGCCGAGCCAATGTAATTTCCGTAATATAGTTACCTTTAAAGTAATTACATTGCCCGGGCCTGACGGTGCTACCAAAAAAGCAACTGTGCTTGGGTTTGAGCTTACGTTTTTTTCACAAGCGACACAGCTCTAGTTCTGCTCTGCAGGCAGAAAAAATGGTACAATTTACTTGTTTGGAAATGCGTTCTGTTATTGCGTCTAGCTATACTGAGGACTACATGAGCCGTGGCAAGTGGGGAGCATATGGGTACATTTCTGACTTTAAAAGGGAATTCCATGGATTCCCTCACCCAAACTGCACATCTGCACCATAATGAGCAGTGAATCCCTGGCATTCCTCTATTCCAGGGGATATTCGTGCACACAGGTGAAGCTTCTCCAGATAATTATTGTGTTTTCAGAGCCGCTTGCCAATCCCTGGCATTCCTAACACTTCTTTGCATGTATAGTGGTGCAGGAAATATCTCAGTTATTTCAATGATTTCACTGGGCCTGGACCTTTGGGTGCTGGTAGACATGATGTAGTTCCCACCAGTAGGAAAAAGGACATTAACAAGGTGGTGTGCGTACTGTCCTGCTAATGTTTGTAACAGCCCAGTATCATCTGACCCTGATAGGATCTCCCCTAAAGTTGAGGGGAAGTACAATCATTGGCTGTGTTAGGAAACTGGTAGGGTAGTGCCCTTCTCAGAATCTCCACTAAGGAGACAATCTTCCCTACCACATGGCTGCCTCAATGTTTTCCCTTTATGGAATGTGTTTATTCTAATTGGCAGTGAATAGTGACCAACATGTAGGACTTGGAAATATAAACTGCCACTCCTCGGCCCTTTGCTGACAACCTCTTTCGACAGAGACCTGCATGCACCTTGCCCCTGTTGGTTCTTCCAGAATGTGGAGCTGAATGTTGACTGTTTCTTCCTGGCTTGAAGATTGTTCTACCTCATGCCAAAGACGGAAAAAGAGTTGTCCCAGGTATCAGCTTCTACAGGTTCATGTGAGCTGAATTGTTATTCTTCCTGGTGAAACATTCTCTTCATTCACAACTTCTCTTGTTTTTGTTTTCACTGTCCCTGTCTTTGGTGTATAGGTCCAGGACATGGTTAGTCTGCATGCAAGCTTGATCAAGAGGAAACCAATGGGGGCACTTTGGGCCTCTGGACCTGGACACCATTCTGGTGGGTGAAAATGAGGTTTGCCGCCCTTCATCGTCAATGCTGGCCTCCAGAGCCTAAAGGAGCTCCTGGTTGTGATATTACCCTATTTTAAGGGGCGGCAACTACATATCAATAAAGTGACAGATGTACTTATCATCCTGGATCTGTATCTTACTTTACTTAACCCAGCGAGTCTCCCTATTTTAGTTTCAGGTCATAGTTGCACTCTATGTAGATTGCAAACGTGTTTCTATTTATTTCAGTCTATTTTGGTGTTGGTATAGTCAGTATAATCGTGAATGATACTTACTTAACAGTAACCCAGCTCAGGTGTAAGGGTTGTGGTCCTGTATTTTATATTGGTAAATTCACAGTCGGGTAGTGGCTGCAAACTGTCTCAAAACATTGCTTAAATCATTAGTTTGTTACATGATGTTCACTGGTGCTGTGTTGTGCATCACATTGTCAGAAGTATTGCAATGTTCACAACCATCTCGTGATCATAAACAGTAGGAGCAGCGGGATTCGTGCGAGAGCGCTTTCAAGATGGCTGCCTCCTGGTAATTCTTCCTCAACGCCTGCATTTTGACAATATTTTAGCAACATTTTAACTTACTTGAAGTGGTTTGGAGTGTCTCTTTTAACTCCTTGTGGCCAGTGCTTGTGGTGAGGCTGTTTTTTGAGGCTCTGGCTCCATTTTCTGAGGGCTTTTTTTTGTGCTGCCTCCCTTCATCGAGCTGACCTGAGAGGTGCTGTTGGAACTTCCTGTCAGGAGGGCGGAGACCTATTCCGGAAAAGACGTGGCTGAGACCTAACCACACCCACAGCTGGTTCTAGCTGCTACACAGATGCTTGTTTTGGTTATATCGTATGCATTTTCCTTTTCTTGCTTTCTGAAGTGCTTTTGATGATATTCATATATTTCTTGCTTGGTATAGTGAATATGGAGGGAAATAATTTAAATACATCAACTAACAAACGTAAGCAAACAATGTTTCCTCCACCTGTAAAGTCCAAAATTGTGTATTTTAATGAGCCTTCGCTAACACCGTTATTGGAAGAGATACAAGCAATACACTCTAATACAGATTACATTGTTTTTTAAATCAAACATATTCGCAAGGATATGGCTGGCCTCTCAACGAAATTCTCTGACAAGGCAATACAAATCCAGGATAATAAGGTTAAAATTGACAATATGTTGCCCCTCACTACAAAAATTGTGCCAAGGAATGCTATATTACGAGAATTAGAAAATCGTAATAGGCAATATAATTTGTGCATCTTTAATTTGTCAGTAGGGGTTGAAGACAATGACTGTAGGCAATACTTGGAATCCTTGATACCTGGTCTTTTACAGCTAAAATTCTCAGAAAAATTAAACATTGAGAAGGCTCATAGAATTCCTTCGCATTGTAGTCCAAGCAATGTTAAGCTGAGATCCCATCTTTATTGGTCAATGGAAATAAAAAAATTATATATCAAGACTTTGCGAAACAGACTGGTAAAATTTGCAAATAATTATTTGATCTTTGACCTCGACTTAGAAGCTGTGGTTTTAAATATGGCCTTTTTTATCCTCCTGTTATGAAAATCTGGAAGGATGATATCTCAAAATATTTCCACCGTCATGAGGACCTTCGTGCATTTTTAGACCAACATTCTCTGCTCTCCTGGAAACAAGTGACACTTCAACATGAAATATACATGCGAAAATTCTTGATTATAGCCTATTTGACTATACCTTTTGTGGGGGCATTGTCTGGGTAGGTGCATATGTGTGTGTGCAAATCTAGAACGTTCTTTATGTTTCTATGCTGTCTTTTTTATGTTTGTCCTTGTCTTTTCTTTTTCTCATATCTTCCTTGTGTGGCTCTACTCTCTATTCCTTCAAGCTACAATTCTTCGTTCTCTGTTCTATCTCTTTTTTCTACTGATCGTGTATGATATTATTACAATTAAAGTTGTCTCGTTTAATGTCACATGTTTAAGACACCCTGTTAAAAATGTTAATGTTTTAGATTATTTAGCCAGGCATAAAGCGGACATTCTTACTTCAAGAAACTCATATAGACAACAATACAGTTTTATCATATATGAATAAATGGTGGGATGGTAATATTATATCCTCGCCTATAGTTAGTAAAAAGAATGGTGTTTCTATCCTTTTTGCAAAGAAGTTAAATATTCAAATACTATCCAAATATTCAGATGCAGAAGGTCGTTATATTATTGCTAAAGTTAAAATTGATGCTAACAGTTTTTTATATAATTAATGTATATGGTCCAACAAATTATAATCCTAAATTTTGGTCTCTTTTTACCTTTATAATGATTAAATTAGGTATTGTTCCACTTACTGTTGGTGGCAATTTGAACTTAATCTTTGACCCACTGTTGGATTGGTTTTCTCAAATTAAATATTGCCCCCCCCCAAGGCTTATCTTATTTTTAAGTATGTTTTTAAGTCAACCAAATTGGTGTATATGTGGGGTCTCCATCACCCAAAAGAGAAACAGTTTACTTTTTTCTCTAATCCTCACAATTCTTATTCTCGTATTGATTATTTGTTTATTTCCCATTCATTAATTCATTCATTTTCTGAACCGATAATTCACAACATCGACATTTCTGACCATGCACTTATTTCAGGTGTTATCAGCCATTATTTTTCTTTAAATCCAGAAGGTTCTACTTCACTTGTAAATCATTGGGATGCATTTAAGGCTTATATTAGGGGGGTAACAACACCAATTATGGCGCACGAAAACAAAACTTTTAATGCTAAACTTACAGAGTTTAAGAAACAAATAGCAAAATATGAGCGGTTCTTTATTTCATCTAATGATCCTAAATACAAATTGAAATTACAGAAACTCAGATATGAATTAAACTCTTTGTTAAGTAGAAGATCTGGTATACACATTTTGAATAAAAAGGCTAAATTTGATTTCAAAGGTAATAGATCTGGGCGACTTTTAGGCAAATTAGCTACGTATTGAAAATGATAAACTCCAAATAAATGCAATTAGTGGCTCAAATGGTAAATTGTCACTATCCCACAAAGAAATCATTAATAAATTGTTGGTTTACTAATCAAATCCATACAGTAATCCATCAGATATAGAAAACCTTAACTTTTTTGCCCTCCCTAAAATTACCCAATCAGTGAAGGAATATTTGAAGATGTTGATTCTGATATTAATATTAACTCTGTTAAACCGGGTAAATCACCTGGATCGGATGGTTTACCTGCTGAATTTTATAAAGACTTTTCTCCTTATTTGATGCCTCAGTTACTTAAATTATTTATTCACTTTAGTATCTGAGGAGCTACTTCAGGATCCTTTACTGAAGCTTTGATTATAGTTCTTCCAAAACCCAATAAAGACCCCACTATTGTCTCAAATGACCGCCGTATTCCCTTAATTAATCAAGATTGTAAACTTTATGCGAAAATTCTTGCGACCAGATTGACTTCTATGCTTGACACTATTGTTCACATTGAACAAACTGGTTTCATGAAAAATAGACATTTGTTGAATAATTCTAGATTATTATTTCATGCTATTGAAACTTGTCATCTTTGCCCATTCCTGCTGGTGTCCTTGCATTAGATGCTGAAATCTATCCATCTATTTAGTACTTTATCTGCTTTTAATTTTGGCAATTCCTTTATTCGCATGATTTTAGCCCATTATTCTTGCCCATCTGCTAGACTTTTCATTAATGGTCAACTATCCAATATTTTTTTCTTTTTAGAGTCACCCGTCAAGGTTGTCCCTTATCACCTTTGCTTTTTCATCTGGCCATTTCCATCAGACACGCCAAGGATATAAAAGGTATTACTGTCAATTAAGTTACTATAAAAACGTCTGCATATGCTGATAATGTATTATTATATATTACTAATCCAGATTCCTCTATTCCACCTCTGTTAAAAATGGTTGAGTTATATTCCCAAATTTCCAGTTACACCTTAAACGCAAACAATACAGAACTTTTTCCCTTAAATGTGCACTGTACCCCTGATATGCTTCCAAACAGTGACATATCATAGCAAAAAGGAAAACTTAAATATCTTGAGAGTCTTTTCTCTCATACCATCAAACAATCGATTACATTGAACTGTGAGTATATTCTTAATACTAATAAAGACAACATTCAAAAGTGGCCTGTTTTACACTTATCCTGGTGGGGGAAAATTGATTCTGTTAAAATGGTAATTTCTCCATAAATATTTTATATATTATCCAGGATACCTACCCAACTTCTACTTAAGTTCTATAAATCTTTTGACAAGTTACCATCTCAATGTATTTGGAATAATTGTTACAAAAAAATTTAAATTACAAAATGTTATGGTGGTTTCGGTTTGCCTGACTTTTATAATTATCATATCATATCATATCACCAGGAATTTATTCTAAAAAAAGCTGCTTTTGGTTCACCAACATAGATTTTAATAATACATTTTCATGGCTTCTCATTGGAAAAAGGTTTGATATTATCACCATTTCCGTTACGTATGTTACTTACCATGTCTAGTTCAAACTCTTTATTACAAAAATCGACAATATCGAAATCTACAAAATTAATATTATAGGATTTAGATTCTCTCTTTCAAATGCCTATTTCTCACACCTTACATATATCCATTTTGTATAATCATATTATAAATCTTAATTGAAGCATACAATTTTTGCAGTCTTAGATAAATGCAGGAATCTGTTATTTAAAGGACATATACCATAATAACACCTTTTTATCTTTTGCAGAGCTCAACAAAAGTTCCTCTTGCCCCCTTCGGATAATTCTAAATACAAATTTATTTGTAATTCAAATCTTAAATTATTTCATAGCAATTTTCCAAGGAAACATGATTCGGATTTAGAAACATATGTTCAAATAATTGATTCTTCATCACATGCTGTGTCAATATATTATTGAAAAAATTTTTTTTTTATAAGAATAACATTCATTTTATCTCCTCTTTTTGGAACAATGAACTTAATCTTTCTTTGTCTCAAGACTTATGCAAGAAAATTTGGATAAATAGTATCTCAGGTTGGTTACTGGTGTCCTTACATCAAACTAATTCTTTCATATTATTTAATTGTTTATGGACTCAGTTAAAAATGTTTAAGGCAAAATTACTGAATCCTCCTAAATGTTGTCACTGTCATTTTGCTCCAGGTTCCCTTAAACATATGCTTTTTGAAATGTAATATTGTTTTTACATTTTGGAATAAACCTTCATATAATATATTGATTTGTAAATAAGTTTTACTCACAACAAAACTGTCAGATTTAGATAACAAGCTAGTTACTTCCTCATTTCTGCTGCTCTAATATCAATCACTACCACCTGAAAAGACGCTTCATTATTATCAGCATGTAGGTCATGCATGGTGGTCATGGATAATTTTTACCAGAAATGGAGCTGAGTTGACACTGTTGGGTGTTGTTCATAATTCATCTATTTACCAATTGCTTTGGAAACCAATTGATAATTATATAGCATTATACTATTGTTTTATATTACATACTAAGCACAGTTTGTCAGATTTTAATATGTGGTTTTGTTATGCAATACATGTTACCAACAGTTTATCCCCCCTTTTTCTAAAATTCTTATTGCATTGCAGTTCTCATTGTATAGTTATTCTTCCAAAATGTAATATTGACAGTTTAATGTACTTCTTTTGATCTAATTTCTCACTGTAAACATATTTGTTCCCAACTCTGCCACATCTTGACTACCTTATTGCTGTTTTGCTCGATCAGACATGTCTCCCTTTTACCAGATGGAAATGCACACAAAAACTCAATATGGGTCCGGGCAGAGGCTGCCAGCACAAGCGCAGCTTGGCACATGCCTGGTCTCCTTTCTAAGTACAGGGAGAGCTTGCAATGTCTCCACAACAACCGGTAGTGTGGTCTTCACACCTGCATCCATCGGCACCAGGTATCCACACAGCGAGCCGCTGTTGTCTTACTCTCACATGCATCAGTCATTCAGGTGCAGATTTGGATCTGGGAATTCTGGGTCAGCATGGTTATTTACCACTTTGGAGGTTTCACTCATAATTGCAGAAGTTAGATGCTGAAATACAAGCCGGAATCAGTATGTCTAAACATTACTTTAATAAAGCATTCAAGCAATCAGAAGACAGTTTCTCAAAGCTAATGAATAAACACACCTTATATCCCAATTTACAGGCTGACAATTTGAAAAATATAAATCCTAAGAACATAAAAGTACAAACTTAAAAAAGAATTATTGAATCATTGAATAGCAGGCATACCCACAGACTCAGGGGTAGTGGTGGCCCTGTCTGCTGAAAATGAGCTGTGGAGTCTGCATGTACATCGCCAGATGTATTATTGCTAAGTGATCAATATATAGGCTAAATAAGGAACTGTTGGATTTTACCTGGTGTGGACAGTGTATCTAGCATAGCAAAAACCTCAGAGCTGGCCCCGGCAATTTGGGATTTGACCATAAAAAGTATGTGATTCGTTGGGGCAAGCAAGAACAAAGGCCCCTCCCTGACTGCTAGCTGTGTAGTAAAATACAGCCACAATTGGATTTTGGTATACATAAAGTGATGGAATGCTTGAATTAATCTCACCAACTGGTAATTACTCGGGCCGCATCCCAATGCATCGTTATTTTGCACACTATGCCACCTCAGTTTGTGCCCAGCTATTTGCAAATCAGTCTTGACCCTGCTCCAATAACAGTGCAGCCTGAACTGACAAGCAGGTCCTCCGTGAACCAGAACAAAAGCAACCCAGCGCCGACGTAGGTCTCATACTCACTGTGTCACTGGAACCAAGCTGTACCTGGCTGATGAGCCTATAACTATGGCAAAACTGGTCCTGGGTTGATTGTATACTGGTTCAAGGAGGACCTGGCTTGTGGTTCGGGCATGACTGTTTACATGATGAGCAGGGTCAATGCTGATTTGCAGATAGCTGGATCCAAACTCAGGTGGTATGGTGAGCAAAAGAACGATGGACTGGAATGCTACCCCCAATCACCAGTGTTTAGACAAATTGCAAGCATTCCTTCCACGGCCTTTTGGTTGTTTCATTTACCACCCTAAGTGGCATGGGTATTCCCAGATGTGCATCCTATGCTCACTGTGTCACTTGAGCCAAACTGTTCCCGGCTGATGACCTCATAACTAGGGCAATACCAGTCCTGGGTTTCTTGTGTTCCCGTTCAGAGAGGATATGGTCTGGCAATTTGGGCTGGACTGTTCCCATGAGGAGTAGGGTCAAGACTGATCTGTATATAGCTGGGTCCAAACTGAGGTGGCATGGTGAGCAAAAAACAATTTGTTGGTATGCTACCGCGAGCAATCGCCAGTGGTTAGACAAATTGCAAGCATTCCTCCCATCTCTTTTTGTGTATTTTATGTAACCCCCTAAGTGGCATGGGTATGCCCAGACGTTGGCCCCATCCTCACTGTGTTAATGGAACCAAGCTGAACCCGGCTGATGGGCCCATAACTAGGGTGAAACTGGTCCTGAGTTGCTTGTGTTGCAGTTTAGGGAGATCCTTGCCCAGCAGTTCAGGCTGGACTGTTCCCATGAGGAGCAGGGTCAAGGCTGATTTGCATGAAACGGGGTCCAAAGTGAGGTGGCATGGTGAGCAAAAGAATGATGGATTGTGATGCTAAGTCTAGCAATCACATGTGGTTAGACAAATTGCAATCATTCCTCCCATCACCTTTTGTGTGTAATTGCATTTTAGGGAGCCCTCTGCATCTGCTGCAGTATTGAAATCTACACCTCTGGTAGACAAGATGATTCAAAAAGATGGGGCTGGAGGATGGAACAGGGGCAAAAGTTTGGGCGAAATATCACTGATATGGGGCTGGAGCATTTGTCAGGGGAATTTAGAAGAGGGGTGGGATAAAAGAGAGGAAGTCTGTGCGAGAGAGCCTATGACCGGGGAAGGATTCTGAGGAGAATAATTTAGATCTTTAGTTATGAGAAGTCAACATTTTATTAGGAGTGGGCAGAATGCTTTGTTCTGCCCATGAAATTGGCAGAATTTTGGTCACTCCGCATTACTCTTTAAAACAGAGTTTTGGCCAATTCCACCAATCTCCGTGTGGTGATCTTTTTCTCCCACGAGGCTCCAGAAAATGCAAGCTGGTGAGCCTGAGTGAGATTTGGCATCTCCTAGTAAGATTTTCTAGCACGGCTGTAGTGAATGGTCATGGTTAGCGGGCTGCCATTCGAGTAGATTTACTGCAGCTCAAGCAGAGTTTCTAATCGAAAGGCAGTAAAATCAACTTGAATGGCCATGTGCTCTTCCGCATCGCATGGTGCCATTCATGCTGATTTTCAGCACTGTTCACGCTACTGGTGTTAAATTGCAGCGCAAGCTGCATATTTTCAACCTGTTGGTGGAACTCCACAGCATCTCGCAGAGTTTTTATGTAATTCTGCAGAATGAAACTATGCAAGTTCCGCCCACCCCTAAATTTTTAACTTTGACCCAGTCTGTGAATATTTGAGGCCAAATTGCACCACAGGGTTGGAGATAAAATTAATTTCTGGGCACAGATGAGTTCTACTGGGGACTACTAGCCCTCCTGTCTTAGTACAAATTGATGCACCAGAGCGACACAGGGCATTTCTGGGCTCTGTTGTGACATGACAGCAAGGTTTAATGTTGCTACTCACAGCGGACCACTTGTTTATTGATGGGCATTGGTCTTGCTTGTGAAACACTTGCTGTGGGGGTCCCCTTCCAGTTCCTTCCCTTTGAGCTGTGGCGTTTTTGTGAAGGTGCAGTGGTGGCAAAACCAATGAAGGAACTATGTTGCTTTGCAACTGATACCTCTGCCTTTTAGTTGGGAGATTTCCTTAATTAAAAGTAGTCTCACGTGGTTTCAATCAAATCAGATCAAAATGTTACAGGAGACGCTGTTCTGACAGCTAGAGATTGGTTCAGCTGTATCCAATATTTACATCTTGGGTACTTTAATCTGGCCTCTCTATAATGCTATTATGGACCCAAATAGCCTGCACAGGCCTGGAGGAGATATAAATTGAAGATAACGGATTCACCTGTTGAGAAAATGCAAGAAGAAACAGGACTTTACACCAGGACTAAGAGCGGTAGCATCTTGACTTACTTCTAGTCCAGTAATTATCTGGTGTCGTTTTTTCAACGTTGTATTGTAGCATACCAATGAACAGAAAGTTATTGGAAGGGGATGAAAGTCTGCTTCTTGGGACTAGAATCACTGAGAGAAACAAGGAATTTAATTCAGCGTAAACATGCCAATCACTGGCAATGGTGCCTATTGCCTTCCTTAGTGGAGCACCGGAAGGAATTGGGACCCCAAAGATATTGTGTATATTGTGGTCATTAAACCACCCTGAAGATTTGGCAACTAATATCCTAAACTACCTCTGTATAGCAAACTTTACTGTGAAAAGGAGAGGCAGCTAACATTGTGGTGGAAAAGAGGTAGTTTATTTAAAGCAGGAGTCTATCTTGCTTCTACCAGACCACTAGTTCAAATGTTAATAACTGTCAGACATGAATCCAGCAGAAACATCCTGGGTGAAACTTAGAACAAAGCAATACTAAATATTTTAAGAACAGGTAAGTCTACAGAAATGACTAACAAATCAAGGTATACTTGTGCACTAGTCAAGAAGACTAAGACATGAATCCATAGTGGGAAACATTTAGGGGGCAGTCCCTTCTACAGTTTCTCTGAGGGAAACGTTGACATGCACCTAACTTTTCCAATCCTCACTCACTAATTTACAAAGCTCCAAGAGATGTTAGCATCTTGCATGCTAAGGGCCCCATGTGGAGGGGATGAGACCACTCTCTCTGGCTTTGATGGAAGTAACTGGGATGACACAGATGTGATGTTGTCAGCTGCAAGGCTTAGGTTTGCTGCTGCCCATGTTAATGCACATGCACAGAGGGGATATTATTATCCCTTCTGCATCATGGAAAGAAGAGGTGCACCGCTGGCTGAGACACCCTAGCTTTATATTTGCGTTTCGGGGGCCGGAATGTGGCCCAGGTCGGCCGGCCACATTATATTGGGATCAAATAGAGACGGGTTCCCCACAATGATCATCTCAGTTTTTTCTCAACTCAATTTCAAGAAGGAGTTATTCATCCATTTGGCTACCTCCTTCAGGCAGAGAGAGAGGCTGGGGGACGAATTGTCTGCTTGGTTACGTCCCACCACAAGTTGTGTATCGTCTGCATATGTCACTATGTGTACACCAAAAGGCAGTACGATCTCCGCTAGAGGACTCAGGTAAATGTTAAATAGAGTGAGACTCAGGGATGATCCCTGAGGCACTCTGCAGCGGAGAGGCATCTGTTTTGAGGTCACCTCCGCATCGAAGACCTTGAAGAGTCTATTGTCCAGGAAGGACTGCAGCCATGTCACCGCGACCCCGGTCACCCCCAAACTTGTAAGTCTGTGGGCCAAGATTTGTTGGCTGTCTAAGAGGATGATGACAGTGGTGCCTTCAGCATCCAAAATTTTCCTGATTCTTCGACTACAGATAGTAGAGCCGTTTCAGTTCCTTGGAGTGGACGAAAGCCAGTCTGTCATGGATGGAGGAGGTTGTGGGTCTCTAAGAAGGCAGACAGCACAGAATTAACATATTTTTCAGCTATTTTGCTGATCCCTGGAAGACGTGAAATGGGGCGGTAGTTTCCCAGGGAGTCAGGGTCGAGGTTAGGCTTTTTTAGGAGTGCCTTAACCATCGCTTTCTTCCACGGAGGGGGATCCACTCCAGTGGCAAGTGAGGCATTGATCAGTTCAAGTACAGTGGGGGAGATGGTTGTGGCAGCTTGGTCAGACCATGGTACTGGGATGGGTATCCCTCCTACTAAATCCTCCAGATTAGAAAAAAATGGGATCTAGTAGGTGTCCTTTCATGTGTGTTGAGTAGGCAACTTTTTGGAGAAACTAGTAGCCTCAAGGTCATTTGTTATCTCTGCTGTGGACTGCTGAGAGGGGTTGTCAAAGTGGAGATTAAAATCTCCCAATAGTGTAAAGTTAGCAGGGGTGTTGGCCAGATTAGCGGCTATATCAGGTAGAGATTTACAAAATTGTCCCACGGACCCAGGGGGCCGGTAGATTAAAATCCCTGACAGGGTAAGCATGGGTGAAAAACTAATAGAGAATGCAAGGTTTTCACAATCTGGTATGGGGCTTCCGGCAGTACGACAGGTCAGGTGATTTTTCAAGATAATGGCGATCCTGCAACCCTTACCCGAGGTCCGATCTATCCTCTGGATATTGTAGCCCAGGGGAGAGCTTGAACAAGATCGGGGTCAGATCCTGAAGCGAGCCAGGTTTCCGACCCTTCCTCTTCAAGAAAAGTAGAGATTTCTGCCACATACTTAGGCAGCGACCTGCAGTTTAGGAGGAAGATTTCAAAAGATTTAGGGAGAGTGGCATTGGTATGTAGGGGTATTAACATTTTAAAAGAGCAGTGTGGGCACTTAATGAGGCTACTATCGGGGTCAATAGTGTGAAAGCGATTATCCATAATAGGTCCCTTTAATTGGAGCAGCTCTTCTGCATTGTAATAATGCTTTATTGGGGGGGGAGATGCAGGGGTTCTGGCCCCTGACCCCGGCCTGACGTGGGCGGGCGTAGATGAGTTTGCCTTTGGCGCGCTCGCTGCATGCTTCCGCTGCGCGTCTGGGTCAGCATCCCTCGAAATACAAGTTCAGTCCCTGGAAATGAGGCGGCTGAGGGGAGGAGCCATATCCCTCCACAACAATCGGCCAGAAGACCATGGCGGACCGGGGACCAGAGAAAAAAGTGCAAGTGCTTTGAGGTGAGATTAAAGATTTAAAAAATCAGATGCCCTGAACAATTGTGGTGTTGTGTTAAAGTTGTTAAAAATTAAATGGTTAAAAACAAGGTATCAGGAGTATGAGTACACACTTCTAAAAAGATTCCCTGCTGCTTACCGCTGTGCGTGCAATCTCAGCTTGCCTCTAAATACAAGTTCAGCCCCCGGAAATGAGGCGGCTGAGGGCAGAAGCCACGTCCCGGCCAACAATCGCCCGGAAAGCTGTGGCAGACTGGGGACCGCCGAAAAAAGTGCAAGTGCTTCGAGGTGAGATTAAATATTGAAAAAATCAGATGCCCTGAACAATTGTGGCGCTGGGTTAAACTAGTTAAAAATGAAGTGGTTAAAAACAAGTTATCAGGAGTACGAGTAAACACTTCTAAAAAGATTCCCTGCTGTTTACCCCTAAGAGAGGGCACCCAAGCAGGTGTGATGGGTAGGTGACCAAGGTAGTGTTACTGGGGTGTGCACCATGAGATGATAAGGGGCAGCAAGGTGTGGTAGAACCAATAAGGAGTAAGGGTCTATGCCATCCTCCGCATTAAAGAGACATGATGCTTTAGTTTCCACCAAGTGCAGCGAGAAATGCTGAATAGTTAGAAGGGAGTTGAAAGTGGGGGGCAGCAGTCACTTGGCAGTTAGTAGTAGAGGTACACAGGAGGGCCAAGATCCCTGAGGCAAGATTCCAAGGGGTTGGTGGCAGTGTGAGGACCACAGCAAAATAGAAAAGCCGTGTGGTGAAAGATATATGCATTGTAGAAATGGTGTTGAGGTCCTCAACAAAAGAGGAGAGCATAACAGAGGAGTAAAGAGAACTGCCCATCACGAGGATTGCAGGCAAAAGGCAGCGGCAGTGGTACTATCCCTAAGTATCCTGTACCCTTACTATTGAAAGTCCAGATTTACTCAATAACCTCAAAAGCAATACCCTAAATGTGTTTTCTTGTGACCCTCACACACCCTAATGGCATCATGCTTCATCATTGGGTCTTATCCCGGTTTGCATTTCAACGCTTGTGTTTCATGCTTTTTGTGTGGGACACCAATCACTGATTGATCCAATTTCCTCTTGCACAATTAGCATAAATATATGCTCCAAGGGTGTACAAGCCTGCACTACCTTATTTTTGATTTATGTCGTTCATCCTGGTTTGTCTTTGGCTGGGTCCAGACTGAGGTGTCATGGTGGGCAAAAGAACGATGGGTTGGAATACTACCACAAACGACTGGAAGTGGTTGGACTTATTGCAAGTATTCCTCCAATCACCTTTTGAGCATTTAATGTAAAGATCTAAGTAGACAAAGGTATGACCAGATGTGGGTCCTGTGCTCACTATGCCATTGGAAGCAAGTTACACCCAACTGAAGAGCCAAAATCCAGTGAAACCGGTCTTGAGTTGCTTGTGTTCCAGTTCAGGAAGGACCTTATCTGTTAGTTCGAGCTTGATTGTTCCTATTGGAGTGGGGTCAAGTCTGATTTGCATATTGCTGGGTTCAAACTTATGTGGCATGATGGGCAAAACAACGCTGTGCTAGAATTCTGCCCTAGCAATAGCCAGTGTTTAGGCCTATTGCAAGCATTACTGCCATCACCTTTTGTGTGTTTGATGAAAATCACAAAGTGCGCCATCCAGTATTCATTCATATTTGGACAGTGTTGTTCACAATTTAGTTTTGTGAGTAATATTTGGATAACAGCATGGCACTGTTTAAAGATATGGATGTCATTAGGACAGCTTACATACGTTTTTGCTGACTGGCATGGATGTGGTGTGAAGGAGAATTCAAAGCTAGAAGAAAAATTATGTGGAAGTGGTAGATCAGGGGTTTTGGTTGCAATATATAGCACCCCCAGGCCTATACCATCTGTCTCCTTGGTAAGCGATTTAGCCAGTGGCGGCTGGAACAGTTTGAAAGTGGTGAGGCACTTTAATAAACATTAGCCCAAAATGTGCGCTATACAAAAACAGTTTTCCTTTTGTACTGGGCCCATCCTGAGCTTATGTATTTCAACGCGCTCTTCCATGTGCTAATTACTTCATCAGCACATGTGAAAGCATTTTGCTGAAATGCTCCTCGTGATTGCATTGAGGCTCAAGGCTAGATCAGAAGATGTTGGGGTCCAGACACGATGCTGAAAGCAAACACACAACACCACCACATGGATGGCAGTAGACATGGGCAAGAGGTGAGCCCTCTGGTCCGAGTCCGGCTTCCCTGCAGGTTGCGCTGGCTGGCACACTGCGTGGGGGACAATAATAAATAAAAGAAAAAAACGTACCTGCCACCCGCCGCCTCGCCGGCTCAGTAGTCTTCTGTTCTGGATGCACAAGCTCCCAGACACCCCTCCGCCAATCCAGACGCTGCTCTCATGCTGGTAATACTTCTACCCAGCATGAGAGAAGTGCTGGGATGGCAGAACAATCTGGTTTCCCAGAGGGACTGAGAGCCTTTGTCTGGAGAACAGAGCCTGTGCCTGCTGTATCTCCATATCTAAGTGCACATGTCGGTTTGGCCAGCCTAAGAAAGACCAAACCGTCACGCGCACTTGCAGTGCCCATCACTCCTCCCCCAGCTCTCTGCTTTGTTATCATTTTATTTTACATGTTTTCATCGGCTGGCTCCTGCAGTGGAGCGACGCTTCTCTGCCATGACAGAGGACCTGCTGCTGGTTTACTATTACCACTGAGCCCTTTCAGACAGCTCTGTCGCTGGGTGGAAAGGGGGAAGGGGAATAAGCAGAGGTTCAGTAAGGGAGGTGCACTTTGAAATTTCAACAAAGTTAACTCTGCAAGCTTGCACAGAGTGCTCTAAATACGGGGCGGGCACCTGCAAGTGCATTGTCAAGGGGTGCAGGGAGTCACTAAAACTTTGGGATGCAGGGGAGGTGTAAAAGGGAACATTAGAAAAGGCCAGTATGCCAGTTAAGGATGAGGCACAAAAGGCCCCTTGGGTTTTTGTGAGGCCTTTGTTTTTCAAATTAGAACATTCTGCCCTCTAGGGGCGAAATGTTCTATAGCCATTAGAACCTTCCGTAGTGGACTCTACCGGGCATTAATGGCCCGCTCCCTTGTTAAAGGCCCTCGCCTTTGGCGTGGATCTTTAATGCTGGAGCAGGCCTTTATGGCCAGTAGATCCCACTAAGGCGGGTCTAAGGCTATAATAACTGTAACCCATCCTGAATACTGGGCAAAAGCCACTGGGAATACAATACTTCACAAATCCCTTGGTTGGCATTTTAAAAGTGGGGCTGCAGCCCCTGAAATGTAGAGATAATTCCCAGCTGCCAAGATTTAACTTGTCCTTTGCAGAGTAAAGTATGAACGCAGTCATGTTCTAGTCAGGGTATGATGCAGAGGACAATACAAGCAGCACCCAAGTACCATTACTACGTTTACCTTATGTGAAACTTTAATTGTAGAACGGAAGGGACACTGCCACACGATCGGAGGAAGATGCAACCTTTTTCTATGGACAAAGTGCCTTGTGCTCCTCGAAGTACACCCAAGCACATGTGCTATATAGCTATGTGCCATACTCACAACGTTGCAAAAGATGAGCACTTCGCCCAAGTGCACCAGGGGGTGAAGGTTTCCTGCAAAAAAGGTTTTAGCTAAATTATTTGCCTGCTAATAACCTCACAAAACGCAGATTACACAAGGATTTTCCAGCAGAAAAAGCTGCTTTTTTGAAGATTTTTCCACCCACTCCCTTTTAACACTGCATCCTTAAAGAACTTTGGGACATGTTTATCATTATATCATGCAGTGCAGTGCAGCAAGTCACCGTGCTGCGCTGCGTGACAGGGAAAGGGCAGGATGCGCTGACCTTAACATTGTACAGCGCAGTCCTGACTTTTCCCAAAGCTGGCGCAGAATGTGCTGCCTATGGCCGATGCTGGCACTCTTGCACCATGGTTCAAGGGTGCCTACATTGTTAGCAGGATTATTTTTGTGCAGGAAAGGACACATTCCTGCACAAAAAAATCCCCTGAGGCATTTTTCTCTTTCTATGTGTGCAGTAGAATGCAGCACACATAGAAAGAGGAACAAATTAGGAGAAATAAACGTTTCTTCTCGTTACACTTCAACTGGGGAGGTGTGGCAGTTTTGGCCCATTCCCAGGTCTACCACTTATGGTAAATCTGGGAATGCGTCTAAATACATGGGATTTGTGTGGGAGCACCCATGCATCACCCATGAAATGCCTCCTTGGGGCAGAGTAATGCAACACAGCAAATTGCGCTGTGTTGCATTACTCTGGACTTATTAAGCTACTCAGGGCCACACAAGGTGGACATGCATGGCTTGATAAATCGCATCTCAAGGATTGCATCGCATTTACACCTCTTTGCATGGCCCAATAGTGGTGCAACCCTTGGCAACTATGAGCTCTTATGTAAAGTCTTCATAGTTACAAAAAAGAATTTTAAAAAACAGTGTGTAAGTTATGTTCACATCTTCGCCTCCCCTAGGATTACAGCCAAAGGTCATGCCCATGTTGCACTGCTCACTGTGGTCTATGCTGTCCCATGAACAAGTTGTTTGCTGTTAGTAAGCTAACATACATTTGTAGCACTCTTGCAAAGATATCATGGAATGCAGCACAGCACCAAATGTTGTTACGCTGTATTGCGTGGTGGGGAGAGAGGAGGAAAGCCCCATATCTACAGAGATATAGCCCTGTCTTCCCCTCTTCATAGAGCCTACTCAGGCTGGCGAGCCCGCTGTTGGCACCACGGTACAATGGTATTTACATGAGTCAAGCATAGATTTTGTACTGGGAGGGTTCCCCTCAAGTACAGAATACTATGTCTAGACAAGCTGTAAAACTTCTCCTAGTTTGAATGTGTGCTGCACACTGCAGCACACATGCAAAATCGGAAAAGGAAAGAGAAATGAAAGAATTTCTCCATTTAACTCCTGCCTCAAAAAAGCATTATTTGTGGGCGCACAATACTATTGTATAGTAGATAGGATTTTGCGTCAAAAAGCATGGGTGGCAGCATGCGAGCGTCCATGCACCACCCATGTAATGCCCCTCTGGCGCCGAGTAACGCTGTGCAATGCTTTGCGTTACTTTTGGGTATTTTACCAGCAGCAAGTTTTGTGCTTTAAAGTAAATCCAACAAAAAACATTTAGTGCAGGTTTACGACACTTTTGTGATGCAAACTCAGCACAAAAGGTTTGTAAGTGTGGCCCCTGGCTTCCTGTTGATTTTCAGGCGTTCTCTAAAAGCAAGTCACATCAAAATCTTTGTGAATAAGTCTTATACATTTTAAGACACTGACATTTTTTTAATAAAAACAAAAACTAGAAGAATATTCTCGTAATGTTATTTTCTTTTACATCTGCAGCAATGGAATTATCTATGAACCTTTTTTCTTGGCCTAAAGTGAAGAGTTTATTGGACGAACTACTAAAATTAATTAGGCCCTTTTTCACTTTCTTTTGACCTTGCAATCGTCCTTCATACGTGTGCTTATTGTAGGATGAGGGATCTGAATATTCTATATAGAGAATAGCCAAGGGCAGAACTGTGCATCTCGTTAAGTGTCAAAGGATGGTGCAGCAAAGAAGGATAATGCGTGGCTTACAAGAACATGTTCAAGGCGAGGGTCACCAAGTCACATCATAGCGAGGGCAACATTGAAATGTAGATATGATGGTTTGTGAAAGTTGAAGAAATTATAAAAAGCTAAAAGACATTTCATGTTTTGTGAGGCCCAATAAGATTTAAAATATCCATTACTAATGAGTGAGACTAAGACAGTGCACAGCTATATTATCATATTGTTTTAGGCTATGAACATGAAACAATTCATAGCTGATTCTTGAATAAATGAGTTTATATATGGGTCACAAAACCTCATTATGTCTCACACACAGCTCTCTTCGTGCTTCGAGTTAGTTTCATGCATGCAGTTCAAGCCACTGAAGTATGCCGATATCCCGGCAGATACGCCCATCAGGTGAAGTGAAACTGACTTCTAAAGACTTGTATTTCGCAGGCCTTTGTTCATGCTGTCAATGGGCTTCTGGCAGAGTGTCCATCAAACACCACTGCATCAGATTCGCACACACCTGTACGGTTTATGCACCTTAAGCCCTGATTACGGTTTGCACTTTTTATTCCGACCTGTGCCGTAACTCCTGTTAGCGCGCGTCTAAATAACGGTGTTGTTAACTGCCCAAATATACACTGAACGATATCATATGTATATCTTGTGCAATTATGTTTGCACCCATTAGCAGATCCATCGTAATTGGGTAGTAGATCTACATATTAAGAAAATAGTAGAGGCAGTCCAAAATGTTTTTAAATTGAATTATTTGTTTCTGTGCTTTTCATCACATGAGCACTCCACCTTTCATCCACCTCAGATCTTCATCACCCATTGGTACTTCCATTGCCTTGTTTCAGCAGTAGTAGTACAACTCACCAGGGATTGGCAATGCATGATTTGCACGCACGGCAAAATAAGTTTGCAAACTTCACAGTCTCTCTGCTTTATGCACAAGCACTTTTAACATGTGCTGCCTGCTTGGGGTTCACTGGAATTATGCAAAATTATGTTGCTCTGTTGACTAAATTATGCAACACAAAAAAGGCTGCAGTGTAATGCAGTACATTATCTGATATATTTTTTATTATTTTGACATTTTTACACATACTAACAGTCTTTCCAAAGATTTTGCCTCATTAGTCCCAGTGTAACATACAAATGCTTCAAAAACACAGAGATCCACCCCCAGATTAATCTCGAAATGGTGTACTCACAGGTTGTATGTGTTTCCTACAATAGTTGAAAGCACACAGTGTTTGTTTAAATACCCCTCACACACCAACAGGCCCCTTGGTGTCATGCTTCATCATGGGGGTCTTCCTGCCCCGCTGCGGGACGGGGCGTGCTACGACCTACGACCTACGACTACGTGAGAGCACTGGTTTACGGATTCTATGTGTTGTGTAGGAAAGTGAGTGGAACTAGTGAATTAAAAAGTACCTGGCTCTTTTGGACTAAAAAACTTTAATATTCCTTTGAACTGGTACTGTTAAAAAGGTGGGTAGGAGGTATATTGCTCTAATGGACAATCTCTCCTGTGTATGTCAACATGTTTCGAAGCTCACAGGCTTCTTCTTCAGGACCAAGAAAGATCCCTTCTGTACTCACTAAAATATCGAACAGATGTCGTAAAAATAGTTCCAAGTGAATAAATGTTAAAAAAAGGTGATATATGTACCGGTAGCAGTATGTGAAAGGCAAATATAAGATACAATACCCACTAGGTATTCTATTCGTTGATCTGAAAGGAATACACATTAGAAAAACAAGACATATACTGCATCTAGGGTAATTAGTATTGACCTGGAAGGAAGGTGATAAATATAGTGTGAATATTCTCCTTAACCTTAATTGTGTAGCAAATGCTGGTGCTGTGTCCTGCAGATAAAAAATGACAATACATGACACATATACATTGAAGATAAAGCACACACACTAGATTGTCAACTCCTGTTTTTAAAATCAGGGAAGGAGTATGATGACCACAGAACGTTCAGAAATATTTAGGTCAGAGACTCTAAGTTGTGCCCTTGAGAAACAAAAAAACAAACGTAAGTACATACTTGTTCCAAGTGGAGATAATGCCCCATGAACCTTAGAACGGGTGGGAAGGGTGCCTATAGTCACACTCTGTAAATGGAAAAAAACAGGACTGGTTTAGGGAAACACGTTAATCCAAAAGGTAATCATGTAAGGCACACCCACTCTCATCTATCGTCTATGCCGTACTTACTACGCCAAGGACACTGCCTCGCCAAGATATCACCCCCCCCGCGGCTCTGTCGAACACTGAGTCCATGGGAAGGAGCCCTTAAATAATGTCCTTAATTAGTCACACTGCCGCCAAAAAAGAAGAATTGGCCCCAGTATGGTGCTTAGCTGCCCAATATGCCCCGGAAGTAGTATGGTTTGTGGCGCCTCACGTCCCTAGGAAAATTGAGGCTAGACTGCTACACTTTTCATTTCGCTTCATTGATGCGCGATGCGCAAAGTATGCCCCGGAAGTAGTTCATTTCAACTAGTACCTTTAGTGCCCTTTCCTCATTGACAAATCCTGTCCTGCTCAATATATAATGCCATATTTCAATAAAATAGATATTTAATTAAAACAAATAGTCACGCTGTGCTGCCGTGTGTCGAAGTAATCTGTCTCGCTTATGTCAAATGATGGTCACGTAATGCGTGACGTACATGCATTATCTATACCGCTAACCTCGCGTGTGACGATCTCAGACCCAACAGCCAATGGTGCTGACGTCTCTCGTTTCCATGAAGCCCCGGTTAGTAACAACGGGTGTCCTCGAGTAATCTTATGAACACAGAGTGTAACTGTAGTATAGGGCAAAGTAAAGCGGGACCAATGAGAAAGGCCCATACATTATTGACAAAACCTGTCCTGCTCAATATGTAATGCCAAATTTTAATAAAAGGGGTGGTGTTTCATTTAAATAGATAGTCGCGCTGTACTGCCATGTGTCGAAGCAGTCTGTCTCGCGTGTGCTAAGTAAAGCGGGACTTTTTTTTTTTTTAATTTTTTTTATTGCAGCTTGGAAGCACAAACAATTCAAATAGCCTTTGAAATTACCATTAACATCTATTACATCAATTACAGTCGTGAATTCGTATATAACATCCAATCAGACCTTAAATCGTGACAAAACTAAGATAGACACTTGGGTCTCATTCCCCCGAATAAAAGCAAGCGAGGAAAAAAACAAACAAAAAAAGAAAATGGCTTACTTACAACCAAATTAAGTATCATTTAGCTTTCCAGCCATTGTGTAAATGGGGCCCAGATTTGTGTGCCCCTTTCCCGTCTTCTCCTACCCGCCCTTTTAAACACAGCTGACTCAAGATTATAGAGGGCTAAGATCCTTGCTCTCCAGTTCACAAAAGTTGGGGCAGCAGAGTTTATCCATTCCGATGTAATGCATAATCTTATTTGCGACATTGCAATGAATATTAAAGCAATAATGTGACTCGCTCTATTCAGTGGAGTATCGGTTTCACAACCCATTATTACTAATTCAGCTGACAGGGCCAGGGGAATTTTGAGGCTATTATTAATGAATGTTTGTATATCTTGAAGGAATTGGGCCAGCTTAGGGCAGGCAAAGAACACGTGAACGTCGTCAGCTGCTATTATGCCGCATCTAGGACAGATATGACCACCTCTGCCACCCCATTTATATATTTTGGCTGGGGTATAATAGAGGTCATACAAAGCCATATAGCTTTGGGAGCGTAAACTTCCGGAGATTAAGACCTTACCAGAAACATCTAACACTTGAGCTATATCAATATCAGACTTACAAAACTTGTCTTCCCATTTAGCTTTAAATATCAATGTATCGTCAGGTAGAGCTGAGAGTAAATTCCTATAAATTGGCCCAATTCGTGAGTTTTTAAAGATTAAATCCATAAGTGTATTCCTACAAAATAAAGTTGGAGTATTATGCAAAAGTGTAGAAAGGTAACTACGAACCTGCAGATATTTAAAAAAATCGTGGGTATCTAGTGTAAACTTATCTTTTAAAAAGAGAAAAGTAGCCATATTCCCCTCATAAGCCAAATCCCCTATTGTCTTGATACCTTGTAGCCGCCATCGTATTGTGACATTATCTTGAAAAATACAAGGAAGCAATCTGGCTGCTGACAAGGGGGTATAAAAGTTAATGCCTGAGATTGACCATCTACGTCGAACCTTCCTCCATATTGAATACATAGAAGTAATAACTTTAAATGTGGTCTTTTTATAATAACTGGGTTTGAGTACTGACGTTAATACCCCCTTGGCTGCTTGTCCTAGACCTATCTCAAAAATAGATGGTGCCCTGCATGGCGGGAGACTTGCTCTGTCTCCAAACAGCGGAACGGCAAAATGTTGGATCAGCGCTGTCCAGCTGTATAAGAACAAGTTGGGTACAGACCACCCCCCCCCCCTTTCCAGTGGTAACTGCATCCATTTTGCAGCCCTACGCGGTTGGCGATAGCCCCATAGAAACCTGTTACAGCATCTCTCTGCGCGGACAAGGCTGGACTGAGTAAATTCCAGTGGGATGGTCCTAAATGCATAAAGAAATTTCGGGAGTATCAACATCTTTAAAACATTACGTCTTCCAAACAGAGACAAGTGTAGATTATCTAATCTACGTAATATAAAATTAACTTTGTCTATAATGGGCAAGAGGTTCATATCAGGCAGTCTTTCAATTGCAGCTGTTATTTCTATCCCTAGATAGCGTGCACTCTGGACCACCGGCGCAGTAGAAGGGCCCATCGTAGCCGTTTGGACCACCTGTGTTTTCTGGGCGTTGAGCTTATAGCCCGAATACTGACCATAATGTTTGGCTGCCACTTTAATTGCTGAGAATGAAGCGGAGACATCTGTGGTTATCACTATAATATCGTCTGCGTATGCAAGAACTTTAACTTCGGCTGTGTTAATCTTAACGGGAGCTATATTCGGGCATAGTTCAAGTTTACTCAAAAATGGATCTATATACAGAGCAAACAGCAGGGGGGAGCACGGGCAGCCTTGTAGAGTACCCCTGCTGATTGCAAAAGACCTTGAAACCTGTCCAGATATAGATATGGTTGCCCGAGGGGTTATATATAATGACTGCAAGGCATGGATAAAGTTGACACAAATCCCCTTCCGATGCAGGACCCGCCAGAGAAACCCCCAGGCAACCCTGTCGAACGCCTTTTCGGCATCCAGCAGGATTGCACCAAGGGGGGAACCCGTGGCCTGGGCCCAGTCTAAGAGTGCAATGACGCGACGGACATGGTCCGTCGTGTCCCTGCCTGGAATAAATCCGTGTTGACGGATGGAAACTAATGGTGATATCACCAACGCTAGCCTTGTTGCCAAAATTTTTGCGAATATTTTATTGTCAGTATTGATTAGTGATATCGGACGGAACGATGCAGGGTCAAGCTCTGGCTTATCCTTCTTCTTAAAAAGAATTATAGTAGTATGGCACCAAGAGTCTGGAATCTGACCTAATTGTGCCTCTCTAAGTCTCTTCGAAAAATCCTCACGGATCTCTGACCGGAGTATTTTATAAAATTCCAAAGGAATTCCGTCCGGGCCTGCAGCTTTGCCATTCGCCAATGAGTTCAGTGCAGTTTCCACCTCATCCCATTCTATAGGTGCAGCCAAGACAATGTTCTGTTGATCTGTTACTCTAAAAGTGTTAAGATCTGTTAGAAAGGTACTAATATTATGATCTGTAATTGAATCCATAATTTCTTCCGTATAGAGGGATGTATAAAACTCAAGAAAAACAGATAGGACAGATTCTGGAGTATCTTGAATATTACCATGAGTGTCCTGAATCTTAGTAATACGATTAGCCATAGCTTGTTGCTGTAGTCGTTTAGCCAGGACCTTACCTGACTGTTCACCAAACTCGAACATCGTCGATCGGTACTGAAGATATTTAGCTGCAAGGTCCTGGCCAAAGAACTCAAGCAAAGAAGCTCTGATATTGGCTACCTGGGTTTGACTATACGAAAGATCCCGACCTTCCCTGATCGCATCAGTAAGCTGAATTTCTGCACAGCATAAAGCTTCAATCCTGGTCTTAATCTGATCTTGAATTTGCTTACGATGAAAAAATAAAAAACTCTTAGTTTCACCGCGGATTGCTGCTTTCAGTGTATCCCAAACAATTTTACTAGGGGCTGAATCTCTATTAATGTTTAGGAATTCAGAAAGCCACGGCCTCATGTGGTCTAAATACAGCTGTTCTGTCAAGAGCTTTCTCTCGAAAGTCCATAATTTAATAGGTTTAGCAATTCGATTCAGAATAAGAGTAATGACCACCGGATTGTGGTCAGAGATAATGCGGGGTAAAATTGAAATTGAAGTGAGATCTACGTATTGATCAGAGAAAAAAATATAGTCCAACCGCACCATTTTTCTATGTGGAGGAGAAAAGAATGTGTAACCATCTAAATATTTAAAATGGTGGTACCAAAGGTCAGTCATAGAATGTTCCTGAACTAATGCTTGTAATGACCTAAATACTCTCGGTTTCTTACCCAAGTAGCATCCCTGGCTGTCGCTAAGATTAAAGTCAGCTGCAAGATTTATATTAAAGTCACCGCAGAGACATAGAGGCTGAGGCCACAAAGCTAACTCAACATTTAAATAATTTAAGACCTTCGGGTCATCGACATTAGAACCATATACTGAACAGATGGTAAATAAAGTGCCGCCAATTAGAAGCTCAACGATGACCCAGCGCCCCCCATTGTCTTGTGATGTTCTAAGACAGGATCCCACCCCTCGCCTTAATAAGATTACAACCCCTCTTGTCGTCGAGGATTGTCGAGAGCACCCGATCAAGTCAAAACCAGGAATTTTTAAACAATCACGTTTGTTCCAGGGTACATGAGTTTCCTGTAAACATATCACTTCTAAATTTATTTTGTGGACAATGGTTGATAATAGTGCTCTTTTCTTACCATTATTGAGGCCACAAATATTCCATGATGCTATTCGTATTTTAGCCACCACCATTTTTGACAAATAAATGTGTAGACCAGAATCACGACTGTAGTAGTGAAAAAATTAACATAATAAAAAACCAAAATATTTTTCCAAGCTTCTTTTTTTTTTAAACTAACCTCCAACCCTCCCACACCCACCCCCAGAGCTACCCCAACCCTTGACCCTACCCCCCTTCTCCCCTGCCAAGCACCCTCCCAGCACCCATTGGAACCCCCCATCCTAGGCAGTAGGACCGAGGTCCAGTGATGGAGAAGCCGGTATGGACCAAGACGCCCCCCCCCCTCCGAATGCTACCGCTATCTTCATCATTATCCAAGGGGCATTGCCATAGAGGTAATAAACAAAGCAAACAAACATAAGCAAAACATATTAGACCCCCATATAATGCATTGCCTCCCCTGAAAAACATCATACGGCTACAGGTAGATCACAGCTAGTAACTTTAAAGTCCAATTATAGTTACTATCTAGATTGAGTCCAAAAAGGTTCTGGCCAAAATTTCCGATTCAAAATATTTTGTCTGAGCTTGATAAATGACCTTAAGTTTAGCAGGGAAAAGCAGAAAAACCTGTGCGCCTTTTGCCTGAAATGGTACAATAAGCTGACAGGGCTGCCACCTCCGTTCTACTGTGGCTGGACAAAAGTCAGGCCGAACGAAGAATTGACAGCCCTTCGCTGATCTTTGTCTATCAGGCCTAGCTAGGTCATAGATCCTCTCTCTAGCTAAGAAATTATGTAAGCATATCAAAATAGCGCGAGGTCTATCTGCTGTTTGACCTGAACGTATCTTCGGTTTGAAAGGGAAACGGTGAGCGCGTTGGATTTCTACGCGCCAGTCCCACTCCTTAACCTCCGGGAACGCCTCGGTAAATAATTCAATCACGAACTGACGAGTGTCGGTACCTTCTTTACCCTCGGGGATGCCCAAAACTCGTAAGTTTTTTCTTCGGGCACGATTTTCAATGTCCACCAATTTCCATTGGATATCGTCCCGTTGGGATTGGATTGCCTCTATGGTGGATTTTTGGGTCACTAAATCATCTTCCATTGACGAAATCCGAGTCTCGGCCTCGGTGACTCTAGATGCAATGTCGGCACATGATTTAATCACTCTTCGTAGCGAGTTTTGTACCCTACGGCATGCCCCTTGTGCCCGCGCGCTCTCTTGTCTAGTCTCTTCCCGGTGTGCCATAATAGTTTGATAAATTATTGCCAGAGTCACATCACCAGGTGGAGGATATAGATTGGAGTTAGAATTAGAGGCTAATTCCTGAGCAGTGAGATCTTGGGCATGAGGTTGATCCGTAGACTGTCCAGATAATGAATAATCCCATGCCAGGGAGCCTGTGTTGCTGCCTGAATCTTGTGGCGCCTTACGTACTGTAGAGGGATCCCTTATAGTGTCAAGAGGATTCAGAACTTGATTGAGACGCCAGTCCCCTGATACCGTGTCCTCATCATCAGTCCAATCCTTATCCAACCCATCATCGGCAACTGAGGATCCAGTATGGTCGGATAAAGAATAGAAATTGTTGCCGTCCATATCGGCATCCATATTTGAGAGTTTAGAGGGTATAGAGACCTGCTGTGGATCTATAGAAGGAGGGTGCAAAACCGCTGGCTGCATACTAGGAGATACACCTATAGAGACTACATTTCCCAGCATGCTACTGGTCTGTGAAACCATTCCAAGTGTGGCTTGAGCGCTTGAGAGCATCTCGCCTGCGTTCTCCAAAACACTCCCTCCTTTTGTCTGAGACAGCGAGTCTATGGGGCCCCCCTTATTGCTGCCCCCCTTAACAGTCGAAGATACAGCCATCTCAAGAGTCACAGCAGGATCGAGAGCATTTGGACCCTTACCGGACTTATTGATTGCAGCAGTGGCTAACAAAGAACTCCCCGCTTCAGGGCTCTGCGGAGTTTCATTGGAAGCATTTTGACGAATTTTAAACATCGCAGGGACTGGAGGCAAACCCGCTTTTGTAAGCTTAACTACTGCACCCTCCGACCGCTTGCCCTTTGAAAGCACAGTTGCTGGCGGGGAAGATTGCTTTGCTGCGGGAGGTGCGGGGGGTAGAGATGACAATATCGCTGTGGCTTTTGCTGCCGTTTTTGAAGAGAGATTCTTACTTTTTGGAGGCATCTTAGCGTTGCGGCAGCCGAGGCCGGAAGCAAGTTTGTAGCGCTGGAAGTACAGGAGCCGTTGAAGACGCTGAGTGTCTTGATCCAGCACCGACAGGCTGTCCCCCGGTAAGCCTCGAGCCGATAATATGCAGTGCAGTATTTTGTTTGGATGAAGCCACCAAATCATTTCAAAAGACCCACTGCTGATCTGCAGAAAGATTTGTGACCCACGCTATATTGCGGTAAGTTCTAGAAGGTCATCCGGAGAGGGTGCTGATACCGGCTTACTCGGCCAGAATGCTGGCCGCCATCTTCCGCTTCACGTAAGTAAAGCGGGACTAATGTGAAAGGGCCGTGGTGGCTTTCTACGTTCAGGTGACACTGACACTTTATCTAGCAATATATAGTGTAAGGATACCACTCAGGGTGTTCACATAGATTGTGACTCCATGTTATCTCATGATACTGGTAGCTGGGATGGGTTACCAGGGTGATTTTCTCTGTGGCTCCATGAGAAAATGACTATATGTATATGGGGTCGTTGCCATGTAAGTTTAGCAGGTAGTTGATGGAATTAAGAGAAGTCCTTTGTAATCGGATTAATTCGTATTCTACTCTAGTAATCTCAGGTGAACTGGCCCCAAGGTATGTCATCATTCAGACCCACTATGTGGGTGCCCAAACGGAACACCCATCGCTGTTCTTTCTCCAAAATGCCGTTCTCGCCATTCAGTTGTTTTATGATGGTCCATGTGAAATCATCCATGGTGTGTTTGGTAGTAAGATAGTGTGTTGCCATCTACATTGTGCTTTTCTTGCAGCGAACATTGCTCTTATGTTCCCCAATGCGGATTTTGACTGATCTAGTTGTCATACCAATGTACTCCAAGCCACATGGGCACGTAATCATGTACACTACATTTTTACTATTGCAGTTGGTGAACCTCCTCTGTTCTAGTCCGCAGGGGCCAGGGGGTATGGCGCAGGGAGCGGTCCAGGCGCAGACGGGTTTGCCTTTGGTGCATCCGCTGCACGACCGTATAGCGATCGCCATTAAATAGGGGAGGAGGGCAGGACAGGAGGAGGGAGGCGGGAACGGTGGCTGTGCCGGGGGGAGGGGCCACGGTGCAGCAGTGGCAGGAAAATCACTCGCAAGCACTCACACGCAGGGATACAGAAAATAAAAGGGGGCAACTCAGAATAAAATGGTCACACAATTAAGCTGGGGGCAGAATAAGCAGGGTACAGAAAATAGCAGGGGGCAAGACAATAGTACGGTCATACAGTCAAACAGGGGGCGCCAATAAACAGTAAACAATCACCCAGTCAGTTACCCAGTGCGGGGACACGGGAGGCACGATGGAGACTGTGGTGGGGAAAAAACGGCACTACTGCGGGCGAGGGGCTGGCTGCAGGCATGAACCTGTACAGAGGAGGCACAGAGGCTGGAGTGACGCGGTGAAGAGGCGGCGTTGCTGGGGAGAGTGCTGGCCTGGACCGGAGTCTAGGTGTCACACTCGCTCCCCCGCAGCGGTCGCCATTAAGTAGGGGAGGAAGGCCGGACTGGAGGAGGGAGGCGGGAACAGTGGCTGTGTCGGGGGAAGGGGCCGCGGTGCAGCAGCAGGAAAATCACTTGCCAGCACTCACACACAGGGATACAGAAAAGAACACTGGGCAACTCAGAATTAAATGGTCACACAATTAAGCTGGGGCAGAATAAGCAGGGTACAGAAAATAGCAGGGGGCAAGACAATAGTACGGTCATACAGTCAAACAGGGGGCGCCAATAAACAGTAAACAATCACCCAGTCAGTTACCCAGTGCGGGGACACGGGAGGCACGATGGAGACTGTGGTGGGGAAAAAACGGCACTACTGCGGGCGAGGGGCTGGCTGCAGGCACGAACCTGTACAGAGGAGGCACAGAGGCTGGAGTGACGCGGTGAAGAGGCGGCGTTGCTGGGGAGAGTGCTGGCCTGGACCGGAGTCTAGGTGTCACACTCGCTCCCCCGCAGTGGTCGCCATTAAGTAGGGGAGGAAGGCCGGACTGGAGGAGGGAGGCGGGAACGGTGGCTGTGTCGGGGGGAGGGGCCGCGGTGCAGCAGCAGGAAAATCACACACAGGGATACAGAAAAGAACACTGGGCAACTCAGAATTAAATGGTCACACAATTAAGCTGGGGCAGAATAAGCAGGGTACAGAAAATAGCAGGGGGCAAGACAATAGTACGGTCACACAGTCAAACAGGAGGCGCCAATAAACAGTAAACAATCACCCAGTCAGTTACCCAGTGCGGAGACACGGGAGGCGCGATGGAGACGGCAGTGGGGGAAAAAAGGGCGGTACTGCGTGCGAGGGGCTGGCTGCAGGCATGAACCTGTACAGAGGAGACACAGAGGCTGGAGCGACGCGGTGAAGAGGCGGCACTGCTGGGGAGAGTGCTGGCCTGGACCGGAGTCTAGGTGTCACACGCGCTCCCCTGCAGCGGTCGCCATTATGTAGGGGAGGAGGGCGGGACCGGAGGAGGGAACGGTGGCTGTGTCTGGGGGAGGGGCCGCGGTTCAGCAGCGGAGGGAAAATCACTCTCAAGCACTCACACGCAGGGATACAGAAAATAACAGGGTGCAACTAAGAATAAAATATATTGAGCATGACAGGATTTGTCAATAAGGAAAGGGCACTAAAAGCAGTAGTTGAAATGAACTACTTCCAGGGCATACTTTGCGCATCGCGCATCAACGAGGCAAAATGAAAAGTTTAGCGGTCTAGTCTCAATTTTCCTAGGGACGCGAGACGCCACAAACCATACCACTTCCGGGGCATATTGGGCAGCTAAGCACCATACTGGGGCCAATTCTTCTTTTTTTGCGGCAGTGCGACTAGTTAAGGACACTATTTAAGGGCTCCTCCCCACGCACTCAGTGTTCGACGGAGTTGCGGGGAGGCGATATCTTGGCAAAGCAGTGTCCTTGTTGTAGTAAGTACGGCATAGCCGATAGATCAGAGTGGGTGTGCCTAACATGATTACCTTTTGGATTAACGTGATTCCCTAAACCAGTCCCGTTTTTTCCATTTACAGAGTGTGGCTATAGGCACCCTTCCCACCTCTTCTAAGGCTCATGGGGCATTGTCTCCACTAGGAACAAGTATGTACTTATGTTTTTTTGTTTTTATTTTCTCAAGGGCACAACTTAGAGTCTCTGACCAAAATAATTCTGAACGTTCTGTGGTCATCATACTCATTCCCTGATTTTAAATACAGGATTTGACAATATAGTGTATGTGCTTTATGTTCAGTGTATGTGTGTCATGTATTGTCATTTTTTATCTGCAGGACACAGCACCAGCGTTTGTTACACAATTAAGGTTAAGGAGAATATTCGCGCTAGATTTATCACCTTCCTTACAGGTCACCACTAACAACCCTAGATGCAGTATATGTCTTGTTTTTCTAATGTGTTTTCCTTTCAGATTAACGAATAGAATACCTAGTAGGTATTGTATCTTATATTTGCTGTTCACATACTGCTACCGGTACATATATCACCTTTTTTTACTTGGAACTATTTTCACGACTTCTGTTCGATATTTTAGTGAGTATAGAAGGGATCTTTCTTGGTCCTGAAGAAGAAGCCTGTGAGCTTTGAAACATGTTGACATACACAGGAGAGATTGTCCATCAGAGCAATATACCTCCTACCCACCTTTTTAACAGTACCAGCTCAAAGGAATATTGAAGTTTTTTAGTCCAAAAGAGCCAGGTACTTTTTAATTCACTACTTCACTCACTCCTGACCCTTCCACTCACTTTCCTACATGACACATAGTCTCCTTAAACCAGTGCTCCCACGTAGTCGTAGGTCGTAGCACGCCCTGTCCCGCAGCGGGGCCGAAAGACCCCCATGATGAAGTATGACACCAAGGGGCCTATTGGTGTGTGAGGGGTATTTAAACAAACACTGTGTGCTTTCAACTATTGTAGGAAACACATACAACCTGTGAGTACACCATTTCAAGATTAACCTGAGGGTGGATCTCTGTGTTTTAGAAACGTTTCGAGAGGAGGATGTATCGACCTCCAGTGTTCTTTTTAAGGACACCCCCTCTTCACTCCCTACTCTGTTTTTTTGATAACATACAAATGCATCAGTGAGAAAGGTGACCAGTCAACCTTTTTAAAGGGCCCTTCAGTTCACAGCAACACAAGTCACATTTTTTAGTAACTTTGGATCCGTTTGCGTGACAAACAATTTTTGGGGGAAAATCGTCAGATTATTCAGTAGATCTATTATGTGACAAAGATTGCTGAGCCACAATTATGTCTAAAACATTTGCAAACTAGGATATTTTGCCATCCATGTTTGAACCACTCTTGTGGAAAAAGCGAGGAGAAGTGCTGATGACAGAAACTGCATGGCTCGGAGACAAACGGCTTGTGCTTCCACTTTTGTAAGTGTTTTTGGGACATTCTGCGATTGAAAACGTATCCTACATTGCGACTTGATTGTCAATTACTCATATTAAGCCTTGAGTAAACGTGTGTATCAATTGGTTGAATTAAATAACGTAATAAGCTGTAAACTGGTAAGTGACACGCCAAACAAATACTAAAAATTGGCATGTTTTGCTCTTTCTGGCCCAGTTATCCGGATTACTCCCACCCTCTGATTCTCCACCCAGAGTTCCCCTACGTTTTTTCTTCCACTTCGACCACTGTCTTTCTGTGTGCATTTTACTAAAAGTCGTAGGGAAGGAGGCCCTCAGTGTAATGACTTTATGCCACGTGTTTTAGGTGAAGGCAGATGTTGGACTACACTCATTTTTTTACAGCGCTTGTGTTTTCACCTCAAACCCTTTTCACTATTGCCCCAAGCTTCGGTGATGGTGTGGCCGAACCGGGTACTACGCAAAGCGTGAAACTTTAACAGCTGGTCCCAGTTCTAAACACCAAGGAAGATTCTCCTGGGAATATGACACATTTTGTAATGTATAAAACATCTGGTGTCCGCCATTTTACAAACAAGGGCGCAGCCACATGCAATTCTTTACTGACTTCGTCCCCCTGACAAACGGATCATCAATTTGTAGTCAAGGTCCCAGTTGTCAGGGAATCATTTGTCCTTCATGGAATAACGGGAATTGTCGTCACCTTCTTTTCGGGGCCCTGGGGCATCGAATTTACAGTCGCTGCGCTCATTCTGGCGGCGTTCTGTACTTTTCTTGGGTTAGAAATAGGATCGCCCATTAATTTTGCTCACAAAGCTGAAAAAATAAAATTATTAGCCCTTTGCACTTCACATCTCGTGGAAGTACACTTAAGCATATGATATATAAACTGGCCTTTCAGAGGTCAATAAATCCTGCAAAGCCAGTTGGGGAGGCCACTGCCAGTGGTCTAATGGTCATTGAAATAACCAAACGGTGTTTCTGCCGCCTAGTGGCTATTCCCTGTACTGCGTCACTGTGGGAAACAGAAATCCACTTAGCTTTTGTAATCGAGGCCTCACTCACTAATTCCCCAGTAGTCAGTGATGTTAGAATCACGAATAAATGACTGCAGGCCGCTCATTTGTAAAGTAGAAACATGTTGCATGTTTATTGAGTTTAAGAACACATAGTGTGAACTTGCTGGCGAGCCGGGCGTCCAGAGCTGTGTTAAGCTTTAATGGCTGTAACCCATCCTGAATACCAAGAAAAATCCCCAAAAAATCAAACACCTCCTACTCGCCATTTTAAAAGTGGGGCTGCAGATATGCAATCCTGTTCTGACTTGCTGTCCCCCTGAAATACGAAATGATTACGAGGTAACCCCCAGCACTCAATATACCAGCTGTCCCTCCTAGAATAAAGTGTGCTCACCATTATGTAGTTCTATGGGTCCCAGCGGCACAAGAATATCAAACTTATGGCATTTTATTTCACCCCTGTGGCGTGTTTTTACCTCTCTGCGAGTTAGGATTTCAATGTGGCTCTGCTTGTGACTCTGAAATTCTAAATTATTTGACCTTGTAATTAAGAGCCGGGAGGATGAGAAGTTTCATGTAATGAGGGAAAAGAGGGTGCGGTGCAGCTGCAGACCCTCTTAAAATACTCAGGGGCAGATTTACAAGCCCCTTGTGCCACTTTTGCGTCACTTTTCCCATGTTAAAAGTGGCGCAAGGGGCTTGTAAATCTGCCCCTCAGGGCCTCATTTATGGGCTTTTGCCGTAGGGCAGCGCCGCAGGCCTCCCTGCTGCGCTGCCCCATGGCAAAAGGAAAGGTCAGGAATGTGCTGTATCTATATGATACGGTGCATTCCTGTCCTCTTCCCCTGCGCCCGGCGCACAATGGGCTGTCGTGCGCCATCGCAGGCACCTTTGCACCATGGTGCAAGGGTGCCTGCGTTGCGGGGATGATTGATTTTGTGCAGGAAGGGACCCTTCCTGCACAAAATCAATCCATTCAGGCGCTTTCCTTTTTTTCTATGTGTTCTGCAGAATGCCCCACACATAGAAAAATGAAAGCACAAGCAGAAATCTTTTCATTTCTCTTCGTTGCTCCTTGGGGTGGCGTTAGGTTCTGACGCATTCCCAGTTTTACTATGCCTCATAAATCTGGGAATGTGTCAGGTTCTATGGGTGTTGCGTGGGAACACCCACTGCAACACCCATGGAACGCCCCTTTCACACAGTTTTCTGCGTGAAAGGGGCACATATTTATTATAAGGCCATGAAAAGCCACTTAAAGTGGCTTTATGTGGCCTTATAAATATGCGGTGGAACATTGTGCCACCGGAAACTTTAAGAAAGTGACCTTTCGGGGGTGCAAAAGTGCCGATAGGGGCCCATTTCTAAGAGAAATGCAAATACAGATATGAAATGTGCCCAAATTCACAAAGAGTTGACAGGGCCCATCAGCAAGCAGAGCTGCTGCACTGCATTGCATGAACTGTAGAGAGCAGAGCTCCCGATATCTACAAAGAAGTGTTGTAAATCTACTCTACCCCAGTGCTGGTGCACTTTCTGCAGCTGTACACCAACACAGCAACCCTTGTGCCATACAGTAAGGTTGTCAGCGTTGCAGTATAGTTTTTGTGCAGGAAGGAATTCCTTGTTGCACAAAAACTTAGGGCCTCATTTATGAGGAAGTGGCGTAGGGCAGCACTGCATGTCTTCTTACTGCACTGCCCTACGCCAATGTGAAAGGGCAGAAATGCACCATATTTATGAAATACGTTGCATTCCTCTCCTTTAACCCTGCACTGTCTCACAATTTGCTGTCTAGCGCCAACGTAGGCACCCTTGTGCCCTGGGGCAAGGGTGCCGCCGTTGCATGCAGGATTGTTATTTGTAGGAAGGGGCACTTTCCTGCACAAAAACAATCCTGAGAGTTTTACTTTTTCTGTGTGTGCTGCAGAATGCATCACACATGGAAAGAGGAAACAATGAGTAGAAATAAAAATATTTCTCCTCGTTATGCCTCCTCTGGGGACGTGTACGTTTTAATAAGTGAATTTGGGGCAGTGTCAAAATCCATGGGTGGTGCTTGGGAAAACCCACTGAATACCCATGGAAAGGTCGTTGATGGAGAGTAAGGAAACACAATGACTTGCACGGCCTTGTCTTACTCCATATCTGTGAGGCCATGCAAAGCCATGCCGAGTGGCCTTGCATCCCATCATAAATATTATTGAGAGGCTTGCGCTGCCGGAGCGTCAAAATAAGTGACGCTCTGGCGGTGCTAGCCTCTCATAGATAAGCCCCTAATGCCCAGATTTACTCAAATTTGACGCAAGACAACAGACCTCTTTAGCCATCAAAACATCAATGAGAAGGGTTAATGCAATAATGCAAAACTTCGCCTTGGGTTTTTAGATTTATTAAACATGGCATCAGGCTTAGCTTATTGAAAGCCAGGGCATCTTAATATTTTGTTCCATCTAGTGTTCAAGTAATGGGCAAATGTAATGTATTTTCCCAATGCAATATTTGACTAGCATTGAGTTTAGAAGGTTGTAATTAATACAGTCCTAAGGTTACACTAGTGGGCGCGACTCAGGGCTGTGCAATGGCACCAGAATCTTTTCAATTTTAAAGAGCAATCTTAGCTTATTAAAAAGGCAAACACCTCAAGAATTAACTATTTTGTTGGACCTTGATGTCCTCGGACCACAGGGGGGGCACTTCAAACCTGTGTGATCTGCGGTATCTTACACATGATGCGAACATAGTGGCGTATTGGTGCATTAGTGAATGAGACTTGCGTGGAAGCTCTCAGTGAATGGCCAGGCCTATTGTGGGGAGAAAATATAGGGGCAATGGCTTTAGAATTTCCCACCGGCCTGACCGAAGCACGTAGGGCCTCATTATGAATGCCCCAGATGCAGGGTGTTCTGCACTCCTTGAGTTAATGATAAAAGTGATCCTGTTTGAGCCCATAAAATCCTTTTGGAAGTTGCCAGAGGATTAAGTAGTTCTTGCTCTATTGACCCAGTATTTGCCCATTCTCCCTGTATTGTCTCTAGGAGATTTCAGTTTCTTTCTGAAGCCAGATTCCCTGGGTGGAAATGTATGGAGCTGCGGTGTTCCCAAGAATGACAGCCTCTCAGTCAGGCTGGTAACCCCAGCCTTGTTACGGGCTCACAGAGTCTAAGAAACATGCAATGCGGGGAGTACTATTTTTTCAGTGGCCACCAAGTCACGAGCCATGCCATCTGAGAGAACAACCACTGAGGGATTTTGCGGTCCCTGGAAGCACAGTGCACATCATTTTCATTAATTCACCTCCACTAGAAATATGCCCAATTGGGGTATTTAAGATGATTTGCAGATTCAACTTGCCCTCTTTACCTTGTGTGGCATGAAACCTCCTACCCTGATAGCTGTGTACATCAAGGCTTAATATTTGTGCTTTTCAATGTCGTCTGAGAGATTATCACGTTGTACAAAACGTACAACATCTCCCAAGAATGGAAGATGGGGACATAAACCTAAGTCTTTTGTCAACAGGAAACCCAAGAAGAATACAATGGCTACCTATTTATTCCATAAAGGGAAGTTATTATCTTCACCACTAGGGGCTGCCTTCCAATTGCTCAATGTATCATGGTGTTAGGTCAATATAGAATTGTGTTGGGTCTGTAGAATATTTTAGTGTGTCAGATGCCATCCACGAAAATGTAATTTGATTTTTTTCAGTTTTAATCCTGGGAAGGCCAATACCCCCTACCATCCTCGGAGGTTGGTAAATTGATTAGTATTAAATGCATGATATAATAATATTTATAATCTGCTTAGAAACAAGAAATGTTCACACAAATGTTTTGTTTGTGCTGCTGTGTTTAACATTGTAGGGTGTGGAATACCTGCACATTAAATGTCTTTAATCTTATGGTGAATGCCTGTAAAATGCATGTAGTATCACAGCACTGCGATTGCATTGTTTTTCTGTTTAATCCCTGAAGTGCTGAGATTTTTCCTCCTCAGTGGGGAGCCTTATTTTTTATATTTGGTCACGTTTGTTTTGAAGACTTTATAATCTTTTTTCCACAAATGATGTCCAGGAATAATGTGTGCTCTTTTGTCCCATATAGGGGGATTTGTAAGGTATCCAGAAGTTTTGGATTCCCATGGATGGAACTGAGAAAATATCAAAAATGTCTCAAAATGTGTGATTTTAAAAAAATGGAAAAGAGTGCTTTGCAAGAAAGCATATGTTTTATTCTAAAAACAGTATCAACAAAAGGTTTCTTGTTCTAAGGTTTCCTTCCTTTCAGCTTTCATGAACAACCAGAGTTGTAAAAAAAATGTTTTTACCACAGAGTTTGCAGTTGCCTAAGTGATAGTTAATATTTCCTACTTTTGTGTTTCTACCTACTACTTGCAGCTTGTGGGGAAAAAGAGGTGTGAAAAACATGGCTGAATCTGGGAAGGTGTACATTTATGAAAAGTAGGTATTAAAATCGAAGATATTTTATTTGCATTAAATTCCTTTATTGTAAACAGCACGGCAGTACATCCTTCCAGCAGCGGACTCCCAAACACTCAGTCCTTTACTGGCAAGCTAATCACACCGTTCCACACTAGAACCTGGAACGCACTACAAAGGATAACAAAGCGCATGCCATCGACAACATAGAGTAAACACTTAAAGTGATATGACATATAATACAACAGTAGGCTTAATTCGAAATTCAGCAAGAGTTCATTGATGTAGCTCACTCATGTTTTTTCCAAAGAAACTAATCATTGTACTTGAGAAAGTAGGAAAAATAGAAATAGGTGACAATGTTTGCATCTGTATGCTTTTTCCCTGATGGCCAATCTGCCAAAGTAATGCACAATTACATTAATCTAACTCTTCTCGTCACAAAGATATTATAGTTTCGGCGGCTAGCCGGCTACCCACATGCGTCACGGCTAGCGCACTCTGTTACCGGCCACGCCCCGGAAGGAAGTGAAGCAGCGTACAGGGAGGACAAGGATGCTGTGCATGTGGCGCACTCTTACCTGAGATGAGGAACGTTTTTTTTTGCGTGATTCTCTGCGCCTCCCTCAGACTTATACAGTGTCTCTCCAGGACGCGAGGAGATAGAGACACACTCACGCCAGGGCGAACCGCTGTGGCACCCGGACTGGTGCTGCAGTACACAGTCGAAGTAGCTGCTTGTTGGACTGGGCTCCTGTTGGGACACTGATGCCGCTGGGAGCTTGGAGTTGACTTACTGGCCTGTACTGAAGTCGGGCTCCCACTGAGTTCCTGACACTATCTGAGGGCTCACAGTTGAGCTCCCTCCCCCCTCTCACTTTGAATCTCACTCCCAGGTCTCATTTACTCCACAGCTGGAAATCAAAAATCAAACACCTGTTGAGTTATTGTTTAAAATATTTAGTGGCCACACTATCATTTGACTTCAGTGGTATGAGATGACTATTTCTGCGACAACAGCTTGGGTATGAAAAGTGTCTCCCCTTGAAGAAAGAAGGGGGCGTTTGAGGTAAATTAATGCTTTAGCAATCCAAGGTCCTGGAGTCACCTAATATACACGCGCTGTACGAGAAGGACAGGCTCACACTATACAGGGGGTAGTAGGTACATGATGCACCTGCCTTTTTTCAGAATTGGAAATTCATTTCTCGCAACAGACAGGAACTGACACCTGACATTCGACTGTTGTGCTAGATACGTGTGCATAAAAAGAGGGCGGAAAGGGACCCGCAGATAAAAAAGTGAAGTATGCGCACATTTAAGCAAAAGCCTTTGATTGCTAATCCTCTTTTGGACAGTCAATCTACCCCAGTTCGTAAGTCACGCAATAAAGGCTGTCAAGAGAAGACAGTGGAAAGATCTCGCACCCTACGAAATGCACAGCAAAGAATGGATCTAAAGGTGCAGCAGCTGATGGAATCATATAGACTGCAGGCCGCAGACTCTTTTCTAGATGGCGGAAGTGATGCTGGTAATGCAAACAAAAATGTCCAAGCTATGAGCTCTTCTGGGACTTTGGTGAGGAGGTGGAAATGCCGATAGTATTATGGAGATGGAGGATGCTCACAAGAGGTTTACATCTGATACTGCCAAGACCTTTGCCACCCCTATTTGTTGTCAGCAGTATCCTCTGTTCTCAAAATCTCATATGGCTCCAATACCTGTTAATGCTACTGTCAACACTACTAATACTACAGATCAAGCAATAAATGTATTGATACCATCAAATGTACCAACCTCAGGTCAACAGGTAGTAAGGCCAAAAGAAACAGCAACAAACATTCAATCTATTTCTCAGTTTGTTTCTCAAACTCTTCAAACGGATACTATGATAATAGCTAATGAGGAACTCTCCCAGGCTGGGGATGGAGGAGATACCAATCTTTCAGTTAAGGCCATGTATGATCTGATTCTATCAGAGATCAAAGAACTACGAATGACACAATCACAAGAGATTGCCTCGCTGCAACACAAAGATTGTTACAAATAGAGGATGCAATTGGAAAAGTCCCAGAAAGGCTCGCCGGAAGCTGAGCAACAAGTCTCCAATCTAGAGGACAGGGTAATTATTCGTGAACAGGAAAATATACAAATTAGACAAAATATCGAGGCACTAGAATCAAATTGCAAGACATGGAAAATTATAATAGGCGTCAAATTTAAGGCTAGTAGGGGGTTCCGGAAGCAGTAAAGCGACATCAGGTCAGGGACTGCGTTGAATCTCTGTGAAAAAAAACCATCCCAGAACTACCAGGCAATCTTATGATCACAAGAGCTCACCGGGTACCTTTCCATCCCCCTAACATTGCAAAATATTCACGCACTATTCTAGTGAATTTTGCTGACTTTCGGATTAAGGAAAAAATTAAGTAAGAATTCTCTACAAGGCTATTGCAAGTACAACTCACACAAGAGATTCCACAGTTCGAGATTTTTTTGAGCATGTCAGAAATAGCTGTTAAAAGACGGAAAGAATTCAATCGGATGATTGATTTGTTTAAATCAAAGGAGGAACAGGCAACTACTGTTTGAAGGTTCTTGTAAATGGCAAATTCCATCTTTGGGACAATGTAGCAAGGGTGCAAGAACTGCTTCAGCTAATATCAAATTGATTACGCAAATTTCTGTCTTTTTTCTTCTCTCTCATTATCCTTCTTTCACTTTTGGGGGGGGGGGGGGCGGCCAGGATGGAAGGGAGGCACTCCGAGGGGTGCAACACTATGGCACCCACTACACTACGAGTGGATTGGGAGGAAATGTGGGCAATTCTCCCACATTGTTCACAGGGTGGGGGTCCCACTAGGGATTACAGGGTAGGGGGGCACTGGGATTGTGCAGGGGGTGTTGCAGGATGAAAAAAGTGGATAGTTCTTCTAAACATCAATACATCCACATGATATTGGGAACCAGTACTGTACAAATAAGGTCAATGAGTAGAAAGATCATATTAGTTCTCCAGGCATTGCCGCTTCAGAGTATCAACATACACTTTATTTGCTGCAGAGTATCATTATGCACTTTATATCCTAAATGCACAGTATTGTCACTTTATCTGTTTTTTAAGCCCAGTCACTTTAATTTTGCAATGTTATGGATTGTCATGATAATGACAAAAAACGTTATGTTATACATTGTAATCTGTTAACTGTATTGCATTGTCACTTTTTCTGTTCTATATGCACAGACACTTAAATTTCGCAATGTTATTGTTGGACTTGGCCCTTTTTGCAGGGTCATCCCTGAACTTTTTGCCTTCCTCCTAAATTTATTCTGACCTATTGTTGGCTGTTTTATGACTCTGGGTACTTTACCACTGCTGATCAGTGCTAAAGTGCATATGCTCTCCCTATTGTAAATTGTTGTATGAATTAGTGATTCCATGATTGGCTGGTTTGGTTTACTTGTCAGACCCTAGTACAGTGCACCAGGAGTGCCCAGGGCTGGTAATCCAAATGCTGCTGGTGGGCTTGCAGCACTAGTTGTGCCACCCACAGAAGCAGCCTGTTAAAGTGTGTCTAAGGCCTGCCATTGCAGAGCCTGCGTGCAGTCTGGTACTGTCATGCTGACTGGGCAAGTGCACACACTTGCCAGTCCCCAAACCTTCCCTTTTCTTCATATCAGACACCCCTATGGTAGGCCCAAGGGTAGGGTGCATTGTAAGGATAAGGTAGGACACGCCCTGGTGTGTGTGGCATGTTCTAATAGTGAATTAAAGCCATTTTCGTTTTTCACTATTGCAAGGCTAACTGTTCTCCATAGGCCAGAATGGGCAGTTTGATTATTCCATTTTATAATCCTAACTGACTCAGGGAACATGGTAGAAATTCGAATTTAGTATGCCTGAACTCAGAATGATAAAATACATCTTTTAGTGAAGTTGGTTTTAACATTCTGGTGCCGATTCGGATCCTGGAAAAATTTCCCCCGTCCGAATTGAATCTGGACTTTTTTCCGTCCGAATCGTACAAGTAGCGTACAAACTGCCAAGTACGATTCGCATGGGAAAAAGTCCATACAAATCACATCGGGAAAATTTCCCCACACGTCCTCGGGTCGGAAATTGTGTCCGACACATCCCAAGACGATTTACCGTACGAATCGGAAACATGAAGTCCGACCGCGCAAGTACGATCACTCCCGTCCTTTCGATTTCACAACTGTATGGAAAAAACACCATACGGACCGAACTCCCATAGCAACCGTGGAGACACGTGCCCGCATACGCGCCGAACACCCCACCACAGACCCCGCATGTACGCGCAAAACGCCCCCCGGCCGCGGATGTACGCGCCGAACCCCCACCAGTGTATGCATGGAGCGTACCCCCACCCATGTATGCATGGAGCGTACCAACTCCCCACCCGTGTATGCATGGAGCGTACCAACTCCCCACCCGTGTATGTACGGACCGTACCCCCACCTATGTATGCATGGAGCGTACCAACTCCCCACCCATGTATGTACGGACTGTACCCCCACCCGTGTATACATGGAGCGTACCAACTCCCCACCCGTGTATGTACGGACCGTACCCCCACCCGTGTATGCATGGAGCGTACCAACTCCCCACCCGTGTATGTACGGACCGTACCCCCACCCGTGTATGCATGGAGCATACCAACTCCCCACCCATGTATGTACGGACCGTACCCCCACCCCACCCGTGTATGTACGGACCGTACCCCCACCCGTGTATGCATGGAGCGTACCAACTCCCCACCCGCGTATGTACAGACCATACCCCCAGCCCCCCTGTATGTACGGACCGTACCCCCACCTGTGTATGCATGGAGCGTACGAACTCCCCACCCGTGTATGTACGGACCCTACACCCACCCCACCCGTGTATGTACGGACCGTACCCCCACCCATGTATGAATGGAGCGTACCAACTCCCCACCCTTGCATGTACGGACCGTACCCCCACCCATGTATGAATGGAGCGTACCAACACCCCACCAGTGTATGTACGGACCGTACCCCCACCCCACCCATGTATGTACGGACCGTACCCCCACCCCACCCGTGTATGTACGGACCGTACCCCCACCCGTGTATGCATGGAGCGTACCAACTCCCCACCCGTGTATGTACGGACTGTACCCCCAGCCCCCCCTGTATGTACGGACCGTACCCCCACCCGTGTATGTACGGACCGTACCCCCACCCCACCCGTGTATGTACGGACCGTACCCCCACCCGTGTGTGCATGGAGCGTACCAACTCCCCACCCGTGTATGTACGGCCCATACCCCCACCCTACCCGTGTATGTACGGACCGTACCCCACCCGTGTATGCATGGAGCATACCAACTCCCCACTCGTGTATGTATGGCCCGTACCCCCACCCGTGTATGAATGGAGTGTACCAACACCCCACCAGTGTATGTACGGACCGTACCCCCACCCCACCCGTGTATGTATGGACCGTACCCCCACCCGTGTATGCATGGAGTGTACCAACTCCCCACCCATGTATGTACGGACCGTACCCCCACCCGTGTATGAATGGAGCGTACCAACACCCCACCAGTGTATGTACGGACCGTAGCCCCCACCCATATATGTACGGACCGTACCCCCACCCCACCCGTGTATGTACAGACCGTACCCCCACCCGTGTATGCATGGAGCGTACCAACTCCCCACCCGTGTATGTACGGACCCTACACCCAGCCCCCCCTGTATGTACGGTGCGAAACACCACCACCGATGGACGGTGCGGAACAACACCCTGCCCGTGTTCGTACGCACCCAACCCCAGGCTCACACACCAGCACCCTCACCCAACATCGCACATGTACGAGTCGTACTAAGCCATAGCAAAGGACAGCACTGTACAACAACATGGCCCATGTACGCACCGTACAGACGCTAAAAACACTCCTACTGAACCAGGACAAACCAAAAAAACACAAGGAGAGTCAATTTGAGGCACGCAACACAACAAAACATATCCAACAAGGCCAAATACATCCTATACACTGACCTGCAACTGACAAACAGATAAACAGAGGCCCAAACCACTACCACTCCTTACAACACACCCACCCAAAGTTCAAACACAGCCACACCCACACTCACAAATGGACCAATAAAAAGGCCCAAAACACACAAACCATGATCCCTTGCAACAGATCCACTGCTGCCAGACCCCAGAGACAACGCACTGCACCATACTTCAACCATCAATACACCTTACACTTGCACTCCTTCACACAACCACCATCACAAACACACCCTCATCACATTCACACCAACACACCCACAACCATCCACACCCACACCCCCACAACCATCCACACCCACACCCCACACCGTGCCCACCAACAAGAATCCAAAGTTCACAAAGGACGAGCTGGAGGCCCTTGTCGACGAAATCATCAGAGTCGAGCTACAGCTCTTTGGAACATTGGTCAGACGGACCAGCATATCCGAATAATCTGCCATGTGGGAGAGGATAGTCAATTCCGTGAATGCTGGGGGGGAAGACTCACAGGACCAGGCTCTGCGTGAAGAGGACCCCACCGGCAGCGACGACTCTCACCACTCCGTGGATGACCCAGACCAACCTGGCCCTTCTGGTGTCCAACCACCTGCAGCACCTGCGTCAGGTACAACTGTGCCAACCACCACCCCCACTCCTGCCACATCCCAGGAGACACCCAGGAGCCCTGCCCGCACACAACAACACAGCCAGTCTGTCCAGGAGGGACAAGGTTCTCCGGGCAACCAGGAGGAGGCAGGCGACACCGCAAATGCCATCCCTCAGGGGTCCCGGAGACCCGATGTGACCACAACGGCAGGCCAGGCGCAAGTGGGCAGGGGTGGTGGGAGTGGAGGACGGCGGAGGCGCGAACCTGCCCAGTTGGCTCAGGACCCGGCTATGTCACACGTCAGAAACATCCTGGACGCATACTGGCGTGACTCCAGAGGCATCGACCAGGTAGTGGGGACCCTCAATGAGATAAAGACCCTGCAGGTCGAGCATCATGCCAGGATGGAGGCAAGACTGGCAGAGCTCCTGGCGGTGCACAGGGACGTGAGCCAATCACTCCGTCAGATCGCCCAAAGCCTGGCAAACCCTCCCTGTGCCACCAGGCGTAGAGCAGCACCAGAAACAGGGAGGGAGGATGAGGAGGATTCATCCCCGCAGGAAGGTGGGTCGTCCACGAAAAAGACCATGAGAGTCAGCGGAACATCACCATCTCCCAGGTCACCTGGCCTGGCACCTGGCCCTCTGGCCCAACAGCAGCACAGCAGCAAAGGACATTCTCTGCCACATGGCCTTGCTGGTCACTGTCTGACCAATGTTGACAAAGACTGTGGCACAGACTCTGATGACTTTCAATGGCAAGGACACCAACTCCCCCAGTGAACTTTGGATTCTACACTCCCGCCAAGCACCTCTTGTCACACCCCCAAACACGTACCCCAGCACTAATAAAATTAATCACAATCACAAGATGATGCCGTCATTTTGCATTATTCCACTACATGTGTGTGTTGTAAAGTCAAACCATGCCTGATTTCTGAAGTAACTCCAAACATCCATACCCTGGGGTCTGAGTCTGGCACAGGACACACATGGGTCACAATGTACCATCCAAGACAGACATGGAGCACCATACTCACCCGTGATGGGCCCAACCAGCTGAGGGGGTGCCCGCACAACTGTGCCTACAGACCTATTTAGAAGAGCAACAGTCATGCGCAGAGGTCAGGGATCATGTGGAGTGTCCTGGGGTGGGAGTCCAAGGTATGTGTAGACACGTGGCAGAACCATGTCCTGCATGCTTGAGTCAGGTGGATGTGGAGAATGGTGGGCCAGCCAAGGTTGGATGCATGGAAATGGCACAATTGGGTGTTGGATCACAGTGCCACAAGGTTGTGTTGTGCTTGTGGGCTGCATCCTGAGTGTGTGCGTGGATTGAGAAGGTCATCCTGCAGCTGGCAGTGATCCACTCCCCCCATCTCTGTTTGACCTTGATGTGGCCTGGTCGCCGGATGTAGTAGCAGAGCTGTGCAGATGCACCCTGGATGTGGACAAGTATCATGGGATTTCTAACGCACATGTCCGTAGAGTGCACGGCAGGATTAGACACAGATGTCGTAGTTGACCTGGGGGATAGTCTCCCTCTTGCCTTGAGGTGGATGGAACTGTGGATCTTGTGCATAATGCAGAATGTGCTGCCGCATGAGGCACAGATGCTGCTGATCAGCTTAGCACATGTCAGCAACCAATCCATGATGAACACCAGCTCGTTTGCGTGGACACTGGGTGCCCTTGCTGCAGGGCCTGCAGCAGCATGCGCCATGTCAAGGAAACAATGCCACACGTAGCACACAAAGACAAGGATCTCAGGAAGGAACTATGCAAAAGGTGTATGTCAAGGAAGGAATGTCTGGTTCAACATGGCACACACACACACAATGGATTCACATGCAGCACAGTGGCCGTCCTGGAGACTGACATGCCACAATACTAGGCCTGGGCGGTAAATTCCGTTCCGCTCGCGGAATTTGCGGAATTCGCGTAATTTCGCGTTCCGCGGAGAACGCGAAATTGCTCAAAAGTCTGCTTTCAGCGATTTCGCGAAATTTTTACTTGTTCGCGTTCTCAAAATGCGTGTTTGCGAGATATTTCTCACCGAGCACGCAAACAGCAATTGTGAACAGGAAAAAAGCATCGCGAACAAGCAATTCCGTGGAATTTCTGCGTGTTCGCGGAGATTTTTTACCGTTTCGCGGAGATTTGCGTAACGCAATTACGCAAATTCCGCCCACCCCTACACAATACCTACACAGCCATGTACATCATGCACAATACAAAATCTAATCCCTGACAAACAGCTTGCATCTTGCTACTCTACACATAGACTCATATGCACCATCTCTGAGAACAATGCCAGACATGCCGCATGCACAGTGGCAACAGACCACCATTGACAGAGATGAGGCACCTTGGAGGCAGAGGGACACCTTTATTACTCATGTGTGTCGGAATGCTAATGCAACTCTGTCAACACATACATAGGTCATGTGGATGAACACGTGGGACCAACACTGGCACTCCCCTTACCACCACAGATGCTGGAAATCCATGGCACTGGCACACAAGTGACGGGTTACAGCTAAACACCCCCTGCTGCTCACGGAGAGGCTGCTATACACCATTGAGCCCCTAATGGGGAATTCACACACCATGTCAACCCGGTGCAACACGTATGTTTCCGAGGGCAGTGTTACACACATTGATGGCTCCATCACAATCCACAATCCCATTACAGATGACTGTCACCAAGTCTGACCATCAATTCAGGTGAATTCTGCTCCATGTCATGTGCCCCATGGTGATTCTACATGTGTGTAAAGTATCCAAACATGAACAGGAGCAGTGCACACACATTCAAAACAAATACCACTCCCAAAAAGCCGTGCTGCATCCCTTACCCGAAGGAGATTTTCAAACTTGTCCGTGCATGTAACGCTGATTCAGCACATGTTGCTGTTTTCATGAGGAATAGCAGGAGCACAACAATGCCACCAGCAGACAGCATGCGCAAGTACCTGTGGATGGGAGACACACCAGAAGTCAGCCAAAAGAAGCACATCCGCATGCATGTGCATGTACTCGACACGTATTAGGTTGTCAACATGCTAGGTGACAATGATGACTCTGGAAAAACATTCTTCTATTGCACCATCACTCGAGTGACACATCCAAACACACCTCTGACTCACTTGGAAGACATGCAGATGGACACACACATTGCAACACTTGCCACACACAGCCCAATGCGTGCACACTCAGACACTGGAACTCACCACTAAGCAAAGAAGTCGCGTATGAGCCGACTCCGCATGTCCTCTACCGCCTCCTCCTCCTCCACATCACTTGCCTCGTGACCAAGCCCTTCATCCTCCATGGGTGGATGGTCCTGCTCATCTGGATCCAGGATGAGTGGCACAGCTTTCTCCACTGCCATGTTGTGCAGCATGCAGCACACGAGGAATATCTTGCAGACCTTCACCGGTGCATATGGGAGTGCGCCACCGGTCTTGTGGAGGCAACGGAATCGGCTCTTCAGGAGGCCAAACGTCCTCTCTATCACTCGCCTAGTCCGCCCATGGGCGTTGTTGTAGCGGTGATCGGCAGCCGTGCTGGGGTTGCGGAGAGGCGTGATCAGCCATGGCATGTTGGGATAGCCAGCGTCCCCTACATGGAAACATCATGGACAACAGTGGGTCAGGAGAAGCAGTAAGACAGGAAGATGACGTTAAATACAGGACTGCCAGAGTATACCACCAACAATACATGCTCGTTCGTTGCGCAGCTGCAGCATCATTTCAGGCACCCTGCTACGCCTCATGATGTACGCATCGTGTGCTGATCCTGGAAAACGAGCACAGACATGTGAAATCACCATGTTGGCAAGACACACCGCAAGGGCATTAATGGAGTAGTAATGCTTGCGGTTACGGAAGGCTACCTCCTGTGCCTGTGGTGGTACCAAAGCCACATGTGTTCCATCTATGGACCCAATGACATGGGGCATCCCTCCCAGGGCATAGAACTCACGCTTGACAGCTGTCAACTGCTCAGGAGTTGGGAATTTAATGAACTCATCCAGGTGCTCCAACATGGCCTCTAAAAAATCATGCAGAACACGGCTGAACATGGTTTGGGACATGCCACCGACATGGGCAATGGTATGTTGAAAGGTACCCGTGGCCAAGAAATGTAGGGCTGCCATCACCTTCATCTTGGGTGTCAGTGCAGTAGGATACCTGTGTAGCAGTTGGAGGTGTGGTGCCAGCCGTGTCGTCAGGTCCTCAATCAAGCATTGGGGGAAGCGGTAGCGGCGTATACAGTCATTTTCCCGCATGTCAGCCAAGTCCGGAATTGGTCGAAGGAGAGGCGGAGCCCTGCAGTGAATTAGAAGGGACAACGAAGAGTGAGTACAGTACACCACCAATGTCAATCTACAGAGCACATGCTCAACAGGCAATACACATATGCTACATACAGAGTCAGGTCTGTGCAATATGCCCTGGACACGTATGCCAGGCATGTGACACTCCTACCAAGAGCCAGCTACTAACATTGATTCTCAACCTCAATATGCCATGCCATGAAACTAGCTGTGGGCCAGTGTAAGTGAGCAGGCAGACGCATTACAGGAGTTACAGACATTGAAATATGTGCAGAAGAAGGATGTTTATGGTACAGACAGGTTGCGGAACACTAGAGGCACAGGTCACATGTCATAGAATAAGGAAAGACCACATACCTTGCCATGAAGGATTACATGTCAAGACTGATCACACATACATTGAGAGTATGCAGATATGTCCTTGTTTTGGAACTCCGTGTTGATGTATACATACACACCTAACGTCGGATTACACATGTGTGCTGGTGTGCGTAACAGTGTGCCATGCCCATCTACACACAGACACATGTTGGTTGCAGCAACTGCAGATGCATTTGACCAAACACCTACAGCAAACCTATGGGAACACATGACACACACATGACATAGCTACAGCGTGCAACGCGGGCATTCACTTGTCAGGGGTAACATTCCGTGTACCTGGCATCAGGGGACATTTGCGGGTGTCGGTGACTGTGCCATGCCAGTGACGCATGGCCCACCAAGTCAGTACTACATGCACACATGTCAAAGGAGTGAAGGGGATGTGTGGCACATAGGGCACCATCACACGTGACATGTGTACACAGCTCATCATACTGTAATTAGCTTCACACCTCAGGAGTATGGTGCCACATCACAGCCTGACCCACCTGTGCCCGACACATGTAGTACTGCACAGACAATGCCTTGATGTCCAGCCTTGGCCATGTATTACAGCTCAATTCATTCCTGTGTGCCGCCTGTCACCACTGTCAGGTGTGAATCCCACCATACATACGCTCCGAGGGCATGTGTGGGGTTCCTATCACTATGGTGGTGCTGGCGTATGCGTACACCATAGTGATACGGACCGTACACGCGTGTGTACGGTCCCTATCACTATGGTGGTGCTGGCGTATGCGTACGCCATAGTGATAGGGACCGTACACACACGTGTACGGTCCCTATCACTATGGCGTATGCATACGCCAGCACCACCATAGTGATAGGGACCGTACACACACGCGTGTACGGTCCGGACTACTATGGCGTACACGTACGCGAGCACCCCCATAGTGATAGGGACCGTACACACGCGTGTGTACGTCCGGACTACTATGGCGTACACGTACGCGAGCACCCCCATAGTGATAGGGACCGTACACACGCGTATGTACGGTCTGGACTACTATGGCGTACACGTACGCGAACACCCCCATAGTGATAGGGACCGTACACACGGGTGTGTACGGTCCGGACTACTATGGCGTACAGGTACGCGAGCACCCCCATAGTGATAGGGACCGTACACACGTGTGTGTACGGTCGTTCCCTATCACTATAGGGGTGCTCACGTACGTGTATGCCATAGTGATACGGACCGTACACGCGTGTGTAGGGTCCCTATCACTATGGGGTTGCTCGCATACATGTACGCCATAGTGATATGGACCGTACACACGCATGTGTACGGTCCGGACTACTATGGTGTACACGTACGCGAGCACCACCATAGTGATACGGACCCTATACACGCGTGTACAGTCCGTATCACTATGGCGTACGCATTCGCCAGCACTCCCATAGTGATGGGGACCGTACACACGCGTGTACGGTCCGTTGCAATGCATTTGGGGTGCCCTAGGGCTGTGGAACGCACCGTACCTGTGTTGTGACATAGGATTGACATAGGGGACAAATGAGGGACAAGTATAGGGGCCTAAATGCATGCTGGTTGTCATGGAGACCGAGTTTCAGGTTTGAATTTTGCATCATGTGACCAGCAGAAGTCGGTTGGAGACAATATACTTTGTTGCAATGTGTTTGTTGACATTACATCATGCTCAATTTTAAAACCATGCAAAGCCTGTCACTGGGGTAGTTTTAAAATGATTGGAGGACACGTAGGATGCAAATGTGACTGAGCCAATCACTCTGTACTCCTGTAAATGAAACAGGGCAGCAAGGAAGATATAAGGCAGCCAGGTCCCTTGAGAGAGCACTTGCCTGCACATCCTTTCATTCCACAACACTGCTGCTGCTTGTCATTCCTCTGGCACCATGTCCAGGTCTGTGGAGAGGGCCCAGCCATTCACCATGGAGGAGAATATGGCGTTGCTGGATGTGATCCTCCCACAGTACACCATGCTGTATGGTCGACCAGGGGAGCAGGTGAGTGCAGACTCCACTAGCTTAAACTGTGCCCCTTTTTGTGACTGTGACTTCTGGCATTGTGTCCAGGTGTGACAGACATGCAGGGTTCTTCATAGTGGTTCCCAGGGGGGGGGAAGGGCTCATGTCTCCCATGCGGAGCATGCTGTAGTTCCTGTGTGCACAACGCACTAGCATGGTGCTTACTGTGATGATCACTGCATGGTGCATGCCGCTTTCGGACTGCCTAATCCTCCTGGCAATGTTGTTTCTACAGTCCTGATGTGAGTCTGTGCTCCCCCCAGGGTGATAGGTGCCAGTACCCACAGATGTGTGTCTGTTGAGTGTACCTGTGGTGAGAGTGTCCAAATGATGTGGTCGTCCCCTGGACATTGGTGTGTGTGTGTGTGAGTCCCCTGTCATGTGGGTGTGTGCATATGTGGAGTGTTGCACCCCAGCTAAATGCGGGATGGATACACCCTGCCCATCTGATGTGTGCAGGGAGCTGTGCTGGATGTCTTCCGTGCTGAGACAGCCCCACATCTGTGACACCCCCAGTCTAGTGGCACATGTGCAGAGTGAGGTTTGTAGTGGCAGTTGCCAATGCCAGGTGATTGTTCAGTGCCTGTGTGTGTCTGTGTACTCTGCTGAAGTAGCGTAAGTGGGCTGGGGCATGTGACTGCTTAGTGGTACTGTTCCGATTCCTGTTGTAGCTTGGGATGCACAGTGTGAGCCTGCATCATTGATTGTGTTGCACCCCTCATGCCACCTGTGTACTTTCAATGGCACCTACTGCATTTGCCCATTCCCAGGAGGATGATGTCACTATGACAAAGGTGCAATGAGTTGGCTGCATACTATGGCCAGTTCAAACATGCATGATTTGTAATATGTGTGTCTCTGTATCATTGATAAGGTGGATTGATGTATTGTCACTTTTGCATCCTCACAGGTAGGCGTCTGTGCCAAGGGGGAGATCTGGAAGCAAGCCGTCAGTGCCGTGAGGAGGACGGATGGTCGGAAGCGGCGCCTAGCCCAGGTGAGGAAACGCTGGCAGGACATCCGGTGCTGGACGCGGAGGATCGCACGGGTCCTGCTGGGGGACTCACCTGAGAGCCACAAAAACCGTGGGCGCCGGCGTCTGACCCACATCCATAAGCGTGTGCTGGCGGTGGTCTTCCCCGACTTGGACAGGCGCTTACTGGAGAAGCAGCAGCAGGAAGGGGGTAGGTACATGTGTGTTTGTTGTGTGTGACTAGTTTTTTAAGTGCGCAGTTGCATGGATACACTGCCAGGGTTTAAATGTGCAGTGCATATCCTGTTCCCCAAAGTGAAGCGGTGCTGTTCTTCCTCCCTTCCCCTCCTTGCCATGTGTTCCCTGGTCTGTGTGTAGTCACTCTTGCACAAGGTCATCTAGGCTGGCAGTTACTCCAAGTGCCCAATGCTTGCAACATCATGTGTGGGGGTGGTGTGTAACAGGTATTTGCACGTTGCCTGTGCCTTGGCCAGTTCTGTCATTGTGGGGTCCATGTTAGTTGGTACTGATGCTGAGTCCCGACATGGGAGTGTGTGTTTCATGTGTACTGCCTTACTGCCTGCATGTCGAATGTTGTGCCCTCTGACATGATGTGCTTGAGTGTGAGATATGCATAGTGCAGGGATGGTGGCTTGTGTTCCAGTCATATCCATCCAGGGCCATGGAGTAGTGTGGCCACTACAGTCCCCTGGGGCACCTTTTCCTAGGTATCATGTGTGTCATCTGACAATGTGGACATTCTCTGTGTCTTCAGCATAGTTTGGGCCCTGTGGCATAGTACCCTGGCCTCATTTGTATTCACGTATACTGTGCTACATGTGTCCACTGTACAGGGTGACCTAATTTAGCTGGTGCATACTCACAGGGGCCAGTGCCTGTGTGTCTTGGTACAACTATCTGATGATGGTTGTTTGTCAGTGATATATGTGGACAGGCGCACCAGGGGTAGTTTGTGTGCGATCAGGATTAATTGCAGGCCATGTGTTTTCATCCCAGACTAAGAGGTGTAAGTACTTCCTCTGTCTCAATCACATTGTCTCAGGTAGGGGGGGTTGGTGCGGGCAAGGCCTACATGTCCAAACCTGAAGTCTCCTTGCTCGGTCTGGCCAGTGTGTGATGTTTGTGTGGCCAAACACTCAAGGTGCAGTGCCCCAGTCATGTTGGCCATGGTTTTCAGTATTACCTTTGCAGCATGTCCCAAGAGTTGATAGACATGGTTCCTGCTCATCCCTTTCTTGGCTACGCTGTGTGTCGCTGATGCTGTGCTAGATTGTCCCCAGAGCCTGGCTCCTCTGTACAATTTGATATCAAGTTACTTGCTATTGTGTCATGCTCTCCATATTTTAACAGTGGCATGGTGGGTCAACAAACTGTGTGTTGCAGGGACTACATATGTACCTTGTAGTGTAGATGTTACTCTTGTTGCTTTTCAGGCTATGCACTGTGACCTATCTAGAGTTGACTCATGTGACATATGTATACAGGTGTCTGATTTCTCTGTCTCTTCACCTTGCCCACAGCATCGTCGGGGGACTACGAGGGAGACACTGGCACGGACAGTGAGGAGGGAGCGAGCACCAGTGCCAGCAGTGCTGAGTTGGCTGGCACATCGAGTGGCACGGAGGCCGACGGGAGTGCAGCGGAGGACCTGTCCAGTCAAACCACCACCGACTATGACGCAGACGGGTCCGAGGCTGAGCACTCCGAGGGGGCGGAGGCTGCTCCCACAGCTGACACCAGCACTCCATCACTACCCGCCCCCTCCATTCCGATCACCGGACTCCCACTTGCTCGTGTCCCTTCACGCCGTGCTAGGTCACCACGTGTCTCCTTCTTGCCAGGCACCGCACCCCCTGCCTCTGTCTCCACTGCTGCCACCAATGCCGAGTCTGTGGACATCCTGCGGCAGTTGCAGGTTGGTCAGACTGCGATTCTTAATGTCCTCCATGACCACAGCCGAGTGCTCAACCAGATGGAGGCATACATGGAGGGCATTTCAGCTGCGCAGTCTGACCAACGCAACTTGCTGAGGTCCATAGACTTGGCACTGACTGCAGCAGTGGGTCTCCTGCAGCGCTACGCATCCCCTACTCCTGAACCATCCACACTTCCCACTCCCATGCCTGTCCAAAGCACACCCAGACGTCCCCATGCACGCACACCACCAGACACAGGCACCACACCACCAGGGAAGGCAAAGCGCACACCTCCTGGCACGCACATACAGGGTGAAGTAGGCACACCCACTGGGTCGGGGGGGAAACGGAAGACACGCAGCCAGAGTGGGAGTCCACAATCCTCACGACCACCACCCTCCAAATCCACTCCCCTCAGCTCTCCTGGCCAGGATTCCACCAAAGACTCCTTCATGGCCGCTCTGTCCCTGAGCCCCAAAGTGACACCTCCCCGCAAGTGGTCAAAGGAGTCCCCGGTCAGGGTGGTTGAGTCCCCCCCCCTGTCCACACCCTCCCCCGGTAGCGCTGCCACCCATCCCTGCGACCCCCCCCTCCTTGGGGCCTGTGGTTCCTTCGGGTGCAGGGGAGACGCTGGGCGACCTGGCAGTAGTGTGCAGCGCCGTGCTCGAATCCACCTTTGGCACTGCCCCACCCCCTGTGTTGGAGTCGTCCGTCTCTGCACCCACAACACCTACCCTTGCCCCTCCTGTCCCTGCGGTGCCTGGTCCTTCCCCCCCACATGATGCCCCCCCCCCTGTGGATGACAAGGTAGTCTAAACTGTGCAGGCAAGCTAGGGGACACGCATCCCAATGTGTCCCCCGCCTGGATTGGAACTATGGACTGTCCTATGGGCCTTGTGCATATGGAACTCTTCATACAATTCATTTTAGAACATTGCTGAATAAAGCTATTTTATTTCCCTTGGCACACTACTGCTTTTCTGGCATTGCTGTTGGTGGTGCTGCTCCATGATTTGGGCGGGCGATAATGTGTTAGGTGTCTGGGTTATGTTGTAGTGTGCTGTTCGTGGGGTGGACCCTGTTATCTGTGTGCCATCACACGGTATTTGCTATCAAACTTTGCTCATGTAAGCTGATACTGCATGGTGACATTGTCCCAAGGTGTGTACCTTCCTCTGTGGACCCTGACATCTTCCCTGCAGGGTGTTGTGAAGACATTTGTGCAGTGCTGTGTCTACATTTGCTGGGTGTGTGACAGACCCCTTCAACTTTGGCCATGCATGCTGGCCAAGGTCTCCACCTGCATCATTTGTGTCATCCTTGGGGGTCACTGTACTTGTGCCTGGAGTACATTGACAGGACCTCATGTGTACATGTTCCCTTTTCCGCACTATGCATGTGTGTACTCCCAGCCTCGCACACATGTGTTTCGTGTTCTGCTGGGTCTTTGAGCACCTGCCTGACAATTGTGGCCATTGTATCTGTGTGTACTCAACCCCTTTCTTTCCATGGGCACAGCTGGGGGGACTCTGCACCCACCCCTCCTGTGTCTGGGCACTGCTGGGAGGACTCTGCACCCACCCCTCCTGCGTCTGGGCACTGCTGGGAGTGATAAGCACACACCCCTCCTGTGTCTGGGCACTGCTGGGAGGACTCTGCACACACCCCTCCTGTGTCTGGGCACTGCTGGGAGTGATAGGCACACACCCCTCCTATGTCTGGGCACTGCTGGGAGGACTCTGCACACACCCCTCCTGTGTCTGGGCACTGCTGGGAGTGATAGGCACACACCCCTCCTATGTCTGGGCACTGCTCGGAGGACTCTGCACACACCCCTCCTATGTCTGGGCACTGCTGGGAGTGATAGGCACACACCCCTCCTGTGTCTGGGCACTGCTGGGAGGACTCTGCACACACCCCTCCTGTGTCTGGGCAGTGCTGGGAGGACTCTGCACACACCCCTCCTGCGTCTGGGCACTGCTGGGAGTGATAGGCACACACCCCTCCTGTGTCTGGGCACTGCTGAGAGGACTCTGCACCCACCCCTCCTGCGTCTGGGCACTGCTGGGAGTGATAGGCACACACCCCTCCTGTGTCTGGGCACTGCTGGGAGGACTCTGCACACACCCCTCCTGTGTCTGGGCACTGCTGGGTGGACTCTGTACACACCCCTCCTGTGTCTGGGCACTGCTGGGAGGACTCTGCACACAGACTTCCTGCGTCTGGGCACTGCTGGGAGGACTCTGCACACACCCCTCCTATGTCTGGGCACTGCTGGGAGTGATAGGCACACACCCCTCCTGTGTCTGGGCACTGCTGGGAGTGATAGGCACACACCCCTCCTATGTCTGGGCACTGCTGGGAGGACTCTGCACACACCCCTCCTGTGTCTGGGCACTGCTGGGAGGACTCTGCACACACCCCTCTTGGGTCTGGGCACTGCTGGGAGTGATAGGCACACACCCCTCCTGTGTCTGGGCACTGCTGGGAGGACTCTGCACCCACCCCTCCTGCATCTGGGCACTGCTGGGAGTTATAGGCACACACCCCTCCTGTGTCTGGGCACTGCTGGGAGGACTCTGCACACACCCCTCCTGTGTCTGGGCACTGCTGGGTGGACTCTGTACACACCCCTCCTGTGTCTGGGCACTGCTGGGAGGACTCTGCACACAGCCCTCCTGCGTCTGGGCACTGCTGGGAGTGATAGGCACACACCCCTCCAGTGTCTGGGCACTGCTGGGAGGACTCTGCACACACCCCTCCTGTGTCTGGGCACTGCTGGGAGTGATAGGCACACACCCCTCCTATGTCTGGGCACTGCTGGGAGGACTCTGCACACACCCCTCCTATGTCTGGGCACTGCTGGGAGTGATAGGCACACACCCCTCCTGTGTCTGGGCACTGCTGGGAGTGATAGGCACATACCCCTCCTATGTCTGGGCACTGCTGGGAGGACTCTGCACACACCCCTCCTATGTCTGGGCACTGCTGGGAGTGATAGGCACACACCCCTCCTGTGTCTGGGCACTGCTGGGAGGACTCTGCACACACCCCTCCTGTGTCTGGGCACTGCTGGTTGGACTCTGTACACACCCCTCCTGTGTCTGGGCACTGCTGGGAGGACTCTGCACACACCCCTCCTGCGTCTGGGCACTGCTGGGAGTGATAGGCACACACCCCTCCTGTGTCTGGGCACTGCTGGGAGGACTCTGCACCCACCCCTCCTGCGTCTGGGCACTGCTGGGAGTGATAGGCACACACCCCTCTTGTGTCTAGGCACTGCTGGGAGGACTCTGCACACACCCCTCCTGTGTCTGGGCACTGCTGGGTGGACTCTGTACACACCTCTCCTGTGTCTGGGCACTGCTGGGAGGACTCTGCACACAGCCCTCCTGCGTCTGGGCACTGCTGGGAGTGATAGGCACACACCCCTCCTGTGTCTGGGCACTGCTGGGAGGACTCTGCACCCACCCCACCTGCGTCTGGGCACTGCTGGGAGTGATAGGCACACACCCCTCCTGTGTCTGGGCACTGCTGGGAGGACTCTACACACACCCCTCCTGTGTCTGGGCACTGCTGGGAGTGATAGGCACACCCCCCTCCTATGTCTGGGCACTGCTGGGAGGACTCTGCACACACCCCTCCTATGTCTGGGCACTGCTGGGAGTGATAGGCACACACCCCTCCTGTGTCTGGGCACTGCTGGGAGGACTCTGCACACACCCCTCCTGTGTCTGGGCACTGCTGGGTGGACTCTGTACACACCCCTCCTGTGTCTGGGCACTGCTGGGAGGACTCTGCACACACCCTCCTGCGTCTGGGCACTGCTGGGAGTGATAGGCACACACCCCTCCTGTGTCTGGGCACTGCTGGGAGGACTCTGCACCCACCCCTCCTGCGTCTGGGCACTGCTGGGAGTGAGAGGCACACACCCCTCTTGTGTCTGGGCACTGCTGGGAGGACTCTGCACACACCCCTCCTGTGTCTGGGCACTTCTGGGTGGACTCTGTACACACCCCTCCTGTGTCTGGGCACTGCTGGGAGGACTCTGCACACAGCCCTCCTGCGTCTGGGCACTGCTGGGAGTGATAGGCACACACCCCTCCTGTGTCTGGGCACTGCTGGGAGGACTCTGCACCCACCCCTGCTGCGTCTGGGCACTGCTGGGAGTGATGAGCACACACCCCTCCTGTGTCTGGGCACTGCTGGGAGGACTCTGCACACACCCCTCCTGTGTCTGGGCACTGCTGGGAGGACTCTGCACACACCCCTCCTGTGTCTGGGCACAGCTGGGAGTGATAGGCACACACCCCTCCTATGTCTGGGCACTGCTGGGAGGACTCTGCACACACCCCTCCTATGTCTGGGCACTGCTGGGAGTGATAGGCACACACCCCTCCTATGTCTGGGCACTGCTGGGAGGACTCTGCACACACCCCTCCTGTGTCTGGGCACTGCTGGGAGTGATAGGCACACACCCCTCCTATGTCAGGGCACTGCTGGGAGGACTCTGCACACACCCCTCCTGTGTATGGGCACTGCTGGGAGGACTCTGCACCCACCCCTCCTGCGTCTGGGCACTGCTGGGAGTGATAGGCACACACCCCTCCTGTGTCTGGGCATGTACGGTCGGGACATACACGGGTGTGGGTATGCTCCATTCATACACGGGTGTGGGTACGCTCCGTACATACACTGGTGGGGTGTGGGTACGCTCCATTCATACACGGGTGTGGGTACGCTCCGTACATACACTGGTGGGGTGTGGGTACGCTCCATTCATACACGGGTGTGGGTACGCTCCGTACATACACTGGTGGGGTGTGGGTACGCTCCATTCATACACGGGTGTGGGTACGCTCCGTACATACACTGGTGGGGTGTGGGTATGCTCCATTCATACACGGGTGTGGGTACGCTCCATTCATACACGGGTGTTGGTACGCTCCGTACATACACTGGTGGGGTGTGGGTACGCTCCATTCATAGACGGGTGTGGGTACGCTCCGTACATACACTGGTGGGGTGTGGGTATGCTCCATTCATACACGGGTGTGGGTACGCTCCGTACATACACTGGTGGGGTGTGGGTACGCTCCATTCATACACAGGTGTGGGTACGCTCCATTCATACACGGGTGTGGGTACGCTCCATACATACACTGGTGGGGTGTGGGTACGCTCCATTCATACACGGGTGTGGGTGCGCTCCTTTCATACACGGGTGTGGGTACGCTCCGTACATACACTGGTGGGGTGTGGGTACGCTCCATTCATACACGGGTGGGGGTATGCTCTGTACATTCCCATACCCACGATTTGCAGGCCTGGGTACGTACCGTACCCAGGCCTTACGAGCGTGGGATCAGCCCGTACCACGCCCACCACTACGTGACCCCAATAATGGCGGTACGGCCCATACCCACGTCCTAATGGCCTGGGTACGGGCCGTACCAGCATTGTTTGGGTGATGTGGGGGTACGCGTGGTACGACCCGTACCAACGCTCTGAGGGCCTGGGTACGGTGCAGACCCCCAATGGGGTGCCGTAGGGGTACGCACCGTACCCAGCCCTTCAGAGCGTGGGTACGGGTCATACCACGCGTACTCCTACATCACCCCAACAATGCTGGTACGGCCTTTAGAACGTGGGTACGGGCCTTACCACCATTGTTGGGGTGACGTAGTGGTGGGCGTGGTACGGCCCGTACCCATGCTCTTAAGGCCTGGGTACGGTACGTACCGGTATTGTTGTGTTGCCGGTTCGCGTCAACATCCACTTCCGTTGTGGCGGACGCTTGCGTTGCTGGACACGCCCCCACCCCCTCGAGGTGACCAGGTCCTGCAGGTCAGGTATGTCCAGGGCATGTGTAATTTGAGACTTGTGTGGGGTTTATATGTCCTGCCCCTGCCCCCCCCTTTGCCCCTGGGTGTTATTCTGACCTTCTGCGGCGTCTGCGTCGGTGCCTGTAGAGCAGGTGGACTGCTATGAGGGCTGGGATGACACGTAGGTTCGGGTCCATGGCTGTCTGTCACGTACAGGTGCTCCTTGTGCGCGTCGTCCTGATTTCCCGGCAGTTTTTGGCAGCCGGAAAATATAATCCGTGCGGGGTGACGTCGGTACGGATCGTACTTCCTGGTTCGTGGACCGCAGCCTGAATGCATCCCGACGTCACGTCGGAGCATTCCCGGATCACATTCGTATGTATATTTTCGTCGGTCGATGTTTTTTACGATTCGTACGGAAATGGTGTTTCCGTGGGAATCGTACTTCCATGTTTGTAAGGTTTATTTCCCGGGTACGAGTCGGACGGAGAAAACGCTCCCACCGACGGTTCATACCCTGTTTCTCCAGGATCCGAATCGGCACCTCTATGGGTGAAAATACCACTTTGAGAAAGTAGGTATTTTCTTGTCTAACCAATCAAACCTGCCTCTGCTGGGCTGTGTATTCCTTGTCTGTAGTTTGAGTGACAGGGCTGGGGGATTCTAGGAGACAGGGTGAGTCAGCCCAGTGGTTAATAGAGAAATCAGCATCTAGATGGGAGGGAGGAGTTGCACCTGGCACCTGAATAGGGCTGGGCCTTCCCTCCATAATGATGGCTCAACCTCATGTGGTGCGTCTGATGTCTCTGCCCTGCACTTTGAAAGGAAGGAAGGAGTCATGTAAACAAAGTACTCCAGGAGTGACCGAACAGAACTGGTTTGGACTAGGCAAAGGCCTCTCTGCCTTCAGAGAACAAAGAGAATCTTAGCATAAATATTGGGACCCAAACCCAAGAACTTTAGATCACTTTGGGAAACAAGAAGAAACCTTTTCTGAGGAGTGGAACCAGAAGAAACTGAGGAGAGACTATCCCTAAGCTGAAGTGCTGCTTGGGGGATTGGCCTGCAGTGGTTGCCAAAGAAAGGAGAAAGGACATTGTGTGCATTTTCATTCAACTTGTGTAAGAATCTGAAAAGGGCTTGGAAAAGAGCTTGCCTCCTGCTGAAGTCTCAGGGACAACAGACTTCAACCACCATCTCCCCAGAGTTCTTTGGAAGTGCCTGCTGCTGTTCTGGGCCTTCTGAGGGACTGCGTGTCGCAAGGAGCTGGAAGCGCGACTCACGGAGAAGAAGCGTGTCGCCGTCTCAGCCGCTGCCGTCGCATCACTGAACAAGGGTGTCGCCGCTGTAGCTGTCGCATTGCACCACACCACGAGAAGCGTCCCACAACACCGAAGAAGCATGTCGCCGTTGCAGCCGCTGCCGTCACATCACTGAACAAGGGTGTCGCCGCTGTAGCTGTCGCATTGCACTGCATCAAGAAAAGCGCCTCTCATCCACGGAGAAGCATGCCGCCGTCGGAGCTGCTACCGTCGCATCACTGAACAAGGGTGTCGCTGCTGCAGCTGTCGCATCGAGCGGAAGCATCTCACATCATCGGAGAAGAATGTCGTCGCCAACGCCACTATCATCGCATCACTGGACAAGGGTGTCGCCGCTGCAGCTGACGCATCGAGTCTTCTCGCAACATCGGAGAAGCGTGCCGCATCAGGAAGATCTTCACGTCTTTATTTCTTTGCACCGAACTTTCATCGCATCACCATCGTTGCAACACTTTCGTTGCCCTGCGTGTCGCATCTAAAGGTACATTGACTCAAAGTGTCGCATTTAAGATCTCAAAGAGAACTAAGCGAAATTCTACCATTTTTAAAGTAACAGTATTGTGGATTTTTGTTGTTAATGGGCTTGTGTTAAATCTAAATAAAGAATACTTATTTTTTATATAAAACCTGTGTGGTGTCCATCTGTAGTGTTGTCACTTGATTACTGTATGTGTTCACAAATGCTTTACACACTGCCTCTGAGATAAGCCTGTCTGCTTGTGCCAAGCTACCAAGGGGGTGAGCAGGGCTTATTTTAGGAGTGTACCCCCTTACCCTGACTAGAGGCAAGGGTCCCTATTTGTCACAAGTGCATACCTGTGCCAACTAGAGACCCCCAAATCTAACAGTTATGGATTGTCATGATAACGACAAAAAAGGTTTATAGGCTGAAAAGATACCTCAATTCTTTTGGAGTTCATATTAAAGTTGAATTCAATCAAGCACTGTATATGCTATTTATATTGCATTTCACTTTAGCCATTTTTTATGTACAGATATTTTATTAGCTAAATTGCGTACTGTTAGATGTAATCTGAATAACGAAAATAAGCGGCAAGAATATTTCAACTTTTTCGGTATCTCTATTGATGGTCAATACACTCGTGCACACATAGCTAAAACATCTAATAGCACCTCAGCCTGTTTTAAAATGTGCTTATAATATAGATAAATATTCAGACACAGGCATTTTGAATGCAGTCGGCCTCTCCCGATGATTTCTTATTAGCAGGCAGCTAAGGGCTTTGTAAGAATTCTCTCTTTTAATACCATTTCTCTGAATAATAAAATTAAAGCCAGGGTTGTGGAAGAACGGATGAAAGGCAATTCCCCAGATATTATATTGATACAAGAAATACATTATGTAGTTAAGAGGAAGCTCTCATTTACCATGTTTCAGCTATGGGCTGGTAGTAGCCATTTTTCATCGGCAAGTACTGCCCAAAGGGGGGTAGCAATCTTTTCGAATAAATGTTTCCCCTTTCAGATTTCAGATTCCCAAACAGATAAAGAGGGAAGATGGGGGTTAGTTAATGGTTCAATTAATAATGTCAAACTAACTATAGCCACGATATATATGCCCCAATAGAGGACAACCCTGCATCCCTGTTGGACCTGCATCATGCATTGTTGCTACTTCCCGTTATGGTCATTATAGATGGGGACTTTAATTACCTACAGACTCCTGCTTTGGATTCTTCTTTCGGGGTACAAAAACAAAATAAACCATGTGCAGGTGAGGTTTTAACGGAATGTATGGAAAAATTAAATCTGATGGATAGCTGGCAGGCAAGATTTCCTACAAAAAAAGAATATTCATGCTTTTCAGTCAAATATAAAACTGCTGCTAGACTTTGATATATTTTACTCTAGGAGTCTAAATATGGTACATTATACTTATACACAAAACAGCTTCTCAGATCATGTTTTAGTAAATCGTGAACTGTCCGGACTTGGGAGGGACAAGCGAAACCCTAAATGGACATTTAACAGAGTTCAGTTAGAAGATGAAGATTGGTGTAAGGAAATACAAAGGGAAATGGAAAGTTTTTTTCAGATAAACAGAAATAAGGCCACAGTAGAAAAAGTATGGGAGGCCTTTAAAACTACAATTCCTGGAGTTAAAACATCTAAACAGATTGCAATTAGACGTGCTCAAAATATAAAGAGAGTACATCGTGAAGCTGAAGTTAAGCGTTCTAACGAACAATATCTAAGGGAAAATAGCAGTAAAAATGAAACTGCTTTAGAGTCAGCTCATCAGGGCATGCAAAAATACTACTATACTAAAGTATACATGGCCAATTCTACCTATCGCCAGAGAGTTTATGAAGAGAGTGAATTCACGGGTAAATACTTATTCTGGCAAATAAAAGATAAATAGGCCCAGAACAGTGTCCATGCGCTGACCAACAAAAATCTGCATTACAAATGAAGAGCAAATACAAAAGGTGTTTTTAGAACACTATGAAACCATGTATTCAGTTAGACAGGAGGTGAATAGTCTAAAACTAAAATAATTTTTTAATGGATTGCAAATTCCAAAATTACAACTAAATCAACGCACAAGCATGACTGCAATTGTTACACTACAAGAAATTGAAGCGGTTGTTCAATCCATGGCTAACGGTAAAGCATGTGGGGAGGACGGCATTCTGGCAGAAGTTAAAACAAAATTCAGTGTAATTTTAAATCAGGAACTAGTTTTGTTAGCAAATTATATTTTACAAGGGGGAAAGATACCATCTTCCTTCTGAACAGCTGTGGTAGTTAGTTTCCTAAAAAAAATAATGATATTTAGGATGTAAATTCTTATAGACCTATCAGTCTCTTAAATACAGATTATAAAATCATAGCCAAATTATTAGCAAATAGAATGAGCAGCTGCGTAGGGTCAGGCCGACAACTATCTTTTAATACCACTTTTTTAGTTGAGGCTCTGGACTATTTTACTCAAAACAATTATGCTTCTAGATGCTGCAAAGGCTTTTGACCTTTTGTGCTTGCAAAGTCTGTTTTATATATTGGCTGAATTTGGATTCTTCTCTGAGCTGATTGTTGTAATCTCTAAATTCTATAAGGGGGCTACGACTCAAATAATTGAAATGCCAATAAATGTGACAATTGCAGAGTTGTTAGAGGGACAAGGCAAGGCTGCCCTCTATCTCCTCTATTTTTTGCATGCTTTATAGAGCCCCTTGCCATAGCCATTTCCTCAATTAGCAGTTTAACATCTCCAGTGCCGGATATGACTAACATCAAGCTCTATGCTGATGATATCGCCCTCTTTTTAAAACCTAACATTGAGGTCCAAAATCAAATATTTAGTATATTTCAGGAATTTCATCTGGAGATACAGAATAAATAAATCTAAGACAGAGATATTGCTCTGCAATTGTACATCTGACTCTTTATTAACAGAATTGAGTCCATTTTCTAATCTCTAGGAGTCTAAATATGGCACATTGTACTTATACACAAAACAGCTTCTCAGATCATGTTTTAGTAAATCTTGAACTGTCCGGACTTGGGACTAATGATCTTTATGCCTTAAACTATATCCCTCTTTATAATAAGATAAAAGACAAACTGATAAAATGGAAAGCTCTCCCTATATCAATAATAGATTGAGTAGCCACAATCCGCATGATGATTTTACCATTATGCAACTTTCTCTTTTTAGCTATTCCAAATGTGCTTCAAATGACATTTTGTAAGGAAATGCAAGGCCTATTTTCAACTATTATTTGGGCTGATAAGGTTTCTAGACTCGCTATGGATGCACTTTATAGACCCGCTGCAGAAGGGGGACTAGCTCTTCCTGACCTGCGAGGATACTACTATGTGAATTTTGCACATACCGTGTACAGAACAATGAAGGTACTAAATATTAAAAGATATGATAATTTTTTTACTAGATCTAATCCACAAAGAATAAGTAATCAGGAATCTTATGTGTTTAAAAAAAATTCTCAAAAAAGTCTGATAGAAAACTCTACAATGGAGTACTAAGCGAAAAAAAATAGCTTTTTAGTCATTATGCGTTCCCCAGTATTAACGGAGACGGACTTTCTAATTGGGATTGGAAAACCTGGACTAAAATAGATCCGTGTATTGAAAATAGTAAAATAACTCTTCAATGGTCCTTTATCAGGGCTAGAGATATTCTCCAGGAACTTAATATTATACATATTAATGAGGCCAGTGAATTAGTTGGACAGCTATTAGACCCTAAACACAGTAAATCGATCAGTGGCTGGGCCTCCCTTTTTCGAGTTCAAGCAGCAGGTAAATTGTATCAGAAAGCACAGAGAAAATGGGAAACTCAGGAAGGGCTACAGATCCCTATCATGGCATGGAATCAGATCAATAAGTTTAACGGTTCTTTTTTGAAAGCAGCACATTTAAACAAATGCAATATTACTCTAAGTGGCTTCTCTATCGAACGCCAGACTTTTTACATAAAATAAATCCTCAGATTTCTGCAAACTGTTTTCGTTGCAATATGGAGGGAGGAGGGAACTGGACACATATCATCTGGGAGTGTTCAAAGTTGAATAGATTTTGGGGAATAATTAATCAGTACTTCTTTAACATATTGAAAGCTCCGCAGGTGCTCGATACCCAAACAGTGGTGTTAGGATACTTTCCCGATTTCATAGCTACCCCATTGCAAAAAAAAACAGACATATATTTTGGTTCTGGTAGCTCGGTCGCTGATTCTTCAAAGGTGGCGGTCTAATGATATCCTGACTTTTCAACAGCCACTTTGCAAACTAGATAGAATTGAGGAATGCAAAATAAAATATTCTCTAAGATCAGGCTGTTATAAGAAGTTTATGATTTTATGGGAAAATATGTGTTAAGAGACAGTACGTACTCGGCGTGCTGCTGGGTTGCATACACAGCAATCAAGATTTTAGAATTATGTTACATGAGTTTTGCTCTGAAATTGTGCACTATTCAATTTTGCTTCTTTTACTGTATATGGTGTTTAATTTTTTTATCACGTGTAAATTTATGATGAAGAAAAACAAAAAAAGGATATATAGTTTCAATAACTGTTCAAAAACATGAAAACAAATAACCATCAACCGAGCCACAGCATACATTATCTTTTAATGTGTATGGCCATGCATGAGTATGTATGGCCATATACAATGGTGGAGATAAATAAAAAGCAAGTGCAGTATTAATATGGCAACATGCAATAAAAGTTACATTAATTTTACATCAACAGTGGCATTCTGTATCGTGAGTATACTGTCTCCAACTTTATTAACACACAGCAAAAAGGCAAAAAGAAAAGACAGAAAAACCTGTCCTTTGTTATCCACGTATGTGCAATGTGTACCTGCTTGAGGTCTCCTCTTATCTGCTTGTGTGTGCATTTGTTGCGGGGGCATACAAGGGGGGTTGGCCATCATCAGTGCGGTTATGTATGGCTCTGCTTGTGGTGGACCAGAATAAACCAGTGTAAGCAAAACACCTATTCTCTTTTGTAAGTATCACTTGGCCTGTGGAACGCTACGGGAATGTAGTCCGGCACACAAGTCATGATGTGTCAGAGGCCATGGTTTGCAGTTTTGACTATATGGCAGCTAGGTGGTCTTGCCACTGTGTGAGATTTGTTGTTGTTGGGGGGGTGTCATGAAGCGCTGTCTTGTTGGTTCACGTGTTTCGCAACCAGCGATCTGCAAAGATCCATTAGCCATACGTGCTTGACTGGGACCGTGGATGATTTCCAAGACATGGCTAGTCTACGCTTGGCCAATCCTAGTGCCAGATCCACAAATCTGTTAAGGTTTTTTCGGCGGGCATTTCGCTGTGTGATTCTAAGGATAAAGTGTAGCACCTGAGGCTCCACTGGAGACCCCACTGCCTCTGTGAGTATCTCGGCTATACCATTCAAGTATGCGCTAAGTCGAGGGCATGTCCAGACCATATGGAGAAATGTGGCATCTACGGATAAGAACCTAGGGAATATATCAACGGAGGTAGGGAACATGCGGGACAGCCTGTGTGGAGTTAAATATGTATTGTGGAGATAATTGAACTGTGTGTATTTCAGTCTGGCGTTGGTTGATATGTACTTAGGGTAGCCTATGCACTGTGTCCACTGTTTATCAGTGAGGTCCGCTGCCAAGGTGCTGTCCCAGTATTCTCATAAAGGTGCCAGCAGGGAGATGGAGTCATGTCTAAGGGAGTTGTATAGTGCTGTGATCGCTTTTCTGCCCCCGCCATGGTTCAATAGTGTTTGTAAAACCCTGGACGGGGGGTGTTCAGTATGTGTGTTACCCCACTCTTGAATAATTTGCTGTTTCAATATTGAATAGAGCAAGAAAGTCCCCGGTAGTAGTCCATAATCGTCCATTAAGTTTTCGAACTCACATAGTTTTTCATCGATGTATAAATCCCCCCACGTTTCGAGGCCAGCAGTGCGCCACACACCTATCTCCGCTATCTTGAGACAAGCATGGGAGCCAGGTTGCAACTCAAGGGGTAAATCTGGTGCTACGGTGAGGGTCGCTGGGTGGTCAGAACATATCTCAACTAGCTGTCCTGAGCCACTACCATTAACAGATTGCCCTGCTTTTTCTGTAGTGGAGTTTTGGTGCCGGACAGCCACTTGAGCATGGCTGGTCTTTGGAGCTTCATCGCCCAGGCATCCAATTCAGTGAGGTTGCTATTTGAAAGCCATCTCATTTGCCATTGGAGTTGCACAGCGACATAGTAGTACTCATATTTGGGCGCCCCCAAGCCCCCCTCCGAGAGGGGGAGGTATATTTTCTGAAGAGCTACTCTGGCCTGAGCACCACCCCAAATCAATTATATGAGGAGTGACTCCGGGTAAAAAAGATATTTGCGCTGGAGTATGTAGGGGATGGTTGCAAAGAAATTTAGGAGTCTGGGGAATAGTAGCATCTTGGCAATGGCCACTCGCCCCATTGGGGATAAAGGCAGCCCAGTCCAGTATGGTAGTGTGGAGGAGTGTTAACAAGTACCTTGCCCAAATTGCCCTCTAGTAAATCTGTCTGGGAGTGATACATTTGGACCCCTAAATATTTGAAAGAATTAAAAGCCCTTGTGAGTCGTGTAATGGGCAGGAGTGCTCTCTGTGCTGCAGACAGGTGTTTAATTTGGAACATTAATGATTTTGACTAGTTTACTTTCAGACCAGATAGTTGGGTGTGCTGATCCAGTACCCTGATTAAGCCCTGAAGGATCTCGCTTTGAGCATGCAGATAAATCAGCGCGTCATCCGTGTAGAGAAAAACAATGTGCCATTGGGTGTATGCTTGGATGCCCCAATCCAGGACGTGGCTGCGAAGTACGCTCGCCAAAGGTTCCATGGCCATGTAACGCTCAATATTGAAGGAAGGGGAGATAATACGACCTGTCTTTACCCTAGCTTGCGGGCTAGTATATAGTATTGATACACAACAGAGAAATTAGGGCAAATGCCAAACTTTGAGAAGACTGCCATTAAGTAACCCCAACCTAAGGTGTCAATTTTTTTTTTTAATATCTAAGGAGGCAATCCAGGTTGTTTCTGCCTCAGTCCGTGCCCACTCCAATAATTTAAAAAGCCGGCGTAGGTTCAACTCAGTATGCCTCCTTGATATAAACCCAATCTCTGTGAAGTAGGAGCTGCACCACATCTATTAACCGGTCTGCTAGTATTTTACTTTGCAATGGGTCCCTCCCGGGTTTTGGCAGTACCACCAATATGGCTTTTCGTAGAGATCTTGGGAGTGAGCCATCATCAAACGCCTCTCGGTAGACATTGTGTAAGCGGGGCGTCAAGAGCTCCACATACTCTGCATAGAATTCCGATGACCAACTATCTGCACCTGGTACCTTATCTCTCGCCAATTGTTTAATTCTTTCAGAAATCTCAATTTCCGTGATAGGGGCCTCTAGAGACTCGTACTGGGGTTGCATTATCTGTGGCAGTGTGGCACATGACAGGAATTGCTGGATTACCTGGGGTGTGCTGGTCTCTAGGGCTGTATAGAGGGAGACATCGTATTTGTAAAAGGAGTCATTGATTTGTTCTTTAGTGTTCACTAATTGCCCATCCAGTGTGTATATGGCTGTGATTGAGGGCTGCAAAGAACCACACCTATGCAGCCATGCCAGCGTCCTGCCCGCTTTGTCTCCATCAGCATGTTGCCGGGTCAGATGTTGCTTGTAGTCAAGAGCACAGAGCTTGTCTTGTGTCTCTTTGTAAGCCAATCAGGCCTTGGCCAATGGAGGCGCAATACCCACGTTGACAGGAGCAAGGGGTTTGCACCGACTAACTTCAGATTCTTGGGTGTGTAGCTCTTTCAAGAGCATCAGGCAGGAGCCGTATACAGCTTTAATCATTGATCCTCGCAACACCACATTGAATGCATCCCACTCTACAGCAGCAGATGTGGCAGCACCTGCGTCTTCTTGAAAGTATGAGGTGATAGAGTGTGCCATAGATGTGTGCAGTGGTACATGCTTAAGTGCTTCCAGGGGGAGACGCCATGTTGGAATGCTAGTACTACTCGTGCTCCATGACAGGTGTACCAGAAGAGGGTTATGGTCTGACAACGTGCAGGCTAGATATTCTGCACGCGATGCCTTAGTCAAAGCATCTGCAGAACAATAAATTGCATCTATCCAATTATATAGATTGTGTACTGGTGAGTCTTATGAGTATGTGCACGTCGTGGGATGTTTGCTATGCCAGACTTCCCTTAGCTTCATGTCTCTAGCCCAATCCCTCACATGTTGCGCCAGACCTAAAATAATGGTGGGCATGACCAATCTAAGTCCAAATCGTGTACACAGTTATAGTCGCCCACCCCCCCCCCCCAATACATTGGAGCCGATGGAGTGCACAATAAGGATAGGGTCATGGTTTGTAGGAACGATGCCTGTCCTGAGTTCGGTGCGTATAGGGAAACAAGTGTTAATGGGGAGCCATCTAAGAGTCCCTCCAGAATCACATAATGACCCTGTGGGTCAACCCTAGTGTGTAATAGCTGCAGGGGAGTTCCAGGTGCCACCCATATCAAAGTACCCCTAGCATAGCCCAAGTACGTGGTCCCTATTACCATATCTTTCCAAAGCTTGCGTACTGATGTGAGGGTCTGCTGGGTGAGGTGTGTTTCCTGGAGTAGCGCAATACTGATCTTGTGGCTGCGCAGATACTGGTATACCTTGTGCCGCTTGGCACAGCCAGCCAATCCCCGCACATTCCAGGTTAGTAAGAGATAAGATTTACTCGCCATTTTTGTCTAATCAGTAGCAAATAACAGGAAGATATTCCCCCATCTAGCGTGGCCAATAAATATCGGATCCCCTCCCTGGCAGGTGTACCTCGGATATTGCCTCAGTAGTGTAGTGTACATTGAGTCCGGTGTGTGTCAATACAAAATTCACAGGTTGAAAATAACATTTACAATTCCCAACTCCTCATATCAGGCCGGTTTGCCAATGGGCGAAAGGCCATCTGCACTGAAATGCAAACTTACTATTTATCCAATAACAAACTGAGTAATGAGAAAAAGGATATCTGAGAAAATATTGGAGTCGAAAAAAAGAATAAAGGAGTAGCAGAGAGAGAAAAGAGGACCATAACAGTGCTGTATCAGCTACTTAACATCTATGTGGGGGAGTAGTCGAGCTGCATGATTGTCCGCAAAGTGGCCGCAATATCTGTGTCTGTTTGTCCTATTCATAGTGACACTGTATACCTGCTGTATCAGAAGTGTCTTGTGGTGAAACGGTCTACAGTAAGATAGGTCCCTCTGATGGACAGCTGCCTGAGTTCCTTGGAAGGCATCTGGATGGCTCATCCGAGTTCATCCAGTGTTTGTAGTGTGCTTGTGGGTCCTCTCCCATTAGCGCTGAGAGTTGTGACTCCGTTAGTTGGTACGCTTGGTCCAGAACAGTATCTGCATCAGATCCCGATCTGGAGGGCGAGTCCAGGTTGCCGTGTTGTTCTGCCTGCTTAATAGCTTCCTCCTGTTCTCTTGCTACCTGATCTTTAGGGGGATGCCTTGCCTGTGTCTTGTTGCGCCCACTCCGTGCGGCCACAGTGTGCCACTGTCGCCGAGATGCTGCTGCCACCGGCGGGGCACTGGTGAGTCCGTTCTGCTCCACCCAGGACCAGCCTTCTTCAGGGGATTGACAGAGGGTGATTCTGTCTCTGTGTCAGATTCACAAAGTGGCAGGATATTGCAGTGTGGACTGTATTTTGTGTGTCTGTAGGCATCGCTTAACATCTATATAAAAGGATCTGCGTCGGAGTACTGACAGGGTGTAATCAGAATATATATGTACTCTAGCATTTTCTATTTGCCATGGGCTGCGGGCCCGAGTAACCTGCAAGATATGGTCTCTGTCCCGGTAGTTAAACAGATGCACCACCACCGGCTCTGGGGGGGATGCCTGGCCGGGGGGGACACCTGTCACCCTATGTGCATGTTCAACCGAGAAGAATTTAAAATGTTTGCCATTAAGAATGTCTGTTGTGAACCATGTCTCCAAATATAGCTCCATACTTTGTCCCTCGATTCGTCATGGCAACCCTACTATACGCACGTTGTTCCTACGGGATCTGCCTTCCTGATCATCTGCCCTGTTCTTAGGTATTCCACTTCTTTTTGAAACAGTTTAATCTGTTCTGTTGCCGAAACCACCTTGGGGTGTAAGCTAGCCAGTGTCGACTCTGTCTCTTCTAATCAGCCTATAATTTTTGTGGTCTTCTCAGAGGATTCCTACATCCACACAAAGTGTATCTATTTTAGGGCCCAGCGTGTCAAGTACTGCCGCCATTAGCTCATTGAAGGGATGGGAGAGGTCTGCGTGGTCTATAGGTTTAGGAGTCACTGTTTGCGTGTCTTTGTCCGCAGGGGAGGTCTGGGATACCGTGTCCCCTGGCTGGTTCTGTGCCCTATCAGCTGTGGGCTTACCCATTGCAATGATGTAGCCGATCGAGATGCCGTGCGTTAGACCTGACTCACTTATGCTGGCAATCTGTTTAAGAAACTGGCTCCCTCTCAACCTTGCTAGGCGGGCCGCAGTGAGGGCAATTGTTGTGTATACTATCCAATCATCCAAGTATGCAGAAAGAGGGTGACCTTATCTCTCGCTATGTCATAGAGCCAAAATGACCAGTTTGTGAGTCAATGCATGCTGGTTATTGGAGACTGCATAAGGCTGGAGTGGGGGCCCTATGATGTTTATCGCAGCAAGGTATTATGTGCCCTGTCCAGGTAGATTGAGGGATTATTATGCCGTAGGTCCGAGCGCGATAGGGTAATCAAGCGGACATCCAGTGCACATATAGATAATACAGTGTTGTGTCGCCCGCCTGGGGACTGCTTCTTGCTGGACCTGGCTGCCCTCAAGGGTCATTTAGAGGTGCTTGCATCCCTGCTGTTGCATTGAGTGCAATATGGGAATTCTAAATGTAGGCCGCTTAGGGCGCAGCGGGTCCATGCCGCCACGTCTCCACGCACTGCAGAGCACCCCAACGACCAGCAGACCTCATGCGTCTTGGCCGCTCCGTGTCGGGGGACCCAGTGATAGGATTTAGCCTGCAGTTGATGTTTGGAGGGCCTAGTATGATTGGGGCCCCAGGGGAGCAGACTGTGCGTTGCGTTCTAATAATCGATCAGGCGGCAACACCCCTCTGCGGCAGTCATTATGCATATTATTATTATAGCATAAGCCCAGTAAATCCTTGGTCCCAGCACGCAGTGCAGTACCTTCAGCCACCTCGGAGTTGCGCTGGATCTTACTGATCATATCTGCACATTCCCAGGTACTTACCCTTTCACAGCGTAGCTTCCTCGGCAGTGGCGCTCAGCTTACCGGGGGGAGGGGGGGCAGCAAAGTACTTTGCGTCAGCAGAGGAAGAAGGGGAAGTTCTACTCCGCCGTATACAACACTTGCAGGGTCTGCTGTGTGCGCCAGTGGACGTAGGCCCAGGGCAGTTGTCTTATGTGGGGTGTGCGGCCAGCACCCGGACGTCTGACCGTGTCGCGCCGGTCCTCTCCGAGGATCAGATATCCACCTCAGTTCCTTCGGTGGTCATCGCAGCACTTTGACTCTGGTGCCGAACGGCTGCGTCTCCGCCCCCCAGCCGGGTTCGGAGGCTTGTGTCGCAGCCTACAGGACCTTGTTGCACCAAGTCGCCACCCGACCAGCTCCGCCTGCCACACGCCAGGGTGACTAAACTGCGGGCTGTCAGAAGGTTCCCCCCTGCCTGGCAGTGCCACGCCACAATTATTCGATCATTTGGCCCGCAAACGACCAAGTATTAATCAGGATCTTGGGTCGGCCTGTTGCAGAGCTCTGCACTACGCGTCTGTTCTCGCCATCATCTTGGCCACGCCCCTGAATATTGTTTAATACCCATAGTATAATGTGTTTCAGAGGACTTTATGCAAAATGTGTTCTTTCTTGCACACTGATTTACATTTGGAAACTAAGAGTATAGAGAAATTCAATAAATAATGACAAGTTTTCTACTATTCTTTGTTCCCACACTTCTCTTGATAAAAATGGTACACAACTTTATGGGACTGGGTTGATCACCTGCAACAAGAAAGGCCCCAAAACGCAACATAGAGGCATCAAGATTTTCTTTTTCTGTGGAATCTAAATCTTTCTGGGGATGTTGGTAGGTGTGGTGTTTGGACCAAGGGGTGATTGCATTAAGCAAAACCTACCAACCCTAGACATTTATGAAAGCTAGACTCCCCAGGGAGCATAGCCTACTGTGGTTTTCTTAAAATGTAACCCTGGGCGGAGTTCGCGGAGTCGCGCTAAGCGAAGTTCCGCGAAGTGACAAAAAACTCCACGAGCTGTGCGGAGTACCGCAAGCATGGGGAGTTGCTTGTTCTGCCCGTTCGTGATGCGTTTTTCCTGTTTGGGAACGCGTTTTGCATGTTCGGGATACTGTTTGCGTGCTCAGGGGGAAATATCTTACGAACTTGCCCATGAGGTCGCCAATGGGCACGGCCATCTTGTTTTTCACTTGTCCCGCCCGTTCGCAATGCGTATTTCCTGTTTGGGAACGCGTATTGCGTGTTCGCGATGCTTTTTGCGTGCTGGGAGAGGGGAAATATCGCGCAAACTTGCCATTGCGGTCACAATGAGCGCTGCCGTCTTGTTTTTCATTTTTTTTGCTGTGGTTCTGGGCCTGCTTTTCTATCCTCCCTCTATCTTTTCAATCCTTTATTTCTGGAAACTTTTTAAAAATCTTTTTTATTTATTATCCATCTCTCTATTTTCTTGATTCTATATTTTGAGTTTTGTACTACTTTTTGTGTTTTTCTCTACTTTTTCACTCTTTTTTTATTACTTGATTTATTCATTTCTTTTACTTACTTTTTTAATTCCTACCTTTTCTTTTCCGCCCCCGCCTACCCAGAACCATGGCAAAGGGCCGCAGGGCTTGAAGCCGTAGCCAGAGCCGCGACCGCCTTCCTTGCGGAAGGCGGCGCCCACAAGAGGTGCAGGCACGGGCCTTATTTGGTGAGGAGGAGGTGGCTGCACTGGTTTTTTTTGTGCAGCGCCACCTTCCATTAACCCTGGCAGCAGGCGGCAGGCCTGGGTCCGAGTACGGGCTCCGGGAGCGTCACCGGTGGTGGGCAAGGGTGCGCCGGGCAGTGTTTCGTTGCTCTGGGGGCTGGCACACCCCTAACCATCTAACGCACCCGTGGTCAGATATCATGGACCGGGAGCAGGGCCTGCTGGACCTGCTAGGTGATGAGGTCCCGGGGCTTGGTGAGTAGCTATTTAATATTACTACCTTGTGTTCTTTTGTTCTGTGTTATATAATGCGAATATAATTTTGTTTCAGAATAGCAAGAATGCTGCTGCTTACATTGCAGGTACATTACGTTAAAAAATCTTCTGTGATTGTTATTCTTGCAGACACAGGTGCTCGGCGCTACTAATCTTACTTGTTTGCAACTTTGCGCTCCCTTGGGCTTATTATGTAAGAGACTTTACTTTAGAGAACTTAAGTTAGGTAATGCTAGAGAGACTCTAGTCCTTCCTTTGTCCTCCTGTCACTAAGAGAAAGTGGTGGAGGATGTATGTCATTACATCGCATAGTAATACCACGCATGCCATTACAACGCGGGTATTACTATGCGATGTCAATGACAACGAATTGCCATTACATCGCAAACTTTTACCACGAGTATGCTTTTACCACGCATACCTTTACAACGCAAAGGCATGCGTGGTAAAGCTATACTTGTAGTGAAAGTTTGCAAGGTAAGTGACTACCCTACCCCTACACAATCCTCCCCCATTCCTCTCCCTACAATAACACTACACTACACTGCACGACCCCATGACACAACACTAAAACACTACACTACACACTACAACACTACCCTAAACCCTGATGCACTACAATACTCAAACACTACAACACTACCCTAAAACACTACACTTCGAAAACTCTACAACAGTATCCTAAACCCTAAAACACCACAACACTACCCTAAACCTTAAAACACTGCACTACACAAACACTACTACACTACCCTAAACCCTAAAACACTACAACACTACCGTAAACCCTAAAACACTACACTACACAAACACTAGAACACTACCCTAAACACTAAAACACTACACTACACCAACACTACTGCACTACCCTAAACCCTAAAACACTACACTACCCTAAACCCTAAAACATTACACTACCCTAAACTTAAAAATACTAAACTACACAAACACTACAACACTACCCTAAACCCTAAAACACTACACTACTCAAACACTACTACACTACCCTAAATCCTAAAACACTACACTACCCTAACCCCTAAAACACTACACAAACACTACAACACTACCCTAAACCCTAAAACACTACACTACACAAACACTACTACACTACCCTAAACCCTAAGACACTACACTACACAAACTCCACAACACTACCCTAAACCCTAAATCACTACACTACACAAACACTACTACACTTCCCTAAACCATAAAACACTACACTACCTTAACCCCTAAAATACTACACTACTGAAACACAACAACACTACCCTAAACCCTAAAACACTACACTACATAAACACTACTACACTACCCTAAAGCCTAATACTCTACACTAAACAAACACTACAAAACTGCACTACACTACACTACAAAAAGCACACTAAAACGTTATAAAAAAACCCACACAACACAAACATTACAGCACTACTTTTACACTACCCTAAACCCTACAAAAGTAACCCCCACCCCAAGCGCAAACCCCCTTACCTCTCTCTTCTCCAGCGTTGCCGTTTATGCTCCCGGTTCCTGCTTCCTCCTTCCCGCTTGGTGCACGTCGTTGTGAGGAAACAGCCTCAGTTTCTTCACAATGACTTGGATAGCCGCTGCCATTACACATTACATCACATGCGTTGTAAAAGCGCATGCGATGTTACAACGTGTGTTAAAAACCACGCATACCATTACATCGCATGCGTTGTAAAGCATGCAATGTAATGGCAACTTGTGGTAAAAACCGCGTTGTAATGGCTGTTCCCCATAGTAGATTGATAGGTTTAGTTACTTATCAGTATTAGTTGGTAATTTTTTAGTGGTCTGCGTGACGCATCCTCTGTTACGTAACATGCTGCTGAGTGCTGCTTACCCCAGTGCTTAGTAGAACCTTTTGTAGTTTGTTTAGTGAGCGGTAATAGGCTTAGCACTAGCAGAACATCAGCAGCAACCAACCAACAATTTGGTGTGTGCAAACATGTATGCATGAGTCCTCCATCTATGCATTTTTGAGGACTAAAATAAATGGAAATGCAGATTTAGTTAAAAACTGGCCCGTCTGGAATAGGTGGGCTAGGTCAGGTGGTACTTAGGCTTAGTTAGTCAGAATGGAACACTGGATTAGTGTTAGGCCTGGGCGGTAAATTCCGTTCCGTTCGCGGAATTTGCGGAATTTGGGTAATTTCGCGTTCCGCGGAGAACGCAAAATTGCCCAAAAATCTGCGTTCCGCGACTTCGCGAAATTTTTTGCTTGTTCGCGTTCTCAGTATGCGTGTTCGCGAGATATTTCACCCCGAGCACGCAAACAGCGATCGCGAACAGGAAAAAAGTATCCCGAACAAGCAATTCCGCGTGTTCGCGGAATTTCTGCGTGTTCGCGGAGATTTTTTACCGTTTCGCGGAGATTTGCGTAACGCGATTACGCAAATTCCGCCCACCCCTAATTAGTGTTCATAAATAATACCTAGATGGTCCGCGAATCCCGCAATACTATTAGTTGACCAGGTTTGATGGGTCAATTTTATTGCAATTGTTGGTTCCATAAATGTTTTTTTTAGTGTTTTTTAAAATATTTTATTTGTTTCACACCAATCATCAATGTTTACCTCTTTCTTTCTTATATCTTTCATGATCAGCATCCAGGGGCAAGTAGATAGGGTCGTTGGAGTCGGCGGGAGCAGCTGCAGGAGAAGATGTCGCCCAGGACCGCTCATCTACCAAGGGCTCTGCTGCTAGACCCAGTAAATCCTCCTGTTGTTTATACTTCCCTAACTTTTACTGCACCTTATTTTTTCCGAACTATTATTTTCGTTTCCTAATTCAATTTTTTACCAATTCTTCTTCGATCTCAACTATCTGTTTCTAAATTCTTGTTATCCCTGCCTGGCTCTAACTGCCTCTGCTATTACTCTCTGAACTACTACTATTAGTCTGTCTGTAGCTAAGCTTGCCCAGTTGGCCGCTCTTTATTTAAAAGGTTTTAAAACTCAGATTCACCAATAGCTCAAGCCACTGAGTCCAGTCCTTTGGGTTGTCCTCTTCTAGTCTTCTTAATCTTGAGGCATTTCGACAATTCCCACCAACAAAATGCCCAATCAGATATTTTACTATTTTTGATAGGACATACTTATTACTAGTCTACTCTACTCTAGTACCCGATTTGTACTGGTGATGTATGTTGTATATGTATGTATTAACTTTTTTTTCAATCTTGCTAGTGAAAAGGAATAAATAGGGGGAGGTGTATATGGCATCTAAAAAATGTGAAATGTTTTTTCTAGGCGTACCAACCACCAGTGCCGGGGCCAGCGGCGAAGGCGACACAGCCAGTAAGGAGGGAGCAGAAGATGCGGCAGCTGCAGGGGGTGAGCCAGCAGCAGTGGCGGGTGGTGGTATGTTATATTCCTTACTTATTGACAATACACTCGCTGCAAGGGTGTACACTGTTCTGTTGAGAGAGACTAAGTTGTTGTGAACAACGGTTGAAGAAGACACCCTTTACTTAGCATTAGCAATAGCATTAGCGGCTGGAGTTGAGTAACTAATGGCCTCTTCTATCTGACTTCAAATCAGCTGTGAAAGTTTTTTGGAGAACATTAAGGCTCAGATCAGATGACCTTGATGGATGGGTTGAACAGGCAGAGAAGGATGTGCGGGATGCATGCATAGGTGGCTGATAGGAATCAGATGCATGTGTGGTTGAAGGATGGGTGGAAGGTGAAAGAAAAGATGCCTGCCTGGGTGGGTGAAACTGAATGGGTGGATAGCAAAAATCCTCTGCGGTGTTTCATGGATCAAACTCAAAGCCAAGGCAAGAAAGGAAGGAAGGACGTGGTGGTTTAAAAAAAAAAAGAATACATGTTTGTTGTTGGGGAAACAAAATAAAGTTTGTTGAGAGATTAAGAAGAATGATAGACATGTTTACTTTGAATGGATGGATGCCTGGGTGGTATTCATCATAGATAGCATAGGTGGAGACTGTCACTGGATGAAGAGAATGTAAAAGAAACTGCGCCAGAGTAGCAAAGCCAAGGAGAATAGAAGTTGTATTTTCAGAATACACCCTTGACTCACAGTAGTTTGCAAGCACAGCATATATATTGTGTATGTATGTTGTTATCAAGCACCTCCCTCCGACTCCGAGGCCCACTCCCTACCTATGTTAATTTATTTTTGACTGTCAGCCTGCCATGGGTGTCCTATCGGCTGTATGTTTATTGTTTACACAATCAATCAAAACAAAGTACCTCATGTCTTCCCATAAATAAGCAATGATCATTTGGATCAGATATCATCTGCTTTTTTGTAGTAGTCAGGGCAGGGTGAAAGTGAAATTGAGCAGTTGCCCTTAATGTAACAGTGTATGGCCAGTGCCACCAGTAATAGAAAAATACGATGATTGTGTAGTCAGCTTCCCCACCTGCAGACAGTAGTAAATAAAACTAAGGTGAGTCTACGTCACTCACGAGTATGTTTGTCTTGGGCACAAGCTGACTGAGCTGGCATGCCGGCTACAACAAGGTTACGTAATTTCGCTAAACAAGAGAGGAGCAGAAGACTGGTGTATTGTGTACTCGAGTCCATAGTGCTAGTATAATGCCTGAAACTCCCACAAATGTTAGAGGCCAGGGAAGTGGGAAGATAGATACATACCACAAATGCTATGTACTGTGCTGGCTAGTGCTACTGTGCCACTATGTGTAGAATTAATTTGTCTTACTGTTTTGCTTAGAGCATATATTGCTGTTTCTTCTTGATATAGCTATTCCTTCCCAACCAAAATCGAAACCGGAAAGGAAAGAGTTGGCAGCCATGGCCTGGCCCCGGAAGCTGGAGGCCATCCGCACCGAATGCTGGCAGCTGGTGGCTCTGACGGAGGAGGAGGAGGCGGCAGCAGTGGTACGGCACCGCGGTCTGGCAGCCGCCCGCCACACCACTTTGTCCAACACTTCTGACCCCCCGTGTGGATGCAATTGTAGAGCATTCAAGCTCTGCATGCTCCTCCGAGTGGCGTGCCTAGAGGAGCTGATAAAGGTCATGGAGAAGCGAGCCCGTCGATAAGAGATCCCATCCCATTGGATTGCGCCTTTTTTATTCCGTTTTTTGGTGGGTGGAAATTGGGCGTTGGGGTTTATTATTATGGACAATTCACCATACATTGGTTGGACTCTATCTTCTTTATCTTTTTGGACATTGGTTTGGGTTAGGGAGAGGGGTGGGTCAGGTGTTGTGGGATTTTTTACAATAGTTTATTTTGTTAGGGGATTAAATTATATTTATACTTAAACTTTACATACAATGTAAATGTTTTGTGGGGGGTTACTCTTTTAAATCACACAGTTTCCTTCCTTTGCTGCTGCAGGGCCTCAGCCAGTTTTTGATTTAAATAATCTGCCAATTTTGTAGCACACAAACAGATAGATGCGGTACCCCACTGAGTGACTTGTCCTACTAATACTGTCAGTCTCTCCTCCTAGTCTATGCAGTCTTCAGCTGGACTCAAGGGTGTGGGTGTGTGAATTAATGAATCAATTAATTTCCATTATTAATTATGCCTCCCCAAACTTTTCTTACCTGTGATTAGTGTTTAAACTTAGGCACAGCAATGGCTGCATGGTGATAATGGTTTGGTTTCCCAAGATGCCATGGTTGTGGTGGTAGTAGTAGACACTGGCATTAGCATTTGCAAAAAAAGAAAATGAGACAGTCAGTCGCCTGAGAGAGACTCTGGAATGAGTAGTAGAACAAAGTACAGTACAGTAACAGTACACAAGAAGACTGCCAAACAATAAACCATAATAATGCTGATTTTTTAGCAATGCTAAAGTAAAATAAAACATCATGGTGGCTGGGATAGCCTATTACAACAAGTTACAAACTGTAGTTGACTCGAGTCACTCGACACAACCGTAAGCTTTAGTGCTATAAGGAGGAGAATGATGAATCCAATCGATGCCGGCAATTAATTATGATGGATTCTGTTCCTTTGGAAAAAAAATTGACTTGCAAATATACTGAGCATTGGTGGGCAAGCAGAAGAAGATCCTCGCCCTGCCTTCAAATCAAATTTGTGTTGCTCTCACCACATCGGCCCCAGCAAGTGTGTGATCAATTATTAGTGTAAATTTAATTTAGTCACACCTCAATATAAATCACACAGCCCAGGGGAAGAGGATTAGGGTTTCATGAATGGTTGGGAAGGGGTATTCGAGGGAAAGGTTTGACAAAGACATACACTACACATGGACAACAACAACACACAATCTTTGCAAATGACCATCATACTCAGAAATCTGTTAAGGGAGAAAAAGGAAATGCATGCATGATGATGACTTGATGGTTATTGATAAGTAGTACTTACTAACTTTACTAACTAGACTAGCAGACAGTACAGGGCAGCAGTATATTATTAAGCATTATTATGCAATTTGCCTTTCCTGTCAGAGAGACCCAATTCCATACATTTTATGTTCTGTTATACCGGGCTTCCTTTTAAAGCTAGCAAAGAAAATTTAAAAATAGCTGTAGTGATCAATTATAAGCAAAGAGTAACAATAAGGTCAATAACAACAACACACAGTCGTAATGATTGAAGAGAAAAAATGTATCAAATTATTTAAAAGATGACATTACTTAAGTTACTATATGTTTTCCTGGTCAAATTGTGGAGTTGCATCTCGGCATCCCTCTTGGTCCTCCTATCCATTGACGCTGCGTCCGTCAATCTTGGTTGTCACAGCCTGCCTGGCGGATGCAGATTCTTAGGTGAGTGTGAGTTGTTTTTCTCTGTTTAGCACAGGGTAAAGGCCGGCTTGTAAGTGTAGATGGAAAAACAAAAGGGATATTGAAAAATCAAGGAGAAAAAAAAGCATAAATTACGGAGGAGTGCAAACAATTTCAAAGGCGACATGGCTAAATCATGTCTACTCTGTTGTATGTTTCCAGCATTAACCTACAACAGCAACAGGACAGAGCAGGCCCACGGTGCCAACCCAACCTCCACTTAGCTTAGATTTTGACTCAGCCAGACAGTCAGAGAGCAGACAACCAGCAACATAGCATTTTCCAAAGTAAGTAAATCAATCCACGGCTGTCAGTCATAACACTACCACTACACTTGTGACTACTCGACTCCACCACTACTACACAGACATGTAGGTCTGCTGTGGTTGTTGTTGACTTGTTTACCTTTCATGCCACTTCATAAATTGAAACGCCCTGAGTTATTCCATCAATCATCTCCGATCCAACTAACTGACTGCGAAGATACTATGTGATCATCATCATGATGTTGTCCAAATCAGTCTGTAGTGTACCGAGTGAGTCCAGATTCCATATTCAAAAATGCAATGGATCGACCTGCAGTGGAAGTACAATTTTGTTATTAAACAACCAGAAGGGAAACATTGACTTGAGTCACTTTGAGTGTGTACAAATACTAGTACATTTTGACTTCACTTCATGCACAGCAAACAATAACACCCAAACACCAATCACCCAGAGTCAGCGTCCAATGCATGCCATCATTACCCATTCCTTCTCATCGGGGCAGTCTCTCTCGGCTCGGAAAGGAGGATAGCTATAGTCATCATGTCCCACTTCTTTTGGAGGGATTCGATGAGGCAACAGTTCTTGTACTACAATCTCCATCCAATTATCTAGCTTAAGGGAAATGGATTTAGGGCTAGCCAGGAGGATGGAACAGGCCTCGGAGGAGTAGACTGAAATGCACACAGCTGCAACTCCAATATGGCAAAAAAAGAGAAGACGGTGGTGATGGATTTGTTGTGATTCGAACCAGAAAGACAGAGACACACACAAATAATAAATAAGGAAGAAAGTACATTGAAAGCCTAGTTGTTGTCACTCAGGGAAGTATAGCTCGTCCACAAACTCTGGTGGTTCAACCAGAAGTAGGTAATCATCTAACACACTACTTCCATCACCTAAGCCGCTGTTCTCCTATTCCTGCAGTGATTCGTGTATTTTGTAATTCGGTGGTATAAAGTGCTTATTCATTTTGATTATCGTTAACCTCTACACGTTTTTGGGTGAGAGACTGGTCCTTTTCACTGTTACAATGGTACCAGCAGCACTGAAAACATGCTCAGAAGAGACACTTGCAACAGGGCAAGCCAGATAGTTTATCACCAGCCTGCTGAGCACTGGCCAGTAGAGCAATTTCCCATACCAATACACCAATGGGTTTTGATCAATATAGACCTCTATTGGGTCATCAAGATAGGCCTGGACCATCCGCTCATTGCTCAGGGATGCTACACTTTGCTGAGCCTCTTTTGCCTTTGCATCAGCACTGGACCTAACAAGTCCTTGCTGTAGATACCAATCCTGTGCCGATTTTACTGGGGCTGATGATCCGGTTCTTGCTGTTGTTGATAGTGTTACTGACTGCTGTGAGCCAAATGCACTGCCCTTCGGCTCTGAAGTTGAACTTGACGCCCGATGATCTGCTGCAGTACTTGTTGTGGTTTTGAGTCGCGGTCCTTTCCCTTTCATTAACAGCCGTTCCTTTTCAAAGTCACCGGCTGCATCAGCTATCCATGTTTTGAACTTGGCAACATCCACTTCTGAAAAAGGAATTAATGTCTTAGTGTTCACTGTTGATTTGTACCGTGGATCCAGAATTGTGGCACAAGTGTAATGTTTCTCTGACACAATCTTAGTTTGCACCCTTGTATTATCAGCTAAGCGAACGGCTAAGCTCTGCACCAACTGATATGCTTCTTGTTTTTCCTCCACACTTGCATACGAATCAGACACCTCCTTCAGCTGTTGCTCTAGCATGTGCAACAATGGGATAGCTTGGTCCATAGTACAGTCCTCCTTGCTGACTTTACGTGTGAAGAGCTTAAAAGGAAGTAGCATCTCTGTCAGGCATTTAACTAGGACCCATTGGTTCATCTGAACGACCATGCCTTTCACAGTTGCATCTCCCCTTCGCATGATATATTCATTGATTGGTTTGTACTGCTCAAATAGATGTTGAAGCATGTAATAAGCTGAGTTCCAACGTGTTGGCACCTCCTGTCATTCTATGCTCATGTTGAGTGATCCTCAACTGCTTCCGGGCTTTAAAAGAATGGCTGAAATGTGTGCATATTCTTCTGAAGGTGGTCAGTAAGTTGCTGACTCGGTCTTCTTTTTTCAGAAAGTCTTGAACAATTATGTTAATGCAGTGCTCCAAACACAGGACCCTGAAATAGCCACTCATTTCCATGGCCTTAACTATATTACTGCCATTGTCCGTGGAAACAAAAACAAGCCCTCTTGGATGCAGCCATTCAAAAACCTTGCTGTTAAACGCTTCCAAAATGTTTGCAGCAGTATTAGATTTCTCCATGGAGAACATGGCTACAGTTGCATGTTTACGAGTAGGATTAAATTTCTAGGCAGTGTCAACAACACCTGCTGTAGTTATCTTTTCTCTAACCCCCTCAAAAGAGATCCAGTGTGCAGTGATGCACATGTAATAAGTGGCTTGGCAACTGGTCCACATGTCTGTTGTCAGTTGGATATTAGGAACAGCACTCTCCTGCAAACCTTGTCCAAGCAATTCCAGCACGAAGTAATGTAGTGCTGGAACAGCAACTCTGGTAAAATAGGACCGGCTGGGAACATTCCATTTTAGTCAGATGGCTGCCACAAATTCCAGAAACCCCACCCCTTCAACAAAAGAAAAAGGGAGAAGGTTCAGCGCTAACATTTTCACCAGCTTCGCACTATACAAACGTGCTGTTGGGTGGTTGCGTTCGTACGGCCCCTGCGACCTAAACATGCTGAAAATGGTAGGCTGGATTTTTTTCCTTTCTGGTGCACTTGATGCAGGTGACTTGTATGTTGTTAGGCTCAACGCCACACTTTTTTTCATTGCGGTACTCAGGTGCCTTGGTGTCTCAGCCTGACTCTGACTCTTATGCCACTGAGATGTTGCTGACGATGCACTGCCGGGGACAGGGCTACTTTGTGTACCAGGGAAAATGTCTCCCTCTTGTTCACCTTCCACAGTGATCGGATCTTCTTCTACTCCTTCATCCCCACCAACAATGGGTGCAATTTTTACTATGCTGCTAAGGTGTGCCTCCCAGTCAATCAAGTGGTGTTTTTTAAGATGGGTTGTTTGTTCAACGGTACCATGGTTTGTACCAAGCTTACCCCGACTAACACATTGTTTACAAATGAAGCATATAGCAATGTTCTCCTCCGTACTGCTAACCGAAAAGAAGTTCCCAACAGGGGAGCTCATCTTTCTGCTGCAGGTGCCACTTGCAATGCCGGATGAAGTGGAAGATGTGCGTGTAATTTGACTCTGTGCAGTACCACTACCTACTTCTACTACTGAGGTGGTGGTGGTGCTGGATGTAGGTCGCGGCCGGGCCTTTGCAAATATGGAAGGTGGAGGTGGTCTTGGTGTTACCTGTGTTGGTGGTATCCATGCCACATCCCTCACAGCAATTTGGATGAGGTAATGATGGTCTCCACTGGGGCGGAACTAATTTCCATGATGACTGGCTCGTCATCCTCCTCCTCTTGTACATCTACCTCCATAACTCTAAGACTTTCTGGAACCTTCCTTTTCCCTAGCCTTCTCGCGTGGCGTGTCTCACTCTCAGACTGAGCAGGTGGCTTCCAAGTGGCATCTAGATCATCAGAAGGGGGGCTTGAAGAAGAAGTTGATGGACTAACCCCCCTTTTCCTTGTTGGGGATCTGGAAGAAAATGCATCTTCTGAAAGAGTGGCTTGCTCTTCTTGTTCGTCTGCAGAAAGCTCGATTTCCTAAACTGCCCCTACTTCGGGAGGAACAAATACTATTGTGGGCTGTTGTTGCCCACTTATCTGCTGAGTGTCCCCCTGCATTGATTGGGTATTACTTTGCGATAACTATAAGTCAATTTCAACATCACTGCTCGTTGGCATTTTTGCAATTAGACTGGCTACCTCTGCGACACTCATGGGCTTGAGCCTAGGGTGTTGGGGTGTGCCCACTGATGCAGAGGTGCTGCTCCCAGCTTGATTCCCAGACACCACTGCTGCAGGTGCATTATTTGGTTTCCCAAAAAACATTGTGGTCGGCACACCAGAAGTGGTAGGTGGCACTTCCTTCTTCTTTTCACTGGCAACTTTCTTGGTACTGAAGGACCTGGCAGCTTTCTTTGGGGCCATGTTCTTCTTTAGATGTCAGCAGCATGCAGTGGCACAAGTTGAAAAGATGTCTGTGGTTACACGTCATGTCGTGCACCGCAGGACTTCTGTCTGGCAGTACAATGAGTGATGACTCCTCCTCCTCTTTTGTGCACCTAAATGCAAAGAAGCAAGAAGAACATCAGTGAAACGTGGCATTTCTGTTGTGGTTCAATTTACTACTAGTACAAACAAACAAATATAATATATAACTTAGTGTGTGGTCACATTTTAGTGTTATTTTTAATATTATTACATTTATTAACTTAGTTATTCAAAAACATAACAGTGTAGCCATTTGTGAGACTTTGACAACAAGGGCTTTCATTTCATGGTGTACAGGTGTACTGTGTACACTAAGGAAGGATAGGAAAGAACAAAAACAAAAATACAAATGTAATGGGACCTGTTTGGCATTAATTTGTGAATCACGTGGAATGGATGCAGCATTCAGGGAGCTGCAGCTGCCAATGGGGATGGTATTGGAAACAGTAGGCCAAGAGGAACAAAGGAAAGACATGCAGACCTATGTGGCAAAAGCAGCACACTACTAAACTACCACCACAAAATGGCCACCAGCCACATGGTCACTCATAGTCACAACAAGCAGGAGGCCTGGAAAACAATGAACTCAAGCAGGCCTATATGGCCAGACAAAGGAGGCATGCTAAACAACACATCTTTAATGCAAAAATGCAAAAACAAACATCCACAGGGCTAAAAAAGGTTGGAAAGTTGTACAACAACCACAACACACACATCCAACAAAGGCATTTATGTAACACACCAAAAAAGTGAAATACCCCACCAAAAAACACATTTTGCAATTCAATCGACTGCCATCCATGCCCTAAATGATGTTTAAATTCAACAGGCACCACAGAAACAGCTGTTTCATGCACCCATGATGACTAGCTCTGGGCGAACTGGCAGAAAGGCCTATTGGCAGACAAGGCCACAAGCTTGCAGGCCTATGGCAAAAGCACACTGCCTGGCTCCACAAAATGGCCGCCAGCCACATGGCCAGGCAGCCCACAACAACAAGAAAGGGAAGACAGACAATGCAGGCCTATGGCAAAAGCACACTGCCTGGCTCCACAAAATGGCCACCCGCCACATGGCCAGGCAGCCCACAATAACAAGAAAGGGAAGACAGACAATGCAGGTCTATGGCAAAAGCACACTGCCTGGCTCCAAAAAATGGCCGCCAGCCACATGGTCACTCACAGTCACAACAAGCAGGAGATCTGGAAAACAATGAACTCAAGCAGGCCTATATGGCCAGATAAAGGAGGCATGCTAAACAACACAGCTTTAATGCAACAATGCAAAAACAAATATCCACTGGGCTAAAAAAGGTTTGAAAGTTACACAACAACCACAACACACACATCCAACAAAGGCATTTATTTAACACACACCAAAAAAGTGAAATACCCCCAAAAACCACATTTTGCAATTCTATTCAATGCCATCCATGCCCTAAATGATGTTTAAATTCAACAGACACCACAGTTGTTTCATGCACCCATGAGTACCTCTGGGTTAAAAGGCCAATGGCATACTACTGGGCTAGTGAATTAAATATATATTGCAAATTGATTACAAAATTTAGAGAAAATGTAGTGAACTTTGCAACATGTTTCCTTTATAAAACAAAACTAGTAGAAAAATCACATACAAAGAAAAACAACAACTAGGCCCCTACTGAAACTACAGGCCACCCACAACAATACATTTAAAAAAAATGATGGAAAGTACAATAAAATGTAGGTGTAATGCCCCAATCAAACAAACAACACCAATTCTCCAACTTACTTGTAAAATTACTAAAATCTCAATTCCCAAAATCCTCTAATCCAATGATAATGATGCAGCAAGCACAAAGAGTCATCCTTCCAGCTCCAAAACCAAATGAAAAGTAAACAGGACAGGGACAAAGCACTGGAAGGAGCCTGCTGGACAGGAACAGGAAGTTGGAGACTCTGGGGCCCTTCCTTCCTCTTAAAAAAAAAGTTAAAAAAGAAAAAGGACTCCTGCACAAAAAGGTACAGCCAAATGTCAATGTGAGGAGCTTTTTCATCCAAATCATCATTTTGGAAAAGCTCGAGAGATATTCTTCTCCAGATTGCAAATTCTACGTGTTCGGCGGCTCGTAATCCGTAGTTTACTACCCCCCACCCTGCCCCTCCCCCTCCCCACGTCACCGCCCTGCAGTTAATCCTATTACCGACCGCGGCTGCACCCAGGCCTACTCAAAAGGCCATGATGAAATATCAAGAAATATCAAGATTTTCCATCAAAATGTAATCTCTCTGTGTATGTTAGATAGCTGTAGTAGTTGGGCCGAGGGTTAGTCAGCACTCAGAGAAGCCTACCAACCACAGAAATTTCTAAAAACTATATACCTATGGGACTTCACAGCCAGTCGGCCTCCAACGAGGATTTTAGCCTCTCGCCCATGTCTGTAATATCACACAACTGTAAACGTAAGTGTGTTCTCTCATTTCCCTGGACCCCACTCCCATGTAAATGAAGGTAAGCCCCATCATGATCGTGTAAGCTTATGATGTGTGTCAGAATCAACCATTTTGTAGATGGGGTCACACAAGAATCTTTGGACAATATCAAGTGTCTGGGTGAAAGGAGTGGGTGCAAATTCCCACTGTGTCTCTGGGGAACGTTCTGTAATATGGCCCCTGGGTTTTTGTAGTAATTTCAAAGAAGAGGGCAGATTGAGAGGTCACAAAGTTACGCCCCAATCTTTCCCACTAGTGGAACAGAAAGACTGTAGGAGCTTTAGTAATGGGGATGCCAACAATAAAGCCAGGAGAGGCTGGTCCCCACCTCATTTTATATAATAATACACATCCCTGATGTTTAGATGGTTTTCTGCCCTCCTGGGGTAGGCAGATTTAGGAAACCTTTAATCCGGCCAGTGAGGTGGTGAAAAGATTGTATAAGACCTTTTTGGGTGATCTCTTTGGGTGGGAGATTACTCTGGTGAAGATTCTGAAATACTGGGATAGAGTTGAGAATCATCATTGTTCCAGAAATGCTGATTACAATAAGATAGAAAAGCCAAGGTTATCATATGACATCATTACACGGCTGTGGTGCAATACCAATGATCGCCTTCCTAATTTTGAAACGGAAGCTGGGAGAAATGTGGTTATGATGATACATGCTCCTGTTCTCAGCAAGGTCGAATGTGGTGGTTGAAGAAAAAGCACACATTTGTATTGATCCAATAGAGGCATGGGTCGGGGCAGATGAGTATTTAGCCGATCATAAGGGACATCCCATGGTTGAATCCAGCACCCCAGGTAGTAAAGACCCTGTCATTTCAAAAACTGGCCTGACACTAGAAGGTCAAGAAGTGGCTATGACAGCAATGAAAGACAGAAAAGACAGTCACTCAGTAAAAAGATGCACTGCATCAGATTCAAATGTGATAGCCACAGAATCAGACTCAGAAGGAACAATGGGAAAAGACAAGGAACTGCCAAGGATTATCCCAAGGCCCACAGGTGATTTGCTTTGAGAACCTGCTTCACCCTGGGCACTGGTTCACCTAGCTGGCTCCTATGGGAGGATGTAATTAATGGAATCATTCATCTGGTTTGTAAATATGTTTCATGAATTTCGGAGGAGAGGTCAGCAGGGAGCTTGCCAAATGTAGAGTCCTCCCCCTAAATCTCTGCCTGGGCATGCGGGAGCCTAAGAGAGTATTAGAAAATTGAGTTAGTTTGTTACTGGATAGGGGTCTGTTGCTCTATTGCTTTGGTTTGTATAGTTGGAGAATGTTTTCATGGGGGTTCACAAAGGTATAATTTCAAGAGAAATAAAGCATAGGACAAGTTTGCCTAATCTCCAAATTAAACCAAAGTCCCCAATACCATGTCTTCAACAACTAAAGCTTAACCTTCATACATGCATACATATTGCCAAAGTGTTTAGTGCTCAAGTAATCACACAGTGAAATTTGGTGACATAGCAAAATTGTACATATGCATAAAATGAGTAATAAGACTGATAAACACAATGAGCGAATGGGATGTATTACAGTCATAGAACACAAATTGTTTACCAAAATTATCCTCCTGCAACCTAAGCGTGTCTATACTGTTTCAACTCACTTCTCAGGGTCATCATCAGGACCGAAAATGTTATGAGTTCAAGCACCAAAGATTTAAGAAAAATAAAGATTAATTGGAGAGTTATTGGGAAATAAATGGGTAAAGTGTAAATCAGAGTGAAGGAGACAAATGGAAAAGGGACCTACACCACAGGAAAAGAGCTAAATTATCAATGTACCAGTTGGCCACACTAGTTCTTAAAAACAATGAACACAAAGAAAAATGACTAATGGGTAAAAAGTGACAAAGTGTAAAGTTCAAGTTCAAAAGACCTTTATTCAAATTTCATAAAATCCATAAAAGTACAACAATAAGAGCAATTTATTTTCACAATAAATCAAAGTACAATTTCATAATTATTAAAAACCAATACAGCTCTCATGAATCGATTTTCAGGGGTTTTCCATCGTTTTACGTACACGTGTTATCAGTCTCAAGAAAGTGCTAGTGCGAAAGATTAATTCATCTGTATCCAGGGAGAATAGCATTGAGCAAGACTCCCCCAAGGAGAGGGGTCTTTGTTTTCTAAAATAAGGTGTTAAAAACCAATTAATATATTTTAAGTAAAATTTACAAAAAAATACAAAGTGCAAATCATTCTGTGTACTAATGCCATCGCACGGACATGGGTTATATTGTGTTGTGTGGTGATAACCCAGGGGAAAGCCCAATAAAAATCTCACAGAGCCTGCCCTAAGGCGAAATAACAGGGACCTTTCCCTGTTGGACATGGGGAGGGTAAGGTAGGGTGGAAGTGGTTGCCTACACAGATCATTCCCTATGTATGTAACAACAGTGGGTTTGAATATTTTCCTTCCCATTCTTTCTGTGTTAAAAAGTGCATATAGTGCTTGTTTGACCTCAACCTTGTCTTTAGGCTCAATTCTGGATGGGTCGGAGAAAAGATCGCCTCTGTCCACGGCACGCAATGTTTTTAAAACTCCGGCAAGCCAGGGGATTAATAAGCCGTGGTCACATTTGAGGCAGCCTTTTATAATGTCTTGTGTTAAAGTTGCTGAGTTGTTCCTCCAGATCCTAATCCAGAATAGAGCTGGTCTAGTTCTAATAAAGTCGCAAACATAGGGGAGGTTTAGTTCTTTGTGACAAATAAATTCAGAGGATGAGATTGGGGCGCACAGTATTTTCCTGCAAAAACTACTCTCTTCCCCTGAATTCCGGGACTTTTCCCCAATCCCCAGACCTCAGCCCCATAAGTAGCTACAGGAATGCACTGTAATCTAAAAAAATTTTAAATAGCTCTAATGGCGCCTATTTTCTTTGGACGTGAGAGACTCAATATAGAATTGGTGGCTTTCGAGAATTTGCCCATGGCGTGGGCAGAATGCCCACTCCATGAGCCGTTCGCAGCGAAAACCAACCCTAGATATGGAAATGAGGTTACAGATTCTAGTTTGTCTGACCCCATATGTATAGTATTGAGCTTTCGTTTCCCAGGCCCACATGGCATAATAAAAGATTTTTTTAAATTTACACGCAGATCTAGGGCCTCCATGTGTTGAACAAAGGTTTCAACAAGCAAACGGAGGGCGTTTGGATGCGGCCCATAAGGACCGCATCGTCTGCGTATAATAGAACTGGCAGTGGGTGCCCCTGGATAATTGGGACGTCTTTAGTCACTTGTTTCAGTGCTTTTGCTGGGCCATTAATATAAATAATAAACAGCAGGGGTGCTAAAACGCACCCCTGTCTGACCCCTCTGCCTATTTTTATGGCTCTGGATACTTCACCACCAATACCAATCCTGACTTGTGCCTTAAGATCGGTATGAAGGTAAGCCAGGAAATTTACAAGGGCCTCATCCAGTCCATAATTAAGAAGCATGGTCCACAATTTAGATCTATTGACTAAATCAAAAGTGGATGAAAGATCCATGAATGCAAGGTAGATGGGGGACGATCGAGCAACGTTATACTTATCAATTATCAACTTTAGGTTCAAACATTGCTCCACCGTACCCACCTTGCCCCTGAATCCCATCTGGCACGGGTCCAATAGATCTGTATCTTCGGTCCACTCTACCACCCTGGTATAGATAACTCGCCCAAGAATTTTTAAAGTATTATCCAGGAGCGAGATCGGACGGTAGTTAGCTGGATCTGATCTGTCGCCCTTTTTAAAAATTGGGACTAAAATACTGGTGGCCCAAGTTTTGGGCATGGGCACTGTTGACAGGCTTTTAAAAACATTAAGAAGAATTGGTGCCCATAGATCCGGACTGTGCTTAATAACATCTATAGGGAGTCCATCAAGACCTGGGGCCTTGTTACCAAGGCTCTCTCTGATGGCTACTTCTACCTCATAAAGGTCAATCTGTAAGCCGCGCAGCTGTCCAGAGGCCGAGATAGTTACTTCCTCGGAAGGGGCAGCATATATTTTGGAGCAATGGGCCTCCCAGGTGCTGCTGGTTATATCACAGCTAATTGGGGATAGATGTTTGTCCATGTCTCGCATTTTCCTGACGGCTGACCAGAAGGGGCCGCTGCTCTTCAGGTTAGCACTTCCAACCAGCAATTCCCACTGTTCCGTCAGTAATGCAGCCTTCCTTTCAGTTATTTTTAGTTTGGAATATTTCCTAGCTGTCTGTACCTCTGCTGTGCTCCTTGGCTTGGTGGTTAGTGCCCTATGCAGTTCCCTATTTGCTATTGAACAGGCAGAATCAAACCACCTTGGCTCTTTCCCTTTCGTTGGTAGTGGGACTGACAAAGAAGTTTTTATTACTAAACACAGTTTGCCAAAGTCCGTAATTATTCTATGACTATTCCCATCTAAAGATAAACAGGAGTTAATTAATTCGGGATGTTCATTTTTCACACTTTCTAGTATGGCCCCGCAGTCAATTCCCCTACATTTTAAACGCAGGCCATCGCCAGATGGTGTGATATCTCTTGCTCCGTTTAAATTAACATATACCGGACTGGGGCCTAAATGTAGGGTGATTGTGAGGGGGTTATGATCTCCAAATGATGTCTCTATCACTTTAGATTCTATTACACGGTCTACTAAATAAGGGGACATAAAGATAAAGTCAATAGTTGAATGGCAGTCCCTCCCTCTGAACGTGGGGACGCAGTCCATCCTAGAGGTTTGACTTGTTTCCATAGCATTGCTAAGAATGTGTTCACTTAGCATGTTGGCTGATTCAATACCCCTTCGTTAAGCTTGATCTAAGTAATTATTATCCTCAGGCCAGCGCTTTTTTATAATTTTCGCATTAAAATCCCCCCCGATTAAAATCCCTGTCTCCTCTTCTAGTTCTATGTTTGCTTCCAAATGTCGTAAAGTCTTAGAGAGTGCTGTGTAGTTCTTATTGGGTAAAAATCATTATTATAAAAATTAATTAAATAAATCCTAGTCTTTCGCTTGAATTCAAGGACCTGAATATTCGGGTTCCCTCCTGATAAATCTTTAATGGTGCCACCCGCCAATGTCCTAATACCAATAAATAGTCCTCCCACTGCACGACCGAAAACAGGCTTGGATGCAGTCACACTAAAGCAATGGTAGCCCTCTATATATAGATTCCCTACAGCCCATGTCTCTTGAAACATGATAATGTCTTTGCCATCCAATAGCTGGACCCATTGAGCGTCTGACAATCTTGATTCTAAGCCAGCAACGTTCCAGCTAAGGATTGACAAATCAGAATGACTAGAGGAACCTGGGAGCTTGTCCCTTGCACTCTGCTTAGGTTGAGTTGATATGGTTGTAAAATCCTCACGTATGACTGAGGGTAGGACAGTAACGTCCTGCGCTACCATTGACTGGGTTGTATTAGTTTGTATTAGATGTGAATGTTCCCCAGTGACATTAACTACCTCTTCACATTCAATATTACTTTCTCTGTTCCCCAGTCAATCCTGATCTTCTAGGTTTGAAAAGGCGTGTTCAAACCGGTTATAAGTTGGGATGTTGTACATATACCTCAACTCATTCTGGGGCATGTTAAAATTTTGATTAATGTTTTGATTAATCCCTGCGTGAAGCCTCTCCCTTGGGATATGCTGGGGCAAAATGGGAAAGAATGGGTGTGACATTGGGTATACTGGGGGTGCGGTCAGATGACCTAATGGGGGGCCGTTCCTAAAATTGGAATTTTGATCCTGGTGGCACAATCGGCGGTTATTCCTGATATTGAAATTTAGGTCCGGTTGATATGCTGGAGGGTTAGTCCCGAAATTAAAATTGGAGTCTATTAAGTGCCTGTAGAAGTATCCCAGAGGGAGCAGAGTAGTATTATATTCCCAAGGTGAGGGCAGTGGAGCTTTTGCAAGTGTGGATTGGGCCCATTGCGGGGACCTAAAATTTATAATTATGCAGTCCCCCTCAAACTTTTTTCTCAACGGGCCCACCCACCCCACTCTTTGGGTATGAATAATCTCCCCTGCTCCTTCCATAGGAAAGTTACAATTTCCAGATAACCAATGGAGGGTTCTATTTTTAAGAGTTGTGAAGTTTTCCTCTTGGTCCTTCCTCAATTTAGGCACATTAACTAGGACCAACACATAGGCTCCACACTCTGGGGGTAAACTAATACGAGCCGGGATCTGTCTCATATTAGTTGCTGTAGTTTGATCCAACTTAGCTGATGGGGGATTTAGGGGATTTCGGGCATCGTTATTAGCTTGTCTAGGTTGTGCCCTTTTGCTTTTGGCAGTGGTTTGATCCATACCTTCTGGGGTATCTGCCTTAGTTGTTTTAGGATTGGGTGCCCATTTGGCTGGAAGTTCCGCATTTGATGAGTTTTTACTTGTGCTCGGTTTTGGTGTTGGCAAAGGGGTATTAGTATGGGCATTTGTGTTCGTACTAACCACTGTGTTTTTGGGTTTGTCTACAGTAGTTATCCCCGAATTTGGTATAATTGTTAAATTGTGCCCTATGCCCAATTTTATCACATGATCATCTAATGCTCTCAGCCTCTTATCTTTATTGAGGACTTGTTGGTTAATTGGCCCTAAAAGGGTGGTTATCAGGGTCTCCAATCTCCCCCCAAATCCCTCGTTCCCCAACACTGCACTGGCTTCTATAATTTGGGAATCCATCTCACTAGATTGACCTTCCCCCTTACCCTTATTTTGCTCTATAGGGGCAGGGGTCCTCCGTAGTTGGTTGTGCCCACCCTTATCTCTATGTTTATTCGGCGCTGGCTCTATGTGTTTCTGTTTTTGCTTAGCTTTTTGCCTCTTAGCTTTCTGCCCCCTAGTTTGCATCGATATACTGACGCTTTTATCCCTGTCTATAGTTAACAAATCAAAATCGGGGTATAGTCCTGTCCCCTCTAAGTGTGCCTGGTCATTAACTAGGGGTAAAGAAGAATCAAAGCCCCTATTCATGCTTGATCTTAGCATAGTAGGGGTTGACGAGAGCCTGCTATCTGTCGAAAAATGTCCAGGAGGTACCGTATCTACAGTTATACAGTTCTCATTAGAATCTGCGCCTGGAAGCCCCGCATAAGATGTAGCAAGCAGGGAATCCAATGAATTTTCTTGATGCATAAATAGGGGCAAGCTCGGTGGAAGCGAGAGACGCCTTTCAGTATTCTGGATGGCCGTAGCGACAACACCAATAGTCTTCTGTAGCATTTTGTCTATGGCTGTCAAGCTGGGCAATGGGGTAGTGGGAGTTGTTACAGGCATTTTCTGCTTACCATTTCGCCTGGGCACAGCTGGTATTCTTTTTCCCATGATGAGTGTTTGGCCAGATATGCTATGCAACAGATGGCGTCCTTCCTACCAACAGCAGCTAATCAACAGTACCTTATGTGCACCAGCAGGCAGTCAGCGTTAGGGGAGGGGCCCAGCCCTGCCTCTTCCTGACAATGACAGGCAAGGACGGGCCCGCCCTTGGCCCAGGCTTTGCCCGGGCGCGCCCACGCGCGTCCCATGCAGCGGGAGGCGTGTAGTTCTTTTAAAGGGCCTCTGACGCCCTCTATTGCCGTGTGGTGCTGGGGGCCTCTGGGAGATGTAGTTGTGCCGGTACAGCCGTTCCCCTCACGGCTCGTTTGCGAAGTGATAGGGAAAACAGGGCAGACAGGCAACGAAGCACGGGTTCAGCCGTTCCCCTCACGGCGCGATAACAAAAAGGCAGAAGAAGCAGGGCAAACTGGCAACAGGAGCACAGATTCAGCCGTTCCCCTCACGGCGCTACTGACATAGAGTGTCCGCGTCCCGCGCAGCGAGAGGCGTGTAGTTCTTTTAAAGGGACTCTGGCGCCCTCTATTGCCGTGTGGCGCTGGGGGCCTCTGGGAGATGTAGTTGTGCCAGTACAGCCGTTCCCCTCACGGCTCGTTTGCGAAGTGACAGGAAAAACAGGGCAGACAGGCAACGAAGCACGGGTTCAGCCGTTCCCATCACAGCGCGATAACAAAAAGGCAGAAGAAGCAGGGCAAACTGGCAACAGAAGCACAGATTCAGCCGTTCCCCTCACGGCGCTACTGACATAGAGTGTCCGACAAAGTGTACACTATGGCATGACACATATGAAAATACTTACACGTGGTGAGGATACCATATGATTAATTTCTACGGTACCTTACCATGAATAATGAATTGTCCAATTGGCAGATCATATGTGTGGTATGTGTAATTCTTGGGATTTGCCTTGAGTGGGGTCCCCTGGCTAGTAAAAAAAATTATGAAAACAGGCGATACGTTGGTTGTATGCCCCTGCCAATTTGGTTACATGGGTATCACATACAATTTGAGGGGTGAAATCTTTTTGAAATGACCCACAATTGTAGTAATGCAAACACTATTGACATTAGAAAATGGGAGAAAGGCAGTTAGGGTAATATATTGTGCATTTGTAAAGGTAGCTGAATTTTACTTTGATGACCCATGTAGCATGTGGTCTTGGTGTATAAGCGGAGAGATAAGCCACTGAGATTGGAAATTAATCTTAAAATATTCCCCTGAAATTTATAGAAATGCTACATTTAAATTAATTCAATTTAGCATAATACAAAGGACATAACACTGTAAACACAATATCTGTGTTCTATTGCTGGTTTTTAGATTCTAAACACAGGCATTTCTGTACAGTGTATGTTTCATGACTCCTAAAATGTAGAAATCGGCTAAACCCTAATTGCCATGTTTAACTCTTGTATAAGGCCATGGTATATGGTGCAGAAACTTAACCCATGGCATGAGAAGGTAAATTCCGCCTTTAGACTGCAGCCCTTATTGTGCCATCCACTAGTGTGATAAAGGAAAACATTGCTGCAGGCCTAGCATTGTAGCTTGACTGCTGCAGTTAATCCTTTAGTCTGACCTGTCAAAATAACCCTTTTGATAGGGGAAAACATCCCTTTTAAATATTAGTAAGCAGTCCCTAAGTAGGCCTTGTAGACCACAAGATAGGGTGCATGGTATTTAAAAATGGGACATGTAGAAATTTAATTTTGCCATGTCCCTACAGTGGCCCTAAACGATGTTTTCATTGTGGAAGGCTGTAGCTGTCCAATGCGGAAACCTGCATACTGGTACAGATATTGTGCTATCTCAGGAATGGGACCAGCTAGAAAAATTATTCAATTTTGATTATTAATGTTTATTCAGAGTAGTAGCCATTTACCTTGCGGCCATGTAATTAGTGAATATTCTCTGCTATTTACTCAGCCGCATGTTAAATAGTAGAAATTATTTTCTATGTGTTCAGCTGCCTTAAAATAGCTAAGGAAATTCAGTATTTACCCAGCAGCTGGCTAAATAATAAAGATTCTGCACTTTTTTGGCGGGTGGTCTTGCAAATAGCAGAAAAACTTCACTATTTACCTGGCGGCTGGCTAGTAGAAGGGATTTTACACTGTTCTTCTGGTAGTTATGCAAAGAGCAGATAAAGTCATTATTTACCGCCCGCTGGCTAAACAGTAGAAAATGTGCATTGCTTGGTCAGCGGCCATGCTAATAGCAGAAAAACTCCAATATATACCCAACCACTGGCTAAATAGAAGAGATTATGCATTCTTTGGCTAGCAGCCATGTAAATAGCTGTGAAATTCATTATTTACCTGGGTGCTGGCTAAACTGTAAAGACTCTTCACTCTTTGGCAGGCAGTCATGTACATAGCAGAAAGTCTTCACTATTTACTCAGCCGCTTGCTAAATAATAGAGATTCTGCAATGTTCGATGGCAGCCTTACAAATAGCAGAAAAACATCATTATTTACCTGCCTGCTAGCTAAATAGTAGAGATTTCACACTGTTTGACCAATAACTGTGCAAATAACAAGGAAGCATGAATATTTACCTGACCAATGGCTAAATAACAGAGTTTGTACTATTTGGCTAGCAGTCAAGCAAGCAAAAAAACTTCAGTCATTACCCAGCTGTTGGCAAAAGAGCAAACAAACACTTAGGTCAGCAGTCATGTAAATAGAAGGTACTTACACCAGGTAGAACTGCAAAGAAGACGTGAACACAATTTGACTGCTTCTCCTAATGAAAGTTAGTGTCCTGCTGTGTTATTTCAAAGCAGCCCATCTTCCTTAAAAGAACCAGTGCTGGTTTAAAATAAAAGGTTTTCTGTTTTGGAAATCTTCTCATCCTTGAGGCTGCCAACATGATTCCCAAAGGTGGGTGCTAAGTGGTCCCCTTCCAATTTTACTACTCTAGCTCGGGGATCTTTAGCTCATCAATGGTTTGTGCCAGCAATTGCAGTCATACACTATCAATTAATTTGTTTTCCAAATTAGGAAGGGCAGGAGGAAACACCTTTTATAAATGTCCTAATTTTAATTTGGAAGCAATTGAAAAAGTCCTTTTACTGGTCAAAATAATTTTCCAACTCCTTAAAAGGGTTTTATACATAATGAAAAGCACTTTTGTGGTCACAAAGCTTGTGATTTCATGACATGAAGCCCTTAGTGCTAAAACTGGCTTAGATGCAGGCACTAACTTATAGGTCTAAAGGTCCCAAATGTTTGAATGTTTTCCAGTTATTTTGACAAACATGGCACAGAATGCCACTCCATTAAGGCCCTATATGGAGCAGTTTTGTGAGGCACTTTATGGCCGTTTATTGAGCAGTCCTGTGCTCCACAAATGCTCCTACTCCATGTCATCAGAATCACTTTGTTTCTTCAATGAATCAGTGCAGTGTTAGAATTATTAATTCTAGTTCAGTTAATTTAAACAAATCAGAATAAAATACCTAAAAACAACGACTTGTAAAAGCCAAAACCAAAATTGGAAATGTTTTATCCCAGTGACATAGAGCCATCTAACATTTTGGGTGATTATATCAAAATAGAAACAATTGCATGAAGTGACCAACACAGTATAATTGACAGGCTTCATTCCAATCACATGAAAGAAGGAAGAAAAACTATGGACCTCAGAGTTTCGAATACAAAGTTAACTCCTTCGGCATGGTGGTGGACACTACCCCTGCCATCCTGAGGGACCCCTGATCACCAAATCAAATTCAGAGTTGTTCCCAAGCCCTGTAGATAACTCTCTAAATTTCCAGGATCTGCTGTCATGACAGTTCCTGTCTATGCAAGAAATGTTTGAAGGACACTACTGTTAGATATGAAGGCAGGCAAGCAAACTTTTCAAAAACGTGGGAAGTTTTAGTCTAAATAGGGGAGACAGTTTAAAGTTCTTCCTTCAATAGCCCTTACTCTGTCGTGCCATCAGAGAAAGTATTCTGTCGAAGAAAAACAAGGCAAACAATGTGCCTAAAATTAATCGAACTGAATGTCATTGGTATATGAATTCATTTTCTCAGTAAATCGAAGAAAGATATACAGGCATCAAAGATACAGAAGAAAAGAAACCCAAAGAGATTTTTATTCATTTACTTTATAAAAAATATTGTACAAAATATGGCACTGAATAAATAGAGACTTTTTTGCCTCCATTCTTGTGACCTATGGATCAATCACTTCACAGTTCCACTTTAATACACATTTTTCAGATATGGGATGTGGCTCCACTATGAGGTTTCAGAACTGATTTGGGGTGAGTCTCTTTCAGTTATCATTTTGTGGGCTGTGGGTCATATGTAGCCTTTGTGCTAGGTGGTGGCTGTCACCGTAGTACCAATAGTAATGGTTTTAAGTAGAACAAAACAAGGACAGAATGAAGCATAGGATCTCAGCACCTGGCTGTCATCAGCCTTCCCGAGCAGACATCAGGCACACACAAAAGGGCAGCCCTGCTTAGAAATCTTGATATCTTTAACAAGAGAAACCTTTGACCTATCCCTCAATACTACTATTAACCCTATGTCGTCACTCAGGAAAAACTAACCATCAACCCTTTGCTAAAATAGGACCTCAAAGAATTTCTTTGGGTAGCCTTTTCTCCATTCTCCCTCACTTCTGTTTGGGTTCTCCACCCTTCATTTACAGGGGTCAATACACACCCACTGTATAGAGAAGCTCTATCTACTCTCTATTATGTCATGCAAAATGCATCCCCCTGGTTCAGGTATTTAGACGTTCACCACACAAGGAGGCTTACTACTACACACTAGTTACATACCCACTCCACATACATGCACATGGAATGTCAGCACAAAGATCTGGGGGACACACAGATTCCCTTTTGGGAGATCTGAGATGATCTATCTGAAGCCTCCATCTCCCCTCTTCTCCTTATCAGACTATGATCATGATATCTCCTTTGCTTATTGCCATTGTTCTTTGACCCCTTTGTTAGCCATTTGCCATTTTTCCTGAGTTCAGCCATCTGAGTTTCTCAAACCCTTTCTGCCATCCTTCTCAGACCACACCCATTTTCACCCATCCGCATTTAAACTCCTCCTCCAAATATTGAGTGTCTTCTATCACTCAGAGATCAGGGTGTAACAGTCCCTGCTTTTATTCACTTTCCATGTTCTGATTTTTCCGCAAATACTTACCAGTTCTATAAGTGGGCTGGAGAAGTGGGGGTTTCTTGGGGTTGGAGGCATTGGAAGCATGAGTAAGAACCATTTATAAAAAGAATATCTCAATACATGTGGCCTAAACTTGCATAGGAGCCTTCTGCTCCCAGTCTTCTTCCCTTTCTTCCAGGTCTTTCTGTGACTTTAGGCGTTGATCTTTCTCCTGGTAGTGTTCCGAGTCATCCATTTTTGGACTGTTTTGGTCCTCCTGATCCTCATCCTAGCCCTTGTCTAACTAGATCTAGTCACCCTGGTGCTGGGTTTCTGAATCTGGTGTGTCTAATTGTAGTCTTTCTTAGCCTTGGTCTTCCTGGCTGTGCTACAGGCTCATTCTGTATTGGCCCTTCCTAGGCCTTATGATCCTGGTACTATAGATACTTATCCTGATCCTCCTGGTCTGCTCGGTCCTTATCCACCTAGCCCTCTTGTCCTGGGTCTCCTATGGCTGACACTCCTAGCCATCCTGGTTTTATTCATCCTTATTCTCCTTGCCCTGGTCCTTTTGGTCCACCTGATACTGTGTCTACTGGTCCTCATCCTCCTTCTTAGATCCTGTTGGACTGGGCTTGGTCATTTTAGTACTGGTCTTGCTCCATGGATCCTTTTGACTCTGGCTGTCCTGGATTCCTGATCATTGGCAGCCTGGTCCATATACCTCAGTTACTAGTCCTCCTGCTCCACTAGGAACTTTAGGTCCTGGTCCCCTTGGTTCTAACCTCTTTGGTCCTCCTAGCTCTGTTGCTGTCATGCTTATTCTGATACATCTAGTCCACCCAATCCTGCCCCATCTGGTCCCCTGTCTTAATGGCCCTAGTTCACCTGCTTCTGACCTGACTAGTTCTCCAGATTGTCATGATACTCTTGGCCCTGCTCGTTGTCATCGTTGGCTAACTTGCCCAATTTGTCATGATACTCTTTGTTCAGGTCATCCTGTTGCTAGCCACCCGGCTTCATCATCCTTGCTTCTGTCATACTGGCTTTCCTTGTACTGGTCCTCCTTTTCCTCATCGTCCTGGTATACCAGGTCTTGATACTCCTGAGCCTCTGTGACATGAACTTCCTTTTCCACTAGGTTGTGATCCCACTGGTACTCCTTGACATGGTCCTTTCAGCTCTTGTCCTGCTGTCTCCCATTGCCTGGCCATCTGCTCTTGATTATTCAGGTCCTGTTCTCCTAGTCTTCCTGACTCTCAGTCTGGTTTGACAAGCAATGGTTTGCCTATTCCTCGTCCTCGCAGTCCGTGTTCTCCTCCTGCTTTTGTGACCACCAGACATTAATTTTTGTTTATGGTCCTCATTGTTTAGGTCTTTGTATGCCTAATACTCATGGTTCTTGACCTCCTGGCCATCCTAGTCCTTTCAGGCCCCTCTCTCTTAGCGCTTCCTTTTTATTCATTATCCTCTTGACCCTTATCCATTTAACCTGGTTCTTCTGATCCTTCTCACCCTGCTCATCTGATTCCTAGCACATCAGTTCCTGGTCCAGTTGGTTCCCTCGGTCTACCTGGCTTCTTGGTCTTGCCCTCTTAACTATTGTCTTCCTGTTCTGGATCACCCTTGTCCTCCTTGACCTGTGCCTTGTCCTCATGGTCCTTCTGGCATTGCAATCAATGGTCTGGGCCCTCTTGTTCCTGGTTCTCTTTGTTTGGCTCCGTCTGAGCCTTGTAATTTTTGCCCTGGTCCTCCTAGACATCCCGGACCAGTATCCTTAGTGTTCCTGGCTCTGGCTGTTCTGGTCCTCCTAATCTTCCTCACCCTGGTCCTGCTTCTCCAGGTTCTCATATTTCTGCTCCACTTGGTACTCTGGGCTCTGGTCCTATGGCCATGGTTCCCAAATACTCCTAGACCTTTTCCTGGTTCTCACAGTGCTGAACCTTCTAATCCTCTTTGCTATGGTCCTAGCCCTCCTGACTCGGGTCCTTCTGGTATTTTTTGGTACTGTCCCCCTCATCTTCTTTACTTAGTCTGGTACCCAGTTCTATTGGCCTGTATCTTCTTCCTGGATATGGTCCTGAACCTCCTGGTCCTGATCATCCTGCTGCTTGTCCTCATGCTTCTACACAAACTCATCATGGTACACCTTTATCTGGTCCTTCTGGGCCTGTCCATCCTGTTGCCCATCTGTTCAGCCATCCTGTTCCAAGCCCTGTGGCCTGAACCTCCAGACTATGATCATCGTGGTCCTTATGACCCTGATCCTCTTGGTCCTGTTCCATCTACTTTGGGTTCTCTAGGGCCTAGATTTCCTGGACCTGACTGACCTGCTATCCTAGTCTTAGTCTCCTTAGTCCTAGTCATCCTAGTCTTCATGTTCTAGTGTGCTTGTTATCATAAATGTCGCCTTTTGGCCATCATGGCCTTCTTAGTTCTCCCAGTCCTGGCCCTGTTCCTTTGTAGTCCTCCTGGTCCTGGTTATCTTGGCCAGGTTCTCCTCCCTATCAATCTCCTAAGCCATCTTGCTTTTCATGTCCTAACATTATTAGTCTTTGTCCTCCTTGTTTGGGTTGTCCTGGTTCTCTTGGGTATGTTCTTATCTTTTTAGTTCAATTGGTACTGCAACCACTGATCCAGGCCCTCTTGATCCAGGTTCTCCTTGTTCAGTTCTCCTGACCTAGGTCATTTTGGTCATGGTCCTCCGGGCCACCACTATCAATTCCACTTGGTCTTCTAGATTACGGTGGGCCTCCTCACATCATATCCTCCTCACCCTGATCCTACTACTTATAATGATTGCTATGCCCCACTTGGTAATCTGAGCCCTGGTCCCCTAGGTCCTGATCTTCATGACCCTCTTAGTCCTGTTTCATGTCCTCCTTCTCATGATTCTTTTAGTTTACCTAGTCCTCTTGCTCTGGTCTTCTGGGTGCCCTTGGTACTGCCCATGCAGCCTTTCTAGTCTCTGTCTTGCTTGTCCTAGTATCTTGGACATACTGGTCATTGAACTTCAAGTCCTGATCTTTGGCATTCTCTGCAAACGGACCCTGAGCCTTCTGACCTTCGTGCTCTTGCTCCACACATGCATGGTTGTGCAATTCCAGATCATCTTATCCTTTCCTAGTTCTGATGCTCCTTGGACTCCAGTTCCTGCTATTCTAAGAACTTCCTGATGCTGTACTCCCTGGCCCTGGTTTGACTGGTTGTCATTCCCATGTACTCCTGTCCCTTGTCTTTTGGATCCTTTCACAGGCACCCGGTCCTGGACCTTTTCATCCTTCTCACCCTAATTCCATCACTAATTTCTCCTGGTCCTGCTCCCCTGGTTTATCTAGTCCCCTTATTTGCCTGTTCCTAATCCTTCTGATTCTGGTCCCCCTAGTCCATGTAGTTCTGGTCTTAATTCTGATGCTTCTTTGTCTAGTTCTCATGTATCTGGCTTTATGATGCTAGTTCCACTTTCCTTGGTTTTCCTAGCCCTCATAGTTCCCGATCCTCTTGCCCTAGCCCTCCTGGTCTCCTGGTTTTCCATTCTACTTTGTTCTTGCTCATTAGACCATGCTGAACTCCTTCATGGTTCTTCTAGTAATGGTCCTCTTGTGTCTGGTCTTCCTCATCCCTCTGGCACTGGTCCTCTTAGTTCCCACATTAACCCTGGTTAATATAGTTCTTGTCAATCTGGTTTAGCATCCCCCTGACTCTAACACATATGGACATTCTAATCCTGATACCCTTGGGTCTAGATTTCCCTGGGTATTATAATCTTGGATCTATAGGTCCTGCTATCCCTGGTCCTTTTTGGTCATGGTCTTCTTGGTCCTGGTCCTTTTGATTCTGGCCCCTTGGTCCTCCTTGATTTGATCGCTGAGGTTGCGGCCCTCCTGTCCCTTTACTTCTTTCAATTGGTCTTGAGGTACTGGTCCTCTTAGGTCTGTTCACTTGGGTGTGCTACTACTGGCCCTGGTTGTCCTCATCCCTCTGGTCCTGGTTGGTGCGCACAGGCACTCATAACCCTCCTTTTCATTATGGTCCAGGGCCTTCTGTTCCTTCTACCTCTGGTCCTTCTGATCTTCGAGTTCTTGTCCATTGGATCCAGATCCCCCTGTTCCATATCCTGCTGGCACTCCTGTTCCTTCTCATCCTGGATCCAGTACCCTAAGTACTGTTTTTCATTATCCGGTTACTCATCATCCATTTGTTCCTGGTCCCCTCTGTCATGGTAACCCTGGTCCTCATAGATTAGGTCTGGTTCTTTTTGTCCCTGTCCTCATGTCATCCCTACCTTCTTGGTGATCCAACTCATGCCCCTTATCTTCCACTTGTCGTACTCGTCCACCAATTGCTTCCTTCCCTAGACCCCACTTCACAATATCTTTGGTCAGGTACAACCTCCAAGCCCGTCACACACACATATTTTTACATTTTTTTTGCCTTCCAGATTTCGTTTGCTGAGACGGCACTATCAAGCACAGAAATTAAAGCCCAGTAGAGGCAGTACCTTGCCCACTTAAAACATTGCTTAACATGTTAACGATAGAACTACTATTCTCAAGATGCATAATGCAGGTGACTAAAATGTCAGGCTGACTGAAGAGGCCACTCATGACATGGAACAAATAAGAATCAATGCCCTAAACATACTCTTATTGGCGAATAGTATGAAAAAGTATGTTTATTCACAGGCAGCAGAGTGAATTCCTGTGATTTACCCAGATGCATTACATACCTATCTCCTGCTTTCACTTCCCCCTTCCTCAGAAGCCCCATTATAGTATCTCACTCCGTTTACCTCCTGCAAGTGCCCCAAAGCACTGTGCCCTCAAGCAATTGCCTACTGTGCATGTCCCTTACTCTGGGACACAGATACCACCTACCTGCCTGCAATACCTGTTTGCTACTGCTTGTTGACTGCTGTTGTGCTGCCTGATTTGAAATACTAAGCAAGCACACTTCCCCCTAAACAGAAGCCTAAACCTAGCAGAAGGCCTCCTATAAGAAGCCAAAATAGAGCCCAGCCCTAACAAAACATCAAAAGGAGCATCATGAACATTAAGAAAATGTATTCTCATGGGTGATTAAAACATATATGTAACATGTGTTAAGACCATACTCAGTAATATTTGTAGGCAGGTAAATACTCGAATAGACTGCAGCACAAAATATCTGTGTGCCATATCCTGAAGCTTCAGTTTGATTTCAACATGTCTTATTTGAACTTTAAAAGTGCATAAATGGTTTATTCAAAATTGATTGTACAGTTTTTTATCTTTAAATATCTTACTTAATTCATGCACCTACCTTTTTACAAACTACTGTATATTTGTATATGCACTAACTTTCAAATGCTTCACATATGTTGCATCCCCATTACAAGATGGCTACCACATTACCATTGCCCGGTGTCCCTTTTTGTTTTATGGCCGGCTAAATAAAGACCTTTACAATATTAACTGGCCGCTGGTCAAATTGTACATCATTTCTACTATTTAGTCTAGGGCTGGATAAACTGCAGAGATTATGTACTATTTTGCCAGACATTGGGTAAATAGCAGAGGTTTGTACTATGTGGACGGCAGCCAGGTAAATAGAGGCTTGCTTTATTAAAAGTCTAATTCAATGGTGAAGTTGGATTTCTAATAAATAGTTAGGAAAAGTAGGTTTTAGAAAGTTCCCTTTCCCCGCCTGAAGCTGCTGGAGGCTAATTTGCATTAGTATTCCAGCAGCTGCCCATCCAGTGATTGTCCTTAAAAAGGTGTAACAAATGTTCCAATAGCAGAGACAATGGCCTGGATATTGGTGGTTGGGGGATTGGTCCCTTTGTAGGAAGACCAGTTAAGGTGAACTCAGGAACCTCTTTAACTTGTAAAGTCAATGCCCTTTCACTAGTAAAAGTAAGGTGAGACCTGGAGAAGGCAAAAGTTTGCTCCCCCAGCCAGACTTGCTCCAACCCCAGTGGTAGACGAGCTACTCCAGAACTGGTTTTGACTGACTACAGAGAAGGGGACTGCCCATTTCTCTGGACATACCTCTGGATGGGCAAAAAGGCTCTGCACAAGGGAGAAAGTGTTCCCTCAATTTTGAGTTTGGAGAGTAAGGTGCACTGTGGGATTGTCTACAGTAGGACAAACAGGAATTGCTGCAAAAGTGGGTAGGTTTTCCCTTGAGAACTTTTACCCCATTGATCAGGGAGGAGCCAGTAGTCACCCCCACCCTGTAGCTAGTGCAAACTATAAACTTGGCACCCCAGGCACACTCCACAGAACACCTTTTGGATCCCTGGAAGAACTGAATGACTGCAGCTGCTGTTTGAGAACTGTGAGGACTAGGGTTGGGTGAAACTCATAGTTTCACTCCGTGGAATTCAGCAGAGTTACATGGAAACTGTGCGAGATTCCGCGTAGTTCTGCCAACAGTGTGGAAGCTAACTTTAGATAACAATTGTGGCATCCATTTTGTATAATTTGACATTGTGATAATTCAATGATGATGGGAATTATATACAAATATAATAATTGCTTGATATCATGTGACAGTCTTAAATAAGAGTTAGAACTTTTAGTAAGCTGCTAGTAACGCAACACATGTCAAGGCTTGCACAAAGAGTACATTTTCATGTTATTACATTTCTGCCTGCTTGCATTAGCAACAGGCCCTGTAGGCCTCAAAAGTAGGCTGTAGGCCTCAAAAGTGTATTCAGCCACATCAGCTAATGTAGACCATTGTTACTGCGTAAATATAGTAGTTAACTGTCTGTATTTAGATACAGGGGACTTTTCATGTGCACATAGGGTGATATCCAACGTATTCTTGTGTAACAATGTACTGTAAGTTTCTGAGCGCAAAATGTTTCTTCACCACCTGCCGGGACATGAGGGCCTAGACATGACCTGTTACGCAGACAAATTATAATGAAATGTTGTGGTCTGCATCTATAAAGGCTAGTGTTTTACTTCTGCTATTCGAGCACTCAGCACCCATCTGAGGCTCCCGTGCACGTTAAATAAATTCTCTTTATTTTACTCAGTTGGTTGTGACGGAGTTATGATTTTGGGTTCTAGAGTTGTTTTCAGTTTCTACATTTGGTGGAGAATGCGGGCTTCCTCTGCTGTGGGCTAAATGCTGCCAATAGCCGCGAGGAGTTGTCACATCTTTGGGCTGCTCTTGCTCCATGTTTCCCCGGGTTCTCTCAGCACATAATGATGGCTTTGTGAGCCAGCTTTGATGCTCTTTCTCCTTCTGCCTCACACACCTCCTCGTGGTTGGGTTTTTTGGCATTGTGTGATCTCTGTGGTTGCCCTGCTGGTTGGAGTCTTGGCCCCTCACTTTCTTGTGTTTTCGGGTTTGTCGCCACGCTGTCAATGACGGCTCTGTTGGTGACTGTGTCTCTCTCTGGTTTGCACTTCTGGCACTGCGCCAGTGCTACTCCATCTTGTTGCCTCTAGCCTCTGGCAGACACAGTTGCCATCTCCCTGCATATTTCCTTTCGGTTGTCCCTGGCGGTGGGCCAGTTACAAAGGGGAGGAGTATTTGTTTTGGTCTCAGTTTTGGGTCTCCTCTCATGTGCATCCTGAGTGTAATGTCCTCTGATTTATTCCGTCTCTTTTTCCATCTGCTGTCGTTGCCACTGGGTGACTGTTGGGTCACAGGCCTCATTGATTTTGACGTCCCTTGGGCCTTGACCATCTGCTGCTGACCTTAGCTTCCAGGTCCCCCCATGAGAGGGGGGATTTCTGCCACCAGACCCTGTTTCAGCCTGCAGTGACACTCTGAGGATGGTTCAGAGTGGGTAAAATGCTGCTCCTCCTACCTGCGGTTACTCTCATAGCAGTGGGGGGGGGGGGCGGACGCTCCACTCAGCACTGGTTGGTCAACTCCTTGGTAAGATTGTGCGGCTATTTTATATTTTTTCTCCGCTCAATTCACCTGCTGCCTATGTCTCAACAGTGGCTCTGTGTTTTGTTTTTTTACTGGCCTGTATGTGGGCATTCTCTGCCAAGCTTTCTTTTCTGGTGCAAAGGGGACCTGCATCTATTTGTTCCTAAGGGGACAGAAAAGGGGAGATTAGGGTGCCGTCGCAGCTAGAGCACCCTTATTAGCTAGCCAGAGTTCTGAGGGAACTCAGTCATGAGTGGGCTGATGAGCCCCTTTGGGACCTTGGTTGGAGGGACTGGCAGAGGGTTGGTGATTAGCATCTCCTCCAGATTTACATATTAGTTAGAGGTGTGAACTGTTTGCAGCTGGTGCTTCATTCAGAATTTAGATTAGGGTTACATTTGTGTTTCTAGGCAGCCAGTGGTGCTCCAACAAGACTGATAGGTCCAGGGACCCTGCTCGGTGGGAGCAGGGTCAGGAGGATTCGGTGGGAATTCTCAGAAGTGGGCCCACGGGTGCCTTCGCAGTTTGAGCACACCCAGCGTCGCGAGGGGTTGTAACTGCAGATACTCCCCCGGTATTCTCTCACTGTCTATGATTCAGGGTTCACTTCACTCCTTGATTATGTGCTTTGTACTTGGATTATACTTGCTGCACTGTCACCTTCACCACTGGGGTTCGGCAATGGTAAACATTCGCATTTTTTCCTTGACCACGCAGTAACTCCCTGAAAATAGGCAGCAAAAGACTACTGATGTTTCAAGGAGGGTGGAATTCTGCAGTTTCCTGTCTTGCCTGCGGACACTCACTGGCTCCAGGGATGCTTAGAAAAAGAGGGGGGTGAACACCTTGTTTCACACAGGGTAGGGATACGTAATTTATTGTTTTCCTTGATTTGCATTAATAAGTTTCTTGGGTTTTATGATTTTTTTTGGTAATACCTGTGTTCATCAGTTATCAAATCTGACTGTACATCTACATTTTTGACTGATCTGACTTTGACATGACACCGATTTCTGTTGCCATTTTCATACAATAATGCCTCTAGACTGCTCAAATAGACACTTTCACATTGTTTTTATATTACACATTACCCTATGTCTGTGCACTGCTACTTATGAAATGATAGATACCAGCTCTCCTTATGATTGCACTTATGCTACTTTGGGATTAAATAACACACCGGGAACAGGTGCTCGGGTAGATTCACACCACCTAGGGATAGACCCCGGCTATTTGAATTATATGTGTGTGCCTGTGTAAGTGCAGAGTTCACCTGTTTTTGTCTCACCTTTTATGTGATTCTACAAATTTCGTTCAACCGCTCCTCTGTGGGTCTACATGGCCCAAAGAGAAAGGAAGGGGACGAAATATCTTACTCTACCTCTGTCTCTTTTCTTCCTGTCTATGAATATTTTTGGTGAACTTGTAGCAAATGCCATTTCATGTCACGTTGTCTGATGAACGGCGCTTGCTCTGCTTCATTTAACAATGCGCAGTTGTCTGTTTGATTGCTGCATGATTAGTATCTGTTATCGATCTGTGTTATCTGTTATCCATACCACCACACCTCAGGAATGAGCAAACAGAAATAGTCTGCTGACTACCTTCTGTGTCACTTTTCCGAAGTGTGTCTGTAAGTTTGTCTACTGCAATAGGGACAGCTGACTCCTTCCCACATACACTTACAAAGAGTAATAATTGGGGCACGAGTGCCTTACAAGTAACACAACTGCATTGCTGTTACCTATCTTTTGAAAATGGGGGATACAAATATGACAAAGGACTGAATATTGTGTTTTGTTTAGATTGCAATATCTTTCTTGTGACCATGATTATTCTCCTGGAAGGAGGGGCATGGAGGATTACGGTGTGGAACTAGTTTCTGTTCATCAGGTTATTTCAGTGCATTGATGGGAAATAGGAGGTTGGTTTTTGCGGCTATGAGGCTTCCAAGCTCTGTAGAAAGAAAAATGAGCTGTTAAAATTATGCACAGAAAAACAAATACAATACTGCGTCCTATTGATAATACGTAGAAATAACTTTTTGACAATAATTCACTAGATGACACATTTGCGCCCAAGCATGGTGAACTTTGGTATGGGACATCTGCATTTATACACATAAGACAGCCCACGATATCACCACACTAGAAAGGCCTTAAATAGAACACAGTCAGCTCTGCCACAACAGGCTCACAAAGAGAGTTTTAGTCGTCCCAATTCTGGCATCACCACACCACCACCTCCCTGTACTACAAAGAAACTACAAAAATGACTCCTCTAAATGTAGCACTCCACGGTACTTATGAGCTGCAAGCCACGTCCCTAAGAAAAGATGGAATACAGGAACAGCCCCCCCCCCCCTCTCCAGATTATATTTGGGATGTAGCCAAATTTACGTTCACAGATTTCTTTCCAAGTGCCCACAACACCTACATTGATAATGCCCCTGTGAAATGTGTCCCCTCCACCTGGGGAGAAGAAAAATAAAGTGGCATATGTACATGTCTCATGGTCCAGAGCACATCTCATGTCCTTTACCAAAGACTTTCCGTAATTAAGTGAAAAACAAAGAAGAGAGTACACAGAACTAATGAGAAAGGAAAGGGAGACAAATAGGTGCAATGGAATGCACATTAACCACACCCATTCTTCCAAAAACAATAGTTACTGAGAAATGTTCTGCCAAGAAAGGCCTTTGATATTATGATATATTGAAGGGTTAAAGAAAACTCTTTTGGACTGGCTTTGAAATACCGATCCTGGCTGGCCACAGACTCTGGCATTGCGCCAAGACCAAACCACATACTACAACAGTTTTCTGTGGGTATGAACAGAACTAGTTAAAAAGAAATGTATTCTTAGCAGCGGAGAACGGAAAGGAATGCAAATACTTAACGAAGAGACATGCATATGCACTTTAATAAGTCATTGTAAGAGCCAGAGTGTTGGCCTCCACAGGCCCCCCAACACCATCTCCCAGAGTCAAATACAACAGGAATAATTTGCTGTTTTAAAGAACAAAAGATTGCATTACATTGCGCAAATAGCTACTTAATTAAAAAGCAAGGGGCAATAATAATTCAGCAAAAATATTAAAGGAAATTAAATGCCCAGGATCACACAATTAGGTCAGGTTAGGTAGCTGGCTTGTTTTCCCCATTTCTCACTCCACAGACCGCCACCTAAAATATAACACCGCCATCCACACAAGCACATATAGAATTTCACTAAGTATATTGAGTTCTTGAAGGGTTTTGCCTCATTAAATGGCACAAGGAGAAGTACTATGTTATGTATGTATCTAAAAGAAATAATGTGTATGTATATTAATGTTTTTTCATTTCTAGGTTCTTCAGAGTTGCAGAAAATCTTACTATAACGAATTACATTGTAAGGTGGAATGTGCTAAAATGCATTCTAATGCAGTGCATTTGCCAGGGGCTACAAAGGATAGGATAAAAAGTAGTAATATTATGTTTATATATTGATCTTTAGTAATGAGTATATGTCAATGCAGAAGGATAGTGTGCATTAAATAACTGTGCTTCGTATTATAATGTTTTAAGGATACAACGTTTACAGATTTAATATGTCTTTTAATATACAGGTGCAGTCTTTAAGGGTGTTTGCAAATAGGTTTCAAGGCATAAGGGATTGGCACAGTTTGACAACTATGAGTATTTTGATTCCCAAAGTTGTTAATGTGACAGAGATTTTAATCTGGGTTTGCTATTGGGACAAGCTATAGTACAATGTTTTAATTCTTCTTTTGCTTTTGAAGATGATGGATTTTTTTTTAAGTCTTGGACAGGGATGACAATATAATGTTTAGGTTCTTTCCTTCATTCCCCTACAGGGTGTGATAGGTTTCCTGTTTTCGAAATATTTGCATGCATGTGCTTGATGATAAACATTTTCACCCTCTCATATCTGGTTAGAAAGCTCCACTGGTGCAAATGTGTTCTATAATTCTGACAATTTGGCCCACACATTGCGCCACTACTGATTTCTCACATAGCAATGGGTCATAGACAGGCAGTGTTTGGTAAAGAGTAATACATGTTTGCTAAGCACAGATAAGTATACAAATGTTCAACGTGATTTAAGAGACACACCTTTCCCCGATGGAGATATAGCTCTAATTCTGGTTCATGCTTCAGCAACAACACAAGCTCACTACAAAAGTCTTACACAGTGGGCACGACTAGAAAAGTACTGGAAGGGGGCAAGATTAACAACATCCAAAAGTGCCCAAGCAGCAGAACTTGTTGCTTTAACAAGAGCATGTAGACTGGCTGAAGGAAGAATAGTGAACTTCTACACAGGCAGCTAAAATGCTTTCGAGGTAGCCCATAATTTTGACCGGCTGTTGGCCATGAGGGGATTCCTCACCTCAGCTGGCCAACATATACCATGCACCATTAATAGCACAACTATTGCAAGGGCTGTTGCCACCAAAGAGAGTTGCAATTGTAGAATGTGCTTCACACAACTTCTCTAAGGACTATGTATGACGAGGTAAAGCCTTAATTGATGAAGAGGAAAAAAAAGAGAAGAAAAAAGGAATAGCTTTAACTGATTGTGAGAACACAATGGTTCAAATTGCTTCTACTCCACATGATGTCATGATATTAGGATAAAGGATGATGATATGTTCTATGACCCAAAGTATATTACTCAAAGGGCGGGGATGGGAGAAAAGAAAGACTTGAAAAGGGGAGGATATAGGCAAAGAGAAGAGGGAAGATGGATAGGCCCAAATGGAAAAATATGTTTACCAATGATAATGCTTGCTTGCTCCCATGGCCCAACATTTCCATGGTCCATCACTTGTAGCTCATGATGGAATAATCAGACTGTTTTCCCAATGCTGGTACAACGGTTAAATTGAAAGGGTACTTCCACTGACCCAGGCCACTTCTCTTCCCCACATGAAATGGACTTCATCAACATGCCCCTCTACTCAAAAGTACAAGTACGTGTTGGTTGTTGTGTGCATGATCAGCAAATGGACTGTTGCCAAATGCCTCCTGAATGAGTTCATTCCGCGCTTTTAAGTGCCCATGCTTTTGGGTTCTGACAATGGACCGGCATTCACCTCACATGTGATTGAGGTGTTGTGCAAGGGGCTAAGAGCTACACAGAAACTACATTGTGCCTATCATCCACCAGCAGAACGTGCTGTTGAGAGAAAGAACGGAGTGTTGGAAAATAAGATAGGGAAGATTTGTGCATCCACTGAACTGACCTTTATTGATACACTACCACTTGCTCTGTTGTCCATGAGGAGCACCTCAGAAAGAGTGACAAAGCTCAGCCCACATGAAATAGTGTTTGGACGGCCAAAGAACATTCCAGGCCACATGTCTATTGTCCCTCTGTCCGCATCTAATTATCTGCTTCTTCAATACTGCAAAAGACTAACATCATCAGGTGCTGTAGGCCCTTCCTGAAGTTGAGACGCCAGCAGCCCACTGCCTCCAGCCAGGGCATTGGGTTTGGATAAAAGCCCACATCAGATGGCACTGTCTCAACATCGGTGGAAGGGGCAATACCCGGTCCTTTTGACAACAGCAGTCAAGTGTGACTTCCTGGATCCATGGCTCCCATACAAAGAAAGCAGTAACTCTGCCGCCACCACAGGAGTCTCAAATGCCTTCCCCTGCATCACATCAAGGACAGCCTCGTTACAACATGTGTTCCATGAAAAGTACCAAGTGAGAATGGTATCACAGCTCATCCTGAAGGCTTGCGCGTGCTGCACACAGCAGAGAAAGGAAGAGTGTGTAAGAGGGCCCCAATGACACATCAACTAAAGACGTCTGGAACATCAATGCCCCAACACATCAGTCTACAAGTTGTGACAACAAGACATCTTTACCTTCCTCATCCCTATGTTTTCTTTATATTGAAAGGGCCTAAGTAATAAAAGTGCTTGACAACCTCACAAACTACTTGAAGACAGGCACCAACGGTTATTTTTCTGTTCACAGGTATCATCAATAAGGCTCTGCATTATTCTTTAGCAGACTTTTGAAAAAGAGTGAAAGTGAAACAGAAGATAAGACATTCTTCCAACTAGTCACACTAGCCACACGTACCAACGACTGAAACAATGCCTGAAGACTTTCAGAACAATTAGAGAATATGGCCATGGGTGCTACTAGCTATATTATCCCCCATTGCTGCCGTTATAATGATTACGCTCTTTATAGTGTATTCTGCTCACATTGCTATACCTAGCACTGGCCCTGAGATCCTGCTTAAATGACACAGAGATATTGTACCAAAATGAATAAGTAATTGATAAAGATGGCACAGGGAGACAGTTGGCAGGGCAGGTAAGAAATAAGACAGCAAATTGGGAAAATAACGCACAGAACAAATATGTTCAAAAGGTACATTTCTGATATATGAATTTAATGTGATGCATTGTTATGTCTGCATATATCCGCCAACATCTATTGGTGAGCAAGACGGAGAAAAATAGAAATTTTAAAATGTATGATATGGCCTGACTATGCCATCATCATTGTTTATCAAAAGGGCTGGAATGTGGAAGCTAACTTTAGATAACAATGGTGGCATCCATTTTGTATAATTTGACATTGTGATAATTCAATGATGATGGGAATTATATACAAATATAATAATTGCTTGATATCATGTGACAGTCTTAAATAAGAGTTACAACTTTGCTTTTTAGTAATCTGCCTGTAACGCGACACATTGCAAGGCTTGCACGAAGAGTACATTTCCATGTCATTACATTTCTGCCTGCTTGCATTAGCAACAGGCCCTGTAGGCCTCAAAAGTGTATTCAGCCACATCAGCTAATGTAGACCATTGTGATTGCATTTGGGCGTAAATGTAGTAGTTAACTGTCTGGCTTTAGATACAGGGGACTTTTCATGTGCACATAAGGTGATTTCCAATGTATTCTTGTGTAACAATGTACTTTAAGTTTCCGAGCACAAAATGTTTCTTCATCACCTGCCGGGACATGAGGGCCTAGACATGACCTGTTACGCAGACAAATTATAATGAAATGTTGTGGTCTGCATCCATAAATGCTTGTGTTTTACTTCTGCTATTTGAGCACTCAGCACCCATCTGAGGTTCCCGTGCATGCTAAATAAATTCTCTTTATTTTACTCAGGTGGTTGTGACGGAGTTATGATTTTGGGTTCTACAGTTCCTTTCAGTTTCTACACCAGGAGGAACCCAGCATGTTGTGCTGCTCCCACTGATTTTTAGTGTCTGGAGCTTGCTCCAAGCTAAAAAAAAGCAGTTCGAATGGCACCACGTGGCCTTTCGGAGGGCGCTGCTTCTTTGCTGCTGCTCAAGTAGATTTTCTACTCAAGCGACAGATTTCTCATCGCGAACGGTCCAGACGGCCCACTGCTGCCTGCATTGAGAAAATCTTGGCAGGCACCCTCAAAGCTCCCAAAAATCACGCTAAGGGACGCTATTCTAACTGGCACTCACCAACTTACTGTTGGCGAGCCACATATGAGAAAAAACTTTGGCACATGGCGGTTGGCGGAGTTTGGCCAAAACTCCAACTCTGTGAAATCCATTAGTGGATCGTAATTTATTACCCACTTCTAGAGGAAACCTGAAGGACTAGACCAGTTCCTACTTTTACCCAGGACAAAGAAGTGGACCCCAAGGGACACTTGCTTGACTTACTGTGTGGCAATAAGAACACACAAGCTGCAAGCGGCCTTGTCCTTGAAGTGTCCACCTGATCAGTAGCAATTGGACCTGGAATAGACTCTGCTGTTGGCCTCTGCTCGAGTGATTCTTTACTCTTAAGTGCTGAGGTCATAGGACATTTGGCTGTGTATAGCCTGACTTCTCCTATAATCTTTGAAAAGCAGTGGAAAAGTCTTGAAATCCAGACACCAGAGGACTGGGCCCAACCAACAGAGTTGATTCAGTAAATGTGAGACTTCACTAGGCTTAAGAAACAGGGTTCTTCCAATGGGAGCTTCCCTGTAGCAGCAAATTCATTTCAGTTTTACCATGTGCGAGAAGGTATCGGTATGTGGACCCCATCATCTGATATGGCCTGCAACCTTGCTCCACTGGAGGATTTCAACTTCCATTTCATAGAGTAAGTCCCAAGGTAAAACCGCTGACCGGGATGAACCAGCTTGGTGTAGCTTAACCTTCTTTCATCGCAGTCAACCTGAAATCAGTCTACCACTTCCATAAACTGTCATGGGTGCTTAGCGCTTTTTGCACTATTTATACCATAAAACCTCTATCATTCATTTCTCCAGTTCCCCTTATTGAAATTTTGTCATTTTACTGTCATTTTGTTTATTAGATTTTACTCTATTGTTCTTAATTTGAGTGGGATTTTTATTGTGTCGTGTTTTTACTTTTGTAACTGCTTTGGTAATTCTAAATTCTTTACATCTGATTTTAAGTTAAGCATGTCTGCTCTGTGTCGTAGCTACCAAGGGTTGCGCTCAGGTTTAAATTACTAAAACCTTTGACTGAATACTTTGTCTGAAATTTATTATTTGTGGTGGACACCCATCCACCCATGTAATTATTCAATTTCTTACAATAGACAATATAAATCCTGGTGCAGCTGGCTCATGCCCAAGATGCACAGCGGGGAAGGACGCATTTTATCACATGGCCTCATCATGCCCAATCCTAGCTGAATTTTATAGGGAAAGGTTACGTTGATTGTTGAGGAAGTGGCAGAGAAATTAGCACTTCATTATTTGATTTAGCATAGTACTGGACAAACAATGCATAGTCAAGGCATGCAAATCGGTCAGAGTTAAGAGATGGAAAACTCAAGTGCTTTACTGGACAGAACATGAGGGTACTGCATTGCACACAGAATGCAGCAAGGAAAACATAGAGAAAGAAATAGCCGGGGCTTGGGACTTATTGGTACTGCATTTAGAGACAGGAACCATAACAAAAAGCCTCCCCGAAAACTGAAAAATAAAACTAATTTGGGAACATTAAGGTTATGTTAACTTAAAGGTAGACCTGAATACTGCCCAGAGCCCTCCATGGCACTCCATGCAAGTGGGCATGGAGACAGAGAATGATCAAAATGCGCCCACATAGATATGTTCTCCGACCTTCCACCTAAGGGGTGTCAATTAGAAATTACCTCCATACACCACATACGTAGCAATGTTTATTGATGTTAGATCCTTATTGGTTGAAGTTTGGTATGAGGTTACTGTTGTGTAAAGTCCATCAATGTGAAAGAGAGAGAGTATTGGTGATTTATCGTGAATGGAACAGAAGCGATGACAAAAGGGATGACCTTCTGTGAAGAGTAGGATACTGAGAAGTGAAAGCAGGACTATAGGTCCTTTGTAATATGCACCAACTGTATATGCACTGATGCTGTAATATGCTCATTAGGCTATGTAAAAATATATTTTTTTAAATTGAAAATTATCATCATTGTTTCCATTTTTATAAAGTAAAACAACTGAGGACGTTTTCTTCCTTTTCTTCCTTGTTCATTCATTTTGCCAACTCTTTCTTCCATCTTTCATGCGCATTCCTACTTGTACTCTTTCGCGGAATTTGTTCTTTCATGCAACATTTAATTCTTTCTTTCACGTCCTGGCCCTGTCATTTGCAGCAATTAAATTCCTCTTCCCAGTTGGCTAGTTCTGTCCCATTTCAAGGACGTGTATGGCTAGAGATATATTCATACCCCATTAACATTTGATGGCAACAGATAAAAGGTTAATGATGGGCAATTAACACACATCCTGCTAATCTATTATTCAATCAAATGGCACTAGTCGCCTAAAATAGGATTTTGTACTTTAGACATGAGCCACATGCTGAGGGGGGGTTTGGTGGTTTGTTCTTGCAAGCCATTGTTGCCTTTCCCCATGCCTTTGTTGATGACACGAAAAAAGGAATAGGCTAATAAGGCATTATTAATATCGAATTAATTTTGACGTTACCCTGCTGTCCCGGGGCATAGGGGAGAAGCTTTCTCAGAACTAATCAGCATATTTTTGCGAAATGAGCTTTAGTGACAGAGAACTGAGCGGCTGTATGAAACAACAGCTGAAGTAGTAAAGGAACGTCATGTCTTGCAAGAAACATTTGATTGTTTAACTTTGTGTTTCAACTAGTACAACAAGTAAATAGGTAAATATAAGAAGTCTGCAAAATTAAAGAATGTGAACATTCGAGGGGTCTGCGAAATTACATATTCACATAATTTGCTATTGTGTAAATATATGAAATTTGCAAACAATATCTGAGGCGGCACCTCCGTAATAGCGGAGAAGCATCGCCCCACTCGTCAGAGTCAGTCACAGATAAATAAAATAATACTGGGCCATAAAAGGGAGGAATGGCGGGCACTTAGAAATGCACATGTAAGCCTTCTTAGGCCGGCCAAACAGACATACGCACTTCTATTTCTCCAACCCAGCTATGTTCACAGGAGAAAAGCCACAGTTTCCCAGGCAGTGCCTGAGCTGCAGACCAGGCCAGGACCAGGGCCGTTTCTACCATTAGGCAAGACTAGGCGGCTGCCTAGGGCGGCAAAAGGGGGAGGGCGGCAAAAAACATGAGTTTGGGAATCCCCTTGAACAGCCTTCGACCTCGAAAGCGCATTGGGTAGCACCTTCTACAATTCGACGTGACATCACGTCACGTTCGGTGCCACGGGCGGGGGCCGTGCGCGTTGCTAATAGCCTGCTGCAAAATTCCAGCCCGCAGCGCAGCTGAGTCACTCGCTGATGACTACAGCCACGCCTGACATCACCCGGCTGAGGTACTAGTGTGCAAGACGTCGCAGCGAACTGCTAATGTGAGGCGTGCGTGACCTCTACTCGACCACTGACCTACTACAGAAAACCTCAGACTCCGGTGAACCTTTCATCTTTTACCAACTCCTGTGAGTGTAGCACTGCACGCTCGTAATAACTCACTGTTTCATAGCTTTATTATTTAGCGTATGGCCACTTTCTGCTGCCTCTGGCATCGTCCCCTGCCGCAGCCCCCGTCTCCGTATGCACCAAAACGATAGCTGCACTGTAAGCATGCAATGCGCACATGTTCCAGCAGGCTTGAGGTCTGGTGGTTCATGTGCATGCTAGAGTACCATACAACAGTGAATATTACCTGAAACACGCGGCCAGCATATCTGTCACTTTCAGTGCCCAATGGCGAGAAACTTTACTAGGGCGGTTCCACGAGCTGGCGGAACCTGAAGTTTAGCTGCAGTGTGTAAGCTGTTTGCACTACCGCGAGGGCGGTGTAATGGATCCCGCGGCCCTCTTAGGTTCACCCGACCACCATCGGCACTGGCTAACTCAGACTCCCCATGAAGAGCAGGAGCCTGCTGCCTGGCAGCCTGTAGCGGAGGGAGCTGCTTGCTGCTGACTTTCGGCTGCTGCCTAACTTAAACATTCTGCAGCAGATTCTTGACTGTGACTGAATCAATGGTGTGTGACATAGATTTGAACCGGGCCCGGCTCAGAGAGGTGAGCGCTGGCATGTTTATCAAATTATTATTTTGGCATCACAATAAGCCCAGATCAAAACCTATGATCAATTAAGCTGCCCCCTGTCGGAGCTGCCCCACAGGCTTTCCTCGTGTGCTGTTCGACATATGGAGGAGAACAACATGATCTGGATCACAATCCAAAAGCGGGCACTGGCTGCAGCCCCCACGCAGATCTGGTGGTGCCTCGCCTTCTGTTTTAAGTGCTGGCAAGGCACCCCAGACATGCAGTGTAGAGATTCCAGTTTGAAACGATCTGTTTGGTTCTATTTACCTAGCTGCCCTAGGCTGTGGTTTTGGCAAGATGCTTTTTTTATCCCCCTGGGCCCTGCATCACAAAAAACCGAAGGGCCTCCTGGCAGTCAGTGGATCCCCCTCCCCCCCTGTCCCAACAAAATATCTGTCCAAAGCAGCTGCTCTGACTCCGAGAGCAGATCGTTGTCCACCAAGGCCAGTCTACTCTGCAGCAAAACGAGCTGAGCGGCCACCGTAACTGGCGGCTGAAGTCCTCAAAGAGTGCCAAAGGATTGCTGAAGAATAACACCATCGAGGCAATCCATGGCACCGATGCAGCGCCCGTTTACATTTCACACGTTTGACTCTACATTGCATTCCTGAAGACTGTGATGTTTCTGTAGATTTTAACAACGCACCAGCACAGCGTGCTCATGGGCCGTTTCAGAGAGATGTTGAAAGAGAAAGAATGAAAGTGTATAGAGAGTGAGACACTGCAGAGGACAGTTAGCCTGGATGACAGGGGGAGAGAGTGATGGTAGTAAAAGGGAGGGAGCGGCATTTTTCAATTCTCGCCTAGGGCGGCAAAACGCCTAGAAACGCAATCCTGGCGCTGCCCTCATAGCAGAGGAGGAGTGTCTGGATTGGTTGGGGAACCTGTGCCTTCCCAGAGACCGCAGGGACTGAAGGACCAAGGCGGCCGTCGGAGGCAGCGGCAGTGAAAGGTAAGTTTTTTAAATCATTTTTTCCCCTAAAATCCCCATCCTTCCCTCCCCCCTGTACAATCCCCACCCCACACTTTCGTTTTATGGCGGCCACCACTGAACAACATGTAAAATTATATGAAATAAAAAAACTAGCAGTTGGCAATGTATTTATGTGCAAAATGTGTCCTTGTATCCACTTTGGGTACAAGGATGCATTTTATGCTACAAAATAGTGCCAAAAAACCCCACCATGAACATAGGAAGTTCTTGTTCTGTTGTTTGCATTTTTCCCATGCATTTGTGGTCAATTTTAATTGCAAATGGAATTTCGTCATACATTTTCACCACAGATGGTGCAAACTCAAGGTGAAGAAATAGCAAATTTTTAGGAATTTTTCACATAACAAGAGTAACAGGAATTATCCTAGACTACACCGTCGTAGCAAAAATGTTGCACTGGCCTAGTGCAATTTTGTGTGGCTGGATTTCTTTGTACATTTTTGGGCTCTGTCTATTGGATCTCATGTTTATGTGAAAGTCATAAAGAAAACTGCCAAGCGTTGATTGGCACCAGGCACCTGAGCCTGTGTTTATTTGAAAACAGTGTGCGGGCAGCTGTGCTCCTGCCAGGTGTGTGAGTTACAAAACTAATACATCTATGTGCCCTGTGCAGCGGCTGCCCAGCATGCTCTTATCTGGTGTATTTTCAGTCTTGCACACAACGTAAAAGCACAGCTAGACACATAATCTTTCCATTCAGGACAGCAGCAAGCAGAGAACATCGAACTGAAGGCAGATGAGGTGAGCCATGCTCCAGAAACGGCAGGGTAGGAAAGATGAACACACGGTTTATTCACTATTTATTATTTCAATCTCTTATGACATTATATGCTAGTTATTAACTACCAAACATTCATTTTTATTAATGAAGTTTTAAATTAAAATACATTACCTAAATTAAATATTTGGAAAAAAATGAATTCTAGCTTATAACTTTTAAAATAACTTTTTTTTATCCACAGTCCCCCACAGAAGAGGTCAATGCTGGCGCTCCAGGAAATCTATATTTTTATTACCAAGTGTAGTGAAGCATTTCGCTGAGATTCAGTCTTTTGATTAAATGAAATATTTACACAAATCTTGGGGATTGCTTTGGGACCTCACATGACCCTGGGGGTGAGCGTGTTCACCCCGCTCCCTAACATATATTTTTTAATTCACTTTCAGGATACAAGGACCACGGAGACCTGTAATAGCCAACCACAACATATTGTTTATTTTGTGGCCAGCCAATCAAAATTCACCAAGCTCCTTTAACTTGGCCAATCAGAGCATGTTAGAAACGGGGTCTCTAGTTGGCAGGGGTATGTACCCTAGTCCAAGTAGGGATCACCGGTTCCGACAGGGTAGGTCTCAAAATACCCTAGGCCACCCTCTGGTAGCTTGGCGCAGAGCAGGTAGGCTAAGCTCAGGAGGCAACACGTAAAGTACTTGTGAAACACCCCCACAATAACACAGTGAAGATACCACAAAAAGGACACTACACCAGTTTTTATAAAAATAAAAGCATCTTTATCTATGTTTTAGGCGAGATCAACAGTAAAAATTCCACATATATCAGGAGCTCTTATGAGCAATGTTTGCTGACAGTGTTCTGTGTAAAGGAAGCAATCGTGCAGGTCTTGGTAGTCCTTTAGGCAAATTTTGTAGTTACCAGTTCAGTTTCAGGGCTTATAATAAGAAAAGAAAATGTGCGCAGGGACTGTATTCCTTCTAGTTTCCAGATAATGGTCTTCTAGTGTGGGATTCCCCTTCCCACTCTTTGGCTTGCATTAGGTGTCTTTCAGCGGAAATACTGCCACAGGGGTTTAAGTTTTACAGGGTTAACATGCCCCGCCGTGCTTACTGAAAGTATGCTGCCCCCAAAAGGTCAGGCTATTACAGGTAATCGGCCCGCTGTATCTAGTGCAATGGCCCCGGTCCCAGCTGATCCAGGCGGGAGGCCGCAAGCCCTCTCACGTAGTTCCGCACCCCCCCTCGCCTCAGGTGGTAACTCGCACGCACCCTGTCCCTAGCGGTTATCTGGAGGGGGCACCATCTCTCCTTGTCCTGGCACCGGCAGCAGTTGGTCACGGGAACGGGTCAGGACTCCTTGCGCTTCCTCGTCTCCGGCGCGGCTTCCCTGGGTGACACTCTCCTGTTGCTGGGTCACTCCCGGCGCCAGCACCAATCCTAGTGTGGCTCCCCTCTAACGTCAGGGGGGAATCCGCACGGTGATCCTAAGACTCCCGGGCCAGCGGCTGTGATTTCTGGCTCCCAGCACTTCAGGTTACAATGCGGTTAGGTGCCCGGGCCGGCAGTGGTAAACTTCGGCTCCCAGTGCTTTTCCTCCGCAGCGCTTACAGGATACAGCTCGTTCAGGGACCTGGGCGGTGGCGGTCATTGCTGGTTCACAGCGCTTTTCCTCCACAGCGCTTTACAGCGCATTTAGGGTCCCGGGCGGCGACAGTGATTTCAGGGGTGATGAAAATAGTTTTACAAATCCAGCACTGCAGAGTCAGTTATTGAGGGAAATAAAACTTTGTTGCCTTTATAAATCTCCCACTAGACAGGTGAACAGTCAGTAGTAGATTATGGAGACACTCTGCAGATGTTGCTTCAGTCTCCCTGGCAGGGCAAGATCAGCAGGCAGTAGGGCAACTCAGCAAGTTGGGGCAGCAGTTCCTGGGAGCGGTCAGCCTCAGCAGTGTAGCAATCCTCCTGGCACAGCGGTCTTCACTCCAGCAGAGAATCTTCCTGGTCCAGTAGTGTAACAAGGATGTTTTGCCAGGACCCTCCCTTTTGTACCCTGGTGCCCAGTCACTAGAAGGGGGCAGAAGCTTCTGGAAGGGTCTAGGGGGTTCTGGGGTGTTCCCTGCCTTCCCTGACCTGGCTCCTGGCTGTCTACAGTGACAAAGGCAGGGTCGTTAAGCCTATTGTGGGGCAGCCGGGCCCAGCCTATTCATGTGTAAAAGTGTGAATCACCATTCCCTCCTCACAGCCCAGGAAGGCTATCAGCATGCAGATTGGAGGGTGAGTCTGCAGTGCACAAACTAAGTGCAGGCAGGAAAATGTCCACTTTCTAAAAGTAGAACTTCGAAAGCAGTAGTGCCCAAACCCCATATACCACTAGAGAGGGTTCCCGGCTACGATTCCAACTATACCAAACATGACATACTTATTAGGTCCCAGTCAGAAGTTATCCCATAAGGGGGGTTCCCAATGTTAACCTATGGAGGGCTAGGCCTCACTGCAGTAGCAGGGGCCTGTGGTAGGTATGCCAGTGTCACCATGATTTTAGGGGAGAGCACCTGCACCTTAGCACTGTTTAGCAGTGGTAAGGTGCCCAGAGTCTTAAATCCAATAAGAGGTGATCAAAGTGGGAGGCAAAAGGGTAAAAATGTAGGGGAAGACCGCCCTAAGGCTGACGGGTCCAACAGAGCATATCTAGACACCAATGGTCTACCTATCACCAACATTTTCTGGTGGCTAAGCTCTTCATACCAAAGGCAATCAACTTTTTGAATGCAAATTTAATGAAAACCACTGAACACCAAATTGCACAAAGCATGTTTGCAAACGTTATGCCAAATTTGGTGTAATCCCATTCAGCCATTCTTTTGTCTATTGAAGAGCAAACTTTCCTATGGGAGCTTAAATAGGAAATTGATGTTTTGGGATCACCTTTTTAGGTCAAGCATTTGAGACCTCGTGTATATACTTTGGTATATACTTATTATATACTTATATGTGTATGTACTTTGTGGGCTCTGGAGATCAGTCCTAGGACTTGTCTGCTTCCGCTTAGGGACTTCTTTTTCTGTTCAACTGCCTCTATTTAACTGTCTTGATAAAAAATGACCAGCAGAGGTCATCTTAGCACTGTTTAGCAGTGGTAAGGTGCCCAGAGTCCTAAGTACAACAAAAAGGGGTGGTCGAAGTGGGAGGCAAAAGGGCAAAAATGTAGGTGAAGACCGCCCTAAGGCTGACAGGTCCAACACGTGTCCCACCCAGCCGAAAGTGGGGAGGACTACTCAACCTCTAGGGAGTTCTCTCCACTAAGGCGGAAAAACCTAGACAGGCCTTCAGCATTGGCGTGGTCTACTCCGGGTCTGTGTTCCACCCTGAAGTCCACACCCTGTAGAGTAATGGACCACCTCAACAATTTGGGATTTTCACCCCTCATTTGCATGACCCACCTGAGGGGCCGGTGGTCGGTCTGAATCAGGAAGTGGGAGCAAAACAGGTATGGACTCAGCTTCTTCAGAGCCCAGACCACCGCAAATGCTTCTCTCTCTATTGCACTCCACCACTGTTCCCAGGGGAGTAGCCTCCTGGAGATGAAGGCCACCGGTTGGTCCAAGCCCTCCTCATTGAGTTGCAAAAAAGTACTGCCCCTATGCCATGCTTGGAGGCATCCATTTGGACAATTAATTCTTTGGAGACGTCAGGGGCCCTGAGCACAGGAGCTGTGCACATGGCCTGCTCTAGGGAGTCAAAGGCTCTCTCACAAGCCAGATCACTTTTCGAGGTTGTTTCTTGGAGGTTAGCTCAGTCAAGGGGGCCACAATAGTGCCATAACCCTTGACAAATCTGTGGTAGTATCCTGTGAGACCCAGGAAAGCCCTGACCTCAGTCTGTGTCTTGGGGGGCTCCCAGGCCTGGATGGTTTCTATCTTGGCTATAGGGGCTGCACCTTACCCCTGCCCACCAAGTGTCCTAAGTACACTACAGACCCCTGCCCTATCTGGCATTTGCTGGCCTTGATAGTCAGGCCTCCCTGCTGCAGGGCCTGAAGCACTTCCAGGAGGTGACACAGATGGTCCTCCCAGCTGCTGCTGAAGACGGCTATGTCATCCAGGTAGGCAGCGGAGAAGGCCTCTAAACCGAAGAGTACACAGTTCACCAGCCGCTGGAAGGTGGCAGGAGCGTTTTTTAGTCCAAAGGGCATCACCATAAACTGGTAGTGGTCCTCTGGGGTGGAAAAGGTGGATCTCTCCTTAGCTCCATCCGTTAGGACGATCTGCCAGTACCCTGACGTGAGGTCAAATGTATTCAGGTATTGGGCAGCCCCCAACTGGTCAATGAGCTCATCCGCGCTAAGGATGGGATGAGCATCAGTCTTGATCACAGAATATAGCCCTCTGTAGTCCACACAGAACCTAAGTTCAGGTGTGGTGCCCGGTGGCGTAGCTTTTGGTACCAGAACCACCAGACTGGACCAGGGGCTGTTGGAGGGCTCTATCTCCCCCAATTACAGCACCTTAGCGACTTCACTCTGGATGCTGGCCTTCACCTTATCCGACAGTCTGTAAGACTTGATCTTTACAGGGAGACTGTCTCCTGTATCCAAATCGTGGGTACACAGGTGGGTAATTCCAGGGATAAGGGAGAACACAGAGGAGTACTGCTTCAGGACCTGGCTGTAGCCCTCTGTTGCTCAGGCATTAAGCATGGGGAGAGGACCACTCGCTCTATCGATCCGTCCTTCTCTTGTGAAGCAAAGAGGTCAGGGAGAGGCTCGCTCTTCTCTTCCTCGGCCCCATCAGTCACCATCAGTAAGGTGAGCTCAGACCTCTCATGGTGGGGTTTGAGACGTTGGCGTGTAATAACCTGTGGGGTTGCCTGGGGGTCTTAAGGTCCACCACGTAAGTGGCTTTGCCCTTTGTGAGAGGACCTCGGACCATACCATGCCCGCGACCCTTCCCCGCTCCTACCTGTGGGCCGCACCCGGGGAGACCGGCCTCGAACGATCCCGTGGACAGCAAACACCATTGTGGAGGCTGGCCCCACCCCCTAAACCACAGTCCCCTACAGGTCCTGGCGCCGACAGGAATGACCCGGAAGGGGGAGGGACTAAACCCGGATGTGCTTCTTCACTACAGGAGAAAAGAAGCATCGCAACTGACGAGGGACGCACTGGTGCCGGAGAGAGGAGAGAGAGAGAGGAAGCAGCGACGGTGGAACAGGAGGAAGACCGAAGAGGAGAAGAAGAAGAAGAACAGCGTGACGAGGAGAAGTACCGGAGGAGGACGGAACCGGAGCAGAGAAAAGCCAGAGCGACGGGGCGGAGTCCAGAAGCCGAGGACGCCGGCGAGGCCCCGGACGAAGCGTGGTACGAGGAGTGGTGGACCTCACAGGAGGAGGCTGGAGAGTGGCCGCAACCAGGAAGTGTTGCGGCGGGGCCGGTGAGTGGCTAAAACCACGGGATAACGGGAGCAGGAAGCGGGTGGCAGACAAGGGGAGGGGTTGCCTACGGGGTCACCGAGTGTTGCTTTACTTTTGGCGGTGGTACAGTGGTGCTATCCAGAGCGTCCTGGTTTTCTTTTCTATTGTTCCCCCTGCTTTCACCGTTACAGAGGGACACTCTCTCCCCCCCCAAAGGGCCCTCGACATCCTTGATCGGGCCCTTTCCGACTCCCTACCCCGCTTAGACTCGAGGACTGTATCTAGAGAAACGTCCATACCCTGAGGGACACGGGTGCGGTGACGGGTCTGTCATTTCCTTTCATACAGACAAGACATATCCCTGACGGTCTCTCGTTTTCTTTCCTTGTCCCTCTTATGAGCCTCCCTGGGGAATCCACTTCGGCAAACACCGAGTCAGCGACCAGAGGAAGAGACCGCCACGAACCAGAAGAAGAGGACGAGATCGTGAAAGCAAGCCAAGAACCCCGGGACTCTGATCCAACCCCATATACCCCAACTAAAACAAATAAAAACCTACCCACTGGCTCACTACATTCGGCCTCCGCGTCTGTATATCCGGCCTGCCCTCCCACACCCTTCTTTTCAATCACCTCATAGGGGCCTGTCCAGCGGTCCTGGAGGGCACTGAGCTCTCCAGGCTCCATGACCCACACCTTCTGTCCAGGCTCTAGCTCCACAGTGTGAGAATTCTGATCGTACCATTCCTTCATTACCGCCTGACTGGCCTCCAAGTTGTCAGAAGCATGCTTCCACAACTTAGCCATTTGGCTGCGGAAGGCCAGCATGTAGCTCACTACATATTGGGGAAGCCTCCTGGGAGTCTTCTCCCACCCATCCTTCACTAAGCTGAGCGGTCCCCTATCAGGGTGACCGTATAGAGGCTCAAAGGGGCTGAAGCCCACACCCTTCTGCGGTACCTTCCTGTAGGAAAACAATAGACAGAGCAAGAGGATGTCCCACTTTTTCCTCAGGCCTTCAGGCAGACTCCTGCTCATGCCTTTTAGGGTCTTCTTAAATCTTTCCACAAACCCATTTGTCTGGGGGTGGTAAGGGGTGGTGAATGTATAAGTAACCCTGCACTCCTTCCACATGGCCTGCATATACAGACATAAAGTTGGTGCCCCTATCAGACACAACTTCTTTGGGGAAACCCACTCTTGTAAAAATCCCCATCAGGGCCTCGGCCACGACAGGTGCAGTGATGGTCCTCAGAGGGATAACCTCTGGGTACCGGGTGGTGTGGTTCACCAGAACCAAGTTAAACCTGTGACCAAAAGAGGTCGGCGGATCCATAGGCCCAACAATGTCGATGCCCACCCTTTCAAAGGGAGTGCTAACGACAGGTAGTGGTTCCAGGGGAGCCTTCAGCTTGGTCCCTGTTTTCCCACTAGCTTGGCAGGTCACACAGGTCCTGCAGAAGGTATCTGAGGAGGTCCTCATACTGGGCCAATAGGAATGTGGGACAAGCCTAGCAAAGGTTTTGTCTTGGCTCAAGTGTCCTGCCAAGGGGATCTCATAAGCCAACTCCAAAAGAAAGGCCCTGTAGCATTGGGGGACCACTAAGGCCCTTGATGACCCATGCACAGGGGCCTTGGGCTCACTGTAAAGGAGGCCATCCTCCCAGTAAATGTGATAGTTCCCGGAGGCATTGCCTGCTGCCTGGGCTTCGACCTGTCGCCTCATGCCATCAAGGGTGGGGCACTCCTTGTGCCGAACAAAACTGCTCCCTGATGGGTCCTCCTTCCACCTGCCACTCCGCAGGGTTAGGCAAGTCCCCCAAGGGAGCAACGCCCCCCTCTGTGGACTCTGGTGCGACCACTGCAGGTGCCCCATCCATCTTACGGATTACGCATTCCGGGGCGGGTTTCCCACACCCTCGGGCTTTTCCCTTTTTATCAGCTGGCTGGGCCATTGTTCCAGGCTCCAGCCTTGGTAGGCTCCCTTTCCTGGCAGCCATGGACCGTGTGGTAGCTAGGATACACTCTGGTAACCCCAGCATCTCCACAAGGGCCTTGAGCTCTACCTCCTTCCAGGCAGTGTGCTCAAGGTCATTTCACAACATACAGTCCACTGGCATGGCAGGGCTCACAGCAACTCTTAGAAGGCCTGAAACCCCTCCCCACTCAAATGGAACCTGGGCCACGGGATAGTGACCCTCCCTGTTGTCACCCATCACACCTGGGTGGAATGCATTGGGAATTACTTGCTGTGGGGACACCAGCTGACTCCTTACCATAGTCATGATGGCACCTGTGTCCCTCAGGGCCTCCACCCCCTGGCTATTGATGGTGACCCACTGCCTATACTTGGTAGTATTTGAGGGTACATGGATCTTTGGAACCATCTCACTGTCTCCCAGGGACACTAGGGTCCGCCCTGCCCACTCACCCCCATTATCTAGGGACAGCTCCTCCCCCAGCGCTACACTAACCACCCCGGGGTTTTTATCTCCAGTGGGAGGCGGTACTCTCTTTCGACACTTGGGATCCCCCTTGTAGTGTCCAATTTCACCGCACTCATAGCACCGGACAGTTTTAGGCTGCTGACCTTTGTCAGGATAAGTAGGCTTTTGGTGGCCAGATTGGAGCTGGGACCCAGACCCTTTCCCTTGTGAATTGTTTTGGGTGCCTTTGGAGAACTCCTTCTTTTTATCTCCCCCCCTCTTTCTTCTGGTTGGAACCCTGACCACCCTTTTGGGAGTCCCCCCCCAGATCTCCTGGTGGACACCCTGGGACTGACCCAGGTGTCTGCCTCCTCCGCAAGCTTCCTAGGATTGGTCAACTTGCGGTCAACCAGGTGCTGGCGCAGCTCTGGAAAACATTTCTCTAGAAGGTGCTCTCTCAAGAACAAGTTATACAACCCTTCACAATTAGTTACATTGCTGCCCCGCACCCAGTCCTCCAATGCTTTACTAGCATAGTCCTGGAAATCTACCCAGTTCTGTGTGGGAAGGTTGTGGCTATTCCTAAACTTCTGCCTGTACCTTTCAGGGGTAAGACCAAACTTTCTGACTAACGCTAACTTCATGACAGGATAGTTGGTCTGGTCTGCCTTGTCTAGTGTAAGGAGTGTGTCCCTCCCCACCGGAGGCATGTACTTGTATTGGCTACTCCCTCAGTAACTCTCTGGGACCCCATGGGTTCTTAAAGAAACCTCATATGCTGCTAGCCATTTATCAATATCATCCCCCACATCAAAACTGAGCACCACATCTTTAGGCATATAGAACCTGGACTCACGTGAAGTTTCAGTAGATACTCTGCCACCATTTGTGTTGCTGTTGGCCCCTATTTGTAGGGCTCGGATTTACAGCTCCTTCAGGCTGAGCTCATGGGCAAGTTTCCTTTCCTCCATGGCCAATTGCATTTCTTCACGATGTGGTACTTTAAAATTTGGGACCGCGTAGGAGGCATGGACCTACCCTGCCTATTCCGGTATCAGCGAACCGCGAATGGCCAATGCGGTATGTACAAGTGTTTTGCATAACGTTTCATCGATAAATGCACTTTGTATACGATATTACACATTGACTTCGTGGGTTCCATCTTGGAGCAGTGGCCATCTTATAGTTGCCCTCACATAGGCTACACATTAAGGACAAGTACAGGCCTTCAGAACACATGTGCCTTCCATTGACTTCTCTTTGACCTATGCGATTTGGCTCCACCGCCCCAGGTCAGTCCGGTCCCACGAGCTCCCCATCCTACGGCCACCTGTGATTAGCATCAGGGTTTGACACACCATAAAGCCTTTTCATCCCACACAAGCCTCCGGCTAATCTCTTTCACACCTGACTCTTCCTGCTTTATGGCTTGTTTTACCAACATGTTTATTGGGGTCTGCTGATATCTGATGAGGGATCTGAGCCTCGCTGGATAAATAATTGTGGGCTGGCTGAACTGGAATGTGGGTTGGTCATCATGACTCTGCCTTTTCGTTTGTAATGAATACACATGAATGACCATATCGTAAAACGAGGAATGTGTGCCTGAAGCATGATATTTTGTATATAAGGAGAAGGCCGTTTCTGTAAGTTTAAGCAGTCTCCTGAGAACATACATTGTGTTGTACTTCTCGGATACCTGTAATTGGTCTGCAGCCAATAAATACGATCTTTGACTTCACCTAGAAGACTCTGTGTTTCTGTGGGTCTGAAACAGGAAGAACTCGAAGTCTTCGGGTGTGTTCCCCTGCACCGCTGGGTTTTAAAAACCCAGTACTTCAGTTGGCGCCCAACTCGGGGCGATTTCAGCGGTACCGGTCCAAGCCAGAGGTTCGTGAGGAGCTTCGTGTGGAAATTCCGGAGGAAGGCCGCCACTTCATCGACCCCTGCATGTCGACGTGGTCCGAAAGTCTTTTCTGCGAGGTTCTCCGCGTCCCGACGGCTACGAAGGACTGCTGCCCTGATTAATCGCCCTGTTTTGGACCCTTGACGATTTGGTAGTGCGAAACAATTGAGAGAGTCTTCTGGTGACGCCATCGATCATCGATACCTCAGTTAAGTATAAGTGGAGCGTCTCCCAGTTTGTTTGGTATCCTTCGGGAATTTGGTATCCTTCGGGATCGCTTTGATTTGGAACTTGCAAGTGCCAAAGCCAGAGGACTCGTGTATTTACGAGATTATCGTATTCGATAATCCTTTGAAGTTTGAAACTAGACTAGTGAGCGAAGATGCCTGGTTCTAGTGTATTTGGAAGTTTGTTTTGTTTGGGTTGTAAAAGGGATTCCCAATTAGAGGATTCGTGTCCGGTTCCTTCAATTGGAACTCCAACTTATGAGCTTTATGTAAAACATGGCGTGGGCCCCATTGCGTATAATGAAGTATGGGTCCGATACACCAGGAAGGATGGTGTTTTAAAATGGCCCCAAAATGGTAGTTTCGATACAGATATCTTGGATAATTTGGAAGTTAAATTATTTAAAAAGAAAGCCCGGCCGGCGATGCTTGATTCTTTCCGCCTATGGCGAAAGGAAGCCAAACAGAAGGAAATTAAGCTAGCGAAAAGGAATAAGAGAGAAAAAGGTATGTCAATGATGCAAGCAGCTGTGCAATTTAAAGATAATGAGGAGGAACAAATGAATGAACAGTTACATAGACAGCGCAAACTAGGGATCGATAAATGTTACCCAGTTTTGTCACCCCTTCCACAAGATGAGACGAAAGAGAAAGAGAAAGATTCCCTAATGTCCCATTTGCTTATTTCGCCACCCCCTTATGCGCTAAATGCCACAGCGCCTCCACAGCTCGTAAATGTGCAGCCTCCAGTTAATGTGCCGCAAGCCTTCACACAGCCGCCAGCTCCTCCTCAGCTGGCTCCTATCCCTACAGTGCAGCCCTCTCAAGGGCCACCAATTTCGTTACCTGTCTCCCCTGCACTTCCTGCGACTTTGCCTAGTACATCAGCTGCCTCCCTTGGCGCTCTTCCTAACACTGCCCCTGTACCTGTAACTGCACCCGTTTTTCTTCCCTCTGTCTTTCCCCCCGTTTTCGCCTCAACTTCTCCTTCTGCACGACAACGAATAGCTAATGTAGTTACTAGTTTAATGTCGCCTCTCTTTGGGTCATCTAGTATGACCCCTGGTTTACAACGTAAGCAGTTGCGTAGTCAGCTGCCTGATCCTGAAGAAAAAGAGGTATTAGACCATATGGCACGTAGGTGGATTGTTTTTTCTTCACTCTATGATGTGGAGTCAGTTGTTAATGTTTTTCACCAATGGGAAGCCCCAAAACAGAGGTATGTGTTTGAGAAAATGTGTGAATTCCTCTGTGAGGAATTGGAAGATCATGGTTCAAACTCAAACCCGCAGGAGTTGTGTCGAGTGCGATTTGATTTTGGAACAGGTACAATTGTGGGTCCCGATGTAGATAAAGCAGTTGCGATTTTACTGTCCTTCAGGAATGATGATTGTCAACAATCATTGTTCGAACAGGAATTCCCTGTGGGGAAAAAGGTAAAAGCGCGTCAATATCCGATGCGTGAAGTTCCTCCAGTTTGGAGGCCTGGTGATGCTAACGCTGTTCCACCTGTTTTGCCACATTTTCAGCGTGTTTGGGTACATGTCCCATGGAAGCGTTCTGAAGTGTTAGCGCTTAAACAGACATTGCCTGACCCCCGTAAAAACCCTGCAGGATATTATAAGGAGTTATCGCAGACTGCAGAATCGTGTGTCATTAATCTAGCTGATATAGATATGTTGTTCGGGAATGTTGTTCCACAGCCTTTATGGGGATCCATTCGTAATGTAGATCACGTTGCAGAATTAGGTAACACATGGGCTAATATCATTGCCGCAGACACTAGACAAGTTAGTGGTGCAAAACCTGAGCCCCTAGTAGCAGAACTCCCTGGTAGAATTATTACCTACATGAAAACTTTAATGCCCGCGATGCGTGTGAATTGGGATAAACTATCAGCATGCAAACAGAAGAAAGATGAAACAGTGTCTGATTTCTTCACTAGGTTTGAAGAAACATTTATCGACCACAGTGGTCAAGACATGAGTACTGAAGGTGGCCAACGGTTATTTGTTGATAAATTTGTGCATAATCTGCTTCCTGAGTTGTGTAAGGAGTTAAAAGATTCAGAGAGTTCTTGGGCTGTTTCCTCTTCAGCGCAAATACTGGCTACTGCACAGTATTACGAAAATAGGGATAAAGATGAGAAGGATAGAGCAGACAAGAAAACGAAAGAATTGAAGACGAAGGTTCTGTTACAACAGGCCTACCCACCGTGTGGTAGTCAGAGAAACTATCAGCAACCTCAACAGTTTCAAAGAAACATGCAAAGGTTCGAGTATTCCCAACCGCGTGTTCCTGTAGGTCCCAATCAATGTCCGTATTGTAAAGAGGAAGGTCATTTTAAGTATAGTTGTACTAAATTGTTGCAGCGTACTAATAATGCGTATGGCGCAAGAGGTAGAGGTGGTCAGCAAGCTCCTAGAGGCAGAGGGCGTGGAAATGTTCCCCAGAACGCGCGTCCTCTTCCGCCTCAAAATACGATAAATAGCTTTGATCAGCAATCCAATGCAACTGGTAATACAGCTCAGTACTATAATAATGACTATTATGCAGAAGACGACAATGTGGAAGGTAATGATTACTAGGACAGCCATAGACAGAGAGAGGGAGTTGTTTCAGTACCAGTGGATCAGAGTGGACCGTATGTTAAGGTGACTACAGCGGGTGTGTCAGAGCCCTTTCTGCTGGATACTGGTGCTGCAAAGCGTTCAATTATGCATTCAAAACTCCCTGGCGCGCCTTTGTCTGGCGAAATGAATGTTTCAGTAGGTTTTTCTGGCGCCCCAGTTAGGAACCCGATTTCTAGTCCTATGCCCCTTTCTGTTGGACCTTGTGAGCTAAAAGCACCCCTCATCCTAACGACAGGTTGTGGTGAAAATCTATTAGGGTTGGATTTGTTAAAAAGATTGCATGCAACATTATATTGTTCTCCCTCAGGAGTACAACTTACATTGGGTAAGGAAGTGATTTCCCCAATGTATTTGTCAAAGAATAAATTGCCACCTGAATTGTCATCCCTTCCGGATGTCCTTTGGGCTACTGGTCCCAATGATGTGGGTCTCTTGGAAATACCGCCATATGTGGTCACTTTAAAGGCCAATGTCAGATTGCCACGCATTCCCCAGTACAAGATCTCCAATGAAGGCCAGAAAGCGTTGTTAGCAATTATGATTAATGATTTGATTAAAAAGGGTGTAATTGAAGAGACAAGAGGCAACGTTTGCAATAGTCCTGTTTCACCTGTTTTAAAACGTACAGACCCTTCTCAGCCACCTGTTTACAGGTTTGTGATTGATCTTAGAGAGGTCAATAAGATAGTGGTGCCACAGTTTCCAGTTGTCCCTGATATAACTGCCTTGTTAACTATGATTCCAGCCTCCGCTGCATGGTTCTCAGTGATCGATTTAAAGAGATTTAAAGAATGCTTTCTTTAGCATCCCAATTGCAGAGGAGAGCAGGGACATTTTTGGCTTCAGTTTAGGAGGTCGAAGCTTCCGCTTTAAACGCGCTCCACAGGGCTACTGTGAAAGTCCATCAATATACAGTCAGGCTTTAAAGGCGCAGCTTGATGCACTTGTATTACCTAGTGGTGCTACCCTTCTTCAGTACGTTGACGATTTGCTAATCGCCGCGGATACTGAAAAGATTTGTAAAGAAGCTACATTGTCATTGTTGCGTCACTTGTCTGCCTTTAATCACAAAGTGTCTCTCTCAAAACTGCAATATTGTCGACAAGAAGTGACCTACTTAGGTCATCTCTTATCGAAGGAGGGAAGGAAACTGACCCCAGAAAGAATTCAAGCCATTGCACAATTAAGTGTGCCAAGAACATAGAGAGAAGCGCGTGCTTTCTTAGGCATTACTTCATACTGTAGGCACTGGATCCCAAGTTTTTCTTTACTGGCAAAACCTTTGTTAGCATTAACCTGTAAAAATACACCGAATCCTGTCCCATGGTCTGAAGAGTGTCAGAAAAGTATTTTGGAATTACGTGATGCATTATGTTCAGCTCCTGTGTTGGGTACCCCTGACTACAGCAAGCCTTTTACATTGTATGTTCATGAAAAGGAAGGTTGCGCATTATCAGTGTTAACACAGCCTTTTGGCGACAGACCGCGTACATGCGCATATTTTTCGTCAACTTTGGACCCGGTAGCGAGGGCATTGCCAAGTTGTTTGAGAGCTACAGCCGCAGCAGCTGTGTCTATTCGACAGGCTGCCGGACTAGTGATGAATAACACATTGATTGTAATGGTTCCACATGCTGTGGACACATTGTTAAACCGGACCAAGACACAGCACTTAACTTGTGCTCGATTGTCAGGGTATGAATTGACACTGTTGGCAAACCACATACACATAAAGAGATGCAACACGTTGAATCCAGCTACATTATTGCCGATTCCAGCAGACATAGATGAGATTGAGCAGCATGATTGTCTGTTCAGAACAGATGAAGAGACGAAAAGGGAGAGTGGATCTTAAAGATACACCCCTAACTGAGTGTGATGGTACCTTATGGGTGGATGGTTCGTGCTTCAAGCTTCCGAACGGTGATACGACCGCTGCATATGCTATCACGACTTTGCACACGATTGTCGAGACTGCACGCATACCACATAATTCGGCTCAAGCAGCAGAATTAATTGCCCTTACAAGAGCATGCGTGTTGTCTAAAGGAATGAAAGTGAACATATATACTGACAGTCAGTACGCCTTTGGCGTGGCCCATAGTTTTGGGCGCTTGTGGAAAGAACATGGGTTCCTGACTTCGCATGGAGCTAAAATTCAGAATGGTCAGTTGGTGAATGATCTCCTTGAGTCACTGACCTTACCGTTACAAGTTGCAATCATGAAATGCAGTGCGCACAAGAAGGTCACTGATGATGTTGGTCGTGGTAATGCATTTGCTGACAAAATCCCGAAAGAAACAGCAAAAGATGTGAAGACTCGAATGTATGTCGCAGGCCCTGCAAGATGGGTTGGTGATGTTGGAATGTGTGAAGACACGATAGAGAGTGTGAAGTCCCTTCAAGCTGAAGCCACAGATAAAGAGTTGAGCAAGTGGAGAGAAAGTAAGGGTAAATTGGATGAGAATGGTTGTTGGGTTGATTTGTCAGAACACCGGCGATGGTTGTTACCTGATGCATATGTGCTTCCAGTGGTTACTATGGCACATGGAATGGCACATATCAGTGTGAAAGGAATCTGTAAGTTGTTGGCTCCAGTATGGCAGAACGCTGGAATTCCCAAGTGTGCAGAGAATGTGGTCAAGAATTGTATGGTATGTTTGAAATACAACCCTGGTAGGGGAACCCCAACTCCAGCTGGTCATTTTGCGCCTCCATCATATCCATTTGAGGTTTTGCAGCTAGATTTTATCCATATGGAACGGTGCAACAATTTGAAATATGTACTGGTTGTTGTTTGCGCTTTTTCAAAATGGATAGAAGCATATCCCCTAAAAGACAACACTGCTTTATTCACAGCCAAAGCCCTTGTGAAATAATTTTTCCCTAGGTTTGGAATGCCGAGAATGGTGTGGAGTGATAATGGGAGCGAATTTGTAGGTCGAGTGATGAAGAATGTGTGTGAGGGATTGGGCATTAAGCAGAAGTTCCACGCTGCAAATCTCCCCCAATCAGCTGGATTAGTAGAGTGCTACAATGGCACTCTGAAACACAAACTGGCCAAAATCCAGGCGAGCTCCGGTCTTAAATGGCCTGACGCTCTGCCTTTAGTACTCCTATCAACAAGAATGACTGTGCATTCACGAGTGGGACTTAGCCCATATGAGATCATATTTGGCCGCCCGGCCAATGTATGGGGTGTGCCAAGACCGACAAAATTCAGTGAAATCGAACATCCAGTACTGCTTGACTATCTGTATGAATTGACGGCTAAATTGCGTGTTTTACACCAACAGGTGCACGATACTCTGCCCCAGGCCTCTGAAGCTCCAGGACACCCTATCGACCCTGGCTCGTGGGTGCTTATAAAAAACTTTCAGCGAAAGAACAACGATGATCCCCGTTGAATCGGCCCTCACCTCGTACTTCTATCAACAAGATCAGCGGTTCGAGTGAAAGGGAAAAAGAATTGGATACACGGCGCCCACTGCAAACGGATCCCTTTGCCTCTACCATATGACCGGTGGGTCCAGGAGGGTATCGCTGATTCCGAAACTGACACTGTCCCCCGTTTTGTGCCATTTAGTGATGCACGTGTAAAGGGAACGACTTCAGAACGAGAAAGCGACGATATTTTGCAGGAAGCTGTGCCACCGTCAACTCGAATAGACACCACAGAGCCTGAACTCTTGTTTCAAGACCAGACAGTACCTGGCAGAAACCGCTATAACTTGAGACCAAGGCCTATGGACAAATAAAAATTCCCTTCCCTTACTATTTTTTGATATTATAGCTCTCCCTTCTGAAGGACTTTTTGATTTTTATTTTTCGAACCACCATCCGGGTTCAGCCGCAGGGTCGCGGTGCCAAGATTTCGGGGTACAGGCCGAAGACGTTAGGTCAACGGTTCTGGTTGGTCTGGGGCGTTCCCTGGACTGACAGGCGTACTCCTTAGCAGAAGATACTCACCCGCCGCGAGCGGCACGATTAGAGGATGGAGTTTTTCAAGATGGAGAGACCCGCTGAGGAAGTGAACTTTAAGACGAGAATATGTAGAATTATGAAGAGCAAACGTTTTGTATTTTTATGTCTGTTTATACTATTAAGTATGATGGTGTTTACTGTAGGTTATGTATTCTTCTCCTCTCAAGTGCCATTTGCACCCACTGTACAGCCTATACCTCCTCCTACTGTCTCCTTACACTCTTTCCACCCTCTGCCTGAACACAAACAAGCTAGACGGTCTGAGTTCATAAACAACTCGTTTATTCAACTCCTGCACCAGCACCAGCTAATTATGAATACAACCAATTGCTGGGTGTGTGGTTTAATGCCACATACCATTAATAAGGGTATCCCATATCTAGTGCTGCCTTTTAGCTATAATGGATCGTCATGGGCATTCCAGACCATGTTTCTTTTTGCATTAGATGCCTACTCCCCGCGACAACCGCGTTACATCAGACCTAGCACAAATAATAAAGCCTTAATGAAAGGAGTTGCTGATATGAGCAGAGATATCGACGCATACTCATCTATTCCCAAGGATGAATTGCGAGCTTATGTAGGTTGGAACGCGACGGGGTATAGCATTAGTCTGGGTGAAAGGCAGCGGAAAATTTCATCCCCAATTTGAGTCGTACCCCACATAGGTAGGTTCTGTTTACAAGGTAATGGTCAGAATCCAAGAGCTCAACTGGGGAAGAGTGACTTTACTGAAACGTACACTTTTCCATCGCAGTTTTCCCCTGCGTTTTTGGCTGCCAAGGGTACATATTTTGTCTGCAATGACCGAGCATATACATGGTTGCCCCCTGATTTCTTGGGCACATGTTATATTGCAAATTTGCTACCGCCAACATTTACTGCTGCCTCTGATTATCACAAGACCAGAGTTGTGAGAGGCGTTGTTAGTCAGGAGGATACTGCCGGTCAGGAAGCGGGAGACTTCTTTCTGGGTTTCCTGCCGTTTTGGGGACCGATGGTCAATAGTAGGAACCTGAGACAACTGACTCGTGTGGTTGAATCTACTGTTAATGTAATGGCTGGTGCCCTTGGTAATTTGACAGCTGAGCTCCAAGCGGATCGCCTCATGACTTTGCAGAACCGTATGGTTCTAGACGTCATACTTGCAGACCGTGGTGGGGTATGTAAGGTCATCCAATCTAGCTGTTGCATTTTCATACCAGATAACGCTCCAACAGTTTATCAAGCCATCTCCAAACTGCATAAAATATCTGAATCTATTCACGTGGATAAAGGAGATTGGTCACTGATGGGGTGGTTCTGCGAACTGATATCTGCCTGGGGTTGGAAGATTCTGATGGTCATTGGAATGATCTTAGCCATTCTTTTCCTGTTCTGTCTGTGTGTACAGTGTGCTCCCGCGATATGTGGCCTCTGTGCTACATTATGTGTAAGGAAACCTGTATCGAGGGACGAGCTAAGTAATAGGATGATGCTACAGCAACATCTCCATGACTTTATGAATATAGACCTGGACTCGGATTAATATGAGTATAGTTATTGCCTATGTAAGGGCAAAAGGAGGGTCTGTGGTACTTTAAAATTTGGGACCGCGTAGGAGGCATGGACCTACCCTGCCTATTCCGGTATCAGCGATCCGCGAATGGCCAATGCGGTATGTACAAGTGTTTTGCATAACGTTTCATCGATAAATGCACTTTGTATACGATATTACACATTGACTTCGTGGGTTCCATCTTGGAGCAGTGGCCCTCTTATGGTTGCCCTCACATAGGCTACACATTAAGGACAAGTACAGGCCTTCAGAACACATGTACCTTCCATTGACTTTTCTTTGACCTATGCGATTTGGCTCCACCGCCCCAGGTCAGTCCGGTCCCACGAGCTCCCCGTCCTACGGCCACCTGTGATTAGCATCAGGGTTTGACACACCATAAAGCCTTTTCATCCCACACAAGCCTCCGGCTAATCTCTTTCACACCTGACTCTTCCTGCTTTATGGCTTGTTTTACCAACATGTTTATTGGGGTCTGCTGATATCTGATGAGGGATCTGAGCCTCGCTGGGTAAATAATTGTGGGCTGGCTGAACTGGAATGCGGGATGGTCATCATGACTCTGCCTTTTCGTTTGTAATGAATACACATGAATGACCATACCGTAAAACGAGGAATGTGTGCCTGAAGCATGATATTTTGTATATAAGGAGAAGGCCGTTTCTGTAAGTTTAAGCAGTCTCCTGAGAACATACATTGTGTTGTACTTCTCGGATACCTGTAATTGGTCTGCAGCCAATAAATACGATCTTTGACTCCACCTAGAAGACTCTGTGTTTCTGTGGGTCTGAAACAGGAAGAACTCGAAGTCTTCGGGCGTGTTCCCCTGCACCGCTGGGTTTTAAAAACCCAGTACTTCAACGATCTTACTCCATGGCCAACCTTTTTTCTTCACGCTCTTTCTCCAACTTAGCAAGCTCTAGTTTAAGCTGTATCTCCTCTCTCCTGTCCGCCAATTCCTCTGAGGAAAGGCACCTTGCTGAGACACTACTGCCTGCCCTGGAAGGTATTCTTGGCCCTGGTAGTAAATTGTCGCTCTCATCTGTAGGCAGTAGGTCCAGATCTCCTGTGGCTTCGTGCTCTGATCCCTCCTCGTCCCCTTTTCCTTCTGGGTGGGCCAGTGCCCATGCTCTCAAGGGTTTTTGAAGCTCTACCATCTTGGCGCTTCGCTTGAAGAACACCCCTTTCTCCTGGCAGAAATCCTTGAGCTGCGCCATCGTGTAAGCTTCCAGGTTGGCCAGCTCAAATTTCATCTTGCTAGGTAGGATCGCAGATGTTCGCAGAGAAAATCAATGGGACTTTAAGCAAAAATGACTTTGAAAAAGAGCTGCTCACAATCCCCAGTCAGGGAGAATTTTTGGAAAAAACAAAAATGCCAATTGGAGAAGACAGACAAAAATTCTCCAGTAAGAGAAAGAAAAAAAGTTTAAGTTGCGTTAGGTGTAGGATTGTGGCGCACACTGAGTCACTGTATGGTGTTACACAAGCACAAGTCCAATCCCACCGCTGATCACCATTGTTAGAAACAGGGTCTCTAGTTGGCAGGGGTGTATGTACCCTAGTCCAAGTAGGGATCACCGGTTCCGGCAGGGTAGGTATCAAAATAACCTAGACCACCCTGTGGTAGCTTGGCGCAGAGCAGGTAGGCTAAGCTCAGGAGGCAACACGTAAAGTACTTGTGTAACACACCCACACAAAACACAGTGAAGATACCACAAAAAGGACACTACACCAGTTTTTATAATAATAAAAGCATCTTTATCTATGTTTTAGGCAAGATCAACAATAGAAATTCCACATATATCAGGAGCCCTTAGGAGCAATGTTTGCTGACAGTGTTCTGTGTAAAGGAAGCAATCTTGCAGGTCTTGGTAGTCCTTTAGGCAAACTGTGTAGTTACCAGTTCTGTCACAGGGCTTATAATAAGGAAAGGAAATGTGTGCAGGGACTGTATTCCTCCTAGTCCTCAGATTGTAGAATAGTTCCTATATCCCTGATAGGCTCTGTGCATTGGAATAATATACACTATAGTTTTGACATAGGACTGAGGTTGGTTTGTCTCTATCGAGTACATTAAACTTAATTACTTGTGTGGGCCAGCTAACTCAGAGGTCACTAGAAAACTTCTAGAATAAACAATAAGGGATTAGTTTCTGACAACCGCATAAACATGACAACGTTGTTTCCCTTAGAATAGGAACAATCTCAGAATTGTGGAAACAATAGATAATAGTTTCACTCAGTCAATCGTGCATGCTTCGTTTCTACAGTTACACAGAAATAGATAGACGGGCGTTTCAATAGAAAGGGTTAATTGAACAGTCTTATTTCTCATGCAAGAAATATGAACCGCTACAATCGTAAGACAGAATGCGAAGTATAAAATGTACAGCTTTAGCAGCAAGATAAAATAATACTGCAATAGCATGGTTTGTAGCTATGACAGATATTCATAAAAATACATACATAAATAACACAGGCTAAAATGTTAATACTCATCTGATGCTTCTAGATAGTTCTACCCCAGTGTACCTAACCTAAATGTAGTACGAGGTAAGAAGTAGGTGCTGTTTGTCTATAGTCTAGTTTAGCTATAGTTGCCAAGATTTGCCAAAAGTCCTTCTAGGTTCTAGTCCACTCCATACCTTACAATGAGTGAGGTTGGAATCTCTTTCCGATTCTTAAACTCTAACACCCTGCAAGGGGAGTCAGAAACTCTGGAGCTGGATTCTATGCGAGGAGGATGACAGCGTCTGGTCAGTGCATCAGGAGGGGACTTGACTTCCTTCCGAACTTGCCGTGGCTAGCCGCGTCGTGCAAGTAGGCAGCCGAACCGTGGTTTGCCATGGTAAGTGAAGGTATATTTATACCTTAAAGGTGTTTAGGAATGCCAGTATTGATGTAAAAGTCAGGCAGAAGAACGTCATGAATGAACCCCTAAGGAATAGATGTTCATGCATAATAAATGAGTTCTTGGAGAAATCAATATCCAAGCAAGGGGAAGTCCTAAAGGCGTAAGAGTCTGGTTTTCCAAGAACTCGTTGTGACGTAGATGAACAGATGTAGGTGGCCATGTCTGTATTTGGCTAGCATGGATAATGCCTAAATAAGGGTAGGATTTCTATGCCTAAATATGGGCAAAGCGAATTGTGCCAATATAAGGACTTAAATCGGGAAACCTACATAAGGTATCTAAATCGACACACAACAAGATAAGGGTCTTTTAGTGTGGGATTCCCCCTCCCACTCTTTGACTTATGTAAGGTGTCTTTCAGCGGAAATACTGCCACAGGGGTTTAAGTTTTCAGGGTTAACATGCCCCTGCCGTGCTTACTGAAAGTATGCTGCCCCCAAAAAGCCGTTACTGGTATTCGCCCCCCGCTGTATGTAGTGCAACGGCCCCGGTCCCAGCTGATCCAGGTGGGAGGCCGCGAGCGCTCCTCCGCAGTTCCCCACCCCCCCTCGCATCAGGTGGTAACACGCATGCACCCTGGCCCTAACGATTACCTGGAGGGGGCACGGTCTCTCCTTGTCCTGGCACCAGCAGCAGCTGGTCACAGGGATGGGTCGGGACACCTCGCGCTTCCTCGGCTCTGGCGCGGCTTCCCTGGGTGATGCTCTCCTGTTGCTGGGCAACTCCCGGCGCTGGTACCAATCCTGGCGCGGCTCCCCTCTGACGTCAGCAGGGGAATCCGTGCGGTGCTCCTGAGACTCCCTGGCCGGCGGCGGTGATTTCTGCCTCCCAGCGCTTCAGGTTACAATGCAGTTAGGTGCCCGGGCCGGCAACGGTGAACTTCGGCTCCCAGCGCTTTTCCTCACAGCGCTTACAGGATATAGCGCATTCAGGGTCCGGGGCGGCGGTGGTAATTTTCTGGCCACAGTGCTTCCTCCGCAGTTCTTACAGGTGACAGCCTGTTCAGGGTCCCGGGCGGTGGCGGTGATTTCTGGTTCACAGCGCTTTTCCTCCACAGCGCTTTAAAGCGCATTTAGGGTCCCGGGCGGCGGCGGTGATTTCAGGAGTGATAAAAATAGTTTTACACACCCAGCGCTGCAGAGGCAGTTTATGAGGGAAATAAAACATTGTTGCCTTTATGAATCCCCCACTAGGCAGGGGAACAGTCAGTAGTAGATTGTGGAGACACTCTGGAGATGTTGCTTCAGTCTCCCTGGCTGGGCAAGATCAGCAGGCAGTAGGGCATCTCAGCAAGTTGGGGCAGCAGTTCCTGGGAGCAGTCAGCCTCAGCAGTGTAGCAATCCTCCTGGCACAGCAGTTTTCCCTCCAGCACAGCTTCTTCCTGGTCCAGTAGTGTAACAAGGATGTGTGGCCAGGACCCTCCATTTTATACCCTGGTGCCCAGTCACTAGAAGGGGGCAGAAGCTTCTGGAAGGGTCTGGGTTCTGGGGTGTTCCCTGCCTTCCCTGACCTGGCTCCTGGCTGTCTACAGTGACAAAGGCAGGGTCGTTAAGCCTATTGTGGGGCAGCCGGGCCCAGCCTATTCATGTGTAAAGGTGTGAATCACCACTCCCTCCTCACAGCCCAGGAAGGCTATCGGCATGCAGATGGGAGTGGGGAGTCTGCAGTGCACAAACTAAGTGCAGGCAGGAAAATGTCCACTTTCTAAAAGTGGGATTTCTAAAGCAGTAGTGCCCAAACCCCATATACCACTAGAGAGGGTTCCCCGCTACGATTTCAACTATACCAAACATGACATACTTATTAGGTCCCAGTCAGAAGTTATCCCATAAGGGGGGTTCCCAATGTTAACCTATGGAGGGGTAGGCCTCACTGCAGTAGCAGGGGCCTGTGGCAGGCATGCCAGTGTCACCATGTTTTTAGGGGAGAGCACCTGCACCTTAGCACTGTTTAGCAGTGGTAAGGTGCTCAGAGTCCTAAATCCAACAAAAAGGGGAGGTCGAAGTGGGAGGCAAAAGGGCAAAAATGTAGGTGAAGACCGCCCTAAGGCTGACGGGCTGGGCATATCTAGACACCAATGGTCTACCTATCACCAACATTTTCTGGAGACTAACCCCTTCATACCAAAGGCAATCAACTTTTTAAATGCAAATTTAATGAAAACCACTGAACACCAAATTGCACAAAGCATGTTTGCAAACGTAATGCCAAATTTGGTGTAATTCCATTCAGCCATTCTTTTGTCTATTGAAGAACAAACTTTCCTATGGGAGCTTAAATAGGAAATTGATGTTTTGGGATCACCTTTATAGGTCGAGCATTTGAGACCTCTTGTATATACTTTGGTATATACTTATTATATACTTATATGTGTATGTACTTTGTGGGCCCTGGAGATCAGCCCTAGGACTTGTCTGCTTCCGCTTAGGGACTTTTTTTTCTGTTCAACTGCCCCTATTTAACTGTCTTGATAAAAAATGACAAGCAGAGGTTAGTAAAGTACCAGAATTGCTTTCTGCTGAGAGGCTTTCTTTTTTATTTTTTTCTGGCAACTGCCTCTATTTAACTTTCTTGATAGCTGAAAGGCAATATTTCTCTCCATGTGTTCCCATACCTTGTGTGTCACACAGTTTGGTACTTACTTTACCTCCATGTTAAAGAACAGTAGATGTTTCAGCACCCAGGATAATGTGCTGCATAGCTAAATACATATAAGGTCCCAAAGGCGAGACCCATTGCATTGCAAATGCTTGTTTATCTTGGCCCTCACATGAATTATGTGCGCCAAACATTACATGAAGGAGCCGAGGTGGATTTCCTTTTTTTTTTAAGTTTCGTGGAGATTCATTGAATGGTGCCAAAACTCTGACCTAAGGGCCTGATGACAATTTGGGGTGCCTGCCATCCACAGGCAATTGGTGGTGGTCTGCACGACAGACAGGCCATCGGTCCAACAGCCGCATCTGACAGGAGCCAAGATCTCATCAGTGCAGCAGTCAGAATCCTCCTGTTACCATGGGGCGGTGCACTGTGTGAATGCCACCTCCCCAAGGCTTTGAATTAAATTATTGTGTGGGGCCGTGTGGTCCCCCGCATCCCTGGGGAAAAGCCACCTCCCCAAGGCTTTTTTGTAGTTGTTTTAAAAATTATCTTATTTCAAAATCTAACAATAACATTACTTTATCCTTTGCTTTTTAGTGACTATGTGGATATAAGGGGTGTGTGAATTTCACATAATTTGCTTTTGCAAATGTGAAATTTTTAGAAAGTTATTTGTCACTATATTTTAGCCTGAAAATTTTCCATGCATGCATTTTGGGCACAGTAATATATGTCCCTAAAAATATAGTGCAAAAAAACGTAAATGTCGCAAACAGCAATCACTTCCTTTCTAGTTGTCTGTGTTGTTCCTGTGAGGCTGTGCTTAATTTTTGCAGCGAATGGTGTATTATTATGTGGCATGGCTTAAAGACATAATTTCGGGAATTTCACATGACAAGAGTAATGCGAAATTAGAGAAATTGCAGAGATTGCCAAAAATACACCAGTAATGGAAATTTAACTAGGGAAAGATGGATTAACAGCTGAACCTTTCTGCATTTGTAAGGTAATTGTTTACTTTGTGTGTAGGGAGTCCTTTCTTCCTTTCTACAGCACACTAGCACCTATCTGATGCTGTCAGCTAAGCCAGCATCTCAAACAGTAGGGTGGACTTTCTCTGTTGCGGATAACATCTGAACTATATGGAAAACTATTTCAGAAGTGACTTGTCAAGTTCCATCACTCATTCCTTGTTTGGATTATTCCTCTGCGACTGGCAACAGACAATGTTCTTCCAAGTTTCTTTTGAAATGTAGAATGAAAGTAAAGCAGCAAGTAAATGTGTCTTCAGAGAGTTTGATCAGTGAACTGTCTACCCATAGTGTTTCAACAGCTTCAGCTATGTTCTTTCTACTGAGGAGTAGCTTTTGTAGATAAAAGAAACGTTCTACTGTAACCCTGCACAGAGTAGCTAGTAAATATTTAAAAAGAATAAAAGTAAACAGCAGAATGCCACAACAAGCAGCAGTGGCCCCCAGCTGTTCGCATTTGACAATCCACGATACCATAAAACATGTCAGAGAAGCAGGGACTTGGGACAATGCCCCTTGAGGAAAAGAGAGAAAGTGTACTGCACTTCAATGCTTGATAATCATACTTCTTTTAAAGTTAAAGAACATTGTATCATAGATTGTAAGCTTTGCAGACTTGCTTATTTGTCCTTGTCTTCAACAGGAGTCTTCGACAAGACTTTGTGCCATGCCTGATGTCTCTAAGCTTGACCCACGTTCAATGCAGTCTGCCGTTTGAGGTGGCGGGTTGGGGTACCAACGAGGGGAATAATCAAAACCTATCCTTCAGTATAAATTTCTTTTTTTGCCTTCACCCTTCTTGTTTATCTGAAATTGTTTTTGTTGGCATTAGAACTCTGTGCAGCCTACCCTGCTAACCAGTGCTAGAGTGTTTGTGCACTCTCCTTCAAACATGGTGAAATTGACCTACACCTGATTGGCATATTTAATTTACTTACAGGTCCCTAGTACCGAGGGCCTACTAATTAGAAGCTACTAGTAGGCCTCAGCACTCATTGTGCCACCCACTGAAGTAGCACTTTAATACTTGTCTTAGGCGCTTGTTAGCAGCCTGCAGTGTGGTTTTAAACTGCCAGTTTGACCTGGCAAAATAAACCTTTTGCCAAGCCTAAACATTCCTTTTTTTTATGGGTTTAAGTTTTACTTGTCCTGGTAGTGAAAATCTCCTCAATTCGTTTTTCAGTGCTGTAAGACCCATCTCTCTCATTGGATAATTTTGTGTTACTTTATTTCATTTAATACATGCTAAAAATACCATGTTTGGACTCAAATGAATTGTAATTTAAATTTCTCTTTAATGGTAAAGTCGAATTTTAAGTCACAATTTTGAAAAAGCCACTTTTCAACAATTTGGTGCTTGCTGCCAGTGTCCCAGTTCACGAGACTGTGAATGCCTTTGCTATTCAGGTTTTTTTTACTGCCAGTCAGTGAGACAAAGGGGATTGGGATGGTTCATCCTGTCAGGATGATTGGGGGCATAGATGTTCCCCACTGCACTTGCACTTCAAAGGGTTTGCCTCCAGCACACACAAAGGAACCTGACACCAGCCTTCTGTCACCCCAGACTTATTGGAGCCTAGCAGGAGATGGTAAGAACGTTCGAGAGCCGGATGTGGGGGTATTCTAGGATGACCCGCTACTTCAAAGGCTGCCACCAGGTACAAATATTGGACCCTCAGAACACCACTTCAGTATAGTCTTGGAACCGTAGGCACTACTGAAGGACTGCCCTGCTACTTGAGGCCTGCCTTGTTACCCAGAGGACTGCCTTGCTACTCGGGGCCTGCCTTGTTCCCCAGAGGATTGCCCTGCTGCTTGAGGCTTGCTGTGTTCTTTAGAGGACTACTTGAGACCTGCCCTGCTCTCTGTGAAGATAAGACTGGACCTGCTCCCTTCATCCCAGGCTAACCTGCTGTACTCCAAGGATCAGTTGGCTGAACTCCTGTTCTGAGCTAAAGAGACGCAACAAGCTCTAGAGCCCTCCTTGCATTTGCCCAGCCAACCTGCAGCTGGACCTGCCTGAACCCTTCTGCCCTCTGCTAGAGTGAACCCTGATGCCCAGGAGGTGCCTCCCCGGGCCCTGGACCATTGGCTGGAATCAGAGTGCACTCCTATTCAAGAAAAGGAGAAATCATGAAGTTTTGGGGTCTTCTTGACCACAAACAGGTTCATTTGTGCAGAGACTCTGTCACCCATGATGACTGCCAAAGAGAAGCCTGGTCAATCTGACTCTTAGCGCTACAGCGACTGCCAGTGATGACCAGCAATACAAGATCTGCACTTTGAGCTACGGCAAACACAGCCTGCGTTGACCACTAAACTGACATAGCTAGGTATTAGGAGGTGTTGAGTACTCATACAATATTAGCAGACAAATTCAAACATCAGGGATTGCGCCCATGGTGCATTCAATGGCGGGGGAGAAACACCCTACTCCTGCAATCCGATCCAAAGATCGATAGACAGACAGTATAATTTTTTAAGCACTCGCTATTCAATTAAATTACAATTGAAAACAAAATGATCGATAGACATAGGAGACTTCTTTTCTTTTTCTAGTGTTGATTTATTCCTTCCAGACGACCTTCTTTTAGCTAACACGTGTTTCGTTGTTAGTTGGGTGTATCCCACCGACTTCATCAGGGCTGGCCCATCACAAGATCGATTATCAGACCTCCCAATCGTGAGTTTCCCCAAGGAGGTAAATAGGTCAGTGTTATAAAGAAGCGGATGACACAGGATCCTTGTAGACTCGTCTTTATTCGTACCTTTCACCATCACAGGTTCCAGTCAGCTGGAGTCAGCTGTGGACTGTTCAGTACAACATGGTTAGGCAAGGACCAACCGGGGAGGAGGGAGAGGGGTGGCGGGGCATACCAAGTGCAGATTTTAACAGTCAGTCAACTTGAGTACTTTGAGTTCAAAAAAATCAGAATGCCACAATATCCAGTATGGTCCCGGGAACGTATTCCCTCTAAAGTTGGTCAGCACAACACCAACCTTTGTGTGTGATGGCTGAAACAATAAGTAGCCCCTCAATCCGGGCCTGAACATCAAAGTGATCCCTGTCACAGCTTGTACGCCGCTCTGACTGCTGCCACCTCGTGGTGCTGCACTGACCGACTTTAGAGGGAATACCTTCTCGGGAACATACTGGATATTGTGGCATTCTGATTTTTTGGGTCTCGAAGTACTCAAGTTAACTGACCTATTTACCTCCTTGCAGAAACTCACAACTGAGAGGTCTGATAATCGATCTTGTGATGGAGCAGCCTTGATGAAGTCAGTGGGATACATCCCAACTAACGACGAAACACGTGTTGGCTAAAAGAAGGTCGTCTGAAAGGAATAAATCAAAACTGGAAAAAGAAATCTCCTGTCTATCAATAATTTTGTTTTCAACTGTAAGTGAATTGAATAGCATGTGCTTCAAAAACTAAAGTATCTACGGTGACCACTAATGCAAAGCTCCAGCAACCACCGTCCACAACACCAGTCCGGATATTTATGCTACAGCGACGACCATCTGTGATGCCTGGCCTGCTCTTTGCCCTACAGTGACAATGACTGCAATGCAATGCTCTTTCTCCTCCTCGCAGCCACTATATGAGGGCCAAACAAAAGTAGAGGGCATGATGCCCACATGCCATGAAGAATGGCATCAAAGAAAATGTGAGCAACACTGAAGTTTACCAATGGCAGGAGATGGGGAACTTACAAGCCAATAGCTAGAACACAACACATCTCCTTGAGACAGTGCATGTGCTGTCCAGCCGAGCAGCGCATGCACTGTCTAGCCGAGAACTAAAAACAATAGATATATTACAGGCAAAACCTACTTGCTTTGCCAATGCTTGTTGTGTTTAAAAACAGGGAGATTAAGTGATTTATCTGTAATCACAAAATGTGGAACTGAGTGGGGTTGAAACTATATAAAACTGTACAACAGAAAATGAGACAAACTCTTACACCAAGGGGACAGAGCACAACAAAACCAGTAGGATAAAGATTCCCCTTGGAGAAACTTTATTACACACCAATGGTTTCTCAATCACACACAGCAATCAATCAAGTGTTTACCGTATATATTATAAGTCCTCTTCCCCTCAACAAGATGAAGAGTTACACAAAGCTTTAATGTCATGTATGTGCATGCATATTTGCATCCTATCAACACAAATTATAACTAAGGGGACAACTGGTTGGTTGGAGAGGTAAACTTGTGGGAGTGTTGTTATGGATTCTCTGAAAACCTTTGGTTTTAGTAAATACTAGTTTAATAAGATTATCAATATTCGTACAAAAAGCGGCAATAAGGTGATGTTCATTCCAAATTACACTGAAAAGTGACATAAGATTGTTAATCTTGAGAAAAAACTAATTCAGACAGAATTACATGCAGGTTTTTACAATGTAAATCAGATGAAATCCCCATAGGCTTGCAGATCAGAAAGTAGCTTGGGTTGTTTACAGAAAATAAAACATTTTTAGAAACATGGACGTTAATTACCAATTGTTGTAGCAGATATTGGATGCCATTGATCATAGAAACAGCTCAGGAAGTGATCATAGTAGAAAAATAGATAATAGAGAAACTTGAGTCCAGTTTGAGAGAATGCACAGCTCTGGATGAAGACAAGAGGAAACTGAAGGAGATTAATCAAAACATCAAAGGATGTAGGGAATACTTGATAAACAAAAAGACAATGAAACTAAAGAAGGATAGCAACATGTTTAGTTATGAGCTAGCATACCCATACCTTAACAAAGATTATTATGTAGAAAAGCGTGATCATGTATGGGAGAAACAAAGAGAGGTAAAGTACAAAATACCAGAATGCCAAAACATGTAACCTTCTCTGAGACATCAGGCTCTAGCAGTGATGAGGAAGCTCTAAGTAGGGCAGAACATATGGGACAAACCTCAAGTAATGAATATAGCATTTGTTTAGAGCAGAAACACAGAAGAGGCCAGAGGAACTATCCAAACAGAGGGAGGGACCAGTTCATGAGGAACCAGTCCCCTCTGTCCATAGGAAAATTTACTGGAGATATAGACACCATCTATGGCCAAACTATCTAGCGGAACACTAAATGATGTAGCGAAGGAGATTCTGGGTAGGGGTTTTAGCTTTGTCCCAACATCAGAGGTCAATAGATTCCAGGTAGAGAGGAACTTGAAGGCATTCTTTAGGAACATTTGTCTTAGTGGCTTCTTTGAAGGGCGGCCTAGGGAGCATGCTATTAATGATGAAGTAGGGAAGAATGTGGATACATTTGAACAAGTTGTGGAAAATGAGATCAACAAAATTATGGATGAAGGATGTTTTGAGACAAACAATCTCTCAAAAACCCATAGAGAAGCTATGGAATACTTAGGCAAAGACCATAATGTCACAATTAAACCCACAGATAAAGGTGGAGGAGTGGTTGTATTCTAAGCCGAAAATTACGAGAAAAGGGCACTAAAGTTATTATCTGTTCCAGAGCATCATCAAAAGGTTCAGAGCAGCAGATTAGAGGGATTAAAAAGAGAGGTATTCAAACTGATAGAACAAGCGAAGCAGGAAGACTGGATATGTGAGGAGTATAGATTCTTGAGGAATGCAGGCCCAAGGATTATAGCTTTTTATGGATTGCCCAAGATCCATAAAAATCTGCCAGATTCCCCCATTGAGACCTATAGTCTCATGTTTAGGATCCCTCCTAGAACCCCTCAGCAAGTACGTGGATGTTTATTTGAAATGGCTGGTTCAACAACAAATATCTTATATCTGCGATTCAGCCAATATGATCACCTGGTTAAAGGCATTTGATTTGATAAAAACAAAGAATATATGATTAACCTGGACACTGAGGCACTGTATACTAATATTCTGCTGCATGATACAATTGGGGTCATTAAGAAAGTGCATGAGCATTCTGATATACAGGGTGCCAATAAGGATTACATTGTGAAATGTGTCTCAATGGTTCCCTCGAACAATATCTTCCCGGTCAAAGAGAACTTCACAACTGAAAAGGACCAGCATGGGTGCCACTACGGCGTGTCTACGGCAAGAGGACATGGATCAGCTGCTAAATGGAATCAAGTCTGGTTCCCCGTTGGAGTCCTGCCCTTTGAAGATTTTTAAACTAGGAAGGGAGGTTATTGTTCCTCACCTGACCTCAATACTCAATGCTGTTATTACATCCGGGCAGTACCCCATCTCTTGGAAAACCTCTGTGGTTAAACCCCTTTTAAAAAATCCCTCTCTGGACTCTGCTGAGTTAAAAAACTATCGTCCTATCTCCCTGTTACCGGACCCAGCAAAAGTTTTGGAGAAGCACCTGAATTTTTATCTCAGTTCCTATCTGGGGGACTATCAGCTTTTCGATGGTTCGGAAGTGAGCACAGTACTGAGACGGCGTTAACCTTTGTACTTAATACATCCGCTGTCAGGTTAACGTAGGTCATATGACACTACTGATCCTTCTGGACCTTACGGCAGCCTTCAATACTATTTCTCATATGAGATTAGTGGGCAGGCTTAAGGAAAGAGGGATCAGGGGCTCTGCCCTGAACTTGCTTACCTCATTTCTTACAAGCCACAAAGATTTAAGATGTGCCAATTCTACTCAGGTACCAATCAGTTGTTCTGTGGAGCCCCTCAGGGATCCTCATTGAGACCGACCCTTTTTAACATTTATGTTGCCCCTCTAGTCAGGGCTGTAAGATCTTTTGGGCTGGAGGTGCTGTCTTTCACTGATGACACTAAAAAAAAAAGGTTATACCTCCGGGTGTGTATGCAGACCATGGAGCTACAAGCTATGAATAAAGTCATAGCGGAATTCGATCTCTACATGATAGTGTGGTGTGTGGATGGGGCAAGGAGTTTGGCCCCGCCCAGCAGGGAGTGGTATGAATATAAGGGTGTATCCAAGTGTATTCCCAGTGGGCTCTTCTAGGGTAGGTTTGGGTCCTCGCCTCAGTGTTGCATTGGACAATGAACAGTCCTGATTGGGAAGGGTTCATATTTTATTTTTTTAACTCTCAGGCCCGATCCTATGTTGGAGAGAGATTGTTTAGAGAATAAGGGGGGCATTAGTGTGTGAGTACCACCTGGGCAGGGGGGGACTACAGCTGAAGCTTTATATTGTTATATATATTTGTTTGCTGTTTTAATTTTTTGCTAATTGTCTGTTTTTTCTAGATATTGAATGATCTATTTGTCCATTGGGGGAGACCCATACCTAAAGACGTTGTCCTGAAGATGGTGGTTGAATTCTTTTTTAACCACCAAAATGCATCAACGTATTTCTTATGCATAATCCATTTGCAAAGAGGAACCATAGATGAAGAATATCTACTTCATCGTGACTCATGTTTGATAGATATAATGGATCAATAGACTCAACAGATATATCAGATATGGTTCTGTAGGGCGCTCCCATTGGTTTTAACCTTTTAATCTTTTAATGAATATTTGTGGGTTCTATTTTGCGTCGTATTGTGGGGTGGTTCTAGCAGTGAATTGCTTTTTACATTTATGTGATGTGTCATGGTTTAATCATATTGGGATAGGAAATTTAGTGATATTTGGATGTAATTGTGGGTACACAGATTTGACATTTGGGTGCCGATTCCGATCCTGTAAAACCCGGGTACGAATCGTCGTATGGAGCGTTTTCTCCGTACGACTCGTACCCGGGGAATGCACCTTACAAACCAACAAGTACGATTCGTACAGAAATACCATTTCCGTACGAATCGTAAAAAACACCGTGCGACTAAAAAATACATACAAGTCCGATCCGGGACAGCGCGTACGTGACATTCGCACGGAGTCAGGCAGCGTTTTACGGACCAGCAAGTACGATTCGTACCCACAGCACTTCGCACGGGAATATTTTTACGGGAGCAAAAAGGTGCCGGAAAAACTAAGTACGCCGTGATGCACGAGAAAAAGGGGGCCCGGTACGCACCGTACCGCCATCCCTACACGTCCACACCTTACCCCACAGCCCCCCCCGCATGTACGCACCGTACCCTCACCCCCGTATGTACGGCATGTACCCCACCCCCGTATGTATGGCGCGTACCCCACCCCCGTATGTACGGCGTGTACCCCACCCCCGTATGTACGGCACGTACCCCACCCTTGTATGTATGGCGCGTACCCCACACCCGTATGTACGGCGCGTACCCCACCCCCGTATGTACGGCGCATAACCCACCCCCGTATGTACGGTGCTTACACCACCCCCGCATGTACGCACCGTACCCCCAGCGCTACGCGCTGGGTTACGGTGCGTACATGCGGGGGTGGGGTACGCGCCGTACATACGGGGGTGGGTTACACGCTATACATACGGGGGTGGGGTACACACGTACATACAGGGGTGGGGATGGGGGTACGCGCTGTACATACGGGGGTGGGGTGCGCACCGTACATATGGGGGTGGGGATGGGGGTACGCGCTGTACATAGGGTGTGGGGTACACGCCGTACATACGGGGGTGGAGTACGCGCCATACATACGTGGGTGGGGTACGCACCGTACATGCGGGGGTGGGGTGGGAGGCTGGGGGGGGCCGTACGACTCGTACCCCTTGCCCAGGTGTACCCGGGGTAGGGGTGGTACACAGTTCACGCCGTACGGGACGTTTTACATACAAATGTGTATTCGGAACGCCGGTACGGATCGTACTTGTGCGCTCGGACTTCAGTTTTACGAATCATACGTAAAACTGTCCGGGGACGTGTCGTAGACTTTTCCCAAGGTCATTCGTATGTATTTTCCACGTACGAATCGTACTTGGCCGTTTGTACGGGACTTGTACGATTCGTACGTAAAAAAATACAGATACGAGTCGTACGGATCGGAATCGGCACCTAAAGCTTTGTGTAACTCTTCATCTTGGTGGTACTTGTTGAGAGGAAGAGGACTTGCAGTCTATACGGGGACCACTTGATTGAGTGCTGTGTGTGTTTGAGAAGCAGTGGAAGCAAAAGAATAAACCTCGGCACTCTTATTTTGTTTACTATTGATTCACAAAGTTGTTTAGAAAAATTACTCCAAATACCAGCAGGACATAAGTATAATTCTAGCTGAATCCATTTAATATAAGTATATAACAAAATCGTCTGTCCCTCGGTATATTATAGTACTCTGTTGTAACAATCGTATTATTCGTATAGGAACACCTGTTGTTTTCTAGTTTTGATAGTCACATAGTCTTAGGCTATGATATGCCTCTATTCGTATTGAAGAGTCCCTCACGGCGCAGTCGTTCCCAATATGGTACCAATACTTCTATGTTTATATCTAATGCACAAAGAGAATAGATGTGCTACCAATTTAACTACGACTGCCATTTGTCAATATTATTGTGTTTGAGAAGCCATTGGTGGGTGATGCAGTTTCTCCAAGGGGCGTCTTTATCCTACTGGCTATAGAAACTAGACAAACATTTTTTTTAGGTGGGGGTAAAAAAAACGTGCCTAATAAAAATGTGTAACTATATTTGAGGTTTTATGGTTTTTATTTTTTAAATTCAAATGCATAATATTTATTATTTGTAAGTTAATAGAAATTGCTGCTTTAAAAATTACTGAAATATTTGAATTTTAGATATTTAAAATGTTGAATTGTAATAATTTGTACAAATACTAAATTAATTTTAGGTTGAGCATTGAATAATTATATAGAGTAAGTATTACATGTTAACATACATTTACAATTAGTCTAAGAATACTGATACAGCCCCACCTTATTTAACATTAAATTATGCACTACTAAGCATTACTTAATTTAAAAATAATAATAATAATATTGAAATATTCTTACATTTCTCACCTATATACCCTAAAACTAACATCTTGCTCCTAAAATTTATTCACAAAATTTTTTTTAAATTAGAAAAGTATTTAACTGTTTGCAAAATCATTCTGCCTAACCTTAAATGTAACAATCGACTGTAGAATATTATTGAGTGGGTGATTTTGCTTCACTTACGTTGAAAGAATAAAATGCAAGGTAATACAGAAAAATAGCTCCTTCGTATAGATGCATGAAAGTCTTTGGGCCTTATTACGACTATGGTTGAATATGGAACAGAAGGGCTAAAGATGCAGATAGCACTTTTGGTGGGCTCTCTCCTTGGCTCTTTTTCAAGGTCATCAAAAAGTAAGGTAATGATGGACTGCTTCAATTAATCTAAGCAACTGGTGATCTCTTGGGGCTGCATCCCAATCCATCGTTTTTCACCCACCATGCCACCTCAGTTTCGACCCAGCCATATACAAATCAGCCTTGACCCTGCTTCACTAGGAACCGCCTAGCCAAAGTGCCAGGCCAGGTCCTCCCTGAACTAGAACAAGGCAGCCCAGGACTGGTTTCTCCTTATTATGGGCTCATAAGTCATGTATAGCTTGATTCTAGTGGCACAATACAGTGTGGAACAATACAGGAGTGGAGACTTCTCACAACGTGCAGCCAGGATTAAACCAAGTATAAAGGTAGTTGTAAAAGAAAGAGACGTTTTCTGATGAAGAGGTTGCATATTTCAGCTGACGAATGTTTCTCTAATAATGACAAACGTTTTGGAAAAACATCTTTAACTGTACCTCAATCCACAAAAAAGAAAATCTGGGTGTGAATACAGGACCGTATAAATGATGTGGGTGTCACCAAGTGCAGCATTGATGAGATACAATAAGTGCCGGCATGATTTACACTAACTTACAAAAGAGAAGCTGGAACACAGAACGTGTGGCCTACTTGAGATGGCTCTTTAGCTGCTCGCCCTGCAAATCTAATGGGAGAAATGATCAGAAGCACCTTTCCATCAGAAGCTGTGTCGGGGGTTAAAGACATCAACACTTTCCTCTTCAAACACAGGTTAGAAAGCAACCTTTAAAGTGAGGCCTCAGCAATCCAAACTGCAAACATCCAACACATGTTGGAAATTAACTTATTTCAAACAGGACGACAGTGCTTTGAATGCATTGAGCTGTGATTAAAATATAAAGCACTGCAGTCTGATTTCATTTTCACATGTTTTCAATGTGCATTTTGGGAAATGAAGTCTACCCTTTAAAGCACATGGTCACTTTCTATTTCAAATGGTGCTCACCTGTGAGAAAAGCTTCCGAGAGAGCCGAAGCTCATTTGGATAAGAATTAAACTGGCACTTTGTAATCTGCAACACAGAGCTTGGTCATCCACATATCGAGCATCAGCGCAGTCATTGCAATATTAAGGTTTGGTATATATATATATTTATATATATATACATATATATCAATCCAAGATACTCCTATTAGTGCCTTCAATCTTTAAGGGGTGGCGCAAGACCGGCGGAGAAAAACCGGTAAACAAATATACTTCCAAAAACGAAATTCCCCTCGCGCTCTCAGAATCTCCTGACGCAGATACAAGCCAGACTTCATTCAATCAAATTGGGGGTTTATTCCGATCATAAACCCGCCGTGACACGTTTTGCCACCGTAGCGGCTTGTTCACCTTGAAAAAGCCGCTACGGTGAACCAAGTCTGGCTTTTATCTGCGTCAGGAGATTCTGAGAGCGCGAGTGGAATTTCGTTTTTGGAAGTATATATATATATATATCTGTATATGTATCCTAAATACACATAATCATTTAATTTTAAATATAAAAAGTAATCACTGTATTGACATGTAAACTACAAATCCCATAAAGCAATTGCAAAATTAACAACTTTCTAAATTATTCAGTTTTTAACAAACTACCTATAATAGTTATGTGCATTACTCACAATTTCTGTCAATCTGTGAATGATTGGTTAAACATTATGGTTCAGCACGTTTTTTAATAAAGAATATAAAGGAGGTAAACATATTGTACTACTTTAAAAAAACAATATGTGATTCATCATCAAAGAACACTGCTGAACAAGAATGTTTAGAACATGAAGGCAATACTGTGCAACCTATACATGATGTTGAAATGGGCAAAACATCTGATGCTCAAGTTGTCATCTCATGCATAGAAAATTAAAAACCTTCTTACTTGGGAAATCAAATCAAAAGCAGAGAGATACAAGAACTCAAAGATATTCATATACATGGACAATGACTAATATTTTCCAAAAAGAAGACTCACTGTGAAGAGAAAATAAGGCCTAGGGAAACAATGCCACTTAATTTAGAAACAGAACGGGTTTGGCGGGACGGGACACCGGCGTGGCAGTCCCGCTCCAGCACCGCCAAATTCGGAATCAGGCCCTATGTGGAGCAATAAATGCTAGTAGTCTTGATGTCCAACATCATCATGAATATTTAACAAATAGATTGCAAAGATTTGGAAAATGTGTAGATCATCTTGATACAGCTAAATGTCTTTTATTTCGTAGATCCATTAGTCTACAAACAGAGCTAGAACATTTCAGTGGGAATGCTGCCAAATGCCTAACATATATATCCAATGTCTTAGATGAGATGGACATTACACATGCTAAAATGGCTGAGGGTGGTGTTGTAGAACGGAGTGAAGAGGCATCAATTTACAGCAGTTTATCTGTGCAAGAGCAGGGTATTTTATAGTGCAGTACTAAAAAACCAAAGAAATGCATGCAGCTTCTACTCCTACATCTAGTGACAGAGCGACAGAAATGAATCAAACACATCATTATCAAGAAATTTGTGCATAATATAATAGCAATTGAAACAAATAAAATAAAACACATTTTAAGCATATTTAGATTGTTGATTTAACAAAGAAAATGTTACAAAACTGTTTCCTTTTTTCCTCTAAGGCCTGTGAAACAACAGTATTCGGACAAAATATATTTAAAAAAATATTGTGATGCACAAATCTAAAGTGCAAATATATCGTTGCCATGAATATCGATTTTAAGGTAAATATTATAGATGTAAAAATATCTATGTTGTTAATATCACTTACAAAAATTACTATGTTGTTAACATCAATGTTAAAATATCAAGGTTGTTAATATCGTTTCCAAAAGTATTGTTGTTAATAATATTGTTTTTTAATTATTTCCATGTATTTTAGTATATATTTTAATTGTGTATGTTAGAAATTATTTATGTGATTATTGTTAATGTTTTTAATATAGTTTATAAATTTGTAGCCATTTTTAAATGGAATTTAATAGTTTATTGCCATTTAAGTGCCTTAGTGCGTTTGGGGCTTAATAGGGGTACAGGGTGGGAAGTAAATTAATTATAATTAATTCATAATTATTTTTTTAATTAACATAAATTATTTAATTGATGAATAATTATGTTAATTCTGTATTTCATTAAGTTAAGTTTTACATGCACGATGTGGGGTTTGTAGAAATATAAGGTGGGAAGAAATGTAATTATGATTAATTCGTAATACATTTTTATTATTAATAATCATTTAATTGATAATTAATTATGTATATTGTGCAATTAATATATTTTTTCTTTATCTTTTGGTGTGGGTGGTATTTTTTGTAGAAGTGAAAAGTGTGAAGGAAACTGATTATAATAATTAAAAATGATTGTTAATTATTGATAATAGTTCAACTCATATTTATTTATGTAAAGGTAATTACGATATTTTTAAAGCTATATATCCGATGCAGCTTGTTGGGTTTGTAGGAGTAAAGTGTGGGGAGTTAATTTAATATAATGAATTTAATATTAGGTAATTATTATTAATTGTTTCATTGATAATTAATTATGTAATTAAGATCTTTTTTGATTTATATATTAGGTGTGGGTTGTTGGGTTTGTAGGGATAAAGGGTGGGAAGTAATTCAATATAATTAATTTATTATTAATTAATTAGTATTAATTGTTTAATTGGTAATTGTGTATGTAAAATGAGTAAATATTATAGGTTTTAAGATATATTTTAGGTGTGTGTGGTTTAGTTTGTAGGGGTATAGAAATTATTTAAGTAACAATTAATGTAAAAATAATTATTCATTTATTAAAGTTTGTGTTATTTAGTATGTTATGTGTTAATTTTGCTATGCTTTTTAATTGTAAATAACATTATATTAGTTTGTGGTTATGATTGTAAGATTATATATGGCCTTATTACGAGTTTAGCGGGACCACGAAGCCAGCGGTGCACCTGCCCGCTGGATTCTGAGTTGAATCCAGGGTAGGGAGGTACTACGACAGCTGTTTTAGGCTCATAGGAGAGCCTTACCGGCAGACCGCCGCTGTGACAGTGCCTGCAGCATGGTGTGGAATGCACCATATCCTGCATGCCACACCGTACGGGAATGGGGGTGTAATTCCAGGGAAGCACAACATGTGCACCCTCGCATGCATCCCCAGGCCAAGAAGCGACAGTGGCCCTGTTAGGGCCCCATTAGTTGCATCTCTCTCTGCCACTCTTTTCATGGCGGGCTCACCTCCATGAAATGGACGGGGGAAATGAAACTCAGAATATGCTTGGCAGTGCCGCTGCAGCACCACCTGCATATTTCTGCTCCTTTCTGCTGCGCCACCGCTGCAGGATCCTGGATCGTGGCAGACAGGGCAGTCCTGTGCGGGGTCTGAACACCACACTCAAAATACAGTGGGTGGCTCCGCAGTGGACAGACAGCCACCACGAGCATGGCGGTCCTAGGCCTGCTGTACTAGTAATAAGGCTGATAGTGTGGTATTGTAATTATATAAATATTATGTTTTTAATTTAAACTATTTATTAAACATTGTAATAAATATGGGATTTAAAAAACATATACATTTATATATAGATTAAATGTAAATATTAATATTTCATTTTATTAAATATAGTTGTTAATATATATTCTATGTTTGAAATGAACTTCTCTCTCTCTACTGTTGCACAGACTGAAGTGGGAGTATTACATTTTACCACTCCTGAGTCCAACCCTTTCTCAACTGTTGCACAGACTTGAGTGGGAATAGTACATTTTACCTCTCTGCAATCCAACACTTTCCCTACTGTTGCACTGACTGGAGTGTGGATAGTACATTTTACCCCTCCCGAGTCCATTGTTTTCCCAACTGTTGCACAGACTGGAGTGGGAATAGTACATCACTCATGACATGGTCAGTGACATCACTGATTACATCACTGTTGATATCTCAAATGAGATCACTGATGACATCACTAATGACATAATCAAGGGTGTGGAAGTGTTTATAAGAGTTTATGGGTGTTAAACATATATACTAACCTACTACAGAAGTTAAATTAATATACTAGGTGCACTACTACTGAGTGATACTACTTATAACATATAATATGTGAGTGATTGTGTGACTGTATCCTTGTGTGTATGGGTGTGTCAGTGGCTGTATGGGTGTTTAAGAGGGTGTGGGAATAGCTGTGTGGGTGAGAGAGATGCTGTGTGAGTGGCTGTATTGGAGAGTGAGTGGGTGTGTCAGTGGCTGTATGGGTAAGTGAGTGGCAGTGCAAGTGGCTCTATGGATGGGTAAGCAGATGTGTACTGACTATATGGATGAGTGAGTGGGTGTCTGAATGGCTGTGTGAGTGGGTGTTTAGATAAGTGAGTTGGTGTGTGAGTGGCTGTATTGAAGAGTAGGTGTCTGTGTGAATGGCTGTATGTGTAAGTGAGCGGATGTGTGAGTGCTTGTACGTTTTATCATGACGATGATGCTTGTATGGATGTGTGAATGGGTATGTAATTTGTTTTGTGTGTGTGTGTGCAAGTGAGTGTGTGAGTGCTTGTATGGGTGAGTGCATGGCTGTGTTGAGAGGCTGTATGGGTGAGTGAGTGTCTGTGAGTGTCTGTGTAGGTAAATATGTTTGTGTGTGACTAGCTGTATGGGTGAGTGTGTGGCTATGTGAGTGGCTGTATGGGTGAGTGACTAGATGTATCAGTGTATTTATGGGTGAGTGAATGGGTGTGTGAGTAGCTGTACAAGAGAGTGAGTGGATGTCTGATAGAGTGCCTCTATGGGGGAGTGAGTGAGTATGGGTTTATGAATGGATATGTGATTGGTTGTGTGGATGATATCATCAGTGAAGTCATCAGTGATGTCATTTGAGATGTTATCCATGATCTAATCAGTGATGTCACTGACCGTGTCATGAGTGATGTAATATGTGAGGTCATAGAGGCATTGCGGGACTTAAGTTATAGTTAGCTCAGGTAATTATAACTGCTGAATTTCATTGGTTTTATACGAGTGAAGAGTGAAATCTTATCATAACTATAACATCCCTACAAACTCTGTTTTTTCAGTGAATTTCTATGTTTTTTTAATTCTATTTCCTAACTATAACATCCCTGTAACCTTTAGTTTTTTAAGTGAATTTCAAAGGATTTTCAAATTATATTTTCCAACTATAACATCCCTGAATTTCTATGGTTTTTTAACTAGTAGTTACGTTTGCATAGTGGTGGAGCGGGGCCTTTGACCAGCTCTCAGGAATCCTGCTTCATGGAACTTACTGGAGGTTACAGGAGGGCTTCTTGGCCCCCAAGGAACCTCAAGCAGCCAAGGAAAGTTCATCCCCCAACCAGTTGTGCACCAGAAGGAGCATTTTCAAAGTGGTGGGGAAAGAGGGCATAGCCTCCAACAACCTCTCAGCAATCTCGCTGTGTGGGACTTATTAAAGGATACCAGGAGGGGTAATTGGCCTCCAAGGACCCTCAGGAGTAAAGTAGACTTCATCCTCCAACCAGTAGTGCACCAGGAGGCACGTTTTCAGAGTGGTGGAGAACGGGGGCAGGCCTATGATAACCTCTCAGCAGTCCACCTGTGTGGGACTTACTGGAGGTAACAGGAGAGGTTCTTGACCCCAAGGACCTTCTGCAGCCAAGGGACTTTATCCCACAACCAGTTCTGCAATACGAGGCCGGTTTGCAGAGTGGTGGTAAAAGTGAGTGGGGTCTCCGGCGTCTTGCAGGTCCAGCTTTTAATTTTTTTTTCCGTTTATTAGGGGAGGGAGCCACGTGGTGCCCCCCTGCCTGGGCCGAATTCAGCCCTTGGGACCCTGTCCCCTGGGGCCCACCCTTTTTATTTGTTTATTTTTAAACAAATGAGGGGAGAGGTGTTGTGTGGCCCCCCTCTTGGGCTACTTTTGGCCCCAGTACCCTATCCCCTAGGGCCCAGCTTGTATTGTGGGTGCCTGGTCTCACACAGGCACCCACTCCCCTCTGTTGGGGACCAAGAGAGAGCCTGAAGGACCCCACACTCCCTGGCAGCTTCCCGCCACATGCAGGAGCCAGCGTAGATTTCACAGAGAGGGAGCTTCTGAAAATGCAGCTCCCTCTCTTTGAAAGAAATTTTGCTCCGCTTCTACAAGCAAGAGCATTTTTATGCTCTCTCTTGCTAGAAGAGGAGCGTTGGCTGTGGCATTGCAGGAGCAGTAAAGATCCTGCCAAGCCACAGCAAACAGCTGTCTCCTGGGGGTGGGCACCCAAGGACAGAACTGGCCCTGGGGGTTGCAGTCCCCAGGACCATCTCCCTCCTTTCTTAGTTTTTGTCCCATGGAGGTCATGGTCCCTGGGGCTTGTGGGAGGCCCACACGCCCCCGCATTCAATTTAAGAAAAACCCTGGGGAGGTGGTGGTCCTCAGGGCTGCGGAGGGTCCTAGCGGCTGCCGACATTAATTCTAAATAAATCTAGACCTGGGCAGATTTTGCAGAGTTCAGCTACGTGGAACTCCACAAAGTGACAAACAAACTCTGGCGAGCAACGTGGTTTTCCGTGAACGGTAGAGTGTGTTATCTTGCGCTGATTTGTAGTGCTGGGTGTTTCTCACACACTGTAAAATCAGCGCGAAGGTATCACGCAGAACAAGAAGGAGCAGCTTCTTTCTGTCACTCGTCTAGAAGTTCTACTCGAGCTGCAGCTTCCTCAAAGCGAAAGGAAGGTTTCTCAACACAAGCAGTTGCGACCATCTGTGACCGCCCGTGTTGAGAAATCACGCTGGGAAGCAGTCTAGCGTTGGAATTTCTTCGGTCGCACTCACCAACTTACCGTTGGTGAGTGTGAGCGGGAAAAATCTCAACTACACTATGGTGCCGATTCCGATCCGTGTCGGAAGTGCACCGAACGTGATCCAGCTGGAAAACCAACCAGCCGTACGTGTGTTTTCCGGCCGACTCGTACAGCTGTACGAGCGAGCAAGTACGATGCCAGCTATGTGAAATTTACCGATCGAGTCGTTTCCGGGTCCGAACCGCTCCGTATGTCTCAGTCGGAAGCTAACCGTGACGTGCAATGGATGCGATTTACGACTGAGCCAGTACGATGCACTCTTCGGACAGCCTGTGCGAGCCTGAGTGTCCGGCTCGCAAAACATCCGGGTGGTTGCATTTGGGGGTCCGCGTCAGACCCCCTGACACCTGCAGCCCTACGACTCGGACACAGGGGGAGACCCATGGGTCTCCCCAACACAGGCATGTACGGTGCGGATGACACCGATGCGTACCCACTGTAGGGGGCACACATGTCCGCGACGTACCCATTCGGTCAATGAGAGCCCATGTACGCGTCGTACGACCGTTCCCATTGACTCCTATGGGAGTCCGACCGAACCGAGTCCGGCAGCATACGGCCGCATCGTACTCGCTCAGTCGGACTGCAGGCCTCCGGCTCGGTCAGAAAACACTCCGTATCCGGCTCGGTCGGAGTGCTTTCTGACCCAGATCGGAATCAGCCTCTATGTGTTTTTGCAAAACTCTGCAGGCCAACTTAAAGCCCTGGGATATGGAGGCCCCCAGGACTGCGTGGCATCGACATGGCCCCTCGCATTGTTTTGAGATAAAGCCTGGGGAGGTAATGGTCCCTGGGTCTGGGGGGTCCAAGAGGCCCCCCATTTATAAATAAATAAACCACAAGGTCCCTGTCTTTATTATTAAAATGTCCCCGGGACCTGGCCCGGGCTGATTAGTAACAAAGGGCAGGATCCCGTCAACATTTTTTAAAACAAAAGGCTTTTTTGGCATGGCAGGGTCCCTGTAGGGCCCCCCAGGAGGCCTAGGGGAGCAAGGTATTTCTAGCTTGCCCCCTTTTCTTTCCTTTAACTGTTTTTTCTGGTACTTGACTTAAGCTGAGTCCCAAGATGGCTGCCAAAACTTCCTGGTTTGAAATTTCGGCAGCCAATCAGATTACAGCACGGTTAGATCTGCGGGTAATTCACGTCCCGAGATATACTCATTTCTTTTCCAGTTAATATCTCCCAAACTACTGCATAGATTTACAACAAATCACAAAAAGCACAATCTGCATACCAACATCTAGCTTCCTGCAAAATCTGGTGTAATTCCGTCCAACGTTTTAGGCTGTATGCTTGTTCAAAGGTCCTATGGGAATTAGCATGGGGAAAATGCGTTTTGGGATCACCCTTTTTCTCCCATGTTAAATATATGGGAATTTTTCTGAACTACAGGCCAAACTGCTGAATGGAATTACACCAAATTTGGAAGAAAGCTGGATGTTGGTCCAGAAAGTGTGCTTTTTGTGATTTTGGTGTAAATCCATTCAGTTGTTTTGAGATATCTATGTTTAAAAAATAAAAATATCTGGGGATGCGAGTCCTTGCAGTGGACTTGTGAATCCTACTAAAATTTGATTGCCTGTCAAACCTTCAACCAGGAAGTGTTGGCAACCATCATGGGAATCTTGAGTCAGAGAAAAAATGTAAATAATAGATATGGTGGGGGTTTTGAATTTATTTTGCCACAGACTCACTGGTGGATCAGCGAATCTGCTGCAAAATAAAAACAAAAAGACGCTTGGGCTCCACAAATCTGTTTCTAAAATCGCCCAGGGGGGCCAAATCCACCTCCCCGGAGCAGTGATTTAATTATATGCGGGGGAGCCGGGGCACAAATGTTATGATAAAATAATGAGGGGGGACGTAAGGCCTCCCCCACAGTCCCAGGGACCGCTATCTCCCCGGGGCAGTAACATAATTATATACAGGGGAACATCGCAGTTCCACCACTGCCCAGGGACAGAGCCTTCCCCGGGGCACTGTTCCATGCAAACGCAGGGGCCCCCCCTTGACCCCCGCAGCCTTGGGGACTGCCACCTCCTGAGGCTAAAATAAATCATAATGCACATGCAGCCCCAGGACCGACACCTTCCCAGTGCAGAAATACAATAATTGAGGGGTCCTTTGCGAACCCGGGGCTTACTAAGGAAAGGAGGAGGGCTGCGTGGCCCTACATACCATAGCTAACACTCTTCCATTTCGTGGACGCAAGAGCTTTAAAAATGCTGTCAACTGCACGAAGCGGAGTAGAATTGCTTTTGTACAGAGGGAGCTGCATGTTAGCAGCTCCCTTTGTACAAAAGCAATGCCGGCTCCAGCAAGAGGCCCAAGGAGGCGGCCCGTGCAGGCCCCCCTCCCGATTTTTACATAAATTATGAAGGCGTTGCCCCGGGGAATGGGGCCCCTGGGGCTTAAATATGCTAGGGGAGGGTAGTCACGTGGCCCCCTCCCCTTTTTTGATGACATACATGAAGGTCTGGCCACGGTAAATGGGGTCACCGGGGACAAAGGTAGCTTCAGGAAGGGGGCAATGCGGCTCCCCTCCCCTGTAAAAAAATAAATAAATAATGGGCAGGCAGCCCCGGGGAGAATGGGAGTCCTCTGGGCCAAAATTAGCCCAGGGAAGGGGAGCTACGCTGCCCCTCTTTCTTTATCTTAAAAAAGTGGGAAAAAAGGAAAAGGCTGGGCCCAGGGGATGGGGTCTCCAGGACCTTAATTGGCCTGAGGAGGGAGGCCACGCGGCACCTCTCCCCATTTCATAAAACACTGGCCCAAGGGGATGCTATCCCCAGGGTCAGCATTGGCCCAGGGAAGAGGGGCTACCAGCCCCCCTTCCCTAATAAAAATTACTTAATAATAAGAAGGAAAAAAACCAGTAAGTCGCCGGAGGCCATTCACCCTTCGCCGCCACTCTGCAAACGCACCTCCTGGTGCACAGGTGGATCGGGAGGGAAGTCCCCTTAAATGCTGAGGGTCTTTGGGGGCCAACAAGCCCTCTTATTATTTCTAGTAAGTCCCAGTCAGAGCAATTGCTGGGAGGACTTGGAGGCCAAGCCCCCGTTCTCCACCACCCTGTAAATGCACTTCCTGGCGCTCTTTTGGTTGTGGAATGAATTCCACTTTACTCCTGAGGGTCTCAGGACTAAAGTGGACTATTTCCCCCAATTAGTAGTGTGCCAGGAGATATGTTTGCAGAGTGGTGGAGAAAGGGGAGATGGCCTCTGACAACCTCTCAGCAATCGAGCTGTGTTGGTCTTACCGGAGATGACAGGTGGGGTGGTTGGCCCCCAAGAAACCTCTGGAACCAAGGGGACTTCATCCTCCTACTAGTAGTGTGCCAAGAGGTGTGTTTGCACAGTGGTGGAGAAAGGGGGCAGGGCCTCCAACAATCTCTCAGCAATCCGGCTGTGTGGGACTTACTGGAGGTAACATGAGAGGTAGTTGTCCCCCAAGGACGTCCATGGGGGCCAACTACCCCTCCTGTTATCTCCAATAAGTCCCACACAGCGTGATTGCTAACAGGTCTTTGGAGGCCACGCCCCCTTTCTCCACCACGGTGCAAACACGGCTTGTGGTTGTGGTACACAACTGGTTACTGGTTGGGGGAAGAAGTCCACTTTACTCCTGAGGGACCGTTGGAGGCCAAGAAGCCTGGTACTTCCTGTAAGTCCTACACAGCAGGATTCCTGACAGCTGGTCAGAGGTCCAGCCTCCTTTCTCCACCAAACTGTAAACGTGATTACTAGTTAAAAATCATAGAAATTCACTGGGGAAAAAAAGGTTACAGGGATGTTATAGTTAGCAAATAGAATTTTAAAAAACTTAGAAATTACTGAAAAAAACAAAGGTTACAGGGGCAATATAGTTAGGGTCAGATTTCACTCAGACAAAACCAGTGAAATTCAGCAGTTATAGTTACCTGAGCTAGCTATAACTTACACCTGCAATGTACTGCTTATGACCTCACAGATTACATCACTCATGACATGGTCTGTTTCATCACTGATGACATCACAAGTGACACCATCCAGTGAGTGTAAGTATTTTATGAGAGTTTATGATTCTTAAACATATATACTAATCTACTAAAAAACTTAAAGTAGTATACTAGGTGTACTACTAATGAGTGATACTACTTTTAATATATACCATGTGAGTGGCTGTGTGGCTGTATGTATCCTTGTGTGTATGGGTGTGTGAGTGGCTGTATGGATGTATAAGTGGTTGTGTAAGAAGCAGTGTTGGTGAGTGAGATGCTGTGGGAGTGGCTCTATTGGTGAGCGACTGGGTGTGTCAGTGGCTGTATGGGTGAGTGAGTGGGTGTCTGAATGGCTGTATGAGTGAGTGACTAGATGTGTAAGTGTAAGAGTAGGTGTTGTGTTAATTGACTTTATGTGTAAGTGATTGTATTGGACAGTGAGTGTGTGTGTGAATGGCTATATGGGTGAGAACAGGAATGTGTGAGTGCTTGTATGGATGTGGGAATGGGTATGTAAATGGTTGTGTGAGTGAGTGTATGAGGGCTTCTATGAGTGAGTGAGTAGCTGTGTTGAGAGGTTGATTGGGTGAGTGAGTGAGTGGGTGTGTGACTTTGCAGGTACATTTTTGGGTGTGTGAGTAGCTGTATGGCTGAGTGTATGGTTATGAATCCGACTATATGGGTGAGTAATAGGTTGCATGAGTGGCTGTATTGGTGAGTAAATGGTTGTGTGAGTGGGTGTATGAGTGAGTGAGTGGATGAGTGGGTGTGTAAGTGGTTCTATGGAGGAGTGAGTGGGTGTGCGAGTACTGGTATAGATCTTTGAACGGGTATGTCAATGGCTGTACAGGTATGTGAGTGGGCATACAAGAGGTTGTATAGGGGTGTGAGTAGGTGTGTTAGTGGTTCTGTGGATGATGTCATCAGTGTTGTCACTGACCATATCAGGTTTGATGTAATATGTGAGCTCATAAGCAATGTATTGCGTGTGGCATGAGTTATAGCTAGCTCAGGTAACTATAATTGCCAAATTTCACAGGTTTTATATGAGTGAAATCTGATTCTAACTATAACGTCCCTGTAACCTTTGTTTTTTAAGTGAATATATATCTATATTTATTTCACTAATTATAGATTTTCTCAAAACCAAATATTTGGACTTGACATGAGTAACTATCACCACCAACCACCAGACAATTCCAATTGTTGCTTTTCAGAGGATAACTTATTTTTCTAATGGAATTCCTAAAGGTGAACGGACTTTAGGGTCTACTTCATCTAACTTCTCAATTATTTTATAACAAGATAAGGATATGTAGGGCATAGCAAGTATGTACTGCCTTGAGGTGTAGTAGAACCCTAACTAGTCATACATAAACAATACTATTTTTGTTTGATTAAATAGTACTGATTAGTTTCAGTGATCTTAATAAAGCCAAATGCTTAAGCTCTTTAATGAGAATTAAATATACTCTGAAAATTAGGGTCACTGCGCCCATGTGCGCAATATTAAAGGAAATCTTTTTATACAATTCACAAGGCACATTATGGTGGGTGTATCAGCCTTGCAAACAGAAAGTAGGAAGATTAGTAGGGTTGTGTGACACAAGCTACCGTAAACAAAATCCATGTGAATATTGAAACCACTTCAAAGAACAATTTAGTAGACATTCACATGCTGTCACAACACCAAAATGTTGTTCCCTCCCCTTGGAATATATTGTGGTCTTACTCATCAGTCATTTGTTGTAAACACAACATACCAGCAATAGTGTCTCAATTATGGAGATTGTACTGCCATCCACTGTTATCAAAAGCTACACTTATTTCCTAAATAATTCTTTGATATGGTCACCTGTCAACCCTAAAGGCTAGTCAGTATCATTAGTTGTATGTTTAAAATACTTTATTTAAAGATTAGTGTACAGAAAGAGAATTGAACAGTATAATTAAAGCATGAATCTAATACATTGTATAAGAACCTTATAATAAATAACTAAAGCCTTTATGATTTTAAAGGGGGAAAGAGAAGAAAGGAAATAAATACAAACATATAGAAACCATCACATAAATGTAAGAAGTAATATCCTCATAAACTGTAAATAAATATATGGAATTTTATAATAAAGAAGTATGTCCTGGAGAGACAAGGAACAACATAGAAATATTGCATTCAGGGAGATTGGAATTTTCAGACAAAGCACAACTGGCACATAATACACAATTTTTTGTATAATTGAGAAAGGATGTCAATGGTAACCATATCAATTGAGCATTTAGAGAAGTGGAACATTGAGATAGATAAATAGTATCTAACTTATGATGTGAACAAATCCAACCCGCCACATTTTATATGATAATTTAGAGGAACATTTCCAATTAAAAGCAATTTGTTGAAAGGCAATCACCAGGAAGATATCCAATAATTTACATCCAGAGAAGGAAGGGGAAAACTGACTAGATAAAGTACCTAAAAAGAGCTGAAGAATGTTAAAAGAATGTTTTATGTCTGATCTGGAGCCAAACCTCATGCAAAAAAAAAAGTGTGTTGAGGCATCGAAACAGCATATGCATAATGTCACTGTTGGAATAATCATAACACCAGCATTTAGACGAGGTATCCGGTGAAATGTTTGAGCATTGTGCAGGGATGAAGTATAATCAATGGCATGGGAAGAACACGGATTGTGTAAAACTAGCTGTTCTAGAAATTTTATAAATACATGACCAAACCTTACTCCAAAAGGAAGTCTGCCAGGGTACTCCCAGATTTTTGCGCCCTCTTGCCCTGCATGTGGTGCCATTCGTGCTGATTTTACAGTGTGGGATAAGCTCCCGACACTAACAATCAGCGTGACTTACCTCACTCCGCTACTTGCAGAACTCCGTGGAGCACACCAGAGTTTTTTTGTCTACGCAGAACTACGCAAACTGTGCCCAGGCTTATTTAGGACACATAGTCTATGATAAAATAATGTGCAGCTGCTAAAAATGAAACCCCTAATAAAGGAGGGGAAGTAGTTAAAGTATCGGAAGCAAATGACACAATGAAGGTGGAAAATTACGTGTCCTTTAACCATGAATTGTCAAATTTCCATCTGTGTGTGCCAGAATCAGAAGGAACCAAGTTCAAATGTGTAATAACCATGGTGTGATCTAGGAGTACTATGGGACTAATATGGGATTGGACAATCAGCTGTGACAAATGTTTAGAGACAAAAATGCAGTCTAAACTAATGAGTGTAGCATTTGAAGTGAAATAAAGGGAATAGTCCTGGGATATGTGGGATTTGAGAGTCTCCAAGAGTCTACCAAGGCAGTGTGTGTAACGGTGAATTGAAATTGCTTATGCATTTTATGAGGCAGGAATTGAACAAGAGGTTGTCTATCTAAGAATGGATCCATAACCTTTTTTTTCTGGAGTTTTACATAGCGCAAACTTGACCTGAAGGCATCAGAGCTTTACATGAGCACCAGTTGCTTACACAAGGACACATTAATTTTTGTTAGGCATGGGGTTGTTAAGTGATTTGCCCAGAATCACAGGATGTTGAGCGTCATTGCAGAGACTCGAATCCTGTTCCCCCTCTTCGAGGTCGACCGCCCTAGCCATTAGACCACATCCTCTCCTCAACTTGATTACAATCACCTCCTAGAATAAAGGATCAATTATAATAATGCCTGCGTTATTGTGTTATAATGAGCCAAAATGTGCAATTAGGTTGCATTGGGGCATAAACATTTAAAACAGTTAATGGAATTTTGTTGATTAAAAAGTTAACAACAATACATCTTCCCATATCATCTGATTCTTGTGAAAGCACAAAAAGATGAAGAGTTGTCTTTATATAAGATAATAACACCATTCTTTTATTGGAGGTGGGAGACACAAACACAGAACCACCCAGCCATGTTTAAGTTTTAAGGCATCAGATTCAGAAAGGTGAGTTTCTTGGAACTAAGTACGGATCAGTAAATCCAAATGGTCGCACACTGCTGACCTACCTGCGTGTTACCCCAAAGAACTGTGGTCCCTGTAGTCAGCGTCGGCGGATACACCTATGCTCGTGTCGTGAGTGCAAGTGTGAATAGCGTTAGCCATCCCTGGACACGTGTTTCGAGGTTGTTGCCTCTCGTCAGCAGGGAGTAGGAAAGAGTGCAGGGTTGCTGTGTAGGCTGCTAAAATCATTATCAGGTATGTACCTCTCGTAGCAACACAGGTGCGTAACCTGAGCCCGTCGACTCCCCGGCTCAAAGAGCCACTAAATAACTAAATCCAAATGGTCGCACACTGCTGACCTACCTGCGTGTTACCCCAAAGAACTGTGGTCCCTGTAGTCAGCGTCGGCGGATACACCTATGCTCGTGTCGTGAGTGCAAGTGTGAATAGCGTTAGCCATCCCTGGACACGTGTTTCGAGGTTGTTGCCTCTCGTCAGCAGGGAGTAGGAAAGAGTGCAGGGTTGCTGTGTAGGCTGCTAAAATCATTATCAGGTATGTACCTCTCGTAGCAACGCAGGTGCGTAACCTGAGCCCGTCGACTCCCCGGCTCAAAGAGCCACTAAATAACTAAATCCAAATGGTCGCACACTGCTGACCTACCTGCGTGTTACCCCAAAGAACTGTGGTCCCTGTAGTCAGCGTCGGCGGATACACCTATGCTCGTGTCATGAGTGCAAGTGTGAATAGCGTTAGCCATCCCTGGACACGTGTTTCGAGGTTGTTGCCTCTCGTCAGCAGGGAGTAGGAAAGAGTGCAGGGTTGCTGTGTAGGCTGCTAAAATCATTATCAGGTATGTACCTCTCGTAGCAATGCAGGTGCATAACCTGAGCCCGTCGACTCCCCGGCTCAAAGAGCCACTAAATAACTAAATCCAAATGGTCGCACACTGCTGACCTACCTGCGTGTTACCCCAAAGAACTGTGGTCCCTGTAGTCAGCGTCGGCGGATACACCTATGCTCGTGTCGTGAGTGCAAGTGTGAATAGCGTTAGCCATCCCTGGACACGTGTTTCGAGGTTGTTGCCTCTCGTCAGCAGGGAGTAGGAAAGAGTGCAGGGTTGCTGTGTAGGCTGCTAAAATCATTACCAGGTATGTACCTCTCGTAGCAACGCAGGTGCGTAACCTGAGCCCGTCGACTCCCCGGCTCAAAGAGCCACTAAATAACTAAATCCAAATGGTCGCACACTGCTGACCTACCTGCGTGTTACCCCAAAGAACTGTGGTCCCTGTAGTCAGCGTCGGCGGATACACCTATGCTCGTGTCGTGAGTGCAAGTGTGAATAGCGTTAGCCATCCCTGGACACGTGTTTCGAGGTTGTTGCCTCTCGTCAGCAGGGAGTAGGAAAGAGTGCAGGGTTGCTGTGTAGGCTGCTAAAATCATTATCAGGTATGTACCTCTCGTAGCAACGCAGGTGCGTAACCTGAGCCCGTCGACTCCCCGGCTCAAAGAGCCACTAAATAACTAAATCCAAATGGTCGCACACTGCTGACCTACTGCGTGTTACCCCAAAGAACTGTGGTCCCTGTAGTCACTCTTTCCTACTCCCTGCTGACTAGAGGCAACAACCTCGAAACACGTGTCCAGGGATGGCTAACGCTATTCACACTTGCACTCACGACACGAGCATAGGTGTATCCGCCGACGCTGACTACAGGGACCACAGTTCTTTGGGGTAACACGCAGGTAGGTCAGCAGTGTGCGACCATTTGGATTTATTTTTTTATAAGTACGGATCAGATTTACCTAAATGAGATCATTCTCTCTGTCGTTTAACTGGAAATTATTGAATCCTTTAATATTCCATGTAATTTTTAAGAATTTTTTGACAGAAGTATATTAAATGATTCATGAGGACTATCCAGCATTTAACAAAATTGTAGTAAGAACCGAAAACAGTATATACGAAAAGGAAACAGTGAATCAAGAAATACAATAATGTAAGAGGGAAAAGGAAGAAGAGGGTAAAAAGTTGAGGAAAGTAAAGGACAGTAAGAAAGTTTATTAAAAAGAGACAGTACATGTCAAAGCCTGAAGACTTGAAAGACATAGCTGAATAATTTACACAAGGGAGAATGGGGTGGAGACAACACAAACAATGATGACGTATCTTCTAGGGGGACATCGCACCATAGCAAAATTGGAAATAAGCAGGAGGAAAATGAATGAGGTAAACATATATTATGGATCTGTAAGACAAAAGGAAAAAGATGTTAACATATATGTATATATAACCTCATCAGCATAAACATTTTCTGTAAAATGACAAGCCAAGAACAAAACCAAGCACTTCTAAAAGTGTAGTTCATAGAAGAACCATCTGTATTTATAGTGTCCACCCTGTAAGAGTTAATACATTTTTGAAGCTCAGCCGGATCTTCTTACAACATGGTATTATTCTGCTAAATTACCTTAATGAATGAATGAAAAAGGTCATATTGAGCTCCCAAATTACGTAAAGTAGGATGAAGACTGAGCAATTCTTTCCATGTGGTGGTTGTAGCGTTGGACACATCTTGTGAAATAAAGATCCCCCTGCCCGACCAAGTGATATATTTATTTGATTTGGCAGCATTAAGAACTTTTATAAGGTCTGTGAACTCCAAATATAGAAGAATATTTACTTTTGCCTTAGCAGATGATGTAGAATCGGTAGGACGAGGGCCCAGTCCAGGCTTGCATGTTGATTTAAGGTACTGTAGGAGTACAAATCATTGAGGAGATGCACTTGGAAGTAACACGCATTGTTTTAGACAGATGAGAAGCAGCAAGAAATATAAAAAATGACAGCTATCGTATTATGGCTGCCACGCTGAGGAACAGAAAATAAAGGAAAGGTTTCACCTGGCTTTGTAAGTGAGTCCAGGCATGTTACATTATAAATCATTTGTTGATGGTACCATACTCATTTTAGGAATTGTGGTGTGTTCTAAGGTGATTTTACCATGTGAAAAAGCCTTCTGCTGTGATATCATGAATCATGTTTGAGAGAAAACTATTTTCTCATGCTTTTCCCACAGAGGTTTGGAAGGTAAACTGAGAGCATATTTTCTGTAAATTCACATTATCTTTCTCAGTCATGTGAGAATGAAGTTTGACATTCTCAGTAAAACATGTACATCCAACAAGGGCAGAGACTGTCAGTTGATTCCTTTGTGTTCTACTGCAGCTTCCCAGAGTGTTCTAAAGAACAACTAGAGCGCTGACAGTCCTATTTATGACAAACGTAGGGCACACCTGAAGCCATCTTGGTTGGAATAAGGTGGTAACTCTTAAAACATTTAATTTAAAAAGGAACAAAATGAGGGGGTTCATTTTGCCATAGAAAGTATGATTAATGCTGCAGGAAGAAAAATAAGGGCACATTTTGAGTGACTTGTCAAATCCTCTTCTATTTCATAAAACAATTCTGACTTGCAGACTGAAACATGCACTTTCAATACCAGCAGCAGACTTCCCTGGTGAGCAGTAGCTTTACTACAGTGATCTAATAAGCAACTAGAGTGCTAACATTCTGAATTTATGGCGAATGTGTGACACATCTGAATGCCTTCTTGATGGAATCAAAGTAAAAAACTGAAAGTATTTCCTACTGAGGAGACCGTAGTAAATGAGGAAATTAGGAAACATCATAACAAATAAGTCTCCCAAAATGGCCACCAGAGACAAAAGAGCCCAAATGTAGCCCAAATATCACCCAGATGTAGCCCAAGTATAGCCCAATGACAGAATGTCCCAGAGTGTTCTAACGAACAACTAGAGCACTAACAGTCTTACTTATGACAAAAGTATGGCACACCTGAAGCCGTCTTGATTGGAATAAAGTGGTAACACTTAAAACATTTAATTTACAAAGGAACAAAATGAGGGGGTTCATTTTGCCATAGAAATTATGATTAGTGCAATAGAAAGAAAAATTAGGGCACATTTTGACTTCTCAAATCCTCTTCTATTTCATGAACAAATTCTGACATGCAGACTGAAACATGCACTTTGAATACCAGCAGCAGACTTCCCTGGTGAGCAGTAGTTTTACTACAGTGATCTAATGAGCAACTTGAGTGCTAACATTCAGAATTTATGGCAAATGTGTGACACATCTGAATGCCTTCTTGATGGAACCAAAATAAAAAACTGAAAGTATTCCCACTGAGGAGACTGCAGTAAATGAGTAAATTAGGAAACTTCATCACAAATAAATCTCCCAAGATGGCCACCAGAGACAAAAGAGCCCAAATGTAGCCCAAATATCACCCAGATGTAGCCCAAGTATAGCCCAATGATAGAATGTCCCAGAGTGTTCTTAAGAACAACTAGAGCGCTTACTGTCTTACTTATGACAAAAGTATGGCACGCCTGAAGCCATCTTGATTGGAATAAACTGGTAACACTTAAAACATTTAATTTAAAAAGGAACACAATGAGGGGGTTCATTTTGCCATAGAAATTATGATTAGTGCTGAAGAAAGAAAAATTAGGGCACATTTTGAGTGACTTCTCAAATCCTATTCTATTTCATTTAAAAATTCTGATATGCAGACCGAAACATGCACTTTTAATACCAGCAGCAGACTTCCGTGGTGAGCAGTAGCTTTACTACAGTGATCTAATGAGCAACTAGAGTGCTAACATTCAGAATTTATGGCAAATGTGGCACATATCTGAATACCTTCTTGATGGAATAAAAGTAAAAAACTGAAAGCATTTCCTACTGAGGAGACTGCAGTAAATGAGGAAATTAGGAAACTTCATAACAAATAAATCTCCCAAGATGGCCACCAGAGACAAAAACCCCAAATGCAGCACAAATATCACCCAGATGTAGCCCACATGTAGCCCAATGACAGAAGTGTGCAAAACACTTATTTTTTGTGTATTTGCAGTTTTATATAGTGCAGACTTGTCATGTATTGGAGTGCTTTACATGAGCATTGGTTACATCACACAAGATCAAATTCATTTTGGTTGTAGACATGGGGAGATTAAGTGATTTGACCAGAATCACAGAATGTTGAGCAGAAGCAGAAACTCCAACCTGGTTCCCCAGTTGCAAAGTCTGCAGCTCTGGAAGTAACACCACATCCTCTCCCCTAGGTGCAACATTTAATCAAGTGGTCAACTGGATAAAAAAACATAAAGATTACAAATAATTTAAAAGTTCTTTGTCGCTATTTGAAAACTCAGAAAATATGTCCTCATTTTAGTTTTTTAGACCACTAACCATAATTTTGATGCAAATAAGACCCTCTCATATATGTAATTTCTAAAGGAAATACTCTAGGTATTACAGTTTTGATTACATCAAGATGACGTCAGGCGTTCCACACTTTTGTAATAAATATAGAATGTTAGCAATCTAGTTGTTCATTGGGATACTGTTGAGAGGCAGAGGCCAGGGGCACTGACTCTAAAAATTGAAGGCAGGTAGGAGAGTGCAGAGGCAACAATTTGACAACACTGGGCAGGCAGGAAGGGCAGTGGCAGCACAACAGACTATGGAGGGCAGTGGAAAGGGGGGCAGGGGCAACAAACCAACAATACAGGACTGGCAAGAGAGGCTGTGGCAATATAATAGACCATTGTGGGCAGAAGGAAGAGGCAGTGGTAGTACAACCATACAAGCCAACAGACCCGTTTCAGCCAGGAAACGTCCAATGTTTTTAAGCTCAAATGGGCTTTATTTGATCTGTCTCCTGTCTACAATCTCTTCTTTTTCAATGTAACTCAAAGGGGAAAATCAATACCCCAGTTTTTTTCAAAATCTTCCTCTTACCAAATTCAAAATGTTCACAAGTATGGTACATTGGATCATGCTAGGCAGGAGGAATTGGGGTAGGGACATGGACTCGGATAACAGAGGACAGGAGGGACATGGAGAGGTGCTCCAAACTGACCCTACAGGGCAGGCATCAGGGTTTGCAGCAGCACAATACACCACACAGCGCATGCGGGACGGGAGTGCAGCACAACAATCCATAGAAAACAATAGGGAGGGGACAGGACCATGCACATGGACAACAGAGAACAGAGGGGAAAGAGGCAATGGTAGCTAGCTGACCATAATGGACAGACAGGAGAGAAAGCTGCAGCATAACAGACCATAAAGGGCAGGAGGGACGGATCAGGGGCATTACAATGGAACAGACAAGCCAGGAGGGAGGGAATAGGGGCCTGCACAAGGAAACAGAGGGCTGGGGGAAAGGGGGCAGGGCAGGAGCAGCAAGATGACCATGGAGGTCAGGCAGGATGGGCACTAGAAACAAGACACACCATGGAGAGCAACAATGAGACTATGATGGCATACACACAGACCATGGAGGGAAGGCAGGAGGGGGTCAGGGGCAGCTAGCAGACCACACCGGGAAGGTGGGAGGGGCCATGGCAGCACAGAAGACCATGCATGGCAAGCGGGAGGGTTAGTGGCAGTACAATGGCTATGATGGGCAAGAAGGAGGGTGCAGGGGCATGCACAAAGGACCATGGAGGATAGAAGGGTGGGTCAGGACCTGGGCACAGACAAGAGAGTTCAGGGGAAGGGGCCTCACAACAGACCACGCAGGGCAGGCAGGAGGAGCAGTTGCAGCACAACAGACCAGGGAGGGCAGAAGGGTGTGGCAGTAAAATGGACCATGGAGGACAGGAGGAAGGGGATAGGGGCATGGCATGTGGACAGGTAGGGTGGAGGTGGCAGGGACAGGTTACAGTCATCTGACAATGCTAGGCAGGTGGGAGGGGAGTGGCAGCTCAACAGAACACTCAGAGTAGATAGGAGTGGCAGGTCCATGGAACATGGTGGGCAAAAAGGATGGAGCCGGGGCATGCACAAAGACATCGGAGGGCAGGGGGAAGGAGAATAGGGGCAGCAAGCTAAGCACAGAGGCTAAGCAGGAGGTCAATGATGGGCCATAGAATTGGGCAATCGAGGGCAGGAGGAGTGGACTGGTATATCATGCTAAATGGAGGGCAATGGCAGCGCATCAGACCATGCATGGCAGGAGGGAGGAGGCTAGTCCATGGATTCAGACAACAGAGGATAGGGAGGAGGTGGAGGGAGGAGGTGGATGGGGCAGCAAGCTAACTGTTCGGAGAAGGTGGGTATTAGGAACGTTATTGTTTTTAAAATGTGTGTCTGTGTGAACTACTTAAAATATGAACAAGTATGCAGCATAATCTCACTTTTATTCAGGAAGAGGAGGACGTTTGTGACTGTGACTCCGGGCTCACTTGGCAGAAACACCCCCTGACCCTCCACCCCCCATCGCAAAATGTAATGCCCATGAAAAGAGTAGGTGATCGCAGTGTTATATAGAACATAGTCCTGAGAGCACGATTGAAAATGAAAACTAGATATAGTATATGGTATAAACTATGCACCAAAAAGTGTGATATAAGATGAACCGGGGCGTGAAATATAATATGCAATACATTGTGCGCAATGACAGATTCATTGGAGAGCGCGAGATAGCACAGGCACTAGCGTGTGCTATGCGATATGCGCCTTGGAGTGTAATATGCACAGGGCAGTGTTGTGTAACCTAACTAGTCTCTAAAGTTTTAATATAAAATATGTGCTGGGGAGTGTAACGTTGCATATGCACTGTGACAAAGATATGGATCCCAGATTGTAATATGTATGGCATAGCGCTGTGCGTTATAACATCGGCATTGAGGAAGGCACGTTAGATGGGGGCAATATAACCCGTGTGAAGGCAAGTGTGGCATGAGATATTCACGGGGCGGTGTCCCTGAGGGCCAACTAGCCCAACAGGTATCTCCAGTATGCGCCAGGGAGCTGCGTTGCAGACAGGTGTTCTGAGGCCACCCCCCTTTTTACACCTCTATGCAATGCAGCTCTGTGGCGCTTACTGGAGGTACCTAGTGGGCTAGTTTGACCCTAGGGACCCTTAGGATTCAAGGGGACTTAATCTCTCAACTTAGTACGGCCACAAGGCGCTTTGACACAGTGGTGAAGGGAGGGGACGGGGTCTGAGGTGACGTGTGCAAACACGCCCTATGGCGCGTTTTAAGTTGGGGAAATAATTCCCCTTCAATCCTGAGGACCCCTGGGGGCTAACTAGCCCACCAGGTGCTTCCAGTAAGCGCCACTGAGCTGCGTTGCAGAGAGGTGGTCCAGCCCGTGCCCCTTTTTACACCTCTCTGCAATGACGCTTACTGGACGTACCTAGTGGGCTATTTTGCCCCTAGGGATCCTCAGGATTCAAGGGGACTTAATCTCCCAACTTAAAAAACGGCCACAGGGCGTGTTTACACAGTGGGGAAGGGAGGGGACGGGGCCTGAGGTGACGTTTGCAAACACGCCCTATGGCGCGTTTTAAGTTGGGGAAATAATTCCCCTTCAGTCCTGAGGACCCCTGGGGGCTAACTAGCCCACCAGGTGCTTCCAGTAAGCGCCACTGAGCTGCATTGCAGAGAGGTGGTCCAGGCCGTGCCAGTTTTTACACCTCTCTGCAACGCAGCTCTGTGGCGCTTACTGGAGGTACCTAGTGGGCTAGTTGGACCCTAGGGACCCTCAGGATTCAAATGAACTTAATCTCCCAACTAAAAACGGCCACAGGGCGTGTTTACACAGTGGTGAAGGGAGGGGACGGGGCCTGAGTTAACGTGTGCAAACAAGCCCTGTGGCGCGTTTTAAGTTGGGGAAATAATTCCCCTTCAATCCTGAGGGGCCCTGGGGGCTAACTAGCCCACCAGGTGCTTCCAGTAAGCGCCACTGCGCTGCGTTGCAGAGAGGTGGTCTAGGCCGTGCCCCTTTTTACATCTCTCTGCAACGCAGCTCTGTGGCGCTTACTGGAGGTACCTAGTGGTCTAGTTGGACCCTAGGGACCCTCAGGATTCAAGGGGACTTAATCTCCCAACTTAAAACGGCCACAGGGCGTGGTTACCCAGTGGGGAAGTGAGGGGACGAGGCCTGAGGTGACATGTGCAAACACGCCCTGTGGAGCGTTTTAAGAGGTAGTTTTAATCCCCTGCCCGATTATATACTAGGGGCTTTTTTCTTCTTTCTGCACATGTCCTATCTCTGTAGGCATAGTTAGAAATTAGCATTTAAAAAACCTTTGAAATTCACTGAAAAAACCATAGGTTTCAGGCACGTTATAGTTAGGAATTAGCATTTAAAAAACCTTAGAAATTCACTGAAAAAACCATAGGTTTCAGGGGCGTTATAGTTAGATGGACTTTTCACTCGTACAAAACCATTGAAATTCCCCCGTTATAGTTAGTTCAGCTAAAACCAAAACTCATTCACTACAGTGGAAGTGGTAAAGGAACTGCACAGAATCTACATATTTCACGACTAGACTTTAATGTCAATGCCTGACTAATTTAATCAACGCATAAGCAAAGACTGGCTTCTAATGTTACTAAAACTTGACAACATGACAGGTTTTAAAACAGTTATCTGTCAGTAAATACACGATGTTGCCAAAGGCTTCTCTCACAATCCTTACCCAAATGCACACAGACTCACAGTGTGATTTTAGACAATCAACACTATCCTAGGACTTTACCAAAACTCATTCACTACTGTGGAAGGGGTAAGGGGACTGCACAAAATCTACATATTTAAGTACAGCACATCAGTGTCAAGGCATGACTCATTTAATCAACATATAAGCAAAGACTGGATTCTTTTTTTTTTTTTTTAAATATTTTTTATTTTCTCGATTCAGCAGCACAATTCATTATTTACAGACCATTATTTGTAACAGAGAAATAAACAAACTCGTACATAGAGACAGAAAAACAAAGCAATCAAAACAATAATGCATTAATACATATATCATTGCTGTATCCAAGTTCTGATCGGTTCCCAAATGGCCGCCCCCAGCTTTTTCTTTGTAATCCCTTTCAATTTATATAATGCCCATTCCATATTATATATAGCAATAAGTTTTGCCCTCCAGCTTGTGAAGGCAGGAGGCTCAGAATCCAGCCACTGGGATGTTATACAAGACCTCAAAACTGACATACAAATAAATTTAAATCCTCTATCGGATGACGACTGCCTACCCATATCTGTACTAAATTCTATTCCAAACAAAACCAAAGAGGCCGTAACAGATATTGGTATTCCCAGAGATTGTGACAGGAACCGTTCAATATCCAGCAGGAGTGGCTGTAAGGCAGGACAGGAGTAGAACATGTGCAGCGAGTCTGCTGCATAGAGTCCACACCTTGAACAATTAGTCCCCTTACCAGCCTTCCACTTTGCTATCCTTCCTGGCGTATAATATAAATTAAACGTGGCCATGTATGATTGACTTCTAAGACTACCAGAAAGCAAGATAGAGCTAGCCGTTCGCATTACCAATTGTAAGTCCAAATTAACTATCGACGCTTTCTCCTCCCATATTGCCTCCTGCCTTCCTAGGTCATCAGCTTGTATTAGCATAAGCTCTGCATATAATTGCCCTATTTTACATTTTCCTTTTATTAAATCCAAGACACGGATTTGTAAGGGGTGACACTTCCCCCCCACAATTGCGGCCTGTAAGGCACTTCTTAATTGCAAGTACTTAAAGAAATCTGCCTTTCCAACCCCGCATCTGCTTTGTAAAGTTGAGAAAGATACGATCTCACCCTGCTCCAGCAAGTCACCTACTAACCTAATACCAAGCTGTGACCACCTACGCATAACGGAATCCTGAAACACCACATAGGATAAGACTGACGAGTCTAACGGTGTATACCGTATAATACAGGGAATCGAAAACAATTTGCAAAGCCTCTTCCAAACTGCATAGGCCGCCTGAATGATTTTAAACCTAGTCTTTTTGTAGTAGCTTGGCTCTAATACTTTTAAAAGTAACCCTTGTGCTGAATTTCCCAAACACCACTCATAAATAGATGGAGAGAAAGCAGGATCCAACACCGTCATCTTGCCCCAAATCAAAACACCCATTAATTGAAACAACGAGGCTGAGTAATACAAATAAAAATTTGGGATAGCCAGACCTCCACGTTCCGATGGCAAATAAAGCCATTTAATTGCCCTTCTAGAGCGGTGGTATCCCCAGAGAAATCATGAACACATCCGTTCTATTCTGTCAAATAATTCTTTTGGAAAGAGGATAGGGATAGCCCGAAACAGATACAGCAATTTAGGAAAGATAGACATTTTCAAAACATTAGCCCTTCCATATAAGGAGAGATGCAGCCGATTAATTCTCTCCAAAATTTTATTTGAGGAAGCAAGTATCGGCTCTACATTAATACTCGGGATGTTTTGGATTTTAGATGAAACAATTATACCCAAATACATAGCCTCTGTGGCCACACCCACCCCTAAATCCACTGGAGACCCAGGTTCTGAGTGCAGCACTTGAGTCTTCCCCAAATTTAGTTTATAACCAGATACTATTCCAAAATTTCCAGTGATAGTCTCGATTCTAGGCATAGCACTGCTCATATCTGATGACAGAACCTCAAGGTCGTCAGCATATGCCAGGACTTTAACTGAGTATGGACTCGAGATTACCGGTAAAATAACCGGGTCCGACTCTAGCCTTGTGTACTACTCGATTTTCCCGGCCCTATTGTGTTGATGGGTGATTAGGGTGACTTCAGTCTCTCTACCATTCATGCCTAAGGGTTAGAGTAGTGAATGAAGTCTATTTACTAGGCACTTCGACATGATCCTGTGTTCTTCCCCATAGATTAGGGCTTGCACACATATCCTAGGGGATAGATTCGTTAGTATTAGGGATAACCTGCCCTGTAGTGAGGGTATTTCATGGAGCCGTGCTGAATTCAGGCCTGGTAGGTCTCAAACGGGGGAGACTCCATCTTTCTTTCTGCTCCGGCAGCTTGAGATGCTTCTAGGTTAAAGGGGATGTTTTAGTTATGAGGTGTTATTCGCTTGGAGAGAACCGGTTCAGACCGGCCCTTATCGAAGGATTGTATTTTTCTTCATGCCGAAGACGCTACATCAGGCCGGCCGGCTGGGAAAGTGTCCTTGGCACGGGGAGGTACAAGAATTTGGTGGGCGGCAGGTTACGGGCCGGAATTTTCCATGAGGAAATGCACCTCTATATTAGTAAAAGTCTGAGGCAGTTACGTGGCACTTACTTCAGTCCGTAGGCGGCATCTAGCCGTTAGCAGTAAAGCTACTACTTATTCCAGGGAAGACAGATGGCAAACTTGAAGGCGGAGAAAAACCGAGAGACAGATACTCTTCTAGCAGAATTGCCAGAGAGGAGAGAGTAGCCGATGAGGAAGAGGTCCCAGTGACTCGGAGAAGGGAGCTACGGAGGTGTGATCTCCAGGCGAGCCGAGGCACAGACGAGAAGGGAACCTAGATGACCATTGAGTGCAGGCTACACACGACTAAGGTGATGTCGACCCCTTTCTTATTAGAGTGTACAACCTAATCTTTCACTTTTCTTTGCAGGTTATGTGTTACACAGTAATGTTATGTGATTGCGTATATAATAAATAATAAAGTATCCAGTTTGTAGTGAATCAACATGTGCTGCGTGTTCTTGTATAAGAGGGTAGCCTATTCTTCTAGTCAGCTGTGACTTGACATGAACAGATGTTAACCCTGATCAGGTAAGTGGTAACTGAATAAGGGAGAGAGGAACCCCTCGAACCAGAGAACAGGTTGTGCTCAAACTGGCAGTTCTTGTGTGATCTGGTAAATAGTAGAACTGATTATGTTATGGTAATCATAGGATGAACTTGTGCTAAGGCTGCCGTCTGGGTAGGAAGTCCTGGGTCCGCCTGGGACCGCGAGGCTGAGGCTGCCGTCTGGGTAGGAAGTCCTGGGTCCGTCTGGGACCGCGAGGCTGAGGCTGCCGTCTGGGTAGGAAGTCCTGGGTCCATCTGGGACCGCGAGGCTGAGGCTGCCGTCTGGGTAGGAAGTCCTGGGTCCGTCTGGGACCGCGAGGCTGAGGCTGCCGTCTGGGTAGGAAGTCCTGGGTCCGTCTGGGACCGCGAGGCTGAGGCTGCCGTCTGGGTAAGAAGTCCTGGGTCCGTCTGGGACCGCGAGACTGAGGCTGCCGTCTGGGTAGGAAGTCCTGGGTCCGTTTGGGACCGCGAGGCTGAGGCTGCCGTCTGGGTAGGAAGTCCTGGGTCCGTCTGGGACCGCGAGGCTGAGGCTGCCGTCTGGGTAGGAAGTCCTGGGTCCGTCTGGGATCGCGAGGCCGCCACTTGTTTTATAAGAGGTCTAGATAGATATATATATATATATATATATATATATATATATATATATATATATATATATATATTAGGAATTCCCTGTCCTTAGGTGGTATATAATAGGCCCTAGGGAGGGGGTAACGTTCTGGCTGGGTTAGAGAGGCTCTGATGAGCGGGTTGTATCTGATCCGAAAACCCAAGCAGAACATTTGGCGTCACGAACCGTTTTCGAAACCTGTGTGCGTCGTGTTGTCTCGTGTTTGCTTTCGGCGTGTGCGTGGTTTTGTTTGTATATTATTTGTGGTATAATTGTGTGTATAGTTTTTCTTCTTCTTTCTTTTCTTTTTCTTTCTTTTCTTCTTTCTTTTTCACGATGTTTTCTAGAAAGTCAAAATCTACTTTTAAGTTGCCCGTTGATATTCCCGGATGGGATTCAACGCCTTATGAAGCCTTAGCCCGTGAGTGGGCTGATTCTACTGGTTTGAGTGAGAATTGGAATTCTTCTTTGGAGCTGGCGGAGCCGGCTAATGTGATTACTTGTTTACAGAAGGCACCCATCTCGAAGGGTGAGGAGATTCCCATTTTGGGGCGCAGAGGTTGGATTGTTCTGTCTGCGTACAGGATTCTGCATGAGAGGTTGTTGAAGCTACAGATATCTCTTAAGGATGTGGAAGCGCACTTTGTTGAGATTCAGAATTCTCATACTTTGTTGCGGTGTCAAAATAAGTTGCTTGCTGACAAACTTGAGACTTACCAGACTATTGCCGAGAGGGCGGCTGTGCGAATTGCCCGTTATAAATACAAGAATCGGCGCGGTCGGGTTTCGACGCGAAAGGTGCGTCTGGTCGTGGCGAAAGCCGGACTGGATTGGAATCCTGATGAATGGGATGGTAATATCTGGAATTCGAGTGATTCTTGTTCCTCGGGTGAGGAATCTGTCAAGCGCGAATCCTCCCGCTCCCGCCATGATTGTAAGCCTGCTTCTCGCACCCCTGATGGTGCACCCCGTGATTGCGCTCGTCCTTCGAGTGGGGTTGATGCTTCTTCCACTGATTGTTCCTCTACGTGTACTGGTCGAGCTCCTTGTGATGCTCATCCCGCGGTCTCGGTGCATCCAGTTTTTCGTCGGAAATTGCAGCAGTCTCCCGCTGCTCCGCAGGGTGTTTCTTTAGACTCTTTAGAGGACTTTACTCAACAGGAAATTAGTGATATTTTGCAGCGATTTCGGCAGCGAGCTGGTGAGACCTTACTCACATGGATGGTGCGCCTTTATGAACTGGGCGCTGCTGGCATTATGTTAGATAATGGCGATTGTTTGAAGTTTTGTTCCTTGAGTTCGGATTCTACTGTACAGGATCATTTTCGTAACTATAATGGTGGTGGTCAAATTTCTTTACTTCAATTGGCGACTGAGGGTTGTAATGTAAAGTACCCTACTGAGTCTGATTGGCCTGTGAATGACAAACCGTGGTATACTTTGCGCGACGCTGCACAACGTCTCAAAGAGGAGGTGATGAAAACGGCAATTTTTCTGGGTACTGCTGACAGGTTGCTTGATGGTTCGTTGACATCTTCTGTGCGGAATCGTATTATTCGTTCTTCCCCTGTTGCTTATAAGCAGGTCATGATGACTTTATTGATTAATCAAACTGGTAACGTGTTATCTACGGTACTGGAATCGGTACGCCAACTCGGTGAGTTAGGCGAGTGGTTTAAACCTGAACGTCAGTCCCGGCCTGACACTCGTACTCCTGGTGACAATAAACTTACTAGACGTGATATCTTTTCTGGTCTTCTGGCCGATGGTGTGCGGAGGGAGGACATTGACGGTGAGACTACTGCTCGTTTGTGGGAGTTGTTTCGCAAACGTGGCTTGGATCGGAAGGAGGGTGCCCGGCGTGTTCGGATGTCTGAGTGTGATCGTGGTGGTTCTGACGGTAGCGGTGATGACGACCGCCGTGGGCGCTCTGTTCGTCGTGATGACCGACGTTATGTACGTGATATGTCCCCCCGTCGAGAGAGAGACAGAGAGAGAGAAGAGGAAAGAGAGAGGGGAAAAAATGATTATATTTACAGCAGACGTAGAGATGATAGGGATCAATCCCCTGAGTTGAGGAGGAGAGAGGATCGTCATAATTTTGCCGATCGAAACCAGCAGTGTACTGCAGAAGACACGAATCCATTTCGTACTGGGAATGGATATGAACAGGAGGTACCGATACCTAAGAAATGTGAGAGTCTTTATCCTGATTTATCCTGGTACACAGAATGCAGTAAACATGACTAGGAAATAGGTCAAGCTCCAGTACACAGATGGGCTCACAGAGATAATAGACCCTATGTAGATATTGAAATTTATTGGAGACATCGTAATATCCAAAGGGCCCGAGCATTGGTAGATACAGGAGCGGAGGCCACTCTTATTCATGGAAAATCAAAGAAGTTTAAAGGTCAGCCTTTTACAATTACCGGATTAGGTGGAAAGGAAACTCCCGCAGTTCAAACCTTACTTGAAATGAGAATAGGTAGAATCCCTAGAAAAGAATACTCTGTACTAGTGGTGCCTCTCTTGGAATTCATAATTGGAATTGATATTTTGAAAGGAATGACTTTGCATTTAGATGATGGATGTTACCAATTTGGAACTACGCATTATATATCGTCCAGGCCTATACGGGTTGGTCGTTTACGAATGCCCCCCATAAAAGTTCCTCAGGCGACAAAAGTGGTTTGTCAGAAGCAGTATCGTATTCCAGGAGGTCATGAGGAGATTAGTACCACTATTCAGGAGTTGGTGGATGCAGGTGTTATAGCCCCAGTTACTTCTGCTTGGAATAATCCTGTTTGGCCTGTACGTAAGAGTGATAATTCTTGGCGTATGACTGTTGATTATCAAGAATTGAACAAACACACACCCTCTTTGACCGTTGCAGTACCGGATGTCATTACTCTACTTGAAAGAATCCAAAAACATCCAGGTACATGGTATGCGTCAATTGATATTGCTAATGCTTTCTTTTCGATTCCGATTGCCCCTGAGTGTCAGGAACAGTTCCGTTTTACGTGGAATGGGCGTCAGATGACGTTTAGAAGTCTTCCTCAGGGCTATGTGCATAGCCCTACAATATGTCACCGGCTGGTGGCAGAGCATTTGGCTGAGGTACCGGTTCATCCGCAAGTCCAGATGTGTCATTATATTGATGATGTTTTGATCCAAGGCGATACACAAGAGGAAGTTCAGACCCAATTGGACAGAGTCATTGGGTGCCTGCGTGAGAAAGGTTGGGAAATCAATCCGGATAAACTACAAGGCCCGTCCCAGGCTGTAAAATTTTTGGGTATTAATTGGCATGAAGGGCACCGTGAAGTGATCCCTCAGGTTAAACAGAAAATTCTTGATTTTGCAGTTCCAAGGAATAGGAAAGAAGCCCAAAGCTTCATTGGTTTATTTGGTTTTTGGCGTCAGCATATTCCTCATTTGAGTCAAATATTGGCCCCCTTGTACCGTGTCACCCGTAAAAAGAATGCATTTGATTGGGATAAACCACAGCAAGATGCGTTCAACCTAGCAAAAGAGGCAATTCAACATGCTTTGGATTTATGGCCCGTACGTGATGGTGAGGTAGATTTGAATGTGTCTGTACAGGGCCTTTATGCGAATTGGAGTTTGTGGCAGAAGCAAGGCAGGAGTAGAGTGCCGTTGGGTTTCTGGACCAAAAAGTTACCTGATGCTGGTGAGCGTTATACACCTTTTGAGAAACAGTTACTTGCATGTTATTGGGCTCTGGTGGATACCGAGCAATTGACTTTGGGACATGATATAGTTTTGCGACCTGAGATTCCTATTATGCAGTGGGTTATGAGTTCGCCGAAAACTCACCGAATTGGACATGCTCAAGAGGCGAGTGTGATTAAATGGAAATGGTATATACGAGACAGGGCACGTGTGGGACAAAAAGGAGTTGCATCTTTACATGAGCAGGTGGCGCGAGCGCCATCGACTGAGACTGAGAGAGTATGTTCCGTACCTTTAGTACAGGAGTCTCCTGTCAAGTGGGGTAGACCTTTTGATGATTTGTCCGCGGAGGACAGGAACCATGTCTGGTTTACGGATGGTTCAGCAAGGTTCATAGGGCCGAAACGGCACTGGAAAGCGGTCTCCTATAATCCGATCACACGAAAACTGCTGAGCACAACTGGTGAAGGTAAGAGCAGTCAATTTGCTGAACTGTATGCTGTTTATCAAATCCTGAAACAAGAATTACCCGGCACATGTCATATTTTCACCGACTCTTGGTCTACTGCCAATGGACTGGCAGTTTGGTTACCGACTTGGCATTCCCATAATTGGGAATTGCATTCAAAACAGTTGTGGGGAAAAGAATTATGGCAGGAGATTTGGGAGATGCTCCCACAGAGTACTGTTACAATCTTCCATGTGGATGCTCACACTCCTATAGATTCTCTTGACAAATTTTTTCATAACATTGCAGATGAGAAATCTAAAATTGCTGAGGCAGTGGTGGACAGGCAAGATTCTGATATTGCGGGATTGGCGAAATGGGCCCACCAGAAGGCAGGACATTTTGGAGAGAAAGCCACTGGCAGGTGGGCTGCTGATCGAGGAATTTATATTCCCTTAGATTTGATCAAGAATGTTATTTTACATTGTCCCATTTGTCAGCATATCAGACAGCGCAAAGTGCCCCAAATTGTTAAAGGTCATTTACATCGCGGGAAACTGCCCGCTCAAATTTGGCAAATTGATTACATCGGTCCACTTCCCATGAGTAGGAATTGTCAATATGTTTGCACTATTGTTGATACATACAGTGGCTTGTTGGTAGCCCTTCCCTTTAAGCAAGCTACCCAATTGAATACCATTAAAACATTGGAATTGATTATCATGTATTATGGTGTACCATTCCAAATTCAATCTGATAATGCATCCCATTTTCGTGGAAGATTGGTACAGGAATTCTGTGTGGAAAACAATATTGACTGGGTGTTTCATGTCCCATACTATCCACAGGCCTCGGGTCTTGTGGAGAGATTGAATGGTCTGCTGAAGGGGCAGCTGCGTAAATTAACTGATGACAAATATAAGAATTGGCGAGACTTTTTGTCCCAAGCGCTATTAATTTTGAATAATCGTCCTTTTCTAAATGCTGAATCTCCACTTATGCGTTTGTTCCCTCCGAATGTTAATGCTCAGCCAAATGAAATCAGAGAGACTGTGATGTACTGGGAGATTACTCCCGGAGCTTTGGCTCCATGTAGAGCGACCCCAGGGTCGGCAGGTTTAGACTTGCATGCCATGGATGACACCGTTATAAAAGGTAAAGATCGGGTCATCATCGCGACCGGTGTTGGTGTTCATATACCACCCGGGAATTTTGGATTAATCGCCCCTAGATCGGGGCTGGCTGTAAAAGGCATTCAGGTACTTGGAGGGGTCATTGACAGTGATTATCAGGGAGAGATTAAGGTGCTCCTGCTAAATAGCAGTGAGGCTGATTTGCTGATCCATCGAACTGACCGAGTGGCTCAATTACTCATAATGCCTGTCTTCAGTGGTGGGATGGTAAAAGGCACTGCCCCAACTTTGCTAACTGTACGAGGCCAGAAAGGTTTTGGCTCCACAGATAACCCTGGGGCCAGGGTTTGGGTGCAGTCGCCTAAGACTCCCCCTGAACAGGCAGAGGTCATCGCCACCGGTCATGATAACACCATTTTAGTTATGAGACCAGGGAAAGATAGCTGGGATGCGGTCCCGGCTGACAAATGTTACTTACGAGAATGATTAATGCCTGTATTTGATTCTCTTTCAGATCATTCTTTGGACTGTTGCTGTCGCCGGACTATTTTCGGGTTGGTTCGACGAGAGAGGAGGACTCCCGTCAACCCGGGATGAGCTACGCGCCCGAGTGTCGCGTTCCCTCGCTGCGTGGGATTCGTCATCGAACTTTTGGACCCTACTGGCGAAAAGGGTGACCGATGCCCCTCACTTTTGTTTGACGCCGATGAGATCTGTACACGACATCTTAGCGACCTGTCTGGTTGCTGTCCCTGCTTCGCTGGAAACTCTAACTAATATTTTCAACATTTCAAAGGCTCGCCCCAATGTTCTTCTGGGCGATTTTGCCACCCATGCGTATTGCCCCTTATGTACTGAACTACCGGACCAGATACCCCCCGTCCAGTCCCAAATAGTTACCTATAATATCACACAAGGAGATATGTGTTTTTTCCTTACATGTAATCCTAGTGCAATTTCTGAATGTCTACGTCTGAAATTGAATGGTGCTACTTCCTTCACCCTTCATGAGCGAACTTTGTGCTTTCAAAGGACACCGAAAACATGTGCTTCGGTCCTGAAACTTCTACAGTCCTATCTGACATGCTGTTAGACGCCCAGGGTGAACGGAGAGCCATCTTGCAAAATCGAGCGGCCATTGATTATCTTTTGCTTAAACATGGACACGACTGCTCCGATTTTGAGGGTCTTTGTTGTTTTAACTTGTCTGATCATACACAATCTATTCGCGCTCACATAGACAGGCTACATGACTTGACGGAGGAAGTTAGAAAACACATTGACCAGGGCTGGTTTGACTGGCTCTTCAATTGGTTACCTGACCTGTATCTGTTACGTCGAATATTAGGAGGTATTCTAATTACCATCGCTGTTTTGATTTCTATTTGTTGCTTTATTCAGTGTATTCCTTCACTACTTCAATTTTGCACATTTGGTACTAGACATAGATCAGTTAGCTTTGTTTCGTATTATTCCTCCACAGATGTTAGTTCTGTTTAATGAATGTATAATAGACTGAAGTCAAGGGTGAAATGTACTGCTCGATTTTCCCGGCCCTATTGTGTTGATGGGTGATTAGGGTGACTTCAGTCTCTCTACCATTCATGCCTAAGGGTTAGAGTAGTGAATGAAGTCTATTTACTAGGCACTTCGACATGATCCTGTGTTCTTCCCCATAGATTAGGGCTTGCACACATATCCTAGGGGATAGATTCGTTAGTATTAGGGATAACCTGCCCTGTAGTGAGGGTATTTCATGGAGCCGTGCTGAATTCAGGCCTGGTAGGCCTCAAACGGGGGAGACTCCATCTTTCTTTCTGCTCCGCCAGCTTGAGATGCTTCTAGGTTAAAGGGGATGTTTTAGTTATGAGGTGTTATTCGCTTGGAGAGAACCGGTTCAGACCGGCCCTTATCGAAGGATTGTATTTTTCTTCATGCCGAAGACGCTACATCAGGCCGGCCGGCTGGGAAAGTGTCCTTGGCACGGGGAGGTACAAGAATTTGGTGGGCGGCAGGTTACGGGCCGGAATTTTCCATGAGGAAATGCACCTCTATATTAGTAAAAGTCTGAGGCAGTTACGTGGCACTTACTTCAGTCCGTAGGCGGCATCTAGCCGTTAGCAGTAAAGCTACTACTTATTCCAGGGAAGACAGATGGCAAACTTGAAGGCGGAGAAAAACCGAGAGACAGATACTCTTCTAGCAGAATTGCCAGAGAGGAGAGAGTAGCCGATGAGGAAGAGGTCCCAGTGACTCGGAGAAGGGAGCTACGGAGGTGTGATCTCCAGGCGAGCCGAGGCACAGACGAGAAGGGAACCTAGATGACCATTGAGTGCAGGCTACACACGACTAAGGTGATGTCGACCCCTTTCTTATTAGAGTGTACAACCTAATCTTTCACTTTTCTTTGCAGGTTATGTGTTACACAGTAATGTTATGTGATTGCGTATATAATAAATAATAAAGTATCCAGTTTGTAGTGAATCAACATGTGCTGCGTGTTCTTGTATAAGAGGGTAGCCTATTCTTCTAGTCAGCTGTGACTTGACATGAACAGATGTTAACCCTGATCAGGTAAGTGGTAACTGAATAAGGGAGAGAGGAACCCCTCGAACCAGAGAACAGGTTGTGCTCAAACTGGCAGTTCTTGTGTGATCTGGTAAATAGTAGAACTGATTATGTTATGGTAATCATAGGATGAACTTGTGCTAAGGCTGCCGTCTGGGTAGGAAGTCCTGGGTCCGTCTGGGACCGCGAGGCTGAGGCTGCCGTCTGGGTAGGAAGTCCTGGGTCCGTCTGGGACCGCGAGGCTGAGGCTGCCGTCTGGGTAGGAAGTCCTGGGTCCGTCTGGGACCGCGAGGCTGAGGCTGCCGTCTGGGTAGGAAGTCCTGGGTCCGTCTGGGACCGCGAGGCTGAGGCTGCCGTCTGGGTAGGAAGTCCTGGGTCCGTCTGGGACCGCGAGGCTGAGGCTGCCGTCTGGGTAGGAAGTCCTGGGTCCGTCTGGGACCGCGAGACTGAGGCTGCCGTCTGGGTAGGAAGTCCTGGGTCCGTTTGGGACCGCGAGGCTGAGGCTGCCGTCTGGGTAGGAAGTCCTGGGTCCGTCTGGGACCGCGAGGCTGAGGCTGCCGTCTGGGTAGGAAGTCCTGGGTCCGTCTGGGATCGCGAGGCCGCCACTTGTATTATAAGAGGTCTAGATATATATATATTCACTGAAAAAACCATAGGTTTCAGGGGTGTTATAGTTAGCTGGACTTTTCACTTGTACAAAACCATTGAAATTCCCCCGTTATAGTTAGTTCAGCTAACTATAACTCGCGCGCCCGCAATGCACTGCTGATGACGTCACATATTACATCACTCATGACATGGTCAGTGACATCACTCATGACATCACTGATGACATCTCAAATGACATCACTGATGACATCACTGATGACATCATCCAGTGAATGTGTGTTATTCTGAAAATTAAATATGTTTTATATATGTATATCTCAAGGTCGATGGAAGAATAAATGGGTATATAAGTGTCTAAATGGATGAGTTGTTTTTGAAAAATTGATTGTGTAACTGACTGATTAAGTGTATCATAGTGAATACATGGCTTAGTGAGTAATGTTTAAATATGTAAATATCTGTATCAGTCTCTCACTTTGTGTATAAGTGGCTGCATGGGTTGGTGAGTAGCTACATGGGTGTCTATATAGGTTATTAGTTGGTTTTTTGAGTATCAGTCTGAGTGTCTGCATGGTTCGGTGGGGGTATTATGTAGTGCATAGGTGCATGAATGAGTGACTCACTTTTTGTATGTGTTGAACACAGTATGTGTGCAGGACTGTATGGGTGGATGAGTGTGTGTATGGGTGTGTTAGTGAGTGAATGACTGTCTCAATAGTGTCTTTATGAGTAACTACATATGTTTTAAACTAGTATATGTGACTATTGGTGTATATATGTGAGTATATGTGAGAGTGAGAGATTGAAAGAGTTCCTGTATGAATAAGTATGTGTTTCTATAAGTGATTGTTTAAAAGACTAAGTATGTGTAAGTTTCCGTAGAAGTAAGTGTGGTGGTGTGTGTATAACTGTATATGCAAGTAAATGTATGTTTGATTCTTTATTAGCATGAGTGACTATGTGTGTGAGTAACTCTATGGATGAGTGGCATTGTGTAACAGGATGTATAGGTGTATGAGTACATATGATGAGTGAGTACATGTATGAGTGACTGTATTGGACTGTTGGTGAATGAGTGGATGTGTATGTGGATCTTAGAATTACTGAAGAGGTTGTTGTAACTGGTATTGGTATGTCCATTGTTTTGAAAATTTTAGTCTCTATTTTTGAATGTGTGTATCAAAGGTTATATTAGGGTGAGAGGAGGTCTGCCACTCTATCACAAGGATGATCAGTGATGTCATCAGTGATGTCATTTGAGATGTCATCAGTGATGTCATGAGTGATGTCACTGACCATGTCATGAGTGATGTAATATGTGACGTCATCAGCAGTGCATTGCGGGCGCGCGAGTTATAGTTAGCTGAACTAACTATAACGGGGGAATTTCAATGGTTTTGTACAAGTGAAAAGTCCAGCTAACTATAACACCCCTGAAACCTATGGTTTTTTCAGTGAATTTCTGAGGTTTTTTAAATGCTAATTCCTAACTATAACATGCCTGAAACCTATGGTTTTTTCTGTTAATTTCAAAGGTTTTTTAAATGCTAATTTCTAACTATGCCTACAGAGATAGGACATGTGAAGAAAGAAGAAAAAATGCACAGAAAGAAACAAAAGAAGTGCAGAAAGAAGCAACAGAAGTCCTCAAATACGAAGATAAGCGCAGGAAGAAGGATAACGTGCAGAAAGAACAAAAAGAAGAGCAGAAAGAAGCCTTGTTGCAAAATCATCCTGTACCCTCATCTTTTTCAGACGGATACTGGTGGTAACTGAGTCTGACTAACCAGTCCTAGAGCCAGTGCTATGTTAAAAGACACTTAGAATACAGTGAAAACACCTACATACACTAGGGAACATTATGCGTTGGGGTCCCCCTGTGATTAGCCTTACCTCCTCTATAAGCCCCTAGTATATAATAGGGCATGGGGATTAAAACTACCTCTTAAAACAGGCCACAGGGCGTTTTTGCACACGTTAACTCAGGCCCCGTCCCCTCCTTTCACCATTGTGTAAACACGCCCTGTGTCCGTTTTTAGTTGGGAGATTAAGTTCATTTGAGTCCTGAGGGTCCCTAGGGTCCAACTAGCCCACTAGGTACCTCCAGTAAGTGCCACAGAGCTGCGTTGCAGAGAGGTGTAAAAAGTGGCACGGCCTGGACCACCTCTCTGCAATGCAGCTCAGTGGCGCTTACTGGAAGCACTTGGTGGGCTAGTTAGCCCCCAGGGGCCCTCAGTATTGAAGGGAAATTATATCCCCAATTTAAAACGTGCCATGGTGCGTGTTTGCACACGTCACCTCAGGCCCCGTCCCCTCCCTTCACCACTGTGTAAACGCGCCCTGTGGCTGTTCTAAGTTGAGAGATTAAGTCCCCTTGAATCCTAAGGGTCCCTAGGGTCACACTAGACCACTAGGTACCTCCAGTAAGCGCCACAGAGCTGCGTTGCAGAGAGGTGTAAAAAGGGGCTTGGCCTCAGAACACCTGTCTGCAGCGCAGCTCCCTGGCGCATACTGGAGATGCCTGTTGGGGGCGCGTTTGCAGAGTGCTGCATGGAGGGGGCATGGCCTCCGGCACGATGCCAGTCTTTTATTTATTTTATTTTTTTAAGAAGGGGGGCTGTGTGGTTCCCCTTCTTATTCTAATTTATTGGCCCTGATGACCCCATCCCCCAGGGCCTGTCTCCTAATTATATTTTTTTGACCCCAATCCCCAGGGCCGGCCACTGTTTTTTATTATTTTTAAAAAATATATATTTATAGACACACCTAGGACATGCTGGACAAACCGTACGTACCTATCACCATGACGATTTGCGTGATATTCATTAAAAGGCGACTATGCATGCAATTAATCCACGTGGAATGTATTTACACCACTAGTGAAGCTCTGACATGTCTGATGCTCTACCGTGCCTAATCCCGGTAGACACCCTTGTCGTTTATTTATGCAAACATGGGTAGCTATTGACGGGCACATTTAATACACATGCACACCAAGCCATTCAAAGGGGATTCGACAAAAATTCGACCAAAACTATGCAAGAAACCCCCCTCACAGTTAATAAAACACACATCCACTGCCGGATGTGTAATACTTTTTATTTTACTCTCTGGAAAGGGGACGAACATCACTTGCGAGTCACAGCGTGCTCCTGACAGAGCCCAATGCTGTGTTACACCCACCATTGCCTGCCGAGTGCCACACACCTCTGTATTGTATTCCACTAGCTAGTGCATATGCTATGACACTCTCTAGCCCATGTGCACTGTAACACCACCCCGTGAAAATGTCATGCCACACTTGTCTTCGCACGGGTTATATTGCCCCATCTAACGTGCCTTCCTCGATGCCTATGTTATAACGCACAGTGCTATGCCATACATATTACAATTTGGGATCCATATCTTTGTCACAGTGCATATGCAACGTTACACTCCCCAGCACATATTTTATATTACAACTTTAGAGACTAGTTAGGTTACACAACACTGCCCTGTGCATATTACACTCTAAGGCGCATATCGCATAGCACGCGCTAGTGCCTGTGCTATCTCGCGCTCTCCAATGAATCTGTCATTGCGCACAATGTATTGCATATTATATTTCACGCCTGGTTCATCTTATATCACACTTTTTGGTGCATAGTTTATACCATACACTATATCTAGTTTTCATTTTCAATCGTGCTCTCAGGACTATGTTCTATATAACACTGTGTTCACCTACCCTTTTCACGGGCATTACATTTTGCAATAGGGGGTGGAGGGTCAGGGGGTGTTTTTGCCAAGTGAGCCCGGAGTCACAGTCACTAACGTCTTCTTCTTCCTGAATAAAAGTGAGATTATGCTGCATACTTGTTCATATTTTAAGTAGTTTGCACAGACAAAATGTTTTAAAAACAATAAAGTTTCTAATACCCGCCTTCTCTGAACAGTTAGCTTGCTGCCCCATCCCCCTCCTCCCTATCCTCTGTTGTGTGAATCCATGGACTAGCCTCCTCCCTCCTGCCATGCATGGTCTGATGTGCTGCCACTGCCCTCAATTTAGTATGATGTACCAGTCCACTCCTCCTGCCCTCCATTGCCCAATTCTATGCCCCATCATTGACCTCCTGCTTAAACTCTGTGCTTAGCTTGCTGCCCCTATTCTCCTTCCCCCTGCCCTCCGATGTCTTTGTGCATGCCCCTGCTCCATCCTTTTGCCCACCATGTCCCATGGACCTGCCACTCCTATCTACTCTGAGTGTTCTGTTGAGCTGCCACTCCCCTCCCACCTGCCTAGCATTGTCAGATGACTGTAACCTGTCCCTGCCACCTCCACCCTGCCTGTCCACATGCCATGCCTCTATCCTCTTCCTCCTGTCCTACATGGTCCATTGTACTGCCACACCCTTCTGCCCTCCCTGGTCTGTTGTGCTGCAACTGCTCCTCCTGCCTGCCCCGTGTGGTCTGTTGTGAGGCCCCTTCCCCTGAACTTTCTTGTCTGTGCACAGGTCCTGACCCTCCCTTCTATCCTCCATCGTCCTTTGTGCATGCCCCTGCACCCTCCTTCTTGCCCATCATAGCCATTGTGCTGCCACTAACCCTCCCACTTGCCATGCATGGTCTTCTGTGCTGCCATGGCCCCTCCCACCTTCCCTGTGTGGTCAGTTAGCTGCCCCTGACCCCCTCCCACCTTCCCTCCATGGTCTGTGTGTATGCCATCACAGTCTCACTGTTGCTCTTCATGTTGTGTCTTGCTTCTAGTGCCCATCCTGCCTGACCTCCATGGCCATCTTGCTGCTCCTGCCCTGCCCCCTTGCCCCCAGCCCTCTGTTTACATGTGCAGACCCCTACTCCCTCCCTCCTGGCTTGTCTGTTCCATTGTAATGCCCCTGATCCGTCCCTCCTGCCCTTTATGGTCTGTTATGCTGCAGCCTTCTCTCCTGTCTGTCCATTATGGTCAGCTAGCTACCATTGCCTCTTGCCCCTCTGTTCTCTGTTGTCCATGTGCATGGTCCTGTCCCCTCCCTCTTGCTTTCTATGGATTGTTGTGCTGCACTCCCGTCCTGCATGCACTGTGTGGTGTATTGTGCTGCTGCAAACCCTGATGCCTGCCATGCAGGGTCAGTTTGGTGCACCTCTCCATGTCTCTCCTGTCCTCTGTTATCCAAGTCCATGTCCCTATCCCATTTCCTTCCATGATCCAATGTACCATACTTGCGAACATTTTGAACTTGGTAAGAGGGAGATTTTGAAAAAAAACTGGGGTATTGATTTTCCCCTTTGAGTTACATTGAAAAAGAGGATATTGTAGACAGGAGACAGATCAAATGAAGCCCATTTGAGCTTAAAAACATTGGACGTTTCCTGGCTGAATCGGGTCTGTTGGCATGTATGGTTGTACTACCATTGCCTCTTCCTTCTGCCCACAATGGTCTATTACATTGCCACAGCCTTGAAGGAGGGTAGATTTTGTATCACAGGGGGCCCCTGGCCCGTTCTGTCCACACCTGAAGTATGAGACCCTTGTCCTTGCCCTGCCAGCCGCATTTGTAGGCCGTATTAAATTGACCAGCGGGTCCTGTGTTGCTATATAATTATCCTGAGACATCCTTACCACTCAGCCAGCATAAAACCCCTGTGTAGGCCCTTCTGTTCAATATGTAGGCCTCTTTGTTAAATTGACCATAGCTCTGCAATTTTAGTGTATAGCAGTCTGAAGGCAGGTCTGCGAGGCCTTCTGCTCCAAACTAGTAGCCCCCACCCTACCCGAGTGCTCCGTGCTCGGTATCAAAGTTCAACATCCCCCTGAAGCTGTCGACATACAGTAGGCTGCATCCTGGACTGGTACTTGCTTCCTGGGCAGGTTTCCCGCTTTTAAGGAAGTGGCAACCGCAGAGCGTCAAGTTAGGAGAACTGAGGAGATTTTATACATGAATATATTGAATTCCTGTACAATACCCATTATTTTCTGCTTGCTCTATGGAACTTACGATAAGCGATTGGCCTGAGAGACTGACCTTTTCACCCAGTCCATTGTCAGCATTAAGTGGGTAAATGACGAAATGTCTGGTAAAATCTGCAGACGAAGCTTTTGGGTAGCATACGTAGGTAGATGTAGCGTGCAAAGGAGCCCACAAAATGATATAAAAAGGGAGCACCCACAGATATCGACGGACAACCTCGCCGTCTGTATGTAGGTTAACAGGCTGTGCAGGTTTTCCCCAAGAACTGGGAGCTCTTGTCTTCCTTTGCTTAAAATGTCTTGCTCTGCTTTGCTTGAAGTATCTTATTCTATTTTACCTATATGAAATGTCATGTTATGTTTAACCATTGTTCTCTTTACTTTTGCATTTAAAAGATGTTGTATTGTAATTGCAGGAATGCTTGCTCTAAGAGTAAATGTGAGTGTCCCTAGGTAACATTTTCCTTGGTGTAACTTGTTTCTCATGATGCATTTATAGATGTGTTTTCTCTCTCTCTCTGTCAGTCCATTAATTGAGATACAGAGAATATCATGACAGCTGTATGATTATCTGGATTCTGTATTTTGTACTTTATGTCTCTATTCTGCGGTTTCTTTGAAGTTGCATCTTCTCATTAAACTGCCATTGTATTCTGCCTCCAATTCCATGTCTCATATGTCTGTTTTCTTCATTTTTGGAGCAAGCGTTCCTAGGCACCCCGGCTCAAATTAAGGTGCCCCTTTTGTCCCTGACTCACTCTCCTGCTCAGTTCTGTGGTGGCTCCCGGGGCTCTGGGGACCGCCCCTAGCTTCCTTGACCCGTAATAGATCTTCCCTCCAACAGCCTCTCTTGCAAGTCCTGTATTGTTGGTTTGTTGCCCCTGCCCCCCTTTCCACTGCCCTCCGTAGTCTGTTGTGCTTCCACGGCCCTTCCTGCCTGCTCAGTGTGGTTAAATTGTTGCCTTTGCACCCTCCTACCTGCCTTCAATTTTCAGAGTCCGTGCCCCTGGCCTCTGCCTCTCAACAGTATCCTAATGAACAACTAGATTGCTAACATTCTATATTTATTACAAAAGTGTGGAACGCCTGACATCATCTTGATGTAATCAAAACTGTAATACCTAGAGCATTCCTTTAGAAATTACATATATGAGAGGGTCTTATTGGCATCAAAATTATGGTTAGTGCTCTAAAAGACTAAAATAAGGACATATTTTCTGAGTTTTCAAATAGCGACAAAGCACTTTTAAATTATTTGTTATCTTTATGTTTTTTTATCTAGTTGACAACTTGATTAAATGTTGCACTTAGGGGAGAGGATGTGGTGTTACTTCCAGAACTGCAGACTTTGCAACTGGGGAACCAGGTTGAAGTTTCTGCTTCAGCTCGACATTCTGTGATTCTGGTCAAATCACTTAGTCTCCCCATGTCTACAACCAAAATGAATTTGTTCTTGTGTGATGTAACCAATGCTCATGTAAAGCACTCCAATACCTGACAAGTCTGCACTATATAACACTGCAAAAACACAAAATAATAAGTGTTTTGCACACTTCTGTCATTGGGCTATATTTGGGCTATATCTGGGTGATTTTGGGCTACATTTGGGCTCTTTTGTCTCCGGTGGCCATCTTGGGAGATTTATTTGTTATGAAGTTTCCTAATTTCCTCATGTACTGCAGTCTCCTCAGTCGGAAATGCTTTCAGTTTTTTACTTTGATTCCATCATGAAGGTATTCAGATATGTCACACATCTGCCATGAATTCTGAATGTTAGCACTCTAGTTGCTCATTAGATCACTGTAGTAAAACTACTGTTCACCATGGAAGTCTGCTCCTGGTATTAAAAGTGCATGTTTCAGTCTGCATGTCAGAATTTTTTAATGAAATAGAAGAGGATTTGAGAAGTCACTCAAAATGTGCCCTCATTTTCTTTCTTCAGCATTAATCATAATTTCTATGGCAAAATGAACCCCCTCATTGGGTTCCTTTTTAAATTAAATGTTTTAAGTGTTACCAGTTTATTCCAATCAAGATGGCTTCAGGTGTGCCATACTTTTGTCATAATGAAGACAGTAAGTGCTCTAGTTGTTTTTAAGAACATTCTTGGACATTCTGTCATTGGGCTATACTTGGGCTACATCTGGGTGATATTTGGGCTACATTTGGGCTCTTTTGTCTCTGGTGGCCATCTTGGGAGACTTATTTGTTATGAAGTTTCCTAATTTCCTCATTTACTGCAGTCTCCTCAGTAGGAAATACTTTCAGTTTTTTACTTTGATTCCATCAAGAAGGCATTCAAATGTGTCACACATTTGCCATAAAATCAGAATGTTAGCACTCTTTTTGCTCATTAGATCACTGTAGTAAAGCTACTGCTCACCAGGGAAAACTGCTGCTGGTATTGAAAGTGCATGTTTCAGTCTGCATGCCAGGATTTGAGAAGTCACTCAAAATGTGCCCTAACTTTTTCTTTCTGCAGCACTAATCATACTTTTTATGGAAAAATGAACCCCCTCATTTTGTTCCTTTTTAAATTAAATGTTTTAAGAGTTACCACTTTAATCCAAGCAAGATGGCTTCAGGTGTGCCATACATTTATCCTAAGTAGGACGGTTAGCGCTCTAGTAGTTCTTTGGAACACTCTGGAAAGCTGCAGTAGAACACAAAGGAATCAACTGACAGTCTCTGCCCTTGTTGGATGTACATGTTTTACTGAGAATGTCAGACTTCATTCTCACATGACTGAGAAAGATAATGTGAATTTACAGAAAATAAGCTCTTCAGTTTAGCTTATAGATCACCTTCCAAACCTCTGTGGTAAAAGCATGGGAAAATATTTTTCACTCAATCATGATATCCCAGCAGAAGGCTTTTTCACATGGTGAAATCACCTTAGAACATACCACAATTCCTAAAATGAGTATGGTACCATCAACAAATGATTTATAATGTAACTAAAGTCTTAAAATCTTCTATTAACTGCAATGCTTTTTAATGAGGTGCTAGCATGTATATTGGTCCCAAGATGGCTGCCAACACTTCTTGGATGAAGTGCTGACAGCCAATCAGATCTCAGGATGAGATGTGTGGTTAGGCTCCGCCCACATATATATATTGATTTAAATGCTATTTTCTCAGGAACTACTGAACAGATTTACACCAGACCTACAAAAGGCACTTCCTTGACCTGAGGACTACCTCTCTGCCAAATTTCAAGTAACTCTGTTCAGCCGTTCTGGCTGTAGCTGTGTCTAAAGGTCCTATGGAAAAATGCATGGGAAAAACGCGTTTTGGGACCCCCCTTTTTTCTCAGCCCCCGCTTGACGAATCCCCCCGAGACTTTCAGGGTAGGAGCGGAGCGTAGCGCCCCACCTATTTTGAAAATTTCGCGAGGATTCATCGACCGGCGCCAAAGTTATTCCAAATAGAATGTTGCGGATTTCCTATGGAAACAGGGTCCTAACTATAACTATCTACTGGCGACCGCCAGTAGATAATATATATATATATATATATATATATATATATATATATATATTAGGAATTCCCTGTCCTTAGGTGGTATATAATAGGCCCTAGGGAAGGGGTAACGTTCTGGCTGGGTTAGAGAGGCTCTGATGAGCGGGTTCTATCTGATCCGAAAACCCAAGCAGAACACCTTGCAATGAGAGGATCAATAAACAGAGCAAACAGAAGTGGTGAGCAGGGGCACCCCTGACGTGTGCCTCTACTAATCAAAAAAGTCTGTGTCTCCTCCCCTCCCAGTCGAACCCTTGCTCTCGGAGTTAGATACATTGACTGTATTGCCCGTATATATCCGCTGGGAAACGACTTCCATCTCATTACGGCCCATAGAAACTCCCAAGAGACCCTGTCGAATGCTTTTTCAGCATCCAACAGGGCCACCCCAACAGAGGCATTCGTTGCCTGAGCCCAGTCGAATATCGTGATAAGTCGCCTAACATGATCCGTGGTCCCCCTCCCAGCTATAAACCCATGTTGTTGTAATGAAACAAGGGGGCTGATCATGTCTCCCAATCTCGTTGCCAGACACTTCGAGTAGATCTTATTATCGGCATTAATTAACGAGATCGGTCTATACGAGGAGAGCTCCTGAGGATCCTTTCCCTTTTTTTTAAAGACTACTATTATAGTTTGAGACCAAGAGGCCGGAGGAATCCCAACAAATGCTGATTGAAAAACTAAGGTCATTATCCTCTCTAGTTCCCTCTTAAATTTAATATAAAACTCCAGGGGGATCGAATCTGATCCCATAGCCTTCCCCACTGCTAATGACATCATTGCCTTTTCAATCTCCTCTGGAGAAAGCTCCTCCGTTAGTGCCCCTTTATCCTGTTCCTTTACCCCCACGCAGACCACTCCTGCTAGATACCCCTCAGCACTTACGACTGATTCAGATGTATATAATTTTTCGTAGTATTTTCTAAAAGCGTCCTGGATCAGGGAAGGAGTCTCCGCCATATTTCCCTCAGAATCTTTAATCTTATCTATCCTAGAATCCACCTCCCTTTGGCGTAATCTATTGGCAAGAACCTTACCAACCTTTTCACCATACTCATAAAGCTCTCTCCTATGTATTTGGTAGCTAGCAGCCACCACATCTGCATAGCCTTGGTAGATTTTCGCCCGACAAGCTGCCACCTCTGCTTGAGCATCCTTTACCCTCCCACCAATCTTTATCTCTCGCACCAGTTTTTGCTCCAGCCGAGAGAGAGTCCCTAAATCATCTAAAACCTTTAGGCGCTCTATCTTACGCTTCCTTGCAGCAAATCTTAATGTCTCACCTCTTATCCCCGCCTTCAACGCGTCCCAAACAATATCTATCCTTGCTGATCCTATATTCGTCTGGATAAATTCGGGGATCCATTTTGCCATCCAATTACAATAATCCTCGCTGAGCAGGAGCTTTCTATCAAATGTCCATTTTTTAGACCTGACCATTAAGCCCGAAAATTCGAACTCCAAGACTACCGGATTGTGATCTGATATAATTTTAGGAAGAATCCTAATTGAAGCCCTCGATAAAACATCACCAGATACCAAAAAATAATCTAGCCGTGCCATTTTCACATGTGGGGCAGAGAAATACGTAAATCCATCCTGGCCAGCGTTGAGTTCTGCCCATACATCATATAACCCTTGATCCTGGACAAGCGCCTGCAGACTCCTAAATCCTCGCGGCTTCCTGCCAGTATACGCCTCGGCTATCCTTAAGTTCACCTGTGAATGAAGATGTATATTTAAATCGCCACAAACAATCATGGGATGTGGAAAAAATGATAATTCTGTGTTAATCGATTGAAAGACGTCTGGGTCATCCGTGTTTGGAGCATATACAGAACATAATGTAATAACTTGATGTGAAACCAGCGCCTCTATCATTACCCAACGTCCTAAATTATCAGCTTTATACTTCTTCATTTTAATTAACCCCTTTTTGGCAAGAACCGCAACACCCTTAACGTTAACTGTCTGCGTAGTACAAGCCAATAGCTCAAGACCTAAAGAGCCGAGCCATACCCTATTTGCCCATGCAATATGTGTCTCCTGCAGAAATAAAAGGTCCCATGAACTTGAGTATATAATTCTGGACAAAACTCTTCTTTTCCCAGGGTCATTCAACCCACAGATGTTAAGTGAACAGCAAATTAGTTTCCTCATCCCGCATCCTTATCAATTTTAATGCCAGAAACCTACCATTATACAATCTACCCCAACGAGCATCGGATTTTTTTTATTTTTCCCCAGCATCTTGCATGGCATATAATATCTAATACATCCAACATAATTAATACAATTGATACAGCAAATTTCCTTTTACATAATAAAACTATTTTTAATCTTGACACATGTAGACCTGTATATTTTAACTGAGACGATCTGATAAAGACTATACAGAATAAAGATTGTGCTTTCTGCTGAACCCATTGACCCCTGCACCCTCCATCCCCCTCCCCCCCTCCCAACACCCCGAACCCCCCCTCCATCCCCCCTCCACCCACCCCCCTCACACCACCCATATGGAGCATTGGGAATTCCTTCCCTTAGTGATGACAAAGCCCAATGCCCAACCTCCACCTCCCAACAGCCACCTTCATCATGAAGAAGAACAACCTATTATCCAACCAACCACCCACAGCCCTATAACCCAAAGAAGACATAAAGAAGAAAAAGCTCAGTATCCCACATCCTTCGAGCTACCCTACTCTATTCGCTGACCCTCCAAAATAACCTAGAACCCCTCTAAAGTACACTGGTGACCCTAACATGATGCCTCACACAGTGCCTAATAACGCACCTAATAGCACACCACCACAGCATAATATGTAAGGCGACTAATATAGGCGGCTAATATAGGCCACCAGCCAAAAAGACTTATCACCTTATCCAATTTCTCACATAGACTGAAGGTGCTCTTTTGCTTTTATCTCTGAGATGAAAAACTGACTCCGACCAGCCTTCACAACCTTCAGTTTAGCCGGGTTCTGCAAAAACACCTGAGCCCCCTTAGCCTGAAACTCTGGAATAAGCTGCCTGAGCCTCCATCGCTGCCCAACCGTGTCCTGACAGAAATCCGGGCGTACAAAAAACTCACACCCCTTAGCACTTCTCTTTTTGTTTGGCCGTGCTAAATCATAGAGCTCCTCTCTCGCTCTGAAATTACACAGTGAAATCAAAATAGCCCTAGGAAATTCCGAGCTCTGTCCCCTCTTTTGCACAAACGGAAATCTATGTGCCCTTTGGACTTCCCTTTGCCAGTCCCAGTGCCCCAGCTCCGGGAATGCCTCTGAGAGCAGTTCCACCATAAACCGTAGCGGGTCCGCCCCCTCTTTCCCCTCCGGCACACCCAAAACTCTTAAATTGTTTCGTCTGGACCTATTTTCAAGGTCGGTTATTTTCCAATGGAGCTCATCCCTATGCGTCTTAAGGGATCCTATTGTCTCCTTCTGAGCGCATAGTTCGTCTTCCAGTGTAGAGATCCTTGTTTCGGCCTCATCCATCCTTGTAACCACCTCCGAGCAGGTTTTAGCCACCCGTCTTACAGCGTTCTGCTGTCGCTTACATGCATTTTGAGTACGTAAAAGTCCAGCCTGTGTCTCTGCTCTGTGGGTCATAATCAAGTCATAAATAGTGGCCAATGCGATCTCCTCTGGAGCTGGTACTGATACTGGTACTGAGACGGAGCTTCTTCGCACTGATTGATCCTGTAGGGTAATTCCACCCGATACGGCAGAGGCAGCATAATTAGGAGAGTTCTGTTCATCCCAGGCAGAAGAGGTCACTGACCTCCCCCCTGCCCCTCCCCTAGGTGCTTGATCGCCTTGACCCGAAGCATCCATAGACAGCTCCAAGTGATCCAGGTGTTCCCCCTCTCCCCCCATACTGCCCCCCTCTAGCCAGTCCTGTACCGCACTATCTACTGAAGACCTATCAGACAGCGAGAAAAAATCCTCAACTATCGAGGCCTTGTCCGGCAGATCATGCAGCTCTCTTGTTGCCTCTACACTCCCAGACTTGGCATTAAGTTCCAAAACAGAGAAACCGGCACCGGGCTGGTCCAAAACGACTGCAGCCCCTTCAGTGTTCTGCCCCTGTTGCTGTCGTTGTTGCAAAGTAAATTCATCCTCCAGATTGGCTTGCACCAATCCTCCATGAACTACATCACCCAGAATCCCCTTCTCCAAATTTGGCAAACCAAGGCTTACCGGAATTTTCTGTATAGCTTGCGTTCCGTCCTGAACCAGATTCTGGGGGATCCCCTCCCCGATATTGCTTAGCATACTGGTTGAGATCCCCTCATCTCGTGGTTTATTAATTTTAAACATCGCTGGGATCGCTGGAGTACTGTGTGCTGCATCCCTCTCCATTACCGCAGGAACAGTGATTCCAGGCTGGGGAGGCTGGGGAGGCTGGAGAGGCTGTCGTGCGTTAACTTCATCATGCCGATTGAATTTGTTGATCTTATCGGCTACCTTCTCCGCCGGCTTCTCCCCAGCCGCCATCTGCCTCGTTCTTGGGAAGACCGCAGAGTGCCCAGCCCCTCTGCCGCGGCCAGATCTCGATGTTGTGCTCTTTCCCGGCATACCCTCTCCTAAGCCGCCACTGTCAGCGCCGCTATCACCGCCAGAGTCTACGAGATAGCACCGCAATGGATGCCGGAGAAGTATGAAGCGCCGCTTTCTCCACACTGAAGCAACACAGAGGAATCTGGAGACCATCAAAGGTTGTGGGACCGGAACCTCCGGAGCTGGGCTCGAGTGGTTAGCTGAATGCTGACAAAAACTCGGTAAGCGTTGTAGAGGTGGAAGGCACTAGCTTAACCGGCCACAGTTGCGGCCGCCATCTTGCTCGCTAAGACTGGATTCTAATGCTACTAAAACTTCACAACATTACAGATTTTAAAACAGTTATCTGTCAGCAAATACATGATGTTACCAAATGATTCTCTCACACTGATCCCAAATATACATTAACTCACAGTGTGATTCTAGACAAGCACCACTATCGCTATGAGTTTACCAAAACTCATTCACTACAGTGCAAGTGGTAAGGGAACTGCACACAATCTACATATTTCAGGACTGCACTTTTGTGTCAAAGCCTGACTCATTTAATCAAAGCATAAACAAAGACTGGCTTCTAATGTTATTAAAACTTGACAACATGACAGATTTTAAAACAGTTATCTGTCAGCAAATACATGATGTTACCAAATGATTCTCTCACACTGATCCCAAATACATACTAACTCACAGTGTGATTCTAGACAAGCACCACTATCCCTATGAGTTTACCAAAACGTATTCACTACAGTGCAAGTGGTAAGGGAACTACACACAATCTACATATTTCAGGACAGCACTTTTGTGTCAAAGCCTGACTCATTTAATCAAAGCATAAACAAAGACTGGCTTCTAATGCTACTAAAACTTGACAACATGACCGGTTTTAAAACAGTTATCTGTCACAAATACACGATATTACCAAATGCTTCTCTCACAATCCTTACCCAAATGCACACAGACTCACAGTGTGATTTTAGACAATCAACACTATCCTAGGAGTTTACCAAAACTCATTCACTAGTCTAGAAGAGTTAATGGTACTGAACACAATCTACATATTTAAGTATAGCACATCAGTGTCAAGCACCACTATCCCTATGAGTTTACCAAAACTCATTCACTACAGTGCAACTGGTAAGGGAACTGCACACAATCTACATATTTCAGGACTGCACTTTTCTGTCAAAGCCTGACTCATTTAATCAAATCATAAGCCATAACTGTCTTCTAATGCTACTAAAACTTCACAACATGACAAGTTAAAACAGTTATCTGTCAGCAAATACACGATGTTACCAAATGCTTCTCTCACAGTGGTCCCCAAATGCACACAGACTCACTGTGTGATTCTAGACAAACAACACTATCCCTTGCACTATACCAAAACACATTTCTTCATCTAGAAGTAGTACTACATTTTAGTATAGAAACATAACATAACTCATTTCACTAATTCATAAACAATGACTGGTTTATAATTCTACCAAAATATAAAAACTGCACAGTTATCTGTTTACAAACACATGAAAAACACAAATGCTTATCACAGAATGGTTTCTACATGCACACACATTGTAGAGAAAAAAAGTACTCCCTACACTTTAGCAGGAAAAATACATTAGTCTGATTAAAATCAAAATAGTCTACATACATCCCCTCACAATTAAATAACTCATCTTTCAAGTTCTTTTGTAGATTAAGAAGTATATCAATCACTCACCATATTTTCTTTTACAGAATCTCTGCACTGTGCACCTCTCAGCAAAAGCAAAGAATGAAAAAGTTTCCCTTTCATTTTCCACACATATACATGTAAACATCAAATCACAATCCTTCGCACATAAACTCAAAAGCAAACACACATTTCTATTGGTTAAACATTTCAACCCTTTCCAACTGAAATACATTTCTACCCTTCCCCCAATCTGCCTTCTGCCTGTTACCATAGAAACAGGTCATGGAACACTGCACTGAGCTCACAGATCACAAGTTCAGCACACAATGTTCCTACACAAGACAGGAAGGGTGCTTGACTTTTCAACATATCAGCTTATCATATGTTAGGTTCCTTACAATCTGTTTTTGTTAACCAATAACAATCATACCTTTAAAAAACAGAAATATCCACCCTACCTTTCAGTGTAGAAAGTTGTCATACAACCAATGATTTCTTGTCTTTTTTCAAAAAACGTTGCCGTGGATCCACGCACCCACCACGAGAGAATCCGTGCATCCAACGCGATAGGATGCGCGCACCGTGCACGCATTTCCCTGTGTTTTTTTTTTTTAAAAGAGGGCCCCAGGGGGTCCTTCTGGGACCCCCTAAGCACCTCTAGAGGGTCAGAGTATTTCCACTCTGCCCCCTTTATATGTTTTACACACTTATTCCCCTTGCATCTTCAGCCTCGCTTCTACCGAGGCAGAAAATGGCCGCCAAGAGTTCCTGGTTTAGAATGTAGAGAGACTCGACAGCCAATTAGCATTCAGCGCGCGATCGGGAAGGTGCGCGCTCGGTTCGGGGAAGGTGCGCGCTCGGTTCGGGGAGGGTGCGCTTACGGTGCGGGTAGGGTCCGCGGATCCTCCGCGGCCATAGATATCACTAACTTTTTTACCCTAATTTTCTCAGGAACTGCTGAACAGATTCACACCATATATGCAAAAGGTGCGATTCCGAACTGAGGACTACCTCTTTGCCAAATTTGGTGTCATTCCGTTCAGCGGTTCGGGCTGTAGCTGTGACAACAGATCCTATGGGAAATTGCATGGGGAAAACGCGTTTTGGGACCCCCCTTTTTTCTCGGCCCCCGCTTGACGGATCACCGCAAAACATTCAGGGTAGGAACGGAGCGGAGCTGGCCAAAAGTTTGGAAACTTTTGCGAGGATTCGTCAACCGGCGCTAACGTTATTCCAAATAGAATGTTGCGGATTTCCTATCGACAATAGGTTCTAACTATAACTATCTACTGGCGACCGCCAGTAGATAATAGATATATATATATATATATATATATATATATTCCACAGACGAGGCAAACACATTCGCAGCCAAAAGCCTGGAGCACACACAGAGAGATGTTCAAGCTGGATGCTTTATTGTGCAGACCCCCCCGACAGACACGTTTCACCATATGGCTTCCTCAATGTCAGTTTCTTTGTGCTTCACAAATGTATTTAAAATAGCAATACATCACATGTTATCACTAAACAAAAAAGACAGACTTATCCATCATTCGTTGTACAATTCATGGTGGCCATCTTTAAACGTGCTATTTACATAAGTGCTATCACCAAAGTGCTCAGTGCAATGTGCATGGTTAAAAACAACGTTAGTGAAATTTTTACGGGGAAAAAAAATTATATGTACACATTTATAAACAATTTAGCATTCTAAGAATAATGCTAAAAACAAAATTATTTGTTTTTGTTTGTGTGCACTGGATATCAGCTAGATTCATGTATATAAATCTATGGATTATTTCCAATTCTAAACAGTTTAGCATTCTTTAAATTCAGAATGTAAATGCTAATATCAAAGTTACTTGTCTTTATTGGTATACACGGAATATCAGCATCACCCCTTTGCATTAGAGCCCTGAATGGGCAATCAAGATGTCAAGCCTGTTGGGGGTGCGGTGTCTTAAGCTTACATGTTTCAAATTTTGGTTAAAGATGGAATTGGCTTGTGTGTTCTTCCTAGCTAGTTAGTCTAAGTGCACCCACATCTCCTCATCATTATTGAAACCTGTCGGAGCTTTGCTTTGGAGGTCGATGATATATTTCGACTCCAAAATCCGAAGCTTTCGCACCCTGTCTCCTCCTCTCTCATGTGTTTCTACCTGGTCTATACAGCAGAATTTGAGGCTCTAATGGAATTTTTTGAAATGGCGAGCAACGGGATAGATTGCATCCTTATTAGTAATAGCACGCATGTGCTCAAAGATGCGTTTCTTTGTCGGGTGAATGGTGCTCCCAATGTATCACTTTGGACAGGGGCATGTTAGGCAGTAAACCGTGAATTCAGAGTTGCAGTTAAGGAACCGCTTGATCATTCTGACAGGCCTAGGATCCCATGAAAGTTAGTTGTTTCACTACTGTGTTTGCAGGCCTTACATCGTTTACAGGGAAAGAAGCCTGCAACGCACTCTTTCGGTTTTTGACCCTGTGGATTGAATTGAAATGGCTGTGGATCAGATGATCTCCCAATGAGGGACATCGTTTGTATGTTACCAGTTGGCGTGCTGGAAGGTTGTTCTTAAGGATGTTATCTGTTTGTAGGATATGCCAGTTATTTTTGAAGATCTGTAGAATACTACTTGACTTTTCATTGTAGCTGGTTATCATTCTCACTGGGCCCTCATGTAGCGACCCTTGACCCCAGGGTAGGTCGCTCCCCTGTCCTCACAGCGCCACCAGATCCCCTGTTCTGACTTCTCCTTTTGCCTGCATCGCTGCCTGTGCCCCGAGTGCCTGTGTTGCCGCTTGTCTGCGTTCGCGCTCCCCTTTTTTTCCTTCTGTATCCCCGAGTGCCTGTGCTGTGTGATCGCGCTCCCCTGGTTTTCTTCTGTATCCCCGAGTGCCTGTGTTGTGTGATCGCGCTCCCCTGGTTTCCTTCTGTATCCCCGAGTGCCTGCATCTCCTGAGTGCCGTCCCCCTTGCCCTCCCGCCGTCTCCCCCTCGTTTTTCCTGGTTTTCTGCGCCTTTTTCATTTTTCTAGGCCTCCTCGCCTTCGGAGCCTTTTTCCCGCCGCTGCTTTTTTGCCGCTTTTTTCCCCTACCCGCCCGCCTCCCAGCTGACCCCGCCTCCCCGGCTACCCCTTAAATGGCGGCCGCTGCGAGGCAGTGGTAGCGACCCTTGACCCCAGGGTAGGTCGCTCCCCTGTCCTCACAGCGCCACCAGATCCCCTGTTCTGACTTCTCCTTTTGCCTGCATCGCTGCCTGTGCCCCGAGTGCCTGTGTTGCCGCTTGTCTGCGTTCGCGCTCCCCTTTTTTTCCTTCTGTATCCCCGAGTGCCTGTGCTGTGTGATCGCGCTCCCCTGGTTTCCTTCTGTATCCCCGAGTGCCTGTGTTGTGTGATCGCGCTCCCCTGGTTTCCTTCTGTATCCCCGAGTGCCTGCATCTCCTGAGTGCCGTCCCCCTTGCCCTCCCGCCGTATCCCCCTCGCTTTTCCTGTTTTTCTGCGCCTTTTTCATTTTTCTAGGCCTCCTCGCCTTCGGAGCCTTTTTCCCGCCACCGCTTTTTTGCCGCTTTTTTCCCCTACCCGCCCTCCTCCCGCCTCCCAGCTGACCCCGCCTCCCCGGCTACCCCTTATATGGCGGCCGCTGCGAGGCCGTGCCGCTGGCGTGCCGAAGGCGCGCCTAAGGCAAGCCCGTCTGCGCCCGCCCGCGCCTGGCCCGCGCTCAGCGCCCGAACCCCTGGCCCCCGCGCCCCCCGCCTGACCTACGACTCCGCCACCCTCGTCAACCTCAACCCCGGCCGCACTCCGGGCTGCTACCGCGCCCACCCTAAATGGACCCACGGACCCTTCACCTGCAACAACTGTCACTTCACCTGCCCACGGACCAACACCGCTCCCGTCAAGAACAACTCCCCCGGAAGCAATCTCCACTGCATCCTGGTCAACACCTGATCCATCCACAGGCACGCCATCGAACTGTGGAACCTCATCAACTCTACGAACCCGGACATCGCCTTCCTCACCGAGACCTGGATGAATCCCTCCTCGGCACCCGACATCGCCATAGCCATCCCCGACGGCTACAAAATCATCCGGAAAGACTGCACCAACCGCATCGGAGGAGGCATCGCCATCGCACACAAAAACTCCATCCGCATTTCAACCAACACCGACAACTCACTCCCCGACGCCGAACATCTCCACTTCACGATCCACAGCGACCCCAAGACCACCCTCAGAGGCACCCTCATGTACAGACCACCAGGACCCCGCACCAAGTTCAGCGAAGACATCGCAGACTTCGTCACCCCTCACGCACTCTCGTCCACCGACTACATCCTCCTAGGAGACCTCAACTTTCACCTGGAGAACCTCACCGACAACAACACCACCGCCTTACTGGACAACCTCACCAACCTGGGACTGAATCAGCTAGTCAACACACCCACCCACTACGTCGGACACACGTTTGACCCCATCTTCTCCTCCAGCAAACACATCACCTTCAGCCACACCACCGAACTCACCTGGTCGGACCACAGCTGCGTCCACTTCATCTTCAAGAAGACCACTGTGCACCACCACACCCAGCAACCACCAAGAAGACACTGGACTCGTATCACCACGGATCAGCTCGCATCAACCCTCTCCCAGAACCGACCCACCAGCACCACCGACCCAAACGAAGCCGCCAACAACCTCACCAAATGGATCTCCGACTGCTCCGACCTCCTGGCCCCCCTGAAAACTCAAGCCAGCACCAACAACCACAAGAAAAACTCCTGGTTCACCCCCGACCTCAAGGACTCCAAGAAAGAATGGAGCGCCCGCGAGAAGATGTGGCGCCTCAACCAGACCGAAGAGAACATGTCAGCTCTCAAGGACGCCACCCGCCAACACCACCAACACCTCCGCGCCGCACGAAAAACAGCCTACCGGAACAGACTTGACAAAAACGCCCACAACAGCAAGGAACTATTTGGCATCGTCAAAGAGCTCTCCAACCCGGATGCAGAAAACAACTCCATCCCCCCATCACAGGACCTCTGCGACTCCCTCGCGACCTTCTTCCACCACAAGATCACCGACATATACAACAGCTTCCCGACCACCGACACGAACCCCCCCCCCGGAACCCGCTACCGACATCACCACCATCCTCACCTGGAGCCCAACCACCACCGAGGAGACCACCCGCGTCATGAACTCGATCCACTCCGGATCCCCATCGGACCCCTGCCCGCACCACATCTACAACAAAGCCGACGACATCATCGCACCGCACCTCCGAGATGTCATCAACGCCTCCCTCACCACCGCCACCTTCCCGGAGAGCTGGAAACACACAGAGCTCAACGCCCTCTTAAAGAAACCCACAGCAGACCCCACCGAACTCAAAAAATCCGGCCCATCTCTCTCCTGCCGTTCCCCGCCAAAGTGATTGAGAAAATTGTCAACACTCAACTCTCCAACGCCCTGGAAACCAACGACTCCCTCAACCCCACACAGTTCGGTTTCAGGACCAACCACAGCACCGAAACCGCCCTCATCACAGCCACGGATGACATCAGAGCCCTGACCGACAAGGGTGAGACCGTGGCCCTCATACTCCTGGACCTCTCCGCAGCCTTCGACACGGTCTGCGCACCCTGATACGACGCCTCAGCAACGCCGGCATCAGAGGCAAGGCCCTCGAATGGATCATCTCCTTCCTCTCCGGAAGGACTCAGAGAGTCCGCCTGCCCCCCTTCAGATCCACAGCCACGGAGATCATCTGCGGCGTACCTCAAGGATCCTCCCTCAGCCCCACTCTCTTCAACATCTACATGACCCCCCTGGCGAACAGCGCACGCAAACACGGACTGGACCTTATATCATACGCCAACGACACCCAGCTCATCTTATCACTCACAAACAACCCCACCTCAGCTAGGACCAGACTTCATGAAGGAATGAAGGAAGTGGCGAACTGGATGACAGACAGCCGCCTGAAACTGAACGCCGACAAGACGGAGGTCCTCATCCTCGGCCCCACCCCCACCGCATGGGACGACTCCTGGTGGCCCCCCGCCCTAGGCAGCACTCCCCAACCCACCGACCACGCATGCAACCTCGGCTTCATCCTGGACTCATCCCTCACCATGACCAGACAGGTGAACTCGGTGACCTCAGCATGCTTCAACACCCTCCGCATGCTCCGCAAGATCTTCCGCTGGATCCCCAATGACACCAGAAAGACCGTCACCCACGCCCTCGTCACCAGTCGCTTGGACTACGGGAACACCTTGTACGCGGGCATCACCACCAAGCTGCTGAGGAAACTCCAACGGATCCAGAACGCTGCCGCAAGACTCATCCTGGACATCCCTCGCCACCACCACATCTCAGGACACCTGAAAAAACTCCATTGGCTCCCCGTCAACAAGAGGATCACCTTCCGACTTCTCACCCACGCACACAAAGCCCTTCACAACCTCGGACCCAAACTCATCAACAACCGCGTCTCCTTCTACACTCCTCCGCGCACTCTACGATCCGCCGGACAGGCCCTGGCAGCCGTACCCCGCATCCGCAAAGCCACCGCCGGAGGAAGATCCTTCTCTTTCCTGGCAGCGAAGACCTGGAACTCTCTGCCCAGCCACCTTTGCGCCATACCTGAACACCTTTCCTTCAGAAGGCAGCTCAAGACCTGGCTCTTCGAGCACTGACCCCCCCCCCCCTCCCCAGCGCCTTGAGACCCTTTATGGGTGAGTAGCGCGCTTTATAAATGCGAATGATTGATTGATTGATGTATGGTTTTGCTGGGTCCCTTCGCTACCAGTAGATCTACCCTGTTAATCTTCTCTATCCTGATTTCTGCCTGATGTAAATCAGCATTAGTATAGCCTCTCTCTTTAAACCGTTGTGCAGTGCCTGTTCTTTGACCTGTCTGAAGCTTTGTACGGTGGTGCAATTGCGTTTAAGGCGCAATAACTCCCTGAAAGGTATGTTTTTATAAGGCTTTTTTTGTGGTGGCTTTCTGCATATAAAACGACGTTTCCCGCTGTAGGTTTCCTGAACAAACGGGTCAATGAAGTTGCATTTTCAATATATACTTCCAAGTCTAAATAAGTGACAGAGGTGTGGCTAATGTGGCTCGTCAATTTCAGATTCAGATCATTGTTGTTCAGCGAGGCAACATAATCCTGAGCCGAAGAGCAGCTGTCACGCCAAACAACAAAATGTTTATCTATATATCTTGCCCATAAGGTTATGTTATTGATCCATGGATCACTGAATTTTCCACAGGCCACGTGCTTCTCCCACCAGACCACGAATAAATTTGCGTAGCTAGGGGTGAAGCACGTGCCCATCACGGTCCCATGTTGTTCTTGATAAAGTTGACCTGCAAATATAAAGATGTTATTATTTAAGAAAAAGGTGATCATGTCTAAGAGCATCTTGTTATGTTTCAGAAATTTCAACTGTCTCTTATTCAGGATCTATTTGACAGCTTTAAGTCCGTCTTGATGTTTGATACACAGATATAGACATGTTATGTCCAGAGTAATAAGGAGCATATCTTTTTCCCATGTATCGTCTTCGATTAATCTAAAAAAAATCCAGAGTGTCCTGGATGTAGGAGGCTAGATACCTGACTAGGGGTGCTAGAAAAGAGTCAATGTATATTGCTGTGTTCTCTAAAAGGCTATTAATAGAGGCCACAATTGGTCTACCTGGGGGGTTGTTCAGATCTTTGTGTATTTTGGGCAGGTGGTAAAATGTCGGTAAGGTTGGTCTTTCACAGTAAAGAAACAGATACTCATCCTGCCCCAAAATGCCATCCTCCCTCCAAACTTGCAGTAGTCGATGATATGCATTAATGCACGCCAGGTATTCCTTTCGTTGTGTTGGAGTGTACCACTCCCTGTCGTCCAGCTGTCTCATTGCCTCTTTGTGATAGTGTTGTTTGCTGAAAATGACCATGTTGCCCCCTTTGTCTGAGGGTTTGATCTCTGTGTTTGGATCTTATTTCAGGGATTTAATTGCCTCCCATTGTTTTCTTGAGATATTGTAGTGCCGATATGTAGAGTTGGTGTACTTGGCCAGGTTCTTCAGGTCAATAATGACTGCTTCATTGAACACATCGATTGCATCAAATGGAGTCTGAAGAATTGTTTGTGACTTCCTTTTAAAATTACTATGTCCACTGGTTTGCTTGATTCCTGCCGCCTCCAGGTAATCATCAACGTTGATATGTCCTTCGTCTATGGATACTGTTGTTTCCAAGGTTTGTAATGCTATTAAAGTTTGGAAATCGTGGCCTACTATGAGGTCAGATGCAGTGTCATCATTGTTTAATTTGTCGCTTTGTATCACCAACAATCTCCGGTTGGGATGAATTAGAAAGATTTTTTGTATCTTTAAATTTCTAATATATCTAAAAATATCTATTCGAGTCTCATATCCAGACGTTGGGTAGAAGGTGGGGCCAAGTTGTAGTAGTTTAATCTGGTCCTGGGTCAGTATTTTATTTGAGAGATTGATTACAGTCCCTTCCTCTGCCAGATTCACCACTTGCCCCTCCTCCCTTTGCTGCAGGTAATTCTTTGGGTAGGTGCCTCTTCTCCCTCTTTTCTTGCCCCTCCTGTTTTGCATTTTTTGAGCTTTACAATTGTGTTTGTTGTGGAGGGTGGGTCCTTGGAGTCGGTCTCTTGCGTGTTTCCCTTATCAATTGGTATTCTTGAAAATAAGGAGATTTTATGTTCACCCTTCCATCTTCGGTGTTAGTGGATTGTTCCCCTTCTGATGTCTCTACCTCTGATTCTGAGGTATCCCTGCTTCCACCTATAGTTGTACTATGTTGTCTCATCTTTATCCTGGGCCCATCGAATTTGCGGGCGAACGTCAAGATGTGACCCGTGGTGTAATCCTGCTCATCCCTCTGGAATTTCATCTGTTTTCGACGTCTTATGACCGCCTCATTGTCTTTTAGGCATTTCATCATCGCATTTCTGTGCTCCTCGCTGTGCTTCACATCTTTTTCCTTGTTTATCAGTTCCTCCAGTCTCTTTATCTCTGTTAAGAATTTTTCATGATCACTCCATGCGTATTTAATTAGTATTTTTGCAATTACTTTTGCAGACTCTGTAGTGTGCTCTGCCCACTCTTTTAGGAGCTGGGGGTCGGGGTTTTCATAGGATGAGACTGTAAATATCCGAAGGCCCCTGGGAATTTGCTCGTAATCAATATATTTTTGCATTGAGGAGGCTTCCCACCATTTTCGCAGTTCTCCCTTGTGCGCTTTTTCTAGTGATAGAAACAAGATCACGAGATTAGTTGTAGAAGAACTTGTGGCTGCATCGTTTTTAGATTGCGTTTTTTTCACCCCAGTCCCTGGCTTAAAAATATCCATTGCCACTTCTTCTCTCTCACCTAAGCTTGACATTTTGATAAGTATTGTTCGACACAATTCTGTACGTTTAGAACGGTTGGTCTGTCCAAGCAACTATTTTCCTCGGGACTGAGGCTCGGAGTAGTGCCGGTAACAGAAGACAACGGAGCTCACTCACCGACAAGTCCGTGCTGCGGTTCCTGGGTGAAAACTCGGAGTCCACGTCACTCTCTCGTTGGCAGCAGGAAACAGCCGTGCCCTCTTGTATATCCATTTGCTTCCTCTTGCTGACGCCAATATTTCTACTGTGATGTTTTTATTTTTGAGCCTCGGGGCAGGCAGCCATATTAATTTTCACAACAGAACATCACCGCCGCCTCTCCTTCCTCTCCCGGGTGCTTGCTCCAGCGGTGGTGAACCGCTTATCGATTCCACAGACGGGGCAAATACATTCGCAGCCAAAAGCAGGGAGCACACACGGAAAGATGTTCAAGCTGGATGATTTATTGTGCAGAGCCCCCTTACGGCTTCCTCAATGTCTGTTTCTTTGTACTTCACAAAAGTATTTAAAATAGCATTACATCACGTATTTTCACTAAACACAAAAGACAAACTTTTATGCATCATTTGATGTACAATTCATGGCGGCAATCTTTAAATGTGCTATTTACATAAGTGCTATTACTAAAGTGCTCAGTGCAATGTGCATGGTTAAAAACAACATGAGTGCAATTTTTACGGGGTAAGAAAATTCATATGTACACACTTATAAACAATTTAGCATTCTAAGAATATAAGAATTATGCTAAAAACTAAATTATTTGTTTTTGTTTGTGTGCACTGGATATATATATATATAAATATAAATTATATATATAAATTATATATATATTCACTTAAAAAACCATAGGTTTCACACATGTTATAGTTAGCTGGACATTTCCCTCGTAAAAAACCAATGAAATTCCCCCGTTATAGTTAGTGCAGGCAACTATAACTCACGCGACCGCAATCCTCTGCTGATGACGTCAGATATTACATCACTGTATTTAGACACCTATTTACCCATGTCTTCTTCCACAAATATTTATTTTTCAGAAAGACACATATGTAATCAGTGATGTAATATCTGACGTCATCAGCAGAGGATTGCGGTCACGTTAGTTATAGTTGCCTGCACTAACTATAACGGCGGAATTTCATTGGTTTTTTACGAGGGAAATGTCCAGCTAACTATAACATGTGTGAAACCTATGGTTTTTTAAGTGAATTTGCAAGATTTTTTAAATGCTAATTCCTAACTATAACGTGTGTGAAACCTATGGTTTTTTAAGTGAATTTGTACGGTTTTTTAAATGCTAAGTTATGTATTTATTAATATTTTTTTTTTTTCAGGTTTTTCACCGTGCGCGCACCGTGCGCGCGCTGTGGGCACTCGGTGCACTTCGCGCACCGAGCGCCCACGAAGCGTTGTGCGTGCCGTGCGCACCATGCGCGCACCCCACGCATTTTCGTGGACCTTGGGGGACCTTGGGGGTCCTTCAGTGACCCCCTGACAAAGGCTAGGGGGTCAGGAACTGTCCACCCTGCCCCCTTTTCACGTTCTCCACCTTTGTTTTTCACTGCCTCAGACTGCGAGAGACAAAATGGCGGCCGCCACTTCCTGATTTCGACCGATTCGAATGTTTACTGACATCTAACAACCAATCAGAATTGCGGTGCGCGCACTGTGCGCGCTTATAGATATATATGTACTTTTAACTGAAATTTTCTCAGGAACTACTGAACAGATTGACTCCAGATATTCAAGAGGCACATCCCTGACCTGAGGACTACCTCTCTGCCAAATTTCAAGTAATTCTGTTCAGCCGTTCGGGCTGTACCTTGGACTAAAGGTCCCTAGGGAAAAATGCATGGGGAAAACGTGTTTTGGGACCCCCCTTTTTTCTCAGCCCCCGCTTGACTAATCACCCCGAGACTTTCAGGGTAGGAGCGGAGCGGAGCACCCCACCGTTTTTGAAAAATTCACGAGGATTCGTCAACTGGCGCCAAAGTTATTCAAAATACAATTTTCAGATTTCCTATGGAAACACGGTCCTAACTATAACTATCTACTGGCGACCGCCAGTAGATAATATATATATATATATATATATATATATATATATATATATATATATATATATATCCTAGTAGGTGGATGATTTTGGGTGGATGACTGGGTAAATGCATTAAAGAAAGAGTGAGCAGCAGTGGCAACAATAGAGAATAGCCTGCAACCAACGAGACTGTGGAACCATTTGGTTTACAGAAAAGGTTAGTAAAGCTCAGACTTCGATATAGCATTGATATGAGAAAATTCTACGACATAAACGCAACTCGCATTTAACTACTTAGGAGAGCGAATAGGTAGGCGAGAGAAATACATTCACTCATCCATTTCCGGCTAGAATACGGTGACTCATATTCCCTTGACTCCCACATTAGGCTTAGTTAATATGACTTTGGTCCCGGGAAAGAGCACAGAAGCGGTATATGAAACAAGTACTTGAGAGACATCTGTACATTGCTGAATAGCTGAATCTATATTCACACTAGGGCTGGGTAGATATATCTTCACCACGCTAGAGATACAACATACATATATAATCATTGGGTCATATGTAGATGCAAATGACTGGTCAGCCAACTCAGCACATGCATTGAGGGAGGCCAGGAAATACTGCATTAGAGGGGACATTATGCAGGACTCTTCATTGGCAGAGAGGAAGGCAGAAACAGATAAACTACAACTCGAATCCAGGAACTGAAACCTCATTTCCAAATATGCTCAATTAACTACCTACGACACACATTAAAACCATTAACCAAAACTAAATATGACTTAAACGTAGTGTGCACTGCACAGGCCAAAACTGCTCCGTTTAAACTCTGTCAATGGTATTATGAGAGGGGAAAAAAAGGTGGAGGGAAACTTGCCTGGCGAATTAAAAACGACTGAAGAAAGTAGAATTACCCTGCCATATGAAACAGTAGGGAAGAACTGCTGGCGAATCCGTCAGACATTGTGACCGAATTTCATGCTTATTGTGAAGCATTACATAAAGCAAGCTGCCAAGATGTAGTCCCTGAAGAAGCACATTTAAAAAAAATCTCCCCAAGACCAAAATTGAAGGCAGAACAATCTGAATCAATGGACATTTCTATTACAGATGATGAGCCAGAGAAAGTGAATGATGACATGAATTCAGGTAAGGTGGCAGGAAAAGATGGGTTCGCCAGGAGGCTCTGAAAGTCGATTTTACAAAGGCAAAGAATCAGTATATGCCAAACCAGGTCGAGACTTACTAGACTGTTCCAATTACAGACCTTTATCACTTATTAATGTGCATGTAAAACATTTAGCAAAACAATATGGTGAATCGGCCGAAGAAATATGAACCCTTTTAATCCATCCCACTGAAGCAGAATTTGTGCCGGGGTGCTCTTCCTCTAGCGGGCTGAAAATCCTATCACATTTGTTATGGCAGGTAAAAAATGGTATGGATGAGAAAGGGATTCTGTTTGTAGATGCTAAGAAGGCACTCAATGGTGTGGAATGGGGTTCATGCTTTGTACGATGGGAAAAATGGGTATAGCCCACAACTTTATAACCTGGGTCAAAGTGATGTATCTCAGCCCGGCATCCCTGGTTAATTGTGGGGGATTTTGCTCATAATATATCCTGATAAACCGAGTCACTCGGTAGGGTTCCTTCTTTCCCTCAAACGTTTATCCTTTGCCCTGAGGCAAGAGTAACAAATTAGGAGGATAGTGATGGTAGCGGGGGAATAGAAAGATCTTTACTTTGCAGACAAACTTTTAATAACTTTGTCCAATCCACTGACTTCAGCTTTGGTTTTGAAAAACCTGATGGACCTTTTATCAAAATCTTTTGGGTACAGGATAAACTGATCCTAATGTGAAGGAAGACATAACCCAGGCATCAACATATAATATACCCTTCAGATGGAAACAGGCTCAAGTGAAATATTTAGGAATTTATGGATTAACAAGGGAGTTAACAATATGGTGCATGATAACATCTTACCTCTAATAAAAAAACAAAGGGGAGCATTTACTATATTTTGGCATAGGGCAGCGCCGCAAGCCTTCTTGCTACACTGCCCTACGTCAAAAGAAAAGGGCAGGAATGTGCTGTATCTATGAGATGCCTGCATTATGGAAATGATTGTTCTTGTGCAGGAAGGATCACCTTCCAGCACAAACTGCAAAAAAAACAGTCAATGGATGTGATTTACTCCTGCAGTGTGCGCTGCTGAATACAGCAAACATAGAAAGAGGGAAAATTGAGGAGAAATAAAGTTATTTCTCCTCCCTGTGCCTCCCCTATGCCTCCTCTGGGGAGGCATAGGATTTTGAGGCATTCTCAGGTTTACAACAGTCTGTAAATCTGGGAATGAGTCAAATGTCATGGGTGTTAAGTGGAAACACTCACCATAATGCCCAAGGGACGCCTCCCCATCGTAGTGTGAGGCAATACAGTGACTTGCATTGCATTGCCTTACTCCATATCTACAAGGCCATGAAAAGCCACCCAGGGTGGCTTTAGATGGACTTGCAGATATGGCACTGCACTGTGTACCACTGGAACGTCAATAACAGTGACATTCCGGCAGCGCACTAAGACTTGTAAATGATGCCCAAAGTCTGATTTCCAACAGTGGTCTCATTTAAACCTGGAGGATGTAGATTGTGAAAATGATGTTGACCCCAGATGTAATTATATCCTTGGAATGATACCACTGCAGGTTCCCAACTCCATGTTGCAGGTGATAGATAGGGACATCCATATATTTATATGGGGAGGGGAAACATAGACTGAATGATGGGCCTAAACTGCACAGCAGTAAAAAATGGATAGACTAAGATTAGCACATATGGTGTGTTAGCTCACCCGTTGAAACACATTGGGAGACACCCCTATGTGGGTCCCTATGGAGAACACCTCCAGAAATGATGAGGGAATAAATTGTATACTACTTTCACCAACCCTTTGAAATGTCAGATGGAAACCCCAATTTATAATCTTCTCGATATGCATGGCAGAGATCACACAAATTGATGAAAAATTCAGTATACCTACACTGAAAACCCCCAATGTGGCAGGACCCAGAGATTAGAATAAGAGGGAAAAAAATCAGCTGGGCCATTTTGGAAACTTCATAAGATACATTATTTAGATGACACAACCAAAAATGGTTTGATAAACACATCCCTCAAGTTTAAGTAAGAATATAACCCTTACCCCCAAACCATATAGTAAATGCGTCCACCTAGAACAGACCTTGAAGGGTAAGTTGGAAATGTTCCCATTTTTCCATGGAAAGATCACCTATTCTTCAATACATGTTTACATGGAATGAGTTCAGTGAAACAATATTGGGCATTTTCTCAGTCATGATTGACATTATCTTTTCATGAGGTAATTCGCATGCTCTTAGTACTTGTGGGAAACACATCTACAGATGCAATTCCACAATAAGGACTGGGTAAACTATTGGAGGAACATGACAGAGGTCTGAGGGAGGGACATCTGTTCATCTTTCACTGACACTTGGCCCAAGATAGGTTATTTAAGGCCCACACTCTCCGAGAAGATGGGGAATCAATGATTGTGGCATAGTACACATTCTGGGGATTTTTAGAAAGTGAAGGTGTATTGGACACAGGTTTGGGACAACCTCAAATCTAGTCTGGACACTATAATCGATATCACTGTTAAGATGTCGATCCTACATGATACCTCAGATTCACCCCTATTAGCTTTCCAAAACAATGGTTATGTACTGTCTGGGCAAAACAGTGGCTAGAAGACATGCATGACATGACAGCCTATGAAAACGTAAATTATATAGTGTATGACAGTCAGTCACAATTTGAAACACTCATGGGACTTTCCTGAGAGTTGGGCCAGTAATGGCTGACAGGTTGAGATGGAGTGGTGGAGAGGAATTGACACATGATCAGAGTCAAGGACAGCCTGTAGTCAGTGGTGCAACAATAGGGAGACAATAACGAGGAGGAGCTAGTAGCACTGGATATGTCTAAACCCAGTGTTCTACTTTTCAATCCCACTTCCCACACAAGGTTGAGATTATACAAAAGAACACATAGTAAGAAAGATAACAAGATTAGTCATTGTATACTATAAAATTGAAAAGCAGAGAGGTAAGGGGTTATTTGGATGTAGTCCATTGTTTTTTATTCTGGGGATTAAGGGAAGGGTAGGGGACTCCCTCTTCTCATCCTTCCATATTTTCTCTATAAGGACTATATAAAGATATGATGTTTTTATGTATTTGCACAAAATATTGATTCTGAACTGTACAGATAGATTAATATGTGGGTTAAAACATGATTAATCTTTTAATTATTTTTGAACTTCTGCTTATACTTGAACAGATGATGCTCCTTGCTTCTATTTGTTTTGCTGCATGGGAAATTCCAAAATAGAAATGGAACTCAACATGACTATGACCGACCAAGGTAATTCCTTCATGCACTCATATACTCATCCAGCCATCTAACCATGCATGCTCTCACTCATTCGTGTATTTTTCTTCATTTTTTCATTCCTCAACCATTCATACATTCATGCAGTCACTCAGCTATCTACTCATCCACCCATCTATTCACCATTCAATTACCTCTTAACAATCCACACAGGCAAAATTACCAATCAAAAACCCAGTTCTATGTTCGCAACCTTTCAATTACTTCATAACATATTATTGTTTTGGAAGACAGTGAGCATTTAATAAGCTGCTCTGCTACATCCTCAAGTAACTTGTAGTGTAAACAATATCCAGCACCTCACCATAAGCCTATGCAGTCTGCCTGTTTGAGCTGGTGGACAATTCCTTAAGATTGTGTCAAATTTCATGAAATTCACATCACATGAGTAGACCAGTGTAATTTTGATTCCGTTCTGAGATACTGTAGGAGTGCATCATAATCATGTGTGGTCAGCACTCAGATATATTCTGTGTGATTAATGATACTAAGGAAAATGGAATATTGCATATATAAAGTACTCCACATGAAGATTAATGAGACTTATAATTGTGTCCTAGAACGTGACAAATAAAGGTCTATGTAAAATGTACATATTAATGTGACAGGAGAAGTTGACGTTTAAAATGTGATAATAGTGAGGTAATCAAATAGAATGTGCATTTATAAACTATTGTTTAAACATTTATACGTGCAACAAGAATTATTTCTGTGCAGGTGCATGTGGAATGACATCTTCGTAATTCTTTATAATTTGTTCATGTATTAAGAATTTGTGTTTATTATTTGTGTAGTAAAGTGCAAGTATTTTATAACCCTGTGCACTGCAAAATTGACATGAGTGTGGGCCTCAAGAAACCATTCAGTTCAAGCTCACTTTTAAACTCTAACATGCAGTTTGTATCTAACCTTCAACGTAGAATGTATTTGCATGTATTTTTGTTTCCACTGCAGTTGTGGACAAAGCCTCATTAGTTAGCATAGAATGTTTTTCTTTTCATTAGATAGCAAGGTATGAGAAGAAGAAGTTTGGTAAGGAGAAGCACAGTACCGAGCAAGGAGGCGAGCTCTCATGATGGAGTAGAAGAATGACCAAGGACGAATGAAGTTGCAACTTATCGATGTGGGAAAGGTGATGCAGGTATCCAGTTGTGCCGTAACCATGGAAAAGTACTAGCGAAAGTCACGTGGGATTGTCTACTTTGAATACATTGATATTTTATGCTGTAACTTAGTGAGGGACAAGAGAGACATCTTAGGACTTCACAGGGAGAGGTTCTATGCTTCTGCTGTGTGGCTTTATGCAACGTGACCCATGGTTGCAGTGCCTTCTACCAGGGACGATTCCTTCCTATTAGCACACATGTATTACCTTAAAATGACATTGATTTACCTCAACAATGTGCTGCTGTCAAATCAGACGTCCGGGCAGGGTATGGCCAATCTTGCTAATTTGCAGACAGTAGGTATTAAGCCAAGTGTGCACATCAGGCTGGACAGATCTCGTTCTCTGACCAGCCTGACGTGCGCACCTCGTGCTTCTTGAACCCCTGCTGCAAATCAGCCAGGGGAAATACAGCACAGCTCCCCCAGTCTCCTTTGGAGTGCTGGGTTCACCTGCTCACACCAATCCTTTTATTGCTCTCATGCCTTTTACAACTAAAAACAGCATGAGAGCAATGCACGGATTGGCTGTGTTTATGGCAGTTTAGGCTTGCTTGTCTACTCTGACCTGTGGTCCGAATGCAGCACGGAGTGGGAGTACTACATGGCCAATTACCGTATGACTTTATTGTATGGCCTTACGGTGATTCGCCATGTTTCTGTACGTGCTTAGTCATACGCATGGCGTGCACGGAAGGAGGGATAGAAGAGGGCAGTTGGCTTTTTTGTGTCCTCTCCAGCACATTGTGTGTACGCTTCCGGGCCCGGATGAATGGTGTTACGTTTCAGAGTAGAAATGTTTTGAGAATTTGGCATCAGACAGATATATAATTTGAAGTCTGTATTGATTGGAAAGCACAGTGTTTTCAAACTGGAGAGAAACTCGTTTGTAAAACATTTCCTTCATTGTATGGGGAAGCTCAGCACACTTACATTTACTTTTAATCTTCCACTTTGATTCCTTCCCTGACACTTGTCAGACCTATTTGCGCCCAATTTCCTGCAGTAGCGGTAGTGAACTTGCCTAACGCTGTTTGAATCAATTACCACTCTCCTATGTCTGCAGCGCGTCACAGAAAAGGAATGTTTTCATATCAAAGCCATCTACAATAAGCAAATGTGCCAAATGTGCACCTGCCCCAATTTGACTGGTAAAATTACCTGATTAATAAAATCAGAACATTCTCCACGTTATTGCCGATTTGAGAAACTGCTTCTCTATTAGAAGAATTTCTGAAACACTACGGCCAGAGGGCCGAATTTGAAACTGGGGAATCAGCTGGATTCCGTCATCAGCTCAACATCCTGTGATTAGGACAAATCACTTAATCTCCCATGCCTAAAATAATGAACGAGACCTTGTGTAATGTCCTAAAGCACTCCAATACCTTTGGGTTGAGTTTACACTGTTTAAAACTGTAAAAGAATTATGGCAACTATGTACACCGATTAATAACACGCGTTCACTAAACAGTAGATCCTGTGTCGCTGAACAAGGCATCGGAAACAGCTGCATAAACAATTATGGGGCAGATTTACAAGAAAGTGAAGCATCTGTAGAGATGCGTCACTTTCCCTGCGCCAACATGCCAAATCCTTGCGTCACCGTGGATGCGCCGTATTTATAATACGGCGCACCATGGTGCAAGGATTGACAGATGCGTCAGAAATTCTGACGCATATGTCGACGGAAAAGTCACGCATTGCTGGAGTCATGTTTCAAGCACGATGCAACTCCAGCAATGCTCAGGGGCGCCCTATGCCTAATATGCTGCGTCATTCCTTACGCCTGCTTCCAGCAGGCACAGGGTTTTGACGCAGCATGGACGTAAAAGTAACTCAGTGAAATCTTATAGATTTCACTGCGTCACTTTTACGGGGCTTCCTGCGACGGAACGTCCACCCTGCATACATTAAACCTGATGCAGGTTTAATGTGGAGCAGGGCTTCACAACGTGACGCATCTCCCTAGATGCGTCACGTTGTAAATGGGCCGCAACTTTTACGCTGCCGCTGCATCACAAAAGAAACACAACGACAGTGCAAAAGTGACGCTAGGGGCTTGTTAATCTGCCCCTTAAAATTTAATTACAACAAACAAGCTCAGTGATTTCACATTCCATTTTGTGTTTTATTTGTATGTTTGGCAATTAATTTTGTGCTAGACGTAATAAGATCAAGTAACTGCATTCATCCTTAATACTGATGTGTTCTGTTTCTTCCCTACAAAAACACATGACAAGTAAAAAAGCACTTGCGCCAAACCAGCAAGACATGATGGAAATAAAATCACAAAAAGGAAGACAAATGTATGGTCAACCAATTCCTTTAGCAGATGTGTTGTAAAAAGCGCCAATTGGCCTCTATTTTCCAAAAAGTTTTAAAACGCCGACCTTATCTGAGCTCCCCTCAATTGAGCCTTTGAGTAATTCAGAGCAAGTGGTCATGCCTCACCACTTATAAAAGTCACCGGTCACCACTGCCTTCTACTGAAGACTCTGACATCTGACACCTTTCTACTTTCACCTATTCAATGCTTCTTAGTTTTGGTTGTCCCTTTAAGGCAGTGTAAGGAGAGATAATTTGCTCATGCTTACCTTTGAGAATCATTTGATGCAGTTTAACACTCAATTCTTTTTCCTGATTATTTGCATTGTCATCATAGAGTTAGTTGTCCACTTTGATATATATTTGGTAAATATCTTCGGGAGATTTGGACTAATTTTGTCCGTTCTGTATTTCTTTATGATAATGTTGAGACTGGTCTATAATGATTTGTTTCCAAATTTTTAACTAAATCTTACTAATCTCAGATTTAGTTGTTGAGTGAATTATTGTGTGACCAAATTGGTTACACTGTATTGATATTCAATTGTGATTGTTTTCTCCCTCTTACCTCTCAAGCTGCTGTCAAGACCATCGGATTGAAGACCAGTAGAAGGGTTGTTAGAAGCGAAAATGTGCTCCGCAAAACATGTTGTGATCAAACCAGTTTCCCGCTGAAAATATTATGCAAATTTCACATGGAGTAATTACATTTTTAGCGAGGGTCATTTCTGCACGCACACACACGTCTTCTTCATTATTCTTTCCAGGAGTGTGATGGAGTTTAATTTCAATTCTCTTTCAGTAATATCATTAATTGTGCTCCCCAGGATCTTGGCTACAATAGACCGAGCTGCAGTCCATCTCTTGTAAATGCTGCCTCTTGTTTTAATGATAATATATGTAAGATGGAGCCCTCTTTGCTTGTAGAGCAATTCCTCTTGGTCTTCCGAGGGCCTCAGACCTTTATGTGACCTTGAGTCAAAAGCTAAAAATGCACAATGGATCTAGTTCCTGTATGCCCACCTTTCAAACTCCTCCACTCATACACATGGGCTAGGCAAAAGACGGGGCATATCAGCAACAGACGGCGATAAATATCGCAAAGCGCGCTTAGCACTTTTATATTTATTGCTGTCTATCGCTGGAATTTATCGCCCGGTTAGTGCGTTATTAACAACGCGTTACTCCAGGGCGATAATATCCCAGCGATATCCAGGGAAATGGGCCAACATCGCTGGAAAACCAGCGATGTTGCACTCAAAACTGTGATAGCCTTGGTGATACGACCCTGTGGTCGTATCACCATAATCCACCCCCCATGTTAAGCATGCATAAGTCAGGATTTTTGCAGGTGTAAGAATCAAGCGCTAATCGCGGTTAGCGTAAGTTATTTCATCGCTTCGTGGCCATTGGTAATAGGGGGAAGGTGAGTTAGTGACTGCTTTCAGTTGCCTTGAAGTTGCGAACGCCTACTTTGCATGTCATTAGCGATAAATATCGCTGACATTCAAAGCGGCACCCAAACCGGTCGCTTTCGCCAGGAAGCTGTCGCTAACAGCTGTTAGCGACAGGTTGCTGATAGGGCAATGAAAATATCGCCGCTTTAGCGGTGACAAGTGCCGCAAAAGCGGTGATGACGCCCTTGCTAATATGCCCCCAAATTTGCTAAAACAGCAGTCAGTTTGGTACTCCTGTCTGCTCTAACTCACCAGAAACTCACAAATCATTACATTTGGTACGTTCACCTAACAGAGTCACTCTTCCACTCACTCTCCTGACCATGCAGCTCCACAAAATGTATCAGGCTTCAGAGTGCGATGGAAACCTCTGGGGATGCACAAAAGGAGTCAAGGGCAGCCATTGATTTTCAAGCACCGTGACCCTTTGGGCACAGCTTGAACAGCATCACAGTTAGAAACTGGAGATGGCTGCCATTAAACAGTGATGCTGAGGCAGTGCTTATTTGAGCCTGGGTTGTGGACCAGCACTTATTTTTTCCTAACTGACTATGATCCAGAGCAAAAGAGAAAAAAACACAAAAGGGGTAAAAAAAGATAAAGAAAAAAACAGAAAAACAATGCAAAGGCAAAAAGAAGGGATGGAAAGAACATACAAGATAAAGAGGCAGGGCGTGTCTGATGGCGGATTAAAGATGCAATAGGTGGCCTAAACCTTCGATAGCACCAGCCTCAGCTTCTGAGCAACGCTTTGGGCCCAACACTTATTATTTTACAAATAAACATGGCTCTGAGGTGCCTCACGTCTGATATGGTCCATAAACAGAATATGCAGCCAAAGCCTCCTTCTGTTTTTATTAAATGCTTGTGGTTATCTTTTTAAGTAAGGATTTAGTTACAGAATGATTTCAATTATGCACACACCTGCCTCCAATTGAACTACTTTCTAGAACGTGGAACAAGCAAGTGTTAGCCTTGCAATTTGATAACAAGGGTGGAAACACGGGACATAACTGGGAATTCAGCAGCTTAAAATGCTTATCTAGCCCCCATTTTTAACAATATGGCAGCTTTGGGAGTGAATAGAGGGAAGAACCTCACCACCCAACAAAAAATAAATACCTTTTGAATTGGATGAGGTGCAGATGATACCAGAGAAAGACACATTCTTGGCTGACAAGATTTCTAGGTTTAACACACTCGAGCATTTGCCACCCAAGTTTGAGACTTGTGGGATCACAGAATCCAGGTATGTGACCTCAAGGAGGATTTTGAGCACCAAAAAAGTGACACAGTCTAAAGATAGAAAGCAGAAGTAGATGACGTTGATTTCCCTTGTGATGAATCAACTCTGATCCTGACAGTGACCCACTGTCAGGGTCAGAGTTACTTCAATACAAATGTCTGATGGGCTGGTATGACAGATCAGTGTGTGGGTCGTTTTTTTAGCAGTTGTGGGCCCGTTTTATTGCCGGGTGTGCCAGTTTTTACTGTTGACTTCCACGATAGTACTACTTTTTAAAACTATCTGCTTCATCAATGAGGCCACTTTTATTTTGGCGCACCAGCTTTTTTTTGACCCAGTCCGACCCTGATAGTGAGCAACTTTGGCAACTCCATTCCCATATTGCTTTGCTCTAAGGCCAAAACTGGAGACTTCAGTGGGATCTCGACTTCATTGCGTTCTGTCTCACGGAGTCCTTGCCAGAGTGTCCACTCTTAACCCCCGGTTTTGTGACTAGAGTGCTTATTGAAAGCAACGGTGGATGCCCGGCCTGCTCACTGGGTCAAAAGGCGAAACTCCACCTTTGCCACATAGTGGAGGACAGCCCACATTATCTGGAGATCGAAGTATGCAGCAGATGTACTGTGGGCAGGGGGTGAATGACGATCGGCCTCCATGTTTTTGACTCATTCAACATTTTTTTTTACACAAACATGCTCCAAAAGAAGGAGTTTGATTGGATAAAACCGAATATCTATGACCCTGACATGCAGGGAGTTTTCTCCCTGTGTGTGCGGCATTTGAAAAGGTTTCCTGCCTTCCTTTGCCCTGCCTCTAGAGGAGGACAGGCTGCCAGGAGAGGGGTTTCCACCAGCACAGCCGACTGAGACTCCAGAAACAGAAATATGGCAGTTCTACAACTCTAAAGCAGAAAGCAGGTGCATAATTGGTTTTGCATGTTTGGTGGGACAGAAGAATCCCCAGTTTACTATGGTTCCTCCATTCTGCTAAACCCTAAATACGCCATAAGTGCCAAGGTGGCTTTGAGGAACAGCTTTGCTTATGAGCCCCTTGCTCTGTCGCCAACAGCCTGAGATGGTGGCGGGAAATAATGAAGCAATCCCCCTACGGTATATTCTTGTAAAGGACTAACATAATAGCTATCCTATGTCACCATTTCTGACCAGACACCTTTGGCTGTCATCTGGCTGATTACCAACATAGGGGACATAGGACAAGATGGTAGGAGGCTGCAGCCATCCCTTATTCACCACAGGCTTTAGTGACCTTAGTGGTGACCTGCAAATTTAGCCCACTTTCTGTTCTCTGCTCTTCTCCAAGTGTAGTGCTGCCTACAATGCCCAGGAACATATTATCCCCTGCAGTGGTAGCAGGGGATAATGTCACCACCAACTGCCCAAGATAGGCCTTGAGTTTCTCAATCGCTTTAGCTCTTCAGATCATGCCAGCTCCTGGGGAACTGTTTGCAGTCAGTGCGATCTCGCAAGATGCACTCGTTATGGTGTTGAGCAGCTGCATCTCTGTAGACAAACATCCCATCAGCCTTTTCAGGGAGCTCCCTTTGCACTCTCTCATTCCCCCACAACACTCAGGCGCAGGCACGTTTCAGTCCATACCATTGCCAAACTTTCCAATAAGGTAGTCACCCAAGGTACATTAGCAGTCAAACGTTGCCCAAGCTCTTCATTCATGCCACTATCCCATTGTCAGGGATACTTATCAATTATGCCTTGTAGAGCATGTACTCACTTTCTTAATGCGAGTGATTATGTCAGTGACTGTGTCGCGGGACTCGCTCTCTCACTCAATTGCTCAATAGCAAGGGACCTCTAGAAGAGGGAAGAGGGACCCCTAGAAGGTCAACATGTATTTCTTTCCCCCTTTAGTTGCATATGCGGAATATAGCCAGATTTTGCTGAGGATCAGTAGGGACTATGAAGCTGTTTCTTCATCAGTCCCTCCACTCTAGTAAGTAACCTGGGCAGAAGGTAGATTCAGAAAGGTCTATGATACTTTGGGTGAATTGCTAAATTTGATAATCTTCACATAGTTGTGATGGGGATTCCTCTCTTTTTAAAAGTCCACCACCAAAGCAGGGATTGGCAAAAGTGACTACAATAAATGAATGCATCGCAGCACGTCAAACTAATTCAAATGGCACTTCCCCCCACTTCTACCAAGTGTCTGAAAGAACAGAACAAGATCCCTGGTCAGTGAGCCACATGCCTGCTCACTCTTGTTGCCATCATTTTGGAAACTCTGCATGCCAAAGAGAATGCTTTGTCATTTCGCCATCCACAAAATAATTATAAACTTACCTTTCCTTGTTGAGAGCTAACAAACCCCTTTATGAAATATAGCAACCATACCCGGATTACAGATAGGGCTCGCGGTCTCAGTTTGCAGTACGGTGCACCCCTAAACCGGTGTGTCCACTGTACACTAGTGCCAAATTTCACTAGGAATGCACTGAGCAACTTTGGTGAAAAACAGAGCTGCGGTTTAAAACGATAAACCTCCTTTTACAGAAAGCAAACTGGCCCCTGCAGGCGGTGTCATGAGTTTGTGCACCTGCCTACAGGAGGTACCCTAAAGGGCCCCTGGTCCTCCATGACCTACTCACAGGGAGCGCCCTCTGTCGGCCATTGACTGTGGCCTCCTTCTATGTGACACATAATCAATCCACCTTCTGACAATTTCTTTCCATTGCACCCACAAGTGTCCTACAGTGCAGATGCAATCCCAAAGTTTTCTCTTTTATTTGCATGGGGACGAGCATTCCTGAAAACCATCAAAAGTCAACCCTATCGTAAGCACCTAGATTCAGCACATGGAATTGAACTAAGGAATCAATACCCTTTTTGCCCTTCACATTTTTTGTTTCTGCTTTTTCGCATACAGCCTTATTCTCCTTTCCACTCACCATACAATTGATTTACTTTTGTACTTGTTTCACATACTACAAAGGGTACAATGCCTATATTTGCTTATAGGGTTTCCCTTTCTTGTAGCAAGTTTCATGCAAGTTCAAGGATTTCAGCTCTGGTCACTGGGCACAATCTATTTTGGATAATTATTTTCCCAATCTCTCACCTTACATTGATTTCTTCACTTTTCCATCACTAAATGTTTCCCTTTTCGTTTACTTTCAAGAAACGTAATTTACCATTATGGCAATTGCCCCACTGAAGATCATGGGAGCATTTTGTTCTGGGGGTTGCAACATGTTGAGAATAACACATTAGCACATTTGTGGATTACCTTCAATGACTGTAGCATAACTATTAACAGTGAGGTAGAGGCATTGTGGCCTTTGATACTCTGGGGCAGATGTCTTAACAAGCATGTGTTTTAATGGTATATAACCCCAATGATAGATTTTAATATCTGAATTTAATTTTTGATGATTGCCAAAAGGATTAATGAAATATACAGCGGTGGTTAGACATTCTTTATCTGCGTTACTTTTACCTATCACCTCATTAAAGTAACATCCTAGCACAACCCTCGAGCCCCACTGGGACACTTCCACATCTGTCATGATGAATCTTTGGTTCAAACACAGTTTAAACAACTGGACCTGAAATTCGGCTCTCCTGTCACCTGCCTCTTCTGCCTGCATGCAGATTGGAAGCCTAAGGGGGTCTCTGCAGCTGTTCACAATAACAATGTAGTGATGTTCCACTGAGCTTATAAATTAAATAATAGTCTAAAATGTACACAATTATTTATTATATACTAAAAAAAGTATGTTAAAATGATGTTGAAAATGTGTATATAAAACAATTGAAAACAGTGGAAAATGTATAACATGCTATACCATTTAAATATGATTTACATTGTCTATTTAATAACAAAAATGTATTAAAAATGTTTTCTTTATATATAAACGTTTCTTTATAATTTGAAATATAAATATTAAAATGTAAAAATATAAATAAAATAAACTTTGAAAACATGAATACATCTGAAAAAATGTGTTTCATGTTTTTAATATTTAAAATATGTAATTAATAATAATATTTATTATAAACACACAACTGTTTTTGTTATTATATTGCTGATCACCAAGAATTCTTTTAATACAATCAATTTTATTACATACAAATACAATTAAAACAAAGGGCTGCCCACTAAAATTATTAAAATAAATATCCACACTCCAGCATGAACCATTTTAACAAAGTACTGGACACTAAAAGTGACATTTACTATTTCCACTCCAATCTATTTCAATTTGGGGCAGGTAGTGTGCACTAAAAAGATAACATTTACTATTCCCACTTCATTTTTGAAAATTGAAGGAAACTAAAAGGGTCACACTTACTATTCCCAAACCAATCTAAAGCAGTTTGGGAAAACTGTTGGATAATAAATATTTCTACTCCAATCTACATCAATTTGGGGAAAGGTTTGGACACTAAAGCATTGCCATATACAATTCTCACTTCAAAATATATAACAATTTGGGGACACTGTTGGGCACTAAAGTGGTGACATTTACTATTCCCACTCCAATCTATACCAATTTGGGAAAAGTGCTGGACACTAATGGAGTGACATTTACTATTCCCACTTCAATTTATACCAATTTGGGGAAGGTGTTGCACACTAAAAGGGTGACGCTATTCCCATTTCAAACTATACTAATTTGTGAAAGATGCTAAACACTAAAGGTGTACATTTACTATTCCCACTCCAATCTAAGACAATTTGGGGAACATTTTGGACACTAAAGGGGTGAAATGTACTATGTCCACTACAATCTAAAGCATTTTATGCAAGATGCTACAAACTAAAGATGTTATATACACAATTATTACTCCATACACACACATAATTTAGGATATATATAAAAAAAGGTAAAATGTACTTTAAGAACACACAAAAAACTACAATCCTACATATTCATATAACATATTTTTTAACACTTAATAATTCATATATTTGTTTTCAATTATTAACCACTATTCCTAAACTTGGGACCATACAATAAAAATATTAAATCATAATCCAAAATTAGCAAACATAAAATTGAAAAATATGTAACACCAATGTTTAAAATAGGAATGTAAAAAATTAGTTTTAGAATGACATCATTTTTAACATAAAAAAATGATAAAAACAATTTCATGTATTAGATTTAAATTATACATGTTTTATATATTTAGGCCCTCATTATGATGTCAGTCGGAGTTGCCTCTGACCGACACCGTTTCGTGAAAAAAACCACCCGACCATAGGTTGGTGGTTCTGACAGTGCAATTAGGTTGTGACCCCGGTAGTAAACTTCAATATTTCAATGGGAGCTTGTGCGGTGGGCTGACACTGTCCGTAGCACAAGCCCCCATTGATAAATTGATGTTTTTAAACATCCCTGCACCATATGGCAGGCAACTCATGGACTGAAAAGTCCATGCCATGCAGAAACTGGTGTGCATGCACACAGGGAGGTACATGTTGTGCCCCCATGTGTGCATCCACAGGGCGTGAGGCACAAGGGGGCCCTGTTGGGCCACCTTTGTTTCCTCTCTGCCATGGTGGAACTGCCATGAAAACCATGGCAGAGAGGAAACTTGTTATATGCTCTCTGTCCCGCCAAGCATATTACTGCCTCCTCAACACGGCAACACCACCAGGGAATGGCAGTTTCCTGGTGGCGGGGTTATGGCGGTCCCACCACCTGATTCCTAGTAGGGGGCCAGGAGACTGCTACCACCATGCACTCGCGAGTCTGGCGGTTCGTGGACCACCAGACTCGTAATCAGGGCCTAAAAGACTAGTAGGGTTATGGGGGGCACCTTTAAGGTGCCCTTTGGGCACATGTTTTTATAAATGCAATATGGGCATCAAACAAGAGACCATTGATATCAAGCAACATTATTTACAGTGAAGCCATTATGCAGCTTTGTAACTCGTAATGACTAGTTCCCAGCACATACGTTTAAAATGGCTTCCTGATCACTTGCAATGCCTAGCAATTGAACTAAATATCACAGGGAATATCTGTTCATGCATATGTGCCCTCACATGTACTGTAATGCACCCTGCCTTAGGGCTCTAAAGATCAGCTGTAGGAGTGACGTACATATTGTACATGCAGTGTACTTTGGCATTGCACAGAGGGAGTGGGCAATGTTGTATTTTCAGAATCGTTTGCACCATTTCACACACCCTGCAATGGCAGTCTGCATGCAGTTTGAGTGTGGGTCCTTTGGGTGACAAAATACATTTTACAGCCCCCGGGGCCCTCTTTAGTACCCATGCCCTGGGTACCAGGGGTACCATTTAACAGGGACTTACAAGGATACCATTTCCTTGCCAATTGGGTTACAATTAGGCATATGGGTGGTTTTTAGGGAATGAGCACTGGGACTGGGGCCTGGTTAGCAGTGACCCAGTGCAATTCCAATCAAGAGCATAAGTTCCAGTGACCAGAAAGTGGGGGTGACCATGTCAAAAAGAAGTACCTTCCTAGACTCACTCCTTTAAACATGGTATAATTGGCTTATCCCCTATTAGCATATTTAATTTACTTCTAAGTCCCTAGCAAAGTGGTACTACGTGTGTGCAGGGCCTGTAAATTAATTGCTACCAGTGGGACTGCAGCACTGATTGTGCCACCCACTTAAGTGACCCTTTAAACATGTCTCAGGCCTGCCATCGCAGCCTGTATGTGCAGTTTTAAGCTGCCATTTCGACCTGGTAAAATAAACCTTTTGCCAGTCCCAAACCTTCTTTTTTATTACATATAAGTCACTCCTAGGGTACGCCCTGGACTGCCCAGAGGGCAGGGTGTGGACTATTTAAAATGTAGGTCATGCACATTTAAGTTTTACTTGTCCTGGTAGTGAAAAACTCTTTAACTCGTTTTCACTACTGCAAGGCCAACCTCTCCCATAGTATAACATTGGAGCTTCCTTATTACATTTAATAAGCTGTAATTTCCAAATGGGAGCAGGTTACCAGTTCATGTTTCGTGTCTTTGGACTTGTAATGAAAAATGCATAGGTGTGCCTGGATGAGCCATCACTCGCAGGAAGGGAGGGCGGACGTGGACACAGCCCTATGTAGACTTAATAGGCAGTGTCCGGCATTCACACAAAGGACTACATACCCTCTGTAGTTAGTCCGGAGCCATGGCAGGGAAGGCAGAATGCCTGGGGACCTCAAATGGAAACCTCTAGCAGCTTCTCCCACAGCCGCGGCCCATGCAGGTAAGAGCAGTGGGACAGTGGGGCCCGGGGGGGATTTCGACATATGACCCTGAGGAAAATGTAAATATTTATTTCATTTTCCCTCACGGTCGTATGTTGAAATATCCTGGCACCGGGCATAACTATTTGCCCTCGGACACTACCTCTTCAGTACTCTTCTGTTGATACCCTGCCAGGAAGAAGGACTGCTGTGCTACTGAAAGGACTGCTGCTCTGAAGGAACTGCTTCCCTGCTGTGCTGACCTGCGGCCAGCTGCCATCTTGCCTGGGTGAGAAGGACTGAACCTGCTACTGTTGAACCAAGGGCTCCAAGGGCTAGTTGGCTGACCTCCTGACTAGACCCTCAGGGACAGAAGGCTTCAACAACCTTGAACCCAGATCCTGGGCTCTGCCATCTGTGATTCCTACCCTGCTAAGTGGTGCTACCCCAGTCCTGGACCTTTGGAAGGTAGTTTGAAGGTGCTCTGCCAGCCCACCTGTGGTCTCAGCAAAACTGTCTCATCTCCTCTACTGTGCAGGGCAACCCCGAGCAGAACTGATACATCCTGACTGCTGAAAGTGTTCAACCGATGCAGAAGACTTTGCATCAACCACGCAGCATCATTAGAGCTGACGCCTGTCTGGAGCTTCCTGTACACAGGCCCTTGCACAGCAAATCTCTCATCGAAGGCAGTCTTGACGATGATGCAGGTTCTCGCATCACAGCTCTACATCTCAGTGGAACAGACGCATTGCCTAAACTGCACAATGCATCCGTGATGCTGGACTTCACATCACAAGCACTTGTCGATGGGGTCCTCGACTCTGACCCAGGACTCCTGTTGCAGCTCCACAGCTCCTCAGAGCTTTCTCGGCAGCACGATGTATCCTCGGTGCGGAACCTTGTAACACTACGTAACTAGGACCTAAACTACTTTGTTTAATGGGCCTAACTGGGTCCCCTTAGGCGGCCCAAGGTCCAATGCAGTCAGTCTGAACTTGTGACTTTGTCCCTTTCCCGCATGACCAGATATCGATAGTTGGTGCTTTGTGCTTTTTTGCTGTATTTTTACTGACATGTTTAAACCTGCTGATCTCAGGTTCTAGGGGTTGGATTTTAGTTGTGTTGCTCTTGTTTAATTTATTAAACATTATTCTCAGTTTCTAAAACTGGTGTGGGTCCCCTTTGTAGTATGTTTTCAGTGTGTTACTGCTTGAAGTGTTGCACAAATACTTTACACGTTGCCTCTCAAGTTAAGCCTGACTGCGCTGTGCCGAACTACTCAATGGTTGAGCATAGGTTAATTTAGGGTTGCTTGTGACTTCACCCTGAGAAGAATTGTGGTTGCTGCTTGAGAAGGGTTCCACCCCCCAACCACTTACCCAATTTCTTACACCGATATTGAAAATATTTCCCTTGACCCTGTAACATATGATTTTCATCAGTAAAATGACAGGATCCAACCCACCCTGAAGGGATTTGTAAGGGCCACTATACAATCTACACTAGGATAAACTATATTATGTAGTAGGGTTATCTAAATTATGCAGCAAGAAAAGGCAAATTCTGTAGTACATTCTGTGTCAGGAAACAACATTTTTTCATTGGCATTGAAATGTGCAAATCATGGAGTCAAATATGTGGCAAATGCAATGAATCAATAACTGTGCAGTAAATGCCAGAGCAACAGAATCACATAATTCCATTGACCTTTTATCAATAATCTGAACTATTCCAATTTCAGTTAAAATACTTGCCATATTATAATACTTTCTGTAGACTAATACAGACCTGGTTGTTTTTATTTACAAAATGAGAAAGTATTAACTGACTTTGTCACTTTCCATACTGGACCTTTGTGGAAACTGGCCTAGCTGTGGTGCACAACACACTGGGCAAATACTTGCTTTATTTATGGGGAAGTATTGGTTTAGATATATTACTCAATATTCTGGGAAATTGAGGACCTGTGCCTGTGATAGTGTTGCTTTATATACTGGTGCACTGTTGATATAGGTGGTGCAATGGCTCTAAACATACTGAGGATTGTGAAAAGTGGCTTGTTATCGTTCTTTACATAATGGTGCATTGGGTATTACAATGTGGCAGTAAAGAATAATGTACAGTATTGACCTAGCTAATCTTCACTGATTACACTTGGTGATGCATCTCTGAATATTTGAGGTTGACTCCCGTGCTTACTACGCCACTGGAGTCAAGCTATCCTGGCTGAAGAGGGGTGAAACCCCGAAACCGGTCCTAGAATGCTTGATTCTGGTCCAGGGAAGACATGGCTTGGCAGTTCGGGCTGGACTGATCCCATGAGACACAGGGTCAAGACTGATTTGCATATGGCCATGTCTGAACTGGGGTGGTGTGGTGAGCACAATAACAATGGATTAAACCCAGATCTATGACTGGGGGTGAATGTTTTGCCAATGTGCAACATTCCGTCCATCATCTTGTGTGTTTTGCTGTTCGCCCTATGTGGGAAGGGTATGCCCAGACGTGGGTCCCGTGCTCACTACGCCACTAGAGTCAAGCTATCCCGGCTGAAGAGGGGTGAAACCCCAAAACTGGTCCTAGGATGCTTGATTCCGGTCCAGAGAAGACATGGCTGGCAGTTCGGGCTGGACTGTTCCCATGAGGCACAGGGTCAAGACTGATTTGCATATGGCCATGTCTGAACTGGGGTGGCGTGGTGAGCAAAATAACAATGGATTAAACCCAGATCTGTGACTGGGGGTGAATGTTTTGCCAATGTGCAACATTCCGTCCATCATCTTGTGTGTTTTGCTGTTCGCCCTATGTGGGAAGGGTGTGCCCAGACGTGGGTCCCGTGCTCACTACGCCACTAGAGTCAAGCTATCCTGGATGAAGAGGGGTGAAACCCCGAAACCGGTCCTAGGATGCTTGATTCCGGTCCAGAGAAGACATGGCTTGGCAGTTCGGGCTGGACTGTTCCCATGAGGCACAGGGTCAAGACTGATTTGCATATGGCCATATCTGAACTGGGGTGGCGTGGTGAGCAACATAACGATGGATGAAACCCAGATCTGTGACTGGGGGTGAATGTTTTGCCAATGTGCAACATTCCATCCATCATCTTGTGTGTTTTGATGTTAAGGTAGCAACCAGCATAAAAGCAGCATGCATCCCAATATGACTTAATTTTCTCCTATATGCATGTGGTATTAACATGGACAGAAATAGTGATGGACATCATTCCAGGCATAGTGTTTTAAACTGGTGTAATTTCTCCTGGTATAAGAAGCTGAAGGGCGTTTAAACCAGTAGGTGCCATTACATTGGTTGGACACTATTGTTCCTGCAGCACAAATATATGCCTGTTTGGGTAGCCAATATTGTGGATGATTGATGCATTCCTTCGCAAGCACATGCATGATTTTATTCAGCAGGAATATATTTACCTTGTGCTCTGCCTGCCTGTAAGAGGTATGGCTTTGTAATAATATATTTGAAAAAATGTGCTATAAAATGCATCGCTTGCCAATATTTTTTCTCCACATTTCTACCACGGAGAATTTTTGGCACGCTCTATATTTTTACTCAATACAGTTTGGGCTAAGTATTAATACATTTTACAGGACATTTTGGGATTGCAGTCTAGTCCTCAGCACATACCTCTGTCTCATTCAGGTCTCTGGCAGCAGATCACAATTCAGTGCTGCCAGGCGTTGGCCATTTTTCAATTTTCCAATAATCCATCACCTTGGTGCCCAGGGGAAACTCCAAATGGCCGAAGCTGCTCTTTGACGATAGATTCCTCAGAGATTGCAAAGGCGAACACTTTTTCAGGCGAGTAAATAATAAAAATAAATATATATATATATATAATGTAAATACATAGTGTGAGATAGAATGCTTAGACTTAACAGTCTCGGTTGTGTCTGAGTGAAAGGGTGTAGGAATGTGAAAGTGACTGTTTAGGAAGTGTTTTGGTGTCTTTCATGATTGCAAGTGGCTGTTCTTATCAAGTTGCGACAAATGAGTAGCTGCACTTTTACATGGAGCAAAGCTAAGTTAAAGATTGTTGACTAAAGGTTGTGCCTACCATCCTTGTGGAAGAATTGATTCCACTTCTATGGTGGAAAAGAGACCAAGTCGTGTGTCATCCAATGTTTGGACAGCATAGGTCTCAGGTCCTATTGGTGTGCGCGATCCTTCATCACCTGTTTCAGGAGACCTATATTTTCCTGCCTTCTTGAATTTCAGGTGGTAGTCATTATTCTCTTTGCCAGGACAGAGTTTCATAATTTCACTGCCTGGCTGAAGATGGATTTTATACTGATACAATGCCACATGTGGGAAGGGGCGGGGTAGCCCAGGTTCTTGTCTAGAGTGAGGGGTTCTGTGTGCTTGAATAATGATTGAACCATTGCCATAGATGGCTATGTCATCTGCGAAAAGGTGGAGCATCTGTTTAAAGGTAGAAACACGTGAAGGGCTATTGTAATGTGGTCAGTTAGGCAATGTGTAGGATTTGTCTTGTTGCAGCATTTTGGATTCTTTTCTGTCTTTGGAGTAGCACAAACCTGGCTCTTAGATAATGTTCATGTGTGTAGTCCACAGAACACTTGGCAAATGGGATGGTCACCTTTAGCTTCTGTTGGGTGAGAAAAAATGTGCCACAGTTGTCATGATGTAGAAAGCACTTCTTGTCACTTAGTTCCCTTGATGACACACTGATAGGCTGAAGTCCATGATCCCTCCATATTTCTGACCTTAGTTTCTGGCTGTAGCTTGAGTTCCTGGAGTCAATATGGTAGTTCTTACATTCTCTGTAGATTAGGATCTCTGCTTTGGAAGGTTTAATTTAAAGATGGCTCTTCAGCATCCCTTGACTAACAGCTCAGGGCACTTGTTAGTCATGTAGTATTTAGCTTGGGGACGCGCCGATAATTGAGAAACATCCCCAGCACACTTTCCTGTCGGCCCATTGCCGTGAGGGAAACGGCCCAGTGCTCACCCCAGGCGCGTGCCATTGATGTCAGCAGGCAGCGCCGGGGGAGCATAAAGCCGCTACTGGTGCCCCGCAGCGCGGGACGCGCCGATACTTGAGAAACATCGCCAGCACACTTACCTGTCGGCCCATTGCCGTGAGGGAAACGGCCAACAAGAAACCCAGCAGCTTTCTTTCCGCACTCTGCATCCCGCCGTGAGGGGAACGGCCAGCGAGGACTACATCTCCCAGTGACCCAGTGCTCCCCCCAGGCGCGTGCCATTGATGTCAGCAGGCAGCGCCGGGGGAGCATAAAGCCGCTACTGGTGCCCCGCAGAGCGGGACGCGCACGGGACACGCCCGGGCAAAGCCTGGGCCAAGGGCGGGCCCGTCCTTGCCCGTCACTGCCAGGAGGTGCCAGGCCAGGGCTACCCCTCTGACGTTGTTCTCTATTTATATGGGAAGCATAGCTGGTGCTAGGTCCCCTATATTGTACGAAGTCGATTTAGACGACTCAATATGTTCTTTGGTCGAAGTTTCAAGTAGCCCTATTGTTTGTACTGAAGTTCTTGCCGTGGCATCGGAACAACCGGCAGCACCAATTTTAAGAAAAAAACATCACGGCATCTTCAAGAGTAATTTGACATTGTCTACTATAAAAACAAGGTCTGCAAATATTGCAAAAAAGGGCGTGGCCAGTCAACTAAATGCAGATACAACAAAAAACGGTGGTCATGGGGCAAAAACGAGAACACCAACACAAGTTTTAAAAAAAGTGATGATAAAGGGAAGAGAGGAAAAGTAAAGCAGCAACCTAATAAGGAAAATATTGCACCAAAAGCTAATCATGATTCATCCTCTCTAGTAATTGAAGAAACATTGCCAATACCAGCAGAGGAGATGGGTACCGTGTTTTGGAAAAGACTTGAAGTTGTTCTTAAGAAGTCCATTCAACCCATAAATGGAAGGCTTGATCGTATTGAATCAAGATTAGCATGCCTGGAACTCTCGATGGCATCAGCCCAAAAGACAATAGGAATCCGGTGCAAAGATATAGCTGGAAAGCCGGCAATATCGCAATGTAAAAATATTGATGATGTGGGTGTAACAATGAATGGTCCACATAGCTGTAATAGTAATCCCGTAGAAAATTTGACAGAAAATGTTAGACCTGTTAACCTACTAGCCAAGGGCTTAGATTCGAACAAACCAGGCCAAACACTAAAAGATATTAATGAGGCGACTAATAAATTAGCAACAAATCCTTGTCCATCACTGCCTAAACAACGGGATAAAGAGATTTTAAATTTGCCAACTATAGAACTTCCCCCTGAATCAGCCCCATATGTGGTTATACTGGCAGGTGTACCATCGTTAGTGGCGGGTAAAAGAGAGACCCATACTGAACTAAAAAATAAGTGCATATATTGGCTCAATGCTAATAGGCCCTTACCTATATATTGTAGGGCGGAGATTTTGTCTGTGAGAAGGGTTAACTGGATAGGTAGATCCGCTAAGACAGTTAGTGGGGATTGTGTTATTGTCAATTTTAGAGATAAAAGATGTGTAGAACACATCTGTAATTGGCCACAAATAGAAATTAGATCCACAATTCAACCCCTGCCACTGACCTATTTGTATGCCCCAGTACAGGATCAATGTAGACAAGTGTCCTCATGGAATGATTATTCTAGCTACCCCGCCGCAAGGAATTTAAGATTACATAATAGGTTTTCAGTTTTGTCAGGAATGGAAGAATGTGACTGACAGCAATTACAGGGTGGGGGTAACGACACAAGTGTAACTAGTGATAGTATCACCGAAAGTAAAGGGCAAATATGTGAAGGTGAAGCTTTGGTAGGTGGAGTATTGAATCCTGGGGAAAATAAAGGTGGTGACATTGCCCTAGGATCAAGTATTAATAGTCTTTCTCCATCCTACGCACTTAGCCCTAAATATTTATTGATTTCTTTGGAGAACCCAACATTACAGTCTAACGCCATCCCTAAAGGGACGGTGTTACCTAAGGGTCCACAAATTATCACTGAGCATGTGACGTTATTGTCAAGCTCATCTTTAATTAGGAATATGCCAACAAAGGGCCCACAAATTTCATCCTGTATGATTTCGATGGTATCATGGAACCTGGCAGGCATCGGGACTAAAATTGTTTCCCCATGCTGGCTAGGTTTCATTAATAGATTTGATATTTGCCTCTTCCAAGAGACATGGTCTGTGGAACCTGTTTTTATCCCGGGATACTTGAACTTCTACGTCCCTGCTGTGAGAGGGCAAAGGGGACGATCAATGGGAGGACTGATAGTCTGGGTTAAACAACATTTAAGCTGTAGTATTCAGTCACTTCCAGTTAGACATTGTGATATTTTTGCTATTAGACTCGGTATGGGGGCTGGCCTGAAAATTGATATCTTTAATGTGTATGCTAGAGGAATCCCTGGAGGGAAAAAAATCTGAGGTGCTAACGGCATTGGAATCACTGATTGAGTCCGAGCCAGAAGGGGTTCCACCGATAGTTGCGGGTGATTTTAACACAACTTTCGAACCCTTAGGGTTAGAAAATGTAAATATGATGGAAGAGGAAGATTCCAGATGGGGTGTCCCTGAACTTGAGGATAGGCCGATAGTCAAATGGACTGAGGCAGTGCTCAATATGAATGGATTTTGTCTAGCTAATCAACTAAGGGCGGTGAATGGACGGACTTCGTCCGATAGAAAGGGGGCGAAAACTTTCGATAATGGTATAAGATCAATCAATATTGACTACATACTTGTCCACTTGAAGCTCTGGCATACTTTGGTGGACATGGAGGTCAAGTCCCGTGTCGAGAGTGATCATAACCCTTTAACAGCAATATTTAGGTTAGGCCAAGAAGGATTGATAAATTTTAGAGAAGAACGGACAGTCCCTGAAATCATTTTATCAAATGATGAGCGCCATCTTAAGTGGTGCAAAGGGGCTAATCAACCAGATGCACTTGTCGCCATCCAAGACTTAATAGTAAAGTCCCTAGAAAAAATCAGAACTAGCACTAGTAACGAAGAGAAATATAGTTCTATGGAGGATGAACACAAAGAATTATTTTTTAATCTCAAAACCCACTTTTGTAAGTCATGCACTACTAAATCAAAAACTATAATAAAATCTGAGAAGTGGTATAATAAAACATGTAGGGAGGCTCGTGTTGCATTAAGTATAGCCCTAAAGACTAGGAACTCTGTGTCAATAAAAATGGCACGCGTAAACTATAGGAAAAGGATTGATGAGGCAAAAAGAGAGTGGGATGACCAACTGTGGCAGGACCTTAAAGATGCTTGTAAAAATAAGAACCAGGCATTGTTTTGGAATACCTATAAATGGGAGGGAGGAGGCTATGCTGTATCTCCGCAAAATAATGTGCCCGTAAATTCATGTTTTGAATATTTTAAGCCCCAGTTTGCCTGTATAGAAGGAAACTTAACCTCTTCAGTGCCACGCCCTTTCCCCGCCCTGTGCCGGGCGTTGCATTAGCGGGCGGGGTTCATGACGAGATAGTCTCGTCATGGGCACAGCGCAACCGCGCTCCATGACGAGACCATCTCGTCATGGGCACTGAAGGGGTTAAAGGAGACAGCCCCAGATTTCAAATTGTACGAAGGAATTGTTTTTATTTTGGGGGATGTGGATAGTGCCTTGAATTTAGTGGCTAAGGGGCGAGCTCCAGGGATAGATGCTATACCTGCGGATTTATACCTTAGTGATAGAGTGAGATGGAGACAGTATATCTACTATCTCTCTAATGCGATTGCCCAGGGGATGGCTGTTCCTAACACATGGAAAGGTGCAGAAATTGTGCCTGTTTATAAAAAAAAGGGGACAAGGCCCTTGCGGCTAATTATAGGCCGATTAGCCTGATCAATTCGTTACAGAAAATAGTGGGTAGACTGGTCCTGGGAAAGATACAGGCTTGGATGGACGAGGGGGGATATCCTGAGCCCATTGCAGGCAGGTTTCCGACCTAGGACCAGTACGATAGATCAGGTTTTTAGATTGATTGTCCTATATTGGCGTACAGTTGTTTTGGAGAAATGGGTATTATACGCAGTTTTTGTCGACCTTAGGGCGGCGTTTGATCTTGTCCCGCGAGTGAAGCTTTGGAAAGTACTGGAGGAATTGGGTATGCCCCTGGAGTTGGTGACTCTGATTGCTCGCTTACAAGAGGATACCTACGCCAGAGTGAGATGGGGCAAGCCGGGTGAGGTCACAGATGTATTCCCGGTTAGGAGGGGAGTGAGGCAGGGTTGTGTTATGGCACCAACCCTGTTCTCACTCTTCATAAATGGGGTGGCAAAATATCTTTCCCTGGTTCCAACTGATGCCCCCATGATCGCTGGAGAGTGTGTCCCGATCCTTATGTTCGCGGACGATACATTAATAATCTTGAAGACTCCAAGTTGTCTCCAAAGAGCGCTCCAACGTTTTACTGATTTTTGTGATATGCGTGGTCTAGAAATAAACTGCACAAAAACAAAATTTATGGTCTTCACCGAACCTAATTGTCACAAGTCAGTGAAACGGTTTAAGGGAAGATTATATATGAACAGTAATCCTCTTGAACAGGTTGAAGCTTTTATGTATCTTGGGGTTAACCTACAGAACAATATGTGTTGGAATGCCCAGATAGAAATGATGATATTAAGGCATAAGCAACAGGCAGGCATTTTACTTAAAAGATACAAGTCCTCCTTTACAAAACCGATTAGGCCATTACTTGAGATTTATGGGATGAAAGTTATGGGTTCTGTCCTATATGGTGCAGAAATATGGGGATTTACAAATATCAAGCATTTGACGATATTAGAAAATGTGTTCCTGAGGAAAGCTACGTATGTACCTCGTAGTACTCCTTTAATCCCCTTGTTTTGGGAACTTGGTAAGAGATCAGTGCAAGATTTAGCCATGTTACGTCCAATATTATATTAGCGTAGACTTTGGACAACTGAGGAATTACATCATTATGCCAAGGGATTTAAGGACCTCATAGAGAAAGACCACTTTCATAAAATTAGCTGGTTGAACTCAATAAGGGTCCTTTTAGGGAAAATGGGATTGACGAACTTATGGAGCGATCCCGTAAATGCTGTCTTTCCCTCTAAAATATAAATGAAGCGGATATATTGGGAGATGATTATTTCTGAAAAATGCGCTGCTAATGTTTCTGTCCACCTTGCAGGGCGCTTTCTTCAATTCAAGCCCCTCCCTGCATTAGAACCATATTGGGACGCAATCGAAAAACCAATGGATCGCAAGTTATACTTTCCATTTAGGGTAGGTTGTTTACCATTAAGGTCTTTCACCTCAAGGTGGGCAGGTCTTGGTGATGACAAATGCCCAAAATGTAAGGACAAGATAGAAAGTATAAGTCATTTTTTGTTCTTTTGCCCTTTATATGTTGCCCCAAGAAGTAAATGGATAATACTCACATGTCGTATAATCGGTTTCCAGAAACATGAGGAGGCACTGAGGATACTGTGTACAGACTCTAGCCTCTTAATATCAATATCCATAGCAAAATTTTTAAAATGGGCTTTGCTTATTCGATCAAAGGAAGTCGAATAATTAGATAAAAGTCTTGTAGGAGAAGTCTGTAATGAAATAAATGAAGTAAGGTGATTTAATCCCTATAAACTATTTTTTTTTCTTTTTAGAATTTTAGAATTTTCGACAAACAATTTGTATACAGTTTAATTAATTTTTAAATGTCGTGATAAATTTTTAACTATTTATGTAATTGTTTTTTAATGTATAATGTATTTGTACATGTGATGCTTTTATGACTCTTTGTCGAATAAAGTTTATTGAATTGAATTATTTAGCTCTAGCTCATCCTCAAGATATATGATGCCCTAAGTGTAATCTGTATAGACTAGAAGGTAAGATTGAAGAGCCTGATGATGTTCCATAGAAGATGGAATAATTGTCTAAGAGAAGTGGTTAGATGATCAAAGATTGAGGTACATCAGTATTGGTACCAAAAGTAGGTGATGTGAATGGGCAAGCAAGATAACGCTGGATCTGTTACATAGGTGATGGAGCAGGACTTTCGCGAAATCAAACCTGCTCAGATTGAACTCCCAAAGTGTGAAATCATTAATCGTGTGATATGCAAACTAAATGCGAAAAGGGCTAACATAAGGGATAATGAAACTACACAAGCGCAAACTAAAAATGCTGGAGTAGGCCGCAAATGCTTATGACTAATGGAAAATAGAAGGACTAATGCTTCTTGATTGTTCTATACTAATATGTGCTGGAAAGAACATTAATCTGGAATGCGCATGGGTAAATGTAACACACAGGGTGGGTGCGCTATGGTATAGCATTATAAGGAATTAATAATAAATGTGTTTGTTTTCCGTAGAAGTATGGTTTTCTGCTCTGCAGAAAGGGCCGGAGAGTCATTTTAGAAAATAAATACGAGTTTAATCTGTGGGAGAAAGGGAAGGTGGAAAGCTGTTCGTCCTTCATGGGTCCTGTGTGCCTGCAAAAGTTTGCATGGAGAAACAAAATAATCTTCGGAAGCGGAACACTTTCTTAGAGAGCAGCGCAATTGAACAATCGAGGCACGAAAGTTGTTACATGACCGAGATGGAGGAAATGTGTACTATGATGACAGCTCGAATTTGTATTTCCTGGGCTGGAAGTTGAAAATGAGTAAAGAGGTCAATGTGGACAGTCTTGCAGAAGTGTCATGACGAGAGTGGTGTGACAGTACACCCCCTTCCTTAACCAATAGAATGAAGAAAAATTGTGTGTTATGATACAATGTGAGTTGGTCTTTTGGGGTGTTAGAGTATAGTATTAGGTACCTGTGGTAGGGGTTAGGTGGTTGTGTATTTTCTTTCTATCCGAGAGGAGTGGGCTGCATTGCTGTCTCCTATTTGGGCTGGCTGGTCTTGTTTGCTAAATCCTGACCTAGTCTTTGCTCTTCAATTCTTCTTGAGGGGCCTTGCTGCTCTCATTGCCAGAGAGTAGTTTTCCTAATTTCCTTTGTGGGTTAGTATAATATCTGAATTTGCATAATCATTTTGCAAATGTCTTTTGTCTCTAATCTTTTGTCTCTACGCCTACCCACTCAATCATTGTATTGATGTCGAGATGTACTTCTCTCATTCTCAGTTATTTTTTCTTGTGTGGTAATCGATGATTTGAGCTGTATTGTATTTTTATTGAGCAACCATATTATTTAGATAAAGCATTGTAAATATACAAGTGAGTTTGTCTTTATTAGAGATATTGAATTTGGTTTATAATGAGTATTACTAGTTCCAGGTATTAGTTTGCCAAACCCAGATTACATAAATAAAGATCGCATCGCCACAAAGTACATGCGAGGATGATATACTAATTGGAAATCGTTTGGTACTTCACTTACCCAGCGTGAACGGGCTTGTTGGGTAATGAATTGGGCCCAGTACTGGAAATTTGTTGGTCCCGGATTGCTGGATCAGTTTTGGTAGCAGCTTGAAGGTTTAGTTAATTATTTTGGCAAAATATTGGTTGGAATTAAACATTTTGGTTACTAACGTATTGTGCTAGTGTTTTATGTACTCTGGAATTAACGGGTACAGAGTTGCCTAAGATCCCAGGATGTTTTAGCCTCAGGGGCAGAGAAAGAGTGTGGAAAGTACACACTAGAGAAGTGTTTTGTCTACTGGTGTGATATTATGCAACGAGAGAGGTTGTTAATATTGCATAGGGAGCTATTCTGAAGTTAGTAATAGTGGGTGATTATTGGGAAACTTTAGAGAGTGCACCTGAAGAAGTACCAAGAGTTCTTTCACTTGATTGAGAGTTGAGTAACGCTGGTCGATATTCCACTGGATGTAAAAAGATTTCTAAGAGTGTTTGAACTATCTCTTTTCTAGTGGGACAGACAAAGCAGCAGTGTTTTGTGTTATTTCTAATACATTCATTTAGAAAAGACTTTGTAAATTCATTGCCGTAATATTTTGTGAAGGGAGGATCAGTAGGTGGAGTTATACTGATGTCACCGAGAGCTGCACTGGCATTTGTTAGTTAGTGGTAGCGTCATCAGAGAGTATTTTGCTGTGATTGTTTGGTTGGTGTGAGTCACGCTGGTATTGGATAGTGTGAACGAATAGTGTGACTAGAATTACGGAGGGATTTCCTTGTTATTTCCGAGTTTTAGAGTAACAAAAGAGAGTTAAAATTAAACTATTACAAATGATGAGAACTTGATTTAGAAAGGATGAGCTTATACCTGTTAGAGAGGGGGTTCCTATAACACCTGCTGGTTCGCCTGCTTCTTTTATGTCACTAGAGTGTGGATATAATACGTGTACGTGGTTGGAGAATTGGGTGAAGTATACGGAAAGAGATGGGAATTAGGCTTTTCCAAAAAATTGTACTTTTAATGTGAGGGTGTTAGAGAACTTGAGGAATCATATTAATCTATTGAGACCAAATCCTAGACCTATGCAGTATGAGGTGCTTGAGCACTGGGAACATGAAGGGTATAGAAGAGAGAGAGACAGGTCTGCGACAAGATATAGAAATACAGTGAGTAGGTATTGTAGTGGTTTTAACTAACAGAAACAATAAACAATCTTGATCTGATCTATTGATCAGTGAGCAGGTATGCAGTGTGCAATGGGATGCTCAAATGAAAAGATGGAGGAGAGATGTAATCGGGAGGGATTATATCCAGTGAGTGTTGCTGTAGATCAGGCTGGAGGGAAATGCAAAGAGAAAAAGAATAATGTAGAGAGTACAGAACCAGATCCAAATGAAATTGATGATGAGTTATTGGAAGAGATGTTATTAAATAGACCTCCACCATATCATGAAGATCGGGAAGGAATTACTCCAGATGGTCCATGAATTGAAATAGAAGCTCTACAAGCTTCACAAGTTCCACAAGCTTCACAGGCTCCACAATCTTCACAGAAGAGAGATGTAGATGTAATTAATAAGGCAAAAGATGAATTGACACAGAGAATTAACAAATGAGTTTAAATGCAGAGGCGTTGTCAGTTCCAGTGACAATTGGTCCCATAGTTCCATTGTATAGTGAGGGCCAGAATATTTCACGAGTACATGCATTAACAGTGCCAATGAAAAATGTTAGAAGAAATAATGATGTTGCAGCAAATGAGATGGGAACTTTGATTGATATAGCAGAGAGACAAATGGAAACTCGAAATAGAAGTGTGCAAGTAGACCCTAGAAGATTGATGCAAAATATGAGAGAAGTGACTCCCACTTCAGGGGGATCAGTAGCACCGTCACCAGAAGAATTAGATGAATGGATCAGAGGGATTGTGTCTAATAAAATGTATCCGAGTATGGATGTGACCAGATTGAAAGCAGATTTGGAAGAAATGATTCTAGGTACGATTAGTCCAGAGAGATTGAGTAAATAGCAGGAAGAAGAGTTGTTATTCTTGTATAAGAATATTACAATGAGAGCATAAAGTTTGTATGAGAGGGTTGCTGAAGCTGCACCGGCATATGGAGTGGACATTGAAAAATCAAAAGCATTGCAAAAGCCATATAGATTGGATTTTAGTGACAAGGATTTAGAGAGTTTGAATGCCTCTGGTAAACGACTACAAATAAAAGAGTTAATTAATACCTTGAAGTGATGGGGTGAATTGGAACGTTGGAAGGCAGATGGGCTAAAAAGAAAAAGAAGAAATGCTTGTAAATAATGATGCAACTGCATCTCCTTTGCTTCCAATGAGGGAGACAGAGACAGAGACAGTGACTGCTGAAATTATATATCCAATGAGAGACGTTCCAGGTTGTGGATATGTTCACATTCCTTGGTCGAGGCAGGACATATTGTCTTTTACGAATGAGTTTCCTAGATTGAGAGAAAAACCTGTTGAATGTTATAAACAAGAAGAGAGGTTTGTGAACGTTTCAAAAGTTTTGCTGAAAGATTTAGATGGGTTGTTTGAAATTGTGGTTCCAGCTGATTTGTGGACTGAGTGTAAAATTGTAGTAGATTGGCCGAAAGAAGAATATCCTAGAGATGTTAAAACTGGAGCCCCGTCAGAAAAGGTGATGAAGAAATATATTCAAGTAATTACATACTTGAAGAGTAATATTTCCCCAAAAGAGACAGATTGGGTTAAGATTGATAAAACGACTCAGAAGTCAAAGGAATCAGTGCATGCCTTTTATGAGAGACTTCTGCAGGTGTTTAAGCAGTAAAGTGGTTTTGAAAGAATAACGGACATAGATATGGGACATTGTGTTTGGATTGGAACCAAAGATTAGCACTATGATTCAGCAGCACATGATTTGCTGGCAAAACAAGACAGTGGATGAAATAGTGCGGTATGCAAAATATTGTAGTGATGATATTGAGTCAAGACATAAGAAATTGAAAGAGAAAATGATGTGGGCACAAGTGAAAGCAGCACAGAAGAATGGGTATTTTGTTGATTATTGTCAAGCAGGTTACCAAGTAATAAAAAAAAGGGCAGAATCAGAATTTTCAAAAGGGTCAGATTCCTAATGTGAATGGTGTTGTGACACATGGTGGTGTACAGGTTCAAATTCATGGAAAAGGTAGAGGTAGAAGTAATAAGAAAAATATGAAAAAAAAATGTCCTTGTCATGCGTGCGAAAAATTGGGACATTGGAAGAATGAGTGTAAGCCTTTATTGGGACATAATGGAATGAATCAAAATTTGAATCCACAGATGCAGAATGAGGTGGTTGTGAATCAACAGCACCTGCAGCAGCAACAGGCAGTTTCACCACAGGTACAACAGGTACAGCAGGTACAAATACCACAAGCTACGATGCTTAATAATGTGAATCCTCAGGTACAGAGATATCTGGATTCCATACAGGTGAACAAGTTGGTAAGAATCAAAAAGTACAAATGGTTTCACCATACTGGTTACAGTGTCCTGAGAGTGATTCAGATGAATCTCAATGACGGTGCCTGAGGGGGAAGGAGGAGTGCTTGCTTGGCACATCTCTTGAGGTAGATCAGTGTGGTCATTTTGTGGATGAGAAAGTAGAAGATAATGTTACTACATTCCGTGTGGACACTGGTGCTACCCATTCTACTATGAGAACAGCAGAAATTCCATACCTACCCCTCTCGGGAGATACTATTCAAGTTGTGGGTGTCTCGAATCAGCTTATTAAGACTCCAGTGACAAAACCAATGAAGGTGCACATTGGAGAGTTTAGAGATTTGCATCGGTTTGCGGTGTGCAACACAAGTCCGGTAAACTTTTTGGGTAGAGACTTGTTATGTGAAATGAATTGCACCATCTATTGTACACCAGATGGCATTGCTTTTCAAACACCAGATGAGGATGTTGTGTTCAAAGTGATGATGGCAAGGCAAGGGACAGAAGTGAATGCTTTGTATCCTTTATTTAAAGCGAAGGATTTGCCTGTTGAGTTGAGAGAAACAGTGATGACTGATGTGTGGGATTTTTCAGGGAAAGACATTGGATTGATGAAAGGACTTGATCCTATCCAGATCTCAGTCAAACAGGGAGCAGAATTTCCAAGAACACCACAGTACAAAATGAGCTCAGCGACTATTGCAGGAGTTACGCCTGTAATTGAGCAAATGATTGAACAAGGCATCTTGAGAGAGATATTAGGGAGTCCTTGAAATTCACCTATTATAGGGATTAAGAAACCGAACGGTAAGTGCAGAATAGTTCAGGACCTAAGAAAGGTAAATAAGATTGTGGTACCTTGTTGTCCAATAGTGCCAAACCCAGCAGTCATTCTTTATCAAATTCCCTGTGACGCTGAGTGGTTCACAATAATTGAAGTGTCATGACGAGTGTGGTGTGACAGTACACCCCCTTCCATAACCAATTTAATGAAGATAAATTGTGTGTTATGGTACAATGTGGGTTGGTGTTTTTGAATTTTAGAGTATAATATTAAGTACCCAGTGGGAGGGGTTATGTGGTTGCGTGTTTTCCTTCTTTGCGAGAGGAGTGGGCTGCATTGCTGTCTCCTATTTGGACTGGCTGTTCCTGTTTGCTAAATCCTAACCTAGTCTTTGCTCTTTAATTCTTCAAGGGGCCTTGCTGCTCTCATGACCAGAGAGTAGTTTTCCTAATATCCTTTGTGGGTTAGTATAATATCTGAATTTGCATAATTATTTTGCAAATGTCTTTTGTCTCTAATCTTTTGTCTCTATGCCTATCCACTCACTCATTTCATTGATGTCCAGATGCACTTCTGTCATTCTTATTTATTGTTTCTTGTGTGGTAATCGATGATTTGAGCTGTATTATATTTTTGATGAGCAATCATATTACTTAGATAAAGCATTATAAATATATATGTGAGTTTGTCTTTATTAGAGATATTGAATTTGGTATATTGTGAGTATTACTAGTTCCAGGTAATAGTTTGCCAAACCCAGATTAGATAAATAAAGATCGCATAGCCACAAAGTATATGCGAGGATGATATACTAATTGGAAATTGGTAAGTTTGGTACTTCACTCACCCAGCTTGAAGGGGCTTGTTGGGTAATGAATTGGGCACAGGTAGTGGAAAATTGTTATTCCTGGTTCGCTGGATCATAGGCAACAGGAAATCAATTCTAGAATGGTCCCTTGGATTCCAAGTCCCCTAGTCCCAGTAGTTCGGAGTGCAGGTGGACTCTGGAAAGTTAGTAGTTAGCTTCAGCAGTAGATTTGAGAAATGTGCTTTAAAATACAGCATTTAGCTCCCTTTAAAAAATTTGCAGAGGAAAGTCTCCTAAATGCCCCTTCAAAGTGGTGTGTTCATCTATTGTCCAAGCTCGTTTAGCGACATGGGAAATATGGCCTAAATGACGATGGAGCGTATGCACTTACATTGCTGTTCACTTGCAAAATTGTGCAGCCAGAACAAGCCAATGGAATTTTCAAGGTTTGTGAAATTAGCAAAATTATCTGGCTTGCATAAAAATATCTACTGTCCAGTCCACTACAATCTGTGCAGGACAATAGACTCTTACATACGTAACAACATAAAGATCTGCAGTTCAACTATAGAATTAAGGTTTTGCCTTGCTTTACTGATGAGCTACACTGTAAAATCTGCATTGCTGAAAGGTTAAAGACTGAGACACTCATTAATCATATATGTACACTTTTCATTATGCAGTGGTGAATTGAGATGTTTTATGTAAGTGGCAGTAAGTGCTATATAAATGCTCACACCAAACCCTGTAAATGAAAAATAGCAGTAATAGAAATGTGACCGTACATCCAAATCAGTTCAATTCGACAGTACATTATCATGTGCTGTTTGTGTCACAGGCATTCCTGCTAACTTGTGGAATGCCTCTTCTTGGATGATCTCTTTGGTTCATATGCTATTGGCTTTCCTTTCCACTGGTAAGACTTTAAGAGTTCTGCTTCTGAGGTGACCTACAGGTCATCATGGCAGCTTTGGTTGTCAAATGTTGTGGTGAAATGAACTGGACCCCGGAAGGTGCAATTGCAAACAGCTTCTGAGTTTCGATATCACTGGCTCATATATGGTCACAAGGGGCAGCACTGTTTTGCCCATACATTTGTAAAATATAACATAAATGAAGGTATACTTTCATGAGCTGGAGCATATTTATGGTTTGGTTGAGGGGGTGTGGATGGAAGCCCCACTCAGGCAACAACCACAATCTTTATCAGTCTGAATGACAAAAGCCACTAAATTAACCTGTGCTTAACCCTCTGATAGCTTGGCACAAAAGGAGACAAGCTTAGCTTAGAGGCAATGTGCAAATTATTTATGAAGCACCCAAATATTAATAAAGTGAGAACACAACCAATCCCAAACCAATTTTGGAAAAATATAGTATAGCGTGCTGCTGATAAAAACGTAATCTTTACCTGGCTGAAAGGTCTACTGCTGCTCTGCACTCTCCTGCTGCCCTGTGGGTCTCTCCCCGCCGCCGCGCCTTCTTGCACCGGCGCGGTCGCAGAGCGGGAGGGACTACCACTCCCAAGATCCTTAGCGGCAGGAAGCCGTCATTGACACCACTGATTTGGCGCCAGGAGGCATATAAATTTGGAGGACTCTCCCGGCAGAGCGGGCGTGCTGCTGATAAAAACGTAATCTTTACCTGGCTGAAAGGTCTACTGCTGCTCTGCACTCTCCTGCTGCCCTGTGGGTCTCTCCCCGCCGCCGCGCCTTCTTGCACCGGCGCGGTCGCAGAGCGGGAGGGACTACCACTCCCAAGATCCTTAGCGGCAGGAAGCCGTCATTGACACCACCGATTTGGCGCCAGGAGGCATATAAATTTGGAGGACTCTCCCGGCAGAGCGGGCGTGCTGCTGATAAAAACGTAATCTTTACCTGGCTGAAAGGTCTACTGCTGCTCTGCACTCTCCTGCTGCCCTGTGGGTCTCTCCCCGCCGCCGCGCCTTCTTGCACCGGCGCGGTCGCAGAGCGGGAGGGACTACCACTCCCAAGATCCTTAGCGGCAGGAAGCCGTCATTGACACCACCGATTTGGCGCCAGGAGGCATATAAATTTGGAGGACACTCCCCGCGTCGCGGGACCGCGCGCGGGCAGCGCCGGGCTAAGCCCGGGCAAAGGGCGGGCCCTCTGTGGCCCTCAGGGGTCTGAAGGAGACGGGACGGGCAACCCCCCTAACATCTTGCATCCTGGTACCACTGCCGGAAGGTGATATCATCGTGAGACGTAAATGCTATAGGGCAGATGTGTGTCCCTAGGAAACCCTATTCTGTTTTACCTCGACACCTGTATCTTATGTATATTTAACTAGGTGAACATCTAGTTTATTATGACCAAGTCGAGAAAGACCACTATGGCGACTAGATCAACAACAAGAAATAAGTCTGTGCCAGTAACACCATTACCATCTCTTACAGCAATAGATCTAATGCTGCAAAAAACCATCGGAGTGGTTGCCGATGCAATCCAAAACACGGAGAGACGCCTCTCACTTACTCCTAACTTGTGTTTTCCTAATTTGTCTATGCACACTTCTGTGCAGAATAACACCGCGGAGTCTATTATTAGTGTAGAGGACTCGTTATTACTGCAGTCCTTCTCGGGACTGCCTAATGGTAATAGCTGTAGAAGAAATACGTCTCTAAACCCTCCAATTGTACCTACCAGTAATGAAGGCAGCCCCCAATCTGCCCCTACCGGTGAGGATATTCCATGTGTATCATACTTAGGAAACAAGTCACTGACTCCCCCAGGGGCCGTTCTTGCGGAAAGCTCTCTTTTAACTAACCTCATCAGTGCAGATAAATCTCCTTCTCCAAAATTAAAGAGTCTGCGCTATGGAAGGAAAAAAACGAAACCAAAATCAATCATGAGGAAGACATATAAACCTATAGGCAAATATAAATCTTCAGTTAAAGATGTATGGTCAAACTTTAGATTGGCTAAACAAACATCCAGTACCTCTAACTTAACTACAAAAGCTGTTGAGCAAGTGGTAACATTGCATAATGAAAATTCGTTTACGACTAGCAAAGTTGTTATAAATGAGACAACACAGACTGAGGAGGTGTGTGTAATTGATAAATCATATTCATCGAGATTGGAACAGATGATTAAATCCCTTCTCCATCCTATAAATGAGAAAATATCTAGATTAGAACAAATTTTAATGAATCTAGATAAATTTCAACCTAAGGAAGTTACTAATTTGTCTAATTGTACTAATATCTCCACTCAGACAGATAACTTAGAAACCTTGGGTCATAACTTAAAAACTTCCTTGCTACCGAATTCCAAAGCCCAGATTAATTCTAATCAACATATAAGTATATGTAATACCGCTTTAATCTCCCCGGCTATGCCTATTACCACGATGGGACTCTCATCCAATAGTGACGAAAGTGAATGGGCCACGGAAGGCACATCTACCGCAATTCCTGATGCCCAGGCTGAGCCAGTCAGGTCTACTTTTACAGTACCATCAACTGATAATATACGACCAGCGCAAAAGTACGTGCAACCCAAACAAAATAAGAAACCCATTCACATTAATCTTCCCCCTGAATCCCAATTTTACACCATAGTGATGATAGGTGTACCGCAATTAGAATTGGGAAAGACGGAGAGATATGGTGATTTGAAGAACAAAGTTAGTCATTGGCTAACCAGCCATAGGCCGCTCCCTCGTCATATCAGTGGTAAGATCACAAATGTCAGGAGAGTCGATTGGGTGGGCCATAGATTCAAATCAACCGAGGGAGACTGCATTATTGTCACGTTTATTGACAAACGAGCGGTTAGGCATATTACCAGCTGGAAGGATAATTTGATCCATAGTCTAATCCGTACTAAGGACTTAAGCTATTTCTATCCTCCAAGGAATGATAGCAACATTCATCCTAACATTGAGGTTGGGGCAAATTACACCATGCATAATTCAATTTACAATGGTGCAACCTCGAGGAATTATGAACCCTTTACCATAAAGGATCGAAGTCATTCTAGAAATGATTTACTAGGTATGTCCAGCAAGGCTAACTTCTCAACATTCTATCCTGAGAATTGGGAGGATTTAAATGGATTATATAATAATCATAATACTCCCCAATTGACATATCCTAATATCCAATATAATGTTCCTATCTCTAATAGATTCAACGCCCTCTATGAGCGTAATGGCTTAGAGGGTGTTGACTGACTGTATGATTTTTCAGCTACTTCTATGTGTATTGATTTTAAATCTAGTAACCCTGTCCATGATAAGAACCTTTCCCCCACCCATATTAATTCAGATAGTAACGATCCTACAGAAATAGTTATAGATCAGTTTTCGGTTAGTTCTGAATCTGTTGGCTCAGAGCACATCAGTACAATGCAATATCAGTTAGAAGCTTCTAATATTCATCCTATTCATATAGACCCAGAATCTAGTGCAGTAAATATTATGGGTGCCTTTAACGTTGAACATTTTGATCGAACATCAGATCCCATCGTCATCGAGGCTGCACCCGATACTAAGAATGCTGTTGTATGTAATATGAACTTAGTCTCTTGGAACGTAGCAGGCCTGGCTGATAAAATAAATGATCCAAGCTGGCTTGCTTTTGTCAAAAAATTTGCGATTATATGTCTCCAAGAGACGTCGATGGAAGGAAATAATGCCTTCATAGATGGATATCAAAGCTTCCTTAGGCCTGCAGCCCCCTCAGCTAGTGGCAGAGCAAAGGGGGGTCTTGCTATTTTTGTTAATCTGTCTCTCTTGTGTAATACAACTTACCAGAAAACTGTTAATTGTAATATTCAATTGCTTGTACTGAAGCGAGGTAAACATACTCTAACCCTAGTTAATTTTTATAATGCTATAACTGATGAAGGGGAGAGTAATTTAATATCATTGAATGAACTGCTGAAAGATGGTCCAGGCACACTGCCGTGTAACGTCTTAATTGTAGGAGATTTTAATGTTCATCCTTGCGGTAACCCCCGAGACACCCCTATGGGCGACCTGGGGTGTAATAGCATGGATGGATTCCATTTTCGACACACTAGGCAAGGGTCACTTTTAAATGACTTGATAAACGAAAATAACCTGTATGTAGCTATGTCATTGGCCCCTGAGACCAAAGTCTATGACGTTCCAACATTCAAAGGCTCTGGGTCTGGGACATTCATAGATTACATATTATTATCTGCCGATCTCACCAATCAGGCTTCTAATTTCACGATTCAAACAAACATTCACAGTGACCATAACCCACTTTCCATTAAACTGAATGGGGGTATATTTGAACAGCGAAAGCACTGTGAAGATGTGGGCATATTAAAATGCACAAATGGAAAACGCCGCTTGAAATGGCATATGGTAAATCAGGAAAATCTCTATAAAGAAATTAACAAAGCATGCGGCAGGGATCTAATGGACTGTGTATCGACATGTTTGCACCCAGAGCAAATTTTAGACATTTTTGAAGGTATAGTGACAACAGTAGGGTCGCTGTTATCAGTTCCAGTGAAGGGGCAGGTTAGAAATATTCCTAAATGGTTCGATAATGCATGTTCCTCGGCAAGTAAAAACTTAAGAAAGGCTTTAAAAAATAAACCCAGAAATTCAGGTAATATTAAAAACCTCCGTCTGATTTATAAAAAAACTCTTGCTAAACGGAAAAAGGAAATAAAAACCCACATCTGGGAGTCTTTACTTGACCCCTTAGTCTTGGGCAACAGTAGCAAATTCTGGGAAATTATAAATAAACCTATATTTGACAACCTGAGTGATACTGCACTTGGTACAAACATTCCAGAGAAAGATTGGGTTACTCATTTTAGTGCAATTTTTAAAAGTAATGACCAACAGACAGCATACAATTTTTTAACATTAAAGGAGAATTTTTTACCTTTTTCTGATAATGAAATAGAAAAGGCTATTCAAGGTTTAACTGGCAATAAGGCTCCAGGCCCAGATGGTTTGCCACCGGACCTTTTTAAATCGTGTATCTCGGTATGGGCACCTGTTCTCACAAAGGTGATAAATGCAGCTGCAATGTCTGGATGTCCAAAGTCTTGGGGACAATCCACCATCGTCCCCGTATTTAAGAAGGGCGACCGTAGTAGTCCACTATGCTACAGGCCAATATCGTTAATTAATTCAGTAGCTAAAGTGGTAGGTGGCGTAATCTTGAATAGGTTAACAACATGGGCGTCAGATAATAAAGTCATATCCTCTATACAATATGGCTTTAGACCTGGTCATTCTACAATAACTCAATGCCTGAATCTATATCTGATTGTAGGCAAATACACTATGGCCCGACAGGGAACCATTCACATGGCTTTTATGGACCTATCGTCCGCTTTTGACTGTGTTGATAGATGTAAACTGTGGGACATTATGATAAAGATGGGCGTCGAGCAGAACTTAATTTATGTTCTGGCTGACTTGCACTCAGACACCAGAGCTAATGTTCGTTACACTCAAGATCTGAAAGTAACAAGTGACATCAAAATTAATCGGGGTGTCCGCCAAGGGTGTATCCTAGCACCATTTTTGTTCAATTTATATATTAATGAGCTAGAGGATTACCTGATTAAAACAGGAGCCGATTACCCCTATGTCGGCCGAAAGGGCATCCCGGTTCTGCTATATGCGGACGACGCCGTCCTTATTTCCAGGACAGCGAATGGCCTTCAGTTACTCTTAAACTCATTTCATGATTTCATGAGCCTTCGAGGCTTGAGTATTAACAACTCAAAGTCATATGTGATGAAACTAGGTCAAGGGTCACGAAAGCCTAATGTGTTTTCCATAAATGGGGAAAAAATCCCAAATTCTAAAACCTTCTCATACCTCGGGGTTTTACTTGATAATCAATTAACCTGGGGCCCAGCTGTTATAAAAAAGAAGGGCGAGGTAACACGCACAAATGCAGCCATTCTCGGGTTTGCTAGAAAAATGGGCAATAGCCCGGTGGCTGCTTTACTTAAACTTTATCAAGCTAAGAGTGTTGCCATTGCCTGCTATGGCAGCGAGCTCTGGGGTTATAGTCAAACGCAAGCCCTGGAGATTGCAGAAAACAATTTTCTAAAGAAGGTTTTGAGGCTGCCAAGGGGTACCGGAAACTTCTCGGTCCACGAGGAGTTAGGTGTACCTTTTCTCAGTGATAGATTAGCAGCAAGCCCCATGATATGCTGGCTGACCTCCTGGCTAAACAAAGATATACCTCTCACACATGATATATTAAAAGAAGCCTTAACTTGGGACGGCAGGTTTAAGGTACCATGGTTGAGGTATATAAATGACCGCCTCACGGAATTGGGACGCCCTGACTTGTTTTCAGCCCCAGAGACTATAACTAGAGCTGATGTTACCTTTGTGAAAAAATCATTTTTGTCCTTAAGGAATTTTGCCCGGGAGGAGGGCGAATTGTTGAAAGCTAGTGTTAGGAAACATGCTTTACTCCAAACAAGCCCAAGTATGGAACCGTACCTAACATGGCCTATGTCTGGCTTTGAACGCTTTTTATTGACAAGGTTCCGTTTTGATTTGATTCACCTCTTGTTGGCAACTCCGAAAGGGGCACACCGAGGGCAAGTGCTACCTGCTTGCGGCTGCGACGGGAAGTCTCCGCAAGACTTGGTGCACTTTTTATTTATTTGTCCTTATTATGCAGTACCACGGAAGTTATATCTAAAGCCTTGCTTAAAAAAGTTGAATTTTATACAGATTAAACCAGCTCTTTATTACCTTCAACTCCTAAATAGTGACTGCACTCTATATATATGCAGTTTTTTGAAATTAGCCCTTATTTTTAGGAAAAGTATGGAGGGATAATTATGCTGTTTTTATTGATGTACTTCTCCCTTATTTTTAACCTTGTATACTTATTTATATTTTTAACTGGTTCAATTTGTCTGCTGTTCTGGTTTTATAACAAACTTCGTAATTTATTGTCTCACAACTTTGCTGTCTTAAATTTGGAACTGGAGGATTTATCCTTTTTAATGTTTATTTGTGAAATCTTGCTCATGATTGTATATTTGTGATATGAACTTTTTAACTGTTTTTTTATGAAATTTGGTTTATGACTGTATATTTGTGACATGAACTTTTATGATTGTAAAGATTACAATCGAATAAAGATATTTGAAGTAGTACATTTTAATAAATAAAATTATACCAGAACGACAAAGATCCAATCAGTAGAACCAGAGATATTCAATTTTGAATGTTTAAGTGAAAATAGCACTAGATTAGTCCAGATGAAAAGTTACATTCTCAGTTCCAGCTGGAAGTGTTCCATTTGCATTGAAGGAGGCTCTCTGCATGAAAAGCTGGTTGAGCTTTCCATATGGTCGTTGCTGTAATGCGAAGATCCGATTGTCACTGAAGCTTTACATTGGCAGCTGTTGTGAGCTGTCATTGCTGTATCATGAAGTGCAGATCGTGTGTTGCTGGTTATCATGGATGGTTGCTGTCAGTGGGAAAAGCAGGTCTCACTGGATCTAGGCATTGGTGGTTGTCGTGGGCTGCAGAGTTTCGGACCGAACTTGCCCATTCATGGTTGAGAGGCACCCAAACTTCTGGATATTCACCTTTTCTTCTTGGAGGTGCTTCCACTGATGGCAGATGAGGGTGTAGGATCTGGGGGGCACCTCTTGGGGATCTGGACTTACTACAGCAAAGGCCAGCAGCACAGCTCAGACAGGTCCCAGCAGGTCCAGGCTGGTCCAATTGCAGCTGGTCAGCTGATCTGTTACAGGGAGCTTATTGTGTCCCTGTAACTCACACAGGAGGTCAGCAAACTGACCCTTGGAATCACTCTATGTAGCCTGGGAGCAAGGCAAGGAGGTTCAAGTCTTCTTTCTTCAGGCAGCAAGGTAGTCCTTCAAGCAGGAGCGCAGTCCTCTGGTGGTAAGGCAGTTCTTCTGAATCCTCCACAGGTCCAGCAGCGTTCTGATAAGTGTCTCTTGAAGTCCAATATTTATACCTGGTGCAACCTTTTGTGTGGAGGGATTCCCTATCCTACCCCTAACACTGGTTCTGGAATGTTATTTATCTTTCACTGGTCAAGGCTCCAAACTTTCTGGGGTGCCATAAGAGATGACAGGCCTGGTGTCGGCTCTTTTGTGTGAGTCGCAGCAAAGTCCTTTGAACTGTTAGTGGGGCGGAGTTCAGCCCCTTCACAGTTATCCTATCATCATGGCCCATCCTTTCCACAACTAAGCCCAATTTGTGTCACTGTCTGGCAGTGTTGGTCCTGGCCCTTTTTGCAGGGTTTTCCCCAAACAGTTTGCCTTTATCCTGTATTTTTCTGGCCCTCTTTTCGTTGCCTTTAGGACTCTGAGCACTTTACCACTGCTAATCAGTGCTAAGGTGCATGTCCTTTCACTCTTGGTATTATTGGCTTACACCTGTGTGGCATATTTAATTTATATGTACGTCCCTTGTACAGTGGTGTCACATATATCCAGGGCCTGTAAATTAAATGCTACTAGTGTGCCTGCAGCGCTGCTTGCGCCACCCACAGAAGTAGCATTGCAAACCTGTCTCAGGCCTGCCACTGTAGTGCCAGCGTGCGCAGTTTACTGCCACCTTGACTTGGCATTTAAAACTACTTTCTAAGCCTTAAGCTCCCCTTTTACTACATATAGGTCTCCCCAAAGGTAGGTCTTAGGTAGCCCTATGGGCAGGGTCCTGTGTAAGTAAAAGGTTGGGCATGTGCTTTTATTGTGTGGCATGTCCTGGTAGTGACAAACACCCCATTTTGTTTCTCACTACTGTGAGGCCTGCTCCTTCCATAGGCTAACATTGGGAATCCCCTTACATGTGTATAAGTGGTAATTCCTTATCTGAAAGGAGTAGTGTTGCCATGTTTTGTATGTTTAGAATGGTAGTGAAAAATCATGCTTACTGGTGAATGTGGATTATTTAATACTATTTTAGAAATGCCACTTTTAGAAAGTGAGCGTTTCTCTGTGGTTATAACTCTATGGGGCATATCAACAAGGGCTTTATCTCTGCTTTTTTGGCTTTAAAAGCCAAAAAAGGAGAGATAAAACTAGCGCCCTATCAACAACAGGGTGCTAACATGCAAATTTGCATGTTATCACCCTTTTGCTCTACGCTTCCCCTTGCATCTCTAATGAGATGCAAAGGGGGCGTTCCAGAGTAAAATAATAGGAGAAATGTCGCTAAGCGACATTTCTCCTATTATCAAGAATGTCGCTAACCCTGTTAGAGACAAAAAAAGCAGCGCTAACCACGGTTAACGCTGCTTTTTTACGTCTGGTATTTTTCTGACTTAGCCTTGATATCCTATGGAAGGAGGATATCATTGCTAAGTTTGCCTGTCCCTATCAACAAGGTAACGTGAGATTATCGCTGGCTTTCCAGCGATAATCTCACGTTAGCCTGTTAGCGTGAGGATTTTTATCGCTAATGAGATAAGCGTTGCTAATAGCACGCTATCTCAGCGATAAAAATTCACGCTAGCCGGCGATAATTATCCTAGCGCTAAGTGCGCTTAGAGATAATTATCGCCGGTTGTTGTTGATATGCCCCTATGTGCTTTGAGGCCCGACTCCAATCCATGTCTACAACAGAGTGACAGCTACACTTTGTGCATACTTTCCAGACAGCCACAACACAGCAAAGGCTGGGTGTGACAAGAGAGGTATCTGCATACCGACAATCTTCTTGGGCTGGGAGAGAGGGAGGCGTGGCACAGTTACATTTTGTATAGGCGGTGTCCTGCCCTCACACAAAGGGCTTGTTTACCCCATACTGATGTCTGGAACCAAGGCTGGGCAGGAGGGAAACTCCTGGAACTTCACAGGCTTTACTGGAAATGTATACTACCTTCTAGAGCAGGGCACCAGGGTATAATTACAGGTGCTCTGACCCCATTTGGCAGAGCACTTTTGGAAACATGACTGAATCTCTGTCAGAGCGATTGCTGCACTGCATACAGGGCTCATCAGAACTGCTCTTCTGTTGTTGCCCTGCTGCCTGCTAGCTGCTGGTTGGCACAAATGACTCACTGGATTGCTTTTCTGTTTTGTTGCCCTGCTGCCAGCTGTTCCCTAGCCTGCCAAAACACTGTGGTGCTCCCAGGAAAAACCGCCATCAGAGTTGCCTGCTTAGTTGTGCTGACCTGTGGCCTGCTGGGCTGCAAGGAAAACTGACACTTTGTTAACCGAGACCCTGACGTTCTGCCCTGCCTGTCTACTGTACCTCTTGTGCTCAATTGTTCTCCAGGGAGCGCTGTTTTAGGCTCCTTCTCTGTTACATTCCATAAGCGGGCTGGTGAGCACCCGATTTCCCACTTGGTAGGCCCTTGCGCTTCAAGAGCACGTTACCTTGCTCAAACATGTGGTGAGCACTTCCAACTTTTAGTGCATGCAGAGCGCTGCTATCTCTAATCTCCAACCGTGTGTTTAAGTGCTCCCAAATTCAAGCATCATTGCAAACGCTGAGCTCGCCGTGGGTGTACATGCCTGGGATATCGACCAGAGTAGTGTGTGCGGCACGCCTCCTCAAGACAGTGTGAATCGCCAGCTGCATGTCCACCGGTCGCTGACAGTGTCGCTGACTCACCCCATCCTTGGAGCTTCTCCGGAGCACAATTCCTGCTGCTGCCAAGTGGGTGAGGCCCGTCGAGATCCCAGCATCTATCTGCAGCCAAGTACTGTGATTACAGGCCCCATATGGTCTGAACTGGTCTGGATCTGGACTGCCAGCCCCAGGTATCATCGTGGACAGTGACATTTAGGTATCTCAAATGCAGGGGACCAAGTGAGGCCTCCTCCTCATGCTGGCCCCTACCTGGGGGGGCACTCACATTTACCGGTGCCATTGCTCTTGCCTGACGGGTGAGTCCTCGTCGGAGCCCCCGACCTAGAATTTCCTGTTACCGCATATCGTTGAAAAGGCCCCATGTGTTGTAATTGAATGCTCGGGTGACCACGAGGTCCACAGGAACCTACCATAACCTTGCTAATAGGGGCTCATTGCAGTGGATGTTTCTGATGATAAAACAGCGATTTATGTACTATGGTGATACTTTAGTAATTCATATGTTTTTCTCAAACAAACTGCTGCATTTCCAGTCCTGATGTCTAAAGTATATTGTTTGGACTCTTCTTTTTTCAGGATAGCAAGTACCATTTCAGGACCTGCATGGCTTTCACAGTACTCATTATGCATGGTGGTTCATATGTTTTCTGCTATAACCCAACTGTCGCATTTTATGCCCTAGTGTTACTATGTATTTCGATCTGATTCTTGTTTGGTCAGTATAATGAGTACTATCTCAGTAGTTGTCTAATATGTGCAATATTTTTATGTCTATGTTTTATGTATAATATATACAATATTTTTATAAAATCCTGTGTGGAGTCTCTTTTGTGTGTGTATTTATGGCGGGACTGTGTTACGCAAAAGCTACCAAGGGGATGAGCACAGGTTATCTTTGGTGTGTAACTTACTTGCCCTGACTAGAGTGGTGGGTTCTGCCTAGTTTAAGTGCACACCCTAGCCAGCCAGAAACTCCATTTCTAACAGGCACTAATAGACAAACCCCAAAAGCAAAGCCATTCACAGTGATGTGACCAACAACACTGTTACAGCAAACAAATAATGGACGGAATGCTGTCAATGCAAACATTCTTCCCCAGTCAAAAGATCTGGGTTAAATCCATCGTTGTTTTGCCTACTACGCCACCCCAGTTTGGACCTAGCCATATGCAAATCAGCGTTGACCCTGTGCCCCATGGGAGAAATCCACACCGAACTGCCAGACAAAGACCTCCCTGGACCGGAAACAAGTATCCTGGGACCGGTTTCAGGGTATGTCACCCTTCTTCAGGCAGGCTAGCTTGAATCCAGTGGCGCTGTGAGCAAGGGACCCACGTCTGGGCATACCCATTCCACTTAGGGCGAAAAGTATTACAGCAAACAAATGATGGACGGAATGCTGACAATGCAAACATTCTCCCCCAGTCAATAGATCTGGGTTAAAAGCATCGTTGTTTTGCCCACTACGCCACCCCAGTTTGGACCTAGCCATATGCAAATCAGTCTTGACCCTGTGCCCCATGGGAGCAATCCACACCGAACTGCCAGACAAAGTCCTCCCTGGACCGGAAACAAGTATCCTGGGACCGGTTTCAGGATATGTCACCCTTCTTCAGGCAGGCTAGCTTGAATCCAGTGGGGCAATGAGCAAGGGACCCACGTCTGAGCATACCCATTCCACTTAGGGCGAAAAGTGTTACAGAAAACAAATGATGGACGGAATGCTGACAATGCAAACATTCTCCCCCAGTCAAAAGATCTGGGTTAAAAGCATCGTTGTTTTGCCCACTACCCCACCCCAGTTTGGACCTAGCCATATACAAATCAGTCTTGACCCTGTGCCCCATGGGAGCAATCCACACCGAACTGCCAGACAAAGTCCTCCCTGGACCGGAAACAAGTATCCTGGGACCGGTTTCAGGGTATGTCACCCTTCTTCAGGCAGACTAGCTTGAATCCAGTGGCGCTGTGAGCAAGGGACCCACGTCTGGGCATACCCATTCCACTTAGGGCGAAAAGTATTACAGCAAACAAATGATGGACGGAATGCTGACAATGCAAACATTCTCCCCCAGTCAAAAGATCTGGGTTAAATTCATCATTCTTTTGCCCACTACGCCACCCCGGTTTGGACCTAGCGATATGCAAATCAGTCTTGACCCTGTGCCCCATGGGAACAGTCCAGACCGAACTGCCAGGCAAGGTCCTCCCTGGATGGGAAACAAGCATCCGGGGACCGGTTTCAAGGTATGTCGCCCTTCTTCAGCCAGACTAGCTTGAATCCAGTGGTGCAGTAAGCAGGGGACCCACGTCTGGGCATACCCATCCCACGTAGCGTGAAAAGTGTTACAGCAAACAAAGATGGACGGAATGGTGACAATGCCAACATTCTCCCCCAGTCAAAAGATCTGTGTTAAATCCATCGTTCTTTTGCCCACTACGCCACCCCAGTTTGGACCTAGCCATATGCAAATCAGTCTTGACCCAGGGACCCATGGGAACAGTCCAGACCGAACTGCCAGGCAAGGTCCTCCCTAGACCGGAAACAAGCATCCTGGGACCGTTTTCAGGATATGTCACCCTTCTTCAGCCAGGCTAGCTTGAATCCAGTGGTGCAGTGAGCAAGGGACCCACGTCTGGGCATACCCATCCCACATATGGCAAAAAGTGTTACAGGAAACAAATGATGGACGGAATGCTAACAATGCAATCATTCCTCCCCCAGTCAAAAGATCTGGGTTAAATCCATCGTTCTTTTGCCCACTACGCCACCCCAGTTTGGACCTAGCCATATACAAATCAGTCTTGACCCTGTGCCCCATGGGAACAATCCAGACCGAACTGCCAGACAAAGTCCTCCCTGGACCGGAAACAAGCATCCTGGGACCGGTTTCAGGGTATGTCACCCTTCTTCAGGCAGGCTAGCTTGAATCCAGTGGCGCTGTGAGCAAGGGACCCACGTCTGGGCATACCCATCCCACTTAGGGCGAAAAGTGTTACAGCAAACAAATGATGGACAGAATGCTGACAATGCAAACATTCTCCCCCAGTCAAAAGATCTGGGTTAAATCCATAGTTCTGTTGCCCACTACGCCACCCCAGTTTGGAACTAGCCATATGCAAATCAGTTTTGAACCTGTGCCCCATGGCAACAGTCCAGACCGAACTGCCAGGCAAGGTCCTCCCTAGACCGGAAACAAGCATCCTGGGACCGGTTTCCGGTTATGTCACCCTTCTTCAGCCAGGCCAGCTTGAATCCAGTGGCACAGTGAGCAAGGGACCCCCGCCTGCGCATACCCATCCCACTTATGGCGCAAAGTGTTACTGCAAACAAATAATGGACGGAATGCTGACAATGCAAGCATTCTCCCCCAGTCAAAAGATCTGGGTTAAATCCATCGTTCTTTTGCCCACTACGCCACCCCAGTTTGGACCTAGCCAGATGCAAATCAGTCTTGACCCTGTGCCCCATGGGAACAGTCCAGACCGAACTGCCATGTAAGAACACTGGCAGAAAGGCAGTGGCGGCTGGTGACATTTGAAAGTGGTGGCGTAAACGTTGGGCATGACTTTGATATAGTGAGCGATGTGAACAAGTTCAGTGGACAAACCTGGGGTCCAGGGTGAGTCCCTCTCATGAGAAAGAAATAAAAAAAATATTGGCAAATGATGCATTTTAAAGCAAATTAATGTAGCGATAAAGAAAGGCTTATTAAGCAGGGGGAACGAATAGTCTTGAAATATTAAACACATCAAAACAGCCCCATATCTTCCTTCAGAATTTGTTCAACAGTTACTGTAGTGTGTAAATTGTTCAGCATGACAACTTTAGCCCTTTAAAATGTACGCTTGCCCAGTGCCTTGCACTTCAGGCAGCATTAACTTTGGAAACAAATGCTCTAACCAGACTTCGAAAAGCACCCACAAATGTTGACTTTAACCTGTCATATAGAAAATATGTGCTGACAGGTCTTTAAGTGAGATGAAAAAAGTGGGTTTTCTCTATAAAGGAACATGTCAAATACATTTCTGTGATTCCCATAGTGTGCCACCTGACCGGTATTTTGGTTTCTCTCTGAGATGTAATTTTATCCAGATAAATGGCACAACACCTGACATACACCTAAAGCCTGTCAGTATGATTGGCTTTGTCACTGGGTGTTAGCTGTTTAAGATAAATGAGTGTGAACCACAGAAAGGACCGTTTCTAGTTGTATATAAGAGATGCCCAAACTAGTGGGGGCAAATCACAAAAATTGACGGACTGGCATCACACACCACCAGGTGTCATGCTTCATCATCTGCCAGTCCTCGCCCTCTAAAAACCGCGTTTGATCTGGACACAACCGCATACGATCAAGAGTGCCTGAGACTACTAGCCGATGCAACCAGCTATGAAGTTTATCAGACTGACCCTACTGGACACCTAATGACCAAAATAAAGTCCATCGTGTGGAAGCCACCGCTAACAACTGGATTACACAACATGAAGCAGACTTCCTCATTAATGAGAACCCTAGGATGCCCAGGTTCTATACCCTGCCGAAGATACATAAGAACAGGGTCCCACCACCAGGAAGACCCATAGTCTCAGGGATCGGCTCAATACTGGAACCCCTCTCCCAGTTCTGTGACTGGTTCCTGAGACCTATTGTCCAAAATTCAAGAACCTACCTACGGGACACAAAGGATGTTCTCTGTCTCCTATGTGGCATGCCTATCAATCATATCAAAGACACCCTGGTCACCATGGATATTGAAGCGTTATACACCAGTATACCACAGGAGCGCACTTTACAAGTGGTAGAGCAAATAATTCTAAACCAGGATTGGAACTATGTCACACCACAACACTTCATAATGGAATGCGCAGAACTGGCGCTATGTGAAATTGTTTTGGAATTCAAGAGCGTGATATACCATCAGATCAAAGACACTTCAATAGGAAGTACATTCGCTCCCAGTCTGGCGTGCCTTTACGTATACCAATTTGAGGAGGACCAAATCTTTAAGGAAACTAACCCCTACCTTGATCAAATCAAAATGTGGAAGAGGTATATCGACGACGTCCTGATCGTCTGGAGGGGTACCAATGAAGAAGCACAATCATTCGTGGAATGGGTAAATAGCATTGATTCACACTTGAGATTCACGCATACCATCGACAAAGAAAGAGCAATCTTCCTGGACCTTGAAATCAACCTATCTCCAGAAGGCCTACGCACAAGAGTTCACAACAAAGCAACTGAAAAAAACAGCCTTCTGCTCTTTGAGAGCTTCCATCCCAAAGTCCTAAGACAAAACCTCCCAGTAGGACAATTCCTGCGTATCCGCAGGAATTGTTCAGAAATATTAGACTTTCATGAACAAGCAGACACCCTGGAAATGAAACTCAGGGCAAGACATTACCCCCAAAAATTGGTCAAGAATGCCAAAAAAAGAGCTCGAAACAACAACCGGGCAGCTCTTCTGGAAAGCACGCCAAAGGAGCAGGCCAACCGGATGGTGTGTGTCACCACCTTTACCCTTGCGTCTAACAAAATTCAGAACATTATACAAAAGAAATGGCGCATATTAAACACCAGCGATAAAGTGTGGACCCAGCCCCTATTTGCGTACAAACCACCAGCCGCTAGAGATGACAACCAACTGACACTATGGGGCCACCAACGACCAACTGGACATTACCCCTGTGGCGATTGCGTATCATGCCAATTCACGTCCACCACAAAAGAAGTGGACGTAGGTACTGAGCGACCATGGATTCAGAAGAACTTCTCTAACTGCAACACAGAGAATGTAGTGTATCTACTCAAATGCCCTTGTCAACTCATGTATGTTGGCATGACTACTAGACGTGTAAAGACCAGAATTAGTGAGCACCGGAGCACTATCAGAAGGAAGAAAGACAACACCAAATTAACAAAACACTTCCTTGAGAAAGAACACTCTGACAAAGATCTAAGATGGACAGTACTAGAAGTAGTACAGAAACGCAATGGCTGCCCATCACATGTCCTACATGTTAGAGAACAGCGCTGGGTGTTTCGCCTTGGGACATGGAAAAACGGATTGAACAATGACATCCCATGGCTACAAATGAAGTAACTTCTTTCGCGCTCACCAAAACACACAATCTAACATTTTCAAAAAATGACAAAAGAAACACTAACAATAGATACAGTAATACACGTGAACAGAGCCAGGCGTAGCTTTCCTTACTCCCTAAAACCATCTTGATCCGCAATCATGCGGTAGCTGTAAAAAACCGACTTGTACATTAACTGTGGGTTTAACCACACCCTCACCCTGACTGTATATAATCTGGGTTTGCCTTCTTTCATTTGTGCAAATGCTTAATAAACAGCTCTTGACATGAAATAACAGTCATGAGCAGGGCTCATGTTTCCCACATTTCTTTTAAAGTGCGTCTACATTTTTAATCGCCCCCTTGTTTCTCTATAGACTATGGTAGGCGGACTGATTAGCCACACCAAGCTAACTTTTTCATTGGACCAAAGCCGGTCCTTCCCTATGATCCACCCTACCCCAGGCAATAATCTAAAGTAAAGATGGGACACAGGAAGCGGCGTGTCATAGAGCAGCGCCAGGTGTTGACACTCCCCCACGAGGGTCAGGCAACAAACAGGCAACGTGCAGTCTTTTCTGCATGCTCCTTTTAGGACACAGGAAACGCGGCATCATCACTGTGCGCCACGCTCACCTGTAACCCATATTGCATGCAATTATTCCCACACCCGAATAGTATAAAAGCTTGCTGCGCACAACACTTACTGTCACCGGGGAGGAGGCTGGACGCATGCAGCGCTAGGTTTTCTAGCGGGGAGTACACCTTGCACTGTAAGTCTGTGTTTTGATGTCTTCTTTCAACAGCACGCCCTGGCGGTTTTTTCTGCTATTTAACTAAGTATCCTTGATATACCATTCTTAACATGTCTGGTTTTTAACCCTTTTGTCTTCATCTTTTACCGTCTCCCACCAGAATGTGGCTTCAGGGACTTCCCCCCTACCCCTCCCATGGGAAAAATAGGTTTTTCCAATAGGGTAAGACTTCCATTTTATTCACATGAATGTCAGAGTGAACACAGATGCATGACACTCATATACATTTTTTCACCTTTTTCACTTTAGGAGAGAGCAGTAAGTATGGAGCGTGACTGTGACACATCAAGTTCTACCGAATGACAACCATTTTGAGTATTATATAATTGCCTCACCCCCTCTCTCTCTTACAGGTTTCTCTAAACCGGTGGCAGCTGGCTATAGGCCTACGCCCCCAGTGGTAAGATTGGAGCCCAATATCTAAGGTCCTGACGAATGCCACATACCCAAGTGGACAATACAGGCAGAAACATGTTGACCCCCTCTTAACAACCACTAATTCACAGCGGCGACGGGATGATAAGGTCCCCACTCACCGTACTTATATATTTTAATCCCACATAGTAACCCCATTGAATAAAAAATTGTTCAGGTATACTATGATGGTTTTTAAATTCACTCACTCCTTTTTTTGTTTGGGCCCCCACTTAGTTTAGAAGTGCATCCCTGTCTCCAGGTGCATACCCGCCCTCTATCAAACGCGGTTTTTAGAGGGCGAGGACTGGCACAAGATGAAGCATGACACCTGGTGGTGTGTGATGCCAGTCCGTCAATTTTTGTGATTTGCCCCCACTAGTTTGGGCATCTCTTATATACAACTAGAAACGGTCCTTTCTGTGGTTCATAGCTTTGGTTGGAGGCTGACCGATTTCTAGGGCCCTAACGCCTCTAGTTCCCTCCCCGGGCCAGACTCTGGGTGTAACTGTGGTTCTTTAAGATAAATGAGTAACAACAATGATTTCTTATAAATAATCAACATTGGAAATATTTACATTCTGAAATAGTAAGTCTGTGAATTAAATAGCATTGAGGCCTGTGGAAGGATTTTTGGCCTTCAATTATGTGTGCTTTTTGGTATATATGAAAAATCTTGAAAAAACAAGTAAAGGTTAACTGTACGCTGATTGCTCAATTGTCGCACGTGCTGTAATGTCTTCATCGAGTCCACTTCAAAAGACACCCTGTCTCCAAATTAATATTACTCACTTAATCTTAACTTTATCAATACAGCGTTCATCCATAGGGTGGAACCTAATTTGAGATGAAACATTGCTAAGCAGAAAACCATAATTTGAGAATGCACCCCTTCCCTTATTTCTATTCACAAAACATAATAATGTCATCACTTTTAATGCATGCGATACAGATTGCTGTGATCCGTCCCCTTCACAGCTCATACTAAAGGTATACCATAGGCCAGTATTCTCGTGTCCAATCTGCCGCACTGCGTCGTGGGTAAAACTTTCCCCATTTTTACTACTCCTTAGAACAATTTTCAAACTCACTCATCTATGGAAACCAATGTTTATACGAATCTTGACAGTCAAATGCCCTTATAAAATTATTCTGGAGACAGCGCCATTTCAACTTCTGGCTTTATTCTTCACCTTTTCAAGTAACTACTGTATGCCAATCCAGGCTTTTCACAGCAACCCGTGGAATCCAGAAATGAAACGTACATCAAAGTCCACCAACTTCCTGAACGCCTTGTCCTTCTCTACCCATGTAATGGAAAATCATTCATTCTCGCTACTTTAATGCCCGTTATATTACAAAGACGCCCCACCAATCGAACTTCGTGCTTTTAACCCCATGACCATAACCCACAGCTGTGCTAATTCATTCAAAAAATGTTGAATACAACTTCATCTCCCATAATGCACTACCCTTGACGTTTCCATGATTAATTCAACCTAGAGCAAACCCTGTGCTTCCCTCATTCCCCATAGCACATCTAATCTACTCGCAACCACTGGAGTGCAGAAATCCTAAATCTGAACATACTCCATTGAAAACTAATCGATGATACTAAATAAAACTTAAAAATCATCACGCTTTCAAAACAAGTATCAACGCATAATCCTTGATTTTGCAGATGAAAACGTACATAAAAATCTTGAAAAAACACGTAAAGGTTAACTGTCCGTAATCCAACTCTGATTGCTCAATTGTTGCACTTGCTGTAATGTCTTCATTGAGTTCGCTCCAAAAACACGCTGTCTCCAAAGTAATTCTACTCACTTAATCTTAACTTTATCAATACGGCATTCATCCATAGGGTGCAACCTCATGTGAGACGAAACATTGCAAAGCAGAAAGCCATAATTTCAGAATGCACTCCTTCCCTTATTTGAATTCACAAAACATAATTATGTCGTCACTTTTAATGCATTAGCTTTTATATATTTTTCCAGTATGTTAAAGGTTTACAGTGAACTGCTAGCTCAATGTCTTTTATTTTTCATAGAAACCCCTGAAGAAGAACCAAACTAGGTTTGAAATGCATTGGGCATTAAAAGACGAGTCGACTTTGATGTACGTTTCATTTCTGGATTCCACGAGTTGCTGTGAAAAGCCTGGATTGACATACAGTAGTTACTCGAAAAGGTCAAGAATAAAGCCAGAAGTTGAAATTGTGCTGTCTCCTGAGTAACTTTATAAGGGCATTTGACTCTCAAGATTTGTATAAACATTGGTTTCCATGGATGAACTAGTTTGAAAATTGTTCTAAGGAGTAGTAAAAATGGGGAAGGTTTTACCCACGACGCAGTGCGGCAGATGGGACACGAGAAGAGTGGCCTATGGTATACTTTTAGTATGAGCTGTGAAGGGGACGGATCACAGCAATCTGTATCACACGCATTAAAAGTGACAACATAATTAGGTTTTGTGCATACAAATAAGGGAAAGAGTGCATTCTCAAATTATTGTTTTATGCTTAGCAATGTCCTGTCCCAAATGAGGTTGCACCCTATGGATGAACGCCGTATTGATAAAGTTAAGATTAAGTGAGTAATATTACTTTGGAGACAGCGTGTCTTTGGACCAGACTCGATGACGACATCACAGAGTGTTGGATTACGGACAGTTAAACTTTTTGGGTTTTTTCAAGATTTTTATGTATGTTTTTCATTTGTAAAATCATGGATTATGCGCTGATACTTGTTTTGAACGTGTGATGATTTTGAACTTTAATTTAGTATCATCAATTAGTTTTCAATGGAGTATGTTCAGATTTAGCATTTCTGGACTCTAGTGGTTGCGAGTAGATTAAATGTGCTATGGGGAATGAGGGAAGCACGGGGTTTGCTCTAGGTTGAATTAATCATGGAAAAGTCGAGTGTAGTGCATCATGGGAGATAAAGTTGTATTCAACATTTTTTTAATGACTTAGCACAGCTGTGGGTTATGGTCACAGGGTTAAAAGCACAAAGTTCGATTGGTGTTTTTTTTTTAAATAACGGACATTAACCCCTTCAGCGCTGGGCGAATTCCGCCGCGGTGCTGAAGGGTTCGAGCGCGGGCGGGGCCATGACGGAACGGTTCCGTCATGAGCACAGCTCAACCGATGCTCATGACGGAACCGTTCCGTCATGAGCATGGAAGGGGTTAAAGTAGCGAGAATGAATGATTTTCCATTACATCGGGAGAGAAGGACGAGGCGTTCAGGAAGTTGGTTAAAAGTTTTGATAAGGTACAGAATTGGATTTGCTTTTGGAAAGTGGTAAATGGGGTCGGTCTAAGATTACAGATAGGTTGGAGTCTTATAGGGAGAACTGTTACAAAAAAGTGGGTTGCAATTTGGATGTAGGGTGATTCACATGAGGGTATAGTTGTTGTGTTGTTATCGCGTTTTAGTAATGATTAAGAGGGAAACCGAAGAAGGTTGACGAAGGGGCAAGGGTGTGAACATTGGTGGGTGAGCTTTGCAGTAATTGCGAGGGGAAGGTGGGGGAGCTATGGGAAGGAGTATGTGTTGGGTATTTGCATAGATGGGTTCTTAGGATGGTGGGTTATGGTAGCAAGGGTATAAGTGAGGAATCAGGTTAGCTTTATATATTTTTACAGTGTGTTAAAGGTTGACAGTGAACAGCTAGATGAATGTCTTTTATTTTTCATAGAACCCCTGAAGAAGAACCAAACTAGGTTCGAAATGCATTGGGTATTAAAAGACGAATCGACTTTGATGTACGTTTCATTTCTGGATTCCACGAGTAACTGTGAAAAGCCTGAATTGGCATACAGTAGTTACTCGAAAATGTCAAGAATAAAGCCAGAAGTTGAAATGGCGCTGTCTCCTGAGTAATTTTATAAGGGCATTTGACTGTCAAGATTCGTATAAACATTGGTTTCCATGGATGAACGAGTTTGAAAATTGTTCTAAGGAGTAGTAAAAATGGGGAACATTTTACCCACGATGCAGTGTGGCAGATGGGACACGAGAAGAGTGGCCTATGGTATACTTTTAGTATGAGCTGTGAAGGGGACAGATCACAGCAATCTGTATCGCACGCATTAAAAGTGACGAGAAAATTATGTTTTGTGAATACAAATAAGGGAAGGAGTGCATTCTCAAATTACGGTTTTCTGCTTATCGTTGTAGACGTGTCATTTTTAAAACTGTAACATAGAATCCAACTTCCCCATTACAGAGGACTTTAGGAGTTTTTCATTGGCACTACATGTAAAACGAAAGTACACCTTTCCTAAATTTTAAATGTAATGCACCCTGACCTATCAGCCTTGGAGGCCTACCTTACAGGTGCAATATGAGTACTAAAAAGAAAGGTTTAGGCATGACAAAAGTGTATTTTGCCAGGTCAAAATAACAGTTTAAAACTGCACACTCAAACTGCATTTGGCAGGCCTGAGACATGTTTTTGAAATACTACTTTAGATGGGGCACAATGAGTGCTGCAGACCCAGATCTCTCGACTGGGGGTGAATGGTTGATTCCTTCAGCATTCCGTCCACCATTTGTTGCCATATCACTTTTTGCGCTAAGTGGGATGGGTATGCCCTTGCTCGCTGTGCCACTGGATGCAAGCTAGCATGGCTGAGATGGGGTGTTACCCCAAAACCGGTGCCAGGAGGCTTGTTTCCGGGCCAGGGAGGACCAGGCTTGGCAGTTCGGGCTGGACTGTTCCCATGAGGAGCAGGGTCAAGAATGATTTGCATATGGCTGGGCCCAAACTGGGGTGGAGTTGTGAGCAAAATAAGAATGCATTTAACCCAGATCTCTTGACTGGAGGTGAATGTTTGAATCATTCAGCATTCCGTAAATCATTTGTTGCTGCAGCACTTTTCACCCTAAGTGTAATGGGTATGCCCAGACGTGGGTCTCTTGCTCACTGTGCCAATGGATTCAAGCAAGCCTGGCTGATGAGGGATGTTACCCCAAAACCAGTCCCAGGCTGCTTGTTTCTGGTCCAGGGTAGACCTGGCCTGTCAATTCGGGCTGGAGTGTTCCCATGAGGAGCAGGGTCAAGAATGATTTACATATGGCTGGGGCCAAACTGGGGTTGTGTATTGAAGAAAAGAACGATGGATTTAACTCAAATATCTTGACTGAGGGTGAATGTTTGATTCATGCAGCATTCCATCCATTATTTGCTGCCACATCAGGCCCACTAGTAGCATTCAATTTACATGCCCTTAGTACGTGCAGTACCATTGACTAGGGACCCACATGACAATTAAATGTTCCATTTAAATATAGACCTCTGTGATCATGGTTAAAGGAGAGAGCCAAACTGAGAGCATATTATTTCTCCCGTTGTTAAGTTTCTTCCAAGTAGGAGTCAAGTTTAGAGTTCTCCTACTCAGGGTATACAATTCTGCTTGGGGTAAAGGACAAGAGGCTTGTTTAAAACATTTTACATGCTGGCTACTCAGATACTCAAATGCAGATGTTTCTTCATTGCTAAATTGCTTGATCCTGATTAAATCCAAGCAATGTAGGGATAAATAAAGTATGTGAGATTCTGAGCAGCATAAACAGCACACAACTGTGACATTACCAGCTAAGTTGGGTTGATAAAACTTGGCACTCCACCCAGTAAGTGATTTAGTTAGTTTTGACATTCCTTGTAATGGCAAGTTAAAAAGCTATTTTTCTGCAATCATCATCTACCCAGAGTTCCACGATAATGTTTATCAATTGCGGTATAGTCGACATTCGTATTTCTCTGTCAGGTCTGGAATCGGCATCTTACGGACAGATAAGAATTTGTGAAAGCTTTGATGGCATTTGGAGCAGCCTTATTGAACTGTGCACTTCATAAAAAGTGCAGTAGAATTTATGCATGAATACTGAAAGGACTATTGTTCCCTCTCCTTCATCTTTCCTCTTTGTTGGTGTTTATCTAATTTTTTTACACTTATATTACAGGTTAACAGTGGTAAAGTGCAGAGAATCCGAAGGACGACAAAAACGAATTTAGCAAAAATCAGGGGGCGAAGCAAAACATTTGGGGAATACCATGCAAAGGAAGTCAGGTGACAATTGCTAACAGGAATAAGAAGCACACCACTGTGCTCATACACATAGCAAGGTGTAATTTTCAGACAAGTGAAACTGTGAAAAGCAACCTCCTGACATAAGTGATTTCCTTGTTGCAATGCACCAGAGAGCTGTCATAGAGGAATACATGACGTTACAACGCAAACAATTACAACGTATGCTTTTACAATGCAGTTTTTATATCGCAACTACCAATACATAGCATAGTTGTACATTGCATGCCATTACCATGCATTTTTAAAAACTACCATTACAACCCATTCCATTACAACGTATACCATTACACCACATACCATTACAATGCATAATACTTCTAGGGCAACAATAGGGTAAGGGTTGGATAGTGTAGGGGTAAAAATTACTATTCCCACTCCAGTGAGTGCAACAGTAGGGTAAGTGTTGGATAGTGTAGGGGTAAAAATTATTATTCCCACTTCAGTGAGTGCAACAGTAGGGAAAGTGTTGGATAGTGTAAAGGTAAACATTACTATTCCCATCTACCCCAAAACCCATACCCACCCTAAAACTAAAAAATCTCCATTACTTACCTTATAATGCACTGTAATGGTATACGTTGTAATGGCATGCGATGTAAGGGCAGTTGCGTTGTAACAGTTGCATTGTAAAAGCAGTGCGATGTAATGACTGCGTTGTAATGGATGTTTCCCGTCATAGAGTTACAGGCAGGGTTGAAGGCAGGCGCAGTGCCACATAATTCTCCATTTACCCTTGACAGTAAAAGCAACAGAAAATGTTGTCCCTTAACCCATGCAGTGCCGTTCTAGAGTTGTTAGAGTCCACATATCTGCTTCATGCTTGCAAAGCTCCCTAAATGGTTTTCTACATTTGACTGATAAAATATGGTAAGATTACCTCTTTTCCCTATGAGCCTGATGTCTGACACACTACTGTATATATGGTGAGATGGATAGTGAAGCCATGGGGGAGCAAATGATCAGAGAGCAAGCAGTAGGGGATAAATGAGTGGGAGGGAGCTTATGAATAGTGAGGGGAAAGAAAAAACACTGGTCTCAGTGCCAGTACCTGAATGTGATGAGACAAATCTTTAAAGCAGTGAGGGGGGACCCTCGTGCTTTCATCACAAAAGAATGCCATGCACCAAAGCATGTTGCTCCCAATTGGCCCTCACCATTTCCCCTTTTTAGAATTTTGTTCTGCTTGCAGAATACATATACTTTTTGTGTTTTCTATCACTGGGCAAAAGGCCTGCTTCCAATAATTTTTTAAACAAAAATTCAAGACTCAAAGATAGATTTGCCTAGGTCAGAGCCCACCATCATGCTATTCACTCACGGGTCATCACATATGAATGAATGCCTTTGTCCCAGCCCAACCAGTATTTAAGAAACAACTGCTACATTTGGGCATGAACAGGTCTCCAGGCGGTGTCATACACATGTATGCATTATTTCTCAAAGTAGAGAGAGGGTCTGGACTGGTACCCCCTCTGGCATCAAAAGCTGCCATCATCTCAGGATCTGTCAGAGGCATTCAATACTGTCTATGAGCCAATCAGCACACTAACCCCTCAACTCTCCACCATAGGTTAAGAAAGCACTTTGTGGATTGTCTCCAATTTATCATACAGAAACAATCTGTTGTGATAACATCATTTGAATTGTTTATCAGACATGACCTGCAATTGCCTTCTAATTTTATTTCTTTTGTAGGTATTTTCAATGGCGTAGGGTCATTAATTTATGGTCAATTCAGAGTTATGTTTATAAGTGTATGCTTTCACACAAAAAAACTAGACAAAGATTCTTCAGCATCTTCTGGAATGGATAATGTGACTGGATGGTGCAGGTACGTGGAGGTGGTCATTATGCATGAATTTCCCGGTCGCCGCCAGCGAGACTCGTGGAACATTATAACAGTATTGAGAATGACATCATAAAATAGCATAGGATTAAGATAAAATCGGGAAAAGTTGATATATAAGACAATTATTGTATAGAAAAGGAGATAAACACCTGAAAAGAGGAAAGAGGAAGAGTTGGAACAAGAGTCCTGTCAGGATTCCTGCATGAATTCTACAATTTCTATGGACTGCACAGTTCAATAACGCTGCTCCTAATGCCATCAAAGCATTCAACAATTCTTAAATGTCACTTACGATTCCAATTCCAGACATGACAGAGATATACGAATTACGACTATAACACACTTCATAAACATTTTCATGGAACTCTAGGTGGATTCTGATTACAGAAAAATAGATTTATTTTTACTTGTCATTACAGGGAATCTCACAACTAACTAAATCACTTAATGGGTGAAGTGCCAGGTTTTTTAGACCAACTTAGCTGGCAATTGCACACTTGTTTGCTGTTTTAGCCTCTCAAAATCACACTTACTTTGTTTATCCCTACATTAATTTGATTAAATCAGGCTCAAGCAATTTAGCTATGAAAAAACATCTTCATTTGAATATCTGAGTAGCCAGCATGTAAAATCTTTTAACCAAGCTGCTTGTCCTTTACAGCAAGGAGCATTGTATACAAAGAGTAGGAACACTGTAATCTTTACTCCTACTTGGAAGGAATTTAGCAACTGGAAAAATTATGTTCTCTCAGTTTGACTCCCAAGAAGAACTGAGCAATCGAAGTTTAATCACATCCAGGTATGGCAGATGTTTCCTGGTGGTCCTAAGAAAAGCTGAAGCTATTTACAACGTAATGGTATTAAAGTATGCTTTTAAAATGCTGTTTTAGGGATACCTCAAAGTGCTTTCGCTCCAGGGAAAATAAGTGGCTGAAACAAAGTTCATATTACAGAGAATTTGAAAATATTGCAGAAAGACATTCTGAGCAACCACGGCTTTAAAACCTATTTTTTAAAGGCCTCATGGTGTGCAACAAACTAACAAGTGGGAGGCAAATCACCGCACAGCATTGACAGCACATCTCTATTTTGGATGACATGAAGCTAGGGAAAAAAAACTTGTTTGAATTAGTGAAACCATATAGGCTGATAGAATTATGGTGACAGGTGACATGGTGACAGGTATGCGAGTGAAGGATGTAAGCATGGTGGTGATCTTCCATCAGTCCCACTGAGGATGTGGATAGCACATCTTGTAGGACCTGACATCTCTAACGTAGACACTAGAGAGGACTTCATCATGAAGCCTGAATTTACCCAAATTTGAGAATACAACTACATGATCAACAGTACACCCATTCTGAAGGTTATTCATCTGGTGAAGAGTGTGGATGTCAGGGAAGAACGCCCTATTCATATATTCATTGAAGAAAACTTGGCATCTGGTATTCATTTTAGACGCCTGGGGGCAGTCCTTTCAATGGAAATTTAGAAGTACCCTTTAAAAAGGAGGCCAAACCCTTCCTAATAAGCAAATTCCTCTCCTAACTCTTGCTTTGCAATCACCTCAGTGATTTGTTCTACTTCCGTTTACTGACACACCTTGGATAACCCGGATGCTATCCACCCGGCACCTCCGGGCATCCCACACTGGGATCTGGGACCTCTTGTTCTCGCAAAATGTATTTACATGTTTTTATCCCAAATGTTTCCACCCCCTCTTCTATGTCTCTTGTATACAACTTGTTAATCCTGTAAAGCGCTCTGATACCCTAACGGGTCAAATTCGCGCTCTATAAAACACAAATAAATAAATAAGAAGTGCAGGTACTCGCTAGTTAGAGTACCTGTTTGCTCCACAGAAGCAACAGTATTGTCCCATGAAATGTGTTTCTGCGGTGCCGAAAAGTGCAGGTACTCTTCCTTTCAAATTAAAGATGGGCAGGTGCTCAGTACTGGACAGTACCTGCTCATTTAAAGCACTGTAGGGGGGTCTCCATGAAGGACAATCAGTCAAAGAGAACAAGGTTCTTCAGGGCAACTGACCCCTTACCGAAGCCAACAGAGTACAGCTAACATAATTGCAAGTCAATTGAGGATATTCCTCCTTGTGATCCGTGACGAGCACTCTCTTCACCACACGATGTTTATGACAAAGCTCTGAAAATGACACCTGACCATTATCTCTTCCACCTTTGCTGAATAGGATGATTTTTGTACAAAATGGCAACTGACTTCATCTTTAAAATTCAGGCAAGACTATTGATGGCACAGGAGATACAAGATGTTGTATGATTAGATGGCAAGCTTAGTAAAGGCATAGGATGGCCATTGAAATTTGAAAGGAGGCCTTATAAGCATCAGCTGCCTTTGACTAGAACATCCCTGCTACTTAATAGAAAGGCCACGATCGACCCTGTACCCAACACTGTGCTCACTTACTTAACATTACAAAGATTACATAATTACACAGAGGTGCCAAATGAAAATTCTAATAATCAGCTATTCAAATATGGTACAGCACTTAAACTTTCGAGGAAAGAAACCAAATATAGAGGCAGACACCCATGCTTGTTTTTAAAAAAAAACTCAGGGTGGCCAGGGCCCAGGGTGACATTTATTTTTGGGCTAGTGGTGCGTGCGTGGCACCCTTACCCAGGTGAGTTCAGCTCCGGGAACCCCATCTCCCATGGCCCGGTGCATTTTTGAAGTTGAGGGGTCATGCACCCCTCCTCCCTGCGCCATTTATGGCCCCTGGTTCCTCCCCGGGGCCTGGTGCATTTTGAAGGGGGCACACAGCTCCCTCCAATACCCCTTACGGCCCTGTGAACCCCAATCCCGGGCCCCAGAGTATTTTTTCAGGGTGAGATGGGATCCCCAGTGCCAAAAGTGGCCCGGGAAGAGGGGTTTCATCACCCCTTCCCCTAAGAAAACGAGTCAAGTACTTTGAGAAGGGGGTCCTCTGGGCTGAAACTGGCCCAGCAAGGGGGGAGCATGTGGCCCCATCCCCTAAATTTTAATAAGAGGCCCTGTAGGTGGGTTCCCTAGGGTCTATGAAGGCTAGAGAAGGGGTGTCACGCAGTCCCTCTACCCCTTAGTTCAAAAATGGCCCTAGGAGTTGGGGTCCACAGGGCCTAAAAACGGTCGGGCCATGCAGTCCACCTCCCCCTTAATAAAAAAGGCCATGGGAGATGGGGTCCCCAGGGCCTAATAAGGCTTGGGGAAGGGGGCCACCTGGCCACTCCTCTTTAAAATTAATAAAGTCCTGTTGAATGGGGTCCCCAGTGCCTAAGGAGGGTTTGGTAGTGAGGCTGCACAGCTCCCCTCCCTTTTAAAATATATATTGCCCTGGGGGGCGGGTTTCCCGGTGCATAATAGGTTCAGAGAGGGGGTACACACAGCCCCTCCTCCACTCTAAGAGCACAAAGGCCCTTGTGTGGCAAATCCCCCACCACACAAGGCCAAAGGCAGTGTGTAGTAACTGCTAAGCACCCCACATATTACATTACTCATGACATCTTCCATGACATCATTGGTAATATTACTGCAGATGGCAAGGGCATCAGTTATAGTTACCTTAAGGCACAAGATATAGTTGCTTGAGATAACTATGACTATAGCTAGTAAACTTCTGTGGTTTTAGAGCTTAAAAAGTTATGTTGGTGCTGAACATTTCACCTAACTAAAACGTTACTTTAACCTTTGTATTTTCAGTGAATGTATAAACATATATATATATATATAAATACATATATATACATATATTCATACATACACAAAAGAGAACATACACAATATAAACAATTAAATACCAAGATATATTAATTAATTTAGGCACTTAAGAAAATATGAAAGATTTAAAAGCTCAAAACACATTTACTAAAAATAATACAAGCATAAAAATTCTATTTGTTTATGCAACCGTCGGGAATGTTTTGGACTTCAGAGGGGTAACAATTTCTATTTCTACTCCAGTCAGTGCAAGAGTATGGAAAACGCTGGACTTCTGAGGGGTTGAATTTTCTATTTCCACTCCAGACTAAACAACAGTAGGTAACGTGTTGGAGTTCAGAGGGGTTAAATTTACTAATTGCACTGCAAACAGCGGAACAGTAGGGAAAGTGTTGGGCTTTAGAGCAGGCAATTTACTACCCCTCCTCCAGTCTGTGGAACAGTAGGGAAAGTGTTGGATTTCAGAGGGATTAAATTCAGTATTCCCACATCAAACAGCCCAACACTAGGGAAAGTGTTGGACTTCGAAGGGATACAATTTTGTTTTCGCACTTCAGTCTTTACAATAGTAGGTAAAGTCTTGGACATCAATGGGGTAACATTTACTATTTCTACTCCAAACAACACAACAGTAGGGAAAGTGTTGGACTTTAGAGAGGAGAAATGTTCTATTCCCACTCCAAACAGGACAGCAATGGGGAAAGGTTTGGAATTTGGAAGGGTAATATTTACTATTCCCACTCCAGTTTATGCAACGGTAGGGAAAGTGTCGGATTTTGGAGGGCTGATATTTACTATTCCCACTCCAAACAGCAGAACCATAGGGAAAGCGTTGAATTGCAAAGACATTACATTTACAATTCATTCTGTAGTCTAAGCAAGAGTAGGGAAATATATCACTTTATGCACATTACATATATGCGTAACCCCATTAACGTAAAAAAAAAGTGTTAAATTTAAAGTGCCCGATTATGATGTCGGCGGATTGCCACCGACAGGCTGTCGATGGCTATCCGTCTGACATCTGTGGCTGCAGTCTGACTGCCACATAATGATGCAGTCGGTCAGAGCGCAACGGGTGGAGGGACAGACCGATGCCTTGGACAGGCCCAAGGTGCCCGTTGGAGCATCGGTCTGATCCCTACAATGGAGCACTGCTGTAGGGATTACGATGACCCTTTTCCCTCTGCTGTTACATGGTGGTCCGACTGCCATGTAATGGCAAATGGAATGGGACTTTGGGGGCCCCTAGCATGGTCCCTGCCCCTGTGGGCCTCCGCTATGGCCCCAGGGGGCTACACGAGGGCACCCCAAACATCCATGCACCGTGTGCCAGGCCCAATATGGCGCCTGGAACACGGTGCATGGCTGTTTGAGAACTGCCCTTTTCCACTGCGGCTTGTGCTGCTGCCCTTTTCTAGGGCCGGAGCACAAGCCACAATGGAAAAGAACAGTTTTCCGAACTCCTGCACGGACATCTGTCCGAGGCGATGGCGGTTAGTCGCTCATCCAACCACAATTGTAATGAGGCCCATAATGTAAAAATTATTAATTAGCATGAAAAATATATACGTATTAAAAAACTAAACACTAATGAGGGGTGAATCATCAACATACCTAAGAGTTGACTGTTAAATATTTATAACATTTTAGAAAACCTGAACTCTAATGGTACAGCTTTTTTCAGGATTCAATATGTACTACACTCACCTTGTATTTCTGTTTCACTGCTGCTCACCATTTTGAAATATGTCACCAAGCACTTAACACTGCACCAGTCTTTGGAGCACTTATGCACTATTGCACTATTCGATTATTGTTTATAGCTATATCAGCAATTAAATATTGTTGATCTAATATTAATTAATTTGCCAAATATATTTGTTCCTTAATATACATCCAATAAATCTTGTGTGTGCAGCTATTCCCCATTCCAAGGGGTCTTACATGAATTAGAAGGAATTCTGTGCAGAGATTCCATTTGTTAACATAAGTTCTGTCCACCCGCGTCTCTTTTTTTTTTTAGTTTAAGAGATTTTATTTGCAAGAAATAAGCACAGTAGAATACAGACCAAGATAAAATCATACATGTAATTGACTGAGTAGGAGAAAAGTGCAAGGGAAAGGGAAGTGTAGGGAGGAGAGAAAAGAGACAATCATCAAACAAGCCTCATAATCACATTGCAATGAAATAACGTGAAATTGAAGACCAAGAAAACATACACAATATAAACAATAATTAATATATGCATAAATAATATATGATATAAAATACATTCATGGAGGTTTGGGAACTTCCTCAATTCGGGAATTATGAGAGAAGGCTTTCATGGCAGAGGCATCCAGAAAGGAAGTTATAGGTTGCCAACGGGCATCACGTTTTTTAATTGCAAGGGAAATGGGAGAGAGATATTCCCTATCTAACCTATGATTGTAACAAACCGCGTACCACCAGGAACGATAAAAAATATTAGCTAAATGTTTCCATTCCCTTGTAATCTGTTGACAGGCAACGGCCAAAAGAAGGTTTATTATGGAGATATTGCGTGACTGGGGATTCCAACCATCAGAAATACTACCTAAGAAAATACTGAAAAATGTAAGGGGAACTTGTGTATGGAAGATAACATTTATTTGTTGCCAAACCTGGGACCAAAAAGTAAAAACATGTTGGCAATCAAATAACATGTGTCGTAAATCAGCATGGTTTGAGGAACAAGACCAACAAGAAGTAGGAAGGGAAAGATTTATCTTGTGTAATAAAATAGTGGTAAAAAGAAGTCTATTATATACATAAAATAGTGTTTGAGTGGTGTTAGCTGCTCTGGAAGATTTCCGTATTTTAACCAAATCTTGTTCCAAATGGGAATAGAGAAAGTAGATTGGAGATCTGCTTCCCAGAGTAATTCCATCCCCGTTTTCTCTCTGGTAACTGGTTGAGGAAGGGAGTACTTATACAGTTGAGAAGCAGAGGGGGAAGACTCCAGAAGAGTAGGTAAAGCAGAAGGGGTAGTAGAAAATACGTGGGAAGTCAGAAAAAAAGTGTATGCATGGTGAATCGTTGTGATTAAGGAATTAAAATTGGCTTCCCAGGAAGAGGTTAATGAAAATTTATTTTGCGCAGTGGCAAACGAGATACAGACCTTATCTTGAAAGAGTTTAGAACCCCAATGAAAACCTTTTGCATGCCAGTTCTTCCAAAAAAGAGTTTTGTTGTGAATGCAAATATTACGATTGTACCAGATGGAGGAATGAAAGAATTGATCACTGGGGGAGTTTTGAGAAATGAAAATAGGTTGGAAAATTTTAGAGATGTTATTCACGGTTTCACGGTTTAAAGTCTTTATTTCGATTTTTACATCATAAAAGACAATTAAGAGCAATAAAAATTAGACATACAAAAGATAGGTAATTTAAAACCATCACAATTACAATTTCATAAATTTAAAAAAACATTACAATGTTAAGAATAGAATTAAACAATATGATAAAGACCTAGTACATGAAAAAACCAGTTGAGAAGTTAAAAAAAACGAGAGCAAGATCAGGGTGCCTGCAGATATCTTGCTCTAATCACCCATGCCCACCCCAGGAATTTGGCTACGCCCACAACTACCACCTCAGAGGTATTGGTACGAAGCACCCATATAGCCTCAGCACTCCCTCTGACTTTAAGATGGCAGCAAATGGGTCTAATCCATTTGCTTCTTGGAGCATAATAGGCTGGACATGCATATAGGAGATGGCCAACACTCTCCTTATGACCAATGCACCAGGGGCAGAAATCACTCGCCCGGTTAGACCAGTTCTTAGTGAAGGATCTTAAGGGCAAAGACCCTACTCGGAACTGGTGATAGAGCTTTTTGTCAAGTGTCTTAGTCATAACGTCCCAGTAATTCTCCAGGAAAGGGTCCAATTTATGGGACAAGAACCTTCGTGTTAAGCTAGTACGATCTGAGGCGTTAACTAATGCTTGGCGAACAAAAGCCCAGTAGAGTGCTTTAAATTCCTGGTTTGAAGGAAAGGTGGTTGAACCCGGGGAAACCCACAGCTGATTAAGACCCATGTCATCCAAGATCAATTTCACTTCACGAAGCCAGGGTATGTTACTAGACCCCCAAATAGATCTTACTTCCTCAAGTTCCCTAGCAAAGAGGCTTAAGTCTGGGGAAGTCCAGATACGTCTCCACAGGGCTACTAGCCTGTATCGAGCCATTTCATTGATTGGGTTGCAGCCCATATCCAGACATAGTGGTTTGATTGGAGCTGATTGGGGGAGTCCTACCAGTTTCCGCAAGAATTTATTTTGAACTTTCACCAGGGTTGATAGGTCCATATGCCCCCAGAGGTCTGCCCCGTACAGTATCGCGGAGCTTACCTTGGTGGCATAGATCTTAAGTGCGGGTTTGACACGTTTAGTTGAGGACCTTTTTTGCTCCTGCAGAAGACAACCAGTAAGGCGAGCACATTTTAGGTGTAATATGTCAACCTGTGGTTTCCAGCGGAGACGGTAGTCCAAGGTTACTCCTAAATAGGTCAAAACCTCAACTTGTTCCAAACCGACTCCATTCATGCTCACTGAGCTCTTAATAGGGCGACTTTTGGTTAGGACCATAAATTTAGTTTTGCTCACATTGATTTTTAAATCGTTGACATTACAAAACTCCTCAAATCGGGTCAATGCAATTTGCAGACCACTACGAGTCTTTGAGCGAAGTAAGGTGTCATCGGCAAAAATGAGCATAGGGAACTTGGTCCCGCCCAAAGAGGGTGCATCAGTGGGGGTCTTAGCAAAGAACTTGACCACCTGGTCAATGAACAGCAAAAAGAGTGTAGGTGCCAGAACACAACCCTGGCGGACGCCACGTGTTACGGGGAAGCAATCCGTCACCTACCCTTGGCCTCCCCACCTCACCCTAGCAAAATTTCCCTCGTGTAATCTTACAATCATGTCCAATATTTCTAACGGCAGTCCCAAATTTCTAAGAACGGTCCAGAGTTTAGCCCTTGGGACAAGCTCGAAGGCCGATTTCAGATCTATAAAGGCTGCGTAGATGGACCCGCCGCCCAACAGCACCACCTTCCAGTAGATCAGACAAAATCTGAAAACCTGGTCAATGGTGCTGGTACCTGATCTGAAACCGTCCTGTAGGGGGGACAGGATACCCTCCAACTCCATCCACCCCTGAACTCTGGCAAGGACCATCCTTGCAATGACCTTTTGAAGTGAATCAATTAAACTTATGGGACGGTAGTTTCCCGGGACTGAACGGTCCCCTTTTTTAAAAATGGGGAGAATCTCCGCCCCCTTCCAGGACACGGGGATCCGGGCTCCCTTGGCAATAGCATTCGCTACCGCAGTTATATAAGGAACCCAGAGTTGGGGATTGATTTTGAATAAATCAGCCGGGATGGAGTCCATCCCTGGCGCCTTCCCCCTTTGGACCAGGCGGAGCGCAGACTTGGTTTCCAGTGACGTGAAGTTTAACTCTTGGTTGGGAGTAAGGGTAATTTCCTGCTTGGTCGGTTCCATGTCGATTTCTAAATCAGGATCCATGAACTGACCAGAATAGAAATCAACCCATGCTTCTGCAGACACATGATTAACTGGAGTTTGGGAATCGGGGTTTCTGCCCCACTTAACAATTTCCCAGAACTTAATCTGGTTGCCAGAAGTACAGGCATCCAATAGGTCAGACCAATGTAGGTCATCCCACTCCTTTTTTGCTTCCCACTGAATTTCTTTATACATTGAACGTGCCTCTTTTATATCGCTGGAAATCCTAGATTTCACTGCTTTGACTAAACGACTATGTGCCTCCCTGCAGTTTTTATTGTACCATTTATCACGGGATCCATATGCCTTTACTTTGCCTTGTGTGGGTGGAAGGGTTAAGAGGGCCTTAAGATTAGCAAAGCACCGTTCGTGAAGATCACAAATCTGATCACTAACATCCATGGTGGGGGCAAGAATCGAAATATCGCTCAAAGTCGACGAGACTACCTTCATTATGCTATCTAAAAGGGTCGGATCCTCCACCACCCTGGACCATCTGAGCCTTCTCCTATCGTTTGTCAAGATAGCATCACCTGTTAGATGAACAGCAGTTATAGACCTGCCGGATCCACCTGGGAGTCTCATGCTTAATGACAAAGGGTTGTGGTCACTTTCAGGACGGGACACAACTTCCATATCATCCAAGAGTGACCAATATTCCATTTTTAACAAGATGTAATCTATTCTACTTTTCCTCACCCCATTGTCAAAAGTGGGTTTGCCATCCTTATCAGAGGCCGTACGACCATTGGTTGCCCTCAAACCCCAATCCAGACACAACCCCAACCAGTGTAAAGCTGCCTCAGAGCCTCTTTTAATATTATTCAAAGACAACATCGGGATATTCCATACAGAGTCCTCCTCAAACCCCAGGTCCTCCCCCGCATTATAAAGAGGATCAAAGGTGCAGTTGAGGTCCCCTGCTAGGACGAGTAGCTTGTCTCTCCCTATCCCTTCGAGGTAACAGTCTAACACATCTAGGATACTAGGACAGCGCCCTCCAGGTTGACCACGTGCATAGATGTTAATGACTACAATGTCCGGGCAGTTATCCTTACTTAATCTAATTCCCAAGAGGTCTGGGTTATCCAGAACAATTTCCATTGGTCGATAGCCAATGGACTGTTTAACCCAGATCATTAACTCCCACGATGCTCGACCTTTATTGCCCCTTATTGCTGGTTTAAAAAAATTTAGGAACCCGGCCCTATGAATTGAATCAGGGGCCCAGCTCTCCTGAAACAGTAGGATATCAAAAGTATCAATAAAGTCCATCCAGTCCTCTGAAGCCATACGTCCCTTCAGCCCTGCTACATTCCATGATGCTAATTTGAGTGTCACGACCTGACTGGGTATTGTTGTGCTATGCATGCTACAATGATCCACTCCCAAAGATGTGACTATATTAGATTGGGACCCCTCCACCATGTTGTCATCTTGATGATGATATGCAGAGTCCGCCACCTTCTCCTTCTCCCCCTGAATCGATACCTCGGTACAGACTCTGTCAGCCCCACCCACTTGGTTACCCAGAACACTCCCGCTGCCAGCTACCGGGTGAAGTCAATCGACACACTCCAGGCCAGAGAGGGGTTCGTAGCGATTAGACAATAAAGGGTACTGCGGGATGTAAGGTGTTCTATCGGCAAGATATCTCCTAACAGGTCTTCTAGGGAAGGTGTGTCTAGAGAAGGTGTGACTAGAGGGGAACTCGCAGGATCGTTTGGGATAAAAATACCCAAGGCCCAGGGTCTGCACATCGCCCAACCTCCCAAACCCTGCTTCCCTACGCAAGAAATCTACCACCCAGGGATCCTTAAAGGTTATAATGATGCAGTCCCCCTCTAGGTCCTTGGTACAGTGGCCCACCCATTCAACTCTTCTCACAAACAATATTTCAGTCGATGAGGAGGGGGGAAGAGGGCGGTTTTTATTTAGCCAGAATACAACTTTGTTTCTGAGGTCCCCATGTGATTCATTTGAACCCTCCTTAAGTGGGGCAACACCTGTTAGAACTATTGTGTATGGGGTGGCTTCTGAAGGTAGGTCTGTACAGGGGGGTGCCCGTTTATTTGCTTTCACAAGGGGAATAGGGGGGTTGATGGATCTGCACCCCTTTGCTCCATTACTTATTTTGGGCTGTGATGATGAACTCGGAACACCGCTCACATTATCTTGTACCCGAGTAGTCACAGGTGGTGTAGGGATGTTCGGCTGGCATTGTTGGTTAAATTTAAAAGAAGCCTTCTTTGGCACCTGTAGCAGAGTGGCTGGTACAGGCGTGCAATCATTAATCCCAGAGCTCCCCCCTGCCACTGAGCCCTTGTTTTTGTTAAGATCAGGCTTAGTGGATACTGGTCTAGCAGATGCTGAGGATGGAAGTTTACCTATAATTACATTTCTCTGACCTTTGAAATTACTCGAAGAACTAGGATTCCCCAAGGCATTTTGAGGGTTAACTATCTTTTTAAAAAAGCCAGTATTGGTGTTTACAAGAGTCTCAAGTGCGTCCAATTTTAAGGTCATCAAACGTGTTCTTTCAAGTACGGGAAGTAAAAGAGTTTTAAACAAAGCTTCCATTTTGGGCAGCAGGCTATCATCACTATTATAACAGGTAGGACATGGGTCCGAGGACCCAAAGGGGAAATGGGGAGGGCACAGGGGATCATTTAAAACCAAGACAGGGTGTGAGGTGGGGATGACTTCGGGGATTATGATCGTGAGCTGAGCTGGGGCATTGGGTCTTTGGATCTTAGTAACACCCCCCCTCTGGTGGCCCTTGCATCTTTTCCTTTTACGGGGTACATTTCTCAGAGAGTCCTCACCCATGGTTGAGACCGACTGAGATTGACTGGCCAGGAGCACACTACCCTCATCCCCACTATCTTGTGTGTCGTCAGGGTTTGAATCACTCTCTGAAGGAGTCAAAGATAGATCTTCCCCCTCCACCTCACGGTGTACATCCACCGCGGCTTCGACCAAGTGGTTGCTCGTACTCGAGGCCAGTGCATCAGGGCTGGGTATTGTGGCCAATTTTCTTAAGGAAGAGCGTTTCCCGCTAACCAGATCTACTTAAAGCCGTTTTTCGACCATGGCTATCTCTTTTTCAAGTATACCTGTAGCCCTGGTGATAAAGGCGTCTAAGGGGCCAGAGACTACCCCCTTGGTAGTGTGCAGCTGTACAGTGAGTTCCTTTCCAGAACGTAAAGGCATGGTTACAACAAGAGGGTGATGTTGACACAGCGATATGACCCAAAAAATATAAAAGAACATGGGGGGTGGCCCAACCCAACCGCGACTGACCACGGACGGCCACAGACGGTCCCGCCCTTGTCCCGGACTTCTCCCGGGACGCTCCCGCGCAGCGGAAGCAAGCGCAACCAAAATAAGGGGTATGTGACGCACAGGGGGCGGGGTTGGCAGGGAGAGCGGGCCAGGTGGTGCTAGTTGGCCAGGCAGGGACTCCTGGGAAATGGAGTCCCTGCAGAAAACGCTCGCAGCCCTGCAACAATGCCCCAACACTCCTCACACGTCGCTGCCCCTACACAAGGCCCCCACCAACTGTTCGTACGATGCGGGACCCGCGAAGCGGGTCCGGCGAGCAGAGTTCAGCAACTAGCAGCAACCCAGCATGGGATTCCAGGGAGTGAAGGTCCGTGAATCAGAAAGTCCTTCCAGCAAAGGGTCCCACCGATGTAAGTGCAGGGGAGATCTTTAGTAACAGCCTGTGCACAGGGGGCGGGGTTGGCAGGGAGAGCGGGCCAGGTGGTGCTAGTTGGCCAGGCAGGGACTCCTGGGAAATGGAGTCCCTGCAGAAAACGCTCACAGCCCTGCAACAATGCCCCAACACTCCTCACACGTCGCTGCCCCTACACAAGGCCCCCACCAACTGTTCGTACGATGCGGGACCCGCAAAGCGGGTCCGGCGAGCAGTGTTCAGCAACTAGCAGCAACCCAGCACGGGATTCCAGGGAGTGAAGGTCCGTGAATCAGAAAGTCCTTCCAGCAAAGGGTCCCACCGATGTAAGTGCAGGGGAGATCTTTAGTAACAGCCTGTGCACAGGGGGCGGGGTTGGCAGGGAGAGCGGGCCAGGTGGTGCTAGTTGGCCAGGCAGGGACTCCTGGGAAATAGAGTTCCTGCAGAAAACGCTCGCAGCCCTGCAACAATGCCCCAACACTCCTCACACGTCGCTGCCCCTACACAAGGCCCCCACCAACTGTTCGTACCATGCGGGACCCGCGAAGCGGGTCCGGCGAGCAGTGTTCAGCAACTAGCAGCAACCCAGCACGGGATTCCAGGGAGTGAAGGTCCGTGAATCAGAAAGTCCTTCCAGCAAAGTTTTGTTGTGAATGCAAATATTACGATTGTACCAGATGGAGGAATGAAAGAATTGATCACTGGGGGAGTTTTGAGAAATGAAAATAGGTTGGAAAATTTTAGAGATGTTATTGAAAATAGGGAGAGACAAGGATAAGAGTCTACTTGTGAAGGATATAAATTCTCTGAGTGAAAACGGATGTAAAAAGGATTTTTCAATGGAGACCCATAATGGTAGAGTTGAAAGATCACCTTCCTGCAAAAGAAGAGAAGATTGTTTGAGAAAAAATGCGGTATGATAAGAATGAAAGTCCGGAAAATTAACACCTCCCATAAATTTGGGTCTTTTAAGTTTCTGAAGAGACATACGTGGATTTTATTGTTCCATAAAAATTTAGATAAAACAGAATAAATTCATTTATATTGAAAAATATGAATATTTATAGGGAGATTAGAGATATAAAAAAGATTTACTGGGACCAACATCATTTTTATTACATCCAAACGGCCCCACCAGGACAAAAACAATGGATTCCACCTGGAAGTGAGGTTTTTCAGGGTTAAAAGTAATTATTTAAAATTCAAGGATACTGTTTCTTTAATAGTAGGCATGAAACATAAGCCAAGGTACTTGATCTTGTCTGGTTTCCAACGGAAATTGGAGTCAATAAAGTCTGCATGAAAACACAATTTAATCCACCCGCATCTCTACACAGAATTCCTCATTAGTAGTAATCGGGTCCAACTGTGTAGAATACATGGTGCATATTTAAAAGCCCCTATCACCACCACTTCACTTTTTCAGACGTTGTGGTGGTGATAGGGGCTTCACCCTATTTCCAAGGCAGCGTTAAGTCACTTAACGTGGCTTAACTCTACCTTGTAAATAAGGCCTCCTTTCATGCTACAGTTAGCAGGAAAGGGGAGGGCAATGGGTGTTGCTGTGGGCGTTCCCCCACAACACCCATTGATTTTGATGCTGCCCCCTATTTAGAAGGGTGACGTAAATAGGAAGCGGCACCAAAATTAAGACCAGGGAAAACCGGGTCTTAAACAGGTGAAACAAGGAGAATTGCTTATTTCTCCTCATTTTTTGCTTTTACCATGTGTGCTGCGTTGTGCAGCACACATAGAAACAGCAAAACGCCATTGATTGTTTATGTGCAGGAAGGTGTCCCTTACTCGTATAAACAATCTTTGGGAAAAAAAATGACGTTTTGCAATTCAATGTGTGCTGCATTAAGCAGCACACACAGAAGTTACAAAGCACCATTACTGATTGTTTATGTGCAGGAAGGAACACCTTCCTGCACATAAACAATCATTGCCCTGCAACGCAGACACCCTTGAACATGTACTCCATTGGTTTATTACCACTTGTGATGCATTGTTTTTATTATCCTCCACCGTTGTTTCCACCTTTCAAATATCTTATTGCACTGTATTAAGATATTATTTCATTTGATTGTACAATAGTGGATGGTAGATGGATTAAAGTCGCACAACACTTTTAGGCTGAATGGATAAAATATAATTTAAAAGGGAATTTGATGAAATCATCATCCTGTGGTGCTGCAAACCAGTTTAAACACATGAAAAATGTTTTGTCAAAAGATACACTGTTAGTCCTGACAGAGGGCATGGAGGGAACCAGCAAATCCCTTGGTGGTTCTTTTGTTCAATTCCTCCTTTGCTGCAAATGAGCCACCCCTGACCTTCAATGTTTTGTATCACAGGAGCTCTTTATGTCCATTCCATGCTGTACATTTCATCTCCTTTGGTGGCTCACTAAATCAATTTTACTCCGTCAGTTTTAAAGAAGCCCCATTCCCGAAGAGCATTTTTCTTGAAGACTGCTTGGCAAAAATTGATTTTGGGAGCAACACTTCTGGCATTGTATTCCTTCAAAATGTCACTAACATGTTGTGAATATTAAATGTTAGTTGTCGCAACATATATCCCTGCCAATGCAGGCTCTGGACTCAGACATGGAAAACGTATTTTTAATATTATTGCTATGTTGAGAAACTGTAGAAGTTACAGGCCCTGAAAGACAGGCAGCAGGAGTCAGTTTCAAGGAGAGTATGCGCTTTGCAAACCATATTGCAGATATGTAGATAATGTTTAATATATTGGTGTTATATTCTGTCTTACATCTGGAGGTTCTTTGTGAGGTGTGCTCCCTCCATGTGATCAATGTAAGTACATCTCAGATGCTGGTACATGTGTGGGTCCATTAAAGTGCTAACATGTTACTGAAGTCTGTGTTGTACTGAATATTGGTTACAGCGGACCTACACACTCGAGGCTTATTTACCAGCCGAGTGCACGACCGGAACAGCAATTTTTGTGCCATTCCGGTGGCGCACAGGATTTAGCCATATCCACACAGCCAGGTAAAGCCGCCCTGCATGGCTTTTCGTTGCTGGGAAGATATGGGGGGGCCTATTTACAAGGCCCTTGCGAGGCCGGTGTGTCACTTTTAAAATGGGAAAAAGTGACCTACCGGCGGCGCAAGCGGCTTGTAAACAAGCCCTGGAGTGAGGCAACGCTGCGCAAGTCGTTGTGTTGCCACACAGTACAATGGGGAGGCATGCTGTGGGTGTTACGGTGGGTGTTCCCACATAACACTCATTGCATTTGGTACATTCCCAGATTTACAACAAGCTGCACACCTGGCAATGCGTCAAAAGCGTTCGACTCCCCCAGGAGAGGTGTAGAGGGGGCACAACGAGGAGAAATAACATTATTTCTTCTGTTTTTTTTCCTATTTCTATGTATGCTGCAGCACACATAGAAAGAGGTAATCGCCTCCATTGGTTGTTTTTGTGCAGGGAGGTGTCCCTTCATGCACAAAAACAATCATCCCTACAAGCACACACCCTTGCACCAGGGTGCAAGGGTGCCTGCGTTGACGCATGACAGCCATTTGACCACTTGCGCAGTAACAAAGGACAGGATGTTCTTTTGACATATGGCAGTATAGCAGGGAGGCTTGTGGCACTGCCCTACGCCAAAAGTTTGTAAATGAGGCCCAAAGAGTGCAAGCCAGCCCTGCTACCTTATTCCTTCTGCATGTTTGTTTTTTCCTCGCTATATGATCTGTTCCTGGAAATACCAGTCATAAGAACCTGTCATTGGCTGTCCTCGGGTGAGCAAACTGAACATGTGGACGACAATACAAGGCTAAATGCAGCCCAAGGAGACCTGTGACATTTTGTGCCTGATATCAGTGTCACATTCCTTTGTAGTGCTGGCAAGATGGTATATTCCCCCACAGACCAGGCAAGATGGTACATTCCTTAAAGACCAGGCAAGATGGTACATTCCTTTACCCACCTTCGCTATATGGTACTCTTGCTCTGGCAAGTCCTGGCGGATGTATGATGGAACCACACATGCCTTTACAACATGGACTAAACCACAAATAAGTCTGAGCCACGCATACCACTACCACGCATGCCCATAGAGATACATCAAAACTACCATTACCACGCATATGATTACAATGCAAATTTATTTCACATATTTAAAAAGGGTTTCTACGCTGATAAAAAAAAATTGAGATATAAATCATTTTACACATCTTCTAAAATGGTGTAAAAGTGACAGGAAATAAGTTATTTTACTTTCTTAAAACATTTTACCGATAATATTTTTGTAAAGAAAATAAACAGAAGATATATATGTTACAGCAATGTATTGGAAACTAGCCTGGTAAAACTGCTGTCCTTCCGTTGTTTCCCTTCTTGTATTAGCACCTAAGCAACATTAAAATGGCTCTCATAGTAAGTGATGTCTTTAGAAAATGTTTTCCTCAAACATTTCAAATAAATAAACTACCAGTCAGAATATTAAACATATTAAAATGTACATTCCAATGCCATTTTTTTTATTTGACATGTGGTTGTTCCTTCAAGAGAAATATATAAATGAGCCGTCCACCATTTTGTGACCAGTGGCACACTGACAGTGCTCATGACCACATGTCTCTCCGTCTCTCTCTGACCAGTGACCTTAGGGCAGGTGCTGGACAGTGACTTAAGGGAAAATTATTATTGTAACTCTGCTGGGGACATCCCTCAGGGCAGGTGCTGAACAGTAACTGGGGGCAAAATTACTATTCTAAATCCGCTGGGGGGAGGGGTTGCTCAGGGCAGATGCTGGCCAGTGACTGGGGGAAAATTACTATTCTAAATCCCCTGGGGGCATCCCTCAGGGCAAATGCTGGACAGTTATTAGGGCAAAATGACTATTCTAGTTGCAGTGGGGTGTCCCTGAGGGCAGGTGCTGGACAGTGACTGGGGATTAAATTACTATTCGAACTCTGCTGGGGGCGTCCCTCAGGGCAGGTGCTAGACAGTGACTGGGGGCAAAATTAGTCATCTAACTCCACTGGGGTATTCCCTCAGGATAGGTGCTGGACAGTGACTGGGGCAAAATTACTATTCTAACTCTGCTGCAGGCCTCCCCCAGGGCAGGTGCTAGACAGTTTCTGGTGGCAAATTGTGTATTCTAACTCCACTTGGGGCTTACCTCATGGCAGGTGCTGAACAGTGACAAGGGGCAAAATTGCTATTCTAACTCCACTGGGGGCGTTCCTCAAGGCAGGTGCTGGACTGTGACTGGAGCAAAAAGACTATTGTAATTCCGTTAGGAGCATCCATCAGGGCAGGTGCTGGGCAGTGACTGGAGTCAAAATGTATATTCTAACTCCACTGGGTGTGTCCTTCAGGGCAGGTGCTGGACAGTGACAGGGGATCAAAATTAACTTTGGAAAAACAGAAACATGTTCTTTTTTCTTTTCATGCAGTGTCAAACACATACTACCAGTACTGTGGAGACTCTTTAAAGATTCAGCGTTCAACCCCAGAACAACAGGAGGCATTCCACAAACTGAAGTAAACCAATGTTTAAAATTGAGTCATCAGCAAACCAAAACATACCAATAGCAAGGATAAAAGCTAATCATGTATTCTATCTTTTTGACCCCACTACTAGAAAAGCAACAACATCGTACGGCGAAAAACAGTAAACCCAAACCAGATTTTGGGCATCACAGATTTTCTACAAAAGTATGAATGACACACTATGCTTCAAATCTCACCTTTCCTCTTCTCCAATACTAACAAAGAACATTTTTTTCCACGTTGCACTTTAAAATTATCAATGCAATTTCACATTTTCAAGATGATTTGTAAACCGTTCTTTTTCTCTCTTGATAGGCAAAATTGTGAGAAAATTTTAAACAATGTAAAAAACACAGTAACTTATCCTTTTTTCTCTCCACATGTAGAAAACCGGGGGGCATATTCTCAAGGACTCATCGCTGAGTTAGCGGCTCTTTATAGCAGCCAAAGTGGTGATAAATGTATCGCCCTATTCACAAGCTGGTGCTATCAGCCCACATCACCATTTTTTCCGCGATAGCAGCCGCAAAAAATATTGCCACAGATGACACCGGCAACTAACGCTAATGAGATGCAGAGTAGGCGTTCCCGTGCAAAAACCTGCAACAACACCACTTCACAAAATTCTCAACGACCAGCCAGATCAACGATAACACAAAACATGTGATAAGGCATGTTAGCAGCAGGGATTTAACAAATGCTATTACCTGGTGTTAAGTCAGACGACTCCCTGCTGTATGAAAGGAAGCCCAGCCCAGAGCCACACCTGAAGTACAACAGATGCCATGGAGCTACTGATCATGCAGCTCGGACACCCAAGAGGTCCACAACACCCACCGCCACCCCCCCCAGGGCCCCACCCCGGCCCCCCCTCCCAGACAAAGACACTTCACATCAAATTTACGAAATCATGAACCAAACAATTAGCCTGATGTTGCACAGTTTCAACAATTAAGATTCATGTGTGGTCAGAAAAAGGAGAATCATTCATTCATCTTTGAATTTCCAAACAACTTTTTTATTGAAATAAAACTCAAAATACAACTATTTGGGCGAGTCATGGTGGGTCTTCTCTGGAGAATCTGTAAGTCACAGCCTGCAAGACAAAATTCAAGATAAGAAGGTGTGTCATGCGCTCATCAAAGGACAGAGAGAGAGAGAGAGAGAGAGAAAGAGAAAGAGAGAGAAAGAGAAGGAGGGAGAGGGAGAGAGAGAGAGAGAGAGTTCCGACACTGCGCACCTAGGCCTCACCGCTCACCTGCTGCCACCGGTGTGTCTCCACCCACGTGCCGGTATACACTGCAGTCCACCAGGTCCCTTATCTGAAGCAGAGTCCAGATTTATTAATGTCAGTTTATATCATTGCACACGCCATCATCACTTGCCCGCCCCTGCGCACACAGGCTGCTACACCCCAGCCCCTCCTGCCACCCAGCGGTAATTGCCTGCCCCTGCGCACCCAGGCCTCACTGCTCACCTTACGCCACCGGCGTGTCCAAGAGGGCCCACCATGTGCTGCTGCACGCTCCAAGCCCGGGGCCTGAGACCTTGGCTGCCTCCACATCATGCAGTCCCGCACCGTGGGCCACAAGGTCACACACGTGATTCCAGGTCTTGATTTCACAATGGCAGAGATCATATCAGTGCACACGGCATCACTGCAGGCTGCACACCCGCCCAGCTCTTTAGGTGCCCCTTACTCTGTGAACCACGAGGCAATGCCACGTGGCGGTATGCCCGCGCTGCCTACTGGCTCAGGCCTACATTGCGGTCCAGCAGGGCGCAGACAAATCCTCACCAGTTGGGCCAGCCAGGACGGCGCATCATCGCAGGCTGCAAACCCGCTCAGCACTTAAAGTGCCCCTACCTCAGTGCACCGAAAGTCACCGTCCCGTGGCGGTAGGCCCGTGCCGGCCGCAGTGTATACGGTGCCACCAAGTCCGTGCAACGCAAGTCATGGACCCTCTATGATTGAGTCCCGTGATATGCCAGACGGACGCAGCCATGTCACCTCCAGCAGTGGGGAAGAACTGGGATAAGTAGCGTCGTCATACCCCCCTTTACACGTAAGCCGAGTGGGCTGGCTCGGCTTACGCCAGGCCAGCGTAGGGGTGTGATTAATTATCCCTGGGCTCTGGGAGTGGTTCATTTCTGGGCTGGACAGGAAGCCAACTGATGTGGGTGTCCCTGTCGCAGTTTTGGCACCACACGGCCCGCAATCGCCGATGTTGCAATGTCGCATGCACCTGGAGGTCAGCCGCGCACAAAGGCACTGTACAGGGAGCGCAAGACTGCTCGGGTTCTTGGCTCATACATGCCAACTGTGGTGTGTGTATCGCTATTGGTGCACCATAAGCCTAAGGCCTGGCCTCAATTGCAGCGCGAAAGCCACATCACATTTCCAGAATGCAAGCAGTAATCAGACTAACATTAGGCATAAAAGCTCCATTGTCTCAATACACAAGGCGGAAGGACATCTGCACCTCCGACCTTGTTCTGGCATATCATCCACATAACTGCCGCAGGTCAGAAGAGTGCCAGTTCTACGTGAGCTACCAACGCAAGGGCAGAACATCCCAGGCACATGCACAACGCCTGTCACGTGGAACTGTACCATGTCCGAATGCTGCCAGTTAGTGTCTGATACATTGGTCTGCATGTTGTGGCCCTTGTCTTGCCCGTACTGACACGCACATGCTAATTAAGTCTACACAACTTCAATAGTGTTCAACTGTGATGAGTGTTGATTAGAATGACAAATCGTGTGCCTCAATGAGTATTGTCTGTACACAGAGAGGGACTGACTGACGCAGGCATGTCACTTAGGGGTGAGTCCCTATTGCCAGCTCCACCTCTGTGAGCCAGACATTGTGGTTGGGATAGTTGCTGATAGAACTGTGCTCTTACGTGTCTTCAGTAATGTGAGGATGGTGTCAAACTGCTTGCCATGTGGATCAATGTGATCCATCACTACAGCCTGTGTCCACCCAGTTGAGTGTGAGTAGGTATGCGAAGAGATGTTCTGTTGTCAAATGTGATGGAGGACACTCCTTTAGGCCTGCCAACTACTTTGCCATTACAGACACAGCCCTATTTCTAACATTGCATGGGGCAAAGTTGTGAAATTGCGTGATTGTTGTATCAGAGCAATGAGGCAACAGCTAGTGCACACATTCCCAGTCATCACACTGCCTCTGTGTGTCACGGTCACACATGCGCACTGATTTCATTTCCCAGGGTGTACTTTTTTTTGCAAGCAATGTCCATACATTCATCTATACTTTCATACTTGATCGGTTATGGACATGACACATCTGTGTGATTTTGAATGATTTATTCACATTCGGTGGAGTGTGGGAGCTGGAGCAGTACATGACCATGCAACCCCCACATTACATTGTAGCCCAGTGGAGGACCATCCAGAGTCATTTAGGGAATGACATGTACATCGGTAGAGGAAGAGTACAGTGATTGCTGTGTCATTGGTAAGCAGACAAAATATTGCAGTCCATGTGGAGGTCCAAGGTGAGTGTCACAAAGTGTTTCGAGGGACAGTGGGAGGTGTTGTTACAGGGCATGATGCAGGGGGCAGAACCAAGCTGAAACAGGGCATTTGGTGGAGAGGATTGCTACTGCCTCCTTCTCACTACACAGGTGGAATCATCCGCATCTTCGCCCTCTCTGTCATCTGTCTGACATGTGGGTGCTGCTGTTTGGTCTGCAGCACTGTGTGCAACTGACACATCAGGGGCCGGAGAGGTGTGTACCAGCAGCATTCATCAGCGACTGCCTCAGTGGCAACAATGCAATGATGAGGATCTGCAGGGCATGGAAGATACCAACAACTTTTCACTGGTGTGCATCCGTGGCAGCCATTCTTTCCGCATGCAGCCGCTCCATGTTCTCTAATGTCCTCAGCATCTGTGCCAACTCTCGGCTGACATCGCTGAGACCACTCTGACTAGACAGTTGTTCTCCTCTCAGAGGCATGACTCCGGCGGTGCCGGGCATGGATTATTGGACATCATGGAGTGAACTGTGGGTATCAATTCGGGAGTGTAAGTGGTCCCTGATGTGACTTAGATACCCACGTATGTCATCTAGTTTGGCTGCAATGTGAACCCCACCCGCACCTGATCAGCCACCTCCTTCTGGCAGTCTAACACCTGGCCTTGGAATGCAATGTGTTCTTCAGTGAGGTGCTGGTAGCCAGAAGTGGTGGTGGGTGCTTCCTGCTGTGTGGTCTGTGCAGGGGGGTGGGGTCTCCTCGATGCAGCTGGGCTGCCCTGCTCCTGGAGGTGGGTTGCCGTAGCTGTCCATGAGCTGTTGTAGTGCGTTGGTGTCAAAAGTGTGGAGGTCCTTTTCATCATCACTTATGAGTTGTCTGGTCTGCTCTGCAGGAGGTGTTGATTGTCCCTCTACAATGTGAATGGGAGATGCATTTTAACATTGTGTTGACATGTATGTTGACGTATTGTTCAAGTTTACATACAGACTGCATGACAATGTACATTGTGACTGTTTGGGCGGAGCTGACTATTTGAGGCGGGACAGTGGACATTTGAACTACATCACCGAGGTGAGGTTGTATGCGTACATTGTCATCTCACAGTTTCCTGCTATACCAGATATGATTGGCCAGTTTCCACACACAAGCGGCACCTGTTGTGTACTCTGTTCTGGGGTGGGAGTGTTGCACTTTGTACCAGATTGTCGTCAATGTTGATGTGCTGTTATTGCTATGTGTGTGTGCTGCATTGTGGGAGAGTCGCCCCTGCAGCTATGAGTTTTCTGACCCTTATCCCTTTCATGCTGCGTGCCTTTGACTTCTGTGCTTCTACAGTGCTGAGATGTGGCAGACTTGGGTCATATTGACTCTTGTTCGGAACTTGTGCTCTTGAGCATGGTTTATCTGCAGATGTGTTGTTGATGTCAGGGGTTGTTTGTGCACGTGGATGTGTCAGAGTGGGACCTGCTCCTTTCCGGATGTGTTCCACACTCCGCCACCTCAGTGTCGTGGCGTGCAGCATGTCATGATGATTGGACTGCAGCCATGCTATTCGTCATGGAGTGTCACTTGCATTTCAGTGTGGCTCACAGACACGCTGCTTTGCTGGTTTTTACACATGTGCATGGGTTGGTTGTGAGATTGCTGCTGTGTGGGTAGGCACCCATTTGTGCCCATAATGGACGGGGCCCTACTTGCTGTTTGTATGTGTGCTGCAGTGTGCCAAGGGGATGATGGACATGATCCAGAGTCATTGTGGGTGTGCAGTGTGCACTACTTAATTATGCATGTGTGCCATTGTGCCCATCTCCCCCCGTCCCCCCAGTCCCTGTTCGGGACTCACCCTGTTGCTGTTGTGTCAGGTCGAGCAGTGTCCGGACCCCCAACTCCTGCCACTGTCTCTCCACTGATGACTATGGACACCATTTCCTCCATCTCATCCGACTCCTGGTGTTTCACTGGACTGCCACCTCCAGTCTGCATTGCTGCCTGATGGTTCTCAGCAAGTTTCATCTTGGTTTTGCGCTTCGAGTCATTCCAGCGCCTCTTGACCTCTTCAATTGTCCTCCTCCTCACTGCGACTGCATTCACCTTGTCCAGGATGTCCTGCCATATTGCATTATTATTTGCCAATGACACGTTGGAGGTGACGAACAGTTCTTGGTGGTGTTCTATCACCTCCGTGATGATGATCCTGTTTTCCTGCGGACTGAACCTCGTCTTCCTCGTCTTCTTCTCCTTGACCTTCCGTGAACCCAGGGTCCCAGGATGGTCCTCCTGGGTTCTTGTGGGGTTCTGGTCGTCCTCTTTACGTGCTCTGCCTTCCTCCATGGTGCTACGCAGTTAAAATTAATTTGTTTGGGTTTTTTGGTGCTTTTATAGTGCATTTTCCTGCATGATGCGTGGGGATTGCAGGCCTGTCGCTGGTTATCGCTGATTTTTGTATCGCCATTGGCCACATCTCAACTTTATTTGTGTGTTTCGCAGTTTTTTTGGTCTCGCGTTAATTTTCAGACGCTCATTTGAAGCGTTATCGTGAGACTATTGCATGGTACCGCCGTGTTGAAAATAAAACGTTAACACAGTGTTTTTTTCCTGCTATAGACTGCAATATGCAAAGTTGCGTTAAGCAAATTATGCGATAATTAACACACATTCTTGAGACTATCCCCCCAAGAACATTAAACGGTGAAAAACAGTTAGCCCAAACTGAATTTCGGACATCAAAGACTTTCTAGAAAAGTACCTAAACACACTACACTTCAGGTAAACAAATCTCACCTTTCCACTTCTCCAACAGTAACAAACAACATTTGTATCTAGGTTGCATTGTATAAATTTACAAAGCAATTTCATATTTTTAACAGGGTTTGAAAAACGTTTTTTTTCTCTCTTGCTAGGCAAAATTAACCAAAAATGTTGTTTCTTTTTCCAAACAGACATAAAAACAGTGTGCAAAAAAGTATAAACGATGTAAAAAACAGAGTATTTTATTATTTTGTCTTGCTTTTTGTCTTCAGAAATAGAAAGCCAACAATATTTAAAGGCAACAAATGGTGCCACAAGAAGAGCCTTTGAGCTGACTGTATGCGCCTTTTTGTTACTTATAATTTTTGGGTTTTTTCAAACATTCTTTTCTTCAGAAATTGTAATAATGAAATTCTTCCTAACTGACAATGTCTTCTTTCTTCAACTCTTCGTAACATTTCAAGTCCACCTGTCACCAAGAGCTTTTTGTGTCCTAAATATCCAAATGGGACTCCCACATCCAAATGCAAAACCTCCAATACAACTTTTTTTTTTAAGTCAAAGAAAACAAAGTTCATTACCTGGCAAAGAAAACCGTCCACTTTCTCCAGAAAGGGTAATCAAAGATCCCATTACCAAAGTTTTTCAAAAGTAAACCTCTTTCCCATCCATATGTGATAATCTGTTTAAAAATTTGAAAAAGGCAAAAAAATAATCCATGGTTGTAGATCCAAGTGTTCCATAGCAAGCAATTATCCAAAGAGGTGTCCTTTCCTGAAATACAAAATCACCACTTCATGACGAAATTCCACACATCCTGTTTCCACGTGCCTCGATCTGGTTCCACCAAGTATGTTATGTTTCTTCAAAATTAAAAAAAGTGGAGTAAAATTTTTTTTTAAATGTTTCTTCCAAAAATGTTTTGAAAAGTACTCACATATGTGTTTTCTTACTTTTTTAAACATGTATTGTCAGAAAAAACAACCATTGCGACACAGACATACAACTGCATCCTGTATGGGAATGGAATTGTGTGTTAAGCATACAAACATTACCTCATTGAACAACTCTACTATTAAATACTTCCCCCTTCTATCTTTACAATGAATGTAATGGCATCTATATACATCTAATAAGGTAAATAAAGTTTGTCTTACCTGACCACAGCCCTCCCTTCCTTCTGGTCTCTCCACAGACTGTTGAAAGAGACGTAAAGCCGCGCACGTCATAGCTGAATGTAAAAACTAAAAAATTACAATTTTGTCCATTTTACTGTTATTTCTGAAGATTTATATTTGTTTTAATGTTTTTTTTAAATTGAAAATATTCAATAACATTTACCTATATGTATTACCCTTTTTAAAGAAATTGTTTAATAAACCTTTTTTGATAAAAAAGGGTGTTGTGTTTATTTTTTGATTACGACATTAAAAATGTTTCAAAATAATTTTATTTTATATTATTTATGTGTTTTAAATATTTGTATAATATATATATATATTTTAAAACACCACAACCTTATTAACATTTTATTTTGATAATTTTTAAGTTCTTTTTTTTTTTTTAATTATAATTAATTCTCAGGTATTAAAATGAATACTAACCCTGGGCGGAGCGAGACTACGCGGAGGTCCACGGAGTTGGGAACAAACTCTGTGGAACTCCGCTCTGCTCCGCCACAAGCCTCCACCTCCCCTATTAAGAATTAATTAAAAATACATTAAAGGTAAAAGAAAAAAGACTTACCTTGAGCATGCGTATTTCTCACAAGGAATGCGCATGCGTGGGCGCGCACACATGCACAGATCACCCTGAGACGGCGAGGAAGAGGAGGTGGGCAGCTCGGGGACGCCACAGTCAAGGTACGTTTTTTTTCTTTTACCTTTAATGTATTTTTAATTAATTCTTGAAAGGGGGTGGAGGCGGGGGCTGGTCAACTCCGCTCCACTGCGGAGTGTGCGGAGATTTGCCTACTTCGCGTTCTCCATGGAGCTCTCCGCCAGCGCCTAATGAATACCTGACTATTAATACGCATCCCCTCCATATATCCCTTACATCCTATCCTTAAAATCATTTGTCTTAGGGTTACAACCATATAAAAAGACATTTGTAACTCCTAAAAATGTACTTTAAATCAATGCTCAAGTATTAAAATGAATACCCGATTATCAATACACATCCACGTCCTATACCCCTATATCCCTTACATCCCGTACCCTGAAATCAATTGTCTTATATTGATCACCACATAAAAAGTCATGTTATTCCCTTTATAAATGTTGTTTACAATAATACTCAGGTATTAAATTAATACCTGCATATTAATACACTTCCCCCACCCTATACCTCTGTATCCCTTACATCCCCTCCCTGAAATCAATTGTCTTAGGTTTATAACCACATATACAGTGCTTTTTTAGCTTTAAAAATTGTAATATAAGTTAATACTCAGCATATTAAAATTAATAACTGCATATTATTATTAATACACTTCCCCACCCTATACCCCTGAATCCCTTACATCTCATTCCTGAAATCAATTCCCTTAGATTTATAACCACTTAAAAGGTCAATTTCTTTCTTTAAAACTGTAGTTTAAATGAATTCTCAGGTATTAAAATTAATGCTTGAGTATTAATACACTGTAATCAATTGTCTCAGATCTATTACCACATATAAAGTACATTTGCAACTTTTAAAAATGTAATATAGGCTAACAGTCAGGTATTAAAAGTAATAACTGAGTATTAATACACTTCCCACCCTAAACCACTACATCCCTTACATCCCATTCCTAAAATCATTTGCCTTACCTTTATAACCACATAAAAAGTAAATGTTTTACTTTTCAAAATATCGGGCCTCATTTCGATGGCGCTCAGACGAACATCCGACCGCCATCGTGTCGGGCTCGAGACCGTCCGACAAGGAGGCAGCAGTCCCGACAGCCCAACTACAATAAGACCGCCGTGCACGCAGTCGTAAACATCCCTTTTTTCATTGCGGCTTGTGCTGCAGCTCAGAAACAGGCGCAGCACAAGTCGCAATGGAAAAAGGGGTGTTTTTGAACATCCATGCACCGTGTGCCAGGCACCATGTGGTGCCTGGCACATGGTGTCTGGATATTGGGGGGTTATAACATGTGCCGCCCGGGCCCTGTAGCGGAGGCCCACGGGGGACGAGGGCCATGCTTGGGGTAATCAAAGTATCTTTCCATCTGACTTTACATGGCGCTTGGACCGCCACGTAAAGGCAGAGGGAAATGGACATCGTTATCCCTACAGAGGTGCCTGCGCAGGGCACTGCCCCCATTGAAGGGATTATGGTCTGACCGCCCCAACGGCCCGTGAGGCTGTAGGAGGCGACAGTCTTTCCGCTACCTAAATCGGTCTGACCGCTGACTTGTAATCCAGCAGTCAGACCGATACTCTGGATGTCAAGCGGACCATCACCGATGGCTTGTCAGTGTTGTCTACCCGACATCATAATCGGGCCCATAGTTTAGAATAATACTAGAGTAGTAATACACTTCCCCCAAAACTCCTATATACCATGCGTCCCGTAACGCTTTATAACCTAATGAATAAATAAATAATAAGATAACAGTTGTTATAATTTTTGTTATTATTATATTAATATTAACAGGAGATAATTTAATATCCAAGTATTAAGAATAATCCCTGAGTATTACTACACAGCTCTTCAAATGCCCATATACTCCTCCGATATACTTACCACAATACTTACCTCTTTACTTACACATATCAGCGTGGTGAATGCATGAGTGCTAAGGACATTCGTTGTAAAGGCATATTCGCTGTAATGGCACGCATGGTAATGTCTCATGCAGAGTAAAGACTCCGTTATAAATGCATGTCTTGGTAATGACTGTGCGGTAAAGGCTGTTTCCCAGTCCTGGCACTTCCTGACCCTTGTGCCGCTTTGTAGGACTTGTATAGTAAGGTCAAACTGAAACAGAAACAGGGCTATGTATCCCTACCTAATGTGTGCATGATAAAGGTGAGCAGGTCAGGGTGAGTAAGCCTCGAAGGCTGACTGCTCGATCTTCTATGCTTCACGGATCACAGGTGTTTACAGGTCAGGCTGATACAATACAGTAGCTTTGTTTGGTCATCGCCCGAAGTGGTGAGTATCTCAAAGCTGTGTGTGGATAGTCGTTCTATGGCTTCCATCAGGTAAGGTTTAGGAGGTGTGCGAATAGTGACCCTGTGGTTGTCGTGTGAAAAATCAATGCATGGTGCAAGGACAGCATAGCAGGACTGCAAGCAAACACACCCAGACTTGGGGTCATATCTATAAGGCGGCGATATAAAATTATTGCCGCTTTTGAGGCCGTTTGCGGCCGAAAAGCGGCAATAATTTTATCACTATATTAGCAAGGTCACGCTATTGTGTGAAACCTTGCCTTAGCGCCTGAATTCCTAACGCCCATCTTTGCATCTCTAATGAGATGCAAAGTGGGCGTTCCTCCCCAGGATAACGGGAGAAATGTTGCTAAGCGACATTTCTCCTATTATCAAGCCTCACGCAAAGCAGCATAGCGACAAGAAAAGTAGCGATAATCTCTGTTATCTCTACTTTCCTTACGCCTGCTTTGAAACTGATTTAACCATGATATCCTATGTAAGGTGGATATCATAGCTAAGTATGGGGCATATCAACAAGCAGGCGATAAAAAATTATCGCCGCCTTTTGCGGCCGTTTTCGGCCGAAAAGCGGCGATAATTTTATCATTATTTTAGCAAGGTCACGCTATTGTGTGAAACCTTGCCTTAGCGCCTGAATTCCTAACGCCCATCTTTGCATCTCTAATGAGATGCAAAGTGGGCGTTCCTCCCCAGGATAACGGGAGAAATGTCGCTAAGCGACATTTCTCCTATTATCAAGCCTCACGCAAAGCAGCATAGCGACAAGAAAAGTAGCGATAACCTCTGTTATCTCTACTTTCCTTATGCCTGCTTTGAAACTGACTTAACCATGATATCCTACGTAAGGTGGATATCATAGCTAAGTATGGGGCATATCAACAAGCAGGCGATAAAAAATTATCGCCGCTTTTGCAGCCGTTTTCGGCCGAAAAGCGGCAATAATTTTATCGCCTAATCAGCATGGTCACACTAACGCGTGAAACCTTGCTTTAGCGTCAGGATTCCTAACGCCCAGCTTTGCATCTCTAATGAGATGCAAAGTGGGCGTTCCTGACCTGGCATAACAGGAGAAATCTCGCTAAGCAACATTTCTCCTATCAGCAACCCTAACGCTATGAAGCATAGCGTCAGGAAAAGTAGCGATAACCCCTGTTATCGCTACTTTCATTACGCCTGCTTCAGGACTGACTTAGAAAATTGCAAAAAGCTATGAGCCTGCACACCTGTTTTTTAAGGTTATTCACGTGGTATTAACTGTTGATTAAGAGGTGAGGATGTTTGCAAAGCGTGCTGCTATGTGTTGGGGTTATAGCCCTAAACCCTGTGTGAACAATGAAAGCAAAGGAGGACTGGGATGACCCAGACCTACATAGCGCACAGCTGAGGAACTATAAAAGTTTTCAAAATGGTTTTAATTTTCAACTGAATAGTTAAAGCACAAAAAGAAAACACTTAGAACTGTGCTAATTATTACAGGTAAATGCCAATATTCCAACGGTTACACAAAAGTAAGAGGCAATTAGAAAGAACAAAACATATGAGTTCAGGCGACTTGTTGATGCACAAGTTATATGAGTTAATCACGATCATTGTTCATTGTAAACGAAGGTCCCAATGCATTTCGGGTTCTTCAACCCTTCTTCTAGGGTTGCGAATGTACAAAATCAATATTCTGCGAGTCCACCGTAAAGGCAACTACAAAAAAACAAAGAGCAACAATGGGTGTATATCCTTGATACATGAGGGAAATCGAACTAGGATTTGCACTCAGTGAGAAACATAATAAATTGAAAAGCAAAGAGACCTCCAGTGATTACGTAGTTCAGTGAAGCCGCAACCGTGTGTAAGAAGTATAAAACATAACATTAATTGTGTGGAGATCGAGAAAGTCAAGACCCAAGTGTTGTGCACGTGAAAACAATTATAAGCGTGCTCGAAACAGAACCTAAGTTGTGACGGAGTTCCTAGTGAACATGGCCGCTAGCTCTGCCCATGAAAATTAGATTACTCACATAAAGTGATACTCAGTAGGAGTAACACGAAGTAGGGTATCAGGAATCTGTCTTCTAAAAATAATAGTAAACACAAGATAAGCGCGGTAAAACAAGGTGTCTGGTCATTAGCCCTTGAAGGGAAAACCTTAGTGTTAATGTGCGCTTACCGGAAAGAAACAAGGTTTGTTCCCAGATTTTTAGAGGGCGAATCTAAACGTAAAAATGAAAGTAACAAAATTAATTAGAGCCACAGTCACAATGGTGACTCTTAAAGATTCGAATGCATAAAGGTGAAAAGTTTCGGACGCTTAACGGCGGATATTCAAACAGTGCAACGTGATGCGGTAAGAACACTCACCTTTGGGGTCCCAGGCATTGGCCTCCTATAATGGGCTCTCTTCCCCAGCCTGTGAAGCAGGTGCGGAACCTTGGTTTTATAATGGACGACTCACTCTCTATGCGGCAACAAGTGGTGAGTGTCGCAGCCACTTGTTTCACCATATGGCTACGCAAGATTCTTTGGATGCTCCCTGACTACACCAAGCGTACGGTCGTCCAGGCATTAATAACATCACGCCTGGACTATTGAAATGTGCTGTACTTAGGGGGTTGCCAGGAGACTTTGCGGACAATTCAGCTGGTTCAAAACTCTGCAGCTTGTCTCCTGTGTAAAATCCCCTGTAGGACTAGTGTCTCCCCTTTTCTTCATGATCCACACTGGCTTCGTATAGACAAGCGCATCCAACACAAGACGCTGTGTATAATGTTCAAGATTAAACATCAGACTGCTCCTGCATACTTGCAATCTCTTGTCCATCCTTATGTCCCTGTCCGCTCGCTAAGATCTGCATCACAGGGCAATTTTCATATTCCGCGTTTTAGGCTGTCTAGAATGGGAGGTCGTTCTTTCTCATGTCTCGCTCCTAAGCTGTGGAACTCACTTCCTCTGTCTCTGAAGCTGGAACCTCATTACTTGAACTTTCGTAAGAATTTGAAAACCTGGTTATTTCCCCGCAAATAAACTTCAGCCACAGTGATCCCCTTATTGCCTGGTCATCGGCGGCGCCGGGAGACCCCATTGTGGGTAGCTGCGCACCTAAGAAATCAATTAATAATAATAATAATAATAATGCGTGTCCCGTCACGATGAGAAGGCGTGCGTAAGGACGTGTGTGTTACGTGTTGAAATTTAAAGGGGCCGCGATGTGAAGAAGAAAGAAGCTTTATTGACAGCAGTGCTAAATTGACAGACAATGAGTCTTATGGGCGTGAGGGTGAAGACAAATCATAAACATGGACCTAATTTCAACAATGTCAAATTGAAATGGGGAAAAGAAATAAGAAAGTGAGGGTTAAAATCATGTAAGCAGACAGCCGGAGATTCAAAGGGAGTGCAAATCATTTACAAATTACAATATTTCACCGCCAGGTGCATGTTCATGGCGGAGCTGTACAGATCTAGTTATGTGGATACAATGAGGCATTCAAACATTCAAAGGAATCATAGTAGCTCCAAATGGTCATTTAACCCCCCGGTATCAAAGTACCAAGCTTTTTTATCCAAAAAGTTTCTTTTCGAGCTAAGCTGAGGTTCAAGTCTGTACCTGGAGTGGATGAAGTTTTTTCTAGGATGGTGAAACGTAATTGCGGAATGGTGTGTGAGGTTTTATTCCAATGCGTGGCTAGGCAAGATTTGAGATTTTTGTTACGTATTGTGCTTTTGTGTTCCACTATTCTGGTTTTAATTTTTCTGGAAGTCCTGCCTACATAAACTAGCCCACAGGGACAGCGAATCGCATAAATCACTCCCTCTGTATTACAGTCTGAAGAGTGTCTCAATTGGATTTTTTCGCCCGAATGGGGATGCGAAAAAGTGTTCCCAAGAATGACGTTACCACATTGTCCACAATTGTGGCATTTGGTCATTCCTTTATAGATTTGTCTGGTGAAGGAATGACCAAATGCCACAATAATCTCACGTTAGCCAGTTAGCGTTAGGATTTTTATCACCGATGAGATAAGCGTTGCTAATAGCACGCTATCTCAGCGATAAAAATCCACGCTAGCTGGCGATAATTATCCTAGCACTAAGTGCGCTTAGCGATAATTATCGCTGGCTGTTGCTGATATGCCCCTTAATGAGCTGTTCCTGATGCCAGTTCTGGGAGAGAGTCTTCAGGTGCATTGAGCTGGTGCTGAGCAATACATTTTACTTCTTCCGGCGTGCAATCTTCATTTTAAATTTAAACCATAATGGAAAAGATGTTCATTGGAACACTATCCGAGGAATTAAAATGCAAAACATCTTTGAGCAATTGCTCGTATGTAACTAGTCCACAGATGCAGAATCTGACGAATATCCAGAGGCGTAGCCAGACTGGAATAATATTTCACTGTGCAGTCGAGCTCTGTAGGGAGGAGACATATGTGTGTTCACGTGAACAACCGGCTGCAGAATCTGTTGACATGCATGTTCATGTCTGTGAGTTATCCCAACAAAGTGTGAATTTGAGTCATTAACTGAGAAAATACATCAGGGCCAATTAAGGGTGAGATGTATGAAAAAAGACTGAAAGAAATAATTCCAGACTGTATGAAAGAAACAGCTTTATATGAGCCTGTTTATTTCGCAAGTACCACGGAAAGTTTGCAGGAATCGGCGAAGGTGCTAATTAAACCAATGGATGTGTCTGTATATGTAATCGAGACTAGCAAGACGACTGCAAGCAGGGAAGCAAAAAGAAACGTGCGCATATACACTGATACTTACGGTAGATGTGCTATTGCCGGGCTGCAGATTTCATGTTGCCACACACAAGCTCTGCCCTGCTTTAAAAACAGTAGTGCAATAAGTGGGTGTTTTAAGCTACACTGAGCCTGCGTTTAAATCAAGGCCAATGACACAGTGACTGAACCCTGTCACGGTGGATATGGTTCTTACAGTTTATGAGAATGTAGATGAAAGCACCAAGCTCGTTGCGATGACCTTGGCAAGTTTTTTATTACCATAATTAAGACGGGACAAGGGTCTGTAGGAGCTGCAGAGATGGGCGGGCTTGCCAGGTTTAAGCAGAAGAGTAATGCCTGCCTCACATAGGGCGGGGAGCAAAATGCCCTTCTCCAGTGCCTCGGCATAAACCTCAAAGAGGAGAGGGCCCAGCACGTGTTCAAAGGCCTTGTAGAAGTGGCCCTTGAGCCCATCAAGGCCAGGAGCCTTGGACCTCACCATGGCATCGATGGCCTGTGAAATCTCCTCACGTGGAATGGGGGCTGCTAGAAATTGCTGTTGTCCATTCGGTTGTCAGATTATGGCTACCTCAGATAGGTAAGTGGCAATCTCATCAGCATTGCAGACAGACCGTGTGGTGTACAGTATTTGATAGTAAGCAAGGGGTGTTAGGGTGACACCAGTGTCATCCGTAACCGTCATGCTGTCATCAGTGAGGAGACTCATAATGTACGTTTTTTGACAGTCTGGTCGCAATATCCATGCTAAAGTGCAGCCTGGGTGCCCACCCTACCTGTAGTGGCGGGCTCGGGCATATTTACCACGGAAGATTAACTCTCAGTTTCTAGGTCCTTAAATTCTTGCAGCAGAGTTGAGTGCTTGCGTAACTGTGTGGTCTGGGTGCCAGCGGTGGTGACTTAGTCAATGGCGTGCAATTCCCTCTCTATTCAGGTCATGTCATTATGGATGCTCTTCAGAAACCCAGAGTGTTTGGATATACAAACCCTTCTGCAGTGCTTAATTTGTAAAATATTAGGTGTCAGGGATCCGACCAGGAGGCCTCTGCAGCTTGCACCACCCATCACGCTTGTCATTGCTGCCAAAACAACTACTAACCATCTCTCTCGCATGTAAATGCAACAGTTCAGATTATTCCAGATCTCCAAAGCTAAAGGAATGGCTGGGGATGCATGTATTACCAATTTTTTTATGTATATTGTTTTCCTAAACAACTGTTATACTGCTCATCTCTAAATTACACGAGCAGTGCCACCCTGTGGCAGACTGCCCTAAGTGTGGTGTTGACAATTAGGTGCCGGTGGCAAGCACCAGAAGCCAAATAAGTGCCGGTGCTCAGCACCGGAGAGCACCGCCTCAAATTAGGCACTGCCCCTCCGATGTAGGCCTAGAAGGCCTCCCACAAAGTGGCATGTTTGGGGACCAAGCCCGAGTTCAGGGCAAAGTATTCAGTAATGGCTTCCTGAAGTTCAGATTTAGAGCTGCCATCATGAAGCACATTTTCCGGGAAACACCATTGTCTTGGGGAATTTCGAGGGTGTGTAAGTGTCAACAGAAGTGTGGTGGTACAGGGTGCTAGCGGTAAACAACCTTTACAACGAAACTTTGACAACGCGTGCAGTTACATCCCGGATTTTACAATGAACGCGATGTAACCACGCGATGCCATTACAACGCAAGTCTTTACATCGACTTGCGCTAGATGGCGTGCTAACATTACAAATAGTGTAGTTTACTATCCCAACACCTTCCCTACTGTTAAGTGGACTGGAGTTGGAATAGTAAATTACGCTTTTCTAATGTTAGCACGCCATCTAGCGCAAGTCGATGTAAAGACTTGCGTTGTAATGGCATCGCGTGGTTACATCGCGTTCGTTGTAAAAACCGCGATGTAACTGCACGCGTTGTAAACACACGCGTTGTTACGTCATACATCCGTGCTAGCTGCCAACAAGCACTTCAATGCCTCATTAGAGGTAGCAAGGGCTAAATAAATGCAAAACGTTCCCTCTTCTATCCCTCCACTATCCTTTTTCAGTCAAAATAACAAACTTACCTGTCACCGCTTAAATTAATTTATTATCTGCCTATACTAATTCACCACTAATGTTTTATGGGTTCCAGAGTAGCATGCTACTCACTGAAAAAGCAATTCAACACCTCATCAACGGTAGTAAGCGCTATAATAATGCAATTACAATTACATTTGAGTTACCTCTCACAGCCATAGAAGAGTGCTGTTTGAAATAAACAAGTAGTCTATGTGGGTCCAAGTGTCGTGGGCGGCCGAGTAGAATGTTTATCCCTTGGTCTGTGGGTGGCAAGTGGGCCATGTGTCAGAGAGGTGGTAGGTGTCGAAGATCCTGGAGGGCTTACAGCGAAGGAGGTTTTGCTTTAGCGATGTTAAAGTCCCCTCCCATTATAGCAGGCGCGGTGCGTCCATTGGGGTGTGGGGGCGTAGCCCCCCCGCCCGCGCCCATGCCCGCAGCTCCCTCGTCCCTCCTCTGTGAATGCGCCCGCGCCCGCAGCTCCCTCGTCCCTCCTCTGTGAATGTCAGTCAGCATGACGTCGGACCGTGGGCGGTCCGGCGTCATGCTGACTGACATCATTGTCAGACGCATTTGGGAAAGGCAGCACAAGTGCGCATGAGTGGGCATGGAGCTTAATTTTTACTCCGTGCCCAGTCATGCGTACTTGTGTTTTTGCTGCCTTGCGCATGCCCATTAGGAGCCCCTCGGTCTCCTAATGGGCAGCCGGCGGGCGAGGAGTAGGCTGTGCCGTCAGCCAATCCTGGTGCTGCTGCAGCGCCAGGATTGGCTGAGGGCCGGGTTGCCAGTCACTTGCGTCACGTGGACGTGGTGTTCCGGACCGTTTGAAGGGGCAGAGAGGCGCCAACGCGGACCAGGAGAAGAGGCGGTCAGGTAAGTGTTTTTTAATTTTAGGGTGGTTTGGCTGGGTTGGGGTTGGTCAGGTTTGGCTGGATTTGGTTTGGATTTGTTTGGTTTGGTGTTGGGAAGGTTTTCCAGTGGTTTGGCAAAATTCGTTTGAGATGTGGCTGATTTTGGGGTGTTTTTGCATGTTTGCGGGGGGCGCGTGTTTGATCGCAAAGTCGTACCCCTTCCACTGGATGGATTTGTGTAATTCTTTGTGAGATTCTTCGTAATCGCTGGAACTACTGTTCCAGTGAGTTTCAAGAGGATCAAAGTAGGGGAAGTGCAAAAAAAACGCTTTTTTTGAAGGTTCGAAATCAATGTTATCCAATGGGCGTTTTTAAGGTGGTGGAGAAGTGGTTTTGAGGGTGTTCCAGTTGCTCGAGAGGAACGGGGCTGCTGTGAGTGGTAGGGAGGGGGAATTCATGGGTGTGTAGGAAGTTTGGGAGGAATCCATCAATGGGAAGGGTGTTTTTTGTCAAAGTCGAGGAAGGAAGGAGCTGCCATAGGAGCCCATGTTAAATTTGAGTGTTTACATGTTTTTGGGGTTGGATTGTAGGGTGTTCCAGGTGGTTCCAAGTGAATGTACTTAGCTGGGATCAGAGTTGGGAATGTCTAATTTTGTTTGCAGGTGTTTTGATGTTACGTGAATCACGTGGTAGCAGCAGAAATGGAACCAGATATCTCATACATAGAATGTGAAGGTCATTGCTACAAATGAAATAGGTTGAATAGGTGTTTTGGTCCTAGTTTGAGAGTGCGTTTTGACGCGACTTTGTTACGGGGCACTTTTACGCCTCGCCATTTTCAAATGTCACCAGCCGCCACTGCATTATAACAAAGTCAGTTTGCAGGTGTACTATTGGGGCAGAGTAATTGTGGTAGAACTCAGGGGTGTCAGTGTTAGGGGCATAGATACTTACTACAGTACTGCCCCAGTACTGCCCTGCCAGCCAAAGTACGGGCAACCAGCCCATACCTGCGGTCAATGTCTGTCTGCAATGTGGTGGTTGTATGTGAGTGGAAGGGTTTTATGAATGAGAATACTGAGCCCGCGGGAGTATGGACTGTAGTAGGAGAAGTAGTGGGCATTGCCCAATGTGTGCCGTAGCTGCAGTTGTAACTGGGGTACAGGTGGGTTTCCTGAATAAATACTAATTTAGCATGATGCCTGTTGAGATAGGCTAGTACCAGTTTCCCTTTCCTGGGATTATTTAGGCTGCGGATGTTCCAGGTGATGCATGTTAAGTCTAGATAACGGGGAGCCATACAACATGGTTAGCGTGTATTATGAAGTAGTTGCATCATGAAGGTGAAAAAACTGCAGAGCGCGGGGATGTGACGCAGTAAAAAATGTGCGGCAAACAGCAACAACATAAAAAAACAGTAAAACAACTAAAGCCCTTTCCCCCTCCCACACCAGTCGTACCATTAACTGGCGAATACCTAACAAACAGCAAACAAATCAAGAAAGCAAACATTCAGGTGTACATGTACACCCCTAAAGGGGGGACAAGGCTGCGTGAAAGCATTGGCACCTACAAGTTTGAAATATTGTTCGTGTCAGTGGACCAGAGCTTGAATGTTTGTAGGGCTGGTCTGTCAGCTACAGGAAGGGTCATGTCAGTATAGGAGATTTGAACAGAATAATTATCAGCAACTTAACAAGAGGCTGTGGCACCAGGAACGTCAGTCAGTCAGTCCGGAGAAACACACAGGGGCTTAGATACCGAGGCAGTGGGTGAATGCTTTGGTGTTGTGTTTCCAGGAGAGGTCTCCCCTCCGCGCCGTTTGCAGAACTAGACCGCCGCTCTAGGATTGTTGAGGATCTGGTGTCCTCCATCTACCTCAACTCAGAGACGTGCAGTGTAGAGCTTGCTATATTTAAGACCTTACTTACGGAGGGTGTTTTTCACATCAGAGAATTTACACCTGGCCTCTTGTACAGCAAGGGTGAAGTCACGGTCCAGCGCACGCGTCGAGCCTTCAATCAATCAATCAATCAATCATAGGCATTTGTATAGTGCACTGCTCACCCGGAGGGTCTCAATGCGCTGGGGGGGGGGGAACGCTACTGCTCGAACAGCCAGGTCTTGAGTTGCTTCCTGAAGGGGAGATGGTCTTGCGTTGTCCGGAGGTGGATGGGGAGGGAGTTCCATGTCTTGGCTGCCAGGTAGGAGAAGGATCTTCCTCCGGCGGTGGCTCTGCGGATGCGGGGGACGGTGGCGAGAGCGAGGCTGGCGGAGCGGAGCTGGCGGGTGGGCTTGTGGAAGGTCAGGCGGCTGTTGAGGAACTTGGGGCCCAGGTCGTGGAGGGCCTTGTGTGCGTGGATGAGGAGTCGGAATGTGATTCTTTTGTTGACGGGGAGCCAGTGCAGGTCTCTCAGGTGTCCGGAGATGTGGCTGTGTCGGGGGATGTCCAGGATGAGTCGGGCTGAGGCGTTCTGGATCCGTTGGAGTTTCTTCTGGAGTTTGGTGGCGGTGCCGGCGTAGAGGGCGTTCCCGTAGTCCAGCCGACTGGTGACGAGGGCCTGGGTGACCGTCTTCCTGGTCTCGGTGGGGATCCACCGGAAGATCTTTCGAAGCATGCGCAGGGTGTTGAAGCATGAAGACGAGACGGCGTTGACTTGTCTGGTCATCGAGAGGGAGGAGTCCAGGATGAAGCCTAGGTTGCGTGCGTGGTCCGTTGGCTTGGGGGTGGCTCCCAGGGCGGGGGGCCACCAGGAGTCGTACCATGTGGAGGGTGATGATCCCAGGATGAAGACCTCCGTCTTTTCTGAGTTCAGTTTCAGGCGGCTGTTCTTCATCCATTCGGCGACGTCTTTCATCCCTTCGTGTAGGCTGGCTCTGGCGGCATCCGGGTCGCTGGTGAGGGAGAGGATCAGCTGGGTGTCGTCGGCGTAGGTGATGATCTTGAGGTTGTGTTGACGTGCGATGGATGCGAGGGGGCTCATGTAGACGTTGAAGAGGGTGGGGCTGAGCGATGACCCTTGTGGAACGCCGCAGATGACTTCGGTGGCCGCTGACCGGAACGGGGGGAGGCGGACTCTCTGGGTTCTTCCGGCGAGGAATGAGGTGCTCCACTCCAGGGTCTTCTCCTGGATGCCGGTGTTGTTCAGGCGCTGTACCAGGGTGCGGTGGCAGACAGTGTCGAACGCTGCGGAGAGGTCCAGGAGGATGAGGGCCGCAGTTTCCCCGTTGTCCATTAGGGATCTGATGTCGTCTGTGGCTGCGATGAGGGCGGTCTCCGTGCTGTGGTTGGCTCGGAAGCCGGATTGTGAGTGGTCGAGGGATCCGTTGGTCTCGAGGAAGGCGGCTAGCTGTCTGTTGACGGTCTTCTCGATGACTTTGGCAGGAAACGGGAGGAGCGAGATGGGGCGGTAGTTCTTGAGGTCGGAGGGGTCTGCAGTTGGTTTCTTCAGCAGGGCACTGATCTCGGCGTGTTTCCAGCACTCCGGGAAGGTGGCGGTGTTGAAGGAGGCGTTGATGATGTCGCGGAGGTGGGGTGCGATGATGTGGTCGGCCGTGTTGAAGATGTGGTGTGGGCAGGGGTCCGTAGGGGATCCGGAGTGGATGGTGTTCATTGTGCGTGTTGTGTCTTCGGTGCTGACTGGGGTCCAGGTGCGGAGGGTGGCGGTGGGGGGCATCGGTTCAGTGGTGGGGTTGGTGGTTGGTGGGCCGAAGCTGTTGTGAATGTTGGCGATCTTGTCGTGGAAGAAGGCTGCGAGGGAGTCGCAGAGGTCTTGCGAGGGAGTGATGTCATTGTTTCCGGCGTCGGGGTTGGAGAGCTCTGACGATGCTGAAGAGTTCCTTGCTGTTGTGGGTGTTGTTGTCCAGTCGTTCCTTGAAGGCTGTCTTCTTTGTGGCGCGGATCAGTTGGTGGTGCATGTTGTCTGTGGTCTGGTTGGTGCGCCAGGTGTTCTCCAGGGAGCGGCAGTTCTTCTTGGAGGTGATGAGCTCGTCGGTGAACCAGGAGGCTTTCTTGCTGCCGCGTCTGCTGGGGGGGTTCTTCTTCAGTGGTGCGAGGGCGTCTGTGCAGTTGGTGATCCACTGTGTGAGGTTGTTGGCGGCTTCGTTGGGGTCCGTTGAGCTGGTGGGGGGGTTCTGGCTGAGGAAGGTGGTGAGCTGGTCGCCGGTGATCTTGTTCCAGCTCCTGCGGGGGGCTTGTTGAGGGTGGTGGTGGGTCGTCGTTTTACTGAAGCTGAAGTGGACGCAGCTGTGGTCAGTCCACTGGAGATTGGTGGAGTGGCTGAAGGTGACGTATTTGCTGGATGAGAAGACTGGGTCAAGCGTGTGGCCGGCGTAGTGGGTGGGGGTGGTTACCAGTTGCTTGAGTCCGAGGTTGGCCAGGTTGTCCAGCAGAGCAGTGGTGTTGCGGTCCTTGTTGTCCTCCAGGTGGAAGTTGAGGTCCCCCAGGAGGATGTAGTCGGTGGAATTGATGGCGTGCGGGCTGACGAAGTCTGTGATGTCTTCCCTGAACTGTGTGCGTGGTCCCGGTGGTCTGTAGATGAGGGTGCCTCTGAGCGTGGTCTTGGGGTCGGTGTGTATCTGGAAGTGGAGGTGTTCGGCGGAGGTGAAGGTGTCATCGGAGTTGGTCGTGATGTGGATGGTGTTCTTGTGGATGATGGCGATGCCTCCTCCTGTCTGGTTGACGCGGTCCTTCCTGGTGATTTTGTAGCCTTCTGGGACGGCGATGGCGACGTCGGGCGCTGAGGAGGCGTTCATCCAGGTTTCCGTCAGTAAGGCGATGTCTGGTGCTGTCGAGTCGAGGAGGTTCCAGAGTTCGACGGCATGCCTGTGAACGGAGCGGGTGTTGAGCAGGATGCACATCAGGTGTTTGTTGCTGGGGCTCGGTTTAGCAGGTGCGGTGTGGGGTCGGAGGCCGGTGAAGCGGCAGGTCAGGCAGGTGAAGGGTCCGTGGGTGCGTCTCGGGGTGGCTCGGTAGCAGGCGGTGTTTCGGCCAGCGTTGAGTGCGTGGAGGGTATTTGGCATAGTAGATGTGCAGGGTGTGCTGGCAAGGGCGAAGACCAGGGGGTCTGGCGCTGGGCGTGGTCCAGGCGCGGACGGGCGCAGACGGGCTTACCTTTGGCGCGCCTTTGGCGCTCAATCGGTGCTCCCGCTGCGCGCGTCCGCTGCGCGGTCGCTCTGGGGGCGTCATAAGTAAGGAGCCGGGAGGAGCAGCTGGGTGGTGGGAGCGGGGCGGCGAATGGAATCACAGGGGGGCGGGGCCACAGGGAGGCGGCGGCGGGAAATTCCAAGAAGCAGCGGGCAGAGGGAAATTCCCAGGAGCAGCGGGAAATTCCCAGGAGCAGCGGGCAGCGAGCGAAGGAATCTGCAGGCAGGAGGCGGCAAAGGCAGGCAGGAGCGGCAGCAGTGAGTGGGGCGACCAAGCCCTGTGGAGGGCTGAGCGGTCACCTTGATAGCCTGAGCCTTGATATCGAAGAGGGCTATTCTCCCTGGCCAGACAGAGTGCTGTGTCCCTGTCCCAGAAATTGAGGAGATGAGCTATAAGTGGGCCTTGGGGGGGGGGCTCCAGCAGGAGGGCGAGGGACCTATGTGCTCTCTCCACAATGAAAGGGCCTGTGAAATCCTGGCGAATGAAGAGTTAGATAAGTAATTTCTCAACAAAGGTGTCAAGGTGCCCAATGTTGGTCGTTTCAGCAATTTCCGGAATGCGCAGATTGTTCCTCTGCAACCTGGCTTCAAGATTTTTTTTTTATTTTCACTATGGCAGATTTGAGCAGGTGCTCCCCTTTTTCTTGGCGCTTAGTGGTGTTGGAGGAGTCACCCTCCATTGTGGAAATCCTGTGTTCTGGTCTATCAAGGTATGTTTTGTGGTGATCCAGACACTCCTCCATACAGTCTAGGTGACTGATAAGTGCATCAATGCGGGTATCGAGTGCCTGAAACCCAGATCATAATTCTGCCATGACGGCGCTCACGCCATCCGCCGATAGAGAAGCAGAGTCATTGGTAGGGGGCTTCTCAGTATCAGAGAGGTAATGATGTTGCTTCGGGCCCTTCACAAAGTCAAACACGTTTTCTTTGCTTGGGGTCCCGGTGCCTGATTGTTAAGTCTGGGTGGTGAACTCTGCTCCGCTTGCGGACTTTGCGGAGTTTTCCGCACCCCACGTTACACGGAGCTCCCGGAGTTCCGAAAAACTCCGCTTCGCATTGCGGAGCTGAGCTTTTTTCCTCGCTCGCGTTTGTCAATATCAAGTTGGCGAGCGCGACAGTGGAAATTCAACCTCCCGGCGACATATCTCAACGCGGGCGGTCAGCTTTCTCATTGCAAGTGGTCGCGTATGCTTGCGACCGCTCGCATTGAGAAACCGCCCGCTCGCGTTGAGAAAGCTGCTGCTCGAGTAAAAATCTACTTGAGTGGCAGAAAAGAAGCAGGACCCGCTTGCGCTGTGCATGATGCCATTCGTGATGTTTGCGTAGTGCTGACAAGCACCTTGCAATGACAATCACCGCAAACTGCATTTATCTAAAGAAACACCACCGCTCCGCCCAGTGTTACTCAGTGTGCAGAGCTGATGGGAGTCTAGGAGATATGAGTAGAACTGCCAGGAAGCGTTAGCAGTGTAAACGTTTGTGGTGGGGCACCCCTACACTGGCCAGATTACAAGGTCCTGATGGACAGCAAGGAGGATTAGTGCTGGGCCTTAACAATGCTACCCAGGCCCCGCAGAGATCAGCGTGCGTGGTGCGTCGCCACCCACCCAAGAGAAGGCCATAGGAGACAAATGGAAGCAGGTGGGTATCGGTGAGCCTCCCCACGGGTACACCGAGTTAGAACAAGTCATTATTTTGCACCCAGGAGCAGAGTAAATGAGTGTGGAGATGGTACAGTTATGCGGGTCTCCATCAGAGTTGATTGTTAATGCAGTGAATGCCTCGTAGGCCCGCAGTGATTTTGGGGCTTGTAATGACTTACCACCTGACGCCAGCAAATACTCTGCAAACCTCAAGGGGGCAGGCAGACACTCCTGCAGACCGCAGCACAGTGTCCAATGGGGCCTGCGGCTAACCGATTCGCCCATTAGGTGGGCCCCGATGAGTAGATCCAGCAGAGGACACGTGTTCACCAGGGGGCAGCACACAGGCAGATGGCGCAGCACTCCGGGCCAGCAGCAGAGCCCCAGTGGGGGAAATGAAGAAGGGGGAAGTTGGGCACTGGGGTAACTAGGGCCCTAGGCCCACATGCTGGCTAAATGACCACACAGATGCACGGTATATGGTACTGAAACTGTTCCAGGGCACATACACCGGACCCCATTCATTAGCAGGGTAACCTGACTGGTGACGCCTGTGATGGGTGGATGTAAAATGGGTTACAGCACAAGGCTGAACACTAGAACTTGTCCAGCAGGACACTACAACCCTCCCAAACTTTATTGGAAATTAAAACAAACAAAGGTCCAACCAATGGGAAACAAACAACAATGTACAGTACCATTGAGTCTCTTCAGGCCCTCTGCCGGGCGGTGCTGAAACTCTGGACCGCAAGGTCAGGAGGCTTTAGTCCACCTCGGCGATGTGGTTTGGACCGGCCTGGTCTCATGTTGTTGGATACTATTTACACAGTTCAAATAGGGGTGCATCTGGAGCAGTGGTGGAGTCCACTTTGGAGATCTTCTTGATGGTGCTCAGGGTCGGATGGCTGGCAAAACTTGCAAAGACTAAGGATGACCTTGGTGGATGAGGCCTTCGTCGAAGGCGATGATGCTTCCCAGTTGTCTTGGCAGAGCAGCTTCAGACTTCCCTCTCTTGCCTCGCCTCGCCTCCCCTCTCACATGAGTTTCCTTAAGGGCCTTTCCTTCAGGCTGCTTCAGGACTGTGTCTACTGTGCAGGGCCTCTCATAGGCCGTGCAAAGGCATTGCTGAGGAGCTGCCAACAGGACTACAACAAAGTCGCTCTTGCATCCGCCGAGTATGATGTCTCAGGGTCTGTGTGCTCTGGCTGTCAGGACTTATGTTCACATGCCTTCCTCAGGTAGTCTTCAGATGGCCAGTCTCCGTCTGTGACCTCCATGCTTCCCGGTGCCTGTTGTGGAGCTGCTGCAGGCGCATCTCTCTTTCTTCTGTTATCCCCCCCTTCCTCCGTGACCCTCGCCGCTTCTCCTGCCATCTTTTTCCCGCCGCTTTTCTCCCGACACTGAGCCCCTGCGGCCCCACCCCCTCACTCCCATTGGCTGCCCCGCTCCCACCTCCCAGCTGCTCCTCCCTCCCTCTGCCCCTCATATGGAGGCCGCGAAGCGGCCGTGCAGCGGACGCACGCAGTGGGCGCACCTAAGGCAAGCCCGTCAGCACCCGTCCGCGCCTGGACCGCGCCCAGCGCCAGAACCCCTGGACCCCACACACCCCGTAACGCCAGACTGCACTACGACGCAATCACCCTTCACGCACTCAACACCGAACGAGACCACCCCTGCTACCGGGCCACCCCAAAGCGCACCCAAGGGCCCTTCACCTGCCGGAACTGCAGATTCACCAGCATCCAACCTTCCAAACCACCAGCCAGAGAACCCAACCACCTCCGCTGCATCCTCCTCAACACCCGCTCCGCTTACAAGCACGCCATCGAAATCTGGGACTTCCTAGACTCCACCGCCCCCGACATCGCCTTCCTGGCGGAGACCTGGCTGAACGCCACCTCAGCACCAGACATCGCAATAGCCATCCCACCGGGCTACAAGATCTCCCGCAGAGACCGCACCAAAGGAGTGGGAGGAGGAATCGCCATCATCCACAAAGACTCAATTAAAATCTCAACGAACACCGACGACACCCTCACCACCGCCGAGCACATGCACTTCCAGATCCACACCGACCCCAACACCACCCTCAGAGGAACACTCATCTACAGACCCCCCGGACCCCGCCCACAGTTCAGCAACACCATCGCCGACCTCATCAGCACCCACGCCCTCGCTTCCACGGACTACATCCTCTTCGGGGACCTGAACTTCCACCTTGAGAACAACAACGACGCCAACTCCACCGCCCTGATCGACAACCTCGGACTTAAACAGCTCGTAACAACACCTACTCACGCCGCTGGACACACACTCAACCCCATCTTCTCCGCAAGTCCCCACGTCTCCTTCAACCACACCAACGAACCCCACTGGACCAACCACAGATGCGTCCACTTCACCTTCAGGAAACCCACCACACACCACCGCACCCAACAGCTACCGCGCCGCTGCTGGGGCAAGGTCACCGAGGACCAACTGACTACCGCCCTCGCCCTGAGACCACCCACCGACTCCACTGACCCAGACACCGCCGCGACCAACCTCACACAGTGGATCAACGACTGCGCCAACACCCTCGCCCCTCTAAAGACCCCCACAACCAACCACACCAACAGGAAAGCCGCCTGGTTCACCGAGGACCTCCGGATCTCCAAGCACACCTGTCGAAGCAGGAGAAGAAATAGCTCCGCGACCGAACACCAGACAACCACACAGCCCTCAAGAGCGTCACCCGTAGACACCACCAACTCATCAGGACCGCCAAGAATACCACCTTCAAGGACCGCCTAGACAACAACGCACACAACACCAGAGAGCTCTTCAGCATCGTGAAAAAACTCTCCAACCCCAGCTCCAACACCAACGACATCCCGCCATCACAAGACCTGTGCGACTCCCTGGCCACCTTCTTCCACCGCAAGATCACCAACATCCACGACAGCTTCAACTCTGACCCCCCGCACCCACCACCGAGTCCACCACCCCTGCGACTACCACCCGCACCAGTCGCCTGACCGTCTGGTTCAACATCAGCAACGAAGACACCATCAAAACCATGAACTCCATCCACTCCGGATCCCCATCGGACCCCTGCCCTCGCCACGTCTTTAACAAAGCCAGCACAACCATCGCGCCCTGTGAGAAGTTGGCCTGATGTATGATGTCACTAGTTCTAGTGTACACCTTATATCAGTCCAAATACCCTTATGGTGATTGGTTGTACAGTCAACCTTATAGACCAGCTATCCTAGTGGTAGCATGGACAAGAGCAGTCTTAGGCTAAATTCTGAATGGCATGTGAAGCCAGCTGTGATACCATATATAATCCCTTGAATACCAAATGAAAGGACACCACAACAGATATATATATAAAATAAAGTGTATTTATTCTAGTCAAACCCTCAGCACTCTTTATGAGATTAGAGGTAAGTACAACACAGTCTTACTTAAGCATACATTAAGTCACACAGGTAAGTAATACAGTTAGGCCCTAGGGGCCACGCAAACCATATACTAAGTAAGTGGTATAAGGACCACTGTCACGGAAATAGGATAGGCCTAGGCCTAGGGAATCGCTGGGGCTACACTATACTACCAAAGGTTAGGAAGTGGGAGGCCCACGGGATTCAGGTGCAGAGTGGAAACACTCACGCGTAATGCGTAAAAGTCACTAGCAATAGTACAGTTTTGAATTAGATAGATTTAGGACACTTCCGGAGTAGCTAGGAAGTCGAGACTGGAAAACTAGACACTAAGATAGTCACTATCCTGATGAGCACCGGAGTACCCAAGTTACCTAGCCCACAGGCTGCGGGTGCATAGGGGTGAAGTTGCGTTGGGTTTCGTCGTCGACTCCTATGGATGCCTGAAGAAAGATGCTGACAGGCAGTCAGTGAAGAATGTCCGGTGGATCCCAAGGCTGGGATCAGGAAGGAAGGATACCTGCAAGCAGAGGGGACAGAGTCAAGGTCACTAGCCAGTGACCACGTGGAACCAGGAAGGAACCAGGCGATGTCGTGAAGATTGCAGGTGAAGGTGAAGTTGTCGCAGCAGCCACGAGGACCAGGGAACGTCGAGGACGACCAGGACCAGGAGGCGAGCTGTCCCACAAAGGCTCTTGCTGTCGGCGGCGTCGAAGTTGGACTAGGACTCACCAAGCCTTGGCAAGCGGAACCCACGAAGAACGGAGGACTTGCTTCTGGTGCAGACCAGGAAGGTCTGGGGTGCTTCTTCTTTGCAGAGAAGCGGGAGCCAGTCTGGAGGAGCCAAACCAGCGCTGAAGATTTCAGGGTGCGTCGTCACAGAGGCCACTAGCCAGCGGGCAAGCAACCGGACAGACGCGGCAAGCAGGAAAATGCAGAAGGGCCCCACGCAGGACTCGTGGAGTGTGGGGGGCTGATCTTCGGTGCAGATGGTGCTTGGGGTTGGGGCTTCTCAATCCCCGGTGCACAACTTCGAGGGTGCCTCAGAAGCGGCGCTTGAAGATACTAGCCACTTTTCCCAGGTAGCCGGTCCCACGTCTCTCGTCGCCTCCACGGATCTCAGCACGGCTGTGGATGTGGATCAGGGTTGGAGAAGTCTGGAAGTCAAGGCTCTGGTCGGGCTCTGCAGTCGGTCCCTCGTAGAACTGGAGCAAAGCAAAGGGTAGTCTCTTGATGGTGCCTGTTTGCACAGGGTAGCCACTCCTTGGCCACAAGGGAGATTCTTCAGTCTTCTTCTTTCGTCGAATGTCGAAGGTCCAGAGTTTCTGTTCAAGTTGCAGGTTCAGGATAATCTAAAGTCTTGAGGCCCAACTCCCACTCTTATACTAATCTGGGGGGCTGGGTTACCTGCTAGGTCACGCCTTATGGGTGGGACCTGGGAGGGGGGTGGTTACACCCCCTTCCCTTTGTCCAGTTTCGCGCCAGGACTGGGGCTGGAGTGCCCCAGCACCGGTTTGAACTGGACTATGCATGGGACACCTTGTGTGCCCCAGGCATGTCTCATTCCTTTCAGCCCTCCCTGCCCCAATACACTAAAGTCTGTCTGGGGAGGTGCTAGCACCTCCCCAAGCAGGAAACCTATTGTCCAAGCCTCCCTGGCCGGGATCACTCCCAGCAGCAGGAGGTCAGACTTGTGTCTGTGGCAGCAGCATCCATTTTGTGATGCTGAGGCTTTGGTTAGAGTTAAACAGCAAAGTAGGATTTTAACATGTCTCTCCCTCTAGAAGGGGGGAATAATATCCTCATCACCAGAAATGGTATGGGGGTATTATTCCAAAGTGTTAGACACCTTACACGACATGTTTTGATAAAGCCAAACCATAGTTACCATAACCGTTTAAGATTATAAGGCACTTTAAGAGTATATGGTAGGCTATATCATAGAACAGCTATAAGGACATGGTTCCGAAAGCTGCAGACAGGCTCAGCTCATGCTAGAGCACCATCTCACATGTTACCAAGCACTCTGCCTCCAGGATTGTTAAGGCCTGCCATAGGAGTGACTGATAGGTACACATGTGTCTATATATAAGGTAGGTATAGGAATACTACACCTAAGCAAGGGGTGATTACACAACCTTGCCCCAGCTGAGTGATCAGCCAGTTGTGTCTGATTGGAAGGCCAGACCAGGGGTGGCATAATACATGCTGCAGCCCCTGGGAGGCCTAGGGTACACCTATGCCCTGGGTACCTAGGGTACACTGTACAGGGTCCAATAAGGTGATCCTTACCAATTGGTTATGTACCTAGGGTACATGGAGTCCATTTTAAAGAGAGAGCAGACAGCCTGAGACCCTGAATGGCAGGATCTCAGGCCAACTAAGTCGAAAAACCAGCTAGACACTAGGCAAAAAGTTGGGGGTAACCATAGTCAGATATCCACCTTCCTACACAACCCCCCCCGAAACGAAAGGAGATAAGGCTGGCCTTGACAAGGTAAGCCTCTATTGCCTAAGTGGCCATATAAGGAAGAACCAGCACTGGCATGGTTACCCCCTGTCTCATGGTCCACTAAGCAATCCCTCATCCTAAAGGTATCATAGGGTCTCCACCATAGGGAATCTCTACCTTGGGTGTGTCTTTGCAAAGTAAAAGGCTGGTGTTGAGATGGAGTACTGAAGTGAGTGTCCTCAAAGTGAGGCCTCAGCTTCCTCCAATCATCCTCCACCATGGATGCCTTTCTTTCTTTAACTGAGTTGCACTGTGCTCTCAGGGTCAGCCTCTGGCTACCTAAAGCTGGAGGCTGGGTCCCTTTTGTGGGCTTACTGGAGGGACAGGTCAGGTTTGGGGCCCTAAGGTCCCATGTTTGCCTGTGCCCAACAGAATCCCTCTGGGGGAGGTCCCTAACTACCTGTAAAGGGGATCCCTCAGGAATGTTTTTACCCATCACCTGGCTAGGGCTACTAGCCAGGCAATCCTCATTCTTTTGATGGGGGGGTTCTTGTGGACAGGGGCCCTCTTGGGGTACACTGGCCTCCCTGACCTCTGCAGCCCTGGGCTGACTGAGGCAGGGTAGAGTGAGGCAGGCTACCTGCACCAGACTGGGTCCCACCTTGGAAGGGGCCACTGACATCAGAGGCTCTGCCAGGCCAGGCCTGGCTACCTCTGGGGCAGTTCCTTCACAAGGGGTGAGGTCAGATCCCTGAGGAGGCTGACCTTTTCCTAATGTCTGGGGAGAGGGAGACTTTTCTTCCTCCCCACTACTCTCTGTTTGTGTGGAGTGATCCATAGTTTCAGGCTTCACTACACCTATGTCAGTCTGAGTATGGACTGAGACCATTACAGCCCTGCCAACCCTTTCAGGGAGGCACTCAGTTTGTGTTTGAGCTGTGACTGTCACAGCTCTGCCAGTCTCTACAGGGAAGTCTGTCTTTGCCTGGGCTGTGGCTACCACTGCCCTTCCAACCTTTTCAGGGAGGAAATCTACTTGGACAGGGGTTGTGGCTGGCACAACCCCACTACCCTTTTTTGAAAGGCCTACCATTTTAGAATGGGTGTCTTGTTCAACTCCAGCCCAAGCTGAAAGTTCTAAGTCATTCCCCAGTAAGCAGTCCACAGGCAAGGTTGGAGACACTGCCACCCTTTTAGGGCCAGTGACACCTCCCCAGCTGAGACATACCTCTGCCATGGGATGACTGTTCTGTTTGCCATCAATGTTAATTACCTGGTATGAGAAACCAGGCAAAAGCTGCTCAGAGGGAACTAGCCTATGGGCCACCATAGTGATGCTAGCTCCAGTGTCTCTGTAGGCCTCAGCTTTTCTACCATTGATGTAGGGTTCCTGTCTGTACCTACCCAAAGTGTTGGGACAGGCAGTGAAGTTGGCAAACCCCATGCCACCATCACAGACAAGAGTAGCTGCTGTAGGGGAATTGGCTAAGCCAGGGTCCCCCTGTGTTCCCCAAGAAAACCCAACCAAATTTTTTGGGGCACTCCCACCACCTGGGGGATTACTGCTGACAGTAATAGGTGGTGTGACAGGAGTATTGGAGGAACAGTTTTGTTTTTAGCCTTTGGGCAACTGCTGTCAGTTTTCCAATGCCCAGGAGTTTTACACTCATGGCAGTAAGGCTTTTTAACTGTGGTAGAGGAGGGAGCTTGGGACCCACCACCCTGTGTGGAGTTTCGGGGCCCTGAGGAAGATTTCTCTTTTGTTTTATCCCCACCCTTCTCTTGAGGCTTGGTGGTATCTTTCTTTTGGTCACCACCCTGATTTTTAGGCCTAATCCTGGTCCTGACCCATTTATCTGCCCTCTTTCCCAATTCTTGGGGAGAGGTCAAATCTGAGTCTACCAGGTGTTGATGGAGAAGCTGGTTCTGACAATTACTAAGGATCTGCTCCCTCATAATCAAGTTGTACAATCCTGTATAGTCCTGCACCTTGCTGCCAGTTGACCAACCTTCCAAAGCCTTAGTGGCACAATCCACAAAATCAGACCAGTCCTGTGTCTGTGTCTTCTGGGTGTCTCTGAACAACAACCTATATTGCTCAGTGGTTAAGCCAAACCCATCTATCAGAGCACTCTTCAGGACTTTGTAATTGTTAGCATCCTCATCACTGACTGTGAGGAGCTTGTCTCTACCTTTGTCAGAAAAGGAGAGCCACAAGATAGCTGCCCACTGACTCTGGGGTACCTGCTGTACTTTGCAGGCCCTCTCCAAAGCAGTCATCCACTTGTGGATGTCATCCCCATTCTGATATGGGGGAACTATCTTGCTTAGGTTTCTATAGTCATAAGACCTATCTCTATCCTTAGGGATATTGCTGCCACCAGTGGGTTCTAACCCACTTAACTTTTGTTCTCTAGCCAGAGCAAGCTTCTCCTTGGCAAGGGCAAGTTCTTCCCTCTGAATCCTCAGATTAGCTTCCCTCATTCTGGCTTCATGCTCCTTTCTCTCAGGGGAAGTCATTCCCCTGTGAGAGGAAACATTAGAGATGCTAGAGACATGGGAGTGGATGGATTCCCTTGAAGGGGATATGTCCCTCCTGTTTCTCTGGTTAAGCCCACTTGGGGGTCTGTATGGGGGGACCCCATGCAAACTCCCATGTAAACTTAGGTTAGCCTGGCTAAGTCTTCCTACTTGGCCCTGGCTGTCTACCTCTCCATCTGAAGCCCCATCTGACTCCTCTGTGGTGGGTAGACCCTTATCTACAGCTATGGCACCGTCCTGGGCAGCTCTTTCAGCATCATAGGCCTCCAGAAGCTCCACTAGCTGTCTAAGGGTAGGGTTGGAACCCTGTTTTAATCTCCTGGAGGTACACAGTTGTCTCATCTCCTGGAAAGTGAATGCATCATACCTAGAGGGAACCTGTCTAGGATTCTCCTCTCCTGAGGGAGCATCAGTGTGATCTCCATTCAGGGGCATGATCCTAGTGAGGGTGTGGTGTGTGCACCTACCTACACTAGTTGTATCTACTAAACCTCTCTAGTAGTTGTAGTCAGGGTGTGATACTCCCTTCAACCTACAACCACTAAGTCCAGTAGGACTTAAGTATTATAATCTATGTTATATGTACCTAAACAATATCTGTGTGATCTTTCAATTTAGTATCTCAAGATTACAATGGTATTACAACAGCAAGCTCAGATCCCAACCGCTGCTCACCAATGTGAGAAGTTGGCCTGATGTATGATGTCTCTAGTTCTAGTGTACACCTTATATCAGTCCAAATACCCTTATGGTGATTGGTTGTAAAGTCAACCTTATAGACCAGCTATCCTAGTGGTAGCATGGACAAGAGCAGTCTTAGGCTAAACTCTGAATGGCATGTGAAGCCAGCTGTGATACCATATATAATCCCTTGAATACCAAATGAAAGGACACCACAACAGATATATATATAAAATAAAGTGTATTTATTCTAGTCAAACCCTCAGCACTCTTTATGAGATTAGAGGTAAGTACAACACAGTCTTATTTAAGCATACATTAAGTCACACAGGTAAGTAATACAGTTAGGCCCTAGGGGCCACGCAAACCATATACTAAGTAAGTGGTATAAGGACCACTGTCACGGAAATAGGATAGGCCTAGGCCTAGGGAATCGCTGGGGCTACACTATACTACCAAAGGTTAGGAAGTGGGAGGCCCACGGGATTCAGGTGCAGAGTGGAAACACTCACGCGTAATGCGTAAAAGTCACTAGCAATAGTACAGTTTTGAATTAGATAGATTTAGGACACTTCCGGAGTAGCTAGGAAGTCGAGACTGGAAAACTAGACACTAGGATAGTCACTATCCTGATGAGCACCGGAGTACCCAAGTTACCTAGCCCACAGGCTGTGGGTGCATAGGGGTGAAGTTGCGTCGGGTTTCGTCGTCGACTCCTATGGATGCCTGAAGAAAGATGCTGACAGGCAGTCAGTGAAGAGTGTCCGGTGGATCCCAAGGCTGGGATCAGGAAGGAAGGATACCTGCAAGCAGAGGGGACAGAGTCAAGGTCACTAGCCAGTGACCACGTGGAACCAGGAAGGAACCAGGCGATGTCGTGAAGATTGCAGGTGAAGGTGAAGCTTGTCGCTGCAGCCACGAGGACCAGGGAACGTCGAGGACGACCAGGACCAGGAGGCGAGCTGTCCTACGAAGGCTCTTGCTGTCGGCGGCGTCGAAGTTGGACTAGGACTCACCAAGCCTTGGCAAGCGGAACCCACGAAGAACGGAGGACTTGCTTCTGGTGCAGACCAGGAAGGTCTGGGGTGCTTCTTCTTTGCAGAGAAGCGGGAGCCAGTCTGGAGGAGCCAAACCAGCGCTGAAGATTTCAGGGTGCGTCGTCACAGAGGCCACTAGCCAGCGGGCAAGCAACCGGACAGACGCGGCAAGCAGGAAAATGCAGAAGGGCCCCACGCAGGACTCGTGGAGTGTGGGGGGCTGATCTTCGGTGCAGATGGTGCTTGGGGTTGGGACTTCTCAATCCCCGGTGCACAACTTCGAGGGTGCCTCAGAAGCTGCGCTTGAAGATACTAGCCACTTTTCCCAGGTAGCCGGTCCCACGTCTCTCGTCGCCTCCACGGATCTCAGCATGGCTGTGGATGTGGATCAGGGTCGGAGAAGTCTGGAAGTCAAGGCTCTGGTCGGGCTCTGCAGTCGGTCCCTCGTAGAACTGGAGCAAAGCAAAGGGTAGTCTCTTGATGGTGCCTGTTTGCACAGGGTAGCCACTCCTTGGCCACAAGGGAGATTCTTTAGTCTTCTTCTTTCGTCGAATGTCGAAGGTCCAGAGTTTCTGTTCAAGTTGCAGGTTCAGGATAATCTAAAGTCTTGAGGCCCAACTCCCACTCTTATACTAATCTGGGGGGCTGGGTTACCTGCTAGGTCACGCCTTATGGGTGGGACCTGGGAGGGGGGTGGTTACACCCCCTTCCCTTTGTCCAGTTTCGCGCCAGGACTGGGGCTGGAGTGCCCCAGCACCGGTTTGAACTGGACTATGCATGGGACACCGTGTGTGCCCCAGGCATGTCTCATTCCTTTCAGCCCTCCCTGCCCCAATACACTAAAGTCTGTCTGGGGAGGTGCTAGCACCTCCCCAAGCAGGCAACCTATTGTCCAAGCCTCCCTGGCCGGGATCACTCCCAGCAGCAGGAGGTCAGACTTGTGTCTGTGGCAGCAGCATCCATTTTGTGATGCTGAGGCTTTGGTTAGAGTTAAACAGCAAAGTAGGATTTTAACATGTCTCTCCCTCTAGAAGGGGGGAATAATATCCTCATCACCAGAAATGGTATGGGGGTATTATTCCAAAGTGTTAGACACCTTACACGACATGTTTTGATAAAGCCAAACCATAGTTACCATAACCGTTTAAGATTATAAGGCACTTTAAGAGTATATGGTAGGCTATATCATAGAACAGCTATAAGGACATGGTTCCGAAAGCTGCAGACAGGCTCAGCTCATGCTAGAGCACCATCTCACATGTTACCAAGCACTCTGCCTCCAGGATTGTTAAGGCCTGCCATAGGAGTGACTGATAGGTACACATGTGTCTATATATAAGGTAGGTATAGGAATACTACACCTAAGCAAGGGGTGATTACACGACCTTGCCCCAGCTGAGTGATCAGTCAGTTGTGTCTGATTGGAAGGCCAGACCAGGGGTGGCATAATACATGCTGCAGCCCCTGGGAGGCCTAGGGTACACCTATGCCCTGGGTACCTAGGGTACACTGTACAGGGTCCAATAAGGTGATCCTTACCAATTGGTTATGTACCTAGGGTACATGGAGTCCATTTTAAAGAGAGAGCAGACAGCCTGAGACCCTGAATGGCAGGATCTCAGGCCAACTAAGTCGAAAAACCAGCTAGACACTAGGCAAAAGGTTGGGGGTAACCATAGTCAGATATCCACCTTCCTACACAACCCCCCCCAAACGAAAGGAGATAAGGCTGGCCTTGACAAGGTAAGCCTCTATTGCCTAAGTGGCCATATAAGGAAGAACCAGCACTGGCATGGTTACCCCCTGTCTCATGGTCCACTAAGCAATCCCTCATCCTAAAGGTATCATAGGGTCTCCACCATAGGGAATCTCTACCTTGGGTGTGTCTTTGCAAAGTAAAAGGCTGGTGTTGAGATGGAGTACTGAAGTGAGTGTCCTCAAAGTGAGGCCTCAGCTTCCTCCAATCATCCTCCACCATGGATGCCTTTCTTTCTTTAACTGAGTTGCACTGTGCTCTCAGGGTCAGCCTCTGGCTACCTAAAGCTGGAGGCTGGGTCCCTTTTGTGGGCTTACTGGAGGGACAGGTCAGGTTTGGGGCCCTAAGGCCCCATGTTTGCCTGTGCCCAACAGAATCCCTCTGGGGGAGGTCCCTAACTACCTGTAAAGGGGATCCCTCAGGAATGTTTTTACCCATCACCTGGCTAGGGCTACTAGCCAGGCAATCCTCATTCTTTTGATGGGGGGGTTCTTGTGGACAGGGGCCCTCTTGGGGTCCACTGGCCTCCCTGACCTCTGCAGCCCTGGGCTGACTGAGGCAGGGTAGAGAGAGGCAGGCTACCTGCACCAGACTGGGTCCCACCTTGAAAGGGGCCACTGACATCAGAGGCTCTGCCAGGCCAGGCCTGGCTACCTCTGTGGCAGTTCCTTCACAAGGGGTGAGGTCAGATCCCTGAGGAGGCTGACCTTTTCCTAATGTCTGGGGAGAGGGAGACTTTTCTTCCTCCCCACTACTCTCTGTTTGTGTGGAGTGATCCATAGTTTCAGGCTTCACTACAACCTATGTCAGTCTGAGTATGGACTGAGACCATTACAGCCCTGCCAACCCTTTCAGGGAGGCACCCAGTTTGTGATTGAGCTGTGACTGTCACAGCTCTGCCAGTCTCTACAGGGAAGTCTGTCTTTGCCTGGGCTGTGGCTACCACTGCCCTTCCAACCTTTTCAGGGAGGAAATCTACTTGGACAGGGGTTGTGGCTGGCACAACCCCACTACCCTTTTTTGAAAGGCCTACCATTTTAGAATGGGTGTCTTGTTCAACTCCAGCCCAAGCTGAAAGTTCTAAGTCATTCCCCAGTAAGCAGTCCACAGGCAAGGTTGGAGACACTGCCACCCTTTTAGGGCCAGTGACACCTCCCCAGCTGAGACATACCTCTGCCATGGGATGACTGTTCTGTTTGCCATCAATGTTAATTACCTGGTATGAGAAACCAGGCAAAAGCTGCTCAGAGGGAACTAGCCTATGGGCCACCATAGTGATGCTAGCTCCAGTGTCTCTGTAGGCCTCAGCTTTTCTACCATTGATGTAGGGTTCCTGTCTGTACCTACCCAAAGTGTTGGGACAGGCAGTGAAGTTGGCAAACCCCATGCCACCATCACAGACAAGAGTAGCTGCTGTAGGGGAATTGGCTAAGCCAGGGTCCCCCTGTGTTCCCCAAGAAAACCCAACCAAATTTTTTGGGGCACTCCCACCACCTGGGGGATTACTGCTGACAGTAATAGGTGGTGTGACAGGAGTAGTTGGAGGAACAGTTTTGTTTTTAGCCTTTGGGCAACTGCTGTCAGTTATCCAATGCCCAGGAGTTTTACACTCATGGCAGTAAGGCTTTTTAACTGTGGTAGAGGAGGGAGCTTGGGACCCACCACCCTGTGTGGAGTTTTGGGGCCCTGAGGAAGATTTCTCTTTTGTTTTATTCCCACCCTTCTCTTGAGGCTTGGTGGTATCTTTCTTTTGGTCACCACCCTGATTTTTAGGCCTAATCCTGGTCCTGACCCATTTATCTGCCCTCTTTCCCAATTCTTGGGGAGAGGTCAAATCTGAGTCTACCAGGTGTTGATGGAGAAGCTGGTTCTGACAATTACTAAGGATCTGCTCCTCCATAATCAAGTTGTACAATCCTGTATAGTCCTGCACCTTGCTGCCAGTTGACCAACCTTCCAAAGCCTTAGTGGCACAATCCACAAAATCAGACCAGTCCTGTGTCTGTGTCTTCTGGGTGTCTCTGAACAACAACCTATATTGCTCAGTGGTTAAGCCAAACCCATCTATCAGAGCACTCTTCAGGACTTTTTAATTGTTAGCATCCTCATCACTGACTGTGAGGAGCTTGTCTCTACCTTTGTCAGAAAAGGAGAGCCACAAGATAGCTGCCCACTGACTCTGGGGTACCTGCTGTACTTTGCAGGCCCTCTCCAAAGCAGTCATCCACTTGTGGATGTCATCCCCATTCTGATATGGGGGAACTATCTTGCTTAGGTTTCTATGGTCATAAGACCTATCTCTATCCTTAGGGATATTGCTGCCACCAGTGGGTTCTAACCCACTTAACTTTTGTTCTCTAGCCAGAGCAAGCTTCTCCTTGGCAAGGGCAAGTTCTTCCCTCTGAATCCTCAGATTAGCTTCCCTCATTCTGGCTTCATGCTCCTTTCTCTCAGGGGAAGTCATTCCCCTGTGAGAGGAAACATTAGAGATGCTAGAGACATGGGAGTGGATGGATTCCCTTGAAGGGGATCTGTCCCTCCTGTTTCTCTGGTTAAGCCCACTTGGGGGTCTGTATGGGGGGACCCCATGCAAACTCCCATGTAAACTTAGGTTAGCCTGGCTAAGTCTTCCTACTTGGCCCTGGCTGTCTACCTCTCCATCTGAAGCCCCATCTGACTCCTCTGTGGTGGGTAGACCCTTATCTACAGCTATGGCACCGTCCTGGGCAGCTCTTTCAGCATCATAGGCCTCCAGAAGCTCCACTAGCTGTCTAAGGGTAGGGTTGGAACCCTGTTTTAATCTCCTGGAGGTACACAGTTGTCTCATCTCCTGGAAAGTGAATGCATCATACCTAGAGGGAACCTGTCTAGGATTCTCCTCTCCTGAGGGAGCATCAGTGTGATCTCCATTCAGGGGCATGATCCTAGTGAGGGTGTGGTGTGTGCACCTACCTACACTAGTTGTATCTACTAAACCTCTCTAGTAGTTGTAGTCAGGGTGTGATACTCCCTTCAACCTACAACCACTAAGTCCAGTAGGACTTAAGTATTATAATCTATGTTATATGTACCTAAACAATATCTGTGTGATCTTTCAATTTAGTATCGCAAGATTACAATGGTATTACAACAGCAAGCTCAGATCCCAACCGCTGCTCACCAATGTGAGAAGTTGGCCTGATGTATGATGTCACTAGTTCTAGTGTACACCTTATATCAGTCCAAATACCCTTATGGTGATTGGTTGTAAAGTCAACCTTATAGACCAGCTATCCTAGTGGTAGCATGGACAAGAGCAGTCTTAGGCTAAACTCTGAATGGCATGTGAAGCCAGCTGTGATACCATATATAATCCCTTGAATACCAAATGAAAGGACACCACAACAGATATATATATAAAATAAAGTGTATTTATTCTAGTCAAACCCTCAGCACTCTTTATGAGATTAGAGGTAAGTACAACACAGTCTTATTTAAGCATACATTAAGTCACACAGGTAAGTAATACAGCTAGGCCCTAGGGGCCACGCAAACCATATACTAAGTAAGTGGTATAAGGACCACTGTCACGGAAATAGGATAGGCCTAGGACTAGGGAATCGCTGGGGCTACACTATACTACCAAAGGTTAGGAAGTGGGAGGCCCACGGGATTCAGGTGCAGAGTGGAAACACTCACGCGTAATGCGTAAAAGTTACTAGCAATAGTACAGTTTTGAATTAGATAGATTTAGGACACTTCCGGAGTAGCTAGGAAGTCGAGACTGGAAAACTAGACACTAGGATAGTCACTATCCTGATGAGCACCGGAGTACCCAAGTTACCTAGCCCACAGGCTGTGGGTGCATAGGGGTGAAGTTGCGTCGGGTTTCGTCGTCGACTCCTATGGATGCCTGAAGAAAGATGCTGACAGGCAGTCAGTGAAGAGTGTCCGGTGGATCCCAAGGCTGGGATCATGAAGGAAGGATACCTGCAAGCAGAGGGGACAGAGTCAAGGTCACTAGCCAGTGACCACGTGGAACCAGGAAGGAACCAGGCGATGTCGTGAAGATTGCAGGTGAAGGTGAAGCTTGTCGCTGCAGCCACGAGGACCAGGGAACGTCGAGGACGACCAGGACCAGGAGGCGAGCTGTCCCACGAAGGCTCTTGCTGTCGGCGGTGTCGAAGTTGGACTAGGACTCACCAAGCCTTGGCAAGCGGAACCCACGAAGAACGGAGGACTTGCTTCTGGTGCAGACCAGGAAGGTCTGGGGTGCTTCTTCTTTGCAGAGAAGCGGGAGCCAGTCTGGAGGAGCCAAACCAGCGCTGAAGATTTCAGGGTGCGTCGTCACAGAGGCCACTAGCCAGCGGGCAAGCAACCGGACAGACGCAGCAAGCAGGAAAATGCAGAAGGGCCCCACGCAGGACTCGTGGAGTGTGGGGGGCTGATCTTCGGTGCAGATGGTGCTTGGGGTTGGGGCTTCTCAATCCCCGGTGCACAACTTCGAGGGTGCCTCAAAAGCTGCGCTTGAAGATACTAGCCACTTTTCCCAGGTAGCCGGTCCCACGTCTCTCGTCGCCTCCACGGATCTCAGCACGGCTGTGGATGTGGATCAGGGTCGGAGAAGTCTGGAAGTCAAGGCTCTGGTCGGGCTCTGCAGTCGGTCCCTCGTAGAACTGGAGCAAAGCAAAGGGTAGTCTCTTGATGGTGCCTGTTTGCACAGGGTAGCCACTCCTTGGCCACAAGGGAGATTCTTTAGTCTTCTTCTTTCGTCGAATGTCGAAGGTCCAGAGTTTCTGTTCAAGTTGCAGGTTCAGAATAATCTAAAGTCTTGAGGCCCAACTCCCACTCTTATACTAATCTGGGGGGCTGGGTTACCTGCTAGGTCACGCCTTATGGGTGGGACCTGGGAGGGGGGTGGTTACACCCCCTTCCCTTTGTCCAGTTTCGCGCCAGGACTGGGGCTGGAGTGCAACAAGCACCGGTTTGAACTGGACTATGCATGGGACACCTTGTGTGCCCCAGGCATGTCTCATTCCTTTCAGCCCTCCCTGCCCCAATACACTAAAGTCTGTCTGGGGAGGTGCTAGCACCTCCCCAAGCAGGAAACCTATTGTCCAAGCCTCCCTGGCCGGGATCACTCCCAGCAGCAGGAGGTCAGACTTGTGTCTGTGGCAGCAGCATCCATTTTGTGATGCTGAGGCTTTGGTTAGAGTTAAACAGCAAAGTAGGATTTTAACATGTCTCTCCCTCTAGAAGGGGGGAATAATATCCTCATCACCAGAAATGGTATGGGGGTATTATTCCAAAGTGTTAGACACCTTACACGACATGTTTTGATAAAGCCAAACCATAGTTACCATAACCGTTTAAGATTATAAGGCACTTTAAGAGTATATGGTAGGCTATATCATAGAACAGCTATAAGGACATGGTTCCGAAAGCTGCAGACAGGCTCAGCTCATGCTAGAGCACCATCTCACATGTTACCAAGCACTCTGTCTCCAGGATTGTTAAGGCCTGCCATAGGAGTGAGTGATAGGTACACATGTGTCTATATATAAGGTAGGTATAGGAATACTACACCTAAGCAAGGGGTGATTACACGACCTTGCCCCAGCTGAGTGATCAGCCAGTTGTGTCTGATTGGAAGGCCAGACCAGGGGTGGCATAATACATGCTGCAGCCCCTGGGAGGCCTAGGGTACACCTATGCCCTGGGTACCTAGGGTACACTGTACAGGGTCCAATAAGGTGATCCTTACCAATTGGTTATGTACCTAGGGTACATGGAGTCCATTTTAAAGAGAGAGCAGACAGCCTGAGACCCTGAATGGCAGGATCTCAGGCCAACTAAGTCGAAAAACCAGCTAGACACTAGGCAAAAAGTTGGGGGTAACCATAGTCAGATATCCACCTTCCTACACGCCCCACCTATGGAAAATAATCAACTGCTCCTTCAAGACAGCAACCTTCCCAGAAAGCTGGAAGCACGCCAAGATCAACGCCCTTCTGAAGAAGCCCAAGGCGGACCCCAAGGACCTCAAGAACTTCCGGCCCATCTCCCTGCTCCCATTCCCGGTAAAAGTGACTGAGAAAATCGTCAACAAACAGCTGACCCGCTACCTCGAAGACAACAACATCCTGGACCCTTCCCAATCCGGTTTTTGCAGCAACTACAGCACTGAGACCGCCCTCATCGCCGCCACTGACGACATCAGGACCCTGATGGACAAAGGAGAAACAGCCGCCCTCATCCTCCTGGACCTATCAGCAGCCTTTGACAGGGTCTGCCACCGCACCCTATCAGCACGCCTCCACAACGCCGGTATCCAAGAGAAGGCCCTGGCCTGGACCACATCCTTCCTCTCCGGCAGAACCCAGAGCGTCCGCCCTTCCGCTCCAAAACCACCGAGATCATCTGCGGCATCCCACAGGGATCCTCTCTCAGCCCAACGCTGTTCAATATCTACATGGCACCTTTCGCCCACGTCGCACGACAACATAACCTCAACATCATCTCCTACGCCGACAACACCCAGCTGATCATATCCCTCACCGAAGACCCCCACACCGCCAAAGCCAACCTCCACAGAGGAATGAAGGCCCTAGCCGACTGGATGAAGGACAGCAGACTGAAGCTGAACTCAGACAAGACAGAGGTCCTCATTCTCGGACCCACCCCATCAGCCTGGGACGACTCTTGGTGGCCCACATCGCTAGGCACAGCCCCAGAACCCACGGACCACGCACACAACCTGGGGGTCATCCTCGACTCCACTCTCTTCATGACCAGGCAAGTCAACGCCGTCTCCGCGTCCTGCTTCAACACCCTCCACATGCTCCACAGGATCTTCAAATGGATCCCCCTCGACACGAGAAAAAAAATCACCCAGGCACTCATCACCAACAGACTCGACTACGGGAACGCCCTCTACTCAGGAACAACAAACAAGCTCCTGAGACGACTCCAACGAATCCAGAACGCCTCGGCCCGACTCATCCTCGACGTCCCCCGCTGCAGCCACATCACACCCCACCTGAGAGGCCTGCACTGGCCCCCCGTCAACAAAAGGATCACCTTCAAACTCCTCATCCATGCACACAAAGCACTAGACAACACTGGACCCACCTACCTCAACAACCGACTCAGCTTCCACACCCCCACCCGAAGCCTCCGCTCAGCCAACCTCGCCCTCGCCACAGTCCCCCGCAACCGGAAACCACCGGCGGCGGCAGATCCTTCTCCTACCTTGACGCCAAGACCTGGAACACTCTCCCCACCATCCTACGACAGACCCAGGACCTGCTGGCCTTCAGAAGACTCCTCAAGACCTGGCTCTTCGATCAGTAGCGGCCCCCCCTCTCCAGCGCCTTGAGACCCTCTCGGGTATGTAGCGCGCTTTACAAATGCAATGATTGATTGTTGGGATTCCGCTTTCACTGGAGTTCTCTTGAGGCCCTTGCCCCTGGGTTGCCATGTGAGTGAGTGGGCTGTGCAGGGCCTCTCGACCGCACTGATGGGTCTCTGCAGAACTGCAAACAGGGCCACAACTAAGCCTTTTGCAACCTCCAAGGGTGGATAGTATGCTCTTCTTCGGCAGGCCTCAGGTTTACAGGGCCACACGGAAGGTCCCTGGGTGGCTAGCCTCCCATTGCACCAGGGATGTCTCATTGGTCTTGTTAGAAAAGGTAGACGGACCGGGAGGGCCGGCCGGGGTCAGGGGGAGAGGTCTCCGGGGAGAGCCGTCTCCAGCAATCGTACAGACAAGTAACTTCCCCCCCCACAGACAGATATCACACACGGATAAGGTTCAGTGTTCTTTATAAGCACTTATTTAAGATACGGTTGGATGGTACAAGGAGGTCTGGACTCAGGGGTCCCCTCGATTAGAGTCTCGCAAGGTAGGGAAGGGGGTAGCGGGACAGTCTATTTACTAATCAGGTAGTTCGGATGAGATGATGATGAGCTCACAATCCTCGAGCTTGGTGGTTAGGTGGTACGGGCCGCGGCAGCGCCAGCAGGTCCCGGTGCGGGTGGTCGATACAACGGGCCGCGGCAGCGCCAGCAGGTCCCCGGAAGATGTACGGTCCGCGGCAGCGCCAGCAGGTCCCGGTGCGGATGGTCGTTACAACGGGCCGCGGCAGCGCCAGCAGGTCCCCGGAAGATGTACGGTCCGCGGCAGCGCCAGCAGGTCCCGGTGAGGATGGTCGTTACAACGGGCCGCGGCAGCGCCAGCAGGTCCCAGGAAGATGAAGGTTGCAGAAGGCCGCGGCAGCGCCAGCAGGCAGGACGATGGTTCACAAGAGCGGCTACGGCAGCGCCAGTAGACCGTCAAGGTTGAGTTCACTCGGTGTCTCTCGACTCCAGGATACAACTGCCTTCCTGCTCCGGAGCTGCCTCAGTTATAGGGCTGGTGCCCTTTGATGTCCGGACCCTCGCACTTGGAGGTCGGAGGGTCCGGGATGAAGGTGTCCAGACACCCAGCAGGGGGTGGAGCCAGTGCCTGGGGGAGCTGGGGGCGATCGGCACCTGGCGGGGGAGAGCCCTTGACACTTCGTTCTCCCATTGACCTGCCAAGTGGGCCGCTCACCTCCTGGGTGGATGGTGGTGCCGGGATGTCGGGGCCGGCCAGGCCCGGGGTTAGGGTCGAGGTGAGTCCATGCGGCCGCGTGGTGCAGGGCCCAAGAGGGCGGCTTGACCCGGCCGGGGAAGCCGGTGGGGCTGGACCCCGTGATGAGTAGGGGTCCGAGGGCAGAGGGTCCGTCGGGAGACGGAGTACGGGTGCTGGTCGCGGGGATATGCCAGGTGGGCCGGAGTTCGGGCCCTGTCGTGCGGGGAGGGAGCAAGCCGTCTGTGAGGCCTGTCCAACATGCGTCCCCCCCAGCTGAAGGCGGGGAGAGTCACCCATCTCCTTGGGGACTCTCTTCGTCGAGGCGGAAAAAGCGGGACAGGCCATCCGCGTTGGCGTGGTCTTGGCCTGGTCGGTGCTCCACGGTGAAGTCCATTCCCTGCAGGGAAATGGACCAGCGCAAGAGTTTTGGCTTCTCCCCCCGCATCTGCATCAGCCATTGCAGGGGTCGATGGTCGGTTTGTACCCGGAAGTGGGTACCGAAGAGATAGGGTCGGAGCTTTTTGAGGGCCCACACTACTGCAAATGCCTCCCTCTCGATGGTGCTCCAACGCTGTTCTCGGGCCAGGAGACGTCGACTGATGAAGGCCACCGGCTGGTCATGACCTTCGGGGTTCAACTGAGAGAGGACGGCTCCGATGCCGTGGTCGGAGGCGTCGGTCTGCACCACAAATTCCCGACTGTAATCGGGGGCCTGGAGCACAGGGGCGGTGCACAGGGCGGCCTTCAGCTTCTCGAAGGCCGCTTGACAATCAGGAGTCCAGTTGACCCGCTCCGGTTGGTTCTTGGATGTGAGACCCGTGAGGGGCCCCACGATGCTGCCGTAGTCCTTCACGAACCGCCGGTAGTAGCCGGTGAGCCCCAGGAAGGCTCGGATCTCGGTCTGGGTGACGGGGGGCTGCCAGGACTGGATGGCCGCAATCTTAAGTTGTAGTGGGGCCACCAGCCCGCTTCCCACTTGGTGCCCAAGGTAGGTCACAGACCCATGGCCAATTTGGCACTTGCCGGCCTTAATGGTGAGGCCGGCCCGCTGGAGGGCTTGTAGGACCTCTTGGAGGTGACGGAGGTGGTCGGACCAGTGGCGGCTGTATACAGCGATATCGTCCAGGTAGGCAGCGCTGAATTCTTCGAGCCCCGCCAAGACCTGGTTCACAAGGCGTTGGAACGTGGCGGGGGCATTCTTCATGCCAAAGGGCATGACCTTAAATTGATAGTGGCCATCGGGGGTGGAGAAGGCTGACCGTTCCTGAGCCCTGGGTGTGAGGCCGATCTGCCAGTAGCCCGCCGTTAGGTCGAAGATACTAAGGTAGCGGGCGGCCCCCAGCCGGTCGATCAGCTCGTCTGCTCGGGGGATGGGATGAGCGTCGGTCCGGGTGACAGCGTTCAAGCCCCGGTAGTCGACGCAGAATCTCAGTTCAGGTGCGGTGCCGGGGGCAGCGGCCTTGGGAACTAACACAACCGGACTGGCCCAGGGACTGTCCGAGGGCTCGATGACCCCGATCGTGAGCATCTTGGCCACTTCCTCCTGTATGCAGGCCCGTACCCGATCTGGTACGCGGTAGGCCCGGTGCCGGACAGGGGGACTGTCCCCGGTGTCTACGTCGTGCAAACACCAAGGGGTGACCCCGGGGGTGAGGGAGAACAGGGCAGCGAACTGCAGCAGGAGGTCCCGGCAGTCCTGGCGTTGCTCCGAAGTGAGGGCGTCAGAGAGCCGGACCCCGTCCACGGAGCCGTCCTTCTCCTGAGTCTTCAGGAGATCCGGGAGGGGCTCGGAGTCTTCTTCTGTACCACTGTCTGTAGCCATCAAGAGGCTTAGTTCGGAGCGCACAAAGTGTGGTTTGAGCCGGTTGGTGTGGAGGACCCGAAGGGGGTTCCGGGCGGACCCCATGTCGATGAGGTAAGTGACGGGGCTTTTACGCTCGACCACTTTGAAGGGCCCCGTCCACTTATCTTGCAGGGCACATGGTTCGGTGGGGGACATCACCCATACTTGCTGCCCCGGCTCGAATTCAACGGAGGAGGCATTGTGATCATACCACCTCTTCATGTCCTCCTGGCTGGCCTCGAGGTTCGCCTTGGCCATCTCCCTGAAGCGCCGGGTCTGGTTTCGTAAGGCCAGGATGTATTTGAAGACGTCTGGAGGGGTCGTTAAGGGGGCCATCTCCCAACCTTCCTTGACTAGGCTGAGGGGCCCTCGCACAGGGTGCCCGTACAGGAGTTCGAAGGGGCTAAAACCGAGGGACTTCTGGGGAACTTCCCGGTAGGCGAAGAGGAGGCACGGGAGCAGTACATCCCACTGGCGACGGAGAGGCTCTTCCAATCCCCCAATCATCCCCTTGAGAGTGCGGTTAAAACGCTCCACTAGTCCGTTCCCTTGGGGGTGATAGGGGGTCGTGAATCTGTAGGTGACCCCGCATTGTTGCCAGAGGGACTTCATGTATTTAGATATGAAATTCGTACCTCGGTCGCTGACGACTTCTCGGGGGAAGCCTACCCGGGAGAAGATCCCCATCAGGGCCCGGCCAACCACCGAAGCTGTCACTGTCCGTAGGGGCACCGCCTCGGGGTAGCGGGTGGCATGGTCCACTAGTACCAAGATGAACCTGTGTCCTTGTGCCGTGCGGGGGTCCAGAGGCCCCACAATGTCTATCCCCACCCTCTCGAACGGGGTGGTGACCACAGGGAAGGGTTGCAGAGGGGCCTTCAGCTTCCGACCACTCTTCCCGCTGGCTTGGCATGTGGGGCAAGATCGGCAGTGGTTCAGGACGTCATTCCTCATTTTCGGCCAGAAAAAGTGGGTCACCAGGCGGCTGTACGTTTTGTCCTGGCCCAGGTGTCCAGCCAGGGGGACATCGTGGGCCAGGTTGAGCAGAAAGTCTTGGAAGCGGAGCGGTACCACCAGAACTCGACCGGCCCCCAGCTCGGCGATTCTTTGCTCGCTGTAGAGCAGGTCGTTATCCCAGTAGACCCAGTGGGTTCCGGTGGTGTCCCCGGCGTTTTGGGTACTGGCTTGTTGGCGGAGTCCCTCGAGGGAGGGACAGGTCTTTTGTTCCTGGCGGAACTGTTCTTGGGTGGGCCCCCCTTCTTGACGCCACTGAGCCAGATCCGGAAGGTCCTGGTGTTGCGCGTCTTCTTCGGTAGTCGGGTCCGGGAGGTCGGACTCGCCGTTGTCCTCTACGGGGGCAACCGGGGGCGGAGGTGCTGGCCATTCGGTTTCTTCTGATCGGGGGGCGGCACGGGCGGCCATGGATCGGGTGGTTATGCAGGCCCAGTCCGGGAGGCCCAGCATCCCCAGGTGCTCTCTTTTCTCGACGGTGGCCCACGGGGAACTCTCGAGGTCATTCCCCAGGAGGCAGTCCACGGGGGCATCGTCCCGGACCGTCACCTTCAGTAGGCCGGAGACCCCTCCCCATTCAAACGGGACGCAGGCCATCTTACACATACTCTCAGAGTTATCTGCCGAGCGGACGGGGCAGAGAATGTTCGGCAGGATCTGCTCGGGCTTCACCAGATGACAGCGGACGGCCGTCACGCTGGCGCCGGTGTCACGCAAGGCCTCGGCTCTCTGTCCATTAATGGTCACCCACTGACCGTATTTTCTGGTGTTGGCGGGTAGGGGAGCCCGCGGAACCATGTCTCTTCCCCCTAAGCACGCCAGGACCATGGCGGCCGGTTCCCACCCTTGCTGGGCCGGCTCGTACTCTTCGGGTCCCTCCGATGATTGCTCTTCCCCTAGGGCAGCGGCAGCTACCTGGCGGGGCTTGGGTGTTTGGTTTAGCGGGCAGTTCGGGTCATTGGCGTAGTGGCCTAGTCGCTGGCACCGGTGGCACGTGACGTTGGCTCGGTACCCAGGCCGCAACGGGGGGTTGCCCCGGCCGGCCTGAGGCGGGGTGCTGGCCACGGGTGTTGCTGGTAAGGCGTCTCTCCCTCGCCCCTGGCCCCCTCCTCCTCCCCGAGGACGGTGCTGGCCTTGGTTGCTTCTGTTCTGGTCGTGTGGCCCTCTCCGGCCCACTCGGGTGCTTTCCCACCGGTCAGCTTCGGCGGCGAGCTGCCGGGGGTCAGTCAGCTTACTGTCGAGTAGGAGCTGCCTGAGCTCGACGAAACAGTTGTTTGACAGGTGCTCCCATACCATAAGGTTGAAGAGTTGTTCGTAGGTGGTGACCTGACTTCCCTTGATCCAACCCTCGAAGGCCCGGCTGAAATAGTTCACGTATTCTACCCAAGTTGTACCTGGATCCGGGTGCAATCTCTGAACCTCTGGCGGTACATCTCGGGCGTGAGGCCGTAGCGGGTGAGGAGGGCAGCCTTCATGTGGTCGTAGGACGACATTTGGTGATCGGGGAGCTGCAGCAGGGCATCGCGACCCTCGTTGATAAATCTCCCCCAAAGTCCGGCTCCCCAATCACTCCGGTCGATCCGGTGGGAGGTCATTGCGATCTCATAGGCTTTAAACCACTGTTGTATGTCGTCTTCTCGGACATATTCGCGGACAACATCCTTGGGGATGTGAACTTTTTTCTCACTTGGCCCCGGGGTGTGTGGTCGCTCAGGCACCCCCAGTTCCTTATTCTGTTTGCGCAGTTCTATTTCCGCTAGTCGGCGCTCGTGCTCGAGCGTTATTTTTTTCTCTTCCAGCTCTCTCTGTCTCTGCTTTTCTTCTCGTTCCTCTCGAAGCCGCATATGCTCGAGGTTGAGTTTCTGTTCAGCTAACTTGAGTTCCCCATCCATCTTGAGTCGTGCCATCTCCAACTCGTGTAATCTGACTCTGTCTCTTTCTCGGATCTCCTCTTGCGAGAGGCCCGTTCCCCGCTCCTCGGGAGCCGTGGCGTTCCCCTCTGGTGTGATGCTGTTTTGGTCTGGTGTGACGCTGCTTTGGTCGGAGGGTCCTGTGACCCCAGTTTCTGTCCATGACTCAAGAGCGCGCTTTAGATCATCCTTGGTACTCAGGCCCGTGGTAGCAATGCCAAGTTCAATGCAAAATTGTCTCAGTTCGCGGTGGTTGTATTCTTCTAATTTCTCCATTTGGAATTTCTCGGTGGAGCTGCTGTCTTTGGTCGACATCGTGCTTATGTCGTGGGGTGAGCTACTCTCTGTACGATTATGCGTTGATTCGGATCGCGCCGCTGGCCACCAATGTTAGAAAAGGTAGACGGACCGGGAGGGCCGGCCGGGGTCAGGGGGAGAGGTCTCCGGGGAGAGCCGTCTCCAGCGATCGTACAGACAAGTAACTTCCCCCCCCACAGACAGATATCACACACGGATAAGGTTCAGTGTTCTTTATAAGCACTTATTTAAGATACGGTTGGATGGTACAAGGAGGTCTGGACTCAGGGGTCCCCTCGATTAGAGTCTCGCAAGGTAGGGAAGGGGGTAGCGGGACAGTCTATTTACTAATCAGGTAGTTCGGATGAGATGATGATGAGCTCACAATCCTCGAGCTTGGTGGTTAGGTGGTACGGGCCGCGGCAGCGCCAGCAGGTCCCGGTGCGGGTGGTCGATACAACGGGCCGCGGCAGCGCCAGCAGGTCCCCGGAAGATGTACGGTCCGCGGCAGCGCCAGCAGGTCCCGGTGCGGATGGTCGTTACAACGGGCCGCGGCAGCGCCAGCAGGTCCCCGGAAGATGTACGGTCCGCGGCAGCGCCAGCAGGTCCCGGTGAGGATGGTCGTTACAACGGGCCGCGGCAGCGCCAGCAGGTCCCAGGAAGATGAAGGTTGCAGAAGGCCGCGGCAGCGCCAGCAGGCAGGACGATGGTTCACAAGAGCGGCTACGGCAGCGCCAGTAGACCGTCAAGGTTGAGTTCACTCGGTGTCTCTCGACTCCAGGATACAACTGCCTTCCTGCTCCGGAGCTGCCTCAGTTATAGGGCTGGTGCCCTTTGATGTCCGGACCCTCGCACTTGGAGGTCGGAGGGTCCGGGATGAAGGTGTCCAGACACCCAGCAGGGGGTGGAGCCAGTGCCTGGGGGAGCTGGGGGCGATCGGCACCTGGCGGGGGAGAGCCCTTGACACTTCGTTCTCCCATTGACCTGCCAAGTGGGCCGCTCACCTCCTGGGTGGATGGTGGTGCCGGGATGTCGGGGCCGGCCAGGCCCGGGGTTAGGGTCGAGGTGAGGCCATGCGGCCGCATGGTGCAGGGCCCAAGAGGGCGGCTTGACCCGGCCGGGGAAGCCGGTGGGGCTGGACCCCGTGATGAGTAGGGGTCGGAGGGCAGAGGGTCCGTCGGGAGACGGAGTACGGGTGCTGGTCGCGGGGATATGCCAGGTGGGCCGGAGTTCGGGCCCTGTCGTGCGGGGAGGGAGCAAGCCGTCTGTGAGGCCTGTCCAACAGGTCTCCAGCTGTTTAAGGCGTTTGGATCCACTCTGATGGTGTGATACTCCTTAGGTGTTTCTGGTGATGCACCTGGGAAATGAGTATGATTACCTTATTACGCGTGGGTGAAGGGCTGTGATATCATGCTTGAGGCGACACCTTGGAATCAGGAGAACTGAAGGAACTTTGTGACCACTTGCAGTTGTCTTGTGGTATGTCTACTTGCTGGCTGTGATGCCATTGATGCTAAGACAGGTGAGTGGACGGTCGCACTGTGAAGGTGAGTGAACAGTCGCACTGTGAAGCGTGGGGCCTGGACACAGATCGCTAGCAGCTCATGGTTGGTCCTCCCACAAAGCTGTCTCCAATGATGTCTCTGCACCTCGGTGGCAGGCTTGTGTTGCTGAACACTTTTTCCAGGTTTGGAATGAGTCCTCTGTCTTATCGCTCTTCTCCCTTTTCTCTTGCGCACCTGTTGTGGTTGTTCAGTCTGTGGCATCGTGCCACTCTCCTTCTCCTTTGCAGTGTGGTGTCTTGCAATGCTCTTCTCTTCCTTCGTGATGTGGCGCCCTGCCATGTACTCTTCCTTACTTCTGAGCCGGTTCATCACTCTGATGTGGAGTCATGCTACATATCTCATGTTCACGCCACATAGATATTTCGCCGGTCACGTCCTGTTCTTAGCACTGTCTTTTCTTTACTGCGGACCTGTCGCAGGTCTGTCCTGTCGATAGGACATGCTTCTTCTCCTTTTGGCCCTCTCATTGGCCCCCATTCCCTCCTCAGGGATTTTCGATGTGTTCCTTTACCAGGATGGCAGGTCACCTTCTTCGCTCTAGGGCATTGGGCTTTTGCCTCAAGCCCGTGCTGTCGCAGCGCCTGCTCCTGCCTCCATTCCACCCGGACGCCACCGGTTATCCAGGTCACTGTGCCTAGTCCCCCAGTGCTGTTGGTTCCCGCTTTGGACTTGCCACCGCGGTCCTCCCATCCATTTATATATTTAACCGATGCTCGTATGCACAGTCCTGCTCATTACTTCACTCGGTTCTGCCATCTGGCAAACCCGCACCTCTAGAACTCGTACACGTTTCTATAGACCTACTGTGCAACCCGCACGGCAAGCCAATAAAATTCAAAGGGTCTATTCCAGACCGCTTGCCATTGTGCACACAGCACAAGAATTCTTTCTCAGACATGTAATATTATGTCCTGATGGTGATCTCAGTATTGCTTTTACGGGAACAAAACGTCGTCGACTTACTGCACACCGTAAACACAATTCAACTCATCACTTATGCGTAACCGTGTCGTTGTTCATTTTTGCTTGTTTTATCTTCAGTATAACATACAAGCCTTATATCCTGCCTAAGCCTTTGTTTTTGTTTTTATGTTATTTTTTTAGTTACGTGTATTGCGTAGGATGCAGGAGTGTGTCCCACTTTATTTGTGTCTCAAACTGAAATATTATTAAAATATCCCTGTCCGGCTGGACAGCCTTAATATAGCGCTGATTCAGAGTCTATATTTGTTCCCTCTCCTTTGTATTCTCCCTGTCAGGGACAACTGTGTTTGTAACTTACCAATATCCAAGGTCCCTGACCATTACAATAGGGTTCCCTTGTCTTCTCAAACCTGCCTCAGTTCAGGCATGCTTGGCGGGGTCGGTCACTTCGTGTGATGGGTTCCTTGCTTGCTGTGTGATGTGGTGCCCAGTCATGTGTTGCTTGTCATTGGAGTGCCTGTTGTGGTGGCAGCTTGCAACGTGAAGTGTGAGACTCTCCTCTTTCCATCGAGGCAGTGTGAGGGAGGACACTCTGTGCTGTCTTTTCCACTGCAGGGCTTCACTGGTGCGGTGGAGATGTGGAAGTTCTCCCTGTTGCCTTCAGCATTCCTTCTTTTCTGTGGAGAGATCTTTCTCTCTCTGGGGTGCCTGCACGTGCTGTTGGTCTCTCTGGTGTAGCCTACTGCGCATCTCTAACCTCGTACACTCAGTCCTTCATCATGGGCATCCTCTTCTGGTGCCTTGGGCGCCCATTCCTTTCTCCCCGTGGCATCAGACATCCACTGGGGGCATGCCTACAGCACACATTCTCCTTTTGCCTTTATTCTCCATAAGAGGCCTCTGCCCTCAGGCCAATGTGCATTCCGCCTTCTCAGGGGAACCCAACATCTGGATTCACTTGTGGGGTTTGACACTCTCCTCTGCTGTTGCACTTCCTTACTTCTTCTTGGGCGCTGCCTACTCAGGCCGTGCTGCTTTGGGTCTTTGGTTTCACTGTCATGGCTGGACTTCACTTGGCGGGGCATATTTGGACTACTTGAATGCTCTCTGCAAGGGTTAACAGTCTCTTGATGTAATGCCTCACAGGAACACTAATGTCTCTTCATGCCCTGTAGTTGCACTGTCAGCACCTGCTCGCTATGTGGTGCTGCAGCCACCTCTTCTCTCTGGCCACAGCAGCTTTAAGCTTCTTGGTGCTCTTTTTCTCTTCAGGGGTGTACAGTCTCTCCCTTGTACTCATTGTGGCCACAGGGCTCGTGTGGCTGACTTTTTTGAGTAGATTAGTGGTGCCGTTGCCAGTGCTGCCTTGGTTCCTTCCCTCATGTAGGCTTACAGATGACAGTCACCCAAGGAGGTGATCTCTCCTTCCCCATTCACCGGGCTGCCTCAAGGTCTTTTCTCCTTTCAGGTGGCGCTGTGGTTGTTGTTCTCAAGCTGTTGCAAGAGTTGGGAGCATGAACTGGCAAAGGCATCTGCAGGTAGGGACTCGCCATGCCACTGAGTAGCACAATATAGCTGCTCCTTGTGCTCACTTCATCCACTTCTGGGGCAAGATAGGTGGTGCAGGGACGTTAATGCCAGTGCCAGCTTGTCTCCATGTTGGTGCACCACTATCCTTGCAGGCCGAGGCAGGGGTTTCCCCGTGTGCCTTTAGTGGTGAGACAGCTTGGCATTGTAATTTGCTCTGAATACGGTGTTACCCCTTTCCCATGTGGGGCTCTGTACTAGCGCAGGTCTGTGTGCATTTTGCCTTTCTTTTTTTTCCTTTCCTCGTGGATGTTTCAGTTATATCTCTACGGTTTATCTGCGGCCCCTAAGTGGTGCTATTACCACTTCTCTTGCCCTGCAGGCCCCCTTCATGCGCTGCTGTGGCTTTGGGCCAGCCGAGCCTCTCTCTCCCCTACTGATGTGATGACCACCTCTTGTGCTTCTTTTCCTCTGCAGGTGGGCCCAACTACAGGGAGCAGGGTCGGTCGCAGAAACATAGTTCCCGGTACATCTCTCACTTAGGGCATTGCTGATGCTATGAGTATGCTGTAGGGGGTAGACCAGTCACCGTGCATGGGCTGCAGCCTCAGCAGGAAGGCATCGGGGAATGAGCCCCTCTCATGCTGTGGCTTCTTCAGCTACCACTTTCCCTTTTCTCTAGGGAGAAGAAATGTAGCACGGGGCTGAGGAGTGCCAGTTCGGGCCTCCTGCTGGCAGTGCGTCGGACCGCCATATTCTGCACGGACCTCACTGTACTTGTCAAACAGGATGGTAGGCTTTCTGCTGGTGGCTAGTTGTATTAGGTTGAGTAAGTCATGCTTCACTTACTTGCGGTTGTTACTCTGTCAACGGTGTGCCTGATGTCGCACTTCTCGCTCTGCTTTGACACCACTGCCAGTCTGTATCTCCCACTTCTCGGTGCTTCTGGAGACAGTTTGGTCAGTGTGCTAGCGTGTGACAGGCATGCTGCTACAGGGGACAGTAACATGCAGGTGCCACCGTCCCCGCCTATCGGGTGGCAGCATGCCGGTATGCGGTGCAAGGGTGCCTTAGGCACAGGCTACACATCCCCCCCACGCAGAACTTAAAAACTGCTGCTTTCATAACGCGCGGGGTCTGACCTGCTCATCGCCGTTGTGGTGACTTGGGCCCTAGGCCCACATGCTGGCTAAATGACCACACAGATACACCATATATGGTACTGGAACTGGCTTAGGGCACGTACGCCCAGCCCCTTTTATTAGCATGGTCACCTGATCGGTGACACCTGTGATGGGTGGGTGTAAAGTGGGGTTACAGCACAAGGCTGAACACTAGAACGTGTCTAGCAGGACACAATAGGCACCAACTCGGGCACCATTGCCAGCCCCCTTCTAACACCAGCACAGGTCGGACCACTCTGGGCAGAGCCCGTTCTTCAAACGACCGGCTCCAGGGTCACCAGTGTAGTGTTTAGGGGTGGCACACTGCTATAGGGGAGGCCTAGGGGCATGGGGGGAGATGACGGAAAGCAGGACACAACAGCCAGGGTCACTGTGGTGGGCCAAAGACCACGAGCGGTCTCGCGCCCGTTTATTTATACCTTTGGGCGTGCCCGCCCTCCGGGTGCGTGGGTGCGTGACCAGCGTGCTGGAACGGGCCGGGTGGCTCCGTTACCACATCCCTCCAATCTTTCAGATACAGAGATCATTTCTCGCTGAACAGTTCGGTTCTTGCGCACACCACGCAAAGTCTCTGAGTCTCTTACTTGGGGCCGGGTTTGGCCGAAGTCCATACGGCTGACTCCGTGGAACATCTCCTCGGCCTGTTCCTCCTGCCCCTCGGCCACTGGGCGCCTCGGCCTCTGCAGAGGGCCCGCCTTCTCGATCGCCCGCCCCGGGCAGTGGGGGTGCGCTCCGCGATGGGCTCGCCTGCACTCCTGGTGAGCCGCACCCTTCCGGGGCCTCAAACTCTTCCTCCTCCTGGTCAGTCTCAGGGGAGCCAGATGTTACTCGTTTGAACCAAGATGCATTTCGCGTTACCGTCCGCGTCCCTCTCCTGGCGGACACCATGGTGCCCTGCACCCCGGTCACTTCCCACACCTCCGATTCAAACGGGGTACGATACTTCCAATTCGGGTATCGGTCTTTCAGGATGACCCCGTCTCCCACCTGGAGACTCCTCGCCCGGGCTCTTCTCTTCAGACTGGCCTTCTCGTTGGAGGTCCGCCTTCTCCCTTGCGCCGCCTCTTGGTCTAGCGGCCTAGGCTGCCACACATGACTCGCCGGGATATTGTCCCTGGGGGCCTTCTTGAATAGAAGGTGCGCTGGCGCACACCGGGTCGTACAGTGGGGTGTCCGTCGGTAGGCACTTAGGAACTGCGAGGGGCATTGATCCGCGTGTTCTCCTTGCTCGACTCCGATTCTCAGCGCCCGGTTCATCGTGCGCATAAAACGCTCCACCTCACCATTCGCCTGGGGCCACTGCGGGGTAATTTTCCTGTGTCTAACCCCTCGAGCCGCTAGGTAGTCCTGGAACTCTCGCCCTTGGAACGGTGGCCCGTTGTCCGACCGGACTTCCTCAGGTAGGCCCATCATGGCAAATATGCGGTCCAGCGCCGCTCGCACCTGGTTGAACGCCGTTGATGACACCACTTCCACCACCGGGAACTTGGAGTGTGAATCCACCACCACTAAGGTGTGTCGCCCATCCGGGAACGAACCAAAGTCTACACTCAACTTGGACCAGGGTTCCAGACATGGGTCCTCCGTGATCACTGGGTGAGGTGTCGGCTCCCCCCCGGTGATGTTGCACGAGTGGCAGTTGCGGATGGCTTCCTCAACCAGCGCGTCCATCCGAGGGAACCACACCTTGCTCCGCAGCCTTGCCTTGGTCTTGGAGACGCCTTGATGCCCTTGATGCGCCAACCTAACCACCTCTCCGTGGAGACTCCTCGGAATGACGAGTGTTGCTCCTCGCAGGACCACGCCATGCGGCCCCTCGCTGAGTTCACTCCGCGCGTTCCACACCTGCTGTCGATACACTCTCTCCTCTTCCGTGAGGGCTTGCACTCCATCCAGGAAGTTCCGCCAGTGGTGGGTCGCCAGCGTGCGCTTCACTTTCACGAGGCAATCGTCCAGCTCCGTGGCCTTGCCGATGTCTTCCAGCGTGAGTGCCACCGGGCATGCAGCTTGCGACACCAGGCGGACGAACTCCTCTGTTTCCGCCTCATCCGACTGGTCAGGGTGCACCGGCTCCGGGTGTCTGGACAGGAAGTCCGCTGGGTTGCTGGCCCCGGGTCGGAACACGACCTCAAATCGGTACGCTTGCAACTGGACCGCCCATCTCTCGATCCTCGGTGGCCCTAGCCTCGCCGTGCCGGCGAAGAGCGGAACAAGGGGCTTGTGGTCGGTGACCACCCGGAAGTCGTGACCATACAGGTAGAGATGGAAATGTTGACAGGCCCACTTGATGGCCAGCGCCTCCCGCTCAATCTGCGCGTACCTCATCTCCGTGGCCGTCAGAGCCCTGCTGGCATACGCGGTCGGGACCCATTCTTTCGCCTCCGTCTCCTGCATCAGGACCGCGCCCAGCCCCACGGGGCTCGCGTCCACCACCACCTCTGTCCGCCGGTGGGGTCTGAAGTACGCCATCACCTTGTCGTCGATCAGCGCGTCCTTGACCGCTTGGAACGCCATATCTTCCTTAGCCGCCCAGGTCCACGGATGACCACTCTTCGTGAGAAGCCGGAGCGGCTCCGACAGGGACGCCAGATTGGGAATAAACCTCCCACAGTAGGTTGCCATCCCTAGGAAGCTCCTGACCTCGGTGGCGGATGTGGGCCTCGGGGCAGCGCGGATCGCCACCGCTTTCTTCGGATCCACTCTCAGGCCGTCCCTCGAGAAGATGTAGCCGAAGAACTCGACCGACTCCTGGTAGAAGGAGCACTTGGCCTCATGCAGGGTGAGGCCGCTATCCGCTAGCCGCTGCAGCGTGTCTCGCAGATGCCGATGGTGTTCTTCCAGAGTTCGTGAGAACACCAGAATGTCGTCACTTAAATTGATGACTCCCTGGAGACCCGAGAGAGTCTCCCTTATGGCATTTTGGAACACTTCGGCCGCTGACGAGATTCCGAAGCTCAACCGCTTATATCTCCGCAGGCCAACGTGGGTGGAGAAGGTGGTTATGTTGCAGCTATCGGGGTGGAGTTCAAGCTGGTGGTACCCCGCGTTGAGATCCAGTTTCGTGAACCACTGCGCGCCATTGAGGTCGGCCACAATATCGTCCATGGTGGGCGTGAGGTGCCTTTCGCGCTTTACTGCCTTGTTTGGGAGGCGCATGTCCACGCACAACCGGATGGCGCCGGGCTGCTTGGGTTTGGGCGCCACGACCAGGGGGGACACCCACGGGGTCGGACCCGATACCTTCTCAATCACCCCCAAGTCTTCCAATTTTTGCAACTCCTCCTCTACCCGTGGTCGCAGGAGGAATGGTATTCTCCCGTGACGCAGCGCCATGGGCCGGACCGTCGGGTCCACGTGTAGTTTGAACAGCTTCCCGCGTAGGCATCCTAGACCTTGAAACAACATCGGAAAGTCCTTCAGTATCTCTCTTGCATGCAGGTCGTGCACCTGATTCGCGAAGAATACCAGCGCCAGATCTTCGGCGGTGTGGCAGCTCAGCAGGGTGCCTCTCTTGCCTTCCGCCACGTGGAATGTCGTGGCCAGCTTCCGGCCTTCGCTGACGACTTCAACGTCAATCACCCCTCGCAGGGACAGTGGCCGGTCACTGTCATACGTGAAGATTTGGGCTTTGGAGGGTCTCAGGGGTGGGCGTGGCGACAACCTCTCATACTGACAGCTGTCCATGACGTTCACCGACGCCCCCGTGTCGATGAGAGCACTCACCGGGGACCCGGCCACCATGATGTCACACATGGGCGGCGGTCTTCTCCTCGTGCCTTCCCGGCCTACGAACGAAACGAAGAATACTTCCTCTTCTTCCCCCTCTTCATCGAACTCTGGCTTGGAGTTTTCGCGCAGGGCGGCGGATTCCTCCACTGTCAGTTGGTGCACGCGCGCCGCAGCCCCACGCGGGCCGGAAGCACCTCCGCGCCCTCTTCGGCCACCTCTGCAGACCTTCGCAAAGTGGTTCGCTCGACCGCACTTCAGACATGTTTGTCCCATTGCGACGCACCGGCCGCCAGGTGGGTGACCTAGGCCGCAGTTGCCACATGTGCTGCCCTGTGGAGCCCTCGCGGCTCCTCGCTGCTGGTTCGGCCGCTTCTGCAGCGCGTCCACTCTCTCTTCCTTGATCGCTGGCGTTTTCGGGGCAGTCGCTGGCCGATTGAGGGCCGCCTCCATCGCATCCGCCCGAGCATTGGATAGCTCGTGAGACCGGCCTAGGACCAGGATGTTATCTAGGGAGATGCCTGGCTCCCGTAGGATGAGACGCCGCAACGGGACCGACCTGCACCCTTGTATGAGCTGAGCCCGAATCTCTGCCCTCTGGTCTGGCAGCTCACAGGACAGCGAGAGTTTCCGCAGGCGTGCATAGAAGACGTCGATGCTTTCTGTTTCTTCTTGTCGCGCCTGGCGAAGCTTAAACCACTCAAAATCGGGGTTAGTTTGGGGGTCAAAATGGCGGTTCAGGGCCCTTATGGCACCCGCATAGTCGTCGTCGTTCCCCCTGTCCGGTAGAGTTTCGAAGAGGTCGTACAGTTCTTCACCACTGTAGCACATGAGGAGAGATCTCTTGACCGTGTTGTCCGTCTCCCGCACTCCGACAAAGTAGTGCTCCAGCCGTCCGATCCATGAGCGCCACCGCACGGCCGCCGTGGAGGGGTCCGATAATTCGCTGAACGGCGGCAGCGGGGCCACCGCGCTGTGTCCAGGCGCGGCGGCCGCGGGCTGCGCGGCAGCTACCGGCTGAGGCTGTTGCGCCGTGCCACTTCCGCTGGAGGCAGGGGTAGTCATACTCGTCACTCCTCACTGCTCACCTCCCAGACCGTGGCTGCTTGGCTGGTGTCCAGGCGAGACCACCGTTGCACTTCCTCCCTTGAACGGGCCGCTGCAGGCCACCTGCCTGTCGCTGCGCGCAGGCGAGACCTTTTCTTCTGCTGGTGCTGCGTGTGGGCGAGACCTTTCCTTCTGCTGGTGCTGCGCGTAGGCGAGACCTGCTTTACCACTTTTTTTTTTTGATGCTTTATTGTCCACGCTCCCCCGCAGGCACCGCTGAGGACGCCCTCAACCACACGCTGCCTCAGGGCCTTCACCGGCAGAGCCAAAGCCAGCTTCGTCCTCCCAGACGCTCACGCAGCACTCGAGGGCCGATTCCCCCCTCCGAACAGAGCGCTCACCTGCAGATCGCCCGCCTCGAGATCCCCAGCGCGAGGACGCGCTCGGCGAGGTCCGCTTCGTTCCGCCTCCGCGGAGAGCGCCGGGCACCACCAGGCAAGTTCGTAGTGCGCCGGAGGGGCGAGGCGCGGGTAGGCTCCGCCCTCGTCGCCAATGTAGTGTTTAGGGGTGGCACACTGCTATAGGGGAGGCCTAGGGGCATGGGGGGAGATGACGGAAAGCAGGACACAACAGCCAGGGTCACTGTGGTGGGCCAAAGACCACGAGCGGTCTCGCGCCCGTTTATTTATACCTTCGGGCGTGCCCGCCCTCCGGGTGCGTGGGTGCGTGACCAGCGTGCTGGAACGGGCCGGGTGGCTCCGTTACCACAACCAGGTTGCAGCCTGCAGTGCCTGTGCAACTTGAGCCGGGAAGCTGTTCAATCCCCTCTGAAGGCACTGATCTTCTCTCCGCAGCTGTACATGTTAAGTCACAGAAGCAGCGTACTCCGTCTCACCCGTGGCCCTTGCCGCCGTGGGGCCTCCGAGGGCAGACTGTTTGTGTAGTCGCACTGCTAAGCAGTCCCCGCAGATGAAATATCACCCGTCCAGGCATGGGGGAGGCATTGCGTAGGCTACTGAAGTCCCGATGCCGGCTTTATGTGTCAGAGTTTGATGGAAATGCTACATTTTGGGACAGACAATCCTGGAGGTTCAATGCCGTGTGTCCATTTTAGTCACCGGCTTGGCCACGCCCCCAGTTAATGGTGTTTATGTTGCGGAGCATGTAGCATTTTCTAGAGAATCAAACACATGAAATGTACTCCATATTACCTATACTTTTATGCTGTAACTAAAACACCAACCATTTAGTAGACATCTGTGTTAGTTTGTGGTTTATGAGTGTCATAGAGTGATGCTATGTTGTCTGTTTTGTGGTAGTAAAGGAATACACTGCACAACTCTGCAGGTGAAACACCTTTTATGTTTAGAGTGGAAGAGTGGAGAATAAACATCTATCTGAAGCTGCTTGAGTAGATGGGAAAAGTTAAAGGTAATGAGCCATAGGTGAATTGGCACATTAAAGAAAGTAAGTAGTTTGAGATGGTCAATAAGTAAAGAAGTTATGATATGTTAAAGATGTCAAGGTTTCACACATCAGATATGTGATGTGTCCTGTTGTAAACTGAGCAGTAATTGAATCTAGAACGCATACCGAAAGAGAGTAAGGGGTATATCATCAAGGCGGTGCAATAAAATTATCGCCGCTCTTGCGTCTGTTTTCGGCCGAAAAGCGGTGATAATTTTATCGCCTTATCAGCAAGGTCACGCTATCGCGTAAATCCTTGCCTTAGCGCCCTTTCCCTTAACGCCCAGCTTTGCATCTCTAATGAGATGCAAAGTGGGCGTACCTTGCCAAACATACGTGGAGAATGTCGCTAAACGACATTCTCCTATTAAGAAGGAAATCGTTAACCTGCTTAGTGATAATAAAAGAAGCGCCCACCGCGCTTAACTCAGGTTTCTGTACGCCTGTTTTTAATCTGACTTAGCCATGTAATCCAATGGGAGGTGGATTACATGGCTATGTCCACTCTGCCCTATCAGCAAGGTATCGCCTGTCGCAGTGCGATTCTCGCCGGTTTTCCAGCGATAATCACACTGTTTTGTAGCTAACGCTTGGATTTCTATTGCTATCTCCGCAATAGAATCCAGTGATAGCCGGCGATAATTATCCTTGCGCTAAGTGCGCTTAGTGATAATTATCGCCGGTTGTTGCTGATATGCCCCTAAGTCTGTAAGTGAAAATGAAAGCAGTAGCTGTCTGTTGGCCTCCACGGATATGGGACAGCAATATGCTTCTGAAAATGCTTGGGTGGTTCTGCTCAAAGTGGCTGTAGAATTACCCTTGACCTACGTGCTCTAGCAAACGTACAATAATTTTCTTCTGTGCTTTCAAGAGTGTGATCTATATCTATAACTGAATCATTCACATTGTAAGAACAATGTTTTTGTAGTTTACTTTCTGTTTTAGGGGATGGTTGTGTTTTGTTGATGTTTCTGTTTGCTTACTTAAAAATGGAAATATGTTATATCTTATGAGTGTGGGGGTTCTTTCTACATAAAGTCGGGATGCATCACCAGGATCTGCTTACTTGTTACATGCATTAAAGTTCATAGTGTTATGTTCCTTTAAGTTGGTTCTGGATCGCATGCTACTGCATGTGACATATTATGTTTTCATTGGGGTTCTACATTCTATGGGGGAGAGCTTCACTGAAGGATAACAGTTAAGTGGGAAAAGAAGCTGACTACTGGAGAAGTTGGATGTATATTGAATGCGCTGCCAATAAAGGATTCACTTATCAAACACTCAATCCTTGGATATTCATCATTTTAATATTACTGCATCTGGAATCCAAGGTAGTTTGTAACTTGAGATGCATTGGAGTAGTAGGAGGAGGAAACACTAGAGTGTGGGTATAGCAGCTTTCTTCTGCTCAGTGTTTGGGTACTACATGTTACTGAAGTCTGTGTAGCTCTTATTAATGGTCTGTGTCCAAGACATTTGCTAATTCAGTGCTGAGAGTGACATGGAAAAATCTAACTTTGTTCTCGTTATCTAGGATGTCTATATATTATGCTTAATGTGTTATAGAACACGATGTCCAGTACATCTAAGACAAGTGGAAGAGTCTTTCATTTTTACTGAATGTATTTGTTGCTTTTAAAAGAATGTCCTTTAAAAATGTTTATTAGCAAAGTAAAAAGATATAATGGCCTATGTGGAGTTTTAAGGAGAAAAAGTAAGGCAATGTAACCTCATGGTAAACTAGGGGCATATTATAGAGTTTGAAAGTAATGGGGAAGTTATGCAAATTGTGGTAACTCTGTACAACTCTTGAACTGTGTAGCAACCTCTCCAGCCTGGGAGCATGCAAATGAATACACCACACATAGAACTGTGGATTGTACTTCTTTATTCCTCAGCATATAATCACACTCTTCTCTCTGATTAAGTCATAACCGTTAATAAAGACACTTTAACACCTCCCAGAAAGTTACGTATATCCTCTATGAAGTCTGACCAAACCCACAAGGGTCCAAGCACACAAACCATCTCCTCCTTTGTTAACCCCTTCGCTGCTAGACCTTTTCCCCTCCTGTGCTAAGCCTTTTTTGGGCTATTTGGGGTAGTGCGCGCTTAGGCCCCTGTAACTTTTTGACCACATTAGGTATCCACGCCAAATTTGTGTCCTTTTCTTCCAACATCATGGGGATTCTAAAGGTACCCAGGGTTTGTGGATTCTCCTAGATGGTTCCCAGAAATTAGTCAAAATACTGCAAAATGTTTTTTTTTTTGTGAAAAATGGGAAAAACTGGCTGCAAATGAAAGCGTCTAGGTTTTTCTCTGCAAATGGTATAAAAAAGGGTTTGTGGGGCTGAAATCATCATTTCTCCAGCTTTTAGGGAATGACAGATTTTTGTCAGAAATCCAACATTTTTTACACAGTTTTGGCATTTTTCTGGGACATACCCTATTTTTGCTATTTTTTGTGCTTTCAACCTCCTTCCAGTTAATGGTAGAAATGGGAACAAAAGCAGAAATGGATCCTGGAAAGCTATACATCTTTGAAAAGTAGACAAAATTCTGAATTCAGCAAGGGGTCATTTGTGTAGATCCATCAAGGTTTCTTTATAGAAACTAACAGTTAAATATAGGAAAAATTAAAAATTAGTTGAAAAAAGCAGCCTTTTGTGTCAACGTTTTCACCTGTAACTTCTTCTAATTATGTATGACATATCTTTGAAAGCAATGTACCGTTACATCCGCTGGACCTTCCTGGTTGTGGGGATATATAGGACTTGTAGGTTCACCAAGAGCCCAACGAACCCAGAGTAAAAAACTGAGCAGCATTTTGTAATGGTTTTTTATTATGTTCCGGGTATATAGCAATTATTGTGGGAAAATGTATACATGGAAAAATCGGTATGAAAGACACCTATGTATTTCTGAAATGGGAACAAATTACAGAGTTTAGAAACAGTGTATATTTGCACGTTTTCGAAATTGGGAATACTCATACTAGCATGAGAATTATTGGTCATTTTTCAAAATGACTTTTTTTTTACACAATGTCTTTCATTTGGAAGGGAGAAATGCATCAAAAATCAATAGGTAATAACAGTTGCTTTACAAATCTGAACTACTCTAAGTCTCCCGATAAAAATGGTACCTCACTTGTGTGGGTAGGCATAGTGCCCATGACAGGAAGTGGCTCAAAACCTAACGTGAACACACCACATTTTCACAATGAAAATTTACAAATTTTTTGCGAAGAGTCTAGCTGTAGTTTTTGAACCCTAGCTCTGCCGGCACCTCGGGAAACCTAGCAAACCTATACATTTTTGAAAAGTAGACACCCAGGAGAATCCAGGATGGGGTGACTCCCACCATGATCTGTTACCCAGAATCCCTTGCAAACCTAAAAATTGACAAAAAAAACACTTTTTCCCCACATTTCTGTGGTGGAAAGTTCTGGAATCTGCGTGGATCCATAAATTGCCACCCACCCCGTGTTGACCAAAATCTTACGAGAAAAATGGTACCTCACTTGTGCAGGTTGGCCTACTGCCCGCGACAGGAAATTGCACAAAATGCAATGGGGTCACACCTCAATTTCGTAGTGAAAAATGACCCTTTTTTTGGCAAATTGCCTAGCTGTAGTTTTTTAACCCTAGCTCTGCTGGCACCTTGTGAAACCTAGCTAGCCTATACATTTTTGAGAACTAGACACCCAGGGGAATCCAGGATGGGGTGACTTGACTGCCTCCCACCAGGATCTGTTACCCAGAATCCCTTGCAAACCTAAAGAATTGACAAACAAAAAACACATTTCCACCACATTTCTGTGGTGGAAAGTTCTCGAATCTGCGTGGATCAACAAATTTCCACCCACCCCGTGTTATCCAAAGTCCTAGGAGAAAAATGGTACCTCATTTGTGAGGGTCGGCCTAGTGCCCGCGACCGGAAACTGTGCAAAACGCAACGTGGTCACACCTCAATTTTGCAGTGAAAAATGACCCTTTTTTGGCAAAGTGACTAGCTGTAGTTTTTTAACCCTAGCTCTGCCGGCACCTAGGGAAACCTAGCCAACCTATATATTTTTGAAAAGTAGACACCCAGGGGAATCCAGGATGGGGTGACTTGAGTGTCTCCCACCAGGGTCTGTTACCCAGAATCCCCTGTAAACCTAAAGAATTGACCAAAAAAACACATTTTCCCCACATTTCTGTGATGGAAAGTTCTGGAATCTGCGTGGATCCGCAAATTTCCACCCACCCCGCGGTCCCCAAAGTCCTACGAGAAAAATGGTACCTCACTTGTGCGGGTCGGCCTAGTGCCCGGGATAGGAAACGGCACAAAACGCAACGTGGTCACACCTCAATTTTCCAGTGAAAAATGACCCTTTTTTGGCAAAGTGCATAGCTGTAGTATTTGAACCCTAGCTCTGCCGGCACATAGGGAAACCTACCAAACCCATACATTTCTGAAAACTATACACCCGGGGGCTTCCAGGGAGGTATGGCTTGCGTGGATCCACCAACTTTTCCTTACCCAGAATTCCCTGCAACCCTCAATTTTAGCTGAAAAAATCACTTTTTTCACACATTATGGTGTGGGAAAGTTGTGGCATCACCGGGCTCACACAAATTTACCACCACCCAGCGTTCCCCCAGGTCTCCCGGTAAAAATGGTGCCTCACTTATGTGGGAGGCCCAAGTACCCGCGGCAGGCAAGGGCCCAAAACTTAGTGTGGCGACATCAAAATGGCCTATCGCAAAACCACCTGGTTTTGCAAGGGGGGGTCACTTGGGTTTTTGGCCCGGTGCTCGGTGGCCATCTAGGGAAACCTACCAAACCCATACATTTCTGAAAACTAGACACCCGTCGGCTTCCAGTGAGGTATGGCTTGCGTGGATCCCCCAACGTTTCCTCAGTCCTCAGTCTCCTCCTCTAACACAGGCACTTCATCCGCACTAAGAGTATCTTCATCATCCGATGACTCCATATGGAGAGAAAACTCACTGCCAGAATCGTCCCCTTCCTCCTCTCCCTCAGATGCAGAGTCAGTCTCTGAACCATGGTCAGAGGAAGACTCAAACAGCAAACAAACAACCTGCTGAGCAGTAATCCTGCGGCTAGCCATTATACTTACTAAGATAGAAGACTGCACAAACAAGTCAACAACAACCAACAATGTGCAAACCAAGTAAGTATAGAAATGTGTACCTTTATCACAAAGGTCAATGTACTCAAAAACTATTGAATTCAATTACAAGAGACAGCTACACTCACCAGAACCTACTCTGCAGTGACACAGCAAAAACCAACGATATCCAACTAGAAAGAAGAAAAAAACCAAAATTACTCACAAGACAACAAAATACACATCGAGCACAAATGCAAACAGTTTTTGACACTCAAAAACCAAACATACTGCTATTATTACACCATTTGCAAAAACAAATTCAAGCAGAAAAAAGACTCTTACCAAACTACACAAACAGCAGAACCACCAGTAACAAAACCGCAAACTGGAAAGAGCAAAAGCCTTCACCTAGAACAAAAAAGTAAAATAAAAAGACATTACAATTGCAATTCCCAAAAAATATAACAATAAACATTATAACATGCTATGTTACTACCCAAATGGTCAATCGGGTTGTGTGCCAGGTGGGGCAGAAAACAGCAGGAAAAAAACCAGGCTAATCTGTCCCGGGGCGGGGGGGCCAAATACATATTATAAAAAATTGCCCGCTGGAAGCGACCCTTGCCCAAGGGGTCACTTCCATTTTTATTTAAACTAATTCCCTGGTGTCTAGTGGGCTTTTTTCTGCCCCCCCTGGGACCAGAAACAGCTATGACAAAAGACCGATCTGCCCCCAGGGGGGGCAGAAAAGTCTTGATAAATAATTGGGCCCCCAGGAAGCGACCCTTGCCCAAGGGGTCGCTTCCTATACTAAAAAAATAACATCCCTGGTGTCTAGTGGGCTTTTCTGCCCCCCCCTGGGAGCAGAAACGGCTACATAATCGACCGATCTGCCCCCAGGGGGGGCAGAAAAGTCTTAATATTAAATTTGCCCCCCAGGAAGCGACCCTTGCCCAAGGGGTCGCTTCCTTACTGCTAAAAAGACATCCCTGTTGTCTAGTGGGCTTTTCTGCCCCCCCTGGGAGCAGAAACGGCTACACACACGACCGATCTGCCCCCAGGGGGGGCAGAAAAGTCTTAAAATTACTTTTAGCCCCCAGGAAGCGACCCTTGCCCAAGGGGTAGCTTCCTAACGATACAAAAGACATCCCTGGTGTCTAGTGGGGCATCCCTGCTCCACGATCGCAAGGCTGTGCGCGATCGTGAAGCAGGAATGCCCAGCATTGAGACATCAGGGGAGAGGAAATACTCTTTCCTCTCCCCCGATGCCTCAATACTTACAAAAATCACCCCCGCGGCCCCACCGGAGAACAAAACTTACCTGCTCCTGCTGGGACGCCTGGAAGCAAATGGCTTCCAGGCGTCCCAGCGCTTCCTGATGACATCAGCGCGCGCTGTGCGCGCTGACGTCATGGGGAAGCGTGGGGGGGCTCGGGGGTGGCAGCGGAAACTCTTCCGCTGCCAACCCCCCACCTGGTGACAAAATCGAGCCCCCAGGGGGGGAGCGCCAGCGCTTCCCCCAGGGGCTGTGCTTATGACGGAGCGGTTCCGACATAAGCACAGCCCAACCGATGCTCATGACGGAACCGCTCCGTCATGAGCATCGAAGGGGTTAAATAAAAAATACAAACAACAGTTTCATGACATTTCTTCGATGAGTTGTCGTGGGGCACTCGCACTAGTCGGCCAAATCGAGTAGAATGAAGTGGTGGAGATTAATTCTGCTCATGCACCAATAGCACAGGTTCTGTTGCTTGATCTGGACTGTCAAGTGGTTCGCCTCATTTGTAGGTGTAGGAGCTGATGATCGCTGAGGTAGTTGCCTAAAATATGACTAGTCCAGCGTGGTGGACTGTCCAGGACAATATGCAGTCACCATGTGTCCTCTGCGTGTCACAACTCTCAGAGGATTAACCAGAAATGTAGTGTCTGTTTCCACTTTTGCTTTTGCTTGACCAGAACTAAGTCACTTTCAGTGAAGACTGTCGCTTGGGCTCTCTGACTGGCATACTTCTTCATTTTGCACTTTCGAGAAGTGACGGTGACAGGAACTTTGTCAGCACTCAAGGATCGGTCGACGGTCCACTCTGGAAGCTTGGTTCCGATGGCTCTCCCAAATAGCAAGATGGCTAGACTCTTCCTCATAGTAGAGTGGGGAGTTTGACCAATAAGCATGAAGGGCTTGATGCAGGGCTTACTTTAAATCCTACTCCTCTATAGATGCTCACTGAATTACTCTTTTGAGTTTACCCCTAAATCGTTCCACAACACCATTTGCTTGGGGCCACAAAGGTGTAGTCTTTTATTACCTTGGGAGTAGTGTGTGTAGCGGGGCTATGCGGAGGGCCACAGAGTTGGAAACAAACTCCGTGGAACTCCGTTGAGCTCCGCTACACCGCCAGCCTCCACCCCCCCCCCCATTAATGATATAAGTTAAAAGTAATTTTTAAAAAGTTAAAAACACTTACCTGTTTACCGCGGCGTACCCGGGCTGCCCTCCTCCTCTTCCTCGCTGCATACGGGTACTGCTTGATAGAAGTGCGCATGCGCCGGCGTATGTGCACTTCTATCAAGCAGTACCCGTATGGCGAAGAAGAGGAGGAGGGCAGCCCGGGGACGCCGCGGTAAACAGGTAAGTGTTTTTAACTTTTTAAAAATTACTTTCAACTTATATCTTGATAGGGGGGAGGAGGCGGGCAGCGGGCCAACTCTGCTGCGCAGTGTGCGGGGATTTGCCTACTCCGTGGTCTTCACGGAATGCGGAGTAGGCAAATCTCTGCAGACTCTGCGGGTGGAGTGGAGCTCTCCACCCACCCCAAGTCTTTTGATGCTTGATATTAATTCTGATTAGGAACTCTATGAATCCCTTGTTGTTGAATGGCAGACCATTGTCAGATTTGAGAATGGCAGGGATACCCACGTTACAAACATGTTGTCCAGCCGCTCAATGATCTTGTCATGGTTTGTTGATGATAACTCCTCTACCAAAGGAAAACATTAATACTCATCAGTGCCTACCATAAGATGAGGTCTGCTTCCTTCGGGGCCCAAAGAAATCAACTGCATTCCTTTCCCAAGCCTTTGTAGGAAGATCAGACATGGTCAGTGGATGTTGCATCACTTTGAGGGATAGACAGTTGCAAAGATGACACTCTTATTTACCCTCTCAACTTCTTCATCTAAGCGACAGAACCACACTCATCTCGTGGGGGGGGTCTTTTGGTAGCCACAGTGCCACGATATCCTTCATGGGCTAGTTCAATTACCTGTTGTCTTCAGCACTCAGGTATGCCAATTCTTGAGCCTCTCAATACCACACCCTCCTTGGTCACAGACAGTTCATCATGTACATTTTTGAATTTTTGAAATTCAACATTGTCAACAAGAGGTCGAATACTCCTCCAAGATTGAGTTAGAATGATGTCTTTGATGATAAGCATGTTCTTGTCAGCACATTAGTGGGCTCAATAATCTTTTGATTGATAAGGCCTCTGGTGTACTGGACTTCACAATGAAGTTGATGTTCTCCCCATCTGTTTTGGATGTCTAACTATGACACTGTAGTGGTACTCATGTAAAATAATCAGCAGGGTTTTGGTCTTTACCCGGCTTGTGTACAATGGCATAATCATGCGAGGGTGCATCTTGGTATTCGGATTTCTGAAGATGGTGAGTAGTGCTTGCTGGTCTGTTAAGATAGTGAAACACATTCCATACAGAAACACATGAAAATGTTTGTAGGCCCATACTACAGCCAGACTCTCCTTCTTCGGCTGAGAAAAGGCACGTTCTGTGGCAGAAAGGGAACCTGTCTGGCATAGAACGTGCCCTCTCACAGCCGGCACAAGTGGCATAGGACACAATATGCATCTGAGCCTTCAGGTGACCAGTATGTTGAGGAAGGATTGCCCCCAACCCCACTGGACTCACATCCACTGTGATCTCAATCTCTAGTTGGGAGTCAAAGTAGGGCATCTCAGTCGCATTCTCAATTGCATGTTTTATTATTTTGACACTTGATCACATTCAACAAACCATTGAATCGTGACATTTCATTCTGTCAACTCTCTCAATGGAGTACTCATAGTAGCAAAATCATGAATGTACCTTGAGCAATAATTGGCCATGCCTAATATGGATCACAACATGGTGACATCTTGCGGGGGCAAGTAACTGACAGTGCTTTCACCGAGCTGGCGCGGACGAAGGTTAGGAACTGAGGCATTCTACATCGCGGACTGCCAACACTGCACTATTCAGTGTTATTGTTCAGCGCCTTCTCGCTGGAACCGGACGCCCTTAACATCAGGGCGTAACTATCTTAGATTTTAAAGTAACCACTTATTAGGGTGCTGTATCAGTGGTAAGTATTAGTTGCTACCACTACCAATAAGTGTGTGAACTTTTTGGTCCTGAAGAATTGCGGCCAATTTGACCGATGCAAGAAACATGTTGACCACTATTCACTAGAGCGTAATTCAGACACCCTCACTGGAAGATTACGCATGTTATTGTTTTTAATTAAGAATGGGACCTCTCTCATTAAAATTTGTTATTTAGGATCTCCACTACTTACTTTTAACACACTTAGTCTCACACGCACTTCACTATAGGGCCCTCACTTGCACTCACCAACCGGCAACGAATGGAATAAAGATCTCCACTAAAAGGCGCCTCTAAGGTCGCCGATCGGGGATTGCAGCGCCGCCCCGATTCGGAGCAGACCTTATGATGAAACATGACATCTGGGCCACCTGCTGACGATATATGACAGCTAGTTTGCTGGATGTGTGAGGGTCTCTTTCCTGAAGGAGGAATCTCCTCCTGACTCATACATTTCCATAAGCTTTGACAGCCTTTTTAGGAACAGCATACCTTTGTATTTTTAGATTGATGCCTGGCCTAAGTATGCTGGACCTGTCTTAAATAGCCCCCTGTTCCTCCTCGTTATATATAGTGCTTTCACTTTATCATGGTCAAGAATTATTCACCCATCAGAAAATATGTGTCAAAAGAATTAGAGTTTGGTCTTGTGAAACTCACCGTTTGCTGCATTCAGTTTGAGACCAGCATCAGCAAGTAATTGGCTCCTTTTGCATTGCTCCAAATGCCAGTATGTCCTCACTTCAGCTAAGACCATTTGTGACAGTGAAGAACCAGGGCCTTATGGGCCTGGCGGCGCAGGGCACGCCTTAATCTCCTGAGTTCACCTGCTTTGTCACTTGGGCGACCTTTGACCCTGTCACCAGGCAGGTCGCTCCCCCCATCCGCCACGCAGCCCCCTATGGGTTGACCCTCCGTTGCCACTTTTGCCGCCTGACTGCTCGCTCCCTTTTTTATTCTGTACCCCTGTGTTTTGCTTTCTGTACCCCTGTGCTCTGTTGTCCCTCTCCTGTCGTCCTTTCCTGCCGTTTTTTCCCCGGATTTTCCCTGGGTTTTCCCCCGCCGCTGAGCCCCTGCGGCACGCCCCCTTCACTCCCATTGGCCGCCCCGCTCCCACCTCCCAGCTGCTCCTCCCTCCCTCTGCCCTCATATGGAGGCCGCGAAGCGGTGGTAGAGAGCAACCTTTGACCCTGCCACCAGGCAGGTCGCTCCCCCCATCCGCCACGCAGCCCCCTGTGGGTTGAACCTCCGTTGCCACTTGCCGCCTGACTGCTCGCTCCCTTTTTTATTCTGTACCCCTGCGCTTGGCTTTCTGTGCCACTTTGTATTTTTCATTCTGTGCCCCTGTGTTTTGCTTTCTGTACCCCTGTGCTCTGTTGTCCCTCTTCCGCCGTCCTTTCCCGCCGTTTTTTCCCCGGGTTTCCCCCCGCCGCTGAGCCCCTGCGGCCCCTCCCCCTTGACTCCCATTGGCCGCCCCGCTCCCACCTCCCAGCTGCTCCTCCCTCCCTCTGCCCTCATATGGAGGCCGCGAAGCAGTGGTAGAGAGCGACCTTTGACCCTGTCACCAGGCAGGTCTCTCCCCCCATCCGCCACGCAGTCCCCTGTGGGTTGAACCTCCGTTGCCGCTTTTGCCGCCTGACTGCTCGCTCCCTTTTTTATTCTGTACCCCTGCGCTTGGCTTTCTGTGCCACTTTGTTTTTTTCATTCTGTGCCCCTGTGTTTTGCTTTCTGTACCCCTGTGCTCTGTTGTCCCTCTCCCGCCGTCCTTTCCCGCTGTTTTTTCCCCGGATTTTCCCCGGGTTTTCCCCCGCCGCTGAGCCCCTGCGGCCCCGCCCCCTTCACTCCCATTGGCCGCCCCGCTCCCACCTCCCAGCTGCTCCTCCCTCCCTCTGTCCTCATATGGAGGCCGCGAAGCGGCCGCGCAGCGGCCAAGCGCAGTGGGCGTGCCGCTGGCGTGCCGCTGGCGTGCCGAAGGCACGCCTAAGGCAAGCCCGTCTGCGCCCGTCCGCGCCTGGACCGCACCTAGCACCAGAACCCCTGGTCCCCGCACCCCCCGCAACGCCAGACTGCACTATGACGCAAGCACCCTCCACGCACTCACTCCAGATGAGACCACCCCTGCTACCGGGCCACCCTGAAATGCACCCAGGGGCCTTTCACCTACCGGAACTGCAGATTCACCAGCATCCAACCCTCCACACCACCAGCCAGAGAACCCAACCACCTCCGCTGCATCCTCCTCAACACCCGCTCCGCTCGCAAGCACGCCATCGAACTCTGGGACCTCCTACACTCCACCGCCCCCGACGTCGCCTTCCTGACGGACACCTGGCTGAACGCCACCTCAGCACCAGACATCGCCATAGCCATCCCACAGAGCTTCAAGATCTCCCGCAGAGACCGCACCAACAGAGTGGGAGGAGGAATCGCCATCATCCACAAAGACGCCATCAAAATCTCAACGAACACCGATGACACCCTCACCACCGCCGAGCATATGCACTTCCAGATCCACACCGACCCCAACACCACCCTCAGAGGAACTCTCATCTACAGACCTCCCGGACCCTGCCCACAGTTCAGTGACACCATCGCCGACCTCATCAGCACCCACGCCCTCGCTTCCATGGACTACATCCTCCTCGGGGACCTGAACTTCCACCTCGAGAACACCAACGACGCCAACTCCACCGCCCTGATCGACAACCTCGCCAACCTCGGACTCAAACAGCTCGTAACGACACCTACCCACGCCGCTTGACACACGCTCGACCCCATCTTCTCCGCAAGCCCCCACGTCTCCTTCAACCACACCACCGAACCACACTGGACCGACCACAGATGCGTCCACTTCACCTTCAGGAAACCCACTACACACCACCGCACCCAACAGCTACCATGCCGCTGCTGGGGCAAGGTCACCGAGGACCAACTGACTACCGCCCTCGCCCTGAGACCACCCACCAACCCCACTGACCCAGACACCGCCGCGACCAACCTCAAACAGTGGATCAACGACTTCGCCAACACCCTCGCCCTCTCAAGACCTCTACAACCAACCACACCAACAAGAAAGCCGCCTGGTTCACCGAGGACCTCCGGATCTCCAAACACACCTGAAGCTGGAGAAGAAATGGCTCCATGACCGAACATCAGACAACCACACAGCCCTCAAGAGCGCCACCCGCAGACACCACCAACTCATCAGGACCGCCAAGAAGACTGCCTCCAAGGACCACCTACACAACAATGCACACAACACCAAAGAGCTCTTCAGCATCGTGAAAGAACTCTCCAACCCCAGCTCCAACACCAACGACATCCCGCCATCTCAAGACCTGTGCGACTCCCTGGCCACCTTCTTCCACCGCAAGATCACCAACATTCATGACAGCTTCAACTCTGACCCCCCTGCACCCACCACTGAGTGCACCACCCCTGCGACTACCACTCGCACCAGTCGCCTGACCATCTGGTCCAGCGTCAGCGACGAAGACACCATCAAAACCGTGAACTCCATCCACTCCGGATCCCCATCGGACCCCTGCCCTCACCACGTCTTCAACAAAGCCAGCGCAGCCATCGCGCCCCACCTCTGGAAAACAATCAACTGTTCCTTCGAGACAGCAACCTTCCCAGAAAGCTGGAAGCACGCCGAGATCAACGCCCTTCTGAAGAAGCCCAAGGCGGACCCCAAGGACCTCAAGAACTTCCGGCCCATCTCCCTGCTCCCTTTCCCAGCAAAAGTGACCGAGAAGATTGTCAATAAACAGCTGACCCGCTACCTCGAAGTTAACAGCATCCTGGACCCTTCCCAATCCGGTTTTTGCAGCAACCACAGCACCGAGACCGCCCTCATCGCCGCCACTGACGACATCCGGACCCTGATGGACAAAGGAGAAACAGCCGCCTTCATCCTCCTGGACCTATCAGCAGCCTTTGACACGGTCTGCCACCGCACCCTATCAGCACGCCTCCATGACGCCGGTATCCAAGAGAAGGCCCCGGCCTGGACCACATCCTTCCTCTCCGGCAGAACCCAGAGCGTCCGCCTCCCACCCTTCCGCTCCAAAACCACCAAGATCATCTGCGGCGTCCCACAGGGATCCTCCCTCAGCCCGACGCTGTTCAATATCTACATGGCCCCCCTCGCCCATGTCGCATGACAACACAACCTCAACATCATCTCCTACGCTGACGACACCCAGCTGATCATATCCCTCACCGAAGATCCCCACACCGCCAAAGCTAACCTCCACAGAGGAATGAAGGCCGTAGCCGACTGGATGAAGGACAGCAGACTGAAGCTGAACTCAGACAAGACAGAGGTCCTCATTCTCGGATCCACCCCATCAGCCTGGAATGACTCTTGGTGGCCCACGTCACTAGGCACAGCCCCGGAACCCACGGACCACGCACGCAACCTGGGGGTCATCCTCGACTCCACTCTCTCCATGACCAGGCAAGTCAACGCCGTCTCCGCGTCCTGCTTCAACACCCTCCGTATGCTCCACAGGATCTTCAAATGGATCCCCCTCGACACGAGAAAAACCGTTACCCAGGCCCTCATCACCAACAGACTCGACTACTGGAACGCCCTCTACTCAGGAACTACAAACAAGCTCCTAAGACGACTCCAACGCATCCAGAACGCCTCGGCCCGACTCATCCTCGACACCCCCCGCCGCAGCCACATCACACTCCACCTGAGAGGCCTGCACTGGCTCCCCGTCAACAAAAGGATCACCTTCAAGCTCCTGATCCACGCACACAAAGCACTGCACAACACCGGACCCACCTACCTCAACAACCGACTCAGCTTCCACAACCCCACCCGAAGCCTCCGCTCAGCCAACCTCGCCCTCGCCACAGTCCCCCGCATCCGAAAAACCACCGCCGGCAGCAGATCCTTCTCCTACCTCGCCGCCAAGACCTGGAACACTCTCCCCACCATCCTACGACAGACCCAGGACCTGCTGGCCTTCAGAAGACTCCTCAAGACCTGGCTCTTCGACCAGTAGCACTCCTCCCCTCCCCAGCGCCTTGAGACCCTCTCGGGTATGTAGCGCACTTTACAAATGCAGTGATTGATTGATTGATTTATTTGTTGAACAGAGACACAGGACATTCTGTTGAGCGTAGAAGATCAGGTTTATTAGCTGCAGCTAAGTACAGTTGACCCAGAAGTACACTCAGTATGTTCTTAGGAGACTGCCACTTTACTCCGTGGCGCACAATCTTTTATAGCACATAGATTCACCAAGCACACTCCCAATGCATACATGGTTATCCAATGAGAAGAGTTTGAAAACAAGATATAACCAATGAGAAAAGTTTGAAAACAAGATATCAAGTAACCCAAATAAACCTCTCTTCCAACTGTTTTTGTCACCCCTCCCCACAAGTTAATCAGTGGTAGTGTCTACAACTCAACTTGCAGGTGGCAGGACATATTTGTATGCTTTGGAGGACAGTTGTGAAATGAGAGAATACAAGTAGAGAATAGCGAAGGCCAGGAGATAAGATAAAATCAGGAAAGAATGGTGTGAACCGACAGACAGTTGAGACAGGGTTTAGTCAAGCCAGACGAGGATTAGTGGACTCAGCCAGTCCCTGACATCAGTCTCGTAAACAGAGGCAGAAGGTTATTTGACACGTCACAGTAAGATCAGCAGAAAAACTTCGTTCATTGTGCTGCCTGAGTGAGGGCAACACAAAATGGCGGTGGAACACAAAAAATGGTGGCTGAATACAAGCGAGATCGAAAATCGATATTCCTCAGACCCTCCTTTTGCCATAACTCAGGCAAAACACACAGATTCACGTTAATCTGAATCAATGTCAATAGCCATGAGGTTGTTAAACTGTTGCTGCAACATCATTTTAATGTTCTCTGTTTTCTGTGACTCAGGTCTTGGGACACACAGAGTGGCACAAAGACCGCAGATGGCGGGGCCACACTGCATACAGAGAATACAGGAAAAAATGATGGCCAAAACCACTCCAAGGAAGATTAGTACCTTCCATTCCCATTTAGATAGTAATCCCCAAAACCATCCTAATAAAGACCAATCTCCTTCGTCTTGATGAATCGATTCGGAGATCATGTGTAATTTGGAGATGGCTTGGTATACCGTAGGGGCGTCGTCAGGTATATAAATACAACAGCTAGATCCGATCAATTTACAGACTCCACCACGATCTGCAAGAATAACATCTAGTGCAATCCGGTTCTGCAAAGTCATGAGACGATCCGCCTGAAGTTCAGCTGTGAGATTACTCAAGGCTCCCACAGTGACATCTATGGTAGTCTCAACAACACGAACCAGCTGTCTCATGTTTCTGCTGTTGGCCATTGGGCCCCAAAAGGAAGAAATCCTTTGAGGAAATCACTTCCCTCTTGTCCTGCCCTGTCTTTAGAATCAATAATCCCTCTGCCATATCTGTTTCTATGATGGCCTGAAGGAGCAGTGTATGTAGGAGGGAGAAGAAAAGCTATATAGCATGTTCCTGAAAAATCCGTTGGTAGCCACGTGTAAGCTCTATCGTGGCAGACAAAATATGTGCCCTGGGATGGCACTAACGGTGGTGAATTCTGAGACGTGTAGATGTATGTATGGGAACAAAAGCTTTTTCTTTGTCCAGTGTCAGTAGTCTGGCCATTCATTTGTAAACAGAAATTACCTTGTTGAGGGACAGTACAAATTGGTGGAGATTTTCCCTGTTTAGTTTTATCTGTAAGGCTAGTAATGTAACGAGTCACGTTCCTATTAGTATATGTTTGTCTCTCGTCAACAGGAACCTTATTATTCTCCACAATTTTAGTCATAGCCACCATTCCCTTTATCAGAGAATTATGACTTAAATCTGGCTTACTACCATAGGAACCAACTGGACGTCTAAATCGGCTCTGATATGCATTTGAAAATATTACAAAATAGGCCCAAGTGGAACCTTCATAAGAAAATGGAAGGACTAAATATGGCATCCCTTTATCTGTGGTATGAGTCATAAGTCCACACACCCAACAGTCGGTTGTGTTGACTACCAATTGGTGTTGGTGCAACAATTGGATAAATTAAATATTCTGTTATCCTGATTAATTCATGTTGGGGAAGTGTATATAATTGATGTGGGGAGATAGTAGAATGAAGAGGCAAGGAGATAGAATTAGGGACAACTTTTTGCTGCATAGCATGAATAACCCAACCTACACAAGCCAATAAGATACGCAAAAATATAGAAACACACAATGTTACGCCACATCGACTGTACATTATTTTACAATATTTCTTTCTCATCTCTTCCTTATTATCCATCTGTCCTAATTTAACATCCATCCTCTAAAATTGCTGCTCACGGCAATCTTCCTTACTCACTTGGCTGTGATTATTAGCCGTCCTATGACACTGCAAGTCCTGGGGGCCTAGCCACTATACAGGTCACAAACCAAGACTCCTACCGTGACCCTGCAACCTGGACAGATGATAAATGTAGCAGAAGAGATGGAAATCCCAGGTGTCCTTGACCAATCTAGGTCTTAAATTGTATCTAGTCCTTGTTGGCACAGTTTGGTCTTGAAATAGGGTCTGTGGCTCTGTAGTGTTTAATCAGAGATGGGAAGGTACGGCTTCTTGTAGAATGTCGTCATCTTCTTTCTCCGATCGAGTTCCATCCGGGTGTGCACTACTGAAAGGTATGAATCGGGGGACTTTTTCTCCTTCAGAATCACCTATACCCTTACGAACCCACTGATCAAAAGGCGAGGGCAAGGGCACTTTCTGCCAGTGCACGCCATGGATCCAGTTCTTTTTCCCTTCGACTTTTACTGCTGTGCGAGTTGTCAGAAGGACTTGTCGAGGCGCCTTCCAGCGAGGTTCCAAATTCTTTGTCCTCTGAAAATTTTTCACACAGACCCAGTCTCCAGGTTGGATAGAATGACCTGGGTCTGTGGAGGCTTCTGGTAAAGCGTGTTGAACCTGTTGGTGAAGAACACGTAATTTAGTGGTGAGGTCATGTAAATAGTCAATCAGCATTGGATACTGTATATCAGAATACTTTCTAGGGCGAGGGACTCCCCATACATTAGCTGGGCGCCCGAAAACAATCTCGTATGGGCTGAGTCCCAAACGAGAATGTACAGCTGTTCTAGTGGACAGGAGAGCCAAAGGTAAAGCATCGGGCCAATTAAGACCTGTGCTGGCTTGTACTTTTGCAAGCTTAAGTTTGAGAGTGCCGTTATAGCACTCTACCAAACCCGCGGACTGAGGATGATTTGCCGCATGCAACTTCTGCCTTATACCAAAACCGGTACACACCTTTTGCATAATTTGGCCTACAAATTCACTTCCATTGTCACTCCAGACAATGCGCGGCAAACCAAACCTAGGGAAGAACTCTTTTAGAAGAACCTTGGCAGTGGACAAAGCAGTGTTATCTTTCAGGGGGTAAGCCTCTATCCATCTGGAAAAGGCACATACCACTACCAGAACATATTTAAGATTTTTACATCGATCCATATGAATGTAGTCGATTTGCAACACCTCAAAAGGATATGTTGGGGGAGCAAAATGACCTGCCGGAGTTGGGGTTCCCTTTCCCGGATTGTACATCAAGCAAATGATACAATGCTTCACCACATTATCTGCACATTTTGGAATCCATTCGTTCAGCCACACTGGAGCCAGAAGTTTACATATTCCTTTTGCACTGATGTGGGCTGGACCATGCGCCATAGTAACTACAGGCAGTACGTAGGCGTCTGGTAAAAGCCAACGCTGGTGTTCTGACAATTCTATCCAACATCCTGTTGCGTCTAACATTACTGTACTCTCTTTCCACTTTCTCAACTCTTTCTCTGTAGCATCTCCTTGAATCGATCTCACACTTTCTATTGTGTCCTCACACATCCCTCTTTCCCTGACCCAATTCGGAGGGCCCGCAACATGCATGCGACTTGTAGCATCTCTGGCTGTCCTTTTTGCTACCTCATCCGCAAAAGCATTTCCGTGACCAACATCATCAGTAATCTTCTTATGCGCACTACATTTCACAATTGCTATCTGGGTAGGCAAAACAAGTGACTCAAGAAGATCAGTTACCAATTGACCATGCTGAATTTTAGTACCGTGGGAGGTAAGGAATTCTCTTTCCTTCCACAAACGACCGAAGCTATGTGCCACACCGAACGCATACTGGCTGACGGTATACACATTCACTCTCTTTCCTTTAGATAACACACACGCTCTGGTAAAAGCTATCAGTTCAGCTGCCTGAGCTGAATTATGTCTGATGCGTGCTGTCTCCACGATTGTATACAAGGTGGTAACAGCATAAGCTGAAGTTGTCTCACCATTTGGGAGTTTGAAACAAGACCCATCCACCCATAGGATTCCATCTGGATCCACTAACGGCGTATCTTTCAAATCAATCCTGCCTTTTGTCTCCTCCTCAGTATGGAGAAAACAATCATGTTGTTTCTGAATATCTTTCTCTTCTGGAAGAGGTAACAGTGTGGCTGGATTTAAAATATTACATCGTTTGATGTGCACATGACTAGCCAAGAGCGTCAGCTCATATCCAGACCATCGAGCACTTGTAAGATGTTGTATTTTCGTCCTATTTAGCAAGGTATCCACTGCATGTGGTACCATAACAATGAGAGTATTATCTAGCACCACTCCAGCAGACTGACGAATAGAAATCGCTGCTGCTGCTGTAGCTTTAAGACAACTAGGCAATGCCTTGGCTACTGGGTCTAACGTAGCTGAAAAATAGGCACATGGTCGCTGTTTGTCTCCAAATCGTTGTGTTAAGACTGACAACGCACAACCCTCTCTTTTCATGGACATAGAGCATGAAGGGCTTACTGTAATCTGGAGTACCCAACACAGGAGCAGAACACAGAGCAGTACGTAAATCAGAAAAACTCTTCTGACATTCGTCAGTCCAAGGAAGGGGTTGGGGTGTGTCTTTCAAAGTGAGTGCTAACAAAGGTTTGGCCAACAAAGAAAAATTCGGTATCCACTGTCTACAATAAGAAGTGATGCCCAGAAAGGCGCGCACCTCTCTTTGTGTAGATGGCACAGACATTTGCGCAATTGCTTGAATTCGTTCTGGGGTTAATCGCCTTCCCTCCTTTGATAAGAGATGACCCAAATAGGTAACCTCTCGACGGACATATTGTAGTTTAGAAGGCGAAACCTTATGATTAAGATCAGACAAGTCACATTCTTGCAGACATCCTCTGAATCAGCAGCAATCAACAAATCATCCATATATTGAATAAGAGTAGCACCTGGGGGCAAAGGAAAAACATTGAGCTGACATTTCAGATCTTGACTATAAATGGAGGGGCTTTCACAATAGCCTTGGGGTGCGCGCTTGAACCGTAAACTTCGGCCTCCTAGAGAGAAACCAAAAATATCCCTACTCTCTTTGGCAATGGCAATGCTGAAGAAAGCATCTTTCAGATCAATAACAGAAAACCAAGCCGCTGAGGCAGGTATCATAGTTAACAGGGCTAGTGATATCTGGAACAACAGGAAACTGTGGTACAACAATTTTATTGACCTCCCGAAGATCAATCACAAAACGATAAACAGAAGGCTTAGAAGGATCAGTGCGTTTAAGAACAGGAAGAATAGGACTATTACATACATTTCCTCTCGTTTCCTCAATCACACCCTTCTGAACCAAATCATAAATGATATCCAAAAGCGCTCTTTCACCTTCATTGGAAATTCTGTATTGAGGAATGCGTGGCAATTTAGCATTGGGCTTGAGAGTAACAACATAAGGCGGGATCTCAAGACAACCAACATCATTTGGACCCATAGCCCAGAGCGTTGCAGGAAGAGAGAGCAATTCAGGTGGGAATTGATCTTTAGACAAATACATTGAAGAAGTCAATTTCTGCCCTAAAGTAAGATGCACAACAGAAGGAGAACAATATATCGTTGCATGCATTCTTTTCAATAGATCCAAACTCAACAAATTCTCGCCGCAACCAGTCGTTAAAAGAAGAGGAGCTTCCATATCATAAGGGCCAATTGAAATAGGCAAAGGACAGGAGACCGGGTTACGAACTGGGGTGCCAGAAAATCCTACCGATACATTTGTTAAGCCAGACAAAGGTGCCCCAGGGAGTTTAGAGTAAATAATAGAACTTCTCATCGGACCAGTATCTAAAAGAAATGGCTCTGAAACATCCATTGCAGTGACATTGACATAAGGCCCATCCTGATTTACTGGAATTGATACAACTCCCTCACTTTGTCTATGGCTGTCCTAGTTAGCGTGAAGGCTTTCATTTTCCCCTTCAACATGATAATCATCATTGTAATACTGTGTAGACTGAGTATTCTGCTGATCGAAGTAGTTCATAGAATTTGGAGGGAGTAAGGAACGCTGTTCTTGAGGCATCACACCTCGACGTCTACCCCTGTATATTATCTGGAAACCACCACGGCCTCTTGGAGCAGATAGTTCTCCCTTACGTTGCAATAAAACCGGGCAGCTATTCTTAAAATGACCTTCCTCTCTACAATAGGCACATTGGTTAGGACCTAATAAAGGTCGCGAAATAAAGGGCTCAGGCTTTTGTTACACTCTCCGAAACTCTGGAGGCTGTTGAAACTGGCACTGAGTATAACGAGGAGGATAAGCTTGTTGCAGAAGAACCTTTGTTTTTAATTCTTTCGTCTTCTTCTCTTGCTTATCTTTCTCCTCTTTATCCCTGTTCTCATAATATTGAGCAGTAGCCAATATCTGGGCAGAAGAAGAAACAGCCCATGAACTGTGATCAATAAACGTCTCCTCAAAACGAGTGAAGAAATCAGAGACACTCTCATCTTTCTTCTGCTTACACGCAGCTAATTTATCCCAATTAACTCGCAAGGCGGCCATCATCGTTTTCATTAAAGTAATAATCCTACCAGGGAGTTCTGTAATCAAAGCATCAGGCTTAGCACCACTCACTTGGGCTGCATCCGCGGCAGTTATAGCATCCCATTTGCCACCCAATGCTTGGGCATGATCCTCTCTATGAATCTGAGCCCATAATGCTTGTGGGACTACATTTCCCATCAACATATCAATATCGGCTAAATTCATAATACAGGCATCAACAGTCTGGGACAACTTATAATAGCCAGCAGGGTTTTTACGGGGATCCGGTAGAGACTGTTTAAGAGCCAAAACTTCAGATCTCTTCCAGGGGACATGTACCCATATACGCTGGAAGTGCGCGGAAACAGCTGGATTAGCACCTGCTTGTGCAACCGCTTCTCTCCACACTGGAAGAACCTCTCTCATTTGGATGTCAGCCTAACAGCAGGATCGGAATCAAAAAAAGTCTGTGAGGAAAATAAGGACCTAAAAGTGACAAGTGTCCTTACGGCATCCTCAACCTTAGAACCCACAATGAGTCCCTTATCGAAATTAGCCTGAACATCTAACAAACCCTGAGGAAGTAAACCCAAATCCATATCCTCCCATTCTTTAGCGAGAGTGTCACACATAACTTTAAATACATATCTCTGCGTGGGCGCCTCCCACTGATGAAAGGTGGTCATGATATCTTTCACACTATACTGGGGACCCTTCTCGATCCATTTGCGAGCGAGAGAGTCCAATACCACCCGTTCGTCGGAACCTGGGAGTTGACTACGAGACTGTCTTCAAGAAAAAAACAGAGACATATTCAAAGTCTCAAAGAAAGGAGACAGAAACCCAGAGACAGTATCTGTGATTCGTTTGAATTAGACATAAGAACAGGGGACAAGGTATTAGGTGAACTAACAGAAGAATTAACAGTTATAAGGGGAGCCGAAGGCAAAGGAGATTGATGTTCAGGAAACGGAGGCAAAGAAGTCGGTGGTGGAAGAGGTGGGGGTGGCACTACTGGAAGGGGCAAATGCGGAAGAGCCGGAGCAGGTGGAGGCGCAACTAATGGCTGAACTGGTTGTAACAATGGGGGTGCATTAGCACCTTGTACATAGGGAGGAGGCAATCTCAATAAGTGAGGCATCAAAGGGTCTTCCTCTGGATCCTTACTTTTATCAGAAGGGGAAATAGGCAACACCGGATAGCATTTATCTATCGCCATACTATGCTGTCTCTCTGAAATTTCCATTTCATGATTAATCTCATTATCTTTAAACTGCTGGGCAGCCTGTATAGTCGTCATACTTTGTGTTTTCTTATCCGTTTTGCCTGTTTAATTTCTCTCTGTTTGGCTTCCTTACGCCAGAGGCGGAAAGAGTCAAACATTGCCGGCCGGGCTTTTCTTTTAAACAAAATTGCTTCCAAATTATCTAATATGTCAGGCTCAAAGCTACCATTCTGTGGCGACTGTAGAACACCATCGTTCTTCGTTTATCGGATCCATGCCTCATTAAAGGCAATGGGGCCAACGCCATGTTTAGAATAAGGCTCATAAGTGGGAGTTCCAAACGGAGGAATTGGACAAGAGTCCTCCAGCCGGGAATCCCTATCACAACCAGAACAACAAAACTTTCTAAACTTACTCAGACCAGGCATCGTTATTTCACTGGACTGTTCACAAACATCAAGGGGTTAAATCAAATAACACAGCACAATCTGTACTCACCCCTCGGCTTCGGCTTTTGCAATAGCCGAATCAAACACCCTAATCAAAACAAAATAGTGGGAGCTACCCACCAATACTTAAGTAAGTGTCTTCTTACGCCAACAGAGGCCCGTCTAACGTCTCGCGATACCATACATCACCAAAAGGGGCCAAAGAAAGGCGGCAGTCAGGGCAGCAGTAGTCAGCAGCCGTCAGGAAGGAGAAACAGCACTGAAAAAGACCTTCGGACCACTTCGACATACAGGGGTCGCTTGACGTGGTTTGCGATTCCTCCAGAATTTTCTTGCGGGGCTCCTCACGACCCTCAGGCAGAACTGCTACCTCTGAAGCCGCCTCACAGAGGGCACCAATTGAAGAACCAGGGCCTTATGGGCCTGGCAGTGCAGGGCACGCCTTAATCTTCTGAGTTCACCTGCTTTGTTGAACAGAGACACAGGACATTCTGTTGAGCGTAGAAGATCAGGTTTATTAGCTGCAGCTAAGTACAGTTGTCCCAGAAGTACACTCAATATGTTCTTAGGAGACTGCCACTTTACTCCGTGGCGCACAATCTTTTATAGCACATAGATTCACCAAGAACACTCCCAATGCATACATGGTTATCCAATGAGAAGAGTTTGAAAACAAGATATAACCAATGAGAAAAGTTTGAAAACAAGATATCAAGTAACCCAAATAAACCTCTCTTCCAATTGTTTTTGTCACCCCTCCCCACAAGTTAATCAGTGGTAGTGTCTACAACTCAACTTGCAGGTGGCAGGACATATTTGTATGCTTTGGAGGACAGTTGTGAAATGAGAGAATACAAGTAGAGAATAGCGAAGGCCAGAAGATAAGATAAAGTCAGGAAAGAATGGTGTGAACCGACAGACTGTTGAGACAGGGTTTAGTCAAACCAGACGATGATTAGTGGACTCAGCCAGTCCCTGACATCAGTCTCGTAAACAGAGGCAGACGGTTATTTGACACGTCGCAGTAAGATCACCAGAAAAACTTTGTTCATTGTGCTGCCTGAGTGAGGGCAACACAAAATGGCGGTGGAACACAAAAAATGGTGGCTGAATACAAGCGAGATCGAAAATCGAATTTCCTCAACAGGTTGAATTATTTGACGTAGAACATCCTGTAATATTTCTGCAGCTGACAACCCTCCAAAACTTAACCTTTTGTATCTGAACAAACCAAGATGAGGTTAAAAAGTAGTGATGTATCTGCAATTTGCTTACAATTCGAGTGGATGATATCCTTTGCTCAGTTCAAGACAGGAGAAGACTTTGGCACGATTCAGTTGCAAGATCATGTCTGCTATGTGTGGACCAGGATGTCTTTCTCTCTCAATTAATTTGTTGGCCTGGAGCATATCAACACAGATGGGCACGGCACCCTCACTGTCCTTTTTTGGCACAACTACGATGGGCGACACCTATGGCGTCGGACCAGTGAAGCGCTCAATGATGTCATGCTTCAACAGCGTTTCTAGTTCTTTTTCTACAGCTTCTTGCAGGTTGAAAGTGACTCTGAGGTGCCACTAGGCAACAGTGTGAATTTACAAATTGATGTGATGTCGCATTTTCAGTGTTTTGAGCCTGACTGGGCCATGAAATAGCAATAGGAACTGACCCACAACTTCATAATGACTGTGGAGGTTGTAATTGATAGATATCAGTCCCCGGTTAGCAGTGGTAGCATAGCTGACTAGGCAAACATTGGATGAAGCTTTCTGAAGAACATGAGTTGGCACTTATGCTGATACTGCTTTATGTTTCAAAGTCGCTGTGAATGATCACTGACTGCAACAGCTTAGAAGCAGCCCATGTGTATACTTTCGTGGCTGTTGAACTTTTCAACTGGCATGATGTTAATTGGTGCACCACTATCTATAATAAAGATTACGGGGCATCTGGTGACCTTTATTGTAATCTTAGGTCAATGTCCAAATAAATGTTGTTGTTTCATTTGGTGGTTTACCTTTATCGTTCCATCTTACTTGCAAACAGCCAGACCTAAATGTGCCTGTTGTTCATTGGTCAATGTCATCAGCGCATATCCATCTCCTTCACTGGTGCTCGATAATGACGTTGACGAGCCTCTGTAGGATGAACTTGACAACGATTACCTTTGTCTGGTTCTACCTGTCATAATTGATGTCACTTTTTTGCTTTGAGGATGTGGTGAGAATGCTTCTGGAACTTTCTGGCATCCATTTTTTCTTTTCACCATGACTTACTTTGTTTCTTTTTTGCTTTGTAAATCGTTATTAAGTTGGGTCTTCTTACCACAGCTTTTGCACATTTGGCCTGTAACTTTGTAGACGGGGACTTGCATGCATCTACTCTGTGTTTGTTCTTACTCTTCATGCTTCACTTATCGCTGTTCCAGCTTCCATGTCAGAGGCTTGCCAATTCACTCATTATTTGGCTCTGGTGGCCATTACTACGCTCTCCAGGTTGAGCGTCTCTCTCAACGTACGTCTCTGGAAGGAGTCTGTAAGGCAGTCATCAATAACTCGGAGACGTATGGCTTCTTCATCATTAAATTCACTAACCTTGCAATTTTTGATAACCACATCAAGTCTTTCAACAAAATCATTCATCATTTCATCTGCTTGCTGTCGTGCTTGATTGAAAATGTACGTTTCATAGTCGATGTTCGGCATGGGATTAAACTTGGCTTTTCGGAGCTTCCTTGATTTGACGGTATGATACTTCATCAGCTTGTGATTACTTTTTCACTCCATCACCAGCCAGGTTCTTCAGATACCTAATGATTTTCTTATCATCTACTTCTTTCAGGGAATCTATAAAATCATCTCAATCCATGCAGTCCATCTGGCTCCAATATTCTGCTTTTTGGTGGCGTTGAATGGTGGTGGTGTTTTTCGGAAAAGCTGATGCATCGTACTTCACACTTCCTTCAGCAGCCATTGAAAAATGGCACTATTCCGAAGGCCTTTCAGTGTTCTGGATGCCACTTGCCGCTTTGCACGCATCGGTCGTGTGACACTTCCCTCGCTCGTGCTGGTTGCTTCAAGCGCTTTGCTATATATCGATGATGGCTCTGAGTTAGGCTGTAATGCAGTTTTTCTTCTTTTGGCCTTACCTGTGGGTTTCTGGTGGGTTTTCGAGTGTGTTCCTCTATTTTTACTACTCAACTATAAATCATGCCATGTGTTTTTTTGTAATTAGTCAAACACTGTTCTTTAAGTCATTAAACAAACTATTATGCCTTTATACTTCACAATACAATCTATCAGTAAGTGTTCTTGCGAGTTGAAACAAAAAATAATCAAGCAGTGTTTTGGTGTGAATGCCTTCTGATCCACAGCAGTTGACTTTAGCATGTGCTGTCAATGCTTTGCCTTCTACTAGTCAGCCAGCCCTTATGAGGTAGGCCAGCTGGCCTACTGGCATGTTATCCAAATACCATAGGTCTGTTTTATTAATTTCAGCCCCTCAATTCGAAATATTCAACGTTGTGTTCTTTTTTAGGCTTTATTTACAGGAGCTGTCAGACAGCCCTCTTTATCCAATGGCCTGCTGTAGTGTCCTTCACATCTTGCTTTGCCCCATCATAGTATGCAGCATGGGTGTGTGGTTTGGCTCACTTCAGCCACTGGTTGCCTTCTGTGTGCATAATATTATTTTGCCCAAGCACGTCGTCACCCACAAAGAAAGCACAAGGCATTGGTAGGCCCGTGTGTCTTTTTGTAAATGATTTTCATGAGCGGCCCGTGCAGGTAAGAGAGGTGGGGCGGTGAGGCTGGGTGGGGGCAAGTCGAAAGACTACGAGGAGGGAATATTAAATTAATAATTAATGTTCCCCTCGACTCCCCCGACCCAGCCCCACCGCTGTTACCTACACAGGCCACTCCTGATTATTTTCCCACCGTTTTTTGCTTTTTTTTACATTTTTATTTTTGCAAGGACATGGCATCTCCCTAGACTGCCTCCTGCCCTCGCAGCTGCTTACAGCTCACTGCACATTGAGGGAGCCCTACAGACAAAGTACATTGTTTGAAATTATTTGTAAACTATTCAAATATGGTGGCCACCGTTGAATGGTTTTCAAGTCAAGCTCATCTCCTGTCACTACAGACTGCCTGCTGCAGTGCAGTTAACTAGGGAGCAAGAGAGTAGAAAACAACAGCACAAGTAGCACCAATCAAAAAATGTCCAAGTATAATGTAAATCAATCCATATCCATAAGGTTTCTTTTCAGAGCAATCTTCTTTATTTCAATTGTTATGTACACATAAAAACAGCCAAAGCAGCCGACGCGTTTCGTCCAACTCGGGACTTCTTCAGGGCTGCAACAAATTTTACAAAAAATATATACAATAAATAACATGCATGAGCAAACGGCACAGACATTAAAAACATTACAATCAGCAATTTAATTGAAGTATCGAAATTCCAAAGGACCAAATTGAATGTAAAGATGGAACTGTACATCATTTTATAAATATTGACCAACATCCAGACATTTGTGGTTATAAACAAACCTTAATTAATCTCCCCATCAATATCAACATACAATAGTTATCACAAAAACAACATTCTCATTATGGTAAGTATAGGCTAACATTTCGTTATTTTCTAAGGATATAATCTAACCTATAACTAACATACATCCTATCCTCACTGGAGAATTTGTGTTCGAAAGAGAAATATAAGAGAATATAAAAAAGAGAGAATTTTTTTTTTTATAATTAAAGTAGAGGGATGTAAAAGATCATAGGGAATGGGGTAGGTACCCACCAAGAGAATCGCTGTATTGGTACTAGGAATGGTTGCTAATGTTCCTTCTTCTTTATCTCAACGGTCATGGTCTCTAAAAGATCTATCTATGTCACTAGGAAAAAATAAATAAAACACGGATAAGTATACAAAATACGCTGAGTCCAACCATCTGTTATTTCAGTAATCTCCCACCAAAACCAAAAAAGCCGGTGTATGCACCCACTTCAGAAAGATATGTGCCTTATTTCCAAAGTCAAAGTAAAAGAGTAATAGTTAGGTCACTGCACCGGGTCCTAACCTTCCGTCATTAATCCTATTTCAATTTCGTCCAAGAATGGGAAGGGTAATCTCACTCCCTCGAATAATGTCAGTAGTTCAGATGCCTAAAGACAAATAATCAGTTGTAATTATTTAAAATAGAAGCACAATATGCACAAAAGAGTTCACTAAAAAAATATATATATATTTGAGCAGAAACCCCCAAATAGTTCATTATTTGATTTTGAAAGACCTGAGAAAATATTATCTTATATGGAATAGTGCATCAATGGGGGGCCCAAAAAATACCTAAAAACCTCCATGTATCATTACAAAGAAAGACCAACAAGGTATGCTAACGAAACCCCCAGAAAAACAAGTGGAGCAGAACCAGTCCGTCGACCTACCCGATTCCACATCTGCCCATGCAAGAGTCGTCATGTCAGTCAGGAACAGCAAAACCAGTGGAGGCAGGCATGCTGTTTTTATAGGGCTAAAGGTGTATCTTAATTTGATGCACCTGGGTTCGAGTCCTATGGCGTTAGGTCAAATCCAGCCGGTGTTTCGGAAAAAACACCCGCCATCTTAGAAGAGTAAAAACGCCCCGCAAAAGCCGCAAGACACCGGTATTTATGTCATTCCCTAATACACATCAAGATCCCATAGTCATTAATGTGAAGACTAAATTACGATGGAATAAAAAACAAAGTCGTAACTAGATGCAAAACAGGTAAATAAAAAACCGAATTAAGTATCGTATGTTCAAAAAGGTGTCGCCATCTTGAAAGGGTAAAATCGCACCTTATCGATATTGAGAAGAAAAGGCGCATAAATAAATCATCCGTTACCAGATGTAACTAGTCAAAAACATAGTAGGTAAAAACTGTGTAGATACAGTTAATTAAATGAATGTTAAATAAATATCGTATGTTCGAAATTGAAAACGTGTCGCCATCTTAAAAGGGTAAACCCACCCCATAACGATATTGAGAAGAGAAGGCGCATAGGTGCAAAATCTGTTACCTAATGCAACTAATCAAAAAAGAACACACAATAAGTGTAACCTATATGAAAGCTGATAGTTTAGTGAAATATTATATCAAATACGGATTTAAGGGACGCGGCCGCCATCTTTGAATGGTTACTCACCCTATTAAACCATGGAAAAAATAGTCACATAAACTAGTACAGAAGAGGGCAAGTGCCCGACGTAACTGCCAGTATACAATAATACTAACCGTGGTAGGAAAGTTAAGAGGAATGTTCAGAAAAAAGTATGTGCAGGCGCTACTTTAAATAAATAAAGATCGAAGCTAACCCTTCAATTCTACCGGAGAAGGTCTACAGACACACGGGTGCCCCTATTACTGGAGTGGCTGGTGTGGGACATATGCATATTCGTAACACAAGACCATAGTCAATATTCAGGGTCAGAATAGAATAAGTTAATGTCAATGACTATCTGGTGTGGGATATATACACGCTCATCACCCAAAAATCACATCAAAATTTTTTTTGGGGTCAAACATGAAAATGTCAATGTCTAAATAACAGCCAAAGATGGTGTGCGACGTCAAGACAAACGGGGGGGGGCAAAAGAAGTTGGAAAGGAAATCGTTGCAGTAATGAATGAAAAAGGGTGATGATGTAAAAAGAAGGGGTTGCCTATGTTGGTAGTTCTCACCCAAAGTACCTAGATCTAAATAAGGTATCATTTATAGCAGTGGTTCCCAAACTGGGGTCCGCGGACCCCCAGGGGTCCGTGACACATTCCTAGGGGGTCCCCAGACAGCAGTTTTAAAAGCACTGCAAAGTTCCTTGAATAGTCAGCAGTTTTTGGGTAGCAATAAAAGTGTCAAGATAACTCCAGTGATTAATGTACCTGCTGTAGAGAGATGGATGTTTTTTCCAGTGGCAGCTTTGACTCATCTTCGGAAGCGCTGGTGGTTAATATGCCTGCTACAAAGAATGTCTACCATGCATTAAAAAAAAAAAACAGTATTTTGTTTTGTGCATAGCTCAGTGGGTTCCTGCTTTTGCCACTGAGATTCTTTGGTTATTGTGCAGTTCACAAGTTCCAATCGTAGTCTAGCACAGTGAGCTATGAACTGCCATCAAAGAGCTGCATGCAAACTGCACAGTACAAGTTAGTAAGTTATGCTTTTTCCCAGTCTTTCATTATCCTGATGCTGCTAAAAAGGTTTGTTTGGGTAGAAATAAATCCTTATTATTAAAGTCAATGCTAATCCCTGTGCTATATTCTTAATCCTGAGTTTCTGCTTCTCCAGACCAAGCACTCTTAAAAAATACCTACCTGTTTGGATGACATGTGAATCCCACACCTTGTAGTCCCCTTTGCCTTATGTAACATTTTCTATTCACTGATTTACACACATACGATTCATGGTCTTTCTTTGTGTGTGATGTAAAGTGCTATTACACCCTACAGTGGTATGAGAGGTGCTATAAAATAAATTAAATACATGTGACAGTGGGGCTATGGAGATATGAGAGGCACTGTTGGATGGTAGTAGTGAGGGAATCATTGCAGATTGTAAATCATTGGATTGACAAAAGATTGTTGTATCCTGGTGCATAGTAAGGTCATTGTTTACTATGCTTTAAAAGCTAATACAATTTAATATATAATGACAAATGTGTTGTAAAATGCACCAACTTCCCTAAAATTTTCTTGGGGGAGAGCTCCCCAAAGCCCCCTTTGTAGTGGTCAGGCTCACTCGCTGCACTTGTGCACTGTACGGGGACTGGTCTGACAACATTTGCCAGAGAAGATTTAGGTTTCCAGTCCAGCCTTGGCAGTAGCAGGAGCCTCGGGTGAAGTACTGGGTATTTTAGACCCAGCGGTGCAGGGGCACACACCCTATGACTTCTGGGTTCACCCTGTTCCAGACCTACAGAAACACAGAGTCTTCTGGGTGAAGTCAAAGATTCATTTATTGGCTGCAGACCAATTACAGGTATCCTAGAAGTACAACAGCGTGTATGTTCTCAGGAGACTGCTGAAAATCATAGGAATGGACTTCATCTTAAATACCCTTTTTCTTGCCTCAAGCATACATTCCTAGGTTTATGATATGGCCATTACAAGTATACATTACAAACGAAAAAGCAGAGTCATGATGACCATCCCACATTCCAGTTCGGCCAGCCCACAATGATTTACACAGTAAGGTTCAGATCCCACATCGGATGTCAATAGACCCCCCAATAAACATGAGCATCTCCTGTTTTGGGAAACAAGTCATAAAGCAGGAACAAGCAGGTGTGAAAGAGATTAGCCGGAGGATTGTGTAGAATGAAAGGGTTTTATGATGGGTCAAGCCCTGATGCTAATCACAGGTGGACGGAGGAAGGGGAGCTCGTGAGACCGGTTTGACCTGGGGCAGCAGAGCCAGCTGCCCAGGTCACAGAGAAGTCAGAGGAGAAGCCCATGTACTGTGAGGCCCGTATTTACTCCATTATAACCTATGTGAGGGCAATGACAAGATGGCCACTGCTTCCAAAATGGAACCCGCGTAGTTGAAGCAGAATAACGTGTACACAGTGCATTCATAGCTAGAACGATATATAAAGCACTCGTACATGCCGCATTTACCATTTGTGGTTTGCTAATACCAAGATAGACAGGGGTAGGGCCCTGTTCCCTACGCGGTAACAGAGATTAAAGTACGACACGGGTGACGAAATAAAACCAAACAATTAAAAGTTAGTCACAAGATTCAGCACCAACCTTCCCATTAGAATTTTTCAATTTTTGCAAATATTTTTAATATACAAATCTAAAATCTTTAGTAATTCAGGTCAGTCTTTGTTTGATGTGCACATGTGTGTGTTTTTTTTTCTTCAAATTACAGTTTTAATGTTTGAGATTTAAATCATACAAATTGGTTGGGGGTCCCCGGATTCCAGTAGTGACTCAATGGGGGTCCTCAGGAGTGAAAAGTTTGGGAACCACTGATTTATAGGAAATAGTGCATTTCAGTTTCACCATTATGTCCCATTTCAACACTTCTAAGTCTGCATATCCAACTAGCCTCGTTCCTTCGTAATTCCTGCTCTCTGTTGCCTCCCCTCGGTGAAACCGGTATGTGGTCTATCCCAATGAACCATAATTCTTCGGGTTTATGTTGTTTTGTTTGCATATGGGTGATGAGGGGATATCTCAGGTCCCCATTTCTTACTGCTCTAAGGTGTTCTTGGATTCTGGTCCTTAGTTCCCTTATAGTGCTCCCTACGTATATCATATTACATGGACAACCCAAAATATATGTGACAAATTTGGTTTTACATGTGATAATATGTTTAATCCTGTGTACTTTCTCGGAGTTAAATTGGAAAGTACGAGTCCTATTTCTTCCCATCTTACATGCGCAACATCTCGTGCATGTAAAAAAAACCCCTTGGCCCTCTGTCATCCAATTGGGAGGTTTAGGGGATGTCACCAGACTAGGGCAAAGCACGTTTCTCAAACTGCGGCCGCGTCTGTAAGTGATCCTTGGGTTTCTTGTGATCTCATCTTTGAGCCCTGGAACTTCTTCAAGTAGTTTCCAATGTCTGCGTAAAATACTAAAGATCTTGCTGCTATCCCTATTGTAACTTGTTACAAGGGCAGTAGGGGAACTAGTCCCTCTCATCTTCCTGGGTACTCTTTCTTCCAATGTGTTCTTACGATTAACCTTACGAACCCTATTCTCTGTTTTGTTCATCAGTGACAAGGGATAACCTCTTGCCAGGAATCTTTTCTTGGTTTCTCTGACATTGTCCCCAAATCCCTCCTGAGTGCTACGAATTCTTCTTATTCTTATCATTTCCCCAAAAGGGATGTTATTAACTACATGTCGGGGATGGGCACTGTCATAGCGTAAGACACTATTACAGGCGGTGTCCTTTTGATGAACTGTACTCTGTATTTTGTTATTATCTATGAAAAATTGGATATCAAGGAAATCAATCCTTTCTTTATTCCAATTTAAAGTAAACCCCAAGTTGTATGGGTTATCATTAAGATAATGATGGTAGTTCAAAAGTTCAGGGACAGGTCCATTCCAGATGATAATAACATCATCGATGTACCTGCCCCAGAATAGTACATGTTCCATCCATGTAGTGGCAAGTTGGCCCCAGGCATGCAACCGCTCGAACCAACCCATAAATAGGCCGGCATAAGCGGGTGCAAACCTGGAGCCCATCGCCGTCCCCTGTATTTGCTGGAACCATTCATTGTCGTGGAGAAAGACGTTTTTGGACAATATTATGTTTGTCATGTCAAGAAGCATCTCATTGTGAGACAAATGGTCAGCCGACCTTTGTCCTAGATAAAATTCCAAAGCCATAACACCAAATTCTTTCTTAATGCTGGTGTAAAGGCTAGTTACATCCAAGGTGACAAATATCATAGACTCAGACCACTCCAATCCCTCAAATTTAGACAAAATGTCCTTACTATCCCTCACATATGCAGGTAAATTCTGTACCAATGGTTGGAGGAACCCGTCCACGTATTCCGACAGCCTTTCTGTAGGCGAGTTAATACTAGAAATAATGGGATGGCCAGGTGGAAATGGGCCTCCCTTGTGGACTTTAGGTAAGATGTAAATACATGGGAAGGAGGGTTCCATAACAGTCAAATATTCATATTCCTTATCATTCAAAAGACCCATTTCCCGCCACTCAAATAATTTGGTGTTAATGTGGTTGCATGGCGGTCTGATTGGATTGAGGGTTAATTTCTTGTAACAGGTGGTGTCTGCAAGAGAGTGAAAGCCGCAGGCAAAACTTGCTTGCTGCACCCTCGCCTCTCTTTCCCGTCAGTGCAGAGGAATCTCTTCAATAACCAACACCTGCAGTGGTGGCCAGCACAGCTTACAGGTGGCGGGGCGGGCAGTGGGAGAGCACGCATGTGGGGGCACAATGTAAATTTAAAAGAAAACACTTAACTTGCCGTCTGGCCCTGCATCTCTGCTCCTGCTCTCCTCCGTCGGACTCCAGGAACAGGAAGCCCAGCCAGGCTCCCCTGACCAATCACAATGCTGCAATGCAGCGTCGTGGTTCGACGCTCAGCTAGGGAATAGGGGCCTGATCATGTTCTCCACGCAGGCTGTAATGCAGACTCCGTGGAGAACAGGGATAGTGCGCATGACTGTTTGGCTGTATGACTGTTTGGCCGGTCCCAGAGGGACGGCCAAACAGTCATGTGCACTATGGAGTGGACAAAACACTCCTCCCCTGTCCTGCTCCGAGAGCAGAGCAGCTCCGCCCACCCACAAAGCAGCAGAGAAACATAAAATGATAATATCTCAAAGTTATTATCATTTTATGTTTCCTTTATCTGCACTGCTTAAAAGCAGCGCGGCGACGCTCATCCGCCATTATGGAGGAGCTGCCACTGGACATCTGCCCATCCATCTTGTGTTATCTTTACCGTCTTTGGGAGTTATAGGTATATTCTTTACTAGGCTTGGATCCCTTAGCAGCATGCTTGTTAGGCTGAGCACATCATTGCATAGTTGGACTTCAGCTGTTAACATAATTTCCTACAGAATACTTAGAAACCTGGGCCAGGCTGCTAGCCAAGTGCAAATCCAAACATCAAAACCTTGGGCTATTTGGCACCCTGAGGTTCTCTGACATCTCCTGGACAGAGCACGAGCACTTTAAAGTAGTTAGGGGCATATCACCAAAAACCGGGGATAATTATCGCTAAGCGCACTTAGTGCTAGGATAATTATCGCCGGCTATTGCTGGTTTATATCGCTGAGATAGCGCGCTATCAGCGACGCTTATCTCAAAAGTAATAGAAATACCAGCGATAGCTACATATTGTGCGATTATCGCTGGAAATCCAGCGATAATAGTACAACGATCGGCGAAACGTTGGTGATAAGGGGGGGGCAGACTTAACCATTATATCCACCTTCCATTGGATATAATGGCTAAATCAGATTAAAAGCAGGCATAAGAAAAGTAGCGATAAGCGCGGTTAGCGCTACTTTTCTTATCACCATGCCAGTTAGCGGGAGGTTTGATAATAGGAGAAATGTCGGTTAGCGACATTTCTCCAGTTATTTGGGGGAGGAACACCCACTTTGCATCTCATTAGAGATGCACAGCTGGGCGTTCAGGGAAAGGGTGAAAATGCATGGAAACAAGCGCTAATAGTCCATGCTGATAGGGCGTTAAGCCTCTTTAGCGGCGAAAAGTGCCGCTAAAGCGGCGATAATGTCTTTGATGATATGCCCCTTAATCTGCACGTAATAAACTGTTGTATCATGAATTTCCTCAGCTAAAACTGTTTTTTTATAAATGTTTTTTTTAACTGCTGTTTCCTCTTTTGTATGATTTTAATTAATCGAAACATATAAGATGTATTTACTTACTTTAGCAGGAGTGAAAGTATTGTATTAGAATCCATATTGGTACTTAAATAAAAGTCTCCAGTAAAAAAAACTTCCTTAGAGTCTTGTCCTATTTCCATGTCTATTGTTTCTGTCTTACCTCATGCTTGTGTTTCAGTGCTCAGCCTGCTAAGAGTTGTAAGTATGCCCTGACAGATAATTTCTCCAGACTTGGATGATCGAGTGGGTAAGTGCGTTTAAAAAGTAATTCCTTATGTGGATGGGGAAAAGAACTGACAGACCATTAAGAGAACAAGTGGAGCAGGACTTGCCATTTACGGGCTGCCTCATTACGCTCACCGCCTTCTATTTTATGTAAAGGTGTCTTTGGGAGCAATACTAGCTTTACATCTGGACTTTCATGGTGTGTCATTGCATTCAGCTGTTTCTCAACTGAACACCGTGCTGGATGCCAGCAGCTTCTTTACTGCCTGACGTTTTGCCAGCACACAGCAGGGGATGTGCTTACTGGAGCAGGCGAGGTGAAACGTTCCTATACCAGTGCACCAATCCTCATCAGAGATCAGTTGTGTAACTAACATACTGTGTCTAACGAGCACTTCATGTTTCCAGTACAAGGCAATACTACCGGTGCATTGTGTATTTTGGGACTTCACAGACAGTGTAAACAGTATATTCTGAATTTTATTCTGATTTATTCCACACAGCAGGTGCCGGTCATACTTTTATTGGACAGTGGACTATACTACCTTGTCACCTTACACGTGCAAGGCGCATTTTTGTTTTTAATGAGAGAGACTCACAGAGATTGCCGATGCGCTTGTGTGTGGTAACTTTTAATGGAAAACGCTATTATTGTTTTATGTACAATTCAAGTTTAAATTTTAAAACTGTGCGCACTACATTCCACTGACCTGTGCTTTTAACCGAAGCCACGCTTTCCGCATCACCCGCCCCGGTCCACCCCGGCTGTGTGCCGTTGAGTGGAGGGCAGGGCTAAACACAACAGAATTCACTTCCGGTTTGAGGAGGCGGGACTTCTTACCCGGGACTCCTCATAAGACCGATGTGCATGCCAGCGCAGCGCAGCGAGAGACTCACAGAGATTGCCGATGCACTTGTGTGTGGTAATATTTAATGGAAAATGCCATTATTGTTTTATGTACAATTCAAGTTTAAATTTTAAAACTATGCGCACTACGTTCCACTGACCTGTGCTTTTAACCAAAGCCGCGCTTTCCGCATCACCCGCCCCGGTCCACCCCGGCTGTGTGCCGTTGAGTGGAGGGCAGGGATAAACACAACAGAATTCACTTCCGGTTTGAGGAGGCGGGACTTCTTACCCGGGACTCCTCATAAGAACGATGTGCATGCGAACGCGCAGCGGACGCGCGCAGTGGGCGCGCCGCTGGCGCGCCTAAGGCGCGCCAAAGGCAAGCCCGTCTGTGCCCGTCCGAACACGACCGAGCCCAGAGACCAAAACCCCAGGTCTAATCGGCAGGATCATATTTTCAGCTGAGGAACTACGTAGACTAGAGAGGCCTTGCGATATTTTATGCAAACATAATATAATCGCTGACAGTAGAGAAAGGAAATGCAACCACTGTCAACTGACCCTAACACCCAAACCAAATAAGAAGACAGTAGGAAAGCTACACCTAGCGCTATTGAACTGCAGGTCGCTAGCTAAACATAAATTTGAAATCCATGACTTACTAAGAGAGCGAGATTTGGATGCTCTTTTCCTGACTGAGACTTGGCTTCATGAAGGCTCCACCCCTGATACCTTGGATGCCATCCCTAATGAATATCTGATAACACGGCAGGACCGTGACAGTCAAAGAGGCGGCGGTATTGCTATAATTCACAAATCCACACTGAAATGCACAACTAAAAGAGCAGACATTGAAGATTTTTATTCTCTTTAGCAGCCACGGAGGATCACACCACTGCCGGCTTTCTGATATACCGTCCGCCAGGACCACTAGCACAATTTATTACTAGTCTAGAAGAGGAACTAATACACCCAGCCCTTCGTCACAAGAATCTCCTGGTCCTAGGAGACTTAAATATACATTTCGACAACAAACTAAATCAAGATGCTATCTCAATATGTAAGGACCTACTGACACACAACCTAGTACAAAAAGTGAAGGCACCCACATACCAAGGGGGACATACCTTGGACCCTATTTTCTCAAACATCACAGAGACAGAGGTAGAAACATCATGGCCAATTCCCTGGTCGGACCATCATTTAATTCAGTTTACGATACCCTCTCACAGGGAAATATCAGAAGAACAGATCAAGAAAATCATGACCAGGAAATGGAATAATTTTAACTCTACCTCCTTCACCCGTGAACTATTAGGAGAAAGACCCTTACTTTATATAGATATCAACCTAGCCAATAACCAACTAGAAACATGGATTACACACGCACTTGATAGGACAGCACCTTGGAGTTCTAGGACCCCAAGGAGACAAAATGAAACTGCCCCCCTGGTTTAATGTGGAGCTAAAGTCAGCCAAAAAGACCCGTAAAAGGCTTGAGAGAGTATGGAGCAAGGACTACTGTAGTAGAGCAAAGGAATACTACAAAAAGGAATTAAAACAATATCATGCACTAATCAAAAAAAACAGATGTACCTTTTACACAGAAAAAATTGAAGGGGCTAAGAATTCATCTAAAGAAATGTTTATCATACTAAAGTCCCTTAGAACACATGAAACTAAAGACGATTCTACCATATCTGTGGAAAGCTGCAACTGGGTAGCAGAATTGTTCGCAAAAAAGGTGACCAAAATTTATGACACCTTCCCGGTAGAAGCAAGACAAGGTATAGGGCTTGCCTCTGGAAGCCATACCATGTTCACGGGAATAACGCTAGAGGCCTTTAAGATCCCTGAATTGAAAGAGATTACAGCCATAGCAAAAGGTATCAAATCTGGCTCCCCCCGGGATCCGGCCCAACCAGAAATAATAATGGAAGGCGCCAATGAAATTATGCCATAAAAATCGGAGCTTATCTCTAGATCATTCCAAAATGACGCGGTCCGACCAAATGGAAACAAGCCATTGTTAAGCCTCTTAAAAAAATAGCATTATGAGACCTAGCCATATTGGAAAACCTCCACCCCATCTCACTACTGCCATTTGTGGCGAAAATTGCAGAGAAAGCAATAAATAAACAGTTGGTAGAACACATAGACAGGAATGAACTACTCCATCCATCTCAATCGGGTTTCAGAAGGGCTCACTCCACTGAGTCAGCATTGCTTGTGGCCTCGGAAACCCTGCAGACGAGGGACAGACAGCCGCACTGATCCTTCTTGACCTCAGTGCGGCGTTTGATACCGTCTCTCATAAACTCCTCCTCCATAGGCTAGAGACGTGCGGTGTGAGGCATATGGCTCTAAGCTGTCTGACATTGTTTCTCTCCTCATGAAGCTTCCAAGTCGCACAGAAAATTTACACATCAGAGATCATTCCCCTACCCCAAGGGGTACCACAAGGATCAATTCTAAGTCCCACTTTATTCAATATTTTCGTGGGACCACTGGCTGAGAGTGTAGAAAAACACAAGGTGTCAATTGTATCTTATGCAGACGATACTCAACTTATTGTGCTGCTATCTCAGAACAAGGACCAAGCGGCGGCACGTTTCTCTGACTGCCTAAAAGAGGTAGTCCATTGGATGTCCAATCACTGCCTCAAACTGAACGGAAATAAAACTGAGGTGCTGATTGTTGGTAAGACTCCATCAATCTGATCTACTGCATGGTGGCCAGACTGTTTGGGCCAAATACCGACCCCAAAAAAAGAAGTTAAAAATCTAGGGGTTTGGTTTGATTCCGAATTGACTTTTGAGAGCCAAATCCATAAGGTGGCCGGGAAATCCTACTCTGCTATGAAAACTCTGTGAAAGGTCCTAGATATCCTACCTTCCAACTCCAGGAAAACCATTGTACACAAATTAATAACCTCCCAACTGGACTATGGCAATGTATTATATCTGGGCACTACAAAAAGAGGTCTAGCCAAATTACAGAAAGTACAGAATGCGGCAGCACGTTTAGTTCTCGGCCTGCTAAGAAGAACCAACACTAAACAAACCTTGACTGCTCTCCACTGGCTCCCAGTGGAAAAAAGAATCATGTTTAAGGCAATGTGCCACTGCCATCGCATCCTATTAAAAAAAGGCCCTAGCTACCTGTTACCTTTAATCACAAGATACATACCAGGACGTAGCCTGAGATCACTAGACAAGGATCTAGTGACGGTACCAAGAGTGGTCAGAGCGAGAATGGGGGAGCACTCCTTTAGGTACCGAGCTGCAAAGTGTTGGAATAATCTCCCGTTAGAATTGAGAAGAGAGCCATGCGAAAGAAGATTTTGCAAGCTACTAAAGACCTGGCTATTTGTACAACCATAGCCAGGATAGACTTGGCGATACACTCACACAGCAACCAGACTTGCAGGCAATCTTCCACCCTCTCATGTGATTTCTTCAGCGCGGGGACACACCGTCGGTGTAACCAAGCGCTCTATAAATGTAGAAATAAATAAATAATGTACTAAAGTATGCAAATACAAGGCATGAACCTATGCGAACTTGTATGTTTACATGCTTTAGCACATTAACGCTTTATAACTTTGCCAATGCATGAATTTATTTGCCTTTATGTTGATCTTTTGGAATCGCCACCTCCCCACCTCCTACTCCACCTAGAGAGCCTCTGTCTACGAGGCAGAGCAGACGCAGAGTAGAGTTTGTTTGGTAAATCTGTGCCTCACACTCCCTCAAAGTTTTTATATAGTGTGAACTTGACCGATGGTATCGGGTATCAGAGCGCTTTACATGAGCACCAGCTCGGTTACACAAGAAAGTTATTTGCCCAGAATAACAGGATGTTGAGCGTCACTGCCGAGACTCGCACCCGGTTCCCCAGACTTGAGATCGACTGCCTTTTCCTGAGGCTTTGGCAACAGTTTTGTTCTCTGTAAATATCTCGAAGTATTACTCACCCTCGCTTTCGAACACAACTGCACTATGTACCGGTTTTGTGGCTCAAGCACTCCCCTTTTCAGTTATTCTGTCACACCACTGCTTATGTGCGGTGGTGTGCAGTTTTGAAATTTGCTGTATTGTGCTATGTTTGGATATGTTCTGATGTCCTAGCTGATTTGGTCTGTTGGCCTTCTCTGTTGTGTGACGTGCAGTTCTGATATGATAAGCTGTGTTCTTGGTTCAGTGGGCTGCTGTGCTGTACCTTTGTGTGCTGCATGTGTTTTGTTGCTATGATCTGTGCTCTGATGCTGTGCGCCCATTTAAGCCGTGCTTTATTGTGCTCCCCTTAGCTTTGCCTTACCCTGAAGTGCTCTCATTTGCTAGAATGTTGTGTGCTGCACTGTCATGTTATGTGCTGTGTGATGAAGTGTTGTGCTCTAATGCTATATGTTGTGCTGCTTAGTGATGCCAAATGGGATGCTCTGTGGTTGAATGTGATACAATGTCCGGTTACTTACCGGTAATATTCATTACTCTGAGTCGTAGCCCTCCCCGTTCCAGTCCTAACCAAATGAGCATAGCTCCTCCCACCGAATCTCCCAAGCAACTAAAAACCCATACCTTCCCTCCAGGCCACGCCCACACCCTGAGGCATATAAACAAGTGACCCGCCTATCCACATCCTGTACCACCAAGCACAAGAAGCCGAACAGGGAGGGAGGGATGGGAACCTGGACTGGGACGGGGAGGACTACAACTCGGAGTAATCAATATTGCCTGTAATTGGACATTACCTCCTCGTCAGCCCTCCCAGTCCCAGTCCTAACCAAATGAGCAGATACCAAAGCAAGAATTGGCTTCACTCAGTAGCAAAAACAGGCTTTAGTAGCAGAAGCAGAAAGTCACACAACCTGAGCAGAACGCAACACCGCGTCCCCAAACCCAGGAGACACAGTCCCACCCAACGAGTATGGGACAAAAAGTGTGAGGAGAACACCAAGCAGCAACCTCACAGAGCTCGGCCACGGAAGCCCCCCGGAGGCAAGCCCAGGACACAGCCACCCCCGAGTCGAACACCCATGAACCGACCCAGGTGCCAACACACTACAAGTCGCATACGCAGGACCCCAGGCCAACATAGCCACTGACAGAGAGAAGCCCCAGAAGGCATTAGAACTCGACCAGTCAGCTGAAAGGACACAGAAAAGGAAACCACCCCACAAAAAGGCACAGCACGAAGGAAACACACCCCCAGAGCCCGCCCAATGGCCAAACAGTGCAGTCGCACCAGAACCCAAGAAAGAGGATCCGGACAGAAAAACAGGGTTAAGCTTCAGGCCAACTGGACCGCCTCCAACTCCCTTCAATTCCGAAGACAGTCCTGCCTCCAGCACAGACCACAGCCTCCGCATCGACACCAGCGCCAACACAGCCCCCCAATCCAGCCCACTGGTAACGGTCAGCAGGACCAACCGCACCTGGGACACAAAGGGCGAGCCCTGTAATAGGCCATGAACCACCAGCCACCAGGACAACCCATGGCCAACGGTCACCCCCCCCCCCCCCCGGAAGCAACAGCTCGCAACCACAGACGCCGGATCCCAAAGACCCAGGACATGATTCACCTGGGGGAACAAGAGCAAATGGGCCCAAGGAACAATCCCCACAGCAGCAGACAACAGCCCCGGAACACGCAGCCATCAGCGCGGAGTGGAAGACTTAGTCTCCAACACCTGGTCGAAAACTGTTGCACTCTCATTAGAGGACTCCGGAAGGTGTTGCCATTACTACCTTCTCAGGCCAGAGGTACAGTGGTTAGGAGTGTCATCCTGAGCCGCCTTGATTACTGTAATGCCTTGCTACTGGAGTCCCCGAGATACTTGATCACAAGGCTCCAGAGAATCCAGGCGGCAGCAGCAAACTTGCATTGTCAAGAATACGTCGGTCATCAACATCTCAGACATTAGCAGAGCTGCACTGGCTTCCGGTGACCCAAAGGATACTGTTCAAGTGTCTGTGTATTGTGTTTAAAGTACTGCATGGACTGGGGCCCAAACCGCTTCAGGCTAGGTTCGGATGGTATGTACCGGCACGCAGCCTACGTTCCTCGTCAACCAATCTTGCAATTATCCTGAGGATAAAGAGATCTACAATGAGCGTTCGGCATGGCAGCCGCCTGCCTTTGGAATAGTCTTCCCTTGGAACTGAGGGAAACACAGGGCTTATTGCTGTTTTGAAAGAAAGTCAAGATCTGGCTCTTCCCTAGAGCATAATCAGCCGGTTCAGTTCCCGTAGCCTACCCACTAGCATTTTACTTGTATCTTAGCGCCAGGATACCCGTAGGGTTACAGCGCGCTTTATAAATGTTGATACAAATACAAATACAACAACCACCTCATGTCGTGCAACAGAGCCAGTCGGCGGGGCACTGACAGGAAGACCTTACCAACAGTGGCATAGAAAAAAAAAAACCAAAGAACAGTAGAACCAGAGTGGGGCAAAGAAGGGAATACACTAAGTTCAGAATCCACCCGAACCGATAAAGGAGCCTGCAAACTCCCCGGGATGGGCCAGAGCCGGAAGGAAAGAAGATGAAGAACCAACCAACCGACCAAGGAAGGGAACACCAGGATCCCCTGAGCATGCAACAAACCCACCAAGGGCGCCAACACATCAGGCAACACCCTAGAAGATGTAGATAGTCCAAAAGGCAAAACCTAGAACCGGTAATGAACCACCCTTCACCGAAACGTAAGAATCCCTGTGAGGTTGCAAGTACTGGCACAAGAAAGCAGGCGACCCGGAGAGCCGGGAAGCCAGGAAAACCTCACACCGACCTGAAGGGAAGAAACCACTGAAGCAACACCATAATGAGGGACCAACCAGGGCAACACAAGGACATAGCCTTCAGAACTGGGCCCATATGGCTGCAGGATCAGAAACAGGAGTGAGCAAACCCCACCCCTGACCCAGCTGACTCACAGGCACCCTCATAACAGCCCCTTTGGAAACCAAGTCCTGAACACCAACCAACAGAGCCCTAGACGTCGACAGAGAACAGTTAACAGGGGTAGCACAGAACACAACCACCGGATGAACACCAAAAACGATCCAGGAGCCCAGCTGGTGCACCTGCAGGATCTACTGACCAGGAACGAACACTTCCCAAACAGAAAAAAGACGTGAGGCGAATTCTGAAGGAAGGGATACCCCGGCCACGTTCCACACCATAAACTGGCTGGGCCGCCAACCCAGAATGAAACACCTGAGCAAAAGGCCGCTCCAAACCGCAAACTACTCCTTGAGAGAAGAGCGGACAGAAGCCAACAACATCCGACCTCTGTCGTTTTCCCAATTAAGTCCCAACGGCGCCCCAAATAGACTGGTGCCCGTGAAGGGAAGCTTCATCATGGCAGCCTTAGGAACAGCACCGCCTACCAAGGTATTGGCAACAACTGCCACCGAGCAGCCACTGAGGCCCCAGCCGCTGCCGCACCAAGGGGATCGAACAACAAATCTGCCAGGAAATGCAACTGCAGCACCAACACGGACAAAGAGTCAAAGGGATCCACATCCTGCAAGAGCTGCTCAGAAATACCCTGACAGACACTCAGAAGTGACTGAACCAGATAGTTGGTGTAAGCCGCAGACCAAACACTTCAACACGCTGGAGTCCAGGATAAGAAGGACCGCCTCTACGGACATACCAGGATCCGAGACGCCACACCAGTCAGCAGGGATCCACCATCACCAGAGCAGGGAATATCTCAGCAAACCCCTGGAAAGGATACCCTTCTGCCAGAAACTGGGAAAAGGCCAGTTTTGCAACAACCTTCCCCACCCCTATTGGCACATGTCTCAAAGAGCAATGAAAAAGGAAGGCATTCAGGACCCAACCTCAGGAAATAAGTGAAAAATGTCTACTGACTTTCCACCCACCAAGGGACCAGGGAACCCAAACTGTCCTGAACACGTAGCAGAACACCGTGAAGGTCAGCCATCTCGGACACACCGACCCTTCCACCACTTCATCCAAAACCAAGTCCGGGTATATGTCAGCAGAGGCAGTCTGCACCACCACCAGGGAAGGAGCAGTGGAAGACCCAGCAAACATCACCTCCACCACCCAGCAGAGCACACAGACATCCAAACCTGTTCCCTGATGTGAACAGGAGAACAGAGATGCAAGAAGAAAGGGCCAACCAGGGACCGCCACCCAGACCCACTGCCACAGGAACCAGTGCACACCCAGGGAAGTGCCCCTACACACAACTGAGAACCACGGCCAATAATGAAAGGGAATCCCCAACCAGGGAATCCCAGTCGCTAACCCACACGGTGAAAGTGCGACCATAGGACACAAACCAGCGCACAGCATGTAAAAACGAATTTGCATTTTTATATAACATAGCAATAGGCTGTGAGAACATTTCAGGCTGTAGTCAAGTGCATCAGAATGTAGAATCAGAGCCCATCTAGTCTCCAAAATTCAAACCCAAGAGAGACAGAGCCTCACAGGTATGGGAAAACGGAAACCTCCAGGGGCACCAACAACAGGCACCCTTACAAGGAGAGGGCTCATACGCCGTCACAGAACCGCAGGCATCCATGAGGCGCAAACTGCCTCAATTAAATCAACTCTGTGTCTTGAGTCTCGCCTGGTTATCAGAGAACATCGTGTTAAACACTATTATTACGGGAGGTTTGAAACTGATGCATATAACTGCACCAGCAGTGCTCCTACCGCAGATTCCAATGAATCAAGCTGAGACAATAGCCAAAAAAAGGGGGAACACAGGCTCGAAACGAGACGAGCACTGAGCCCCTGTAACAGACCTCCGAGGAGGAGCCAATCCGCCACGCCCCGGCGCTCACAGAAAAGCCAGACGCGCCCAACACACCTCCCCTCCCTCCCCGGGTGTTGCCGCTAGAGCAGGGAATGAACCCGGAAGAGGGGAAGCCGCAGCAGGGAGCCACTACCCAACCAGGCAGTCCGGACCCCGTAACCCCACGGTCCTGCTAAAGCAGGGACTCCAGCGTACTTGTAAAAGACAGGCACTTAGGGGATTAAAACGGCCGCCGAGCAGACCGTTTCACACTTACCCTAAAGGAAGCACCGTTCCAGCATCCCCCACGTAGTCTGCCCGGCAGTAATCCACAGAAAAAAACAAACAGGATGTGGATAGGCGGGTCACTTGTTTATATGCCTCAGGGTGTGGGTGTGGCCTGGAGGGAAGGGATGGGTTTTTAGTTGCTTGGGAGTTTCTGGTGGGAGGAGTTATGCTCATTTGGTTAGGACTGGGACAAGGAGGGCTGACGAGGAGGTAATATCATTTTATGTGCTGTGCTGTAATGTGTTCTGACGATATCTGCAGTACTGTAATATGATGTGTCATAACCATGCAGTGCTGCACTCTGATGTGTTTTGCTGTGTTTTACTGTTCTCTAATGTGCTGCCTTGATATGTTAAGTTCATGTACGATTTGTATATGATGTGTTTAGGAAAAAGGGTTTCTGGATAAGGGGGTTGAAACCCTACTCAAGCAGCTACCACAATTCTTGTTCGGGTGAAACACAAGCAAACCCAAAATCAGGGTTGGCTCCTCCATTAGAGCGGATAAGCATGGCCCCAGAAAAGCATCAGAGATGAAAAACAAAACGGTAATAAAGTTAATCTATTACCATTTTCTTTTCATCAACCCGCCCCAAACCGAGTGCCTGCTGAGTGGCAACAGGGAGGAGTGGTGGCCTGCTTGTGAACTTAAATTCAAGGTGAGCATGTCACTTAGGCCAGCTGTCTTGCGACGGCCAGCCAGACATGCTCACTTTAAACCTCTCTAACTCAGCTGCCTAACGTAGCTGGGTTTAGAGCAAGCACAGGCCGCCAGTGCACTTGAGAACGCTGAGAGAGGCTGCTCCCTTCAATCCTGGCGCTGCTCTCAGGCTGGTTAGCTTTTTATTTTTTTACAGATACAATGGTCCGTCAAAAAACACAATAATGATACGATAAATATAGACTAGAATCAGCGCTATATTAAAGGTGTCCAGCCGGAAAATCAATGTAATGAATCAAAAAAATGCAAGGCAAATAAGAGCACAAGAATAAAGTGGGACACAGTCCTACGTCCTACACAAACACAAAACAATTACATTTGGACAAAAACATTTCAGGCAAGACAAGAGTAGCTTGTAACCCATATGAATAATTAGGTCACGCTTTCGGAAAAACAGTTAGTGCACTTGTTTTAACACATTGGATTGATGTGCATACTGTTTAAACAGGTCAACGACGTTTCGATCCTTTTAAAACAATACTAGGACCATCATCAGGACAAGTATAATACAAGCCTGAATTATACACTGCCTTGTAGCAGTTTAACAAGCAAATTCAGGAAGAGCGTGGAAGCTCAGGTAGAGCTCAAAGATGGCTGCAATGAGCGGTCCTTAAACAATTAAATTACGGTTTGCACGTGGAGTCTGTAATGGAGGGATAGTTGTTGAATTCTAGCCGGGGATTGCTAGGTCCAGGGCTGGGTGAAAATTACACAGTCAGCCGATAAGGGATCTTTCCAATCCAAAGCTCGATGGCTGGTTAGCAGCATGAGAGCAGCACCAGGATTGGTTAAGGGAGTTGGCTGGGACCCGCACTGGAGCTTGGACGAGAGAGTAACAACACTGGAACGGAGAGAGGAGGACATGTTGTGCAGCAAGCAAGGTATGTGACTTTTTTTTAAAATTTACTTTATGTTTGTATGTTTGGATTTGTACCCTCTGGAATGAGTTATTTTTAAGCCAGACCTAGTTGAGGTAACCCACATGGGAATGGGTGAAACCCTAGACACAAGCAAACTACCTGCACTCAATGATCCTGTGTTTTATCTCTTTTCTATCCATAGTCATTTAAAAAAGACGTCTTCTACATGTCAATTATAATTGAAGCCAATTGAACACAATAATCTAGGGGCAAAAGAAGAACAAATTAAGTTGGACAGCAAACCCAGCTCATAAAGGAAATCACGTTTGCAGAGATAACAGTAAGTGGGGACGCCACCAGTGTAAGCGCCGTGACTGCTCCAAGGTAAATGCACAGCAGCGGCCGCAACTTAATGGGTGGGTTTGGGCATTGGAAAATATATTTTTATTTCATTTACTTACCTGCAGGCTGGCTGCTCCCTTTCAGTTCTTTTCAGCTCTTCGGTAGACTCCAGGAGCAGGAAGCATGAAGCACACAGGCTTCCGGACTTCCCTAGCAAATCACGACGCTGTATGACAGCGGCGTTGTGATTGGTCTGAGCACCATGGCTCGGCATTCAGACAGGGACTGGGAGGTTGTGCATGTTCTCCACCCAGGCTGTGCAATACACCCGGGTGGAGAACATGCTAAGTGCGCATGACTGTTTGGCCGGCCCATGGCAGCCAGCCAAACCGTCATGTGCACTTAGGACAGTGCCCACCAATCCTCCCCCTGCTCCTTAGGCAGCCTAGCCCGCCCCGCCCACAACCAGCTGAGCCATGCCGGAAAGATAAAATGATAATAACTTTGTGTTATTATTGTTATTGTTATTATTATTGCGTCCTTTTTGAACTGCTCACAGAGAAGTGGGGCGACGCTTCTCCACCTTAGCGGAGGAGCTGACCTTGTAAATACAGGACTTCTCTTCCTTACCAAAGAATTAACTTTTAGTGCAATCCATGTGACACAGGCTTTGCACCTTGGAAGCGGTGCTACAGAGTTCTAATATACAGACAAACTTGCACATGCGATCAATTCAACCTTTTAAACACAATAGCATAATATCTGATTTTTGTTACCTTATACACTTGAACAAGAGAGATTTGCCAGTTAATCTTTGCTGCACTTGTTATGACAGCACATTCAGTACAGCACTAGAAGAGGGGTTCCGGGCAAAGTCTGCACTTAAATCAATATCTGATCTCGAGTGCAACAGGCTTGATGTGTGGAACGTTTGTGTTTGCATTCAGCACTTTGTCTCCGAAGACCTTGGGCTCAGGAAATCTTGGCCGCACTCCTTCAATTCCTGCACTAAGTCCACTGAAATTACATGTAGCTTTCCATTTATTCTTGAATTGCATCATAGCAGGGCAATTTTGGTAGCATATCAACATACATCAACCAGTGGTATGTGCTTTGCATGTAGGTCATGCACCCATCCACCTCACCACTCTCTGTAGATGCCAGCCACCACTGCCCCAAATGAACCTGTGCTTAATTAACCCACTGGTAGCTTGGCACAAAAACAGTCAGACTTAATTTAGGGGCAATTTGTAAAGTATTTGTCTGGCAATTCAAACAGTAATACAGTGAAAACACAACACTAGAAAAATCCCACACCAATTTGGAAAAATAGAGTACAAGTTAATAAATTATTTGAGACCAAAACAAAAAATCCAAACAGCTGCACTGGCGATCTGCAATTTGAAAGAGTTATGGTAAATATAGCACCTATAAGAACATAGTGCCACTGGCGGTTATCTGGTTGTACGAAACCAGGTGAAAGTCACAAGTTCAGGCCGGCCGCAATGGAAAACGGGTTGGATAAGGGGATCAGGTTAGTCCGCTGAAAGACTTACCTCGAAAAGTCCAGAGCGAAGAGTTCCGTTTATGGTGAATGTGACAGCAAGTGGTCAGAGCGTTGCGGATCGTCGTCGCTGTTGCAGATTGGGCATCATCTACAGTCATCACTGTAGCACGAAGATACTGTTGGGCGTCAGGTACAGTCTTGCTGGAAATTAGCATTGGCAGTCACCGTGGGCTGTCGATGCTGTAGCAAAGTGCAGATCTTTCATTTCCTGGCATCGCTGGCAGTCATTGTGGTTCACCGGTGCTTCATGTTGGTGGGCAGCACAAGCGGCAAGATCTTGACATGAACAGGCCCGTTTGTAGAAACAAAGAGCCCAAAATTTCAGGAATTCTCCTTTTCTTTGAGAGAGCCCCCAACTGATGCCACACCAACGGTCCAGGACCTTAGGGGCAACTCTTGGGGATCAGAAAATCACACCGGCAGAGGCCAGCAGGCTCAGGCAGTTTCAGTTGCAGGCCCAGTTGCAGGTCCAGGCAGCAGGTGAGCCAAGCATATGTAGGGAGGCCTCTGGTTTTTGTTATTCCCTGTTGCTCAAAACAAGAGGTCAGTCAACGAACCTTTGGGGTCACTTGAGCATGGCATGAAGGGTGCAGGTCTAGTCTTCCTTCTCAGCAAGTAAGCAGGAGGCAGTAGGGTAGCAGAGTAGCAGTAATAAGGTAATCAAATGTTGTCCTATGGGGGAAGTAGGCCTTGCAGTAGTGAAAAAACAATTTAAGAGTGTTTCACTTACAGGACACCTAAAACTTAAAAGTACATAGCCAACATTTTAAATACAGTGCCCCTGCCCTATGGGCTATTTAGGGCCTACCCTATGGGTGACTTATGTGTATTAAAAAGGAAAGGTGTAGGGGGCATGGCCAGACTACCTAAGATTGTGGTTGTGGGCTAGTCTGACTCCAAACTCCCTGTCAACAATACTGCAGGCTAGCACCTCCAATTAATCTCCTCCAGCCCTGAAGAGGGGGCAGAACTGGCAGACAATCAGCGAACACCTGAAGTTCTATATTGGAGGCTGCGAAGTGACACAAGGGACGTAAGGCCTACCGGTGGCCCTCAGAGGGGATGATGGGACGGGACCTCTATCAGACTTGAAGGCTGTATGGATGGCACCCATTCAGGCCAGTATCCAAACAGAGGGAGCTGTAGCAGGACTTTTCTCCCACCCAATGTATTTTGCCAGGGGACCTCTGTGGCCTGGCAAATCAATAGCTGGAAGTTGAACACAGGGAGGCCCTCCAGACTGCACATGCTGACTCTGAGGACCTTGAGGGCTAAAGGGGCTGGACTGAATGAGATCACTGGTAGCAGCAGGCATCCGGCCAATACAACTGTCACTATCGTGACAGAGAGGGACCACTGGGCCAGGTACCACAATGATTCTTGATGACATTAGTCAATCCCGCTAAGCTATGAATGCAAAGCGAGGCATTTGGTGGTGAGGTTACTGTACTCCAGCAAGACTAGCGCAAAGCTGTGAACAGAATAGCCAAGGCAGAAGTGCGGGTCTCAGATGTCGAAGACACTATGGCTGACAAGCATAGGATGATCACAAGACTCCCATCCACAACTAAAGAACTTGCCACACACATAAAGCAGAATTAGGGGAGGGCCCACAGGTATAATCTACAATTTGTGAAATTTCCCGAGGGCTGTGAGGGATCCTCCCCTGAATGATTCCTGGATCTCTTGGGTATGCTCCATCCTACCAATAGAGGGCCTCTCGGCTTCCTTTATTATTTAGAGGGCCAATCTATTACTGCCCCAAATGCCGCCCTCAAGGTCTCCCCTGGCCCTATGATGGCTGGAATATTGAACTATGTGGATAGGGATACGATCCTTCGTTATGCTCGCACGCAAACTGCAATAATAATTCAACTCCTCAAAATACTGATATTTCCAGAATATACTTAATTGGTCCAAGACCAACGGAAATCCTTCATCGTAGCTAAAAAGAGAGCAAGGGATTTGAACATCCGATATATGCTGTTGTACCCTGCCAAACTCAAGGTCCTCTATCAGGAGAAGGACTTCTTCAACAGAAGAGGTCTTCCTGTGGACAGATGAGAGGATATTGATTCAGTCAGATACGCCGATGGCATGCATGCCCTCCCCTCCTCGCTGGGTGATGCAGTCTGTCTTGCAGAAATCCACAATCCAGGGACATGGCAGACACCGCTCCTGATCATCATGGTGGAACATCCTGATGACTTACAAAAGGTAGATGCGGCAGGAGAAACGGCAGGAGCCCATAGGTGCCCTGCCGAGGCCTCCTCCTTGGCCTCGTACCAATAAGACTAGAGATCATCAAGCCCTCATCGATACCAGTGAGATTCTTAGGCTACCTGTCAACAGGAGTTCTGCCTGAAGGAAATTGATTCTGTTATATTATCTGGCTCAGCTAAGCCTGTCCTTCTCCTATGTTGGAAGGGGATACATTCGAACATGAGATCAGAGAGGCCCAGTTGTTCCGCTACAGGTGCTTCATAGTTTTGAAGTATAGGAGGGAGTGGGAAATGTTGTAGGGTTTTACATTTGTTTGTTGTTTCCATTTGTGGCATGATGAATGCTCTCTGCGGGCACTGCCGCAGCCCTTCCTCCCTCCTAAACACGTCTGACCTAGATGACCACTAGAGAATATGCAACAGTCAATGGACTATTCAATAAGATTAAAAGAACTGCAGGTCTTAAGGCAGCTAAACAAAAACAAACAGACATCATCTTTCTCTGAGAGAGCTACCTGCTAGGGAACAAAGCTCCCTTCCTAGCTAGATATGGCTACAACCACGTTTTTCATGCTGGGTTTGCAAGGGGCTCTGGAGGGGTGGCAATACAGCTAAAAAACATCCCCACTATGAAGTCACTAAATCGTGGTCTGACCCTCGGGCGGGTATGTGGTATTCAGATGTCTCCTACATGGTCCACAACTGTCCATGGTCAACATCTATTCCCCTACCCCACTTACTACATCCTTTCTGGAACTGGTCCTGAAAATCATAGGTAAACTCCTGATAGACCCCTTGATATTGGGAGGCGACAGGAATGGAGTAGTGGATGCAACAGTCAACAGGCTTTAGGTCCATCCAGGGGCAGGTACTACGGGCTCCTTACTGCAGCCTTTTTTGGAAGTGCTGGGCCTCATTGATGACTGGTGCATCTTTCAACAATGTATAAGGGTGTTAGAAATGGCGGTCTCTCGTTGGCAGGTTATTACCCTGTCCAAAGGAACACTTCCACTTAGTCAGGATAAGGGGGGTACACTTCTAAAATAACCCCTGCTCAGCCCCTTGGTAGCTTGGCTCGAGCATTCAGGCTTATCTCAGAGGCAGTGTGTGAAGCATTTGCACATTACCAACAGTAATACAGTGAAAACACTACAAAAGGACACCACAACAGTTTTAGAAAATTATCCAACATTGTATTTGTGCAAACAAGACCAGAAGTGATAAAAATCCACCCTACAGTTCTTAGAAATATCAACAATCAAAAATAGACTCAAAATACAGTTCCTTGAAGTCAATACTTTTCTTCGGGGCTTTCACAGCATTGTGAACAACCAAATCCAAACAGTTCTGGCTGACTGCGGTGTTGCGGGCTAGCAAAGGTGTTGGGGAGACCCGCAAAACAGTACCTTTTAGAAATGCAGGGTGTCGGCAACCTCTCAATGAGCTCTGAAGAGTCGGTTCCGAAGGTCGCTGCAGGAGTTGTTGAGCCCTTCAAGTCACACGTGTTGCAGATTGAACTCCTCATGGTTGAAGTCGGGTGCTCCGGTGTCGGCAGGCATCAGAGCTGCGGTGAGAAGTGCAGCGGTGTGGTCGCTGTCCAGGCAGCAGCTCGGGGACGGTCATCCAGTGGTGTCAGTGAGATCAGAGCTGCGGTGTGAAGTGAAGCTCTGCTCGTTGCAGTGTTGACAGGTCAAGGTACAAGCAGCAGCAGCATTGGTGCGGAGGCACTGTTGACAGCTGACGAACTGGAGTTGTTAGTGATGGTGTCATTAGGGCAAGGCTGCGATATTGGATGAGGGCAGTGCGTCGTGTAACTTACGAGCAGTGCCCTTGAACCACGGTGCAAGCAGCAGCATCAATGTAGGCCTGGAGCAGCAGCAGGGATACTAGGGCAGTGGTGTGAAGTGAGGCAGTGCAAAGTGCGGTGCCCACAGGTCACTGTTCAAGCAGCGGCTCTGTGGCGGCATAGGGCTGCATTGTCGGTGACAGCAGGGTTGCAGTGCGAAGTGCAAGATTGCCCTCTGCGGTGCCTCCAGGACACAGAGCCATCAGGGCCGTCATTGACGGTCCTGGGTCGCTTTTTCTTCTGTTGCATCACAAAACACACAGTTCTCAGTGCTGGTAGCAGATAAACTTGAAGTCTTTGCTGTTCCGAAGACTTCAATGAACAGTGGGCAAGCTCTACCTCAAGCACTTGGAGAAACTCAAACAAAGAAGTTGCCAAAAGTTCAATCCAGTCTGTTCTCTGCCCAAGACAGAAGCAGCCACTGCAGGCCAACCCAGCAAAGTACATAGCAAAGTGGTAGTTCCTCCTCACAGCTTCTCAGCTCTTCTTCTTGGCAGGTGTCTGAGTCCAAAAGAGTTCTAAAATTCTGGGATCTGGGCCCAAATATTTCCCTTTCTTCTCTTGTGGCAGAGAGTGTCTGTGCTTAGTCCAAGCTAGTTCTGTCCTCTCGGGTCCAGCTTCCTAGCAGGAGGTGAAGACGGCATTGTGTAAAGCAGACCAGGCCTATTCAGGTGCAACGAAATCTCCTTCCACTACTCTAAATGCAGCACAGGTCTATTCCGCCCAGCCCTGATTCATCCAGGATAGGCAAGATAAACCTCAACCATCCCAGTGGCTGTCTACAGTGAATGCACATCCCCAGCCCCTGTCACGTCAAAGCCAGACAGTCAATCCACAACCCAGCAGAGGCATACCGGATGATTAAGCAAGAAAATGCCTACTTTCTAAAAGTGGCATTTTCAAACACACAATTTAAAAACCATCTTTACTAAAAGATGTATATTTAAATTCTGAGTTCATGCATACAAAACGCCATTCTCCAATCTTGTCCCAATGGAAAGTTATACTTATAAGGTGTTACAAAGTGTCTCCCATTCTATTCTATAGGACAGATAGCTTTTCAATAGTAAAAAACGAATTACACAGTATTCCACTATCAGGACATGTCACACACACCAGTAATTGTCCTACCTTTCACATAATCTGCACCCTGCCCACGGGTGTTCCCTGGGCCTACCTGAGGGGTGCCTTACATGATAGAAAAGGGAAGGTTAGGGGCCTGGCAGGTGGGTGTACTTGCCAGGTCAACATGGCAGTCAAAAAATGCACGCAGACACTGCAGTGGCAGGTCTGGGATACCTTTACAGGGCTACTCATGTGGGTGGCAAAATCAGTGCTGCAAGTTCACTAGTAGCATTTGATTTACAGGCCCTGGCACACCTTGTGCACATTACTAGGGACTTACCAGTAAATCAAATAAGCCAAACATGAACACACCAGTCCTCAGCAGGTCTAACAAAGGGGGTACCCTTTCTACTTTGGTGCACAATACATTTCATCCCGCCTAGACTATTTCTTCCTTCCCAAGACAGAAACGCATAGAAAAATGGATATTCAAATCCCACCGCAGAACATCTCTAATGATTCCCCCGTAATGCTTAGATAACGGACAGCTCACCACAGGGCCCCACCTGTGGTGGAGATTATCGACATGGTCACTTAGAGACTCTGAGTTTATCTTACACATAGGGGACACAATATACCTCAACTTCCCAAGTCACCAGGGCACAGTGGAATCCCTGTGTGTTCTATGGGAGGTCCACCAGGCAACCCTTAGGGAGGAGGTTATCAGTTACCTGACTGCAAAAAATGAACAAAACACCAGATGATACAAAACCTGTAAACACACATTCAACAGCTGGAGGGGGGGCAATATGTTGTCGATTCCAATTCAAGACTGTGCAATCCTATTAACCTAGCCCAAGAGCAGGTGCACACCTTTATTCTTGACAAGGCCAAGGCAATATGTCTGACCTCGCAATCACTCCTCTACCAATGGGGTGACAAAGCTAGCAAACTCCTGCTTTATTTTTTTTATTTTTTTATTTTATTTATTTGAGTTTTGTATAGCGCTGGCTAGACCCGGAGGTATCAGAGCGCTTTACATAAGGTTCCACAAAATTTCAACAGTTACAAGTTACATCAGTTACAAGAAAACATTTCAAGAGAGTCGAAAGATGAAATAAATTGAGCTTAGAAGGGTAAGGGGGTGAGGTAAGGTGTAGGATGGAGAGACGAAGGAGAGTCTCCCCAATATCCGGCTGGGTAGGTGACAGCCGAGGGGGAAGCCCACAGACCACCTCCTCTATAACTATCAGGTAGCTCCACCGGGCATCAGTCAAGTGGCTAGGTCTCAATGAGAAAACAATTGGAGAGCAAAGAAGAGGGAAAAATGGAGCATAAAGGAGAAAGTGGGTGGAGTAAAGAGGTAAGATGGAGAGTACGACGGAGAGATGAAGTAAGGTGTGCCCAATGTCCGGCTGGGTAGGTGACGGCCGAAGGGGTAGTCCACAGCCCATCTCCTCTATAGCTATCAAGTAGCTCCACCGGGCATCGGCCAGAAAGCTACCTCTGTTCTAAAAATCTCACATCACGGCCCCTTGGCTGGGCAGAATTGCTGGGGACGCAGACATTGTGCACCAATTTGCACAACACTACGCCGGAGTGTACTCTTACAGTGATGCTTTATACAAATCACTGATATATAGCTTCCAACTGACTTACCACTCCAACACCGAGAGGCAGTCGCTTAAGGTGGATCTGACTAGTGGAGAGCTTGCGGTGGCCTTAAGTAGGGTCCAGAATGGTAGGGCACCCAGAACCACCCGATATCCTGGAGAATTCTTTAAACTAATCATTCATAAACACAGTGAGCCCCAGGAGGAAGTTACCAAAGATGCAGCTAAATGTGGTACACTCCCCCCTAATTTCTATAGGGCCAAAATAGTATTCATCCAAAAACCTGGAAACCCCTGGAATTATGCTCTTGCTACCCACCCATTTCCCTCCTAAATATGAAGTCAACATTATGGCCAAAGCTCTAGCTGACAGCTAGGTCAAATTTGTTCCCTCTTTGATACACCCAGGTGGGTTTTATGCCTAGGTGAGCTACCCTCCACAATATTAAATGACTAAAAAATTCCATCGCTCTTGTTGACAGGCTCCGCCAATCTACAGCAACATTACTAGCTGTTATTGAGAGGGCGTTTGATTCTGTCAGCTGAACTTATTTGTTCACTCTCCTAAGACACCTCAACTTCAGTCCAAATTCATTACTCAAATTAAGCTCCTGTCTACTGACCTGACAGTGCATGTCAAATTAGGTGCGGTGGCTTCCATGATGTACTCTGTAGAAAGGGGCCAAATGTCATGGTCAGTGACATCACTGATGACCTCTCAAATGACATCACTGATAACATCTCTGATGACATCATCCACAGAGCCACTCACACATCCACTCACACAACCACACAACTCATACACCCACTCACACACTCATATAACCATTCACACATCCATTCACTTTGCTATATATATATATATATATATATATATATTCACTGAAAAAACCATAGGTTTCAGGGGTGTTATAGTTAGCTGGACATTTCCCTCGTACAAAACCCTAGAAATTCCCCTGTTATAGTTAGTTCAGCTAACTATAACTCGCGCCCCCGCAATGCACTGCTGATGACGTCACATATTACATCACTCATGACATGGTCAGTGACATCCCTGATGACATCACTGATGACATCTCAAATGACATCACTGATGACGTCATCCATGTGATAAATTAGTGCATCTTCTCACACCCTAATATAACCTTTGATACACCGACTCAAAATTTCAGACGGCCATTTTGACAACCATAGATACTCCAATACCAATAACTACTCACCCACTCATTGACTTTTAGGTCTACATACATCTCCACTCACTCACCTGTACAGTCACTCATACTTACAGTCACTCTGTGCATTTATACACCTATATAGACACTCACACACCGCCAATCATCCATTGAGGTACTGACACATCTAGTCAGTCATGCAAATAATTAATCACAGTAAAATTTACTCACCTATACAGTTAAAAACACTCAAGTTCACCTACTCATAAAAATACTACCAAATTCTGTGTCTTCCTGCAGAAAAACAAACAGCACATGACACAGATATCCTTGCACTATGGCTCATACAGCCACTCCCAAAATCACACACTCTCACATATAGATAGTTATATACTCTTACACACATATACACTGCGTTTCACATATGTAGTTACTGGCACATGTACAACTGAGATATACATTCAATCCGTAACACACCCATACATACACTCACCCAACCATACAGTCCATCACAGATGCACTCTTAAAAACATGCACCCACTGAATCACCCACTCACACATCTAGTCACAGAGTCACACACACCCTACCCACACAAACACTCAGGCACCCATACAGATACTCAGACAACCAATCAATAACCCATATAGACACTCGTATAGCTATTCACAAAACCATGCAGCCACTTATACACCAACACACAGACACATACAGACATTCACACAGTTTAGTCACTAGTCTGCAGTAAGATACATTTAATGACTCACTTATAGACTCAGTTACGCACCTAGAAAATCACCCATTCACACACTTGTACACCCACTTATTTTTCAACAGGCCTTTCCCTATATATATTAAACATAATAAAACTGTTCAGAAACACATACTCAATGGATGATATCATCAGTGATGTCATCAGTGATGTCATTTGAGATGTCATCAGTGATGTCATCAGTGATGTCACAGACCATGTCATGAGTGATGTAATATGTGACGTCATCAACAGTGCATTGCGGGGGCGCGAGTTATAGTTAGCTGAACTAACTATAACAGGAATTTCTAGGGTTTTGTACGAGGGAAATGTCCGGCTAACTATAACACCCCTGAAACCTATGGTTTTTTCAGTGAATTTCTAAGGTTTTTTAAATGCCAATTCCTAACTATAACGCCCCTGAAACCTTTGGTTTTTTCAGTGAATTTCAAAGGTTTTTAAATGCCAATTCCTAACTATAACGTGCATGAAACCTATGGTTTTTTCAGTGAATTTCAAAGGTTTTTTAAATGCTAATTCCTATCTATAACTTATCTCTGAAGATATCATGAAAAGCATTCTTTTTTAAAAGTAGGGTGCACATTAGTTTTGTGGAAAGCATCTTTCAATGCAGTTTCAATGTGGAGTACATATCATAGGATACACCTGCTACTTGCATTTGGAAGGCACTGTTCGAACTTAAAACAATCGTCAACTTTTAACCTGCACGTGTCGTTAAATGTTCAAAAAAATGTTACAAAAAAATATCGTAAAGTTTAAAAAAATTGATATACTTTTAACCTGCACGTATTGTAGAATGTTCTAGAAAGTGTGTTGATAGAATACGTTGCACTTCTGACTTCTATGTGTTGTTGAATATTTAAAAAAACGGTTCATATGGAAAATTAAAAAGAAACCAATAGATAAGTTTTGAAACCTAAAAGAATCAAGGAACTATTCTAATTTCATCTTTACATGTATTTATGTGTACAGCAACAAAATTATAGACACAACAGCACTAGGAAGAGGAAGAAGCAGGGAGTGGGGGGAGAGGGGGAGATGGGCAGAATGGCACACATGCACAATTAAGTACAACACACATATAGACTAACAATGGCCAAAATGAAACACACCAACAAGGAGCACAAGTCACACAACCTGCCAACATCACACCACTGAACGAGCATAGAAGTGAAAACCACGCTGCATTCATACAGGATGTGTACAAAGGCCAGTCGTTGGTGTTGTGGTATGTCTGCGACCGTGGTCATCATGGATGAGATGCCCAGCATGTGTCACATGGTCGAGTTCACTGTGTGTTATGTTGCCAAACGGCTGCTCCTCCCTCCCACGAGCCCCCGCACTTTTGTACGGTGAGCTGTTTGTAATGCCTATTTGCGCATGTCCTGCTACATTCCAACTACAACATCACAGTGCCGTTTGGAGGTGGTGCATGCCACTTTACAACATCGACTGCTGCGGCTCTTGTAACAGGCCACACCAGAACACAGAGACACACTTACCGCACTTCCTGTACACGGACATATCCGAGACACCCCGTTCCCCTTACCGGATAGGCACACCCCTGCACTGACCTGTGAACGACAGACCAGCACACGCCAGTTGTGCATGCAGGAGGATGCGTACGTAGCTACACATCCAGGCTCACTGCCAATGCTGAGGTGACAGCACACTGTGATGTCGCAGGGCTCATGCCTATCATGCTAAGACAATGACAACAGGGACACACTTACTAAGATGTGGGTTTGGGGGGCATTGGCGGTCCTGGAGTTGTTGAGATGAGTCTTCTGGCCCTCATGGGTATCCCTGTATCATGCTCATTGACTCTATGGCACCTGTGGGTTTGGTGTTCTGGTGTGGCTCTTGGCTGTGTTCCCTTTCATGGTGCAGGTAGTTGTCCTGCTTAACACCAGCAGAAAGCAGGTGTAAAATCCCTGCTGCTAACATGTCTTATCGCCAGAATTTGTTTCGCATTGCAATTGGTGTGAAAGTTGTGATGGGATTTTTTTCATGTGCACAACAATATACGAACTGAGCAGTGTATCTCGTCAACATCCAGCACCTGGCGCACTATTCCCAATCAATATAAATACAATGAGATTTCTTAATAGATTTTGTGTGTACACTGTAAGTGCAGCCAATACCTCAGTGCAATACAATACAGGATTTTAGTATTTAGAATAAATCGCAAAGGTGCACCTCGTGTCTTTTTGCACGGGAACGGCTACTCTCCATTTCATTATCAGCACTTTAACGGAAGTAAAGTTGAGATAAATCTAACACACTATTCAGAAGTTGGTGCAAACTGCAGATATCACCAGTATTCCAGCGATAAGTGCCCCAAAATTTAACACCATGGTGGACTCCATCAAATAACAGTAATAAGAACAAGAAAGAGTCACACAGCAGTTAAGAGAACAACCAAAAACATTATACATTTTTTCTTCAAACTTTATTTTTTATAATAATAAATATATAAATGATAAACAATTTTCAAACTTTATTTTTTTATTAACATAAATATAAACAATAAACTAATAAACAAAATGTAACAACAATAATACAAAACAACAAGGCGGAACACTCCTGTGGGAACCACAGATGTCGACGACAGACCTGGAAAATCAGAAAGATTGTTAAAAAAAGAACAACATGGTAGTCTCAACAAAATACCACAAGAAACAAATCACAGATATATAAAATGCATACAGCTAACAACATTTTAAAAGATTAACTTACAAAAACTGTAATTGTTGCCGCTTTAAAATATTTACCGAATCTGAGGAAATTTTTTGCAGAAGGCACCACGCCCACAACGTTTTTCTTCAGTGGTGAAGAAATGTTTAACTTTTTCCAAGGGGCAAACAAAGACCAATGCCACCTTCTTCATTGGCAAGATTTGCCAAAGAGTTCTGTTATGAGGGGATACTCGTGCGGCACAGCAAGTATGATGAAATACCTAAGGACCCTTCATCCAAACAATCTTGCACGAGAAGAGTGCAAACAGATGAGAAACACTCCTGTTCTGTATCTGTAAAAAAGAATCACAAATAAATGTATATTAATAACTTTCAAATGTATACTATTCCATTACTGTACAAACACATTTTATATAAAAACTGACTAAGAAACTATAGCCCTGAACCACAAGTGTGACGATCGTTAAAACACTTCATGCATAGTGCATACTACTTTGAAGCAGTTCATGCCCTAAAGCCTACCTCACTAAAAGACTACATACTAACTGACTAAATGATTACAGTACTATAAGGAGACACACTGGGTGAGTGACAGGGTGTTTGCTAGAAGAGTATGAATACTAACTAGGGAATTGAAGGTGTGAAACACAACTGTGTAGGTGATTAGAGGACTGCATCCATACTGCATAGGCATTTAAAGCAGTCCATGTGCTAAGGCCTGGCTCACTGCATGACTACTTGGGTACTGACTGAATGATTAGAGTACAGCAAGGAGAGTGCCTAGGTGAATTTATAAGTGCTAGCCTTTCCGCACAGGGAATGGATTAGTACTTGGTACTGAATGGGTCACTAGAGGAGTGCAAAGGCAGTGACAAGTGCTGGACTGTATGGATACTGACTAGAAAATTGAAAGTGTGAAAGACAAGTGTCTAGGTGGTTAGAAGACTGCATGCATAGTGCATAGGGGTTTGAAGCACTCCATGTGCTAAGGCCTGGCTCAGTGTATGAATACTTAGGCACTGACTGAATGATTAGAGTACTGCAAAGATAGTATCTTGTTGAATGTTTAAGTGTTTGGGTTTTAGCACAGTGAATGGATTAGTACATGGTGCTGAATGGGTCACTAGAGGACTGCAAAGGGAGTGACAGGGTATTTCCTGGAAGTGTATGGATACTGACTAGGGAATTGAAGGTGAGAAAGACACTTGTGTAGGTGGTTAGAGGACTGCATGCATAGTGGATAAGGGTTTGAAGCAGTCCATATACTAAGGCCTGGGTCACTGGATGAGCACTTGGGTACTGACTGAATGATTAGAGTACTGCAAGGAGAGTGCCTGGGTGAATTTATTAGGGTTTGGCGCAGTGAATGGATTAGTACATGATGCTGAATGGGTCACTAGAGGAGTGCTAATGGAGTGACAGGGTGTTTGCTGGAAGTGAACGGATACTGACTGGGAAATTGAAGGTGTGAAAGACAAGTGTGTAGGTGCTTAGAGGACTGCATGCATAGTGGATAGGGGTTTGAAAAAGTCCATGTGCTAAGACCTGGCTCAGTGCATGAATACTTAGGCAGTGACTGAATCATTAAAGTACTGGAAAGAGAGTGTCTTGGTGAATTGATAAGTGTTTGGGTTTTGGCACAGTGAATGGATTAGTACATGCTGTTGAATGGGTCTCTAGAGGACTGCAAAGGAAGTGACAGGATGTTTTCTGGAAGTGTATGGATACTGACTAGGGAATTGAAGGTGTAAAAGACAAGTGTATAGTATGTTAGAACACTACATGCATACTGCATAGACATTTGAAGCAGTCTATTTGGTACTTAGAAACTGACTAAATAATCAGACTACTTCTAGGACAGTGCTTAGGTAAAACTTTTAAATTTTCAGTTCTGCCACAGTGAACAAAATAGTACATGGTACTGCACCTTAGTGTCAAACCCTGACTCATGTTATCAATGCATAAGCAAAGACTAGCTTCTAATGCTACTAAAACTTCACAACATGAGAGGTTTTAAATTAGTTATCTGTCAGCAAATACACGATGTTACCAAATGCTTCTCTCACAGTGGTTCTCAAATGCACACAGACTCACACTGTGATTCTAGACAACAACCACTATACCTAGGAGTTTACCAAAAATTATTCACTACTGTGGAAGTGGTAAGCGAACTGCACACAATCTTCATATTTCAGGACTGCACTTGTATGTCAAAGCCTGACTCATATCATCAAAGCATAAGCAAAGACTGGCCTCTAATGCTACTAAAACTTCACAACATGACCGGTTTGAAAACAGGTATATGTCAGCAAATACAAGATGTTACCAAATGCTTCTCTCACAATCCTTACCCAAATGCACACAGACTCACAGTGTGATTTTAGACAAGCAACACTATCCTAGGAGTTTACCAAAACTCATTCACTACTCTGGAAGAGTTAATGGTACTGCACACAATCTACATATTTAAGTACACCACATCAGTGTCAAATCACGACTCATTTAATCAACGTATAAGCAAAGACTGGATTCTAATCCTACTAAAACTTCACAACATGACAGGTTTTAAAACAGTTATTTGTCAGCAAATACATGATGTTACCAAATGCTTCTCTCACAGTGATCCCAAATACACACTAACTCACAGTGTGATTCTAGACAAGCACCACTATCCCTATGAGTTTACCAAAACTCATTCACTACAGTGCAAGTGGTAAGGGAACTGCACACAATCTACATATTTCACAACTGCAATTTACTGTCAATGCCTGACTCATATAATGAAAGCATAAGCCATAATGATGCAGGGATTCTGCTTATGCGCAGAACTATGCGCAGGAACCCAGGCCCTCAGTGAATTGTGGTGTACCAAAAACTCACCTCAGAACCCAGAACCCCTTATCCGGCCAGCATCAGTGTCCCATTTGTTATCCGAGGTTTAGCTCAGCGGTCCCAATTTATAGACAACCCAGAACAAGCGACTTAGTATATTTCTCAGGAATGGTGGGAATCAGAAATACCTTTTCGTAATTATTCTCGTACCAGTCCACAACAGAATAAACAGAGACACGGTAAAAGTTTAAAGAGTTTATTTTATAAACCTTTTGTCCTAAGATGCAGCAGTTTGGCTAACATAAGCAGACAAACGATTAAAATCAAAACCATCAGCATAGTTACAATACCATAGAAAATGAAAGGAGCAATCATACTAAAATGACAGTGGATCTAAGCCACCTTCCTTTCTCTAACACACTAATAGTATTATTAGACTAATAAAAGGTCTCTAGGCTTGAATGGGGAACCCCATACCGTAAAGATCAGCTCAGTGAGTTCACATCACAGGATCAGCTATGCTCTGCTCCTAGGAACGCTCTTCTTCCGAATGTAATGAAAACATGTAACACTGCAATATTAAAAGCACTCGACTTTCAGGTATTTGCAGCTGCGTGCGTGTTATGGCTAAACTAGTGGGCCGATAAACCTGAACTCGACAACATGCACCGTCTAGTGACCCAGACTGTTTCTTTTACACTGTGTACAGACCAAGGTCGCTGCTCACTGTTTGGGATGTTAACAACAGACAGTTCTCATGTGAAGCAAAGTCGAGTAAGCACTACAGTGTCGTGTGCAAAAGCAGAAAAAGCGACAAGATGGCTTTCTAACATCTAACGCGGTTATGCTAACTTAGCATTGTACAAATGTAGATAACAATCTTCACTACACCCCCCCGTGATCGGACCACTAACCAGTAGGGGTGCACTTGCAAGAACGCAGAGTTCAAGTCTGATAGAACGGAACCAAGGGCATGAACTGTAAGTCCATAGAAGGTAAGTGAAAAAGTTCGAAGAAAAAAACAAAGAAAAAAAGTTAAAACTGAGTAAAACAACCATGTAGAGGATAAAAAAAACATAATTGAAGGACTTAGGATGAAAAGAAAGTAAAAAAGTCAATCCATCAAGGTATAGGCACAATAAGTTGCAACGGCTTCCAAGAGGAAATTATTGGAACGTTCCGCAAAATTATCTGCCATCCAGTTCAGGACGGGGAAGGAACATACATGCTCCTCTACCACCGTAGCTTCCAGCACCAGACGAGGACAACTGGCGAGTTCTTCAAGATAACTTCATACTAAGAAGTCAATCGCAGCCGTTCCGATGTCCCAATTTCCAAGAACTCCATGCGCTGCTGCACAGGCCATAATCCCGACACCAGAACAGTCCAACTCATGAGCCACTAAGGGGCTCATTAGCCGATCATAATCCGGGTCAGGTGACACCGAGTTAGACAGACACAAATCCATTGGAACGGACAATCTAGGCAATGAAAGACTGGCTGCACACAAGTAAAGTAGGCAAACCGGAAGGACAATCCATAGGCTACGCTCAGAGTTGCCAGCGGTAAAGTGCCATAGAATTTAAGCATCCGGTTACGAAGATGGAGCAGCCGGGACATGTTGTCGTGTGACGCAAGTTGTGCATCCATAGCGCAGGGCGCAGATCAACAAAAGTATTCCAGCAATGAGGGCGAGAAGCAAAGGGAGACCTCCGAAGACGCTGGAAAAAATAGAATGAAAAAAGGCCGGGATCACTCTAAAAATAGTTTGAAAAGAGGTCACGAGGCCGGAGCCCACAATTTAAAAAAAATGATCAATGCCACTTGTGGATGAGGCATTAAAGATAGTCTGTATCAGAGTCCCAAAATGAAGTGGTAGAACAGTATTCAAAAGCGCTTGCACCTCAGTGCGCGTGTTTGCTACATGAAGGACAAATGTTTCTCGGGATGAAGTCAACGCGACTTCTTTCTGAGACAATAGAGCCCTTATTCTGCTCATCTTGTTGAACTCTGCTTTCAAGGTTGGAATGGAAGGCCAGATGGATACATCGAGCCGGCCATGCGGGGGTGGGAATGGGACGTTATTACAGCAAACTACCCTCTGTGATACAGTCACTATGTAGGGAATTCCCACTAACATCCCACAGCAAGCTTCATTATTTAACAGCAAATAACTACCGTTAGCAAGCAGCGTAAAAGATGGCGTTATAACTGGCACAGGAATCCCTTTCAGGACGCAAGCTAAATTAGGGGCGTGCACATTACATGCACCATGCAATTGAATGTGCCTACACACAACAGAATGATCCGGAGTGGAAGTGCACTCTTCACCTTTCAAGTAAACCTCCTTGCCGTCTCTCACACATCTATATGTGAAAGGGAGTGACCAAACTTCGTGCAGGAAGGCGGTACCAAGTTGTTCATATCTGCCTAACGCATAATGTTTCATGCACGAACTAAACTTAAACAGGGGGAACGTTAACGTGATCAACCCATGTACAAGCCACACAGCAGAATTCAATTCAGCAACAGAGAAAGGCAAAGGTTCTAACTTTTCAATGTGTAGTAATGAATATGTAGCATCTTTCATGGACATGAACTGCTGTTTTGCAGTTAAATTAAAAGGAAGGAACAAAGATGAAGTATTCATGTAATCCCAAGGGACTCTCCCTGCCTTTAAAGTTTGCAACGTCCATGCAAACTGCATAATAGAATGCAACTGATTTTGACCATGATACAATACAGACAAATCATCCTGCACAATGTCTACCACAGATGATACAATATTATCTAAGGTATAAATTCTAGAAGAGAGGGTGTTAATACTATTATCTATTACAGCCAACACCTTTTCCATATTGGCTTGATCAATAGCACGTAATCTGGATGCAGCCTCAAGTTGTGATAACTTCCAAACTTCGTTATAAACAGCATACACCCATCGTTTGGGCCTGCCAACAGCAGGACCCTTAACAAAATCATTCAAATCTATTTTGTCATTTAATCGTGCTAAATGAAGTTTAACAGACGCTAAAGTGGAATGTTGCAGCCAAGACAGGCATAACTTTCCTACTGAGTAGGTAGTTACAGTGTGAGAAGATTCAAAACGGGGGTCCACACGCACCTGTGTATACCCCTGCTTTAAATCCAGAAACCTATGTTGACAGGAGTCCGAACTCGTTTGCCACACCAACCACCCATCCGGATTCAATTCAGAAATATTGAAGGACGTGTTGGAAACCTGTGTCTGCAACATAGCAAGAGATAGATCCGTATGATTACCCCAATTGGGATAAGCACCCAGATCCGGAATGGAAGGAAAATTAACTTTTTTAGACGTAGCCAATCCAAAACAGGTTGTCTGAAAGATCGAGGAATTTAAAAATAACATATGATTCGGGATAAGACAGGCACGATGCAAAGCTTCTGTTCCCTGTACTTGCCATCGTTTGGAACCCCAATCCGATTTAAGATCGACTGTAGCTTTCCACAGATCATACCCGCCAATTGCCAACTCGTCCATAAAGGACTTGGAATACAATAATTTGGTGTGTGTCAGCCTAACTTTAGAAGCAGACTCAGGCGCAACTTTAAAATAAAAGGAGACCGGGTTGGACACACTAAAATCAGAAAAATAAGGGTACTTTTCTACTAACGTGGCAGAGCTGCCCAGCCTAGGGGCGGGGCAGTGTTCCCATTGTGTATAATTTACAAAATTTCTAAACGTATTTGCTTTGTGTAGGAAATGCGTGCCATAATGTTGATAACGAAATTGCTCATCATAATTAGCAGTATCTAAATACAAATCCTCAGCATCAAATGCAGCATAATATTTCAAATCAGAAAACAGTGCTTCTATAGCTTGAACATCCCAATCATCTGAGTGAATGTTCCCTTAACGACATCACCCATAAAAAAACTAAATACATTTGGCACATTAATCACTTCAGTGGTGCCATGAATTTGAAATTTAACGGCATCCCAAGCGATCCCATCACGTACAGGCCAGGCAGTAATGTTCACAAAAGTCTGGTCCCTTTTCATAATGTGTGATGAGGAGTGGGGGGCCAAAGTTCCATTAATAAGTCGAATCGAAGACCTTTCATTCAGGTAGTGTCCATTGATAAGTCTAAAAAACACTACCACAAAGCCAATGGACATAAACAAAAAAACACATATGAGCACCAGCCAAATGTAAGTCCAAGGGGGAATTAAAAAATGTCTTTTGAACCAGGCCACAAAAATCGAAACTTTGGACGGGGCAACGGAAGTCGTTGAATGAGAATCAAAAGAGTCTTGTGAGAGGGCAACTGTTGTGGATTGTAAAACAGGCAAGGTAAAATCCGCAGGATAAGCATACTCAACTTCTTCAAGCACACCACTAGGTGTTTGTGGCAACAAGGGACCAGTAACGGCATGCATCTCGACGGCAACATCAGGCACTGTGTCAGAAGCTCGGGCCACAACAGAATTTCTCAGCATCGAAGGGCAGGAAACCGCCGGAGTCATACTAAGAAGAATCGGCCACTCGCTGTAGTTTGACATTGTCAATCGAAATGTACCTGTTATCCTTACGACCAGGAAGTGGAGGTAAAATGACTGTTCTAGTACCCTGCACTCCAAGCACTGGAACCGGTGCACGATAAGAGGGGCCGAACTCCTTCTTGTTCCCCACCTTCTCACGGACCAGATCACCAACTCGAGGTAGCCAGCCGACTACCGGAATCTGAATTTCAGCTTCAGATGAGGAGGGTACGTGTTCCTTCGCTAGACTGTTTCTGGCTTCTTGAAGATTCTGCAATACAGCACAGTGTTCATCTACGTCAAAGGGTGCGGCTGACGCCGCCATGTCTAGACCATCAAGGCCTGGAACAAACATCCGAACACCAAAGAGCATCATGTATGGGGTCCGCCCACCCAGAGGCCTTCTAGGGAGATTATTAAGTGCACGTTGCACGTCATACAAGTGGGCTAGCCAGTTCCGGCCAGTACCCAAAACTCTGGCTGTCAAAGATTGCTTTAAGTCACGGTTCATTCGCTCCACTACTACTACTGCACTGCTGTCAGAACCTTCTCGACAGCGGAAAAACGCAGTTCAGCTGAAGTGTACAAGTGAGATTTGTAAGCAATGGGGACGATGTCGCCCTCATTGAACATTAAGTATGTGAAACCAACTGCGCCGGGCACTATTCTTATGACCAGGTAAGTGTGGTTATCACGTGTCAGTAAATACTTAGAAGCAAGGAGATCAGCTTGCAATAACTGCAATATAGCTGAATGCTCTGGCAGCCAACAAGATTTGGAAAAAGTAGGTTGTACCAAGGCGTAAAGTGGCTTGATACGCTGGGCATAATCCGGGATGTAAGTTCGACCAAAATTCAAAAAACCCAGCAGGGATTGTAATTTCTTCAGTGAAGTAGGAGCACGGAGGCATGCGCACTTCTCTAGAAAGTGCGGAGCCAATCCTCGACCTTCATTGTTGAGTTCGTACCCCAAGAACAACACTGTATATTCCGCAATGTGTGACTTCGCAAAGTTGAATTTATAACCGAAGTCTGCAAACAAAACAATAATGCGATCAACGCGTCGGAAATGCAGGTCCAACTCGTCATCTGTGAGATAAATATCATCCACATACGAGTACGCATCCGGGTCTATACCCTCCAAGAGGGAGACCACGCGAGCGGCAAAGACTCCCGGGCTGTTCTTATAGCCCATTGGCAATTTTTTTAATTGTTTTTGTTTGCCACCGGAGGTGAATGCCGTCCACTCACTGCTAAGGGAGGACAGGTTATGGCTGTAAAAGCCATTGGAAATGTCAAGGGTGGTTTTAAACCTTTTTCTCATGAGACTATCGACGAGAGCCGAACTGTGGGTGTTCTGTACTGCACAGGTCCGGCAAGGAGAGTTTAAGTGCCGGTAATCCAAAACTAGGCGGTACGGCCCGTCAGGCTTCGTCACAGTGAACAAGGGATTATTCATAGGTGACACACATGTTTCGATTACTCCTTGATATTCCAATTGTTCAAGGATCGACGCGACGTGAGGTCTAGCTTCGCGACACATGAGGTATTGGGGTTGAGGTTGGGGCATAGTCCGCAACGGAATCTCATGGCCGGGAGACATTTTATCCCAGCCAACCTGATTTCGATATAACGCAGGCGCTTGCACCTGAGCCCATTCCTCGGCGTACTTTTTAGCTAGGACCTTAGGCACTGTGTGCGCAAAGGACGGGAGGATTACCTCCTCCCCCCTAGGAGCATCTAAAACGTAAGCCGGGGGCCAATCTGCCTCCGCCAACAGAATATCATAGGTAGTGGGGAGACACCCGAGTGTCAGCAGTTTCAATATTCACAAATATATCAGTTGATGTCGCCACCAGATATGGACGCAGTGCTTGTCGCACTACTGTAACTTCCTCCACGCTGTCTAGCAGCGTTAGCGCCCATGTCAGGTTCTGAAGCTGCGTCCGTACCATCTCAGGCATACCTCGCTGTCAGTGCAGCAACCTTCTTCTTCTGAAACGGGGGTCTTTGACGTGCAGAGTCTTATTGCTTGCCTTTGCCGTCAGTCTGTCGGGATTGCTCACGTGCTTACGGTGCACCCCGACTTTTGCCACCGCCTCCGCCACCGGACTGTGAAGCCGATGTTTCCTGTGAAGAACGAGGAGAACGTTGTTCAGAAACCTGAAATCGATCAGGTGACTTAATAGTAGCACGATCGCGCAGATCATAAGTGCGTTCACTACTTGACTGTACTGGAGAGGCAGGACGAGACCCCTGTTTCTGTTGCTGCTTCTCCTGTTTTTTCGCCCACCAACTTTGTTTTGGAAAATTAGGGCGTTCGTCCTTACCAGAAGAGTTTGCCTTTGTCTGCTGTATTAAATCAGGATTCTTCACAGTTGGTTTAACACCTAAAGCGCTACGACCAACTTGTTTATAGGCGTTCGCGATAATGTTCTCGAATTCCCTCGGCTTGTCGTCTTCGTTCACTGTCTCTAATTTATTAAGCACTTGGAATTGCATAGCATCTCCTTTGAGGTTGCCCAATATCATGGTAGCAACCACATCGAACACACCGACAAGCCGCATTCCAAATTCAACAGCAGCCTCCGCACCATGATTCTCCTGAACATGCTTTATAACGGAGGGCAGTACCGACAGACCACTTCGAATATGTCGCTGCAAAGACCTTACCCCAGTTCTCACAATCAGCCATATCTGGGACAAAGTCTTTCGGCAAAGCGATGGTAAGGATCCTGTGTTTCTCCACAGGAGTCGTACGCAGATAAACCGCTTCTATCTGGTCAAATTACTCAGCAAGCCAATAAGGGAAATCATCCCTATTTTGGGGTCGCTTGCCCACAACCGAATTAACCATAACAGGACTAATAACCACCGCGTGGTGGTCTGTCGGTTGTCCCGCAACAGCAGTAGCGACCACCTGCACGTTGCGTGACACGTACTGCACTAAAGCCCTATGTACTGTAATAAGGGCAGTGTGCAGTACACGCCACTCAGCCACCGGCACCTGTAGGTAGCGGGGATGAGGCGTATATCCGGCCAGTACCGGCCATGTGGCCCCTGCAATCGACAAAGGGCCCATTCTCGCCAGTACAACCGCATGGGGAAGGGCGCCATTAAACCAAATGCTATGCTGCCAGGCAGAAATAGGAATTTCCTGAGTCCTATATGGCGTATAGTTGGCTGGTAGCTGCGTGGCAGTATAGGTGTGGAACGTATCATCGTCTTCACTCACAGCCAGCAAAGTAACCCAAGAGTAAAACAACTCAAACGGAAACAACGCATCGGCACTTATCACAAAAATCACAGCTATACCATCGTCCGGCACCCCATACTGCGCCAAATGACGTTTAAGGGGTGCCCGGCTATGAGCCGGAATATCGACCGCCATTAGGACACTAACAGTAAATCTACAATATATCAGTAGCACTAGGGTTCAGATTAAATAACCTTTTTAATGATCAAGCTTGAAGGAACCTATTTAGTCGAAACACAGGTAGGTTAAACCGTCACTCCCGTTATCCGGAAACCAGAGTGAGGGTGTTGTGGACTAATACAAGCACTACTAAGGCGTCTCAAATCAATAGACCAAACGTTAGGCGCGCCATGTTGCAGGGATTCTGCTTATGCGCAGAACTATGCGCAGGAACCCAGGCCCTCTGTGAATTGTAGTGTACCAAAAATTCACCTCAGAGCCCGGAACCCCTTATCCGGCCAGCATCAGTGTCCCATTCGTTATCCGAGGTTCAGCTCGGCGGTCCCAATGTATAGACAACCCAGAACAAGCGACTTAGTATATTTCTCAGGAATGGTGGGAATCAGAAATACCTTTTCGTAATTATTCTCGTACCAGTCCACAACAGAATAAACAGAGACGCGGTAAAAGTTTAAAGAGTTTATTTTATAAACCTTGTGTCCTAAGATGCAGCAGTTTGGCTAACATAAGCAGACAAACGATTAAAATCAAAACAATCAGCATAGTTACAATACCATAGAAAATGAAAGGAGCAATCATACTAAAATGACAGTGGATCTAAGCCACCTTCCTTTCTCTAACACACTAATAGTATTATTAGACTAATAAAAGGTCTCTAGGCTTGAATGGGGAACCCCATACCGTAAAGATCAGCTCAGTGAGTTCACATCACAGGATCAGCTATGCTCTGCTCCTAGGAACGCTCTTCTTCCGAATGTAAAATGAAAACATGTAACACTGCAATATTAAAAGCACTCGACTTTCAGGTATTTGCAGCTGCGTGCGTGTTATGGCCAAACTAGTGGGCCGATCAACCTGAACTCAACAACATGCACCGTATAGCGACCCAGAATCTTTCTTTTACACTGTGTGCAGACCAAGGTCGCTGCTCACTGTTTGGGATGTTAACAACAGACAGTTCTCATGTGAAGCAAAGTCGAGTAAGCATTTCTCAATTTAATAACATGTGGCTACAGTGTCGTGTGCAAAAGCAGCAAAAGCGGCAAGATGGCTTTCTAACATCTAACACGGTTATGCTAACTTAGCATTGTACAAATGTAGATAACGATCTTCACTACAATAACTGTCTTCTAATGTTACTAAAACTTGACAACATGACATGTTTTACAACACTTATCTGTCAGCAAATACACAATGTTACCAAACACTTCTCTCACAGTGGTTCCCAAATGCACACAGACTCACAGTGTGATTCTCGACAAACAACACTATCCCTAGGAGTTTACCAAAACTCATTCACTACAGTGGAAGTGGTAAAGGAACTGCACACAATCTACATATTTCACGACTACACTTTAATGTCAATGCCTGACTAATTTAATCAACGCATAAGCAAAGACTGCCTTCTAATGCTACTAAAACTTGACAACATGACAGGTTTTAAAACAGTTATCTGTCAGCAAATACATGATGTTACCAAATGCTTCTCTCACAATCCTTTACCCAAATGCACACAGACTCACAGTGTGATTTTAGACAATCAACACTATCCTAGGACTTTACCAAAACTCATTCACTACTGTGGAAGGGGTAAGGGGACTGCACACAATCTACATCTTTAAGTACAGCACATCAGTGTCAAAGCATGACTCATTTAATCAACATATAAGCAAAGACTGGATTCTAATGCTACTAAAACTTCACAACATGACAGATTTTAAAACAGTTATCTGTAAGCAAATACATGATATCACCAAATGCTTCTCTCACAATGATCCCAAATACACACTAACTCACACTGTGATTCTAGACATGCACCACTATCCCTAGGAGTTTACCAAAACTCATTCACTACAGTGCAACTGGTAAGGGAACTGCACACAATCTACATATTTCAGGACTGCACTTTTCTGTCAACGCCTGACTCATTTAATCAAATCATAAGCCATAACTGTCTTCTAATGCTACTAAAACTTCACAACATGACAAGTTAAAACAGTTATCTGTCAGCAAATACACGATGTTACCAAATGCTTCTCTCACAGTGGTTCCCAAATGCACACAGACTCACTGTGTGATTCTAGACAAACAACACTATCCCTTGCACTATACCAAAACACATTTCTTCATCTAGAAGTAGTACTACATTTTAGTATAGAAACATAACATAACTCATTTCACAAATTATTAAACAATGACTGGTTTCTAATTCTACCAACATATAAAAACAGCACAGTTATCTGTCTACAAACACATGAAAAACACAAATGCTTATCACAGAATGGTTTCTACATGCACACACATTGTAGAGAAAAAAAGTACTCCCTACAGTTTAGCAGGAAAAATACATTAGTCTGATTAAAATCAAAATAGTCTACATACATCCCCTCACAATTAAATAACTAATCTTTCAAGTTCTTTTATAGATTAAGAAGTATATCAATCACTCACCATATTTTCTTTTACAGAATCTCTGCACTGTGCACCTCTCAGCAAAAGCAAAGAATGAAAAAGTTTCCCTTTCATTTTCCACACATATACATGTAAACATCAAATCACAATCCTTCGCACATAAACTCAAAAGCAGACACACATTTCTATTGGTTAAACATTTCAACCCTTTCCAACTGAAATACATTTCAACCCTTCACCCAATCTGCCTTCTGCCTGTTACCATAGAAACAGGTCATGGAACACTTCACTGAGCTCACAGGTCACAAGTTCAGCACACAATGTTCCTACACAAGACAGGAAGTGTGCTTGACTTTTCAACATATCAGCTTATCATATATAATGTTCCTTACAATCTGTTTTTGTTAACCAATAACAATCATACCTTTAACCCCTTCTATGCCCATGACGAGATAGTCTCGTCATGGAGCGCGTTTGCGCTGTGCCCATGACGAGACTATCTCGTCATGGACCCCACCCACTAATGAAAGGCCCGGCACAGGAGGGGGAAAGGGCGGGGCACTCAAGGGGTTAAAAAACAGAAATATACACCCTACCTTTCAGTGTAGAAAGTTGTCATACAACCAATGATTTCTTGTCGTTTTTCAAAAAACTTTGCCGTGGATCCGCGCACCCACCGCAAGAGAATCCGTGCATCCAAAGCGATAGGATGCGTGCACCATGCGCGCATTTTTCCGTGTTTTTGTTTTTTTTAAAAAGGGGGCCCCAGGGGGTCCTTCTGGGACCCCCTAAGAACCTCTAGAGGGTCAGAGTATTTCCACTCTGCCCCCTTTATATGTTTTACACACTTATTCCCCTTGCATCCTCAGCCTCGCTTCTACCGAGGAAGAAATTGGCCACCAACAGTTCCTGGTTTCGAATGTAGAGAGACACTCGACAGCCAATTAGCATTCAGCGCGCGATCCGGAGGGTGCGCGCTCGGTTCGGGGAGGGTTCGCTTATGGTGCGGGTAGGGTGCGCGGATCCTCCCCGGCCATAGATATCACTAACTTTTTTACCCTAATTTTCTCAGGAACTACTGAACAGATTCACACCATATATGCAAAAGGCACGAGTCCGAACTGAGGACTACCTCTTTGCCAAATTTGGTGGCATTCCGTTCAGCGGTTCGGGCTGTAGCTGCGACAACAGATCCTATGGGAAATTGCATGGGGAAAACACATTTTGGGACCCCCCTTTATTCTCGGCCCCCGCTTGACGGATCACCGCAAAACTTTCAGGGTAGGAGCGGAGCGGAGCGGAGCTGGCCAAAAGTTTGGAAAATTTAGCGAGGATTCGTCAACCGGCGCCAACGTTATTCCAAATAGAATGTTGTGGATTTCCAATGGAAAATAGGTCCTAACTATAACTATCTACTGGCGACCGCCAGTAGATAATATATATATATATATTCACTGAAAAAACCATAGGTTTCACACATGTTATAGTTAGCTGGACATTTCACTCGTAAAAAACCAATGAAATTCCCCCGTTATAGTTAGTTCAGCTAACTATAACTCGCGCGCCCGCAATCCACTGCTGATGACGTCACATATTACATCACTCATGACATGGTCAGTGACATCACTCATGACATCACTGATGACATCTCAAATGACATCACTGATGACATCACTGATGACATCATCCATTGAGTATGTGTTTCTGAACAATTTTAATATGTTTAAGATATATAGGGAAAGGCCTGTTGAAGAATGAGTCGGTGTACAAGTGTGTAAATGGATGATTTTCTGTGGTGCGTAACTGACTCTATAAGTGAGTCATTAAATGTATCTTACTGCAGACTAGTGACTAATCTGGAGATCACTGGACATCACTAAGGCCAATATCACAGTAAACCTAGGTGGAGATGACAGAAAATGCAAAAACTTTTTTGACATGCACAAGATGCCAAAGGATACGCCAACCACCAAGATAATTTGATTATGAAATGACCTTCTATTGTCAAACTTTATCCCTAAGTTTCGCAACAACAGCTTGGGTGTCGGGTGGGGCAGTACCCGTGTAGGCCAGTGAACGTCTACGTTTAAAACAAAGGTATGTCCAAATCTGAGCCCCTCTGTCTTCTCGGTGTTACCCTGCAGGTGGTTGCAAGTCAGTCATTGAAAAACAGTGGAGAGACAGGGTTGAATAGCATCCGAATCGGTGGAAGCCCCTTTGCTAAAAGCAAAGAAAATCTGGGTGTCATCTGCATAAGAAATAACCTTATCCCCAATTGATTCCACCACCTTACTTAGCTATGGGGGACAAATAGATATTAAACATAGTGGGGCTAAGTGCAGAGCCCTGGGGAACTCCGACTGATACCCTTCGGCTGGTAGAGGAACAGGGGGGTAGCCAGACTTCCAGACTCCTATGCTCAAAAAAAGATGAGCCACTTCCAAGCATTACCTCTAATATCAAACTTAAGTAAGCGTGTGAGCAGCCTGGCATGTGGGACCATGTTGAATGCTGCTGACAGGTCCAACAATACTAGGACTGCCCTGCCGCCCGCATTAATTGTACACATTATGAGATCCTAGACCTCAACTAAGGCAGTCTCTGTACTATGCCTAGGTCTGAATCCAGATCGACTCGGATGAAGAAGCGCATTGACCTCTAGGTAACTCGAGAGCTGGTGATTGACAAACTTTTCAGCAAGTTTGGAAGGGCCACGTCAGAGGGAAATTAGCGTATAGTTGCCTAGCATCCAGAGCCACACAAGGCTTTTATAGAAGAGGAACAGTTTTGGCTCTCTTCTAACTTGAAGGTACTGCAGCAGTGGTGAAAGACTTGTTCAGCACTGCATTCAGGATGGAGTTGATAAGATCCACAACTTGAGCAAGAATGGTAAGAGGACATTAGGAGAACCAGATTTAAGATTTAAGTTCGCCGTCCTAGAGTTTTCCAGAGAAATAGTGTTAAACCCGAAGAGGTCACAGGAAATAGGTGTAACCATCTGATATGTACTATGAACATTTATGTCCAGGTTAGAAACTACAGGGAGGCTATTTTGTATGTCTTGAACTTTGCTATGAAAGAATAGTGCCAGTTGCTCACTCCAGTCTGCCAATGGAACCTTGCTTCTTTGGCTAGCCGCAGGATCAGCAAAATCCTTCACAATCCTGAAGATTTCTTTGTGTTTATTTACTGCATTTTCTATGCACCCCCGTAATACTTTCTCTTTGTGAGGTTTATCAGGCTCGCATATTTCTTTAAAGCTATTTTGTATCGATTTTTTTATTTAGGGCTGTAATTTTTTCTCCATTCACATTCCGCCTTTTTACATAGATTTTCCTCTTGTTTTGGAGCATCACGGAACCAAGGATTAAAGATGATTTTCCTACTGAAAGCGTGAATGGGGAGAGGGGCAAGTTTCTCCACTGAGGTTTGCAATCAAAGGTCATATTCCATCATGCTGGAATCAGTGGAACCTGAGAGGGAAGGAGTAGTAATTTCCAAAGTCACTAGCAGATTATCACCTGTAAATTTGGAGAAAGGATGGAACAAGAGGGGCCTTATACAGTTGTCCGGAGGGCCCGCATGGGAAATAGACCAGTTAAATTGGATCCAGAAGTGATCTGTCCAGACTAAAGGGATGGGGTCTGACAGGGACAGGTCACAGTTGTAAAACACTAAACCTATTATATGTCCTCCACCATGAGTGGGCTTCGCAACCCATTGAGAAAATCCCAGAGGAGACATAAGTCCAGTAAGGTGGAGGTAGCATTGTCAGGTGCAAAATCTTAAAGCATGTTAAAATCTCCAAGAATATTAGATTGGGTGTACCATAATGAGACCTGCAATACCACTTCATTAAGTGAATACAAGAAAGGGCCATGTTGGTCCAGGTGGCCTGTATATCAAAAGACCCCCTACTGATTGTTAAGCATTTAGGGCCATATGTAGGTAGCAACACATTTACCGATTCATAAATACCGAATGTTACCGATTCGGTATTTATGAATCGGTAAATGTGATGTAGGTAATGATTCGGTAAATTTTACCGAATCGGTAAAATTCGGTAAATATGAATCGGTATTTACCTATTCGGTAATGGGGCATACCTTCCCATTGATTCCTATGGGCCTGGAGGCCCATAGGAATCAATGGGAAGCCAGTCACCATTACCGATTCGGTAAATACCGATTCGGTTATGGGGGGAGCATATACAAGGGTGGCAGGGTGTCACATTGACACCCTGTTGCACCCCTGATTCTTGCATGTGTGCACATGTGGCGCACACACATGCCCTAAGGGCATGTATGTCTGCCACATGGCACTCTTACATCTGCAAAATATTGCGTTTTGCAAGGTATTCGTTATTTATCACCAACCTGTATTTGGTGGTAAATAACGAATTCTTAATTCTAATTTGCACTCTTTAGAGTGCCCCCTACATTCAGGATTCGGTATTTACCAATTCGGTATTTTACCGATTCGGTAATTTACCGAATCCTGAATTATGCCTCCTACATCCCAAATAGCTAAATACCGGTCGGTAACGGGATATTTACCGAATTTCGGCCGTTACCGACTGGTATTTAGCTACCTACATGAGGCCCTTAGTGAGAGGCAAAATTTAACCCTGGGCGGAAAACTACGACACGCTCGCGGAGTGTGCGTAGCGAGCGCAACTACTCGCTACGCGAATTGCACGTAGCACGGTGCAAAAACATGTATTGTAGCGTTGCGGGCCTTTTTTGCTCGCTTGAGGTCCTCAACGTCAAGTTGGCGACCGCGAGTGAGCTAAATCAACATCCCGGCGAGACTTTTTCCTTGTTCGCGATCGGCAACATCAAGTTACCAATCGCGAGCGTGGAAAATAATCCTCCCGGCGAGATTCTCAATGCAGGGAGGTCAGGTTTCTCATTGCGAGTGGTTGCATATGCTTCCGACCTCTCGCGAAGAGAAACTACCAGTCCGCGTTGAAAAAGCTGCCGCTCAAGTACAAATCTACTCGAGCGGCAGAAAACGACCGCTTGCACTGTGCATGATGCCGTTCGCAATGATTGCACAGTGTGGACAAGCATCTGACACTGTGCAATCATTGCGAACAGCATTTCCCTACCGCACTATGCAGTTCGCGTAGCTACGTGTCACGCGACGTAGTGCAAAGTGCACTTCCAGTAGCGTAGCGTAGCGCGACTACGCAAACTACGCCCAGGGTTAGCAAAATTCCAGCCCTTGTGCATCAGAAATAAATGTAACTGGATTGGAGGAAGCATTCATCCAAGTCTCCAGCGAGCAATACCACATCAGGATTCTCAGCCCTAAGAAGATCATGCATAACTAGTGCATGCTTCAAAAGGGAGCAAACATTTATTGATCATTCTTTAACCAAGCCTCTCCCAAGTTGATTTTAGTGGGGTAGCTAGTATTACCATTTGTGGGAGCAGAGCAAGGCACCCCTACGAAACCACCGAAGCGGCAGCAACAGCCCATGGCTAAATCATCCAGGGACATGATGTGAAAGCATTTTATGGGACTATTTAAAGCTAGTAAGTCAGTTCTAGTAAAGCAGGTTCTTCTCACCTTGGCATCAATAGACAGCATGGCTGACACTGGCCACCTCTGGGACACCGGATGGCTTGCCTTAGACATGCCTTTGGTGCCCCAGCGGTGAACCTGTTGCACTTTGTGTCCACGCTGCAGCCCGCATTAATTAACGTAGCCTCAAATGCCGTCATCATGGTAGAAGCATCCGCAATAAAAAAACAAATGTGGGAACGCCAAATGCAAAAGAATCATGCCGCCATCATTTAGGTTTGTAAAATACCTGAAATCACTGCAAAATATGCCCCACACAACAGTCCTCCCCCTTCTAACACAAATGTTTCCCTGAATAAAGTGCAATCCAAAAAGTTGTAGGGTTCCAGTATCATACAAAGGGGCTCAGGACCATAGGTCGTGTCCGGCACTTCCTAGGCAGAGTTGCATAAGGGCCATTCAGAACAGGAAGGCCATCCTTAATGGAAGGGGATGCCTCACAAACATAATAGTGCAGTGCTTCATCATCGGCATCCTCTCCCCATCCTGGTTGATGGTACCGACTCAACCTCTGCGAAGACTTGCCGGTAGGAGGGAGTTCTTTGTATCATACTGGTACTCTACTACTTTGTGGTTTGTGATTATACTTGGAAGATGTAGTAACATCCCCTGAATAAAGCTTGAGTTAAAATGCTGGCAAAAAAATAAAATACAAAATTCATGGAAGAGTGCTGTGCAAATTGTAAAATGACTTCTAAAATTTTCACAGACTGTTTTGCATCCTAGCTGCAGCCCGCATTTAAATAAAGTAGCCTCAAATGTTCACAAACCATTGAGAGGCTGTATGGGTGAGTGACTGGGTGTGTGAGTGGTTGTATGGGTTCATAAGTGTGTGTGTGAGTAGCTGTATGGATGAGTGAGTAGCTGTGTGAGTGGCTGTATGGGTGAATGAGTTTGTGCGTAATTGGCTCTATGAATCAGTGAGTGGGTATTTGAGCGGTTTTATGGGTGTGTGAGTGAGTCTGTGAGTTGTGTTGAGTGTGTGAGTGGGATGTCTGAGCTGTTCTGTGGTTGATTTCAGCAGTGATGTCATATGAGATGTCATCAGTGATGTCACTGACCATGTCATGAGTGATGTCATATTTGAGGTCATAGTGCACTGTGGGGGCCTAAGTTATATTTAGCTCAGCTAACTCTAACTGCTGAATTTCAATGGTTTTGTATGAGTGAAATCTGACCTTAACTATAATGTCCCTGTAACCTTTCTTTTCTGTGAATTCCTAAGGTTTTTGAAATTCTATTTCCTAACTATAATGTCCCAGTAATCATTGGTTTGTTTGGTGTATTTCCACCACCACCAGGACCTCCCCCCGGACCACCCCCCTACTACCACCGAGGCTGCGCAAAACAGGACAACTGACCTTCCCAAAATGCCATGGCCCTTCTGCTGCACAATAGCTGAATTTTGGGAGATGTGGGAACCAAGTATGTGTGAAGGAGGCAAGCCACCCACCAATAATAATGCACTCAATACCAAGTGTAGCGGTGATGTGCTGGACAGACCTCACTATGCAAAGCACAAACCTCTCCATGTGGACATATACTACTGATACTTGTAGTGTTGTGCACAGTGGACGCAACCATGTTACCTCAGGCAATGGGGAAGATCTCGGTCATGTAGCTGTGTTGTCCCCCCCTGGAAGCGTAAGTGGAGTGGGCTGGTCTAACGTACGGCACTCCAGCGTAGGAGTATGAATAAATAGGCTGGGGCTCTGGGCGTGGTTCACTTGTAGGAAGGCCAAAGCGTTTGCCAGAGTGGCGGCCCTCACCCTGCCACGTGGCTGCCGCCATGACCGAGAGCCTCCTCGACACAGGTCCCCTGCGAACCCAGCAGCACATCACCACAGACTTATGTCTGTACAGACTACTGCCTTCGATCTACACTGCGGACAGCAGCGCTCACAATTCAGATGGAGTGGCGATTGCAGATGACGCAGTCCAGTAGGCAAGACACATTGCTGCCACTGTGGCCCGCCCGGCCCACGCATGATCGCAGGCTGCATACATGCTGAGCACCAAAGGTACTACTAACTCAGTGCACCAGAATTCATCGCAAGGAAGAGTGAACAGTTTTATGTCAGCAGTGAGGCATACTATCACTCAAAAATCAAATTGAGGCAGAATTCAATAGACAAAAGACATTGGTACGAGTGCGGCACCCCCGGACTACGCATCATCGCAGGGTATGTACAAGCTCCGCGCCAAAGGTACTACTAACTCACTGCACCACAAGTCATCGCCACGTGGCCTTATTGAGGCAGAATTCAACGCAAGCTGTAACATATGGTGCCACTAACCCTGTTCAACACAAGCCGGCGACACGTGGTGCCATTAACCCTGTTCAACACAAGCCACATGTGGTGCCACTAACCCTGTTCAACAGGAGCGGGCGACACGTGGTGCCGCTAACCCTGTTCAACACAAGCCGATCCCACGTGTGGAACTGTGTCCTGAGTCCTGAATGGCAGTGACCCCAAGTCTGTGGCAGCGACCACAGCACCAGACCAGACTCCCTTTGATCAGTTAGGCATATTTCCATATGCAAGGCCGGCAACACATGGTGCCACTAACCCTGTACAACACAGGGCGCGACACATGGTGCCACTAACCCTGTTCAACACAAGCTATCCCACATGTGGAACTGTGTCCTGAGTCCTAAATGGCAGTGACCCCAAGTCCGTGGCAGCGACCACAGCACCAGACTCCCTTCGATCAGTGAGGCATATTTCCATATGCAAGGCCGGTAACACGTGGTGCCACTAACCCTGTTCAACACAAGCCGGCGACACGTGGTGCCACTAACCCTGTTCAACACATGCCAATCCCATATGTAGAACTGTGTCCTGAGTCCTGAATGGCAGTGACCACAACTTCGTGGCAGCGACCACAGCACCAGACTCCCTTCAGTTTTATTTGTTGTTGTTTTCTTTAAAAACATGTTTTATATGTAAACCTATGCATGACTAATGTTCTTGTTTGTCCAACCACACAGGGACTCTTCTGGGCCCAAGAAGGTTGTTGGGGGTATGTTGATAATGTGGGAAGAGGGTGCGTTACGTTCTGATGTGGGGAGAGACAGCATGAAAGGGGTATCTCTCACAGAAAGAACTCCGATATGTTTTGAGAAATGCCTCGGACAGATGCCAGCTGACGGACTGAATCACAAAATGGTTTTTCAATGCTTATGTAGTGTGAGTTATGAACAGTTCACACCCAGGCTCGCAGAGGGACAACTGCGGCACGTCCGCTCGACTCACAGACGCAGTACTACGAACCGTCCGCTCCCAAAGGAACAGCAGCGTAGTAGCTCACAGAGGTACAGGCAAAGTAGCATACTAGCTCGCAAAGGTAGAGAACTGCGAGACGACGGGCTGGCTTCTTATAGCATAGCAGTGAATTGGTGATGTTGGGCAGAGGGAGCATGAAAGAGTTATCTCGCAGAAAAAGAGCTCTGGTATATTAAATTGCCCCCGAAACCTTTCTTTTGTATTTTCACTCGATGCGAGAAAGCGCGCTTTCTTGACCAAGACCTTTTTCCCTGCCAAATTTGGCGTAATTCCGTTCAGCAGTTTGACCTGTAGCCTTGTCTAAAGTTTCCTATGGAAAATCCATTGAGGCAACACGTTTTCACCCCCCCCACATAGCTACCTGTCGCAGGCGTACTCGCTGTTGGTGTGCAGGTCAGTGGTCTAGTTGTCAACATGTCACGGCCACTCCTGAGGGCAGGTTTGCACACACACCACACCCATCCAGCACATGCGTCACAGGCCATGTGACCACGCAAATATAATGGATCGACAACGTGACATCCGTTATTGCTGTTGGTGACTGGATGGCAGACGCTCCACGGATCTCAATCATAAAGAGTCCATGAAAAGTTGTGCAGAGGGTTAGTCGCACCCTGAGCTGTATGGCCGTCAGGGGCCTACTACCATGTGGCGCTGACTTGAGTTCCACAGGGTTAGTGCCACCCGAAGCTGATGTGGCTGTCAGGGGCCTACCACCACGTGGCGCGAACTTGAGTTGCACAGGGTTAGTGCCACCCGAAGCTGATGTGGCCGTCATGGGCCTTCCACCACGTGGCACGGACTTCAGTTGCACACGGTTATTCGCACCCTAAGTTGTATGGCAGTCAGCGGCCTACCACCACGTAGTGATGACTTGCATTGCACAGGGTTATCGGCACCAAAAGCTGATGTGGTCTCCGCCATTGATGACTCAGGACTCAGCGACATGTGTGAGATCTGCCGGGCCGCGGAGAAGCTGATGTGGTCTCCGCCATTCATGAGCAAAACACACAAGATGATGGACGGAATGTTGCACATTGGCACAACATTAACCCCCAGTCACAGATCTGGGTTTAATCCATCGTTATTTTGCTCCCCACGCCAACCCAGTTCAGACATGGCCATATGCAAATCTGCCTTGACCCTGTGCCTCATGGGAAGAGTCCAGCCCGAACTGCCAAGCCATGCCTTCCCTGGACCGGAATCAAGCATCCTAGGACCGGTTTCGGGGTTTCCCCACTCTTCAGCCAGGATAGCTTAACTCCAGTGGCGTAGTGAGCATGGGACCCACGTCTGGGCATACCCTTCCCACATAGAGCGAACAGCAAAACACAGAAGAGGATGGACGGAATGGTGCACACTGGCAAAACAATCACCCCCAGTCACAGATCTGGGTTTAATCCATCGTTATTTTGCTAACCACGCCACCCCAGTTCAGACATGGCCATATGCAAATCAGCCTTGACCCTGTGCCTCATGGGAACAGTCCAGACCGAACTACCAAGCCATGTGCTCCCTGGACCGGAATCAAGCATCCTAGGATCGGTTTCGGGGTTTCACCCCTCTTTAGCCAGGATAGCTTAACTCCAGTGGCGTAGTGAGCACGGGACCCACGTCTGGGCATACCCTTCCCACATAGGGCGAACAGCAAAACACACAAGATGATGGACGGAATGTTGCACATTGGCAAAACATTCACCCCCAGTCACAGATCTGGGTTTAATCCATTGTTATTTTGCTCCCCACGGCACCCCAGTTCAGACATGGCCATTTGCAAATCAGTCTTGACCCTGTGGCTCATGGGAACAGTCCAGCCCAAACTGCAAAGCCATGTCTTCCCTGCACCGGAATCAAGCATCCTAGGACCGGTTTCAGGGTTTCACCCCTCTTCAGCCATGATAGCTTATCTCCAGTGGCGTAGTGAGCATGGGACCCACGTCTGGGCATACCCTTCCCACATAGAGCGAACAGCAAAACACAGAAGATGATGGACGGAATGTTGCACATTGGCAAAACATTCACCCCCAGTCAAATTTCTGGGTTTAATCCATCGTTATTTTGCTCCCCACGCCACCCCAGTTCAGACTTGGCCATATGCAAATCAGCCCTGGCCCGGTGTCTCATGGGAATAGTCCAGCCCAAACTGCCAAGCCATGTCTTCCCTAGACCGGAATCAAGCATCCTAGGACCGGTTGCGGGGTTTCACCCCTCTTCAGCCAGGATAGCTTAACTCCAGTGGCGTAGTGAGCACGGGACCCACGTCTGGGCATACCCTTCCCACATAGGGCGAACAGCAAAACACACAAGATGATGGACAGAATGTTGCACATTGGTAAAACTTTCACCCCCAGTCACAGATCTGGGTTTAATCCATCGTTATTTTGCTCCCCACGCCACCCCAGTTCAGACATGGCCATATGCAAATCAGCCTTGACCCTGTGACTCATGGCAACAGTCCAGCCCGAACTGCTAAGCCATGTCTTCCCTGGACTGGAATCAAGCATCCTAGGACCGGTTTCGGGGTTTCACCCCTCTTCAGCCAGGATAGCTTATCTCCAGTGGCGTAGTGAGTGCGGGACCCACATCTGGGCATACCCTTCCCACATAGGGCGAACAGCAAAACACAGAAGATGATGGATGGAATGTTGCACATTGGCAAAACATTCACCCCCAATCACAGTTCTGGGTTTAATCCATCGTTATTTTGCTCCCCACGCCACCCCAGTTCAGATATGGCCATATGCAAATCAGCCTAGACCCTGTGCCTCATGGGAACAGTCCAGCCCGAACTGCCAATGAATGTCTTCCCTGGACCGGAATCAAGCATCCTAGGACCGGTTTCGGGGTTTCACCCCTCTTCAGCCAGGATAGCTTCACTCCAGTGGCGTAGTGAGCACGGGACCCAGGTCTGGGCATACCCTTCCCACATAGGGTGAACAGCAAAACACACAAGATGATGGACGGAATGTTGCACATTGGCAAAACATTCACCCCCAGTCACAGATCTGGGTTTAATCCATCGTTATTTTGCTCCCCATGCCACCCCAGTTCAGACATGGCCATATGCAAATCAGCCTTGACCCTGTGCCTCATGGGAACAGTCCAGCCTGAACTGCCAAGCCATGTCTTCCCTGGACCGGAATCAAGCATCCTAGGACCGGTTTCAGGGTTTCACCCCTCTTCAGCCATGATAGATTATCTCCAGTGGCGTAGTGAGCATGGGACCCACGTCTGGGCATACCCTTCCCACATAGAGCGAACAGCAAAACACAGAAGATGATTGACGGAATGTTGCACATTGGCAAAGCATTCACCCCCAGTCAAAGTTCTGGGTTTAATCCATCGTTATTTTGCTCCCCACGCCACCCCAGTTCAGACATGGCCATATGCAAATCAGCCCTGACCCTGTGTCTCATGGGAATAGTCCAGCCCGAACTGCCAAGCTATGTCTTCCCTGGACCGGAATCAAGCATCCTAGGACCGGTTTCGGGGTTTCACCCCTCTTCAGCCAGGATAGCTTAACTCCAGTGGCGTAGTGAGCACGGGACCCACGTCTGGGCATACTCTTCCCACATAGGGCGAACAGCAAAACACACAAGATGATGGACAGAATGTTTCACATTGGCAAAACATTCACCCCCAGTCACAGATCTTGGTTTAATCCATCGTTATTTTGCTCCCCACGCCACCCCATTTCAGACATGGCCATATGCAAATCAGCCTTGACCCTGTGACTCATGGGAACAGTCCAGCCCGAACTGCCAAGCCAAGTCTTCCCTGGACTGGAATCAAGCATCCTAGGACCGGTTTCGGGGTTTCACCCCTCTTCAGCCAGGATAGCTTATCTCCAGTGGCGTAGTGAGCGCGGGACCCACATCTGGGCATACCCTTCCCACATAGGGCGAACAGCAAAACACAGAAGATGATGGATGGAATGTTGCACATTGGCAAAACATTCACCCCCAATCACAGTTCTGGGTTTAATCCATCGTTATTTTGCTCCCCACGCCACCCCAGTTCAGACATGTCCATATGCAAATCAGCCTTGACCCTGTGCCTCATGTGAACAGTCCAGCCCGAACTGCCAATGAATGTCTTCCCTGGACCGGAATCAAGCATCCTAGGACCGGTTTCGGGGTTTAACCCCTCTTCAGCCAGGATAGCTTAACTCCAGTGGCGTAGTGAGCACGGGACCCAGGTCTGGGCAAACCCTTCCCACATAGGACGAACAGCAAAACACACAAGATGATGGACGGAATGTTGCACATTGGCAAAACATTCACCCCCAGTCACAGATCTGGGTTTAATCCATCGTTATTTTGCTCCCCACGCCAACCCAGTTCAGACATGGCCATATGCAAATCTGCCTTGACCCTGTGCCTCATGGGAAGAGTCCAGCCCGAACTGCCAAGCCATGCCTTCCCTGGACCGGAATCAAGCATCCTAGGACCGGTTTCGGGGTTTCCCCACTCTTCAGCCAGGATAGCTTAACTCCAGTGGCGTAGTGAGCATGGGACCCACGTCTGGGCATACCCTTCCCACATAGAGCGAACAGCAAAACACAGAAGATGATGGACGGAATGGTGCACATTGGCAAAACAATCACCCCCAGTCACAGATCTGGGTTTAATCCATCGTTATTTTGCTAACCACGCCACCCCAGTTCAGACATGGCCATATGCAAATCAGCCTTGACCCTGTGCCTCATGGGAACAGTCCAGACCGAACTACCAAGCCATGTGCTCCCTGGACCGGAATCAAGCATCCTAGGATCGGTTTCGGGGTTTCACCCCTCTTTAGCCAGGATAGCTTAACTCCAGTGGCGTAGTGAGCACGGGACCCACGTCTGGGCATACCCTTCCCACATAGGGCGAACAGCAAAACACACAAGATGATGGACGGAATGTTGCACATTGGCAAAACATTCACCCCCAGTCACAGATCTGGGTTTAATCCATTGTTATTTTGCTCCCCACGGCACCCCAGTTCAGACATGGCCATTTGCAAATCAGTCTTGACCCTGTGCCTCATGGGAACAGTCCAGCCCAAACTGCAAAGCCATGTCTTCCCTGCACCGGAATCAAGCATCCTAGGACCGGTTTCAGGGTTTCACCCCTCTTCAGCCATGATAGCTTATCTCCAGTGGCGTAGTGAGCATGGGACCCACGTCTGGGCATACCCTTCCCACATAGAGCGAACAGCAAAACACAGAAGATGATGGACGGAATGTTGCACATTGGCAAAACATTCACCCCCAGTCAAATTTCTGGGTTTAATCCATCGTTATTTTGCTCCCCACGCCACCCCAGTTCAGACTTGGCCATATGCAAATCAGCCCTGGCCCGGTGTCTCATGGGAATAGTCCAGCCCAAACTGCCAAGCCATGTCTTCCCTAGACCGGAATCAAGCATCCTAGGACCGGTTGCGGGGTTTCACCCCTCTTCAGCCAGGATAGCTTAACTCCAGTGGCGTAGTGAGCACGGGACCCACGTCTGGGCATACCCTTCCCACATAGGGCGAACAGCAAAACACACAAGATGATGGACAGAATGTTGCACATTGGTAAAACTTTCACCCCCAGTCACAGATCTGGGTTTAATCCATCGTTATTTTGCTCCCCACGCCACCCCAGTTCAGACATGGCCATATGCAAATCAGCCTTGACCCTGTGACTCATGGCAACAGTCCAGCCCGAACTGCTAAGCCATGTCTTCCCTGGACTGGAATCAAGCATCCTAGGACCGGTTTCGGGGTTTCACCCCTCTTCAGCCAGGATAGCTTATCTCCAGTGGCGTAGTGAGTGCGGGACCCACATCTGGGCATACCCTTCCCACATAGGGCGAACAGCAAAACACAGAAGATGATGGATGGAATGTTGCACATTGGCAAAACATTCACCCCCAGTCACAGATCTGGGTTTAATCCATCGTTATTTTGCTCCCCATGCCACCCCAGTTCAGACATGGCCATATGCAAATCAGCCTTGACCCTGTGCCTCATGGGAACAGTCCAGCCTGAACTGCCAAGCCATGTCTTCCCTGGACCGGAATCAAGCATCCTAGGACCGGTTTCAGGGTTTCACCCCCAGTCACAGATCTGGGTTTAATCCATCATTATTTTGCTCCCCATGCCACCCCAGTTCAGATATGGCCATATGCAAATCAGCCTAGACCCTGTGCCTCATGGGAACAGTCCAGCCCGAACTGCCAATGAATGTCTTCCCTGGACCGGAATCAAGCATCCTAGGACCGGTTTCGGGGTTTCACCCCTCTTCAGCCAGGATAGCTTCACTCCAGTGGCGTAGTGAGCACGGGACCCAGGTCTGGGCATACCCTTCCCACATAGGGTGAACAGCAAAACACACAAGATGATGGACGGAATGTTGCACATTGGCAAAACATTCACCCCCAGTCACAGATCTTGGTTTAATCCATCGTTATTTTGCTCCCCACGCCACCCCATTTCAGACATGGCCATATGCAAATCAGCCTTGACCCTGTGACTCATGGGAACAGTCCAGCCCGAACTGCCAAGCCATGTCTTCCCTGGACTGGAATCAAGCATCCTAGGACCGGTTTCGGGGTTTCACCCCTCTTCAGCCAGGATAGCTTATCTCCAGTGGCGTAGTGAGCGCGGGACCCACATCTGGGCATACCCTTCCCACATAGGGCGAACAGCAAAACACAGAAGATGATGGATGGAATGTTGCACATTGGCAAAACATTCACCCCCAATCACAGTTCTGGGTTTAATCCATCGTTATTTTGCTCCCCACGCCACCCCAGTTCAGACATGTCCATATGCAAATCAGCCTTGACCCTGTGCCTCATGTGAACAGTCCAGCCCGAACTGCCAATGAATGTCTTCCCTGGACCGGAATCAAGCATCCTAGGACCGGTTTCGGGGTTTAACCCCTCTTCAGCCAGGATAGCTTAACTCCAGTGGCGTAGTGAGCACGGGACCCAGGTCTGGGCAAACCCTTCCCACATAGGACGAACAGCAAAACACACAAGATGATGGACGGAATGTTTGCACATTGGCAAAATATTCACCCCCAATCACAGTTCTGGGTTTAATCCATTGTTATTTTGCTCCCCACGCCACCCCAGTTCCGACATGGCCATATGCAAATCAGCCTTGACCCTGTGCCTCATGGGAACAGTCCAGCCCGAACTGCCAATGAATTTCTTCCCTGGACCGGAATCAAGCATCCTAGGACCGGTTTCGGGGTTTCACCCCTCTTCAGCCATGATAGGTTAACTCCAGTGGCGTAGTGAGCACGGTACCGACGTCTGGGCATACCCTTCCCACATAGGGCGAACAGCAAAGCACACAAGATGATGGACGGAATGTTGCACATTGGCAAAACATTCACCCCCAGTCACAGATCTGGGTTTAATCCATTGTTATTTTGCTCCCCACGGCACCCCAGGTCAGACATGGCCATTTGCAAATCAGTCTTGACCCTGTGCCACATGGGAACAGTCAACCCCCCGAACTGCCAAGCCATGTCTTCCCTGCACCGGAATCAAGCATCCTAGGACCGGTTTCAGGGTTTCACCCCTCTTCAGCCATGATAGATTATCTCCAGTGGCGTAGTGAGCATGGGACCCACGTCTGGGCATACCCTTCCCACATAGAGCGAACAGCAAAACACAGAAGATGATGGACGGAATGTTGCACATTGGCAAAACATTCACCCCCAGTCAAATTTCTGGGTTTAATCCATCGTTATTTTGCTCCCCACGCCACCCCAGTTCAGACTTGGCCATATGCAAATCAGCCCTGGCCCTGTGTCTCATGGGAATAGTCCAGCCCGAACTGCCAAGCCATGTCTTCCCTGGACCGGAATCAAGCATCCTAGGACCGGTTGCGGGGTTTCACCCCTCTTCAGCCAGGATAGCTTAACTCCAGTGGCGTAGTGAGCACGGGACCCACGTCTGGGCATACCCTTCCCACATAGGGCGAACAGCAAAACACACAAGATGATGGACAGAATGTTGCACATTGGCAAAACTTTCACCCCCAGTCACAGATCTGGGTTTAATCCATCGTTATTTTGCTCCCCACGCCACCCCAGTTCAGACATGGCCATATGCAAATCAGCCTTGACCCTGTGACTCATGGGAACAGTCCAGCCCGAACTGCCAAGCCACGTCTTCCCTGGAATGGAATCAAGCATCCTAGGACCGGTTTCGGGGTTTCACCCCTCTTCAGCCAGGATAGCTTATCTCCAGTGGCGTAGTGAGCGCGGGACCCACATCTGGGCATACCCTTCCCACATAGGGCGAACAGCAAAACACAGAAGATAATGGATGGAATGTTGCACATTGGCAAAACATTCACCCCCAATCACAGTTCTGGGTTTAATCCATCGTTATTTTGCTCCCCACGCCATCCCAGTTGAGACATGGCCATATGCAAATCAGCCTCGACCCTGTGCCTCATGGGAACAGTCCAGCCCGAACTGCCAATGAATGTCTTCCCTGGACCGGAATCAAGCATCCTAGGACCGGTTTCGGGGTTTCACCCCTCTTCAGCCAGGATAGCTTAACTCCAGTGGCGTAGTGAGCACGGGACCCAGGTCTGGGCATACCCTTCCCACATAGGGCGAACAGCAAAACACACAAGATGATGGACGGAATGTTGCACATTGGCAAAACATTCACCCCCAGTCAAAGTTCTGGGTTTAATCAATCGTTATTTTGCTCCCCACGCCACCCCAGTTCAGACATGGCCATATGCAAATCAGCCCTGACCCTGTGTCTCATGGGAATAGTCCAGCCCGAACTGCCAAGCTATGTCTTCCCTGGACCGTAATCAAGCATCCTAGGACCGGTTTCGGGGTTTCACCCCTCTTCAGCCAGGATAGCTTAACTCCAGTGGCGTAGTGAGCACGGGACCCACGTCTGGGCATACCCTTCCCACATAGGGCGAACAGCAAAACACACAAGATGATGGACAGAATGTTGCACATTGGCAAAACATTCACCCCCAGTCACAGATCTTGGTTTAATCCATCATTATTTTGCTCCACACGCCACCCCAGACATGGCCATATGCAAATCAGGCTTGACCCTGTGCCTCATGGGAACAGTCCAGCCCGAACTGCCAAGCCATGTCTTCCCTGGACCGGAATCAAGCATCCTAGGACCGGTTTCGGGGTTTCACCCCTCTTCAGCCAGGATAGCTTAACTCCAGTGGCACAGTGAGCACGGGACCTACGTCTGGGCATACCCTTCCCACATAGGGCGAACAGCAAAACACACAAGATGATGGACGGAATATTGCACATTGGCAAAACATTCACCCCCAGTCACTGATCTGGGTTTAACCCCTTCAGTGCCCGCCTCTTTCCCCGCCCTGAGCCGGCCGTTGTATTAGCGGGCGGGGTCTATGACGAGCTGGACTCGTCATGGGCACAGCGCCACCGCGGCCCATGACGAGTCCAGCTCGTCATGGGCACTGAAGGGGTTAATCCATCGTTATTTTGCTCCCCAAGCCATCCCAGTTCAGACATGGCCATATGCAAATCAGCCTTGACCCTGTGCCTCATGGGAACAGTCCAGCCCGAACTGCCAAGCCATGTCTTCCCTGGACCGGAATCAAGCATCCTTGGACCGGTTTCAGGGTTTCACCCCTCTTCAGCAAGGATAGCTTATCTCCAGTGGCGTAGTGAGCGCGGGATCCACATCTGGGCATACCCTTCCCACATAGGGCGAACAACAAAACACACAAGATGATGGACGGAATGTTGCACATTGGCAAAACATTCACCCCCAGTCACAGATCTGGGTTTAATCCATCGTTATTTTGCTCCCCACGCCACCCCAGTTCAGACATGGCCATATGCAAATCAGCCTTGACCCTGTGCCTCATGGGAACAGTCTAGCCCGAACTGCCAAGCCATGTCTTCCCTAGACCGGAATCAAGCATCCTAGGACCGGTTTCGGGGTTTCACCCCTCTTCAGCCAGGATAGCTTAACTCCAGTGGCGTAGGCTGCACGGGACCCACGTCTGGGCAGACCCTTCCCACATAGGGCGAACAGCAAAACACCCAAGATGATGAACGGAATGTTGCACATTGGCAAAACATTCACCCCCAGTCACAGATCTGGGTTTGATCCATCATTATTTTGCTCCCCACTCCACCCCAGGTCAGACATGGCCATATGCAAATCAGCCTTGACCCTGTGCCTCATGGGAACAGTCCAGCCCGAACTGCCAAGCCATGTCTTCCCTGGACCGGAATCAAGCATCCTAGGACCGGTTTCGGGGTTTAACCCCTCTTCAGCCAGGATAGCTTAACTCCAGTGGCGTAGTGAGCACGGGACCCAGGTCTGGGCAAACCCTTCCCACATAGGACGAACAGCAAAACACACAAGATGATGGACGGAATGTTGCACATTGGCAAAACATTCACCCCCAATCACAGTTATGGGTTTAATCCATTGTTATTTTGCTCCCCACGCCACCCCAGTTCAGACATGGCCATATGCAAATCAGCCTTGACCCTGTGCCTCATGGGAACAGTCCAGCCCGAACTGCCAATGAATGTCTTCCCTGGACCGGAATCAAGCATCCTAGGACCGGTTTCGGGGTTTCACCCCTCTTCAGCCATGATAGGTTAACTCCAGTGGCGTAGTGAGCACGGTACCGACGTCTGGGCATACCCTTCCCACATAGGGCGAACAGCAAAACACACAAGATGATGGACGGAATGTTGCACATTGGCAAAACATTCACCCCCAGTCACAGATCTGGGTTTAATCCATTGTTATTTTGCTCCCCACGGCACCCCAGGTCAGACATGGCCATTTGCAAATCAGTCTTGACCCTGTGCCTCATGGGAACAGTCAACCCCCCGAACTGCCAAGCCATGTCTTCCCTGCACCGGAATCAAGCATCCTAGGACCGGTTTCAGGGTTTCACCCCTCTTCAGCCATGATAGCTTATCTCCAGTGGCGTAGAGAGCATGGGACCCACGTCTGGGCAAACCCTTCCCACATAGACCGAACAGCAAAACACAGAAGATGATGGACGGAATGTTGCACATTGGCAAAACATTCACTCCCAGTCAAATTTCTGGGTTTAATCCATCGTTATTTTGCTCCCCACGCCACCCCAGTTCAGACTTGGCCATATGCAAATCAGCCCTGGCCCTGTGTCTCATGGGAACAGTCCAGCCCGAACTGCCAAGCCATGTCTTCCCTGGACCGGAATCAAGCATCCTAGGACCGGTTGCGGGGTTTCACCCCTCTTCAGCCAGGATAGCTTAACTCCAGTGGCGTAGTGAGCACGGGACCCACGTCTGGGCATACCCTTCCCACATAGGGCGAACAGCAAAACACACAAGATGATGGACAGAATGTTGCACATTGGCAAAACTTTCACCCCCAGTCACAGATCTGGGTTTAATCCATCGTTATTTTGCTCCCCACGCCACCCCAGTTCAGACATGGCCATATGCAAATCAGCCTTGACCCTGTGACTCATGGGAACAGTCCAGCCCGAACTGCCAAGCCATGTCTTCCCTGGAATGGAATCAAGCATCCTAGGACCGGTTTTGGGGTTTCACCCATCTTCAGCCAGGATAGCTTATCTCCAGTGGCGTAGTGAGCGCGGGACCCGCATCTGGGCATACCCTTCCCACATAGGGCGAACAGCAAAACACAGAAGATAATGGATGGAATGTTGCACATTGGCAAAACATTCACCCCCAATCACAGTTCTGGGTTTAACCCCTTCCCTGCTCATGACGGAACCGTTCCGTCATGAGCCACGGTTGGCGTGTGCTCATGACGGAACGGTTCCGTCATGACAATCCTGTCGGCGGCCGCTCCGCCTGCGCGGCGCTGTTTCCCCGCCTGTGCGGGGCGACAACGCAAATGGGCGGAGTCATGACGGAACCGTTCCGTCATGAGCACAGCTCAACTGTGGCTCATGACGGAGCGGCTCCGTCATGAGCACAGGCCCACCGCGCTGCCCCCCTGCCCCCCCCCCAGCGCTGCAGCGGAATGTCCGCAGCAGCGAAGGGGTTAATCCATCGTTATTTTGCTCCCCACGCCATCCCAGTTCAGACATGGCCATATGCAAATCAGCCTAGACCCTGTGCCTCATGGGAACAGTCCAGCCCGAACTGCCAATGAATGTCTTCCCTGGACCGGAATCAAGCATCCTAGGACCGGTTTCGGGGTTTCACCCCTCTTCAGCCAGGATAGCTTAACTCCAGTGGCGTAGTGAGCACGGGACCCAGGTCTGGGCAACCCTTCCCACATAGGGCGAACAGCAAAACACACAAGATGATGGACGGAATGTTGCACATTGGCAAAACATTCACCCCCAGTCACAGATCTGGGTTTAATCCATTGTTATTTTGCTCCCCATGCCACCCCAGTTCAGACATGGCCATATGCAAATCAGCCTTGACCCTGTGCCTCATGGGAACAGTCCAGCCTGAACTGCCAAGCCATGTCTTCCCTGGACCGGAATCAAGCATCCTAGGACCGGTTTCAGGGTTTCACCCCTCTTCAGCCATGATAGCTTATCTCCAGTGGCGTAGTGAGCATGGGACCCACGTCTGGGCATACCCTTCCCACATAGAGCGAACAGCAAAACACAGAAGATGATGGACGGAATGTTGCATATTGGCAAAACATTCACCCCCAGTCAAAGTTCTGGGTTTAATCCATCGTTATTTTGCTCCCCACGCCACCCCAGTTCAGACATGGCCATATGCAAATCAGCCCTGACCCTGTGTCTCATGGGAATAGTCCAGCCCGAACTGCCAAGCTATGTCTTCCCTGGACCGTAATCAAGCATCCTAGGACCGGTTTCGGGGTTTCACCCCTCTTCAGCCAGGATAGCTTAACTCCAGTGGCGTAGTGAGCACGGGACCCACGTCTGGGCATACTCTTCCCACATAGGGCGAACAGCAAAACACACAAGATGATGGACAGAATGTTGCACATTGGCAAAACATTCACCCCCAGTCACAGATCTTGGTTTAATCCATCATTATTTTGCTCCACACGCCACCCCAGACATGGCCATATGCAAATCAGCCTTGACCCTGTGCCTCATGGGAACAGTCCAGCCCGAACTGCCAAGCCATGTCTTCCCTGGACCGGAATCAAGCATCCTAGGACCGGTTTCGGGGTTTCACCCCTCTTCAGCCAGGATAGCTTAACTCCAGTGGCACAGTGAGCACGGGACCTACGTCTGGGCATACCCTTCCCACATAGGGCGAACAGCAAAACACACAAGATGATGGACGGAATATTGCACATTGGCAAAACATTCACCCCCAGTCACTGATCTGGGTTTAATCCATCGTTATTTTGCTCCCCAAGCCATCCCATTTCAGACATGGCCATATGCAAATCAGCCTTGACCCTGTGCCTCATGGGAACAGTCCAGCCCGAACTGCCAAGCCATGTCTTCCCTGGACCGGAATCAAGCATCCTTGGACCGGTTTCGGGGTTTCACCCCTCTTCATCCAGGATAGCTTAACTCCAGTGGCGTAGTGAGCACGGGACCCACGTCTGGGCATACCCTTCCCACATAGGGCGAACAGCAAAACACACAAGATGATGGACGGAATGTTGTACATTGGCAAAACATTCACCCCCAGTCACAGATCTGGGTTTAATCCATCGTTATTTTGCTCCCCACGCACCCCAGTTCAGACATGGCCATATGCAAATCAGCCTTAACCCTGTCCCTCATGGGAACAGTCCAGCCCGAACTGCCAAGCCATGTCTTCCCTGGACCGGAATCAAGGATCCTAGGACCGGTTTCGGGGTTTCAGCCCTCTTCAGCCATGATAGCTTAACTCCAGTGGCATAGTGAGCATGAGACCCACGTCTGGGCATACCCTTCCCACATAGGGCGAACAGCAAAACACACAAGATGATGGACGGAATGTTGCACATTGGCAAACATTCACCCCCAGTCACTGATCTGGGTTTAATCCATCGTTATTTTGCTCCCCACGCACCCCAGTTCAGACATGGCCATATGCAAATCAGCCTTAACCCTGTCCCTCATGGGAACAGTCCAGCCCGAACTGCCAAGCCATGTCTTCCCTGGACCGGAATCAAGCATCCTAGGACCGGTTTCGAGGTTTCAACCCTCTTCAGCCATGATAGCTTAACTCCAGTGGCATAGTGAGCATGAGACCCACGTCTGGGCATACCCTTCCCACATAGGGCGAACAGCAAAACACACAAGATGATGGACGGAATGTTGCCCATTGGCAAAACATTCACCCCCAGTCACTGATCTGGGTTTAATATATCGTTATTTTGCTCCCCACGCCACCCCAGTTCAGACATGGCCATATGCAAATCAGCCTTGACCCTGTGCCTCATGGGAACAGTCCAGCCCGAACTGCCAAGCCATGTTTTCCCTGGACCGGAATCAAGCATCCTAGGACTGGTTTTAGGGTTTCACCCCTCTTCAGCCAGTATAGCTTATCTCCAGTGGCGTAGTGAGCGCGGGACCCACATCTGGGCATACCCTTCCCACATAGGGCGAACAACAAAACACACAAGATGATGGACGGAATGTTGCACATTGGCAAAACATTCACCCCCAGTCACAGATCTGGGTTTAATCCATCGTTATTTTGCTCCCCACGCCACCCCAGTTCAGACATGGCCATATGCAAATCAGCCTTGACCCTGTGCCTCATGGGAACAGTCCAGCCCGAACTGCCAAGCCATGTCTTCCCTGGACCGGAATCAAGCATCCTAGGACCGGTTTCGGGGTTTCACCCCTCTTCAGCCAGGATAGCTTAACTCCAGTGGCATAGTGAGCACGGGACCTACGTCTGGGCATACCCTTCCCACATAGGGCGAACAGCAAAACACACAAGATGATGGACGGAATGTTGCACATTGGCAAAACATTCACCCCAGTCACACTTCTGGGTTTAATCCATCGTTATTTTGGCCCCCACGCCACCCCAGTTCAGACATGGCCATATGCAAATCAGCCTTGACCCTGTGCCTCATGGGAACAGTCCAGCCCGAACTGCCAAGCCATGTCTTCCCTGGACCGGAATGAAGTATCCTAGGACCGGTTTCGGGGTTTCACCCCTCTTCAGCCAGGATAGCTTAACTCCAGTGGCGTAGTGAGCACGGGACCCACGTCTGGGCATACCCTTCCCACATAGGGCGAACAGCAAAACACACAAGATGATGGACGGAATGTTGCACATTGGCAAAACATTCATCCCAAGTCACTGATCTGGGTTTAATCCATCGTTATTTTGCTCCCCACGCACCCCAGTTCAGACATGGCCATATGCAAATCAGCCTTAACCCTGTCCCTCATGGGAACAGTCCAGCCCGAACTGCGAAGCCATGTCTTCCCAGGACCGGAATCAAGCATCCTAGGACCGGTTTCGTGGTTTCACCCCTCTTCAGCCAGGATAGCTTAACTCCAGTGGCGTAGTGAGCACGAGACCCACGTCTGGGCATACCCTTCCCACATATGGCGAACAGCAAAACACAGAAGATGATGGATGGAATGTTGCACATTGGCAAACCATTCCCCCTCAGTCACAGTTCTGGGTTTAATCCATCGTTATTTGGTCCCCACGCCACCCCAGTTCAGACATGGCCATATGCAAATCAGCCTTGACCCTGTGCCTCATGGGAACAGTCCAGCCCGAACTGCCAAGCCATGTCTTCCCTAGACCGGAATCAAGCATCCTAGGACCGGTTTCGGGGTTTCACCCCTCTTCAGCAAGGATAGCTTAACTCCAGTGGTGTAGGCTGCAGGGGACCCACGTCTGGGCATACCCTTCCCACATAGGGCGAACAGCAAAACACAAAAGATGATGAACGGAATGTTGCACATTGGCAAAACATTCACCCCCAGTCACAGATCTGGGTTTAATCCATCATTATTTTGCTCCACACGCCACCCCAGACATGGCCATATGCAAGCCAGCCTTGACCCTGGGCCTCATGGGAACAGTCCAGCCCGAACTGCCAAGCCATGTCTTCCCTGGACCAGAATCAAGCATCCTAGGACCGGTTTCGTGGTTTCACCCCTATTCAGCCAGGATAGCTTAACTCCAGTGGCGTAGTGAGCACGAGACCCACGTCTGGGCATACCCTTCCCACATAGGGCGAACAGCAAAACACAGAAGATGATGGACGGAATGTTGCACATTGGCAAACCATTCCCCCTCAGTCACAGTTCTGGGTTTAATCCATCGTTATTTTGCTCCCCACGCCACCCTAGTTCAGACATGGCCATATGCAAATCAGCCTTGACCCTGTGCCTCATGGGAACAGTCCAGCCCGAACTGCCAAGCCATGTCTTCCCTGGACCGGAATGAAGCATCCTAGGACCGGTTTCGGGGTTTCACCCCTCTTCAGCCAGGATAGCTTAACTCCAGTGGCGTAGTGAGCACGGGACCCACGTCTGGGCATACCCTTCCCACATAGGGCGAACAGCAAAACACACAAGATGATGGATGGAATGTTGCACATTGGCAAACCATTCCCCCTCAGTCACAGTTCTGGGTTTAATCCATCGTTATTTGGTCCCCACGCCACCCCAGTTCAGACATGGCCATATGCAAATCAGCCTTGACCCTGTGCCTCATGGGAACAGTCCAGCCCGAACTGCCAAGCCATGTCTTCCCTGGACCAGAATCAAGCATCCTAGGACCGGTTTCGTGGTTTCACCCCTATTCAGCCAGGATAGCTTAACTCCAGTGGCGTAGTGAGCACGAGACCCACGTCTGGGCATACCCTTCCCACATAGGGCGAACAGCAAAACACAGAAGATGATGGACGGAATGTTGCACATTGGCAAACCATTCCCCCTCAGTCACAGTTCTGGGTTTAATCCATCGTTATTTTGCTCCCCACGCCACCCTAGTTCAGACATGGCCATATGCAAATCAGCCTTGACCCTGTGCCTCATGGGAACAGTCCAGCCCGAACTGCCAAGCCATGTCTTCCCTGGACCGGAATGAAGCATCCTAGGACCGGTTTCGGGGTTTCACCCCTCTTCAGCCAGGATAGCTTAACTCCAGTGGCGTAGTGAGCACGGGACCCACGTCTGGGCATACCCTTCCCACATAGGGCGAACAGCAAAACACACAAGATGATGGATGGAATGTTGCACATTGGCAAACCATTCCCCCTCAGTCACAGTTCTGGGTTTAATCCATCGTTATTTGGTCCCCACGCCACCCCAGTTCAGACATGGCCATATGCAAATCAGCCTTGACCCTGTGCCTCATGGGAACAGTCCAGCCCGAACTGCCAAGCCATGTCTTCCCTAGACCCGAATCAAGCATCCTAGGACCGGTTTCGGGGTTTCACCCCTCTTCAGCCAGGATAGCTTAACTCCAGTGGCGTAGGCTGCAGGGGACCCACGTCTGGGCATACCCTTCCCACATAGGGCGAACAGCAAAACACACAAGATGATGAACGGAATGTTGCACATTGGCAAAACATTCACCCCCAGTCACAGATCTGGGTTTAATCCATCATTATTTTGCTCCACACACCACCCCAGACATGGCGATATGCAAGTCAGCCTTGACCCTGGGCCTCATGGGAACAGTCCAGCCCAAACTGCCAAGCCATGTCTTCCCTAGACCAGAATCAAGCATCCTAGGACCGGTTTCGGGGTTTCACCCCTCTTCAGCCAGGATAGCTTAACTCCAGTGGCGTAGGCTGCACGGGAGCCACGTCTGGGCATACCCTTCCCACATAGGGCGAACAGCAAAACACACAAGATGATGAACGGAATGTTGCACTGGCAAAACATTCACCCCCAGTCACTAATCTGGGTTTAATCCATCGTTATTTTGCTCCCCACGCCACCCCAGTTCAGACATGGCCATATGCAAATCAGCCTTGACCCTGTGCTTCATGGGAACAGTCCAGCCCGAACTGCCAAGCCATGTCTTCCCTGGACCGGAATCAAGCATCCTAGGACCGGTTTCGGAAATTCACCCCTCTTCAGCCAGGATAGCTTAACTCCAGTGGCGTTGTGAGCACGGGACCCACGTCTGGGCATACCCTTCCCACATAGGGCGAACAGCAAAACACACAAGATGATGGACGGAATGTTGCACATTGGCAAAACATTGACCCCCAGTCACAGATCTGGGTTTAATCCATCGTTATTTTGCTCCCTACACCACCCCAGTTCAGACATGGCCATATGCAAATCAGCCTTGACCCTGTGCCTCATGGAAACAGTCCAGCCCGAACTGCCAAGCCATGTCTTCCCTGGACCGGAATGAAGCATCCTAGGACCGGTTTCGGGGTTTCACCCCTCTTCAGCCAGGATAGCTTAACTCCAGTGGCGTAGTGAGCACGGGACCCACGTCTGGGCATACCCTTCCCACATAGGGCGAACAGCAAAACACACAAGATGATGGATGAAATGTTGCACATTGGCAAAACATTCACCCCCAGTCACTGATCTGGGTTTAATCCATCGTTATTTTGCTCCCCACGCACCCCAGTTCAGACATGGCCATATGCAAATCAGCCTTGACCCTGTCCCTCATGGGAACAGTCCAGCCCGAACTGCCAAGCCATGTCTTCCCTGAACCGGAATCAAGCATCCTAGGACCGGTTTCGGGGTTTCACCCCTCTTTAGCCAGGATAGCTTAACTCCAGTGGCGTAGTGAGCACGGGACCCACGTCTGCACCTACCCTTCCCACATAGAGCGAACAACAAAACACACAAGATAATGGACGGAATGTTGCACATTGGCAAAACATTCACCCCCATTCACAGATCTGGGTTTAATCCATCGTTATTTTGCTCCCCACGCCACCCCAGTTCAGACATGGCCATATGCAAATCAGCCTTGACCCTGTGCCTCATGGGAACAGTCCAGCCCGAACTGCCAAGCCATGTCTTCCCTAGACCGGAATCAAGCATCCTAGGACCGGTTTCGGGGTTTCACCCCTCTTCAGCCAGGATAGCTTAACTCCAGTGGCGCAGTGAGCACGGGACCCACATCTGGGCATACCCTTCCCACATAGGGCGAACAGCAAAACACAGAAGATGATGGACGGAATGTTGCACATTGGCAAAACATTCACCCCCAGTCACAGTTCTGGGTTTAATCCATCGTTATTTTGCTCCCCACACCACCCCAGTTCAGACATGGCCATATGCAAATCAGCCTTGACCCTGTGCTTCATGGGAACAGTCCAGCCCGAACTGCCAAGCCATGTCTTCCCTGGACCGGAATCAAGCATCCTAGGACCGGTTTCGGAAATTCACCCCTCTTCAGCCAGGATAGCTTAACTCCAGTGGCGTTGTGAGCACGGGACCCACGTCTGGGCATACCCTTCCCACATAGGGCGAACAGCAAAACACACAAGATGATGGACGGAATGTTGCACATTGGCAAAACATTCACCCCCAGTCACTGATCTGGGTTTAATCCATCGTTATTTTGCTCCCCACGCACCCCAGTTCAGACATGGCCATATGCAAATCAGCCTTGACCCTGTCCCTCATGGGAACAGTCCAGCCCGAACTGCCAAGCGATGTCTTCCCTGGACCGGAATCAAGCATCCTAGGACCGGTTTCGGGGGTTCACCCCTCTTTAGCCAGGATAGCTTAACTCCAGTGGCGTAGTGAGCACGGGACCCACGTCTGCACCTACCCTTCCCAAATAGAGCGAACAACAAAACACACAAGATGGTGGACGGAATGTTGCACATTGGCAAAACATTCACCCCCATTCACAGATGTGGGTTTAATCCATCGTTATTTTGCTCCCCACGCCACCCCAGTTCAGACATGGCCATATGCAAATCAGCCTTGACCCTGTGCCTCATGGGAACAGTCCAGCCCGAACTGCCAAGCCATGTCTTCCCTAGACCGGAATCAAGCATCCTAGGACCGGTTTCGGGGTTTCACCCCTCTTCAGCCAGGATAGCTTAATTCCAGTGGCGTAGTGAGCACGGGACCCACGTCTGGGCATACCCTTCCCACATAGGGCGAACAGCAAAATACAGAAGATGATGGACGGAATGTTGCACATTGGCAAAACATTCCCCACCAGTCACAGTTCTGGGTTTAATCCATCGGTATTTTGCTCCCTACGCCACCCCAGTTCAGACATGGCCATATGCAAATCAGCCTTGACCCTGTGCCTCATGGGATCAGTCCAGCCCGAACTGCCAAGCAATGTCTTCCCTGGACCGGAATCAAGCATCCTAGGACCGGTTTCGGGGTTTTACCCCTCTTCAGCCAGGATATCTTAACTCCAGTGGCGTACTGAGCACGGGACCCACGTCTGGGCATACCCTTCCCATATAGGGGGAATAGCAAAACACACAAGATGATGGACGGAATGTTGCACATTGGCAAAACATTCACCCCCAGTCACAGATCTGGGTTTAATCCATCGTTATTTTGCTCCCCACGCCACCCCAGTTTAGACATGGCCATATGCAAATCAACCTTGACACTGTGCCTCATGGGAACAGTCCAGCCCGAACTGCCAAGCCATGTCTTCCCTGGACCGGAATCAAGCATCCTAGGACCAGTTTCGGGGTTTCACCCCTCTTCAGCCAGGATAGCTTAACTCCAGTGGCGTAGTGAGCACGGGACCCACGTCAGGTGATGGATACGCAGGGGCGGCAGTATCTCCCTCTCCCTCTCTCTCTCTCTCTCTCTCTCTCTCTCACTTCCTTCCTTTCCTTCTCTTTCTCTATCTCCATTTTCCCTTTCTCACTCCCTTTCTTTCCTTCCCTCTCTTTTTCTCTCTGGCATTTTTTTCCTTCTCTGTGTCTCACTCCTTTGATATGCGCATTACACACGTCCTTATTTTGTGCTTTATTTTCCAGGCTGTGTCGTCGACATTCATGGTCTCGACAGGAGTCTTCCACCTTGTTGTTTTGTGTTCAGTTTTAAAAAATTTAGTTTATCCTTTATATACGCGTTTACAAAAAAATAAAGTTTGAAAAAAAAAATTCAATAAAGTTTTTGGTTGTTACTTAAGTGCTGTGTGACTCTTTCTTGTTCTTATTACTGTTATTTCGTGGTGTCCACCATGGTGTTAAATTTTGGGGCAGTTGTCACAGGAATACTGGTGATGTCTGCAGTTTGCACCAGCTTCTGAATAGTGTGTTTGACTTATCTCAACTTTAGTTGCATTAAAGTCCTGATAATGAAATGCAGAGTAGGCGTTCCTGTGCAAAAAGACATGAGGTGCACCTTTGCGATTTATTCTAAATACTAAAATCCTGTATTGAATTGCACTGTGGTAGTGGGTGCACTTACAGTGTGCACACAAAATCAACGAAGAAATGTCATTGTATTTATATTGATTGGGAATAGTAGGTCAGGTGCTGGATCTTGACAGGATACACTGCCCAGTTTGTTTATTTTTCTGTACACGAAAAAACCACATCACAACTTTCACAACAACTGCGATGCGAAACAAATTCCGGCGATAAGCTCCGTTAGCACCAGGGATTTTACACCTGCTTTCTGCTGGTGTTAAGCAGGACGACTACCTGCAGTATGAAAGGGAACACAGCCAAGAGCCACACCAAAACACCCACAGGTGCCATAGAGTCAATGAGCATGATACACAGATACCCATGAGGTCCAAAACACTCATCGCAACAACCCCAGGACCGCCAACGCTCCCCAAACCCACATCCGAACAAGTGTGTCCATGTGGTCATTGTGTTAGCATGATAAGCACGGGCCCTGCAACATTACAGTGTCAGCGGACGTTACCATGTCACCTCAGTGTTGGCAGTCAGCCTGGACATGTAGCTACGCACGCATCCTCCTGCATGCACAAGCGGCGTGTGCTGGTCCGGCGTACACAAATCAGCGCAGGGGTCTGCCTATCTGGCAAGGGGTATGGGGTGTCTCGGACATGTCCGTGTTCAGGAAGTGCGGTAAGTGTGTCTCTGTGTTCTGGTGTGGCCGCCACAAGAGCCGCAGCATTACAATGGTGTGCCATAGGAGTGCACAGTATACAACAGTGCACTGCACAAAACTGTGGGGGCTTGTGGGAGGGAGGAGCTGTTATTTGGCAACGTAACACACAGTGAACCCGCCCATGTGCCACGTGCTGGGCATCTCATCTATGATGACCAGGGTCGCAGACATCCCACAACACCCACGACCGACCTTTGTATATGGCCTTCGCACGTACTCCCACCACACCCCTGCCCTGCACCCATTGCACGCAGACCCGGCTCATTGCACCAAGCTGTACCATTTTATCCACAAGACTGGCACACGGCAAGCCAGTGCAGCTACAAGCAGAACCTCTGACGCCATGGCAGAGCATCCCAAACACATGGTCGACTCCATTCACATCCACCTATATCTTGCACATCTGCTGCATGTCCTGGGTGCACTGCCTTTGGCAGTACTGCGGATCACTTACCGGCTGAGCTTCCGCATTGCAGACGTCACCTGAGTTCAACCTGTATTGCAATGTCGCACGTGCCTATCCAAGTGGTGCATGGACTAGGCCGTTCCGCTCGTGGACATTGCGATAATTTGACATTTTCGCATTCCGCGGAGAGCGCAAAAATGTCAAAATTTCCGCATTCCGCATCTTACCGAATTTTTTTTTCTTGATCCCGCTTTAAAAAAATACATTCTCGCGTGCGCGCGATCGCCTTACCTGAATCCCCGCGTTCGCCGAGAAGTTTTCCCGAACCGGTCATGTTCTCCACAAGATGTTGGATTGTTGGTAGCCATTTGCGCTGTCTCACGACAGTTCGCGCCCGCATTAACGTCATTTGTTGCACGATCACGTCTTTCTTCTCGCGATCATGCACGGAGAGTATGAGATGACTGAGATCTCGAACATGTCATTCTCCACCGCGAGCGAGTGCTTGAGGACGCGGGCACGTCATATCGAACGCGAGCGGGCGGGACAAGAGAAAACAAGATGGCCGCGCACGTGAGCAACCGCATGGGTAAGTTGGCGAGCGGCGATCACGCAGAAAATACCGCGAACGGGCCGGAAAAAAACTTCTGCGTCTTCGTGATATTTCCGCGTGTTTGCGGAGATTTTTAACATTTTCGCGATAGTTTGAGAAAGTGAATTTCGCAAATTCCACCCACTCCTAGCATGGACATATGCCTCTCCAACGAGTGGGTAGGTGACATGGATTACGACGGGTGTGTGCGCCCCCTGTTGGCCTATGACCAGGAGTGTCATGGTGATGCCCGTCTATGGCATGCATGGATGTTTGGCATGCATGTTTGGAACTGGGCCTGGGAGATTGCACATGTCGTAGTATGCAGTGAGCAAATTGACCCACTTCCCGATTCTGCTTTGGTGCACATTGGGTACAGTGGTTGGAGTCAGCACATCTGTCCCGGTCAGCTGATGGATTACGTCGACGACATGTCAAATATTGTGGCCAACCATCATTCATAAGAGATAGTGGCTTACGCAGCTGCACTCGCATTCATGGACGAGTGACAAGGTACCTGCAACCACGACTTGATGTGCCACATTGCACGTTGTACATCTGGTCACATGTCCCAAAACAACAGTGGACATGGCTGCATTGGCATCTAATCATGTCTGAGGCGCAGACAACCAACACTGCTTGACACTGACGTGTGTTGGTGACCGAAGTGAACATGGACGTTTTCCTACGTTCCTTATTCAGGCATGCTGCTGCATTTCTCTGCATATCGTGGCACTACTCTTGGCCGTACTGACACACACTTTTTTAATAAAGTTTCCACATTTTCACTTGTCTCCAAATATGTTGTGTCTTCATTTGTATGCCAATGTGTGTGTCACGGACTCTCTGGCTGCCTACCATACGTGAATTGCTACCCCATCCGGACTGTGGGTTTGTACTTAAGCGTTCTTATGTGCCTGTTTCATACTGACGCTTTTGGACACTTATCTGCCACAGGCGAGTGAATTTGTGTCCTGTGTTCGATTGTGCAAATGTTTGTGTTTGGACAACATTGTGTTGGATGTTGGTGTACTCTGCTTCCTATGTGTGTGTGCTGCATTGTGTGTGAGATGTCCCTTCATGTGAGCTTTTGTTCATCCTTCTCCCTTTCAGGCAGTGTGGTTTACACTTCTATGCTTGTTCAGTGATGTGGTGTTGGCGGGTTGTGTGACTTGTGCTCTTTGTTGGTGTGTTTCATTTTAGCCATGGTTTGTCTATAGTTGTGCTGTACTTAATTGCGCATGTGTGCCATTGTGCCCATCTCCCCCGTCCCCCCACTCTCTGCTTCTTCCTCTTCCTGGTGCTGTTGTGTCTGTAATTTTGTTGCTCCACACATAAATACATGTAATGAACAAATTAGAATAGTTCCTTGAATATTTTAGGTTTCAAAACTTCTCTCGATTGTTTTTTTTAAAATTTTTCCATATAAACAGTTTTTTTTATATTCAAAGGACACATAGGAGTCAGAAGTGCAACGTATTCTATCAACACACTTTCAAGAACATTCTACAACACGTGCAGGTTAAAAGTTCATACATTTTTTTAAACTTGACGATATTTTTTTGCAACATTTTCTCGAACATTTAACGGCACGTGCAGTTTAAAAGTTCACAATTGTTTTAAGTTCGAACAGTGCCTTCCAAATGCAAGTAGCAGGTGTGGGTGAGTTGAGAAAATGTTATCCTATGATATGTACTCCACATTTAAACTGCTTTTTCTTAACCAAAGATGTTTTTCCACAAAACGAATGTGAACCCTACTTTTAAAAAACAATGCTTTTCATCTCCCAATCAGGTATCGTTTTTTATGGCAAATAAAAGTAGTTCCCCATCTTTAAACATATCTCTTATTCTACGAATGGATTACATGAGCTACAGACATCTATCCATTCCTCCCAGCCATACCTTCAAAATCAGAGACAACTTAAGGATTTTGGGGCCCTGGGCCAAAGGTATTTGGGGGCCCCTGTTCGGAGAATCTTTGAATTTATGATCCTATTTCCACTCTTTCAAGCCCTTGTCGGATAGGTCACTCACAGTGCAGAAGCACACTAATCCAGATTCTAAATGTATTTACATCTAATATTCAGGGATAGTGATGTGTGTTTTCAATATTATAACACAGCAGCAGCTCACTAATATTACTGCACCTCGAGACACCCTCCCATTTCTTATATGTCAGGTCTGGTTCTGATCTAAAAAAAACGTTTTTTAGGGATGTGTCATGAAACATAAACACAACATTTCTCTGCAAAATGTCTGTAATTCATTGCCACACAACACCCACATTAAAAATAAATTAAAGGAAAACTGTATTTAAGACAATCTGTTTAAGAATCATTCAAGGTTATTAGGACAAGCCTCCCCTGCAGAACAAAGGTGGCTCTATCATGGGGCCCCTGAAAATCTGGGGCCCTGGGCCAGGGCCCACTTTGCCCATGCCTTAAAACGTCTCTGTTCAAAATGCTAGTGTGGATCGTAAGACATAGCTATGTTTTCTGGTGCAAGAGGTATGCAGAACAGAGACGTATTGACTTAGACCTAGGTTTGCAAAATGTGGACATTAAATGATTTGGACAGAGAGGATTGAAGTGTCACGAATTGTTGCCTTTGGTTAAAACCTGTTTGCATCTCCAACACCCTGGCCTCATGATTGTGCACTGTGGTGAAAACGACCTAGGCACATTGACTGGGGTAGGTTTGGAAATGCTAATGAAGGACACCTTTCGACAATTGATGTTGCTTTTGCCTCAAACTGTCTTTGTATATTCCAATATATGCTAAAGACAGAAGTGGAAATGCTAAAACCAATTTTCTCCTCAGATTGAAAAATCTAGGAAGAATGTCAACAAAGCTGTGTCTGCATACCTCAGAGACCATAGAATGGGGTCGATCTACAACAACAACATACGTTTTCATATGGCTGATGTCAGAAGGCGACCTCAGAGGGGCCCGGAGGGGGCCCTGACTGTCCTGAGACCCACCCTCAAAGTATCGTAGCAGGGCACTGGCGGGAGATTCCGCAGGGGAGGAATCTCGTACCTAGGATCGTACACTTGGCACCACACGACAAAGAGACACCACACCGAGGGTTCTTAGGATTCAAGCTTTATCAACTCGAAGTGGTAGGATCTTTATGATCAGCAAGGCAGATATTTACAAGCAGAGCGTGGGCTCACAGAGTCTTGGCGGGGGTAGGAGGTAGCGGGACAGTCTTTGGGGGGATATGGATCAAATGCAGGAGCGTACCCGGCGCACAGCTCACAATCCTCGAGCTGGGGGATACGCTTGTCGTCGCGGGGTCCGGCGGGACCAAAGAGAGTCAGGGGGAGCCGCGAGTCACTCAGCAGGCTCAAGCACCAGTTCGGAGGTCTTACGATCTTCAGGGAGCCGCGAGTCACTCAGCAGGGCTCAAGCACAAGTTCGGAGGTCTTACGTTCTTCGGGGAGCCGCGAGTCACTCAACAGGGCTCAAGCACAAGTTCGGAGGTCTTACGTTCTTCGGGGAGCCGCGAGTCACTCAGCAGGGCTCAAGCACAAGTTCGGAGGTCTTACGATCTTCAGGGTGCCGCGAGTCACTCAGCAGGGCTCAAGCATAGGTTCGGAGGTCTTACGTTCTTCGGGGAGCCGCGAGTCACTCAGCAGGGCTCAGATGTTCCAAGGCGAATCTGCCGGACAGTCCCAGAGCACCCCTTGTTATAGGTCGACTCCTCTTTGATGTCTGGAGTCTGTGCAGGCAGGGGTCTTGTCACCTGGGGGTCGCTAGTCGAGGTTTCCTGCTATTGTCTTTTGATCCTTTCAGGGCCGGGTCGGGAGGAGTCCCAGACACCCAGCAGGCGTGGAGCCAGCCCTCAGGGAGGCCGGAGGGCCGATCAAAACCCATCGCCCCAGGGGAGTTCAGAGGTGCGATAGAAACTGCTCCTCCCTCTCTCATCCCCTGGAAGCGTGATGTCCTCCAGCCGGAGTGGCGCCTCTAGGCCCGGGTTGTGCTGGGGCCGGGAGGCCATCTTGGTGTACGAAGTGGGCACGCGTGCCCGGGGTGGCCGAAAGGAGAGAGGCCATGGACGGGGAGGCCCGGGCTACGTGTGTGTGTTCTGGTGGGAAGGATCGGCTGGGCCGTGTGCTTGGGGTCCCTGGTACCAGGTTAGGTAGTGCGAGGACAGGAAGGGCCATGCTACGAGGCCGGGTCTAACAGCTGATATCTTCAGAAGTGATGGAGTTTTTCTGAATAACCTGAAGCTGTGCATCCGCACTTATATGTAGCTCCAACTAATAAACACAAGGGCTCTTTTTAGAGCCGCCTTATATTCCCAATATTGGTTCCCAGAGTGACAGCTGCTATCCGGCTAGCACAGGGAGACCTGCGGGCCGTCGAGCAGCCTCGCAGAGGGACACCTCCAGCCCGTGGGCTCAGCTCACACAGGGAGAGCTACGGGCCGTTAGCTCGGCTTGAACAGTGTGACGGGACATCAACTCGCAAACACACACCAGCATGCTGGCTCTCAGAGGGAGAGCTCTGGTCTAACTCGCAAAGGGACACCAACAGGCCAACGGCCCTGCTAGCAGAGACACACCTATCACCTAACGGACTGACTTAAACATGTACTGCTAGGGACACGACCGCTCGCAGACGCACAGCTGCAAGCCGACGGACTGCTACTGTTTTATGCTTTAGGGTAGTACAGGGTGTTTGGGTAGTGTAGGGGGTTGTGCTGGGGGTAGTATATTAGGGTTTAGAGTTGCAGTGGGGTTTGGGTAGGGGTCATGCTGGGGGTAGATTTAGGGTTTAGGGTAGTGCACTGGTGTTTGGGTAGTGTAGGGATCGTGCTGGGGTAGTGTTTTAGAGTTTCAGTGGTGTTTGGGTAGTCTTTGAGTAGTGTAGAGGGTCGTACCGACAGACTGACTCACAGAGCTCCGAGCTGACGGACGGGCTTCTAAAGGCATACCCGCGACCTGGTGATATGAGGAGAGTCAGCGTGAAAGGCATATCTCACGCAGACAGAGATGCAAGTGTTACCTCACACAGGTAAAACTGTGGACCCGATGGCTTCTACACGGAGAGATGCGAGCTGACGGAGTAAATCAGAAAATGGCTGCCAACACTTCCTGATTTCAACCTTTCACAGCCAATAAGACGCAAGCTGGTGCTTGTAACCTCTCAGCCAATCACATCAGAATTCTCAAATATCGATATCTGTAAAATTTGATATTTCTAAAAAACTACTGAACAGATTTACATCATTTAAACAAAAGCGTGCTTTCTAGACCATCACCTTTCGCCCTGCCATATTTGGCGTAATTCTGTTCAGCAGTTTCACCTGTAGTCTTCTGTAAAGTTTCGTCTGGAAATTCCATGGAGAAAACATGTTTTAGGACCCTCTTTTTTCTCAGCCCCTCCTACACCATTCACCACCAAACTTTCAATATAGGAGTTAATCAAAAAAAGAGAAACTTATTGGATAATTTCATAAAGATTCGTCAAACGACGCCAAAGTTACAAGCACATAGAAGACTCCAGGAGGGGGGCCGCGCAACCCCCCTCCCAACATAAGTGAAACCCCGGGGCTGCTCGGACCCCAGAGGACCCCCGCAACCCCTGCGAACCCCTGCTATTATTTTTTAAGAAATACCCACGCAACCTAGCCCACCCAAGGGCCTCATTAAAATAAAACACCAGAACCCGCGACCCCAGCGCAAATTATTGCTTTTTTCTTAATTTAAAAAAAAAAATGATTTTTTAGGCCCTGGGGTTCCTCCTGGAACCCCCTGAGCAGACCCAGTGGGTCATGGTTTTTCTACCCGGCCCCCTTCTCTTGTTTTATACCTTTGTTTCTCCGTTTTCGGGTGAATTGCTTCTACCGAGCCACAAGATGGCTGTCAACACTTCCTGGTTTTGAGTGCTAGCAGCCAATCACAGTGAAGCTCACGCACGCGACTTAGGCTCCACCCAGATATCGAAACTTTTATTTATCTAATTTCTCAGCAACTACTGAACGGATTTACACCATTTGTAAAAAGGTCGCTTTCTGACCCAAGCACTACCTTTCTGCCAAATTCGGAGTAATTCCGTTCAGTAGTTTCGGCTGTAGCCCTGCACAAAGTTTCCTATGGGAAATTGATTTTTTGACTCGGGGGCCGCTACCTTTCCTTGGCTTTAATTAAATAAGGGCGGGGGAGCCTCGTGGGCCCTCCAAGCCCCGGGGACTGCCACCTCCCCAGGGCTATATTAAAATTGGGTGGGGGGCCTCACGGGCCCCCTCAAGCCCCAGGGACCACCACCTCCCCGGGGCTATAAGTAATAATTAATTTAGAGGGGCTCGAGCCCCCCCATATTGCCCTGGGGACCACCCCCTCCCCAGGGCATCGAATATGTAAATACCGGGGTCCGTTGCGGATCACCGGCCCGAGGACCACCACTTCTCTGGGGCTATTTACATGTTGGAGGGGGGACCCACTCGTGGAGCTCTTTATGGCCTTGGGGACCACCACCCCGCAGGGCTGGCTCCTGCAATGTCCCGGGGTGCCCACCCCGGGACATTGCTGTTTGCTATGGCTCCCGCCCTCCCATAGCAAATAGGAAATCTGCTCTCACTTCCAAAAAGCAAAGTAGATGTCTTTTGCACAAGGGGAGCTGCATGTCGGCAGCTCCCCTCATGCAAAAGAAATGCTGGCTCCCGCAGGAGGCGGGGAGCTGGCTGAGACAGTGGGGGCATTGGGGCTCCCCCCAAAGTCCCCAATGCTAAGGGCCGGCCCCAGGGAATGGGGTCCCCGGGACCATAATTGGCCTGAGGAGGGGGGCCATGCGGCCACCCCTCCCAAAACAACCATAAAAAAAGAAGGCTAACCAGGCCCCACTGGATGGCCTCTAGAGGGGGGCCCGTGGCCCCCACCCCAAAAGTTAAAAGAAAAAAAAAGACTGCCTGGACCCGCTGGTGGGGCGATGAGGTCCTCTTGTGTCCTGAGTACCTCAGGACACAAATGGACTTTATCCCCCGAAAAGCAGTGCACCAAGAGGCACGTTTGCAGAGTGGTGTAAAAAGGGGGCGTGGCCTCGGCCACCTCTCTGTAATACAGCTGTGTGGCGCTTACTGGAGGTACCTTGTGGGCTAATTTGCCCCAGGTACCCTCAGTATTCAAGGGGACTTAAGAAAGCACGCCAGGAGGTGTGTTTGCCGAGTGGTGGAGAAAGGGGGCATGGCCTGTGTCCACCTCTCAGCAATCCCACTCTGTGGGGCTTTCTGGAGGTAAGAGGTTGGCTAGTTGGCCCCTAAGGACCCCCAGCAGTGAAGGGACTTCAATCCCCATCAAAGAGCGTGCCAGGGAGCGTGTTTGCAGAGTGGTTGGCAAAGGGGGAGTGGCCTATTATGAGAACTTAGCAATCCTGCTGTGTGGTACTTCCTGGATGTAATAGGAGGGGTAGTTGGCCCCAAAGGATGTCCTTGGGGGCCAAGTACCCCTCTTGTTACCTCCAATATGTCTCACACAGTAGGATTGCTAAGATGTCTTCGGAGGCCATGCCCCCTTTCTCACCACTCTACAAACGCGCCTCCTGGCAGACTACGGGATGAGGGATGAAGTCCACTTTACTCCTTAGGTACTTTGGAGGCCAAGAAACCCTTCTGGTACCTCCTGTAAATCCTACGCAGTGGAAATCCTGAGTGCTGGTCGGAGGCCCAGCACCCTTTCCCCACCACTCAGCAAACGCGACTACTAGTTAAAGAAGTGTTTGCAATGTAATAGGTTTTGCATTTGTGAGGGTTTGAACTATTGGCGTTGTAAATGTAAAAGTTTTTTACTAATGTTTTTTGAAGTGGAGTGGACTTACGTTTTGTGTAGTGGAATTATGTGGTATGTTGTGCAGTGAAATTATGTGGATAGAAAGTATGTGGTATATAGTGTATAGGAATTATGTAGATTCGGATCATGTGTTATGGAGAGTAATTATGTGGTATTGCAGTCTGTGTTGTGGAAAGGTAACCTCAGGTTTAGTCTTCCTCGTTTCCATAGAAGCTCAACTATGAACTCAGTGAGACAAAAAATGAAGGAATCACTGAGGAGCACTTGTGGACCTACTCAGGGGTATGAGCAGGGCCATTGGAATTATGTGACTGTTTGGGTGCACCGACTTTCGCTCATTTATACATTTTCTGCATTAGCCACATAATTCATCATCTGCTCCCTAAATTGCAGATTTGAACAAAAAAAGCCTTGTTTCTAGCTCAAACGCCTCAAACGTTACCAAAAATGCTGCGACAAGTGTTACTTGAGAAACAAGAAAGGGCTTTGTCCTTAATCAGTAAGTGTTTGAAAGATTGAGAGGGACCCCTTAACAACCAAGGGAGATAGGGTACTTAACCCAGATAAAAGAAAATGTTCCCTTGATCCACCAATTAAGAGAGCATAAAGTATTATGTCAGAAAGGAAGTTTTCTTTGGGAAATACATTTTTTTCTTTATTTTATAAAAACATATTCATCCTTGTAGATCATACAAATTCATTAAACATTTCATAAACATCAAATTATTAAAAACCTCCTAACATACAATACAGTTCAATTACAATCACATAAAAATATGTAACACAATTATGACCAGCATAACCAGGAGACAAAACACAAATTGTAAGATTCAAATGCTCCTCTTTACGAGTGCACATCAGATTCAATCTTTAGAAATACAGTACATTATACATTTAAAAATCTGTATATACGTAGTCTGTATTTGTTCTCTGATTGCGCTATCCACAGCGTCGACGCGTTTCGATGGTTTCAGAATGATAATACCATCTTTATCAAGACCACATAATTTTGTCTCCCACCTCAGTAATTTTCCTTTGTGATAGGGTATCTTTCTGCGCTCCTTATTCCTTTTGTATTTCAGAGAACCCACATTCCTCTTCTTACACCCTCTTCGTGATTTAGAGTGACGTATTATATCTTTTCTTTTCGTGGTAAATGCGGGCTTGCTGGTTTCAAAGAGCTTCTTTCTATGGTTATGTTTTCCGAATTCCTGCACTGCGAAGTATTTTAAAATCCTCTTCTTGCATCAGCGAGTCTGATTACTCGCTGTATTACAACCGTCCTGTTAGTTTCCGGATCGGAGCCAAATCTATGGTAATTTTCCGAATTCCTGCGCTGCGGAGTATTTTAAAAGCCTCTTCTTACATCAGCGAGTCTGATTTCTCGCTGTGTTACAACCGTCCTGTTAGTTTCCGGATCGGAGCCAAAGATCTACAAGGATTAATATGTTTTTATAAAATAAAGAAAAAAATGTATTTCCCAAAGAAAACTTCCTTTCTGACATAATACTTTATGCTCTCTTAATTGGTGGATCAAGGGAACATTTTCTTTTATCTGCCTTAATCAGTAAGGCCGGACCAATAGATCAAATGCCAACCAAACAAATGCCAATACTGATACCATTCAAACTCAAGCAATTCTACCACAGGCCAAATGACACTCTGGTTGAAAAAATAGAATTTTCTTTTTCTTTTTAAAATTCTCTTTCTTTTGGTTATTCGTTATCTTATTTTGAAATGATGAATCATTGTTTATAAATTCAAGCGATAAAAATCAAGAAGACATCTTGAACATTCACTGAAAACACACAAACATTAAACACACAAATACAAACAAATGTGATACAAATCAAAAAGAAAACGTAAATACAATCTCCCAATTCTGAATATAGCTTTTGTTCTCAACAGATTTTATCACATTTCAAAATAGACAATGCCTCTGAAACCATTCAATTGTTTACAAAAACCTTTTTGCTCAATATTTCAGAGGACAATTCCAAATGGTGGACCTACTAGGCTCACTTCGTACTTTATAACTTTTTATACACTTAATCAATGGTGAGCACCCTGTGGTCTCCCCATCTAAGTGGGCATCTATTTGGCTCAAATTGAAAACAGTCGATGAGTTTCGAATCCTTAGGACATTAATTTCAGGTTCTCCTCAGGACGTAGAACTTCAAGCTGAAAAATAAAAATAATATATTCATGCTTTCAGAATCATCCATACATTCAAACTTCATTTACTCCATTTTAGCTTTCAAAAAAAGTTTTAGCACCCCTTTACCTCGATCTCTTGTTAATTTGACTTCTGTCTCCTTATTCACCAGCCAGTGAATCAAGTAACAAGTCACCAACCTTCAAAGAAAACCAAAGCCAAACTAGGGTTATAGCACAGTCGTCTAGCCAGTCTGCATCGTGTAAACCAATCTTCTAGTCAAATGCTTACTTGTGTATTTGTTGTGACAAAAGCTCTTCTCCAAATTCACTTATCTTTCTTGAATAGAGTTGGTCATCACAGTCTCTGTTGATTAAAAATATATGTATCAGTTTTAAGAAAGTACCTAAGAAATAGTGCAAGATCATTTCAAGGAGATAATTTTGACACATTTGTCCCTCATCTTTTATTTGCAGACATTGTTGACAAAACTCAGTGTCTGTCTTAAAGATTGGGAGTCTATTGGTGTGTGACTTCTCTAGAATATCACGCATAATTATGCCCATCTCAGAGGTATTTTATCGATGGAATAATGCAGGGTAATTTGTCCTTTCTTCAAATGAATAACGACCAAAACTAAACAAATTGTTTTTGAACAAGGTTCTGTAGAATCCCACTTGGTCTATTCGGGCTCTGAATGAGCCGGGATGCACCCGCTCTGGTTAAATCCACTTGCGGGATGTTATTAATTAAACAACGATTCTAGAAGCTTGCCACGTGTATCTTACTTATTTGTTTCTCTATGCACTCTATAAACATCCCACTTCTAATCGGGCTTCTGAATGTTACCGCTCTGTTTCAATCCACTCGCGGGGTGTTATAAGATGAACAGCAGTGCAAAATACTAACGTCATCTGTCTTACGTGTTTGCTTCTGTATTCGGTTCCGCCCGAAATTTTCTTGCTCCAAATAATGCCTGCTCTATTAGGATAGGCTCGTAAGTGTTTTCATATTAGACAGCAGTGCGTGGTCCAAATTATATTTGACTTACTCGATTTCTTATCTTTTTCGGTCCTCAGTTGACGTAAAGAAACCACTTCTCTTGCTTCTTTCTACACCTCTGTTACTCCTTTAAGCAATTCTCTTGCTTCTATCTGCACTATTCTTCCTTCCTTCTTTCTGTACCCCTCCTGCCTCTTTCTGTACCTCTCTTGACTCTTTCTGCACCCCTCCTACATTTTTCTGCACCCCTCATGCCTCTTTTTGCACCTCTGTTGGTTCTTTCTGCACTGCTCTAGCTTCTTTCTGTACCTCACTTGCCTCTTTCTGCATTTCTTTTGCTTCTTTCTAAACCTCTGTTGCTTCTTTCAGCAATTCTTGCCTCTTTCTGCACTTATCTTGCTTGTTTCTGCACCTCTCATGCATCTTTCTGCACCTCTGTTGCCTCTTTCTGTACTTCACTTGCTTCTTTATGCACCTCTCTTGCCTCTTTCGGCACCTCTGTTGCTTTTTTCTGCACCCCTCCTGCCTCTTTCTGCACCCCTCTTCCCTATTTGTGCAACTCTCTTGCCTCTTTTTACACCTCTCTTCCCTCTTTCTGCACCACTCTTGCCGCTTTCTGTACCCCTGTTGCTTTGTCTACACTTCTCTTGCCTCTTTCTGCACCCTTTGTGCCTCTTTCAGCACCTCAGTTGTTTCTTTCTGCACTTCTCTTCCATTTTTCTGTACCCCTCGTGCCTCCTTTTGCACCTCTGTTGCTTCTTTCTGCACCTCTTTTGCTTCTTTTTGCACTTCTCTCTCCTCTTTCAGTACCTCTCTTGCCTCTTTCTGCACCTCTGTTGCTTCTTTAGGCACTTCTATTGCCTCTTTGTGCACCTCTCTTGCTTCTTTCTGCACCTCACTTGCCTCTTTAAGCACCTCTTTTGCTTTATTCTGCAGATCTCTTGCCTCTTTCGGCACCTCACTTGTGTCTTTCAGCACCTCTGTTGCTTTTTTCTGCAGATCTCTTGCCCCTTTCTGCACCCCTCTTTTTTCTTTCTGCACCTCTCTTGCCTCTTTCTGTACCTCTGTTACCTCTTTCTGCACTTCTCTTGCTCTTTCTGCACCTTTCACGCCTCTTTCAGCACCTCTGCTGGTTCATTCTGCACTGCTCTTGCTTCTTTCTACACCTCTGTTGCTTCTTTCAGCAATTCTCTTTTCTCTTTTTCTGCACTGCTCAGTCCTCTTTCTGTACCTCTCTTGCCTCTTTGTGCACCTCTCCTACCTTTCTCTGCACCCCTCTTGCCTCCTCTTGCACCTCTGTTGGTTTTTTCTGCACTGCTCTTGCTTCTTTCTGCACATCACTTGTCTCTTTCTGCACTTCTCTTGCTTGTTTCTACACTACTGTTGATTCTTTCAGCAATTCTCTTGCCTCTATTTGCACTTCTCTTCCTTCTTTTTGCACATCTCCTGCATCTTTCTGTACCTCTAATGCCTCTTTGTGCACCTCTCCTACCTCTTTATGCACCCCTCTTACCTCTTTTTGCACCTCTGTTGGTTCTTTCTGCACTGCTCTTGCTTCTTTCTGCACCTCACTTGCCTCTTTCTGCACTTCTCTTGCTTCTTTCTGCACCTCTGTTGCCTCTTTCTGCACCTCTGTTAATCCTTTCTACACCCCTCCTGCCTCCCTCTGCACCCCACTTCCCTATTTGTGCAACTCTCTTGCCTCTTTCTATAGCTCTCTTCCCTCTTTCTGCACCACTCTTGCCCTTTCTGTACCTCTGTTGCTTCTTTCCTCACTTCTCTTGCCTCTTTCTGAACCCTTTGTGCATCTTTCAGCACCTCTGTTGCTTTTTTCTGCACTTCTCTTCCTTCTTTCTGTACCCCTTTTGCCTCTTTCAGCACCACTGTTGCTTCTTTCTGCACTCCTCTTCCTTCTTTCTGCACACTTTGTGTCTCCTTCTGCACCTCTGTTGGCTCTTTCAGCACCTCTGTTGGTTCTTTCCGCACTGATCTTGCTTCTTTCTGCACCTCACTTGCCTCTTTCTGCACTTCTCTTACTTCTTTCTAAACTTCTGTTGCTTCTTTCAGCAATTCTCTTGCGTCTTTCTGCACTTCTCTTGCTTGTTTCTGCGCCTGTCTTGCGTCTTTCTAAACCTCTGTTGCCTCTTTCTGTACTTCACTTGCTTCTTTCTGCACCTCTCTTCCCTCTTTTGGCACCTCTGTTGCTTCTTTCTGCACCCCTCCTACCTCTTTCTGCACCCCTCTTCCCTATCTGTCCAACTCTCTTGCCTCTTTCTATACCCTTCGTGCCTCTTTCAGCACCTCTGTTGCTTCTCTCTGTACTTCTCTTCCTTCTTTCTGCACCCCTTGTGCCTCTTTCTGCACCTCTGTTGCTTCTTTCTGCAGATCATTTGCCTCTTTCTGCACCTCACTTGCCTCTTTCAGCACCTCTCTTGCCTCTTTCTGCACCCCTAGTCCCTGTTTCTGCACCTTTCCTGCCTGTTTCTGTACCTCTCTTGCTTCTTTCTGCACTTCTCTTGGTTCTTTCTGCACTTCTGATGCCTCTTTCTGCACCCTATGTGCCTATTTCAGCACCTCTGTTGCTTCTTTCTGTACTTTTCTTCCTTCTTTCTACACCCCTCTTGCCTCTTTCTGCACTTTTGTTGCTTCTTTTTGCACTTCTATTGCCTCTTTCTGCACCTCTCTTGCTTCTTTCTGCACCTCACTTACCTATTTCAGCACCTCTGTTGCTTTTTTCTGCAGATCTCTTGCCTCTTTCTGCACCTCTCTTGCCTCTTTCAGCACCTCTGTTGCTTCTTTCTGTACCTCCTTTCCCTCTTTAAGCATCCTTCTTCCCTATTTGTCCAACTCTCTTGCCTCTTTGTACACCTCACTTCCCTCTTTCTGTACCACTCTTGCTTCTTTATGTACCTCTGTGGTTTCTTTCTAAACTTCTATTGCCTCTTTCTGCACCCCTTGTGCCTCTTTTAGCACCTCTGTTGTTTTTTGTACTACATTTCCTTCTTTCTGCACCCCTTGTGCCTACTTCTGCAACTGTGTTGCTTCTTTTGCACTTCTCTGGGTTCTTTCTGCACTTCTCTTGCCTCTTTCTGCACCCAGTGTTGCTTCTTTAACACCTCGGTTGCTTCTTTCTGCACTTCTCTTTCTTCTTTCTGCACGCCTCTAGCCTCTTTCTGCACCTCTGTTGCTTCTTTCTGCAGATCGTTTACCTCTTTCTGCACCTCACTTGCCTCTTTCAGCACCTCTCTTGCCTCTTTCTGCACCCCTAGTCCCTGTTTCTGCACCTTTCCTGCCTGTTTCTGTACCTCTCTTACATCTTTCTTTACCTCTGTTACCTCTTTCTGCACTTCTCTTGCTCTTTCTGCGCCCTTCACTCCTGTTTCAGCACCTCTGTTGGTTCTTTCTGCACTGTTGTTGCTTTTTTCTGCACCTCTTTTGCCACTTTCTGCACATCATTTGCTTCTTTCAACAACTCTGTTGCTTCTTTCAGCAATTCTCTTGCCTCTTTCTGCACTTCTCTTACTTCTTTCTGCACCAGTGTGCTTTTTACTGTAACACTCTTGCCTCTTTGTGCACCTTTCCTGCCTGTTTCTGCACAGCTCTTTCCACTTCTGCAACTCTGTTGCTTCTTTCTGCACTTCTATTGCCTCTTTCTGCACCTCTCCTATGTCTTTCTGCACCTCACTTGCCTTTTCAGCCCCTCTGTTGCTTTTTTCTGCAGATTTCTTGCCCCTTTCTGCACCCCTCTTTTCTCTTTCTGCACCTCTCGTGCCTCTTTTTGCACCCCTGTTCCCTGTTTCTGTACCTTTCCTGCCTGTTTCTGCACATCTCTTGCTTCTTTCTGTACCTCTGTTACCTCTTTCTGCACTTCTCTTGCTCTTTCTGCACCCTTTGAGCTTCTTTCATCACCTCTGTTTCTGCACATCTCTTGCCTCTTTCTGTACCTCTTTTACCTCTTTCTGCACTTCTCTTGCTCTTTCTGCACCCTTTGCACCTCTTTCAGCACCTCTGTTGGTTCTTTATGCACTGCTCTTGCTTTTTTCTGCACCTCACTTGCCTCTTTCTGCACTTCTCTTGCTTCTTTTTGCACCCCTCAGGCCTCTTTCTGCACCTCTCGTGTCACTTTGTGCACACCCTACCTTTTTTCTGCACCCCTCTTGCCTCTTTTTGCACCTCTGGTTCTTTCTGCACTGCTCTTACTTCTTTCTGCACCTCACTTGCCTCTTTCTGCACCCCTGTTCCCTGTTTCTGCACCTTTCCTGCCTTTTTGTGCACCTCTCTTTCCTCTTTCTGTACCTCTGAGTTAGAGGTAGTTTGAATCCCCCTGCCCTATTATGTACTAGGGCCTTACAGGGGATGTCATTCCAATTACAGGGATACCCCAACCCAGAGTGTACCCTAGTTTATGTAGGTGTTTTCACTGTATTCTATAATCACGTGGATATTGTCATCCGTGATGTCATTTGAGATGTCATCAGTGATGTCACTGACCATGTCATTATTGATGTAATATGAGATGTCATCAGCAGTGCATTGCGTGGGCGTAAGTTATAGTTAGCTCGACTAACTATAACGGCCAAATTTCTCTGGTTTCGTACGAGTGAGATGTCCAACTAACTAAAACGTCTCTGAAATCTATAGTTTTTTCAGTGAATATATATCTATATATATATATATATATATATATGTATATATTAGGAATTAGGGTAAGGGTGTTTTGGCGTTTTAAGTGTTATGGTTTGGATAAGGGTATAGGGTGGTAAGGCTGATTGTAGGGTTTGGCGTGTGCAGGGGTATAGGGTGGTAAGGTGGTTTTTAATTATACTTACATTGCAAGCATAAGGTGGCTAGTGTTAGGCAGCATGATTTCTTTTTTACTTTTTATTTATGTAGTATATGCTTGAAATAAAAACATAAAAAGAAAAAAATGCACTAGCTTGCCAATGCCACACCTATTGGCTTTGCCAGTGCTTGTTCCTTTCCTTTTAGCCATGTGGCATTTGATTCTATTTAATTTTGGAGCAGTTATTTCTCCTCAGAGCTTAATAGAGAAATATCCCCTGCATCAGCTGCTTTTCCTGTCTTGGACATCTTATTGATGTTGTCATTTTTGATTAATTCAAATACAAACCATTGTTATTGCATCACTTGCTGCATTATTGAATCTCTTTACCATTATAGTGGGTTACTGTATACCTGTCAGTTTGTCTGTTGACCTTCAGATCCATATATAAACACAGCATAACTCCTTTTAACCCCTTCGCTGCGGCGCGAATTCCGCCGCAGCGCTGGGGGGGTTTGGGGGGTTTGCGGCGGCGCTATGCTCATGACGGAACCACGCCGTCATGAGTCACGGGCGAGCTGTGCTCATGACGGCGTGGTTCCGTCATGACTCCACCCACTGCGCTAATCGCCCGCACAGGCGGGGAATTAGCGCCGCGTGGGAGGAGCGGCCGCCAACGGCCGCAGCATGACGGAACCACTCCGTCATGAGCACACGGCGCCCGTGGCTCATGATGGAGTGGTTCCGTCAAGGGCATGCAAGGGGTTAAACCCAAATTGCAGTTTTTAGAACACTTTAATATATGACTTTTTGTGAAGATGCTGCAGTTACAAAAATTATGTGCACAAATTGCTTTGCTTATTTTTGATAAAACACACCAAACCTGATCAGTTGGATTCGTTGTTGGGTCTATACCTCTGCCCTAGTGTGGGGTACCTGTTTATTATTAGTCCCTAGGCAGGCCAAAATGCAAGTGTTATCTGTTTCTTTTAATATTTCTCAGCACGTTCATTTAAAATATTGCTCCTTTGGTGGTTGAACTGGTATGTTCCTGCATGTTATGATTCTTGTCAAGGGTGATCACCAGTGATCTTGTGGAATCCACAATGCGTGAAAGGCAGTTTGAGGGCTGGTAGATGCTTCATCCATTCTTCAATATTGAGGGATTGTTAGGGTGGGGTGATTAAGAGGAAGTCGGTTTTGAGCACATTTAGCTTGAGGTGGTTTCGGGTCAGCCAGGTGTGGTTTTATTGCAGAGTTATGTTGAGGGATCGGATATCTTAACCTCTTCAGTGCCCTCAACGAGATAGTCTCGTCATGGAGCACAGTTGCGCTGTGCCCATGACGAGACTATCTCGTCATGAACCCCACCCACTAGTGCAACGCCCGGCACAGGAGGGGGAAAGGGTGTGGCACTGAAGGGGTTAAGTGGGAAGCGATTTGAAGGTTTAGTTGGGTGTCATCTGCATACCTGTGGTACTGGATGTTAGATGATTTTAGAATTTTGTTTAAAGGCTCCATGAAAAGTTAAAGAGAGTAGGTAACAGGGTGGACCTTCATGGTATGATTGTGGTATACATTATCAAAGGGGCATTTTTCAAATTACCAATACTTAATCCTGCAATATTTTAACATTGCACCTTTCATTTATTTCAGCATAGACACAGTAGTTGATGTAGCATTGCCTTATGTTAAAACAAATAATTTAAGCAAGGACAGGGGGAGATGGCAGCAGGAGAACCCTATTCATCTAGATATGAAGAACCTTCCCCAATGGAAACAAAATCACACTAAACAAAAATCAATTAGAATGAATACTGTAAAAATGGAGAATTGTAAGTATTATTTTCTCTTAATTACAATGTGATAAGTGACAATGGTTAAATAGATATGCTGCTAGTTAGATATGCAACTGTTGCATCTAATTTTTATTAGACCCGGACAAAATATTCATTTTGCTGGCATACCCTCACATAATTTCCGTGTTTTGTGTTATGCCTCTTACGCAAAAGGACAGAAATTACACAATTAGGTCACATAATGTAATTTTTTGGCAGTTAGGGGAACAATCCAATTATGGGGGTACTGAACAGAATGCTGATGGCTGCTGTTTGCGCCATGTGTAATTTAGCACAACTTCTATCACAAAATGTGCCCTAGCTGTTATGTTTATGGCTGCTGGTAGCTGGCAGCGTCGGTAAGGACTGGACCCACGTGCTAATAGGGCCTAGAAATAAGACCAGAAGACGAGGGGTGCTGTAGACTTTTCCCTGGCCTTGGTTCACCTGTGAACACACCCACAGCCAGGGAGTCTTTATACCCTTGTCCGCGTGACTACACAGACCATACTATTTTCAGAGTACCAGCAGGGGCGGGTCTTCCTGGCCCCTGCTACATTATTACACATCACTGGAGCGATACAACATTCCTCCCCAAAACAACATCACACAATAACCTGTAGCACAATTAATGATTTCTTCACAGGCATCAAAATGATTTGAGTCCAGCCATCTGTCCATTGAAGGGACAAACATGCTGCACTGAAATCACATACCTGGGTAGGAAGCAAGTCCTCAGACACCGGACACCAGCATGTCTACTTATAGCTGATGATCCCTCAATCGGGTAGATGGCCCCGGGTTGCTTCGGAGACCATGCCGGGTGTAATTTGCCCAACTACACAGCATCTCAGGAGCATTGGCAGGACAAATCACCGAAGATATCTCAGCCCCACCAAGTGCACCGAGTTCCACCAATGCCCATTCGGGGCAGTACTTCTGAGGCATCCCCAACAGAGGCCACATCAAGACTTCCTTGTGGACCATCATGGGGCTGATCAAGTTCCTTGAACGCAGACACATTCCTACTGATGACCTCATGTCCACGCCAAGCAGTGATCTTGGTACCATGAATGGCGACAATGGTCCACAGATTCTTCTCGACTGTAGTCGGAACTTACTGCCATGGCATCGGTCTTGGACATGCACTTTCTCTCCCAGCTGTAGGTCAGACACCTTGGCCCGTCTCTGATGACTCACTTGATCATTGGACCTCCTCCTCTTACTGTGGATGACAGAATCATTGACCGGGTCAGGTATCCAGGTTGAATGGTGTAGTTTTGTGTCCTCAACTACCTGACCCATTGAGAGGTGGGAAGGAGCCCTCCCTGTGGGGGAATGGGGAGTTTGATGATAGTCTCGTTGGAACGAGTATTTTGAGAGCTTCACCGGTTGTTGACTGGCGGAAGCAATTCGAATCACCTTATTTAAAGTCTGCATGAAGAATTCAGCCTCCCCTTTAGCCTCGGGCCATCTAGGGGTAATCCTTTGGTGAGTAATCTGCAGAAACGTTAAAAAGGAAGCCAGCTCTTGCCCCTGAAAAGTCGGGCCATTGTTAATCCGTAGTTCTTTTACTAACCCATGAGTGGCCATGATCTTCTCCAACTTAGGTAGCACATCTCTGGCACTCAAAGAGGAGTTGATTTCCACCTCTGGATACTTGGAGTAATCATCAATCATCTCCATAGTGTGGCGTCTGTCTGGGAGGCTTCCAAAATCCATGCTGGAACTGACCCATGGCGACGATGTCCCTTTTCAGTCACAACTAGCGGGGGCATTAGCGCCCCCAGCCGCTTGATACCATGAACACGACTGGACTACCTCTTCGACCTGTTCATCCATTAGAGGAAACTACACCTTGGTTCGTAGTCGGTTTTCACCATGCCCTGGTGTCCAGCATGAGACAGGTGAATAATTCTATCTTCAAGGCTGGCAGGTATGAGGAGACAATGTCCTCTCAGTAGGCATCCATTTATGTCCGCACTCAACTCATGACAGACAAGAAACAAGCTCTCCATAACTCTGTGAGCCTCGGAGGTAAGTAAAGACCAATTATTTTTGAACTTGTGCCATTGGTTGCTCTTCATTGCTTCTAGAATCTTTTGAATACATTCATCTAGGCGAGTTGCCTGACAAAGGTCCTACATGGGAATAGGAAGTGGACAAGTCTGCACCGTCATGTACTGCACGTATTTTTCCATTTCCTCCACATCAGCATCTTCCCTTCGGCTTGGCAACCCGTGGGTGGCGTGACGAACAGTCTGCCGGATTGAGGGGTCCAGGCCAGTACTCAACTTGGCAGTGGTACTCCTGGAGTTGTAACATTCACTTCTTTCGTCTCTGAGGTGGTTTGGCGGCAGTAGCTTGGACTAGAGGAATTAGCGGTTTGTGGTTTATTGTCATGGGGAAAGAGCTCCCATATACGTACAAGTGGAAGTGACAACAGTCCCAGTGAATGGCAATCGACTCCTTCTCAAACTGGGAGGATATCTGTTCAGTACCGGTCAATGAGCGACTCGCAAAGGCTACCGGGACCCACTCTTCTTCATCTTTGCATCGTGGCATCAGGACCACCCCCAGTCCTTTTGGACCAGCATCGACAGCGATTGTGGTGTTCTTGCGTGGGTCAAAATATACCAAAGTGGTATTGGAAGACAGGGCGTCCTTGGTAGCCTGAAAAGCAGCTTGCTGCTCCGGGCCCCATGACCAGGAGAATGACGCCTTAGTCAGTTTTCGAAGAGGTTGAGTCAGGGTCGTGAGATCTTTGATGAAACAGCCACAGTAGTGGACCATTCCCTAAAACTTTCTCACCTCAGTCACAGTGGCAGGGGTCAGTGCCTCCTTGATGTCACGAACCTTGTCAGGGTCTGGAGTCACTTCTCCCATAAAAAGACATCTGCAAAGAAATGTAGCTTTTGCTGCAGGAATTCAGAGTTGTTGAGAAGTAGGGTTGGACCTGATTCTTGAATCCTTTGTAGTACCATTTGCAAACGGCTATTAAGTTCTGGCACCACTTTTGCATATATCAAAATGTCATTGCTGACCTTGATGACCCCGGGAAGATCAACCAGCAGTTACTGAATGATATTTTGAAATACTTCGGCGGCACTGGAGATGCCAAAGCTCAAACACTTGTATTACTGCAATCCCACATGCGTCGAAAAAGTTGTGATATATCGGGACTCATCGTCAAGTACCAGTTGGTGGTAGCCTGATCGTAGATCCAACTTTGAAAACCAACTGGCTTCACTGAGCTCACCAATCAGATCATCAATTGTGGATGTCAAATGCCTTTCTCTCTTGATTGCAACGTTGGGCATGTGCATGTCCAGACATGTTCTCACCTCGCCGGGTTGTTTGGGCTTTCAGGTGACCATAATGGGTGACACCCAGGGAGTGGGTTCAGTCACTTCTCAGTGATTCCTGCTGCCTGGAGCTTGTCCAAGTCTTTCTCGACCAGAGGCCTCAGATGAAATGTAATTCTCCGATGGTGGAGGGGGATAGGCTTCACGGAGGAATCAACATGTAGGTGAATCTCCTTGCCCTTCAGGCACCCAATTCCATTGGGAATTCACTCAGAATGTAAGTGATGGCCTCTTGATGTGTTCCAGATGCAAATGCCACGATCCCGAGATCTTAGGCTGCTCTGCAGCCCAGAAGCATTCCATGCCCCTCTTTTGCCACGTATACCTAGGACTCCACCTTCTACGATCCATACGCTATGGTGGTTTTGAACTTTCCTCTCATTACCAGAGGTTTGTCTTGGCCATAAACATATACTTTAATTGCCGCTGGGTGTAGCTTTGGAGTGGGTCTCAGGGTATCGGAAACCTCGGCGGACATGATGTTAATGTTTGCCCCTGTGTCTATCACAGCCGTGCTGGGGTGATCTTTGACTTGTATTTGGCATTTTGGGAAACGACAGGCTGTTTGGGCCACAGTGCCAACAGTAAAAACCGAGTGGATAGTGTGTTCTTCCACTTTGTCATCATCCATGTCGCTGCTTCTCACTTTCCTCTCAGGGATAGCATTGACAGTAGTATGCTGCCCTCTCTCCCTTCCTGGGTGGCAAACCCTCACAAAATAATTGAGTTTGCCACATCCTGCACAGTTCTTTCCTGTTGCGGGGAATTCTGACAGACAATGACTACTTCCACCACAGTACCCGCATGTGTGTGGTTTGGCACCCTCTCTCTGACCTTGCTTCCCAGGGGGGTACGTGGCCACCATGTTGACTGGTTCCGTCTTTACCGGGGTCTGTAGTACAGCTTCCATGTGAGCAGCACATGCTCTGGAGAGTTCTATGGTTCTTCCTAGTGTTAGTGTCTCCGCTAGGGATTTCCCTGATTCCTCCAGTATGCGCCCCTTGAGATTTGCTGAAACACAACCCTGAATGAATGATCTGTCCTTGGATTTCTTGGTTCACATCACTGAATGCACGTGTACTGGCCAATTCTTTTAGGCGGGCGTAGAAAACATCTATTGATTTGTCCATTTGCTGCCTCACCTTGGCCAAGGCACCAGAACCCCCCTGATGACCAGTGATCAGTGTGTGTTCTTCAGCATGTGTGCAGTCATGGTCAGGGCCTTTATTTCTTTATTTGTTGGCCCAGTGGAATCTGGCCGTGTGATGAGGCCAACCACCACAGCGAGGCTCCGCCTCCACAGCACTCCAATCGGGTGACATCCGATCGGAGCAAGAAGTATGTCGAATAGTGTAGGGGCCACCCAGACATCTCCACACGAGCACCGCACCCTCCACGATGTCAGGGGCGTGCCCGCCACACAGCACGGTGGGCAGTGGGAAACAAGACACCCGCTCATTGCCAATGTTATGTTTCTGGCTGCCGGTAGCAGGCAGCGTCGGTGAGGACTGAACCCACGTGCCACTAGGGCATAAAAATAAGACCATGAGACGTGGGGTGCTGTTGACTCGTCCTCGGCCTGGGTTCACCTCTAACCCCGCCTCTGCCCACGTGACTACACAGACCATACTATTTTCACATTACCAGCAGCGGCTTGCCTTCCGACCCATGCTACGTTATTACATTATGGACCAATCCTGGCCGCTCCAGTTACGTCACTAGAGCGACACAACACTAAAGTCCCTTGTGAACGCAAAGATGCATTTCGCGCGGAAAAATAAATGGGACTTAAAGTCAAGTTTGTGTCAGCGTAATTTCGTGTACCTTGCATAATTTTCCTAAAATTTCACATAGTTAGGCAGAAGGAAATTACGCAAATTTCGATCACCTCAATGCTTGATATCTTCGAGTCTAGGACACAGTTAAGAGAACCAACTGTTTAATCCGAAAATGACTCTACAAACAAAAATACTTTATTTCGGTACCCAGCCTTGGCCATTGGAGGTTAGCCAAGGTTGTATTCTGCTGACAATTAAGAAATATAGAGCTGACTCTACAATATCACAATCAAAGCAACCACTGTAAGTCTGCCATGTCATTGTTTATGGTACGTGAATGGGTACTGGAAGATGTGGTTTGAAATTAATTTTCAGCTCATTCCCAAACATCCACTTTATTTCATTTCTAAGCCCATAATTTCAAGGGGGGAGAGTTTGGGGTTTTTATTGGACTTTGTACATTCCGATGCTGTGTGGTGCGGTATTTACTGAGTGCAAAAACCCCTATGATTTTCAGTTTTCATCTACAAAATGGGAAATTGCATGGGGCATAGTTGTTTTCTGCACCAAATTCTGCATTTATGGTATTGGAACAAAACACATGTATTGCAAGTGTACTCTGCTTACTACAAACCTCGGAATTCTGAACACACAGCATCTTGTGTTGGCATAGGTTATTAACTACCCCATCCCCAAATCATACCCAAGTACTTTGTACCGGAGGTGGGTGTACAATGTTGGTTAACCATGGGCACAATGATAATTCTACTGATATATTTATTCTGCAGCTAGAATTCTTCATGTTCCTGCAATGCTTTCAAAAGAATGTTGACTAATGTAATGAAAATTCTCATGTAGTTAAGAAGATCTTTGTCAATAACATTATCTTAATTTGGTTTGCAAGTCCGTAATAATATATTAGGTCTGACCTTTGAACTTGTCTGTGGAGATTAAGAGTCGCATAATATTGCTTGTTTCTCTATTATTAGAGTAGTACTGATTTATTATCAAGCTGGACTGACCTTATTTTGACCTTTGGGTAAAGGTTTTGCAGTTTTCTTTGGCACTGCCATGGGCTCCAAGGGCTGTTGAAAGAAGATATGTACATCAGTTCAGATATATTTTCAGGCATTGCACCGATCCCACAGCAAAGGGCTCATCGACGGAGTTATTGTTTATACCAGGCTCTGTGTGTCAGGTGTCAGTTTCACCAGCAGTGTGAGGTGAGTCTGCCAGAGGAATGTTCCATTTATTATTGTGACTGTTATAGGGCAGGCGTTTTCATATATTCACAGTTCATTACTCTTAATAGTCTTAATTTTTTCACTGTTTTCAAACGGTTCTTCTGATTTTTTTCTCGGTGTTTACATTTTTTATTTCATTCATTGAGACATGAATCCAAGATTAACATGAATGTTGCATTGATAAGGTTACATTTATTTTTTCATGAGATAATGTCCTTTCTGGGAAGAAATGTTCTCAGGGTAGATATTGTTTTCCCTGTAGAAGCTTTTTGCCTTAGAATGACAGATGTTCTCCATGCTGGTTGCAAATTGATACAGTGCCTCCAATAGTATCTCAAAACCTATTATGTTTCACATTCAACTGGGGTCCTCATCGATTGATTTAATTGACATCTGCTAATATTTGGAGGGATTCTCTGGTCCTTTGAGACTTTACTGAGATATTCAAGAAATGTACTGCATTTGCCTATCTAAAATAGAGAGTTCCTCTTTGAGCATGCAGTCTCAAACTGTGTCAGGAAGCAATTTAGGGTCTGCTCCATCTGGTGCAATGTTGGCCCTAGGAGCAAAACTGGCAACTTTTCATATTGCTTAAGTATGACATTACATTGCCTTTCTGGGTCACTTTGAGTGCCACTTTATCACAAGTAGACCAAATATGTATATCCATGTAATTAGATACATTTCTAAAATTAGACCATTTTTTCCATCTAGGGACTGTCACACCCATGAAATATTAAGGCAGCATTACTATTAGACCTGTCATCCTTAGGGTGGTCTTTCCCCAGACCTATTGCCTTCACGTGTTGCTGATTCTTTTTGTTGGACTCTGAGCACTTTTCTAGTGCTAACCAGTGCTAAAGTGCATGTGTTTCGCCCCTAAACATAATGACATTGGTGTATACCTGAATGGCATATTTGATGCACAGGTAAGTCCCTAAATTGGTATACCATTTATATTCAGGGCCTGTACATCAAATGCTACTAGAGGGCCAGAGCTGTGCATATAGGAAGGAGAAAACACACAAGTAGTGTGTAGACAATTTGGTTCTTTTCTTCGCCTAAGTGCCACTATTATTTTTGAGTGAAGGACTGGTGCCTTATGTTGAGCAATCTATGTTTTATCAACTGTGCAGGATTTGTGTAACTTACAATAATTGTAGTTGTTTGATATGCACTTGCAAAAACATGTTGATGTTTGTTATTTATTTGTACATTCATGAAATGTTCATGTAACCTATGTAATTTTCAATTGTTTCATTACTTTGTGTTTTCCATGATATATGACATGATTTGAATGCATTTACCTTCTCTTAAAAAAGTTTAAGAAAAGTGGAATAAATCACACGAGCTTGTAAATTCAATACATTGCCTCGTCATTTGAGTAACTTTAGAATTCAAGCTACTTGTTTCATATACAAATTACCAGTGGGCCTGCAGCACTAATTGTACCACCCACATAAGTAGCCTTTCAAACCTGTCTCAGTCCTGCCACTGCAGTGTCTGTGTGTGCAGTTTACTCTGTGGCGGCTGGTGACATTTGAAAGTGGTAGGGCATGAAGGTGTGCGATGAGTGACCGCTGGCGAGCAAGCATAGTGACCCTGACTGTCATAAGGGTGGTTCGGGGAGGTTAATAAAGCAATTGTGAAAGTGGATTTTCGGAGTCCCTTGCCTGCCAATAAATCCACTGCCCTGCCCCAGTTGAACTGTCCTTTCAGACTCCCAGTCCGCCCTTTCACACTCCCAAGCCTGCCAATAAATCCACTGCCCCAGCTTAACTGGTGCAGTTCAAAACAAATCCTTGATAATCTAATGCCACTCCCGCTGCTCTGGAAGCGCTCATTTGTGATGCATGTGCGAACAGGAATCAGTTTTACACTGTAAATCTCTGAGCCAGAAAGTGACAGTCACTCTTGAGCTGGCCTGCCTGGAAATAGGGTAATGCTAAAAGGGATGTTTCAACTAGCCATTGTGGGCTGATGTATTGTGACCAACGTATGCTTTTTTCTTAATGTTAAGTGCATTAACTCTCACACGTACCCTCTCTCATTCTTTAGCAGGGCGAGTTCCTTTACAGACCTTAAAATGCACTAATTGTCACGAGTCGAGGTGCTGTGTAAATCAGTGTATAGGAAATGTTACACAACACAGAGGACTACAAGGTGTAGGAGTTAGATGTCATCCATACTGGTAGGCAGTATTGTTTAAGTGTACTAGGTCTGGAGAAGCACAAACTTAGAATTTAAAATGTAACAACATGGTTAGGTGTTCTCTCAGCCGCAGCCCTGCAGGTAAGAGCAGTGGGGCCGGGTTGGGAGGGGGGCGGGATTAGACAGACGACCACAAGGGAAAGTTAAATAAATAATACATTTTCCCTCGTTGTCGTCTGTCGAAATCTCCCCCCCCCCCACCCGGCCCCATTACCCTACAGCTCTTACCTGCACAGGCCACAGCTGTGTTCTCTTTAATAATAAAAATTGATTCCTACCCAAATTATCTCTTTTTGCAACATTAGGATAACAAAAGACTGGCAAACAATCATATCGCTCTAATCTATGCCTTGCATTTTGAATGCAGCTCTTCCATGACTGTTAATAGCTCAAGGTTCTATATAAGGATTTGTATTTATGAACTGCAAGTAACAAATGGATCTCTCTTACAAGAGCAGTAACCCACTGAACTATTTGCATTCTATGCACTTTGTGATCTGCATGATTGCCATTCTTTGCAGCAGGCATATTAACCCTCTGTGCTACCTTACCATGAGTCAAAACCTCCACTGGACAAAACTCTGGTGTCTTTCCAGGAAGAACATTAATCACCGGAGTTATCTTGACATTTGTATTGTTTCCTGAAAATTGTTGGAGGCTAGGAATGTAAAAGCAGGTGCTTCTAATACCAAACACTGCGCCCTCATCTAAAGACAGCACCTGGTGTGCGAGCCGTGGGTGCTAATTTGGTGCTATATAAAGTTGCTATCTCATGGCAGGTGTCTGGGGCCAGAGTGCAACCTGTGCCCGGAGTATAAGACCAGCTCTTGAGTGTGAAATACTCCACAGGTGCATCTGTCGATGTGGTTGGTCTCATGCTCACTGGCGGAGTGGGGTATATGTGACAGGGGATGTAATTGATGAAGAATTTCTCAGTTGAAGTGTCTATGGGGTGAAGTTCAGGGAGGACCCCAGAAAGTTCACACCTGCTCCATGCTCTCTTGTTCTTCAGAGGGACATTGCTGTACGCTGACTGACCCGGATCTGTGGTTCTCATCCTTGCCTCGCTTAGGTTACGAGGCTCGTCCTGTTTTTCCTGGGGGCTCCACTTCAGTCTGCCACTGTGTGCCCCAGCATCTCCTTTGCCTGTGTATAGTCCTTGGACCTCACTCTATCCTGCCCACCATTCCACCTCTGCCCCTCTCTTCTCCTTCTGGCTCTAGAGAGGAGTGACACCTATTGCTACTTTTGAGACACCCGCACCGCATAGACAGCTTCTTTTCCACATACTGGCGCTGAGTTCCTCTTTTGAGGGAGTCAGCTCACTTGCAAATCCCCCCCCCACTTCCTCTGTATCTCGACATTTAAAACAATAGAATATGTCTCTGCCAATGCATTTTGTGCAGAGGTCAAATGACGAGCTCAACACCTTGGATGCAACCTGTGCGCAATTCTGTCCTCCTTGACTACACCTTGACTTAGGAGTGCCTGCTACTAGTGGGGATCCTTGGTGGGGGGCACCTGCCTTTGATACCTGCTGCTCAACCTCCCACTCCCCATAAGATGCATGCAGCACCGCTATGCCAAGTGTCCCATCCTGGTCTTCCTCCTGTGGATCTGTGTTGCAGAATCGTACCATTAGTGGGAGGGACTGAACCCCCGGGCTGCTTATGTTTCGGGTGTTGCAGTTGTTCTCCACTCCACTTCATGTTTCACATTCCATTAAACACGGACCCAATGAGTAATCTGTCTTCCAGGATTAGCAGCTACTACTTTATTATACACTTGGCAGAGAGTTTTTAAATAAATGTACAGAGACATAGCGTAGGGAGAGCTATAGCTGTGTTTACTCAGGAGATCAGTCTGTTAAGGAGAGCTTCATTCTCAGAAGCGTGCAGCCCTTATTCACCTCCAACCCCAGGTAAGGCGCAGCCTCAGAGGTCAACTTTAAAAGGTGACCGGTCTAACTGTGTCCACTCAGTGGGATATCTGTTTTTGTAGTACATTCGAAGGTCAGCTGCTATTGTTAGGGTGCAGTAAGGGGCCCCCTGCCTGAGGACCCATCTTGTACTCAAGCATCCCGATGGACTTAAGTGGGGACCTGCATAACCCTGGTGTTGGACTTGGCCCTTTTTGCAGGGTCATCCCTGAACTTTTTGCCTTTCTCCTATATTTTTTCTGACCTGTTGTTGGCTGTTTTATGACTCTGGGCACTTTACCACTGCTGATCAGTGCTAAAGTGCATATGCTCTCCCTATTGTAAATTATTGTATAATTTGTGATTCCATGATTGGTTGGTTTGGTTTACCTGTCAGACCCTAGTACAGTGCACCAGGAGCGCCCAGGGCTTGTAAATCCAAATTCTGCTGTGGGGCTTGCAGCACTGGTTGTGCCACCCACAGAAGCAGCCTGTAAACATGTGTCTAAGGTCTGCCATTGCAGAGCCTGTGTGCAGTCTGGTACGGTCATGCTGACTGGGCAAGTGCACCCACTTGCCAGTCCCTAAACCTTTCCTTTTCTTCATATCAGACACCCCTATGGCAGGCCCAAGGGCAGGGTGCATTGTAAGGATAAGGTAGGACATGACCTGGTGCGTGTGGCATGTTCTAATAGTGAATTACAGCCATTTTCGTTTTTCACTATTGCAAGGCTACCTGTTCTCCATAGGCCAGAATTGGCAGTTTGGTTATTACATTTTATAATCCTAACTGACTCAGAGAACATGGTAGAAATTCGAATTTAGTATACCTAATCTCAGGATGATAAAATACATATTTTAGTGAAGTTGGTTTTAACATTCTGTGTTTGAACATGCCACTTTTAGAAAGTAGGCATTTTCTTGTCTAACCATTCAAACCTGCCTCTGCTAAGCTGTGTGAATTCCTTTGTCTGGAGGCTGAGTGACAGGGCTGGGGAATTCCAGGAGACAGGGTGAGGTGCCCCAGTGGTGAATAGAGAGATCTGCCTCTAGATGGATGGGAGGAGTTGCACCTGGGACCTGAATAGGGCTGGGCCTGCCTTCCACAATGCTGGCTCCACCTCCTGGGGAGCGGCTGATGTCTCTGCCCTGCACAGTGAATGAAGAGAAGGAATCCTGTCAACAAAGTGCTCCAGGGCTGTACTTGCCTTCCACAATGCTGGCTCCACCTCCTGTGGGGCGTCTAATGTTTCTGCCCTGCACTGTGAAAGGAAAGGAGAAGTCTGGTAAACAGAGTGCTCAGGAACTGGTTTGGACTGGGCAAAGGCCCCTCTGCCTTCAGAGGACAAAGGATTTCTGGGTATAAATATTGGGATCCTGGTCCCAAGAACTTAGATCACTTTGGGAAAACAAGAAGAACCTCTGCTGAGGGAGGAACCAGAAGAAGCTGAGGAGGAAACTATCCCTGAACCTGGGGGATTGGCCTGCAGTGGTTGCCTTACTGCCAAAGAGAGGAGAAAGGAACTTTGTGTGTACTTTTGCTCAACTTGTGAAGGATCTCCGAGGGCTTGGAAAAGAGCCTGCCACCTGCTGAAGTCTCAGAAACAACAGACTTCACCCCCCAACTCCCCAGAGTTCTTTGGAAGTGCCTGCTGCTGTTGTTGGGCCTTCTGAGGGACTTCGTGTCGCAAGGAGCTGGAAGCGCAACTCAAGAAGGAGAAGCGTGCCGCCGTCGGCGCTGTTGTCGTCACATCGCGTAAAGTGTGTCGCCGCTGCAGCATCGCATCGAGCGGAAGCGTCTCGCATCATCCAGGAAGTGTCTCGCAACGCCGAAGAAGCGTGTCGCATTCACAGCCCTCGTAGCTGACGCATTGCACCGCATCAAGAGAAGAGTCTCGCATCGAGGAAGAAGCGGGTCGCCATCGCAGCCATCGTAGTTGTCGCATTGCACCGCATCAAGAAAGGCGCCTCGCATCCACGGAGAAGCGCGCCGTCGTCGGAGCTGCTGTCATCGCATCGCGTAAAGGGGTGTCGCCGCTGCAACATCGCATCGAGCGGAAGCGTCTCGCAAACGTCGGAGAAGAGTGTCGCTGCCAAGGCCACTGACGTCGCATCGCGTAAAGGGTGTCGCCGCTGCAGCTGACGCATCGAGTCAAGTCTTCTCCAACATCGGAGAAGCGTAACGCATCTGCAAGATCTTCACGTCTTTATTTCTTTGCACCAAAAACTTCATCGCATCAACATCGTTGCAACACTTTTGTTGCCCTGCATGTCGCATCTAAAAGGTACATTGACTTAAAGTGTCGCATTTAAGAACTTAAGAAAACTAAGCAAAATTCTACCCTCTAAAGTAACAGTATCGTGTATTTTTGACATTTAATGGTCTTGTGGTAAATCTACATAAAGAATACTTATTTTTTATATAAAACCTGTGTGGTGTCCATTTGTAGTGTTGTCACTTGGTTACTGTACGTGTTCACAAATGCTTTACACACTGCCTCTGAGATAAGCCTGTCTGATCGTGCCAAGCTACCAAGGGGGTGAGCAGGGGTTATTTTAGGAGTGTACCCCCTTACCCTGACTAGAGGAGAGGGTCCCTATTTGTCACAAGTGCATACCTGTGCCAACTAGAGACCCCCAAGTCTAACACCTGGCCACTGGATATTCGCAATGGGAGACTTGGGGGCACACGCGGGGACACAAATCATGGGCCTAAAGCAGTCTGACTGCTACCGCATGTTTGGGATAAAAAGTGTGGGTTAATTGAATGGCAAATGAGGGATTAGCTCCTCATTGGCAGAATGTTCTATGCCACGTTTTAAGTCTACAGAGAGTAGCATTTTGGAGTGGACCACAAACAAAGATGTTTGGAGTATAATGTCATCACAATGTGGGATGACTGAGGTCGCAAAACAGGGCTCATCCAAATCATGAATGAGGGATTTTCTGTGTCTCAAATTATGAACATATAGAGTTTGAACAGCTGGGTGATGCGTATTCTAAATGCAAGGCATTGTGGATCACAGAGGATCTGAAATCCAATCACATTTTAAATTAGAAACATTTTTTCAGGGGCAAACTTTTAAAATCGGAGAGGTGCAGAAAAACTCACGAGATGCCGCTGGCTGATGTCTCTCCCAGACAAGTCAGAAAGGGAAGGAAGCTGGTTAACTTCCTGTAGTGAATCCAACCAATCTTGAAGCTACTCTCAACAGGAGAGCAGCTCCAGAACGGGTTGAAGCAGGCTGTGCCTGAAATCTCTCAGATGGTTCACAGTGCTGGGATTGCTGGTTCTGAAGTGGGCATGTCAGATTGGCCGGCTGTAGACAGCCAGCACATTTGACATGCGCACTCAGCACCTACCATGTCATCCTGCAATCTGGAGGAATCAGCCCTGCCCCCACCATCACAATCATGCTGCAACAGAGGCCAGTGGCACACAGGCATGCAGAATAATAAAATGGTAATGACCATTTTATTAATCTGTGTTTACCTGCTGTGCTCACAGCAGGCGTGGCGACACCCCTCTGCCCATTAGGAAGAGTTGGCCTAACGGCTAAGGCGGTCGACCTCGGAGATGGGGAACCAGGTTGAGTCTCGGCCACGACGCACAACATCCTGTGATTCTGGGCAAATCATTTAATCTCCCCGTGCCTACCAAAAATAAATGTGTCCTCATGTAACGCAACTGGTGCTCGTGTAAAGGGCTCAGATACCCGATACCTTCGGGTCAAGTTTGCGCTATATAAAACTCTGTAAAAAAAAAAACACTGCTGAATTTACTATCACTTCAACTTGCTATTTATAACTACTTGCTAAACCTCAAAATCCCCTTTTATTACATATAAGCACCTCTAAGGTAGGCCCTACATCACCCTAAAGGCAGGGTGCTATGCACGTAAAAGGCAAGACATGTACCTTTATGTTTTACAAGTTCTGATAGTGACAGTCTATTTGGTTTTTTTCACTAATGTGAGGCCTATAGGCTAGCATTCGGAATTCCTTAATGCACTTTTAAGCTGTAACTCCTGATTGGAGAGCAGTAGCTTTTTCATGATTAATATGTTTGGAATAGTAATGGTAAATCCTCCTTGCTGGTGAAGTTTAATTTAACATTACTGTTTTAGAAATGCCACTTTTAGAAAGTGGACATTTCTCTACTTGCTGCTCTGTGTGCCTGACAGCCCTTCTCCAATACACGTCTGGGGTGGGTGACAGCTACACTTTGTGCATTCCCTCTAGACAGCTACAACACAGGAAACATAGGTGTGTCTGAGTACCCATCTACATACATCAAAATTCTGATGGCCTTGCCTGGGGAGGAAGAAGGGCATGGCAACTTGAAAAGGCAGTGTCCTGTCCCTACACAAAAGACTGATTAGCTGTTACAGATAGCCTGGCAGACAGGACTGGGCTGAAAAGTATACTTGGCAACTTCAGAGAGCTGCTTTGAAATCACCCCCCCCCCCCCATCAAAGCCACTTTGGGGTATAAGTAGTGGGTTTCTGACCCCCTAAAATCAGACAGTACTGGACCTGTAACTGAGCTATGCCAGAAGGACTGCTGTGCTTCTTAAAGGAATCAACTGGACCGTTGATCTGGAAGGCCTGCTTCTCTATTTGTGTCCCTGCTTCCTGCTGCTCTCTGACTCTGCAGAAGGAGACCTGAACTCCAGGTGATCTCCAGGGGCTTGTTGGCTTGCCCTCTGCTGCTTGAGACTCAGGCATATCAAAGTCTCTCTACCCCCTCCCCTGTGCCTGGCTCACTTGAAGTGGCCCAGATACGTGCAACATGGATTTCCACGCATCTCCTGTGTGCGTGTAGCAGAACCGGCACATCAACCCGGTTGTGGGAGTAAAATTGGCGCATTGCATCAGAAGCAGCATTTTTGCCTCCAGAGATCAACACATCGGACAGCGTATCACCGCCGCTGCAGCTTGGTGAGATTGACGCATCCCATCAACTGTGTGGCAGAATCCATCCCATTGATTGATTCCCCTCGACTTCGGCACCCATCTTCGGAACTGAAACATTGTCTTCGATGCGGGGAGAAGATCGATGCTTCTCGTAGTTTGTGACCAGGAAATGTACCTTGCTCACCGGGGCCTGCGTGGGTCCTGAAGCCAGCTGGCACTCCATCATGGTTGGCAAGAACTTCAGCTTTTCCCCGGTCCAGTACAAACTGAAGTAACCTTTTTTGCGCTACTTGCTTCTAAGCACTTTATTGAATATATTCCTTTAAAATTAAATATCTCAACTTCTATGCATTGGTTTGTTGCTTTGGTCTTGTTTTGTTCAGAATATAATAATCTATTTTTCTAAACTTGTGTGAAGTCTTTTTGTTGTGTATTCATTGTGTAACTGTGTGTGTGTGTGTGTGTTGCACACATACATTACACATTGCCTCTTTAGATAAGCCTAACTGTTCTGTGCCAAACTACCAGAGGGTAAGCACAGGTTATCTATTAGTGTTTATCTAACTTACCCTGACTAGAGGGGTGGTCCCTGTGTGTCCTGGCTGCATATCTCAGCCAACCAGGAATCCCATTTCCAACAATTACTAGCTCAATTGCCTTGTCTCACCTGATCTTTTTGGAGGGAAATATCATTGGTGCTATAATAAACAACAAGAAATCAATTTGGTAACAAGGACTTATTACCTATGACTGATATATAGAAATAATGGAATTAAGCGAGCTATATGCTTCAGCATACAGCATGTAATGTGTAATAGCGCTTTAGAAATGTGTTTATCTTTATTTCTGTTAATTTGGAAAGTGATCACATGTACTACGGCTGCCGGTGTAAAGAGGTGACCAGACCTATGGGCTTTAATAGACCTTGCTGAACGGGTACTAGCCTTGTGTAGAAAAGAGCCAGTCCACCACTGCGAAAAGCGAAAGTACTCGTCCCAGAATGCATAGTGCTCAGTTTTTATTATGTCTCGCCTGAGACAGCGCTTTAGCGCTGCTCTCGCGAGAGCTTTTGTAAAAGGGGGATCTGGAAGTGCAAACTAGTGCTTTTCAGGCCTCCAAATACAGCACATGTGCGCCGGGCGCGTGCACCATTTGGCAGCCTGAAAAGGACTGCCTGATCACGGCGCGGCTCACTGAGGACATCAAAGCGGCCGCGCACACCATTTGCCACCCCCTTCCTGCTTGTTCTTTCTAATAAGATTTCCCGCGTGCGTGCTTGTTTCGAGGTCCTGACATTGCCCCCAAACGCACGCTACCCTGGTTGCCTAAAAACATGTCTTCCACAGCTGCTGCTTTTATTCCTCTACGCAGACAAATTACGTTGCTACGGCATGCATGTGGTGCCATTATTTATCCTCGTCTCCCGGGACAAGCACACAGATTTCCTCACGGCAGGGCTGACTTCGGCAGACAGCACACACAGAAAAGGTACATAGATTAATGCGTTTCCCTCATTCAATGAAACCTTAAAACGTGTTAAATACAGTGTGTCCGCCCCTGCATCAACATTTCATCCAGGTTCGCAAATCTGATGCTTCTTCCATTAATTCTTTTAGTTACCGAACCATTCCAGTGGTATACATTAGCAACACGTCTTTGTTTTCAAGGCCCTGATGTTGCCCCCTGCTGCTTTTGTTCCTCTACGAAGCTCCTTTCTCTGCCCTGGTGAGAGCTGCAGAATTTCCTTATCAATCGGTGGGGGAATCTAGTCACTGCCCTGAAATGTACCCACTCGAGGCTTCATTTACTGCCTTAGTAGATTACCTGGCCAGATCAGTTTACAGCCAGGAACATTCACAAAACTTGTAAAAATACACACACGTCTGCAAAAAGACAGACCTCAAAATTCAAAAATCAACAAATTGCATTACAACATGTTTTCACTTTTTAATACCAAAAAGCACCGCCACTCCCTATATTATTTGCTCAAAAGTTCATGTGATTGCACAGCTGCCTCTTCCAGTTTAATTAAATGTTTCCCTTTCTATTTTTTATGACTTTCAGTTTAAAAAAAAAATACAGAGCATAATCTTTCCATATAAATAGAGCGCTGACTCCATCCACAGATGCACATTGTCAGAACACAAACTTCCGTAAAAAGGGAGAGCAAAACACGTGTAATAATCTAGCAACGCTCAGCGTTGTCTCTTGGTGCACTTACACTCTGCGCACATTCCCAGGGCTTCCTTGCACATTAACATAAAGGTCCCTTTGTGCAACGTTATCCTCAAAGAATATGTACAAACTTAGCAAGGTGCTTTCTACAAACATGAGTGGATACACTTATTTGACTTAACCACCACACATTTCAGTGTTAGGTTTTAAAGTAGAGCTAATCACTCATAAAACTGAAAGACCTTCTACAAAATGTGGGATAGCAGACTGTGATAAAAGGCGTTCTGCAAATGTCTCTGAAAAGGAAAAATTTCAGGAGCAAACAATTGCTAAATTGAACAAATATCGTTCCCTGCCTCTTTCTGCTCACACTTTCAAACCGTCATAGGATGAACTAGCCTGGGGAAGAGGAGGGTCATAGGGGCAAAATAGCAAAAAGCTTCAGAAGCAATTCACGTGTGCACTCTCTTCGGAGCAGATTAGAACTCTCTGCTTGTAGTAACAGTGCAGATTAGAACTCTCTGCTTGTAGTAACAGTGCAGATTAGAACTCTCGGCTTGTAGTAACAGTATTTAAACAGCAGATTAATTATGCCTTTAAAATGTAGGCCATCATAAAGACAGAAATGGAACCAGCAAAAACAGAAACCCTCATCCAGCCCAGATGTATTCCCTACAGGGCTGAGCCCAATCCGGTTCTCTTGATATATACCCCCCATCTATTGGCTAATTTTTTGTACTGCACCTTTACCATTGTTTTGCCTTTCTCATGATGTTGGCCTGTTTAGGTCTCGACCTTGCTATCGCGGAAGCGATCGCAAAGCGAGACTATAGAAAGCGGGTTGGAAAAGTGCTCCCAAAATGCGGATTGCATGGCTAGCACACGCACAACCACGCGCATCGTGCCGCCATGCAATCCGCCTGTTGGGAGCACTTCAAAGGGTCCGCTCCCCCGCCCCCAAGCGCGCGCACGCCACGCTCTGCCGGGCTTGCTAATCCCAGCAACCAAATGTGAGCGCCACTCTTTCAACCACCCCAGCCCCCACTGTGGTCATACATACTTTATTGCGTGGTTTCACTTTCACTGTTATTTTCAGGCACTGTTGGTTAATGGCCACAATTGTTTGTTTATGTATTGTGGACATACATACTTTATCAGCGCGGCGCCCGTTATGCTTTCATTGTTGACTCTTTCTCTTCTCCTCCACCCCCACTCTCTGTGCTCTCAGTCCCCCCACTCTTCTACCCCTCCCTCCCCCCTCCCTCCCTCCTCCCTCCCAATCAGTCCCCGGGCCCCAGCTTCTACGCCATTTGCTAACCTGCACTTATGTCTATTGAGGTTACCAGTGCTATTGTGTGACAGCCAACCCTACTGAAACGCAGCAGCAAAGTATATTAAGATCCACAGGATGGAGTTTCAAGTTAACGGGCAATTGTAATGTCTTTGGTCTCACGGACGGCCCGTGGGGCCATATTAAGCAAGGCGCATCATACAGATAATGCTCAAAACTCTAGCATAGAGCACAGGCAATAAAACGTTTAACTGCATTTAGCTTTAAAATATGATGCACTCTTTTCGTCTATTTTCGCTTTGATTAAAATTGCTGTACCAAGTTCCACAGAGCCAAAGTCGTCAGCTTGCTTTGTTTGTTACCCTGCAGACACAGTTATGATTGGTCCCTAACGCCTCCCGCTTTTTTAATGTCGCTGTCATTGTCATCGTATTTTGGAGTGAATTCACAGTTTAGTCCGCTCGCGCTGCGGTGGTTCTGCACATTAGATAGAGGCGAGCAGTTCTGGGCTGCCAGTAAAGTGCGTTTGGCTATAACTAACCAAAACCTTTAAAGTAAACATGTTGTTCCTGACTAGATTTCACATGCTTTACTTAATCTTGCATTACCTATGTGTTTGTTTTTTCAAGGATTTTGTTGCTTATTTTTAACGCACCTATCACTCTTGTCTCCCCTCCCTTATAACCTATTTCCAGGTTCTCCAGCGCCACAACGTCATATAAATGGCAATAGCGCTATGCAAATATAATCACTCCTCTGCAAATGAACAGACTAAAGTAAAAAAACATTAGATTTCAATGCTAAAAACTCTAACTTTCACAAATGCGAGACTGCTGCACGCCGCACACAGCACACTGCTGCATGCCGCACACTGCTGCACGCCGCACACTGCTGCACGCCGCACACTGCTGCACGCCACACACTGCTGCACACCGCTGCACGCCGCACACTGCTGCATGCCGCACACTGCTGCGCGCTGCACACTGCTGCACGCCACACACTGCTGCACGCCTCACACTGCTGCATGACGCACACTGCTGCACGCCACACACTGCTGCACGACGCACACTGCTGCACGTCACACACTGCTGCATGCCGCTGCACGCCGCACACTGCTGCATGCCGCACACTGCTGCACGCCACACACTGCTGCACACCACACACTGCTGCATGCCGCTGCACGCCGCACACTGCTGCACGCCGCACACTGCTGCACGCCACACTCTGCTGCACGCCACACACTGCTGAACGCCGCACAATGCTACATGAAACACTGCTGCATACCACACACTGCTACACGCCAAACACTGCTGCACGCCGCACACTGCTGCATGCCACACACTACCGCACGCCGCACAATGCTGCGCACACTGCTGCATTACACACTGCTGCAAGCCGCACACTGCTACACGAAACACTGCTGCACGCCTCACACTGCTGCACGCCTCACACTGCTGCACGCCTCACACTGCTGCACGCCACACACTGCTGCATGCCACACACTGCTGCACGCCACACACTGCTGCACGCCGCTGCATGCCACACTGCTGCACACTGCTGCACGCCACACACTGCTGCACGCCGCACACTGCTGCACGCCGCACACTGCTACACGAAACACACTGCTGCACGCCACACACTGCTGCATGCCGCTGCATGCCACACACTGCTGCACGCCACACACTGCTGCACGCCGCACACTGCTGCACGCCCCACAATGCTTCACGCCACACAATGCTGCACGCCACACAATGCTGCACGCCGCACACTGCTGCACACCACACACTGCTGCACACTGCTGCATTACTCACTGCTGCATGCTGCACGACACTGCTGCACGCCACACACTGCTGCATGCCTCACACTGCTGCACGCCGCTGCACGCCACACACTGCTGCATGCCTCACACTGCTACACGAAACACTGCTGCATGCCACACACTGCTGCACGCAGCACACTGCTGCATGCCGCACACTGCTGCATGTCGCACACTGCTGCAAGCCGCTGCACGCCACACACTGCTGCAAGCCACACGCTGCTGCACGCCTCACACTGCTGCACACCGCACACTGCTGCACGCCGCACACTGCTGCACTCCACACGCTGCTTTTATGCGAGTTTATGCTACTGACATTGTAAATGACAATGCCTTTTATTTGTTTTAAAACCAAAACATAAATAAAAGGCATTGTAATTTTACAATGCCAATAGCTCAAACTCTTATAAATGCGAGACCTATTGCATTGCAAATGCTTGTCTTGAAACCCTTGCTGCAGCACATTTGCCACAGGCAGGACGAGAAAGAGACGGTTACCAGCATAGCTGCCAGAAATACCACTTGCCCCACCATCATGAGTGATGCTTCCAGCCAGTACTGTTTTCTAAGCCAACAGCAGATTGTAGTTTGAGACTTCCAGTTTTGTTTTTTGCATGGTTTGCTGGCTAAAACGCCAGAGCATACTGAAAGAGTGTCACACTCAGCTCTGCACACATTAAACAATATGTTTGTTATGGTTACGGTCAGAGAGCAATGGGCAGGCAGTGTGCGTGTACTAAAACAGTTCCTAATTATCTTCAAAAGCCTTCTTTTACCTGTGCATAATTGCATTACAACTTTGCATAATTGTTTTTTGCTTTAATTTAAAAATTCCCCAATTTCTACAATTTAGTTTGGGTGATTGAGAGTCAATAGAGGATCAAAGCAATGGGAGCGAGTTTGACAGTGTTTTAGTGTGTATTGCTATTTTCGTTTTAGCCTAAGGCCCCATGAAGTCTTTTGACTTGTCACCACATGGTGCAAGCCGAAGTGAAATTCCTGACTCAGACATTGCTGTGCCTATTGTAGCTGCGTGTCTTGTGAGTAGCGCCATCTCATCCATCCTGCCCTCATCAGTAAGCTCCAGAGTCAAGCTGACAGCTTCTTTCTTGATCGTTGCAGGCAGTTTTCATGAGTTCATCTCGCTCCCCTTTATACGTCTCATACCATCTCACTCTTTTTTTTTATCACGGCTCCATCTTTCTCCTTTCTATATGTTCCTCTCCTACTCTCTCTCAACTTCCTCTCCCATTTCTTTTTTTATCTGTATCTCTCCCTCATTCTCCAATTTTTGTCTAGCTCCCCCTCGCTTTCTCTTAATCACTCTCGTCCTCTCCTTGCTTTATCTTGTTCTCACCCTCACTCTTTCCTTCTTTCTCTGATTCTCTTCTCCACTCTCTACATATCTCTCACCCTCTTCTCCCTTCTCTAGCATTCTTCCTCTTCTTCTCTATCTAGCTATATTTCTCTACTCCTGTCTCCTGTAGTACTCTGACCAACTTCTATTTCTTTTTACGTCTCTCTTCCATCTCCTATCATTCCCTTGCTATTGGTTTATCTCTGTCTCGCCCTACCCTTCTTTCCACCCTTCTCTCTATTTTGGCCTAATTCTCATGATATCGAAGTATGATGTATGCTTGAAACCTTCAGAAAACTGAGTAGCTGCGAAAGAGGCTCCAGTTTCTCAGAGTCTGTTGTTACTAATGTAACAGTTTGCATGCACCCAGACTAGCGACCAGATCTGCAGTGGTGCCAAAAGAGACAGACAGGGACATCCTCATCCCATGTGCAATGGTGGTGGTGTCGGCAAGGTACCCAGCTTGGACTGGTCTAGGAGTGCTACGAGCCTTGTATACTGTAGGTGAGAGCATCAGCATCAGGCATGGGATCTGAAGACTGGAGGCCATGCCAGCGTATGGCAGATTACCACAGCTTGTGAGCTTCAGGAATCCCCACACAGAAGACATCAGTGTCGATCAGCATTTCTGTGCTCTAGCAAGCTAATGCGGGAACCCATCCACTGGGAGAGGACTGCCTTCTGCCTCATGCCAAGCATGAGCACCATGAAGGCCCCGGGGCACTGAATCACAAGGCTTAGAGGAACTGAGTTTTACCCACAGCGATAGGCTCAACAATCTTGCCTTCCTTTGGTTGCCTTACTTTGGTTGAGAGTGGAGGTTTGGGTCATTACAATCACAGCTGATGGGAGTTCTCTTCAGTCATGAGCACTCTTCCACTGATTACAGTCACTGTGAGACACTCGAGGGGGCATACACCACAGTGGGTGGAACGCGCTTCATTGCGCCACACGTGTAGCTAAAGATTACCCTATGAAGAGCCCTCCAGTGATGTGCGCCACCACTGTTGGCTGAAGGAGCTCAATGCCCCATCTAACACTGTCAGTGGACTGTGTATTATTTGGGTAATAATCGACCCAACAGCTAGGCACTACAGACATGATGCAGCTCAGTTTATATAGGCATCATAATCTCTTGCATGTGTGGTAATGTGGCACATTACCTTAAAATGCATTACATTAATCAAAAGATCTATGGTACTTGGCGAGGCTTTAGGTGGGTATCCTGGGTTACTGGCAAACTCCTTTCTGAGAGCCTCAAAGAACATCTTCATAAGGCTCTTGAAGTATTTTTATATTTAATTAAGTGGAAGCGAGAACTTGCTGAGTTTATGACCTTATCCTACACTGAATCTCCATTCATTATATTATAGGAGGGAATTAATTAGAATAAATAACATGTGTATGCCCTTTGTGGCTACACCTGATATTATCTATTTTACAGCGAGAGGTGTGCACGCTCTATGACAAGCAGTTTGGAGAACTGTGTCCCGCTAAACAGTTATGATAGTAAATTCTATAAGAATTGCTCAGGTTTTCCCATGTCTGTGGATTCTGGTATGCCTAGGATTCTTATATTGTGCACCTGGAGTGTTATTCAAGATTCTCGTTCTTGGCTTTTATCACCTGAGTACATTCTCTATGCGCAGCTTGACTTTAGAATATTTATCTGTTCCGTTCTCTATTTTTGAGATTTGGCATTTGACCTGATCAAGTAGGGAGCCCTGTTGCTTATATGTATGATGCATACAGTACAATCCCCAGAGAGTGAATACGTTCTTACATCAGTTGTTTTAAACCTGTTTTTCATTTCAGCCACCAAAATCAGCTTCATGTTACTATCCATGTCTGCAACCTCCAAGGCTGTGAAGACTTGGGGGGTGGGTGGTCTTAGCAGCATCTCTAATTGTTCCGTTATGATTTTCCCATATTCGACCTTGAGCTTTCTCTGTTTGGGATCTGCTTTTCTCATTGTGAAGCAGTGCAAAATATTCTCAGTATTAACAGGGACCAAGTCTGAGTCTCAAGGTAGACGCCAGAGGTAAAACCAACAGAAATAAGTCCCTGTGGTATCTCCAATAAGACACTAGGGTCACTCTGCCCACAATGAAGGTCCCCACAAGGAAAGAACAGATTGGGACCTCAGAATGTTTTCATCTGTGGGCAGCACATGCCTAATCCTTTGCCAGCCTTTGTATTGCCTTAGTAGATGCATGCTGGTGCATGCTCCCTCAAACCCAGGGCCTCCCCATTCATGGCAGCACACTCCTGTCCAGGCGTTATAGAGTGGATCCAAATTGAAGCACCGCTCCTATTCAATACTCCAGTCAGTCACAGGGTGTAGGAATGAGGGTAACTGACAGTGACAGTGCTGACCTGCAGGTGAAATAGAGGTGGCCAGGATGCAGATGTTCAGATCACCCCCTAATCCTGGAGAGCTCAAGATGGCAATCAAGGCTGTTCAATGCGGCTCGAGCCTGGCAGCTGTGAACTGATTCTTCTTATGGGACTCATCTCCTTAAGGATTCTCACTCATTTTCAAAGGACCGGGTAAAGGAGCTGCCTGCAGATAGCAATTGATGAGGTGGTGAGCGGGTGGCTTCCCTGGGCTTGCCGAGGATCAGCTATATTGGACGTGGAGCACTCTCTCTGGTCTCTGCTTGCAATGGCAGTGCACCAGCTGCCCAAGGCAGAAGCATGGAGGTTGGCAGCACCTCCAGTGGTAGATGCTCATGCACAGCAGGGCGGTACTAGATTACAAGTGGCAGGAGGAAATCAACCATCTTGGTTGACTGTTGGCCATAGGCCCTGGCCTTGCAGATGTAAAGCTCCTTGAAACACTGACCTTCAGATGTGTACTCCTATGTCTGGCAGCATGACAGGCCTGGCAGCACTTTCATTTTTCCGGAAGCCAGACGCCCATAAATAGACACCGTCCTTGGAAAATATAAAAACTAATGTCCATCAGGGGCAGAGGTTTTCTGTTAGCACATGGAGAAACAATTTGTGAACATTTTTCATCCGGGACCATCACCGGTTACATGGCAAACCTAGCAAGGAAACATACGTGTGGCAGTGACATTGAAAGGACATCTTATATTTAGCGATCCCTTCAATGACATTTTTACTGTCGTTGGGTCAACGCTATGGTTTATCTCTTAGTGGAGTTGGCCGTCGAGGAAAAAGATGATGTTCCAACCTTTTAATGAATTAGGGGGAACATCAACCAATTGTTGGCAAATGTCCTGTCACCACCCACTTAATGAGGTCCTTTGTAGAGTATAATGCAATATTGGTTCCCTAGAAATGGAAAACAATACTGCGTTTGCCAATAACGCCTATGAACCTCTTCATGAAATTTGTACCTAGAGCATCACAAAACACAATGTATTGTTTGCACGGGTACTTTTCATACATAGATGAAGGGACTGTGTATAGGGTCCACCATGAAGCCTCAATAACTACACGACTCATTATTGTGATAATAAAGGCTAGTGCATTTAGTATGATGACATTCAGGTGTGGGCAACTTGGTGCTCAAAATGTGATGTTTGTTTATAAATGCTTCAATACGACTGAACCATCCTCGGGACTTTAAAAAGACTATCACCTTAGTTTTTACTGAAGCCTCTGTTCATATTTCAGTCCAGTGGTGCATAGTCAATATTTTGACAAATAATTGCATCTTTCTCAGGGTGTGGGACTATGAATGATAGCCAGTTTTGGAGTCATTGTAGTATGGAGAATGCTGACATTATTTAACTTCAGATGCAGCTTGAAAGCATCCATAAACAACACACAAAGTTCTGAAAATTGTGGAAGAAAAACAACAATTCAAGAGGCCCCCTAATCCATACAGGTAGATCTGGCTTTTCCAGGGGGTTTATTCCCAGACCTTTCGCTTTTTGGCCTCCTGTTTTGGACCCTGGTTATGTTGGTTTTAGGACTCTGGGCACTTTACTACTGCTGATCAGTGCTAAAGTGTATATCCTCTCCTTGAAAGTTGTATTTATGGATTGATGATTCCATGATAGGCATATTTGATTTACTGGTAAGTCCCTAGTACAGCGCACTGTGTGTGTCCCGAGTCTGTAAATCAAATGCTGCTAGTGGACCTGCAGCATTGATTGGGCCACCCACATGAGCAGCCTGTAAATGTAACTCAGACCTGCCACTGCAGTGTCTGCACGCAGTTTGGTACTGCCATGTCGACCTGGCAATTGCACGCACTTGCCAGGCACTAACCTTCCCTTTTCTTACATGTAAGACACCCCTAAGATAGGCCCATGGTAGCCCTATGGGCAGGATGCAGTGAATGTGAAAGGGGCATGTACTGAGGCTTGTGGCATGTCCTGATTGTGAAATACAATGTATTTTGTTTCTCACTATTGAAAGGATATCTCTCTCATAGGATAGAATGAGACCTTATTTATAACATCTTATAAATATAAATTCCCATTGGGTCAAGGTAGAAAGATGGAGTTTAGTGTGCCTGAACTCCAGATATAAAGATGCATCTTTTAGTAAGGATGAATGATGGGAATGAAAATACCACTTTTAGAAGGTGGGTATTTTCTTGCTTAGCCATCCAGTGTGCCTCTGCTAGGTTTGCGTATTGGCTGTCTGGCTTTGGAGTGATAGGGGCTGGGGATGTGCATTCTCTCAGACAGTGGAATACGGGGTTTATCAGCAAACACTCTTTCGGGACACCAGAGAGGGCCGTCATTTGAAGAAATCAAGTAGGTTTCTCAGTTGTAGCCCAGTAAGGGGGCTTTCGGCTAAAATGGTTTCGGCACATGAAGGTATATTGTGTACACATTTCATGTTTCATTTTTTATAGACGTTACATACTGGCTGTTTATTCAATTTCAGCTCAGGCAAAGGTGAGCGTTTTGTTTATTGGTGGAACTTTCAAATCAGCATGGGTCATGGAGTCTGGTTTAGATGGCACGTTGTACACTACAGACTGATTTTGACACAGGGTGACAGTGGTGCACATACTCATATTTAGTTATCCACTTAAGGTGTGTCCATTTTGCGTGTGTTGGTTACGCATGGTTGGTGAGCAAGACAAACAATATCAGCACATGGTTTATGTTGGCACCATTGGGGTTTATCCAACACTCCTATTTGTCAGATATTTGTGATATTAATATGTTTCCATGTAGAGGAAAACTCATGCTAAAAATATAATATTACATCATTTTCAGTATTCTCCTGATGAAGGTATCCCACCGAAATGCATTGGGAAATGTAACTACTTCGCTCGAACAATGAAGAAATTAGAAAATGAAAAAAGATCAAGAAAATAAACAAGAATATATTGTTTGTTATCTGATTCACATGTTTTTGTTGTGTTACTTAGTGTAAAACATTTGATGTACACTTATAGGCAAAATCTGCAATATATGTTTGATTACACATATGTTCAAATATTGGTAAGAGAACCATTACTTTGAATAAAATATTGATGCACCGTCAGGGCAAGTGAACAGTGCGCCCCTATACTCAAACAGGTTCTGTTTGTTTTGTTTTTGGATTGTTATCACACCTAACACGGGCTAGTCAGGATTAGAGGGCAGCACCACGGATGAACAGTATGAAATTGATAAATTGTTGAAATTGAATACTTAATAGGTGTGCAGGCTATCAACCTTGTTATAGTTATTTATCACAGTAGCTTCATTCGAGATAACCAGCACCCACAAAGATGGATTTTGAAGACATTTCACATTTAACATCTAATCAGGCTGAAGCTAAGTGTTACACTGTTGAGGAGGCGGAAAGCATTTACTCACTAATTAAGGAAACAAGGGAGTTTCAGGCTAAACCAGGTTCCACTACCCAACTCATAAAGCAGTTACAATATAACTCAGGAAAGAGGTTAACCAAAGGCTACATGCCATGACTCTCATTCAGTACCACAAGGTCAAACGTATACCAAGAGGACTGTGCATATCATTACGACCCATGTTATTTAAATTCAACAAACCGTTTATGACCAAGTGGTTTGCGATACTTAACAAGTGTTCTTTAAAACTTATACGTTTAATTATAGAGGAACTATCAAGCATCCTCAAGGAATTAGAGAAAGAGATTCAAGATATGAAAACAGATTTGTCAAAAAGAATGAGTGCTGATGAGCTAGAGAAAAAGCAGGATCTAAATGAGAAGCTTGACGATCACACAAAAGAGGTACATGAGCATAAACTACGCAAATTCAAGAGAGATACAATAGATTACAAACTGAACGAAGTTTACACATGGGCAGATGCCCATGCTCAAAGATGAACCTTTAAGAAACCGGATGCATCCACGTCAGAAGAGAGAGCCACTAAACAAGAATACATTGTTTGTTATCTGATTCACATGTTTCTGTTGTGTTACTTAGTGTAAAATGTTTGATGTACACTTATAGCCAGAATCTGCAATATATGTTTGATTATACATATGTTCAAATATTGGTAAGAGAACCATTACTTTGAATATAATATTGATGCACCGTCAGGGCAAGTGAACAGTGCGCCCCTATACACAAACAGGTTCTGTTTGTTTTGTTTTTGGATCATTCTCTCAGACAGCCACGGGGGGTTGATGTGTGTCCTTCCTTTCCTGAATGAGTCAGGGCTGGCTGAATAGACCTGGGATTCATTTAGAGTAGGGGGAGGAGATTTCCTTTACACCTGAATGGGCCTGGTCTGCCTGGGACAATGCTGTCTCCACCTCCTGCCGGGCAGCTGCACCAGAGAGGACAGAACTGGTTATGGATGCGCAAAGAGCTAATCTGCCACCAGAGAACAAAGGAATTTGTGCTATAAAAAGTGGGACCCAGACTTTTAGATTACTTCTGGAATTCAAGAGGAACCTTTGCCAAGGAGAAGAGTGGAGAAACTGAAGAAGAAGTACTGCCCCTTTGCTGTGTGCTGTCTGGGGTTTCCCTGCAGTAGCTGTTTCTGCCAAGGAAAGGATAAGGACATTGCTATGTGCTGTTTCCCCTGCTTGTAGTAGAGCTTGCCTCCTGTTCTAAAGTCTCAGGAACACAAACACTTCACCCCCAGCTCCCCTGATCTTCCTTGCTGAGAGTTCTGACCTGCCAAGAGGTGCCTGTTGTTGTTCTGGACCTCTGGAGGTGGTTCCTGCTTTTGAGAGCTGGAAAAGGTACACAATGATGAGAAGCGCGACGCATCCGCACCTGTATCCGACGCATCGCCGAAGAAACCGACACATCGCCTGTCTGCGGCTGGAGAAATTGCTGCACACTGCATCAAGTGCACCGATTTATGGAGTATGATATCACCACACCGATTCCGATGCAGGCCCTGCTGTGCGGCTGCAAGAACCAACGCATCGTGGGACCACGGTTGAAGAAACCAGCGCAGCGTCATTGCTGCCGCCGCCTCGAGAACCAACTCATCCCCAATCCTCACGCATCGCACCGGGGTGCCAAGTCTACAAGGAAACTGGGACCTCTGTTAGAAACCGATGCATCACATCCCCGCGCAGTAAGAAACCGACGCATCACTTCCCCTTCAGTAGGAAACAGACGCATCACCTCCCCTGTGTGGCAGTAAGGAACCAACGCATCACCTCCCCTGGGGTAGGGAACCAATGCAGCATCTTCCCTGCTTGTAAGGAAACAACGCATCACCTTCCCTGTGGCTGTTCTTGCTTTTGATTTTGACGCATGCAAGATACTATGTGTTGAAAGTGTTGCATCTATAATTTGCTATGGACAGAACTGTTTCTACCTTTAAAAAGTCATATTTTGATTACTGTATTGTGGAGTTTGGTTGTTTTGTTCTTGTATGGTTTAGATAAAGATTACTTATTTATCTAAACTGGTGTGGTGTCGATTTGTAGTGTTTTCATGTATTATTGTATGTGTGCCCAACTGCTTTACACACTGCTTCTGATCTAAACCTGTCTGCTCGTGCCAAGCTACCAAGGGGGGTGAGCAGGCGTTATTTCAAAAGTGTATCTCCATTACCCTGACTAGGTAGAAGGGTCCCTACTTGGACAAAGGTACAAACCATTACCAACTAGAGACCCCCATTTCTATCACATATCTAATGCAAAAGTCAAGCAGGTAGCAAAAATATTCTATGTGCGAATTCGCAAATCAACAACTCGGTTCTTCGCCATCTAAGCCACTGGTGCAAACAATGCTAAATTGGGTTACATTTTTTACATACATATATTATGCATTTCCTATAAAGCAGAAAGTGGAGGATAAACATTTGATGCTACCCAAAACTCGAGATAGCAGGTAACGAGCAGGTGCCTAGCTCTTCTTGTGTAGGAAGAATGTGAGAAGACCTTGATGCCTTGTATCAGTGGGGTGCGGTAGAAAGCTGGCTTCTCTAAATCTGTTTTGCTCACTTATCTATGCCAACTTCAAAACGAGGCTACGCTTGATCGAACAGCCTTTTTAAATGTGCTATGTACATAATTAGAGAGTTCAGGATGCCAATAGATTGAAAATGCATGCTAATGTGCAGTGCTACAAAGGCTTTACTAGTAGCACTTTAACAAAGTATAAAGTGAATTCAGAGACTGATTTAGGCGCGTATACTTCTGGACTAGGCAACATTTCTTATGCCTAATCTGCAACTAGATTGAGGTCATGGTTAGAGGAATCCAGTCACAACCGCTTAACTATTTGTCTGGTTGACTGAGGTGGGAGAGCCACCATACTAGTACAAATAGTAAAAAACCTAGAGATGTTGTTTCTATCAGCCATCATATTGCATCAATGTCAAGGAGCACCAATTTGAACCTCCTGATTTTCCGAATAGTCTTTGCATTGTTGAACTCACAAGCGACTTATTTGCTCATAGGAAGATCTACAATAGCAATGAAAAGGACATTCTGAAACTCCAGAGGATACACATTCTAGCAGCGAGCTTCTGCCGAAATCTGAAGACAGACTCTATTCTTGAAGGAACTGATAGAAGGACCACTTTTGCTTTAGTAAGGCCCTAAGGGGCATATTATCAAGGGTCAATTCGCCGCTTTTTTGGCTTTAAAAGCGGCGATAATTTCATCTCCATATTTACAATGCGGCGCTAACATGCATTAACGCATGTTAGCAGCTGTTTTTGCACCGCATCTCATTCCAGTGATGAACATCGCTAATGAGATGCAAAGTAGGCGTGCCGTCGAAGTTACAACATGTAAGAGAGCTCTAACACAACAGCGCTGTATCAACAAGATTTGTGAGGCGATATTGAAACTCCCGCTAACCGCGGGTATCGCCGGATCCTTTCGTCTCCTCAAAACCTGACTTAACCATGTAGGGGCATATTAGTGTATGGGAGGTGGATTGGCAGGTTAAATCCACACTCCCATATTTACAAGCTCATCACTAGCGCTCACAAGTTATCGCTGTTTTTCACACGGTATTGGCGCTTTTCGCCGCTATCGCAGGATTTCTTATCGCCTTTGGAAAACGCGTTGGTAATACCGCGCTAACTCGGCGAAGAAATCCAGCAATAGCCGTCGATAGGAAGAACAGCGATATAAGCGCTTTGCGATCATTATCACAATTTATTGCTGATATGCCCCTAAATGCCCCCCTTTTCTCCTGTATCTTCCTTTCTTCTTTCCTAAGATGTTTTTTCTCCCACTCCCCCACAGTCAATTTCAGGCTTCTCGCAGTGCCATGTTGTTCCTGCAGCTTGCCTTATAAATAAATGCATTGGCTCCTAGTGCAGCAATGAATATTATTGAAAATTCTGGTCACCGTATTCACTGTATTTGAAGTAAAGAACCCACGTCTCTATGCAATGTGACCTCCTGTCAGAACCCCTGATCCAGCAATGCATACCCCAACATCCTTCTGAAATACAGGAGAAAGAAACACAGTAGTAAAATAATTAGAACCCATTGTGCAAAATTTTGGATGTCCTTGGACTCTCATATAAGAACAGGTACCACATTGGCATTTTTCAGAAAACAGAAATGAACAGTCTAGAGACTTTTAATAAGCAGGCTTGGAGTGGGCCATTTTCCAGAAACTGGTCCCCTTCACGTTGCCTGTTTCTTTCATCAAAAGCCTGATTATTGAATATCTTTCAAGGGTGCCTTCATCAAAAGCCTTCTTATTGAAAATCTTTCAAGGGTGCCTTCGACTTCATATCATTACACAATGTCCGCTTTGGTTGCACAGGAGAGGACCTATGCTCAAACTCTCAAGGGAAGTGACTCTTTTGGCAACATTTGTAGCACAATAAACGTTTCTCACAAGCAGCAAGAGAAAGCTTTGAAAAGTTTTATAGAGTTGGAAGAGAGGAAGGCTCTGTACTAATCTCTCGCTCCCTCTCTCTCTCTCTCGCAACCTCTCCCTAAAAACTGAAGCTAGGAGGAAGTTAAGCTTGACCAGGTGCTGATACTAAAAAATTCCATACTAGTACCCTAGTCTTAACTCTCACCCCATCACTTGTGAAAGGTGGAACCAAGAGACTGTGGGCATAGGGATGAGGATGTGACAGTTTTATGATTACATGACTAATTAACTGTTGAGAGTTTGGGTCTAAATGGTAATTGCAAAGTTGTTTATTTGTGTGGGTATTTTTTTCTGGGTCTCTGAGCCAGTGGGGTTATTTAGAGTGCTGCAGAAGGTCTGACAAGCCACCAGGTGATTCGAGACTATCATCTCTGCCTTCCTGGTGGAAAACTACCTGCCATACCTAGACATCCCCGCATTACAACCAGTACTGCTTTGCTGAAAGTGCCAAAGACAGTTCATTATAGGCCTTTAAGGCACAACTGAAATGCTGGCTGCCCATCATTGATGAGGGCAGACAGCATTTGTTTTTGTTTTGCAGAAATAAATGTGCAAAGCAGGGATATTTTCAGCAAAACAATAACAAATCAGTGATCCTGAAGAGCTGGGAGAAATATTGGGGTAATGTCTGTTGTTTCATGTGCAATACTGTGAGGTTTCCCGTTCAGTCTCAAACTGGGAAAACGTATGTCCGAAGTACCATCCTAAATAGGACGGACCTTCTGACGTACTTTGATCGACGGGCCAGCAGCTGACCAGGGTGGTAGCTTTAAGGTTTACAGCAGTGGATCCAGCTGAGGCCTACCAGCAGAAACCTGACACTTTGCCAAATGTTATATTGGTCAGGAGAATCACCAACTTGGCTGAATGGAAATCTGCCAATTTGTGGTAGATTTCCTACATCCACCAAACTCTAAATGAACCACAGTGTCTGTTTTCAAGAAGGATATTGACCAAGAAGCAACAGCATCACAAACTCACTTTTACAATGTTTGTGCTTGTGTTTGTGTTTGTGTCATTCAAGTAGAGGCTTAGGGCCACATGTATCACAATTCCAGTTTGCATTCCCTAAATAGTGAATTTTAAAAAGTGGTATGTAAGAAAATAGCAATTACCTAATAGCGATTTCTTAGGATTCGCAATCGCTATTAGGTAATCGCTATTAGGTAATAGTACTCCATTTGTTCCTACGGACCTAAAGGCCCATAAGTGCCATTGGTTTTGCATTACCTAATTTTCAATTACCTAATTGCTAATTGCAAATTAGGTAACGCAAACCATAAAGTGCCCGGGAGCCTAAGGTCCCCCTGAAGCACCCCCCCAAAAAAATATGCACATGTATTGTGCACACATGCCCCTAAGGGCATGTGTGCGTTACATGGCTCTTTAATAATGCATTTTGGGGGCATTTTTTAAAATTGCACATGGTGTCGATGGTGATAGCATTTCATAAATGCTCAGCTGGCATTCAGAAAATGCTTGGTACACGTGCTTAGGGAATCGCAATTTGCGATTCCCTATTTGCAGTTGCAAATTTAGTTAATCGCAATTTATGCGGTTACCTAAAATTGCGACTACAAAGCATTTCATAAATCTCTATTTCCGTTCACAAAAGACTGAATTTTGTGATGTGTACTGTTTGTGAATGCAAAATTGTTTCCTACATGTGGCCCTTAATCCCCAGCACATTCTCAGTAGCAAATAACACTAGACTTGACTTCCACTTGACCGACTTTATCATCACCACTACCCTTTTCTGAGATATTTTGATTTGGTTACTACTCTTGATACCGTAGAGGGGTAGTTGAAAAAACAGACGCCTTGGCCATTTTTAGGTCTCGCTGAGTCAGCGCCCCTGCGCTGCTCGGAGAGACTTTAGTAGGTGAGTTTACAAAGTGCTGCTGGCTGGCGACAAGCTTGCGTTCACGCGAGCGTGCACGCGCTAACCACCAGCCTTCAGCAGCACTTTGAAAACCCACCTACTAAAGCATGTCTTGTAGCGTGTTTTCTTTACTTTTGGTATAATCGCGGCTCCCGAGCTTTAATTTTAATGTTATAAGTAAAGCGCGGGTGCCGCGATTATACCAAAAGTAAAGAAATAGAAACAAATATCTATTTCTTTACTTTTGATATAATCACAGCACCCGCGCTTTACTTTTAACATTAAAAGTAAAGCGTCGGTGCCGCGATGCTTGTTTTTCTGAAGGTGAGGAGGGTAGGTAGGTGATAGATGAACCTTTGAAAGAGCTATTGGGTAAATCTCGAGTACTGTGTGTTTGTCTGACCCTCTCTGTCTATCTAACTTTCAGTACAAAGATGCCTATTGTATAAAGCTGGTGTTTCAAATAAGCTTTGCTTTCATTCACTGGGTTCCCCAACAGACCAAGATTCAACATAATAAAGAGTTATTTTCATCGGCTTCGGTGAATTTCAGATGATTAAAAATCCCCCAGAATGTGACCTGGACATGATGTCCTGGAAACAGAAAAAGACTGCTTCCTGTGATCTGGAACCCTGCCCTAACCACAATAGGTTATGCTGTTGGCGTACCACTTTCTAATGTATCTGAGACACTTCTTTAGAGTTGATTGGAAAATGTGACACAAATTGGTCATTGTGATGCCACCCTAGTATTCACAGTTATTAGTGTGAATTTAACTTTAAAGGGGGGAATATCACGGAGACAGTGTGTCCACATTTTTCAAACAGTAAGATGCAGTTAGCATCACTTTCAATTACAGAACTGTTAAATGGGCGGTAAAGCATCATGCATTTAGCATGGCTTTATCGCACTTTCGACTTTTTCAAAATTACCTTTTGTTATTGTGTTCATAGGAGCTGAATGTTAATTCTATAACATCCAACAGAACTGCGGTCACATGACAACCAGGAAAACACCAACAAACAGTAATAGAGTAGGTTACTTAAAGTGTTTGTCTTTAGGTTTGCGAAGTTATATTGGTAGAGTTATTTTCCTGAGCTCAGATGTTTTGTTAGCTTGTTTTTTTGTTTTAATAGAAAAATCTGTTTTCCCCATTTTTCTTTTCCTTAGCGAGCTCAATTCTGCGTGAAAAATCTGTCCCACAACCGAGTATCTTGGTACCTGATGTGGCTGATATTTCTTGCAGGCCACTCTAGTTAGGTTATTCTTGCATATCCCGTCAGCTGATTTGGTTTTGATAATTTTTGTGAATTCTTTGCGTCTGTTGCTCACACATCGAGCTTTCCTTAAATTCCTGGAAAACCATTGCATATTTTCGTCCTTTTTTCATCAAATAAAAAAATACTCTTAAAAATGGTACAGTGCTATTTTTTCGTCCTGTCAGTGCTTGTTGCAGTGCATCAAGCTAGAAAGGTATTGGATTTCAACGATATCACTTATGAGTTTTAATATAGCACATCTCCTGTGATTGCCATGTCGTTTTTTTCTCTGCACTTTGGCTGTCCTCGGGTCATGGTCTCTGAGCTATTCGTACGCAGCTAAACTGCCGTTTTCCTTCACTCATTATTATTAGATGGTTGTTGTCATTGACTTCCAACTTCTGCAGCATTTGCATTGGAAATGTAGTTTTCTCTGCACGCTCTGCTTGCAGCGGATTTTTCCATTGCTGTTTACTAGCATGCAGGGTAGGTTCCTCATAGTTGAAGCGTTCGTATTCTTCGAAGTGAAAAGGAAGGTACATCATGGGCACATGAAATGATGAGATCTCTGTCTCTGGAGGCTGAGCAGCTATCCAGTTAGATCAAAAATCTAAGATGTCTGACAATTGGGCTTTCGCCTTAGGCGGGACTGAATTATTGCTGTTGCCTGCAGTGGACGCCTTTAGTCAAATCGTGGATGAGAGAAGTGAGCAGCGTTGGTACTACTTGGCAAGTTGGCAGCATTTGCTTATGTCACCAATCTCACTTAGATGGGGCATCAAGGTGTTATGACCTTGATGCCCCTACCTAAGGGAGATTGGCATACAGGGAGGCTGTAGTTAACTGACCAATCAGTCTCCAACCTTTTTTCATCCATTTCAACAGAACAGTGTGGAGTTATCTATTATCACCTATCATGGCAATCAGCGCCCCTGCTTATCTTGCAAACAAGCGTACTACCTCTGTTGGCTCTCGGCACACCTGCAGCCAGGACACCATCAGACTGCAGACTATGACGGTAAGAGGAAGCAAGCATTGGCATAGCCAATAGGTCTCGCCTTTGGGACCCTATAAGTATTTAGTTATGCAGCACAATATCCTTGGTGCAACAACATCAACTGTTGCATGGCTAAACACTTATAAGGTCCCAGAGGCGAGACCTATTGGCTATGCCAATGCTTGTTCAGACTTGGAGTGTTAAAGGAACCATGGGTTTGAAGACCGCATATGAAGTTCAAACCTAAGGGTGATGAGCATAGTACGTCTTTTAAGGAAGAATTGCCATTATATCTTTGAGACTACCACTTCCATTCAAATTGCTGGACAATGGGGAACTTCACTAGAGGCATAGTTACATTTTTTACTCTTGGAACTCGAAGTCTTTGAGATCCTTTCCACTTTCTTTTACAGGTCAGCAGTAACTCCTTTTCCTCTTGAGAACCAGAGTCAAAGTGTTGTGCCTTGATTTTCATTCAAAGACTAAGAAGCCAGGAGATAGATGTACGTGCAACTGGTTGTAAAACACTGGTCACAATTTGCAACCAGTATTTGTGTGACCAGTGTGGTAATTTGCAAAGTGACCTATGTGCTAATAGGTAATTTTGCCAATTGCTGATTTATAGAGGGTCACAATTCGACCTACCTCATGAATATTAATGAGGTACGTTGCAATTTCTGACCCACTAGGATTCGCTGTCATCACAGCGGACCTGCTGTAGTCAGCAGACCAACTCATCTGTGATTGCTTTGAAATAAGGATAAACAACAGGAGAGAGAGGGAAAGTCACTGGAGCCACTCTTAATCCCCCTGGGCAATACTAAATAAACAACAAAAGAGTGTATCCAACCTGGGATAGGGCTAGCAAGGACACTCACTGTGTTTTAAAAGAACCCTCACTCACCAACCTAGTTGGTGACATGCTTCATCATTGGGTTCCCACCAGAGAGGCCAAATGCCTCTCTGGTGTGCTTCAACTCCTGATTACAGCGGAGCAGGTTTTTGTGATGTGGGTGCAGGTCGTGAGTAGTGCAAGTGGATGATTATTTAAAAAGTACCTCAGTTTAATCCCAAAACAATTTTAATGGTGGAAAACTGGGCACTATTAAAAACAAGTGTGACGGATGTGTAAAAGCTGGTTTTAGTAGACCAGTTACATCCTAGTGTGGAAAGAAACCAATGGTCAACATGTTTCTGCTTCTAGGTATTTTTAGTGAAGCATTCTTCAGGACCAAAAGGGACCACCACGGCGGTATGCGCTCGCTAAGGCGAACCCCAACCTGTGGAGTCAAGGACCGCGTACACTCACGGTTCTTATGTAGCCTTCAGGATTTCTGAAAGCCTTTAAATCTGTTGGGACAAAAAAGACATACGAACAACATAGTTCAGAAGGCACATACAACATAAAAATACGTCCAGTTGGAAACATACGTTGACGTTTACGTGCATGCCCTCAAAAGTGCTCTTTAAAAATTCTGCGGTAGAATTTGCTAGCAAGACATAAAGTTAAAGCCGAACGGTAGAAAATAGTGACAGGTAGTGTATCCGTCCTATCTTAACTGATTCCTTAATTCATTCTGCGATGTGCTCATTAATCACAAATTACATCAGCCCCTTCAGGTTTAGGGGTAAAAAGGGGAAAAAGTTCTGCCATTCTATGCCGGTATTATACCGGCAATCTCGTGTTTAGAATCTTATTTTAAAACAGTATCACTGACACAACTCTGAGAGGGTTAAATCATTGATTTTTATTGGCAAATGTAGGTTTCGTTCAAGATGATAGGAAAACAAGGGTTTAAATAAACAGGGTAAGGTAATATCGTGTTCAAGGTTACGTGAAGTTTGGATTGACCTCACTACATGTGTCCTGGTGGGGGGTGGGTTAAAGAGGTTTCCTAGTATTAGTAAAAGATAAGCGTTTGGTCTGAAGACAACACCTAAACTGCATAGGTGCATCCTCGTAGATACATGGTACTTACTAGTTCTAAGCCTTCCGCCCGCTGGACACCTGCCTGATTCCTCCAAGGACTCCGATGATAACGCGCCCTTCAGTGTGGAAGTTTTTAAAGGAAATGTCCAACCGGGGGACTGCTATGTTTACGCTGACGTGGTGACATCATAGCGTTTCGATCACATGTTTGCGGAAGCGCTGGAAACAACTAGAGCGCTAAGATAACATTGATGCTCGATACGCGGCTGTCAATAAATCACTACTCCTTCAAGGTTAAAGGATAGTACCACAAATGTTAGAACAATGTGATCGCACCACAAGTATTACCATAATGTGACGTCGACAGCGGCCATGCCAAGACCCTCATATGTTAGAAAGCGTCCTAGCTTGACCATGAAAATTCAGTCATATGACTCCATGTGTCTGCTACCAGTAGGGACACCACTTTGTTTTTTCAATTTAAAATAAACTTATTATAGACAAGCTACGATAAATGAAACTGTGTTGGGTCAGTGTGTTGATTCCCCACTCTCTTGGCTGTAACAATAGAGGTGGGCTGGCATCTTTGAACCCAATTATTACCCAATTCTTTGAACCCAAATAATACCCACGTGTGGTATCATTAGTGTGTAGAAATGATTCAAAAGTCGGGGGTTGATCAAGCTCATTTACAGTTCTTAAGGATGGGCCCATGGTTGAATCTGTTAACGCCTTAGCACCGAGCCCCAGGGTATATTGTCATTAAATCCCTGTCCCTGTTCTTTTTCAAACAGGATGTTGGATGACTTATTGCCAGGTTTGATTTGTTCGATCACCATCCAGTGTAGATTATTAACCGTATGATTAACCTGCGCAAAATGTTCAGTCAGTTTAGTGATGTTCTTTTTACACCGGATATTACTCCGCTGCTCACAGATCCGTTGCTTTATTTTCCTGGTGGTCATGCCCACATACCTGGTGCCACAAGGACAAGTTATCAAGTAGACTACGTTCACAGAATTGCAGTTCGTATGTGAACGTTGTGTCCAGGTTTTACCGGTCTCCAAATTGAGTGTTTTAGTTGCTGTGGTCAAATGACATACGCTACACGACCCACAGGGAAAGTGATCATTGATTTTCGGTAGACCCCATGCATGAAGGACTGAGGGGTCGTTGTCATTGACGGTTTGCCTAGGTCTGGTATATACTAGAGCATCCTTGAGACTCCAGGCTTTTTTTAAGGAGAACAGGGGTTTCTCCCATTTGATATTGTTGCTTTCAAGGATCCTCCAGTGCTTGCGGATCGATTTGGATACTGCATTTAATGTCACCACTGTACGTGGTCACACACGTCAGTGGTATTTCCTCCATAGGTCTCGGTGTATCTTCGAGGAGGGCTACCCTGTGTTGGTTTCTCGCCCTCTTACAGCTCCTGCTCAGGATACTTTCAGGGTAGTCTCGCTTCTGTAGTTTCCAGTCAAACCGGCTGATTGGGAACGGTAGTCCTCATTGTGCTACAGTTGCGCCTTGTGCGGAGATATTGCCCGAAGGGAAGGTTCTCTCGCAGAGGTCTAGGATGGAAGCTAGAAAAGGCCAGAAGGTTGTTCTTAGCAGTGGGCTTATTATGTGTCTTCGTCAATAGTCTTCCTTCTGACTTCATTATGACTACGTCGAGGAAGATCATCTTTTTCTTGTCGTAGGAATTGGTGAACCTTAGGTTGGGGTCACACCTGTTAATCCAGTCAAAAACTCCAAAAGTTTGCATTTGGATCCTTGCCAGATCACTAGGACGTTGTCTATATATCTTTTCCAGAAAGATATATTGGACGAGAAAGGATTGTTCGCGTTAAGAATGTATTTGCATTCAAAGTCATGGACGTAGAGTCCTGCCACACAAGGGGTGAATATGCTGCCCATCGAAGTACCTGTTGACTGTAAATACAGTTCCCCTTTGTATTCAAAGAAATTCTTCTTAAGGGATAGTGTGGCACAGTCTATCAAAAATTGTTTGGGTGTCTGAAAATCCCATGTCGCAATGAAATTGAGCAATAATTTTTTTTAACTGCTGTCCTCTTTCCTTAGAGGAAAATGGGTTTAATTTGTATTTTTTAAAGTAGGTAGTGGTCCGTGGGACTACTGCCTGCTCCTAAAAAATATTTTGTAAACATTCTCAATGGGGAAGGGGTCCCAAGGAGGGGTTCCAAGGAGACCCCTTCTTATTTGTGAACGGGCTACCACCAACTTTGAGTTTTTGGTAAATTATTAATGTTTTGCAACCGCATTTCGATTGCAAGACATTAGTACATACCACCACGATTCGGTATTTGGAAGGGCTGCCCTAAACACGCCCCTTCCAAATACCAAATCATTATTAGGTCCCAAACTGCAATTCGGTAATGTGTTACCGAATCGCAAGTTGGGTTTGATACATTAGAAAAAGCCTTTTTGCATTCACAAAGTGTCTGATTCTGTGAATAGGGCAGGTTGCGCCTACAATAAGCCATCATACATTTAGGCCCAGATCCTCACCTAGATATCATGGCAAGCTGTGTTCTAAGATTTTGTTTACCCTTTCAACTGCAGTTCAAGGTAGTGGCCACTCAATTTTCTTATGATACAGTAGTCACCACAACGCTAATTACATTTTTATCTAAGCAAAGATATTTGTTATGACATGGATGGAAAAACTTTAAAGAAGTTTTCTCCATTAACAAATTGGACGCTGAACCTACAAAGACACTGTAAATTAGCAACAAAATAAATTCCCCATACAACATTCTCTGAGCATTATGCTAATCATATAATGTGTTGTTGCCACAGCACATTGGCTCTGTTCTTGATTGGCAAAATATTGATAGTTCACGATTGTTGAGTGCTAATCTACGCTCTAAAAAAGAAAGATATTTTGAAATGGTGCAATGATATGAGGAATCATGGGTGTCTATCTGTTGTCATTCAGCCAGAGTCTTGTCAGAAATTTCAGATCATTGTCTACTTTCTTTGTCTTTGAAAACTAACACTAGACACAATCTGAACCAGATTGCAGGACCAGGCACTGCATGGGAATCTTTAACAGATTAATGTTTTTAGAATTACAAATTAATACTGGTAATAAAACTTCTTTGCAACAAGAGGCTGCTAGGATGTTGATTATGGATCACTCGACCATCAGGAAGTCACTTTACCTGATCATCTCCAACAAAAGGTATTTCCAAAAACTAAATAGATATTGCATTAGTAAATATACACCTGTCAGGATTAAATTCCTACTGGATTTCCATAATGTTTTTAACTGGATTTCGAGACAGTCAACACTATCACTCATACAATTCTCCTGAAAACACTTGGAAACAGAACAAACCTAAAAGAGACAGTGCTCAGCTGGTTTAAATATATTTGTTATTGCTTCCATTTGGTAAATAGATCCCATATGCCCTGACCTGTACAGGTATCCCTAGGGGTACCGTACCACAAAGCTCTTCCTATCCCCCGTTTTATTCAAACTATATGTTGATCCTTTAAGTCAAGTTCCAGATTATGCAGGCATCCGGCTCCATCAATATGCAGACAATACACGGATGTACTCAAACCTCATCTCCGTAGAGAGCATCTTTACTCTCAAAAGAGGCACAGGAACAGTGTTCTCATGGGCCTCTGACAATTTCTTAAAGCTCAATCCACACAAAACGGAATATATTCTTTTCTCATGCATCTCTAACAAAATAATTAATTACAGCATTGACTAAAACCAGTCGCCCACGGATCTCATCACCAACAGTAAAATCACTGGGCTCCATCATCAATAGCACATTTTAACTGACACCTCATGTAAATACGGCAAAAAAAAGAGGAATAAAACATCTACTCTCAAACGATCAATTTAACACAGCTGCACATGTAATAATAATCCCCACATTAGATGCAGACAATGCCATCCTGTCTGGCCTTCTGCCAAAAACCTTCAAGCCCCTTAAAGAGGTCCCACACTCCACATCTTGGCTGATCTTAGACAAAAGATAATTTGACAATACCTCCCCTATCCTGAGAAATCATCACTGGCTCTCAGTGGAAGCAAGAATCCAATTTAAAATACGCGTTATCGTGCTCAAAGCTCTTTATATGGGAAGACTAATCTAAATATAGGAATCGTTACAAACATCTGGCGGCTCCAGAACCAATGACTGTCTCACTGTTGAAGACCCAAAGCTCAAAACATCCCTAGCTGAAAAGACAATCTCTTTTGGCCTCCAGTAAGTGGAAAGCTCCTCTGATCTAATTAAGAATGCACTGGAAAGCCTCTAATTCAGGAAGAGACCCAAGGCTCATCTGTTCATGATATTCCCAAATCAACATCTCCAGTAATCAATTGAAGTTATTGTTATTGTTTTAAGCATATTTTGCATATGTAGTTATAGTGCTGCGTAAAGCACGCTAATGCCTGCTGGTGGAACAGGCCATAGACGAACAATGTAACTAAAATAAATGAAATAAGGGCTATATAATGATAACTTAGCAAACAAATTGCAATATGAAAAGTCGACCACAGCTCCGTAAAACATATTGCTAGGACTTGCTGGAGTCTGCCTGAAACAACCTGAAAAAAGTCAAAAAATCATCTAAAATGTCAGCTGTTGATGTGCATATCCTGCATAGGGTGCTAAACAAGTGAAATATTTTGTAGTTGTGGGTCGATGCCAGTTCTGGCCCTCATTGTGAGGGCAGAACATTTATCTGAAAGTTGGCCCTGAATGAGCAAATAACCTGCAGGACTTCTTGCAGAATCCCAGAATCAGTGATATCTCCCATCCCTTGGAAGATCACTTGTGCAGTCCATTCACATCTGCCTCAGACTGATTGGAACAAAGACATATGAGAACGTAACCTCAAGGGCAGGCATTCCATTGTACATGCTTTGGGTTCCTACCTTAAATTAAATATTAGTCAAAAATGTTTGCCCAGCTGGCTGTTTCTTTATAAATTCAGATCGACAAATCAATCTAAGAGTCTTGTTAGGTCTCAGCTACAGATATCTTTTGAAAGACCTATTATTTGTAATACATATCATATAACTAGAGTGGGCTTTGGGTCAGCCCATTGTTCATGACTGGATGGTTTTGTTGCCTGCCGTAAGGTGTCTGCTTCTGATTTAATGGCTTTCTATTCTTCTGTTTGTCCCAAGAGCACTGCGATCTCACAGGGTTCTGAATGAATCAGATGTGTCATTCCACTGCTGCCTTGAGGAAGCTCTCTTTAGGATCTGCTTATAGAGATTTACATCAAAAACCCACCTTTTCGTATTGGCCATACGCCCTTAGTGTGAGTGCTGTCTAAGGCATCCATTTGCTTTGTGACCTTTCTGTTGCATGTGCACTTGAACACTGAATGTTTTTATGCCAAATATACATTGTGTAATCAGACTTGATTGAAAATTACAGGACAGACTTATGAAAACCCAACCCCTGACATAACCCTCTTCATCCTTGCCTATACCTGATATCTGGTGTGCAAGAACTTCAGTGCCATTCACTAATGTAGCACTTTTTACGGAAATTACTACGGATTATTAGGCAGCAATATCAATAGCAATTTATGTATGTATGCATTAATGGTATTCCTATGGGAGGATTCTAGCTGGAAAGCAAGGAATGCTGTACATATTTTTTCACTATAAGTAAATGATAAAAAGTTGAGTAAACCCACCTGAGTACCCACTCAATTCAATTTACATTAAACATTCAATCACAATGTTTTGGTTCATTCATGTAAGTCACTAATCTCTTATAGCACCCTTATGCCAGTTGCAGGTGCTGAACATTCTTACCAGCCCTAACTTGGATTGCTAGAATATGCAATAGGAAAGCAAAAAGTTGATTGATAGGTTTCTTAAATGACTCTCAGCAGCTGGTAATTACTCTCAGCCTGTGTACCATATGTACCACAGCCACCTACCATATCAAAGTTCCCATGCATACCATATTATAACTAACCTACCTACAATATCCTTTCTGCAAAACATACCATAACTAGGCTTTTCTGTTTTAGGTTTAAACCTATAATGACTGATAAGACCCTACCAAAAGGAAATCAGCCTGTAACAATGTAAACATATAAACACTGTTGAACACCTGCACTTCCACACACCAAAATGTATTTCATGGCAACTAAACCAAACTAACCAAAACTTAAGACAAAATCCTAACTTAAAACAAAATCCTAATTTAAGACAAAATCCTAATTTAAGACAAAATACTAATTTAAGACAAAATACTAATTTAAGACAAAATCCTAACTTAAGACAAAATACTAACTTAAGACAAAATACTAACTTTACTACTACTAAATGACTTCTGTGAATACCAAAAATAGTAAGTTTAGGATTGTGTCTCAGATTAGTTCTGTGAATCGGCCCCTTAGTAATTGACTGTTGTTGTGATCTTCTTTAAATTACCCAGACTGTCACAAACACAGGTGTTGGCTATTAAGTTCCGGTGCTGAGCACCAAAAAACACCGGCTCAAACTAAGCTCTGACTTTTTTCACCTTGGTTCGGTAAATAGAAAAATTGTCTGTGTTCCTTAAAAGGTACTTGCAAGCATGTGAGCTCATGCTCTCATTCATAAAATTACAGGGCAGCCATGTTATCTTAACTTTTTTTGCTATGCTGAAGAGCAGATGCAATGCTATACAGCATTGCTAAAAGATATTGGGAAAGGTTGTTATAGGCAAGACCTACTGGCTTTGCTAATGCTTATCTTATTCTGAGCAGATGAGAAGCTGTAGGGGTTTGTAGACATGGTTGCTGACTGGCATGTGAACTAGGCCTTAGTTTGTAAACACGCTGCAGGTATTTGAGAAGCGAGGAGCACAGCGGCACTGTAGAATGAAATGCACCTCCTGGCACAGGATGGAAGATTGCAACATAAATTGAGAACATTTCCCCATCCCTCTGAGTTATGATTTGGGATCAAGAGGAGAAATGGCACTTCAAATCACACATAGTACAAAACATGTTCAATGGCAAGCAATGCTTTCCATTCAGTTCGCGTTATTTGTACCCACCGGCACAGGCACCTGGACTGTAGTACTTTTCTCGAGGTAGCCATGAATACGTGGGAGCTTTTATGCATGTGTTGCAATGTTTTGGGCCTACCCTCTTACTATTCGTCCACCAGTGGACCTTTTTATCCGACTGAGAGGTGAGGAGAGTTAACATTACCGCAAGCAATTTCAATTAACGGTGTAACCCATTTCAATACAATAAGAACCATGAATCAGTAACTAGGGTTAAGAAGGTTTATTAAAAATTAGAATCAAGTTGAGGTACACAAATCTCAGTTCCATGCTATAAAGATACAGAACAACAACTGGGAAACGTAACCTCCCAAAGACGTTTAAGTGCACCTGTATTAAACCATCAAGAAGTTCAGTCACAGCAATACAAAAGATGCTAAAGATCTGGGGCCGTATTATGGAAGAGCCCCGGGCCGCACAGGCATTTGCACCTACTTTGCACGCCCCCAGGGCACTTTGGTATTACAGAAGGGGCTGCAAATGCTTGTGCGCACCCTTCTGTAATACTGCACATAAAGCACCAGCGCTATCTTCAGAGGGCATTCCCTTGTTTGCAAGGGGTGTGGCCCATGCAAATTAGGGAATACCTTTGCCTCTGCACCCTTGCTGCATAAGAGATGCAGGCGTTAAGGTAAAGAAGCTGTCAGGAGGCTCACATTATAGAGGTGGCACATCGTTAGTGCGCCCCCTGATGGCAGTTCTCTGGAGGAAGTAAAGGGGGTCCCCTGATCCCCCCAGACATCCCCTTCCAGGAGGGTGCAGTCTCTCACTGCACCCGCCTGCAAGGGTATCTCTAATCCCGCTTAAAAGTCCAGGCAGGTTTCCGCCTGCACTGTGAAACACATTGCGGCTTCAAGGCAGTTGCTCCATTTTTCACACAAATGCGCTGCCCTGGGGGCAGTGCAAGTTGACAGCTGCCCTGAGGGCAGCACATTCATCCTAATATGGCGCCTTTTAAAAGGTGCACCTGGCACACTCAAGGAAAATGTGCTGTATGTATACAACAGCCCCTGGTATTCAGATACAAATTTTCGTTCCTCTCTTCTATAAATGAGTAAATCTAGAATCATCTAAGTTAAAGTCCAGAATAAGAGGATGGTTCATTTGTCTAAGGAATCTCAAAATTAAGGGAACTATAGAAAAATGGAAAACTCTAGGGAAGTACAGGAAGAGAAAACGGTAATGATGTAAAGGAAGGTGTCAGCATTATAAGAGTCTTCTTGGGTCAGGGGAATTTTGAGTATTAGCCTAAGTCATACTTTTTTGTTTTTTAATATCTGTATTAACATTTAAGACACTTGTGACAAGACATTCGTACATTCTCGGAGTTACACATCAAATGGTGTTGTATAATCATAGGCACAAGTGTACCTGGATTAATTACGTTCCACAGCTTTGTATTATTTCCATACCGAACACTTTAGCCCCAACGACGTGGTCCCCTTGATACTGATAATAACTGCACCTCCCATCCCCCCAACCCACAACTTTATACCTCCCCACCTCCCCTGTCTGGTATAGTCCCTATAATATAAAACTGATGTCTGCCAGTTGTACAATTCACTGCGTTATCCAACACATCAATTATGTATGTTCTCCTCTGTCTCTCAGTGGTCTCCTGACTCACTACCCGATCTTACAGTTCCAGTAGCCTCCTCCTGTGATTCCTCATCCCCTCCATCACTGTTAAGAACTTCTATCATCACCCTCCACGCCCTCAGATTATCTTCCAGCTTTTCATCATGCCTGACCTGTTTCATCCGAATCACCTCCGCCTCAACCATTGCGCTTTTTGAGGTGGTTTGTGACTCAGCCAGGATATTGCTATCCGACGTTTGGCTAACACTAATCCCAGCAGGTCAAACTTCCTACTACGATTTTTGTTTTTGGGTCGGGGTAGTAAACCCAGCAGGACAACCCGTATCTCCTGTGGTAGTACTCACTCCATCATGGATCGCACCGCAAACAAGACACCATTCCAAAATATTTGGAGCTCTAGGCAGGACCAGACCATATGAATGAATACAGCCCCTGCTTCCCCACATCTGGGGCATAGCCCTGAGCGTTCGGGGTAAATTTTGTGTAGCATCTTTTGTGTGAGGTATGTCTGATGTATATGATTAAATTGAATCAGCTTGAACCGTGCATTTGAGCTCACCTGCTTAACCTCTTCATGTACTTTAGTCCAGTCTGTCTCCGTTATAGTTCCCTCTGTCAATGTCACCCATCTGTCCTGTATCAGCAGTGCCTGGCCCATCTTGTCATCTCTGATAGCTCGATATAGGTGGGATATCAATCTGTGTCCTTTAGCCATCGTTATCAGGGTCTGCAACACCTTGGACACTGGGGGCTCTTCGGGAAACATGAGCAGAGCTCTCTAGCTACCTGGGCTATCTTCACATATTGTAGGAACTGTCCTGGGCACAACGTAAAGGCCTCAACCGTCTGTTCGCGAGTGATGTATTGCTTATTGATGTTTAGTCACCCATGGTGAGGCATTCCCCCCTTCTGCCATCTATGCACAGACATAGATGTGGAGATTTGGAGACAGGGGAGAACAGCCCAAAGGGCATATCCGGGGCATATAGGGCCTTTTGCAGCACTCTCTGAACGACAAGCTCCCAAATCTCCGCCACATGTTGTATGATATACGGGCTCATTGATGGTATGTTTCCCCATCATTAACAATTCAGGGAGTGTTTTATTTCCATAGGTCCCCGCCAGCAGGGCCTTCTCCCAGTTCCCTTCATCTTCCAACCAATGTACCACGTGTTGCAACTGAGAAGCTGCATAGTAAAATTCCAAACATGGAAACTCTAGTCCACCCTTCTGCAAGGTTCTTAGGAGGGTGACCAGGCTTACCCACCTACGCTTTGGCCACCACATCAGGTCAGTCAGAAGTCCATCTAAAGTGATAAAATATTGTCAGGAGATCTTAAAAAAGAGTGTTGCATTGTATAAAGGCATCTGGGCAGGACACCCATTTTAGACAGGGCTATTCTCCCCATAAGAGACAAAGGTAAATCTCGCTAAAAGCGTATCAAGCCTCATAGTCCCTCAATTACCTTCCCGATATTAAGCGTCAAATACTGTTCGGCCGTTTCCACAATCTAACTCCTAGATATTTAGGTGCAGTTCTCACCCGTGGGTGCTCCACCCTTGGTAATTCTCCTTCCGGAGCGAGGCCAACGCCCCCAGTGGGATTAATTTTTACTTCCCTGCATTAATCCGTAATCCTGATATTTTCCTACACCTGTCAAGGACGGTCAGGAGTACCGGTATCACCTCACCGGGGTTTCAGAGGTACACCAAGGTGTCATCTGCATACATAGACACCACATGGTTAGTCTCCCCTAGCTGGATCCCAAAGGTCTCCATCCCTCCTCGTAGGCTCGCCGCTAAGGGTTCCATTGCCATGGCGAAAAGTAATGGTGACAATGTGCACTCTTGTCTGGTACCCCGGTGTAGTCTAAAAGCTTGCAAAACTAGCCTCCTCATCCTGGTACAAACCTGGGGTTCCAAGTACAGGAGCTGCAATCAGCTCAGGAAAAATGAGCCCACACCCAGCGCCCTCAGGACCTCCCAAAAGATACATCCACCCAACTGAGTCAAACGCCGGTTCAACATCTAACAGTGCCAAATTACACTCTTCCTGTCGCAATGGGGTGGAGTGCCGCAAGTGGCCTAACCGGCACAAATTGTGGGCTGTGCTGCATTTGGGGATAAAGCCTGTTTGATCGGAATGGATCAAATAGTGCATATGTGGTTGCAGTCGGGCCGCCATGATCCCACTAAGGACTTTTACATCAATATTTAACAAAGAGATAGGCCTGTATGATCCCGGCAGTTTAGTATTCTTATCCACTTTGGGGATCATGACCACTAATGCCTCATTCATAGAAGGCGGAAGCATACGATTCTGCAGCGCCTCATTGTACACCTCCAACAGGCAATCCACTATCAGGGGTGCAAACTTATTATAAAACTCGGCCGGTAGGCCTTCACTTCCCTGGCTCTTCATGGATTTCAAAGACTTTATACTTTTTAATACTTCCTCCCTCGAGATCGGTTCATCCAATTATTTACTAACCTCATTGTCTAGAGGGGGTAGGTTCAGTGTGGTAAGGACTTCTGCTATGTGTTCCACATCAGAAGTAGGGAGCACCACGTATACCCCTGCCAGGTGATCAGCTAGGGTATCTAAGATCTTCTGCTGACTGTACACCAAGCTTCCACCGCCGGATCTTACCTACACAATGCGAGACGTTGGTTTCTCATTTCTAATTAGTTTAGCAAGCAGTACACCGGACCTGTTACCCTCCACATGCAGTTGCTGTCGATATGCGGTGTAATTGAACTTCTCAAGTCGACAGAGCGCCACCAAGAGTTCTTCCCGTATCTCCCTCCACTCATTTAAACGGTCCTGGTTTGCAGGCAGCATCGTCTCCACCATAGCCAAGTTCCCTTTTAGAACCTTAATGTCCCTCTCAAGTTACTGTTGAACCCCATAAGTCATACTAAGATAGAAACCTGTGATAACCACCTTCATCACCTCCCATTCCACTCCCCCAATTTGTCGCTAAATAATTCACTATCTCTTCCTCCAACTTCGCTTCAAATGGCGGATTGGTAAGTGCCTCGGTGGCCAACTGCCAGGTGGGGATTGCCGCCCTGGATCTATTAGTACTTAAAACTAAAAGCATAGGGGAATGGTCCAAAATAAATCTCGGTAGATATACTATCTCCTCGACCTTAGGCATCAAGGCCGACGACAGGAAGAATTGGTCCAACCTACTGAATGTGTTAGTCGCAGGGGTGTAACAGGAAATTGTCGTAGTGTTTGGGTGTCGGACCCTCCATGCATCCATTAACCCAAGTTCTCTCATAACGTCCACAAAAGCTCCAGTCATACCCTGTTTAGTACCCAACCGAGAAGGTTCCCGATCCATCCTCGCGTCTAGCACACAGTTGACATCACCGAGGAGGATTAAGTCCCAGCCCAGATAGGGGGTCACTGCAGTCTATGTTAGGAGCATACACCTTTATGAGACATGTCTCATGTCCATCAAGTCTACCATGTAAGATCACATACCGTCCCTCTGGATCCAGTAAGTGGTGTATATGTTGGAAGGGTTCCCCAGGCCACCCAAATAAGCACCCCGGGCAAATCCCTTGAATGAGGTGGCATATAACTGTCCCCTCCACATGCAACGGATATATGGGAGCATGTCACCTCAGACATGTGTTTCCTGCAACCCTGCTATACCAATTTTATACTGTCATAGGTATTAATGCACTTTCCTATGTTTTTCCAACATTGCCATCCTATGTATGTTGCAAGTGAGAAAATTTGTCAGATAGGGAGCCATAATATCATATAATTAAAGTCATCTCTGCATTTCCCTTCCACCAAAGCATTGTTAGATTGATCGCAGAGCAAGACACCCCAACCCAGACAAAAGAACTGTAAACCTCCTTGACAGCCAAAAGGAACAAAGAAAGCAGTTTGAACACCTGCATCTCCCCCCTACCTCTGGGAAGTGTAACAGGGCAATCCCTCCCACCATCGTGGAGAGTAAACCACCCCATCCTCCGCCCTACACCCCCCATCTGAACTTTTAAACAACATATTCATGCCCTGCAGCATTGCCCAAAATTGAATTACACTGCATAATGATACCATATAAAGGTGTTGAACAGGGCCTCCGGTATAAGTGCTGTGCAAGTGACTGGACACTCCACGGGTGCCAAGACAGAACCCTCCATCTCCCCGAACAAGAGCCAGATGGTATCAAGGGGCATGGCCCCTCCCAGCCGCACCTCCCACCCGCGACATATGTATATCGTATACTCCTCACTCATTGCTAATATGTCAAAAAAAGAACTACAGTAAATTGGAATCACTTTTGCAGTCACTTATCTGAAGGTTAAAAAAAAACCTTGAACCAGTCCTACCCGACTTCCTCCGAGATTCAGTCCGCATTTGTGGGCTAGATCAGAGTCTGGTGTTTCCGACATTACCTGCAGCATGCCATCCTCGCATACTCTAAGTCATCCAGAGCCATTTGTGTCTGTATGGTGTGCCGTCGCCCCGCCGATTCCATGGAGTCCTTAGGTGATCCCAAGTTGGGCTGCATTTTCCGGCGAGGTTCCAGATCTCCCGCAGGATCCAACCAATCTGATGCCTCTGCAGCTGATCCAAAGAACAGAGCCCTGCCCTTACGCTCGATCAGAAGTTGGCTGGATAAAGGAGGCTATACTTCATTCCAGCATCTCTCATACGCCTCGTGACCGCCAGAAAGGTGATCGCAATGCGGTGACCTCATATTGCAAGTGATTTCTGACTCATGCGGAGTGCAAGAGCTTATCTCGATCCGTATAATTGAAGAACCGGGCTATGAGATCCCTCGGTGTTACCCCCAGGTGTGGAGGAGAGACAAAATCCCTGTGAGCTCTCTCGATGTTAAAGATCTTAGAGGGTTTACCAGGCGCCAGTACATTCATTATCCAGTCCTCCAGGAACAGTTCTGCAGAGGCACCCTCTGCTCATTCCAGGAACCCCATGAATTGCAGGTTATTCCTCCGGGAGCGCCCTTCCTGGTCTTAGGCACGGTCACCCAGTTTGATGCTCTTCCTCAGCAGTTCCATGACTGTCTCCTGCAGTAATTTAACCTACGTTTGAAGAACATCAACATTTTGCTTGGTCGTGGTGACACTGTCCGAGACTATGCGCAGGTCACATCGGAGGAGGTTGACGTCTATCGCCACTGCGTCGATCCTGGTCACCATCTCATCTCTCGCATTCTGGACCGCTGTCAGGATATCATGTAACAAAGTATCTCCTTGTTCTTCCCCATGTGCTATCTCAGCATCATCTTCTCCTTGTGCGCCTCTCAGAACATGACCCTGTGGGATGGGCTGCGCATAAGATATTTTATTGGCTTGTGCTCTGGTGACTTTATCCTTGCACATATTGAACAGTAGCGTCTTTCCATGTCAGCGCCGACCAGCGTGCTCACGGAACCGCTTCTTGGCACGCAGTCCCCTCAGTGCTCTTACCGGGACTCGGGTATCTCTCAACTCTTCTCACTGGACTGCTGTTTTCCCACACAGAACTGTGTTCCACCAGATGGGCTTGGATCACAATATTAGATGTGGCAGCAAGACGGACAGTATCTTCTGTGTCGCCCCCCGTCAGAACATAACCAGCCTCACTCCGGGGGTTCACCGGTACAGCTCCACCACGATCTAGACAGCCGTTGACCTCGGGTGTAATCCCTCCCAGGGCTTATTTTTGCTCCACCATGATCAGGGAAATCAGGCTCCTTTGTCTGCTAGGGCCCTGTTTCCCGAATTGCCGCCGCCAGCAGGCTTCACAAGAATTGGATGTATAGTGCCTCTCAGGGGCAGTGATAATCCTCCTAATTCTTTAAAAATTCACCTCATTGCCAGCCTGCCACTCTCTGCAGGGCCACCATCAGTCCGACAAATGCAGGCACGCTGCCTTATCAAAGCCGGCGTGAGCCGCAAGGATATGTCTCCGCCGGCAGGCCTTTTCCCTGTATGTAGGGGATCCACTGCTACTTTCTGCCTCCGCTTTCCATTGTGGGCCTCAAAGTCGGGAAGCGGAGCTTCCCCGTGTCCTGGGTGGGGCTTTCCATGCCGCTACCCTCAAGACCGTTTGTTGGGGACCCACCCCTTCAATGCCGTGGGCCTACCTGTCCTGGTGGGTCCTGGTCTGTGTTGCGGCTCCTCTATTGTGGTCCCAGGTCTCACACGGTGCGGTCAGCTGGCCCAGCGGTTCTCCGCACTTTTGCCGTAAACGTTTCTCCGCTCCCGGAGTCGGAACTCCCCCAAGCAGTTCTCCACCCCGGGCCTCCGCAACTCAACGCAGACCCCTCCTCTGCTTCCATGATGGCACCCTGGGGAGACTCTCCACTGTCAGGCCCTTCTTTATGCATGCGGCTGCATCCCAGAACCCGATTCTTGGCCCAGGTGACTCTCCCAGTTTATCCGATGTGTCGGCTGAGGCAGGTGTCATGCGAGCACCGTAGGATATTGTTGGTTGTTGCTGCGGTGACACAGAGCTCCGAGCAACACGTTTCACTCTGCCATCTTGTCGGCCACGCCCCATGGCCTAAGTCATACTTAGCAAAAATCAAAGGGAATAAGCCTGGAGGTCTAAACCTCTCAAAGTCCAAGAAAAAGTGGCTCCAGCATCAGACAGTGTAGACTCCATTTATTCACACTAAAATCATTCAGGTAACACCCCTCTGTTCGCATCATCAGGGGTTCCATTGTCCTTTTCCCTTCTCATGTTGAAAACTGAAACAACGGCAGGATATCCCACACTGAACTTGGGAACAACCTCGTCCTTGCTCCATCAAACCTATATGGTAACATTGCTGAATAGGACCCTTCAGTTACGCTCTGGCTGTCCATGTTCTTTCGTCAAGGCCTTCTTCTCAGGCTTTCTCTCTATCACTAATACAGTTTTTTTTTACAGAGTTTTATATAGCTCGAACTTGAACTCAATCGGTTATCAGAGCGCTTTACAAAGCACCAGTTGCATTACATGAGGACACATTCATTTTTGTTAGGCACAGGAAGATTAAGTGATTTGCCCAGAATCACAGGATGTTCAGCGTCATTGCCAAGACTCGAACATAGGGGCATATTAGCAAGGGCCATATCGCCTCTTTAGCGGCACTTTTTGCCGCTAAAGCGGCGATATTTCTATCGCCCTGTCAGTAAGCTGTCGCTAACAGCAGTTAGTGACAGCTTTTAGGCGATAGCCATCGGTTTGGGACCCACTTTGCATGTCAGCGATATTTATCGCTAATGACATGCAAAGTGGGTGTACCCAAACTGTTAGTGACTGAAAGCAATCGCTAACACAGCTTTCGCCTAGTAGCAAGGCAGGCGAAGCGATTAAAAAAATCGCGCTAAGCGCGATTATCGCTATGTTCTAACGCCTGCTAAAAACATGACTTACCTGTTTATCCAATGGGAGGTGGATCTTCAGGTTAAGTCCCCATTGGCGTTAATGCGTGAATATCGCTGGATTTCCAGCGATATTCACGCATTTCGCCGCTATCGCTGGATATTTTAGCACAATGGAGATAAACGTTGCTAATAGCATGTTTTCCCTGCTAAAATATCCAGCGATAGGCAGCGATAAAAATGAACACGCTAAGCGCGTTTTGCGTAAATATCGCAACTTCTTGCTAATAGGCCCCCTGGTTTCCCCGATTTGAGGTCGACCGCCCTCACCCTTAGGACAACTCCTCTCCTCTCAAACTAACAACGCGTGTGAATACCTGCAAGCGAAAAGTTCTGTCAGTATAAATGGAAACCATTATTTTATGCAGAATGGAAAAGAGGCCCAGTAAGCGCAAGTTAAACTATTAAATCAGTGTTGCACATTTAAAATGCATGTTCACATTAAACACAAATAACTATAACTCTTGTCAGTACATTAGATTCATATTGCATGTGGCATATGGTAAATCTTTATTAATCATGGCTAAGTATAGCTAAGAAATACATTTTACATGAAATACGTGTAACATTAGTGAACACATGACATAAAGCCATTATCGTGTCTAGAATAATCCCATTCTACATATGTGAGGACAGTTTCTATTCAATCACCTAAACAATAAATCGCGTTAATGAGTTAAGGCACACAGTTATGTATGAGTTCTCTGATTGTACATGAATGCGCTTCAACACTAATGTGAAGTGCGACATTTCATATGAATTTTGTTAGGACACAGAGGAAACATGTGCCAAGGGCATGTTTAGATTATGTATTTGTGACGTGTAAAGGTGGGATCCAAATTACACTAGGCCATGCAACTGCTCAAACACTTTCTACAGTGTTTATTGTCAGTGCTGACAGTGCGCCTTTGCAGTTTGCACCATTCTATCAGAAACGCCAGGCATGTACTCTCACTTTGGGGTGCCTTCACGTGCCCATTTCCTGCTCTAAGAAGAGAGTGACTTCAGGCCAATCAACGGGTCGTCTCGCTTCTCCGCCTTCACTGGGCTCTGGGCCTGCCATTTAGTTCCTTTCAGGAGACGCATTCTGCCATTGAAATGAATTTCTGTAAAAAGCAACAGAGAAGGGCGGTGAAGTGCCGCCATGCTGTGCGCGTGCAGCTGCGGCTGCAGTTAACCAGCTCAAGAGGTACATTAGAAGTGCCAGGAAGCACCGTGCTGTCTCAACACACCAACCAGGCGTAAGCGGTTCAACGAGCCCACCTAACTGCAAAGGGTCGTGCAGAACCTTGAGTAATGTCTCTTACCTTTCACCCTCTGTTGTCGCTGGTGTTATTTGCTGTCTGCGGAGTACAGTAGGTCTTTAAAAGTTCGTCCAGCACTTATGGTAGTCTTGGGATGAATTTCAAAAAGTGCTGAAGGTTTGCATTGTAGACCGAACTCTAAAAAGGTTTGTGGAGAAGTGTTGCCAGTAGAATGTAGAAAGTGACTGTGTATGACTTAAGCCATTGTTATGAGTGCTAGTCTAATTTCGATTTAGCTTGGAACAGGAGGTTTGTGCTTATATAGGAATTACAATTATTGTAGGACAACTCCTTTAGACTTTTCTCCAGGCACATTTCACCAGGAAAATCCAAAAGAAATGTTAACTGAGAAAATCTCCTGGAACAGAAAAAACCCATGCAGAAATCGGTGTGCAAATGGCGATTCGGACACTGAATCCCATATCCTGAGTGAATAATTCAGACTAATGAAGTCTATCTGCACTCCAGAACAGAATGAATGTCTCAAATTTTCTAATATTCTGCATTCTGTGTGGTATTTGGAAAGCACAACTGTGATGACGGCTTCGTCCTCTTAGCGTGAGAAGCGTACGATTCTGGAGCGCCTCATTATACACCTCCAACAGGCAATCCACTATCAGGGGTGCAGATTTCTAATAGAACTCGACCGGTAGGCCATCACTTCCCGGGCTCTTCGTGGATTTCAAAGACTTTATACCTCTAATACTTCCTCCCTCGAGATCGGTTCATCCAATTATTTACTAACCTCATTGTCTAGACGGGGTAGGTTCAGTGTGGTAAGGACTTCCGCTATGTGTTCCACATCAGACGTAGGGCTCCCCGCATATACCCCTGGCAGGTGATCAGCTGGGGTATCTAAGATCTTCTGCTGACTGTACAGCAAGCTTCCATTGGCGGATCTCACCTGCACAATGGGAGACGTCGGTTTCTCATTTCTAATTAGTTTAGCAAGCAGTGCCCCGGACCTGTCACCCTCCACATGAAGTCGCTGTCGATATGCGGTGTAATTGAACTTCTTGAGTCAACATAGCGCCGCCAAAAGCTCTTCCCATATCTCCCTCCACTCATGTAATCGGTCCTGGTTTGCGGGCATCGTCATTTCCACCGTAGCCAAGTTCCCTTTTAGAACCTCAATATCCCTCTCAAGTTGCTGTCGAACCCCATAAGTCATACTAAGATAGAAACCTCTGATAACCACCTTCATTGCCTCCCATTCCACTCCCCTTGAAGATGCAGAGCCCCAATTCATTGCTAAATAATTTACTATCTCTTTCTCCAACTTCCCTTCAAATGACGGATTGGTAAGTGCCTCAGTCGCCAACTGCCGGGTGGGGATTGCCGCCCTGGATCAATAAGTACTTAAAACTAAAAGCATAGGGAAATGGTCCGAAATATATCTCGGTAGATATACTATCTCCTCGACCTTAGGCATCAAGGCCGACAACAGGAAGAATTGGTCCAACCTGCTGAACGTGTTAGTCGCAGGGGTGTAACAGGAAAACGTCCTAGTGTTTGGGTGTCGGACCCTCCATGCATCCATTAACCTTAGTTCTCTCATAACGTCCACTAGGGCTCCAGTCATACCCGGTTTATTACCCACCAGGGAAGGTTCCCGATCCATCATCCCATCTAGCAAACTGTTGACATCACCGAGGAGGATTATGTCCCCGCCCAGATAGGTGGTCGCTGCAGTCTGTGTTAGGAGTATACACATTTATAAGACATATCTCATGTCCATGAAGTCTACCATGTAAGATCACGTACCGTCCCTCTGGATCCAGTATGTGGTGTATATGTTGGAAGGGTTGCCCAGGCAACGCAAATAATCACCCCCCGGGCAAATCCCGAGAATGAGGTGGCATATAACTGTCCCCTCCACCTGCGACGGATATATGGGAGCGTGTCAGCCCAGACATGTGTTTCCTGCAACCCTGCTATACCAATTGTATTCCGTCATAGGTATGAATGCACTTTCCTACATGCCATCCCACGTATGTTCCAAGTGAGAAACTTTGTCAGATAGGGAGCCATAAGATCATATAAATATAGTCATCTCTGCATTTCCCTTCCACCATAGCAGTGTTAGATTGATCGCAGAGCAAGAAACCCCAAACCAGACAAAAAACTGTCAACCCCCTTGAAAGCTAAAAGGAACAAAGAAAGCAAATTGAACACCTGCATCTCCCCCTCGCTCTGGGAAGTGTAACAGGGCAATCCCTACCACCATCGTGGAGAGTGAACCACCCCATCCCCCGCCCTACACCCCCCATCTGAACTTTAAAGAACATATTCATGCCCTGCAGCATTGCCCAAAATTGAATTACACAGAATAATGATACCATATTAAGGTGTTGAACAGGGCCTCCGGTATAACTGCTGTGCAAGTGACTGGACACTGCACGGTGGGCAAGAACGAATCCTCCAACTCCCCAAACAGGACCCAGATGCTATCAAGGGGCGCGGGCCCTCCCACCCACGCCTCCCACCCGCGACATATGTATATCGTATACTACTCACTCATTGCTAATATGTAAAAAAAAGAACTACAGTAAATTGGAATCACTTTTGCAGTCACTTATCTGAAGGTTCAAAAAAACCCTCAAACCAGTTCTCCCCGATTTCCTCCGGGATTCAGTCCGCATTTGTGGGCTAGATCAGAGTCTGGTGTTTCTTACACTACCTGCAGCATGCCATCCTCGCATACTCTAAGTCATCCAGAGCCATTCGTGTCTGTATGGTGTGATCTTGCGGAATGCTCGTGCCGTCGCCCCGCCGATTCCATGGAGTCCTTAGGTAATCCCACGTTGGGGTGCATTTTGCGGCGAGGTTCCAGATCTCCCGCAAAATCCATCCAATCTGATGCCTCTGCAGCTGATCCAAAGAACAGAGCCCTGCCCTTACGCTCGATCTTAAGTTGGCTGGATAAAGGAGGCTGTACTTCATCCCAGCATCCCTCATACGCCTCTTGACCGCCAGAAAGGTGCGTCGTTGATCCTGCACTCTTTGCGTGTAGTCCGGCAAGATCGCAATGCGGTGACCCTCATATTGCAAGTCATTTCTGGCTTGTGTGGAGTTCAAGAGCATATCTCGATCCCTATAATTGAAGAATCGGGCTATGAGAGCCCTCGGTGTGGCCCCCGGGCATGGAGGAGGGACCAAAGCCCTGTGCGCTCTCTCGATGTTAAAGAACTTAGAGGGTTTACCAGGCGTCAGTACATTCATTATCCAGTCCTCCAGTAACAATTCCGCAGAGGCACCCTCTGCTCATTCCGGGAACCCCATGATTTGCAGATTATTCCTCCGGGAGTGCCCTTCCTGGTCTTTGGCGCGGTCATCCAGTTTGATGCTCTTCCTCAGCAGTTCCATGACTGTCTCTGGCAGTGATTTAACCTCCGTTTGAACTACATCAACATTTTGCTCGGTCGTGGTGACACTGTCCGAGACTATGCGCAGGTCACTTCTTCGGAGGTTGACATTGATCGCCACTGCGTTGATCCTGCTCACCATCTCATCTCACGCATTCTGGACCGCTGTCAGGATATCATGTAACAAAGTGTTCCCCTGTTCTTCCCCATGTGCTATCTCAGCGTCATCTTCTCCTTGTGCGCCTCTCAAAACATGACCCTGTGGGATGGGCTGTGCAGAAGATATTTCATTGGATTGTCCTCTGGTGACTTTATCCTTGCACATATTAAACAGTAGCATCTTGCCATGTCAGCGCCAACCAGGGTGCTCACGGAACCACTTCTTGGCACCCAGTCCCCTCAGCGCTCTTACCGGGACTCGGGTATCTCCCAACTCTTCTTGCTGGACTGCTGTTTTCCCAAACAGAACTGTGTTCCACCAGATGGGCTTGGATCACAATATCAGATGTGGCGGCAAGACAGACAGTATCTTCTGTGTCACCCACCCCTCGGGATGCAATCAGCCTCACTCCTGGTGTTCACCGGTACAGCTCCACAACGATCTAGACAGCCGTCGACCTCGGGATTAATCCCTTCCAGGGCTCACTTCTGCTCCACCAGGATCAGGGAGATCAAGCTCCTTTGCCTGCTAGGGCCCTGTTTCCCAAATCCCCGCTGGCAGCAGGCTTCACAGGAATTGGATGTATAGCGCCTCTCAGGGGCAGTGATAATCCTCCTAATTCTTTAAAAATTCACCACATTGCCAGCCTTACACTCTCTGCAGGGCCACCATCAGTCCGAAAATTGCAGGCATGCTGCCTTATCAAAGCCGGCGTGAGCCGCAAGAATTTGTCTCCGCCGGCAGGCCCTTTCCCTGTATATAGGGGATCCTCCGCTATTTTCTGCCTCCGCTTTCTATTGTGGGCCTCAAAGTCAGGAATCAGAGCTTCCCCGTGTCCTGGGTGGGGCTTTCCGTGCCTCTACCCTCAAGCCCATTTGTTGGGGACCCACCCCTTCAATGCCATGAGCCTACCTGCCTGGGCGGGTCCTGGTCTGTGTTGCGGCTCCTCTGTTGCGGCCCCAGGTCTCATACAGTGCGGTCAGCCGGCCCGGCGGTTCTCCGCACTTCTGACGTAAACCTTTCTCCGCTCCCGGAGTCGGAACACCCCCAGGCAGTTCTCCGCCCCGGGCCTCCGCAACTCACCGTAGACCCCTCCTCCACTTCCACGATGGCGCCCTGGGCCAGGAGACTCTCTGCTGTCAGGCCCTTCTTTATGCATGCGGCTGCATCCCGGAATCCGATTCTTGGCCCAGGTGACTCTCCCGGTTTATCCAATGTGTCGGGTGAGGTAGGTGTCGTGCGAGCACCGTAGGATATTGTTGGATGTTGCTGCGGTGAGACGGAGCTCCGAGCAACACGTTTCACTCTGCCATCTTGTCGGCCACGCCCCATGGCCTAAGTCATACTTAGCAAAAATCAAAGGGAATAAGCATGGAGGTCTAAACCTCTCAAAGTCCAAGAAAAAGTGGCCCCAGCATCAGACAGTGTAGATTCCATTTATTCACACTAAAATCACTCAGGTAACACCCCTCTGTTCGCATCATCAGGGGTTCCATTGTCCTTTTCCCTTCTCATGTTGAAAACTGAAACAACGGCAGGATATCCCACACTGAACTTGGGAACAACCTCGTCCTTGCTCCATCAAACCTATATGGTAACATTGCTGAATAGGACCCTTCAGTTACGCTCTGGCTGTCCATGTTCTTTCGTCAAGGCCTTCTTCTCAGGCTTTCTCTCTATCACTAATACAGTTTTTTTTTACAGAGTTTTATATAGCGCGAACTTGAACGAATCGGGGATCAGAGCGCTTTACATAGCACCAGTTGCATTCCACGAGGACGCATTCATTTTTGTTAGGCACAGGAAGATTAAGTGATTTGCCCAGAATCACAGGATGTTCAGACTCGAACCCAGTTTCCCAGATTCGAAGTCGACCGCCCTCACCATTAGGCCAACTACTCTCCTCTCAAACTAACAACGTGTGTGAATGCCTCCAAACTAAAAGATATGTCAGTATAAATGGAAACCATTATTTTATGCAGAATGGAAAATAGGCCCAGTAAGCGCAAGTTGAACTATTAAATCAGTGTTGCACATTTAAAATGCATGTTCACATTAAACACAAATAACTATAACTCTTGTCAGTACATTAGATTCATATTGCATGTGGCATATGGTAAATCTTTATTAATCATGGCTAAGTATAGCTAAGAAATACATTTTACATGAAATACGTGTAACATTAGTGAACACATGACATAAAGCCATTATCGTGTCTAGAATAATCCCATTCTACATATGTGAGGACAGTTTCTATTCAATCACCTAAACAATAAATCGCGTTAATGAGTTAAGGCACACAGTTATGTATGAGTTCTCTGATTGTACATGAATGCGCTTCAATACTAATGTGAAGTGCGACATTTCATATGAATTTTGTTAGGACACAGAGGAAACGTGCTAAGTGCATGTTTAGATTATGTATTTGTGACGTGTAAAGGTGGGATCCAAATTACACTAGGCCATGCAACTGCTCAAACACTTTCTACAGTGTTTATTGTCAGTGCTGACAGTGCGCCTTTGCAGTTTGCACCATTCTATCAGAACCGCCAGGCATGTACTCTCACTTTGGGGTGCCTTCACGTGCCCATTTCCTGCTCTAAGAATAGAGTAACTTCAGGCCAATCAACGGGTCGTCTCGCTTCTCCGCCTTCACTGGGCTCTGGGCCTGCCATTTAGTTCCTTTCAGGAGACGCATTCTGCCACTGAAATGAATTTCAGTAAAAAGCAACAGAGATGGGCAGTGAAGTGCCGCCATGCTGTGCGCGTGCAGCTGCGGCTGCAGTTAACCAGCTCAAGAGGTACATTAGAAGTGCCAGGAAGCAGCGTGCTGTCTCAACACACCAACCAGGCGTAAGCGGTTCAACGAGCCCACCTAACTGCAAAGGGTCGTGCAGAACCTTGAGTAATGTCTCTTACCTTTCAACCTCTGTTGTCGCTGGTGTTATTTGCTGTCTGCGGAGTACAGTAGGTCTTTAAAAGTTCGTCCAGCACTTATGGTAGTCTTGGGATGAATTTCAAAAAGTGCTGAAGGTTTGTATTGTAGACCGAACTCTGAAAAGGTTTGTGGAGAAGTGTTGCCAGTAGAATGTAGAAAGTGACTGTGTATGACTTAAGTCATTGTTATGAGTGCTAGTCTAATTTCGATTTAGCTTGGAACAGGAGGTTTCTGCTTATATAAGAATTACAAGTATCGTAGGACAACTCCTTTAGGGGCATGTTATCAAGCATGGCGTTAAAATTATCGCTGCTTTAGCAGCAGAAAACTGCCGCTAAAGCGGCGATAATGAGCTTGATAATATGCCGCAGAGAATTCCCATAGAAGCCCATGTTGACACCAGAACCTGGGCTTCTATGGGAATTCTCTGCGGCATATTATCAAGCCCATTATCGCCGCTTTAGCAGCAGTTTTCTGCCGCTAAAGCGGCGATAATGTTAACGCCGTTTCATGATAATATGCCCCTAAGTCTTTTCTCCAGGCACATTTCACCAGGAAATCTAAAAGAAATGCTAACCTGGAACAGAAAAAACCCATGCAGAAAATGGTGTGCAAATGGCGATTCGGACACTAAATCCCATATCCTGAATGAAAAAATCAGACTAATAAAGTCAATCTGCACTCCAGAACAGAATTAATGTATCAAATTTTCCAATATTCTGCATTCTGTGTGGTATTTGTGATGCACAACTGTGATGACGGTTTTGCCCTCTTAGCATGAGATGCTCTGTTGGGGTTCCTTGGTGATATTCTGGGCGACATGCTTGAGCAGATGTCCAGGCTTCCTTCTTTGTAACCTTGTGTCTGATATCCCTCTACTTCGGTGCCGATTCCGATCCGTTAAAAATATTCCCCGTACGAATCGTATCCGGATTTTTTTACGCACGAATCGTACAAGTCACGCACAGACTGGCAAGTACGATTCGTATGTAAAATCCATACGAATCGCATTGGGAAATTTCCCCGACACGTCCTCGGGTCGGAAAAAGTGTCCGACATGTCCCCGGACAGTTTTACGTACGAATCGGGAAACTGAAGTCCGAGCGCGCAAGTACGATCCGTCCCGTCCGTCCGAATGCACAACCGTATGGAAAAAACACCGTACGGAGCGAACTCCCATAGCAACCATGGAGACGTCCAAACATGTGCCCGCATATGCGCAAAACACCCCCCCAGCCCACCCCCCCCGAGTACGCGCCATACCCCCAGCCCCCCCATATACGCGCCGTACCCCCACCCCACCCCGTAGGTATGGAGCGTACCTCCACCCCACCCCATGGGTACGGAGCATACCCCCACCCCACCCCCGTATGTACGGAGCGTACCCCCACCCCATATGTATGGAGCGTACCCCCTTCCCCGTATGTATGGAGCATACCCCACATACATACGGGGGTGGGGGTGCGCTCCGTACAAACGGGGGTGGGGTTATGCACCGTACATACGGGTGTGGGGGTATGCACCGTACATACAGGGGTGGGGGTACGCTCCATACATACAGGGGTGGGGGTATGCACCGTACATACGGGGGTGGGGGTACGCACCGTACATGCGGGGGTGGGGGTATGCACTGTACATACGGGGGTGGGGGTACGCACTGTACATATGGGGGTGGGGGTACATACGGGGGTGGAGGTATGCACTGTACATATGGGGGTGGGGGTACGCTCCGTACATATGGGAGTGGGGGTACGCACCGTACATACGGGGGTGGGGGTACGCACCATACATATGGGGGTGGGGGTACGCACTGTACATACGGGGGTGGGGGTACGCACCGTACATACTGGGGTGGGGGTACGCTCCGTACATACGGGGGTGGGGGTACGCTCCATACCTATGGGGTGGGGTGGGGGTACGGCACGTACATGGGGGGGGCTGGGGTACGGCGCAGACATGGGGGGTGCTGGGGTACGGCACGGACATGGGGGGGTGCTGGGGTACGGTGCGGACATGTAGGGATGGGGGTACGGTGCGTACCGGGCCCCCTTTTCGCCGTGCATTGTGGCGTACTTAGCTTTTCTGGCACTTTTTGGGTCCCGTAAAAATATTGCCGTGCGAAGTGCTGTGGCTACGAATCGTACTTGCTGGTCCGTAAAACGCTGCCTGACTCCATCCGAATGTCGCGTACGTGGTGTCCCGGATCGGAATTGTGGGTATATTTTAGCCGGTCGGTGTTTTTTACGATTCGTACGGAAATTGTGTTTCCGTACGAATCGTACTTGCATGTTTGTAAGGTATTTTTCCCGGGTACGAGTCGGACGGAAAAAACGCTCCGTCCGACGATTCGTACCCGGTTTTTCCAGGATCGGAATCGGCCCCTTCGTGTCTTTTGGGGTTTGCCCTACAGTACTTTTTCCTCAGTGGTCTGTTCATCTGCTGTATTGATCATGGTTGTGTGTTTGTTTCCCCGGTAACTTGTCACAATATTGAATTTTTAATATCGATATACAATATTATTGAGTTTAGTATATCGACAATATTAAAATATCAATGTTATATATATCGAAGTATAAAATATTGAATCAAAAATATTGTTCTTAAAAAATATTGTTTGTTAGCGTTGTTAATAATATCAGGGGAAAAAATTTATACAAATATTGTTTTTTTAAAATATTGCCATAGTATTATTTTATATTAAAATCTTGTAGTTTTTAATGTAATAAGAGTTGTAATATATTGTTAAAAAAAATATATACATTTTAGGAGCAGGATGTTGGGATTTTAGTGTTTTAAAATAATTGTACAAAAATGTATAATTATTAAAACATTTGAAAATTTAAAATATGAAATGTTGTTTTAGGAGTGGGATGTTGGGTTTTTAGGGGTTAAGGGTGGGGAGTGTTTTGAAAATATTTTTTAATTAAAAAAAAAAAAATTTAATTTGATAATTTAAATTAAGAAATGTTGTTTTAGTAGCGGGCTGTTGGGTTTTTACGGGATAAGGGTGGAGAGTGCTTTAAAAATATTTTTTTTAAATATTCATTTTTTTTTAATTTTATAATTTCAATTTGAAATGTTTTTTTTAGGAGTGGGATGTTGGATTTTTAGTGGATAAGGGTGGGAAGTGTTTTAAAATAATTGTACATTTTTTAAAATTAAATATTTGACATTTTTAATTATGAATAGTTGTTTTAGGAGTGTGATGTTGTGTTTGTAGGGGATAAGGGTGGGAAGTGTAAAAAAAATTGAAACTAAAATTTGAAATTTTACAATGAATTTATGGAAAATAATAAAATAAATTGGGATTAGGAATCTTGTGTTTTTAGGGGTTAATGGTGGGGAGTTACTTATAACATTTTTCACATTTTAACAAATTATTTTTAATTAAAAAAATGAAAATTAAAATATAGAGTTATTTGCAATGGGATATTGGGTTTATAGTGGATGATGTTGGTGAGAAATGATATTTTTATCCCAAATTAAAAATTTAATTTAAATCAAAATATTTTAAAACCCCAAAAAAATCTAATTGTAAATTTGTGTTTATAGGGATGAGAAATTAACAGTGTTTTGAAATATATTGTAATATTATATTTAAGACTCCCGGTTTTCCGTTTAAATGGATTTTTACATATAACTACACACGGAAAACCTTTTAGTTTTTGTCTGTATTTATATATTGAAACTGGAAAATACTTACAAAACAGATGCTCCTGCCGCCTCTGTGCTCTTCTATAAAATCTGAGTCAGAGGTGCACAGGGGCTGCCGAAAGAAATCGTAAACTGCTGCCCTCAAACTGCCGCTCCGAAGAGGAGTGAACAAGTGCAGCTGGGAGCGCTCTGTCTACAGAGACCATCCAGGACCCCTCACAACGGAGTTCAGGCAATGTGTAAATTGTTGGAGCAGTGCAAGCAGCCGATGTCCATTAAGAGGTGTGAAAACACCCCAGGACATCGGCTGAAGCCCGAGCAACCTTTTGTTTTTGTTGTTGTATGAGAGGGGGAAGGAGGTTGATGTGGCAGGGCACGGAGGGGGCAGACATGCCTCTAACTATTAGCTCACACGGAATGGAGGGGTCAAACGGGAGCGCATTAGGAACACCATTTATTTTAAAATATAGTGGATTGTTGAAGGTGAAGCGCGGTCCCATGTTTGAAATGGAGTGATGGGTCCTACGAAGGACAAAAGGAACCAGAGATTGCGGCTCCCAAGACGGATTGAGTGAGCTCAGATATGCCTTGCAACGCCGGAGATTTTCAAGCGAGGTGAGCCCAACACTCATACCTCATATCCATACAACACAGGGCGAGCAAGAGTGGTGCATGTGATGGCGACCAAATCCAGCGGGTATAATAGCAAGGTGGTTCCATTCCGGGATTTCTGGGCCATAATTGTCGCATATTGCTTTTGTCTCCATAGGCCCTAGGCGCTCAAGAGATTTCACTTCTCTGGGTAGTGATGGGGAGGGCCTCCCCTCGCCGATCAACCACCAGACAGGAGAGCATGCTTTCACTCAGTAGGGCTATAGGGGTGGAACGATCTGCGGTGAGAGGGCGGCATGCCTCATCACGGTAGGAAGTAACTTGCCTGCACTCTCAAAGGAAGGCAGGGACGCTCACAATGTGAATAATGAATTTAGCATAGGATCCAATTAAAAAAAACAGCTATAGCAACTTAGTGCAAATGTGCATGTCAATTGAAATACATGTGGTAAAATACTAGTTTCAGCCTCTTTTTTTATTGCAACAAAAATAAATGTGGATAAATACAGATCAAATGACCAAAAAATAAATATGGATAAATACAGACAGACATGTTAGAAAAATAAATACCATCAAACCTGGAGCCCTAATTATATTTAATTCAATGTTTAAAAAAAAAAAATATCAAAAAATCAAAAACAATATGTTTTATTCATAATTAATAAGTGTACTTTTTTAGAAATTGATTTTATTTTAATTTTAAAATGTTAACATTTTTAAATGGTTAAATAATAAGAATGTTATAACTATTGGTGAGAAAAATATATTTAAATGTGGATTAATGCCTTATATTTAGTCTATGAGTTTGAGTTTAATAAAATATAAAAAAAAATAATTTTTATCTAATTTATATAATATAAAGTTTAATGTTAAGCACCTTCCCTAAGTTAATCCTAACTGTAGTGGGAATAGTAAATTATAAAGGTGTGGAGGCCCATTAGTATAGCGGGCGGATCGCCACCGCCCGTATGGCGGTGGCGATCCGCCCACTAAAATCCTCCGCCCACTGCCAATTTCCCCCTGCCACATTACCATGGCAGGGGGGACCCCAGCGGATGGGAAGACCGTCCGCCGGTTTTCCACCGGTAGGCAATCCGGGCAATTGCCTACCGGGCGGAAAAGCAGTTTATATGGTGGCGGTGTCTGGTAGACACCACCATCCATATTACTATGCAGGGGACCTGTTGCCGCCATGGAAAGGCAGGCGTTTTTTGACATTGGGAGCCTGTAGCGGGCCCCCAGGGATTCTGGGGGGTGGTGCCCATGGGGGGTACCTATGGTACCCCCCTGCATTTCAATGTACAACGTGGCAGGCACCACGCGGTGCCTGTCACTTTGTGCATTGAAAGGCACAGGCTGCCTTTTTGGCATTGCGGCAGGCGGTGCTCTCTGCACCGCACGCCACAATGTTGCAGATGCGCCTGCCAGTGTTGCGGGCGCATGCTAATCGGGAGTGCGGGACCGCCGCACCCTCAGCGGGCGGTCCCGTTTCCCAAGGGTATGGCGGGTGGACAAAGTCCGCCTGCCATACTAATGGGGCCCTTAGTGCCCAGCACCTTCTCTAAACTAAAACTAACTGGAGTGGGAATAGTAAATTAAATATCTTTAATGTCCAGCACCTTCCCTGAAATAATAATAATTGGAGTGGGAATAGTAAATTATATAGGTTTAGTGTACAGCACCATATTGTGTGCCTTTTCTGCCAGGCTGGCAATCCGACCGGCGGAAAAGCGGCGGACGGTCTTTCGGTCCGCCGCGCTACCCCTCGCCATACTAATATGGTAATCCGCCCGTGATCCTAATAGGCCCCTTTGTTCTTTTTGGAGGGCTTGGAATAGTTTATATAGGGTAGGTATCCCGCTCCCTGTTGTTGAATGGAAGGCATTATGCCACCCTTCAACAGCATTGTTGGTTTTGGCTTGTTGTTTAGTGTGCTCAAGTACACATTCCACCATACAATGTGGAATTTGGGTAGTCTTCTGTGGCCTGATCTGTGGAGTCTTCCCACCCCGGTATCTTCAAAGTAATCTCAAAATGTGGGCTTAGTTTTGGTTTATTTCTTTTATAGTAGGGGCTTTATATTAGGAGGTTATAGTGTTCTGCTACCTCAGTTACAGGGACATAGGCCAGTGTAATCAGTTTTTTTACTTGGTATGCAAAACTACTGTTAGTTGCATATTCCACACTTAGGGGCCGATTCCGATCTCACTCGGAAGGGCTCCAAACGGGATCCGACTGTAAAAAGTACGAGCCGTACGCGTGTTTACCGACCGACTCGTGCAGCTGTACGAGCGAGCAAGTACGATGCCAGCAACACGAAATTCGCCGACCGACTCGTTTCTGGGTCTGAACCGCTCCGTACGCCTCCTACGTAAGCGAACCGTGCCATGCAATGGAGGCGAATTCCGACCGAGCCAGTACGATGTACGCGTCAGACAGCCAGATCGAGCCGAAGTTTCTGGCTCGCAAAACGTCCAGGAAACTGCCTTTGGGGGTCCGCGTCGGACCCCCATCACCCACAGCCTTACGACTCAGACACAGGGGGAGACCCAAGGGACTCCCCAACACAGGTGTGTACGGTACAGATGGCACCGACGCATACCCACTGTAGGGGGCGCCCTAGTGCGCGACATACCCATTCAGTCAATGGGAGCCCATGTACGCGTCGTACGACCGGCTCCCATTGACTTCTATGGGAGTCTGACCGAACCGAGTCCGGCAGCATGCAGCCTCATCGTACGAGCTTGGTCGGACTGCAGGAGTCCAGCTCGGTCGGAAAACACTCCGGATCTGGCTCGGTCGGAGAGCTTTACGACCCAGATCGGAATTGGCCCATTAGGGTTGACTTTTGCAGATGTCTCCATAGACATTGATTAAAATGGTAATAGCAACCCTGGATTGTTGTATGTGGGTAGCACTTTAGCATATTATTAATCATGGCTTGCTCAAAATCAATAATTATTTTCTGAGGAAAATAATTGTTGGTTTTATCTTGTATTTGGTTTAGAATTTCTAGGTAGGTAGCTTGTTGTTTATCCTGAAATATGGTATAGTTAAGTGGAATATTAGTATTTGGAAAAAAAACATGGATTGTGTACAACTGATAAAATGGTTTGGGACACATTTGAAGGTCCCATCCATCATCCAGGTGTTACAATGTTGTAATTTAAGTAAATTGTTTGTAGTAGCAAACATAATAATTCGTTTCTCTTTGCATTTATTATCAACTAGTATAAATGGTTCATTTCTGTGTGTTATACTTAGTTCAGGGGGAATCTCTACCTCTTGAAAGGTTTTAGGGGCAGGTGTAGTAGTTGTAGTGGCTTTCTTTTGTCTAGCTATTGTCCTTTTTAAAGAATCAATAGAGGGTAATTGGCTAGATGCATGTTGGGGTACTCTTAGTAATTGCTCTTTTAGTATTTCTGTGGTAGGGTCTATCTGTAGTAGTGCTAGCTTCTTTTATTGCTTCAAGAACATCTCTTACTTCAATCTCAGTTACATTTGTGGGTGGTTATGTTCTTTTACAGATACAACAGGTGTTTCCTTTGTAATAGCTCTTCCATAGCATTTATTCGAATAATATTTGCTGCATTTCCAAAACACTTTTAAACCAGTTTGTTTTTCTTGTGTGTATACATAACCCATATAACACAATACAATTTTCACTTTTTGTGACGTAATAAATTGTGCGCCTTCAGTCATGGTTGTATTTTTAGTTCTAAGGAAAATATTTATAAAAATTAATTGAAAAAATACAGTATAGTTTTTAAGTAAATACATATACAATTCTTTGCATATACTTACAATGTTGCTGTTGATGTTAGTAAAGATGGTGTTGAATAATTTTCAAACTTCCAATTTTGTTTTCTTGAAGATGTTTCTGTTGGGAAGAAAAAATATAATGTTCATATTTTTGTTTTATTGTGTTGTAGGTGATGGGTTCTGGAAGTAATCCGGCAGAGACTCCTTCTTTTTTCCTGTAGAGTTGTAGTGTATATTAAAAGTAAATTTTCGTTGTTTATATAGTAATTGTTTAATTGAAAGGTTTATTTCATTGGTGCATTTTATTAGTGTGAGGTTTTCATTCGTTGTTGTTAAGTTTTTTTTTAGATTTGGGCAGTTGTTTTCCATATATGGGAAAACACTAATTAAGAACTTGTTAGTGCTAATTATTTTTTTTATCAGATTTCGTTGCTTATGTATGTTTTAATTTGCTTATAATGTTAAATGTTGTATGTGTTATGTTTAATAATATTTTATTTAATATAAGTGTGTTTTATCCTTATTTTATGCTTTCACATGTTTATATGTTATAATAAGATTATATTATAGTTATAACGTGTGTAGTCAGTGTTTATATTGTGAAAATACATGTCGATATTTGATAATGTTGTTTACGATATTTATTGTTCACGATAATATGGTTTTGATATTTGTGTTATTTGTTAAATAGGTATTGTTAGTCGATAATAGTGCCATTGATAATTTTGTGCCAATATTTTTGCATATTGATATTGTTGTTGTTGATATTATGTCAGTGATTCTGTTTCCCCATACCAAATTTCTGGGTTGTGCCAGTTTTCTTGTTTGTCTGGTGTCTTTTTGTAGTATTGTCATTGTCTGTGCGCTCAATGCAACATGAACATTTCTTGTTCCCCTTTTTTGCCTTCTTCTCAGTTTCCTATGTATTTCTGTTTGCTTGACTTTTAAGTCTTACCTAACAGATACCCCAAGTTGCCTGGCTGTATAAGACCTATTCTGGGCTTGTGAGCAAACCAAGAATGTTCTCCCTCCACCAATCTCCCCATGCTCTTCGTGCTCCGTGTTGCTCAGTTCATGTGTTTTTTTCCAACCCCATTTATCTCTATCTCCCTTGTCTGCTGCACATCCCAATCTTAAATAGCATAAACAAAAAGTGTGTGCTTGTCCGGTCGCAGTTCAGCATCATCAAAAAGCATAGGCAAAGTCAGTAGCTCTCAAAGGCGAGGTCAACAGGCCATGTCAACACTTGCTTGCACTATGTGCACGTTGCACAAATGTATATGTGTCATGACGCTTTAATGAGTCACAACGAGTGTGTGTGCATTAACAGCCATCATTGAATGAGTTTTCTTTAATAGAACGTTAAGAAGTGGCTGGCAAAAAGCACTGGCAAAGCCAAGAGCCCTGCCTTTTTAGCAGCAGCGGCTGCTTTATTTGGGTGGTGGAGCGCGGCCCACCTTGCTTTATGTGCCACGGTGCAACCAGCTTTATGTGCCACCAGCATTGGTAAATGAATAATCACATTACACGCTGTGTATTATGATTCTTTATTTATCAGTGTGGCTGGCACACTAAACAGGGAAACGTGCCTGGCAGACAGCTGGTGCCCTATTTCCAGTAGTGTCTTCCCTCAGTGCTGGTGTCATACGCTGAGCTTCGCGTTATTGGACGGTCGTGCCGCCAGGCAGGCATGTCGCCTGACACATGCACTGGTGCGAATGTGCTAGACATCGTGCCTGCTTGAGGGCTCAATTCAGTGCAGCCTTTGCCACACATATCTGTTGTCTTTGGGGTCCACCCCACATGAGGCGCACTAGCATCTCTTTTTGCAGCAGTCCCGGGGGGCATGAGCATCAGCCTGGCCATGGCTACATGCCAATTATGAATGCCTCCCCACCCTAACTCTACTCTTTCATAAGTCAACATAAGGTGGGGTGGGGTCCACCCTATGTAAGTTCGAAAAGGATGGGGTTAGGTTACCATCCCAGCCCCCACAGGTCTCGAGTAGTGGGCACTCAAAAAACAGTAACCGTTGAAGCCCATCTTTCAGCCACCATCATGCGCCACTGCAGGATACCTCTCTGCTTCATGCTCCCTGCTAGAGCAGCCGACCTTGAAGCTGGAGCACCGGGCGCGAGTCTCAGCAGGGAGGCGCAACATCCCTTGATTCATTCTGGGCAAATCACACATCTCTTCATGTCTAAAAATGAATGTGTCCATCTGTAATGAAACGGGTGCTCATGTAAAGGTGCTCCCGATTCCTTCGGGTCGAGCTCGCGCTGTATAAAACTGCAAAAATAAAGCCCATGAAAGGAAGATGTTGGCAGGGCCTTCACTTGATTGATTGGAATATGGAGAATAATGTGGAGGACCGCTCCCGCACTCCTTGCACGTGCCTGCTGATATGTGGGAGTATTATCGGTCCAAGCCTCAATGCTTAACAACAAAGGGCATTTACAGTCTGTGTTTAAGAGACTGTAATCTCCCAGAGACTTGTGCGTGCCACCAGTGGTGAGACGAGTGCTTCTTTGATGGTAGCTGGCAATTGCCAGCCTTTGTGTCATTGGCGGCTCTAAGCCTGCAGATGTAGGCACCACATGGCTTCACAGGCAACACAGTGGGTGTGTGGGCAAATCTACCTGAGTGGCAATATAAATATGCTCTCCAGTTGGCAAAAAGGGCACCTGGCAGATCTTGTTTCGAATAAGTGCTGCTGTTCGGATGACACGGTGGGCACTAGGGCAGAGCTCTTGTGATGCTCACACCCGCAGAGAGAGCGCCACATGTCTTCTCCACATGTGTCTGTGGCTTAATGAAGACTGTGCTTAATTTGAACCACTGGAGCCCACAGTGACTGAGAGCAAGACAGGGAAAAACAGAGGAGAGACAAGGAGGAAGAGAAAGTCGGGAGAATCTCTGTGAAGCTACCGTTCTGCAGGTATGCTAGAGGCGAGGTCCTTTTGCGGTTGCTCTTCTGTTTGTCTAGCAGGGCCCAGATATATTGTTTGTGAACATTAATGTGTGTTTCTTTAGGGGCGCATACGTGTATTTGTATGCTTCAATGCTTTAAAATTGAGCTACTTTTTATCTGAAGAGCATGAGGTTCAAGCGCAGAGATGCCACTTGGTGTAGAGATATTCCTGAGCCCGAAATGTGTGTTGGAGAGTAAGAATTTTCCCTGCGGGAAGTAGAAGTTTCTCGCGTGACTTGCTCCCTTAGTGAAATGTGGGGCAGCGGTTGTGCTCACCAATTCCAAACTTCACCAGCCGTCACTGCTTTTTAGTTGCAAGATTTATTGTTTTTTTTAATACTTGTTTCCTCTTTGAGCTCACCAGAAACGTCACTAGTAACGGCGCAATGTTTAAAGGAGCTGAATAAGATTAATGTTTAAATATTATTTACATTATGTTAATTGTTTTTATGGAGTTTGAAGTCTGAATAGTGTACATTATTACTATTATTTGTTCCACATCCCGGAATTTCTAAATCCCACAATACTTCCCATTTTGTCCGGGTATAACTAACAGTTGCACAATTTCGATTTACGGTTGGCAATCGTAAAAATGTTTTTAAGCATTAAAACCATTTTAAGCATCAGTAAAGTTTTGCCAATGCCTCACCTGAAATGGGCTTGCAAATAGATACTGTGTTATATGCATACTTTCCAAATTGAGAATCATTATTTGATATTTAAACGTTTGCCGACCGTAATCCGGTCACTAACTATTTAACAATTACAAAATCGAGAGCGGATATAGTGAAGCATTTGCAAAAATGAAAGGGAGATCCCTTCCCTTTGTGACTCTTAATAAAAGTTTGTTTGCAAGTAGGCAGTGGTGACAATTCTTAAACTAACTTTACAAAAAAGAAACCTGTGGGTATATTCACGAGAACTTGCGATAACAACGTTAGTCATCGCCAAAAAAGTTAACACCGCCTAACCCTGTTTTTCATCGCCATGTTACCATGGTATTCTCAAGCCCGCGCTACATGGCAATGAAAACAGTGAACGGCGGAGAAAACAGGCGACAACACCATCGCAATGGCGATAGTTATTCCTGCGTTGGCAGGCGATACCTGTGGATCGCCACATCAGCGCCACAAAACTCCCATCTCAACCCAGGCGATATCGCATTGCTGTGTAAATGCTGTGTAAACAGAGGCCCTTTCCCCGACCTCTGTATCCCCCGCTCCATTGAATGACCCTGCTAGCCAGCACCTACAAGTGATAGTTGGAAATGCGTTCACGAGTGAATGCTGAGGTGTTGGCAGGTTTTTAGAAAAAGATCAATATTCAGTTTTCCTGAAAAAAAATACATAAAGCAGCTGTTTCTGAAACGTAGACTAGTTATGCACCAACGAGCACGGCATTGTTTGTTTACTCCTTCTGGGTCTGCCCTGGCTGGCATTGTGTATTCGGTTGGCAACAGAAGGCAAATATGGCGGGGGGGTTGGGGGTTGTGGCGGTGGGTGTTGTGACCCTCACGGGTATCGGAGCTGCATGATCATTGCCTCCATGGCATCTGTGGGTCCTCAGGTGTGGCTCTTGGCTGGGCTCCCTTTCATGCTGTGGGTAGTCGTCCTGCTTAGCACCAGCACAAGGCAGGTGTAAAATCCCTGGTGCTACCGCGGGTTATCTGTTTTTGCTTCACTTTGCAGATCTGGCAGTTCGTGGTGAATGTGGTGTTGTGGTTTTCTTGTGTGTTTCTGCACTGGAACGCCTACTCTGCATCTCATTAGTGTTGGTGGTGTCCACCGTGGAGGTAAATTTGGGGGCAGTTATTGTGGGATTCCTCGTGTTGTCTGCAGTATGCACCAGCTTGTGAATGGGGTGTTAAATTTATCTTCACTTTTGCTGCATTAAGGTGGAGATAAATCGGAGTTAACTCCTTGTGAATATGCCCCCTGGTTTTTAAAGCTGCGCTGGTTCTTTTAAGGCCGCTGGGCTGCATTTGAGAGTCAATCACACACATGGTGGTCTGCTGATTCTAGTAGGCCAACATTCCTGTGATTATATCCAATCAGAGTTAGACTTAATTTGCAACCTACCTCATTAATATTCATCAAGTAGGTTGGAGCACGACCCACTCGGAATTATTTTTTTTGTTGGCTATGTGACTAATTCGTAAATAGATCATCTCACAATAAACCTTCTGGTTTTAAAAATACTGATCTTGAATTGCAATCACTATTTGCGACAACAAAGTAGGTATATCTGGGCCCCGGAAGTATTTCTTGATGCAGATTTACAGAAGCAGAGTTCCTGTGTTAGTACTGAAGTCCCACGTGACTTTTGTGATTAGCCTTGTGCAATGCTCAAAAAGAATTACAATGTTAATTATTTTGAACCTCTTAATGTTTTTAAACATATTCATCTCCCATCTGCGTAGAGTTCATGTTTTGGCAGATTTTGTGTTTTTATATTTTTAATTTGTACAGTTTGCATCTATTCGCTTTTACTTTTCTGACATCTGTGTACATCGCCAAAGACGATTTTGTTTTAATTACCTGTTCCTGCGAGGACTGGCCAAGCTTTCATGAACATCTCTGTGAAAGTAGATAACTGGAACACTGGGGAATAGACACACTTGCAAGAAAAATACTGTAAGCTCTAATTAATAGCACGCGGCTCAGGTATTGTGAAAATCTGTTTTCATGAGGTATTCAGATTAAATTATGTTTTCCAGCCAACAAACTTTTGCTGGGATTTACAAGTAATTCATACAATGCAGTGCAGCAAATGAAGTTGCTGCACTGTGTTGCGTGAACAGAACTGCGGGAGCAGAACAGGTCCATATCTACAATAAAGTGGGGTGGCTCTCCTCTCTCCCTGCGCTGGTGCACATTATGCTGCCATGCACCAACGCAAACACCCTTGCGCCACAGTGCATGGGTGTCTGCGTTGTGGTCAGCAGGGTTGGCTCCCCCATTCGGGTGGAGGAGCGTCACCCCAATGCTTTCTTGCAGTGCAAGAAGCAGAAATATAAATGGTAAAACTAAAAGCAGATGGGTGTGCCTGGTTGGGGGCGAGCAGGTGGGCGGGTCGGGGAGGAGTGGCGTGTCCAATGCTGTTTGCCCTGACTGTTTGGGACCCTCTGGGCCCGACCAAAGAAGTCATGCACACTCTCCCTTTTCTTTATGTAGGCTGCATGCAGCCTACATAGAGAAAATGGCTTCCCCATAGGCGCCCGGCTGGGCACTGTCCCCACCAATCACAATGCTGCCATTGCAGCATTGTAATTGGCTTAGGGGAGGGGGAGGCTGCCTGCTTCCTTCACCTGCCGGAAACAGGAGAGCAGGAAAGCAGCAGGTTAACACGGGACCCAGCCAGGTGCGGAGGCGGAGCAGGACCCAGTAAGGTAAGGTTTTTTATTTTTGTAAACCCGCAACCCCCACGCTACCCCCTCACCCGCGGGTCAGTCGTTTGTCTCTCTACTAAAAACTAGGGGTGACTATGATTCATCGGTATGATTTCAGACGATATAACAGGTGTGCAATGGATGTTGCGCAAAAATCCAGGATTGAGGTAGCTATGGTAGGCAGGCAGCTACAATTCAGCACACAAGATGCAAAGTTTCACTTTCCCAGCTGAGATACGGAACCATACTTTACCTACATATTTGCACTTAATTTATACGTCTGTTTGCTTTTTTGTTGACTGCAACCTTTTAATCCAAGCACAGATCATGTTAAGAATTAAATTCACATACAGCCATCTGATGCCGAAAATCAGTTCCCTATATCGGATGTGCGCTCATCCTCAACATTAACCCTCCAGACTGAGCCTGCGCAGTGCAGTAAAAATAAATATCTTTTTCACAGAAATGTTTATTGATCAAAATGGAGAACATGCTGGGTATGCATTTTGACCAAAAACCTCATTGGGAATTGTTGTAGATAGAACCAGGTCCACAACGCGTTTCTTCTTAAGGTTGCTTTATTAAGTTATACAGGAACACAAGAGCGGACTCTCCACAGCAGAAGCCAAACGCAACTGCCAACGGAGAGAACACAGAACCATGAAGCAACATAGAACATAGTGATAAGAACATTCCACAAGCCCAGAGCAATCTCAACAAGGAGAAAAACCCAGAACATGTACTACACATCTTCTTTCTTTCTAATAAAAGAAAAGAAAAAAAAACACTTTAACACACAAAATCTTGCAAATATGCAGGAGCCCTTCTAAACCTTTGAACTCGACTCTGTGGCAAAGGCAAAGGAAGAGGAAGAGAATTTGGAACAGAGTGAACACCAGAAGAACTAGAATCCCCCCACCCACCAACCACATGGGAAGCAAGAGGCACCGAGCTAGATTCATGTGGCAAGGGCGCCAAAAGATAACCACTGTTATCTTCCGCCGAAGAAGGTTCACACCCACTGGCCAGAGACACACCCCTTTCATAAAGAGCCACACGTCTAAAGTTCCAGCACTCCCCATTGTTCAAGATGACACAATGATCCAAGACCTTCTTCACAGTAAAAGGTCCCTTGAATTTAGACAACCCTCTTGCAATTCTACCACTCTTGACCTTAACTAAATCACCCACCCGAAAAGGACGCCGAGTGGACGAAGAAACAACAGAAGTGGGGTTCTTTTGCAAAGACACAACCCGCTTCATCCAAGCAGGAACAAGTTTGGAACCAGGCGTGCGCCCTCTCATCAGTTGGAAAGGTGACAGATGCCCCTCTACCAAGGATGTAGTGCGATAGGCCCACAACATCTCATCAACCATCTTCCTAACAATGAGACCCTCAGAAGAAGCCATCTGAATAATGCCCTTCACCACTCTGTTAGCCCTTTCACACATCCCATCCTCGTCGCCAAAATTGTTGTAGATAGAACCAGGTCCACAACGCGTTTCTTCTTAAGGTTGCTTTATTAAGTTATACAGGAACACAAGAGCGGACTCTCCACAGCAGAAGCCAAACGCAACTGCCAACGGAGAGAACACAGAACCATGAAGCAACATAGAACATAGTGATAAGAACATTCCACAAGCCCAGAGCAATCTCAACAAGGAGAAAAACCCAGAACATGTACTACAGGAATCTGGTGCTGCTATTATGAGTTTAAAACTCAGTGGTCGCTTTCGAAAAACAGCGGCTACCTCCGGATGTCTCCCCTGTGACCTTAGCACGTGTATTTCCTCCTTCCATGTACCTACATGAGTAGTTATAACAGGCATTGACAAATTAAACCTTCGTGTGTTATCTGCCTGCCCATAATAGCTGGCTTGCTGGGCCCGTGCATTAACTGAAAGCAGAGCAGTGAGGATTAATAGCGTCCAGGGCTGACCCGGGTCAAGGAAGGCCTTGGACTCTGCGTGCCCCGCGGGGGAGCTAAACTCTTTGTACCATACCTTGACTGATGTTATCATTTTTAGCATATCAGCATTTCACTCTTCAACTTTGTTTCATGGCCAAACTCAAAGTTTTAAGCACCGTTTTATTTTTGTTGCTGTCCTGAATCTAGTGCCTCTTTAACCTGCTCAGGGAGCTGGCTGTATCTGCAGCTCTGAATTAATGATTCATAAAAACATTCAACCTCAGCAGCGCAAGGCGCCTTTGTCTGCAGGGGTGCGGCACACGACGAAAAAAGCATATTTCTTTTTAATCGCTCACTGTCCCAAAGTGCTATTCAGAAGAGAATAGTCAGGTGTTAATAACATTGCTCCAGACAATAATTTGCTCATTACAAAGGCAAGTTATCCATTTGCACAGTTGGGTTTTCTTTTGGGCTGCTGGTGTGAGAAAGACTTAGGGGCTGATTACGATGGCGGACGGACTGGAGACGGTCCGCCATCATGGTGGTGACCGGGACCGTCCGCAATACATGCAGCGGTCCCACACCCCAATTAGGATGCGACCACCACCATGGCGGACAGATTTTGCACTTTAACATTGCGGCGGGTGCTGCTAACTGCAGCACCCGCCGCGATGTTCAAAATGCATGTTGTGCTTTTCACTGCACCAAGTGGCAGGCACCACATGATGCCTGCCACTTGGTGCAGTGAAATGTAGGAGGGTACCATGGGTACCCCCCAGTGCACAAACACCACCCCCAGACACAAGGGGGGCCCGCAACGGGTCCCCAAAACCAATCTCTGCCAACCTTTCAATGGCGGTTTAACCGCCATGGAAAGGCTGGCTGAAGACAGCATCCTAATTTGGCAGACGGTGCCTGCTAAGCACCGCTGCCATTTTATGGATGCAGACTGCTCCACCAGGCAATCGGAATGAATGCCTGTGGCGGTTCCATGGCGGACAGACTTTGCGTCCGCCACGGTCACAGTCTCGATCCCCCCGCCATCGTAATGTGGTGGGGGAAATTGCGGTCTGATGTCGGAAGGACCGCCACCGCATGGCTGGCGGTCTTTCGCCATTGTAATGACCCCCTTAGTGTGGCTCTGTGTGTGTGTCTGGGAGTGAGAGAGTAAAAGACTGAGGGGTCCATTAGGGTGGAGGGCGGATGTCCACCACCGGGTGGGTGGTAGCAATTGCCGGCGGACATCCGCCCGCCATCGAAGCCCTGAACACCACCAGTCCGATTAGCATTGCAGTCGTGACCGCAGCGGTGTGATTTTCCGCCCACCACTTTCCCGCCGGTTACAGTCCGCCCGCTTGCCTGGCGTGCGGAGCTGGACCACTACAATTGTGGTGGATCAGGGCCAAGCACCGCCAGCACGATTATGATGCTGGCGGTAGCCAGCTTTCCTCGGCGGTGGAACCGCCATGGAAAGGCATGTGGAGAATGTATCCGGGGGTCCATTGCGGACCCCCAATGTGTTGGGGGGTGTGTGGGTGCACTGGGGGGTACCCATGGTACCCCACTACATGTTCCTGTACCAGGTGGCAGGCACTGTGCAGTGCCTGCAACACAGTGCAGGGACATGCAGGACATGTTTGTTTGGACATCACGGCGGTGCTGCTGGCAGCACCGCTCGCCACAATGTTAACCGCCGCTATCTGACCGCCACGGTCAGATTTCCACTGCGGAGCATAATAATTGGTCCGGCGGTTTTCCCGCGGTCCTGGTGGGCGGTGTTTTCCCGCTACCATGGCGGTCAGAGTGATTTTCCGACCGCCATGCTAATAGACCCCTGAGTGTGCTAAGTTTGCAAAGCTTTCATTTCAGAGACTTTTCCATGTTGCTATTGGATTGATATGTTATTCTTGCCCAAACGATGCAAACAGTGCTGTGAGTGCACAGGGAGCAGAGACCCCTGGTATGAGGTGTTATAAATGGCCAGGTGCTCTGATAAATGTATGCCTGTCGGCAGGATTCCTTTCTGTAGTGACACCTGATCTGCGAGAGAGATGTGTCAATATTTCTCTGAGTTTGTACTGCAGGCATAGAAAAATGGTGGCACATGGGAGGACTGATTACTAGTGAAAGTGTTAATTTTACAAACGACAGTATTGTTGCTGAATATATTTACTTTCATCTGCTGCGCACCATGGCACTGCATAGCTCATGATAAATTGAGTCTTTCGTTTTTATACTCCTCTGAAGGAGACACTTGTTCCACATGGCAACATAGCATCCACTGTGTGCTTACAAGTATGGCATGTGTAATGTAATGTAAATTGATACTTGTATAGCGCACTACTCACCCGCAAGGGTCTCAAGGCGCTTGTACGAATACCCCTGTGGAACCCATCCTGGCTTTCCCTGTGAGGCGTCCACTCCTGGGCACGCCCAAGGTGGAGGCCACGCATCCTTAGCGTTGTGGGGGCCGTTGTGGAGATTAAGCAAGCTATTGCCCAGAGTTGCAGAGTGGGACTCCATGATTGGAATGGCACCGAGGCGAGAATTATCAGGTCCGTGGAATTTTTTGAGCCCAAGACCCGCCGAGGCGGGGAATTGAACCCTGGTCCCGGGCTAGACCTCTGCATCAGGGTCTGCCGCTCTAATCATTGAGCCACACTTCTCCACACCTTGCTCTAACTCTATTTACATTCCATGTAGGTATGTTTTGTTTGTGCACACTTAGCGTGTCAGACGATTTCTCATTCAAAAAGGTCTACTTTAAAAATGCTTAGATTTTATTTTCTTGGAGTTTTGTCAAGAATGTTATCATGCACCAGTTGCCAATCATTTTTAAATTTTCCTTGGGAATAGGATCCCCTCAGACACCGTGTTTTTACATTAAGTATTGCCGATTTGATTGATACATAAAAGTCATACTCATATTTTACGCTCACCACTTTGAAATGTCACCAGCCGCCACTGGTGGTCAGCAAAAACCTTCCTGCACAAACAAATATGCTGTAAGGCAATTTCCTCTTTGTATGTGTGCTGCAGAATGCAGCACAAATGCACAGAGGAAAAAGCTAGGAGAAATACAATTATTTCTCCTCATTACACAAGCCCCTGGAACCTCAGGGCTTTGATGCTAATACATATCTACCTCCTTGACTCAAAGTAACACAAGGCACTGCATTGAGCTGTGTTGCTTTACTTTGGGTTACAATGCACTACACAGATGAGGTATTGTAAAGGACATAACATGTGAATGGAGTCTATCAAATGTAAAGCTGTAAGGACGCATTTGTAGTGTTGGTGATGCACTTAACTGTCACAATTACTGTCTTTCCTACTGCTAAATTGGCGGATGCCTGACCTCGCATATAGGACTTTGGGATAACCGCAGCTGGCAGAAGTCGACCGCACTGTGGATGGCTGCCACCACGGCAGACACAGGCATAAGTTGGTGACAGTGACGGGCGTGGTCCAATCGCGGTGTGCGTCTATCCTGATGACCGTGTATGTGGTGTGCATGTATGTTGCGATTTGAAAAATAACTTACTTGCCTCCTGACACTGCTGACACTCCTCCACTTTAACTGCTGTTTGCCGTCTCTGGGAGCAGTCATGCCAGGCCAAGCAAATGACAGGGCCCCTGCCTTCTCTCCATAGGAGGGGGAGAAACTTGTAGAAGAGGTCCTTTTCCGAATGGTCAGCTCTATGGCTCACCAGAGAATTAGGTAACTATCTCAAATACAGTTCTTCACTATGCTCAACTTCTTGCTTTTAATTCCCATAGGCTACAATGTACATCTGAGTCCCAGAGTGTAACCATATTTATTGTGTTCCAAATGGCGGGGTGTTCCTATGTGTGAGGAAATGGCGCCTACTGAGTGTGCGTTTCTTTTGACTGAAGCCAATAAAGCGGTGCAAAAGGTGAGGGAAAACACCCTGAGCCCTCAAAAGAGACCCTAGGGTCAAAGATCAATGTGGGGTCGGTAGATGGGCTTCGGACAACAGGAAGGGCTTTACAGGATACGACGGACAGGACTATAAGATAAGACACAACATTAATTGTAATTCAAAATGTGTGGTTTATATCATTGAGTGCAGCTGTAACAAAATGTATGTAGGGAGCTTGATCAGGACATTGAAAGAAAGACTTAGCGAACATGCAAGAGCAATAAAACAAGGTGACGAAAGATACCCCACTGCTATTCATGCCATGACATGCACATCACACGGACCCCATAAACTGTTCTCCTTCTACGGGATTGACATAATTGCACAGAACCGCAGGGGAGGTAACAGGGAGCTGAGACTGAGACGCACTGAAGCGACCTGGATCATGCGCCTTAAAACTGTTGAGAGAGGCTTGAACACTGACCAAGAGATTCAATATTTCATAGGAGACTAAATCATTTCCATAATACTACCCATCGTTGCCACGAACTAACAGTGGGACACCCACACATGCACATCCATGATAGGGGACCATGACGGACTGCCACCATTGTAGGATGACGATAGCATGATGATGAAACAGCAGGGCATATGATGCTGGCAGGACACGGTTCTTTGTTGGATTCATCCACCAACACTTAATGGAGACCGGTGACATACAGATAAACACGCACCGTGTAGATTAGACTAACTAGCAAGGGCAACACACAAGAAAGGAGTGGGTCCATCCGCATAATGCAAGTATCACAGGAAGGGATTTTGAATGTAGTTGCTATTCAGCATATAAAATCTATGAATATACTAATGATAATGTTGACACCTGCACTGATGTTAATCTTGCAATGTAATACGTGACCTGATTATATAACATTTTGTAATATTGGAAATATCTCCTGCCATTTGTACTCATTGAAAAAGTCCTGGGCCTGTATCCACCCACCAAATTCTAATTGGGTCGTCCTTTCACTATCTTACTGGATTCCAAGGAATCAGCTGGAGAGTATCATGTTTACTGGCACCCACATGAGCACACATGAGGTGTCTAGAGATGACTCAGCCAAATTGACGGAACTCACGTTTTTTATCATTCGTAAGCACGACATCGCCCGATCATTTCGCCTCACCGCTTGAATAGTGGATTTTCCAATCGACAGTTCAAGGGGCACAACACTTTGTTGGTTACACAGCGGCATTCAGAATCCACTTCTGGTTTACTAAACAACCGCAACCGAAATACGGTTGTGGTGTTGCGGTCTAGTCCGCAGCGCGCACGGCGCGTTACGTCACCGGACTTCCGGCGGTGGCCATCTTAGAATCGGCACTAGCGCGCCGATTTGAATAGCGTTCGGAGCTCCGTACCGGCGCTCCTGCTGTAGTTGTGTAACCAGGAATAAAACCCTTCAACCCTACCAACGCGAGGTGTCTTCTGTGGGGGGGCACATCATAGAAGGAAGGGGCAACATTACAATAGCGACGAGGAGGTGAAACGGCCCAGCGCTGCCTCCAGGGTGAGTGCCTCGTGGTCAGCACGCCATCTACACCCACGGTCACCACCACCCCGACCAGCAGGAGCGCGGCAGTGTCTTGGAGGGAAGAGGAGGGCGCGCATCAAGTCCGACGGGTCACACCCGAGCCCGGTTCCGGACAGCAGCAGCCCAGCGGCGTGGAACAGCGCCAGGGAGAGTCCGCGTGGCGAAGCGCCTACACACACCGTGGCGGGGGTCACAGGACGACACGCGAGAAGCGGCAACTCCGACCGAGAAGACGACCCAGGTGAAGGGAGCCCCGACAACACCCGGGGGTCGAGAAGCTCGAGCCCAAGACCGCGGCGAACGGAGGCAAGGAGTAAGATGAGTGCCACATCGACAGGATTGCCGAACCCGGTACCTTTCCTCACGAAAGCAGGGGTTCCGGATATGCCGTGGGAGGATTGGAAGCCGTATTTCTTGAATTTCTTGTTCGCTTTAGAGGAGGAAAGCGGCGCAGAGTTCCCAAGCACGCGCAGGAAGAGGATACTGCTACACCATTTGGGCCCTGCAGGTCAGAGAGTATACGACGATCTGGTGAAGGTGGTGCGGCCCGCGGCAGACGATAATGTGTTCCAGCACGCGATCGACGATATGGATGCCCATTACCGCCCAACCGTATGCGTAGCCGTCGACAGGTACAACTTCTACCACAGAGCGCAACAGAAAGGGGAAACGATTGACCAGTATGTGGCGGCGTTACAGAAGCTAGCCCTAACGTGCAAATTCGGAGCCTTCCAGGAAGAGTTGATCAGGGACCAAATAGTAATGCACGCAGCGAACGCGTCCATCCAGGACAAGTTGTGGGCTAACGGAGACGAACCCCTTAAGACGGTGGTAGCCATGGTGAAGAAAGCAGAAATGTCCAAGAGATGTGCGGAGACAGCGAAGAAGGACCGACTCCCAGAACAAGCAGTGTGCAGGATAGAAGATAGAAAAAGCCGCGAGAGACAGGCGGTGGCAGAACAGCACAACACGCGGCCGCACAGGAAGCCCATGACCCGAGGCGCGAAACAGCAGACACAGGGACAAGGGAGCACCAACACGTGCTACAGATGTGGCAGTGAAAGACATGCCGCCAACGACAAAGGGTGCCCAGCGTTCCGAGCTAAGTGCGCGTACTGTGGTCTGATGGGTCATTATGAAAGAGTATGCCGAAGGAAAACACCAAGGCAGCAAGTGAAGTACGTGGCACAGGAGTCAAGCAAGGAGGAAGAGCAAGAAGGCCAAGAGGACGACGAAGAGATCCTGATGATAGAAGACCAGATCCTGGGGATCGACGGCGCGGTCGACAAGAAACCGAGGTGTGACATGACCATCGGGGGAGTAGGAGTCACTATGGTCGCCGACTCAGGTTCCCCCTACACGATCATAAAGAAGAAGATATGGGAGGAGGACTTCGCACTGGTTACCACACACCAACTGCGTCCCACGGACATCCATCCGGTGACATTCACCGGGGAACCCATACCCATGGTAGGGTATTGCCCCCTAACATTCGAGTTCAAGGGCAGGACGTGCGAAGGAAAACTGTATGTGGCGGAAAAGGGGCCATCAGTGTTGGGATGGAAGGATCAAGGGAAGCTGGGAATAAAGCTGAATCCGGGAGGCCGTGTGCAAGTGCTCATGATGGAAGAGGACCCTGGAGTGGGAGCAAGGCAGTGGAAGGAGGAGTTCCCAGAAGTCTTCAGAGACGACATAGGGAAGCTAACCAAATTCACGCACAAAATAAACCTCAAGGAAGGAGCCCGACCGGTGTCCCACAAAGTGAGAAACATCCCGTTCCGCACCAGGGAGGCAGTACAAGAGGAACTGCAGAGGTTAGAGGACAACGGGATCATCGAGGCCATTGACAATGCGGAATGGTTGGCCCCCTTAGTTGTGGCGCAGAAGCCGAATGGGAAGGTGAGGTTGTGTGTAGACCTCAGAGAACTCAATAAGAACATTGTGGTGGACAAGTTCCCTCTTCCCCGCATCAATGAGATGTTAGCCAAGACCAAGGGCGCCAGGTGGTTCTCCACAGTAGACTTAACGTCTGCGTATCACCAGATCGCACTCCACAAATCGTGCAACCACCTCACATCATTCATAACACCGTTCGGGTGCTACAAATTCCTACGGATGCCGTTCGGGCTTGCCTCGGCAGCGGCAGTCTTCCAAAAATTGATGTACCACCTGTTCAACAAGATGGAGGGGATCCAGTTCTTCCAGGACGACATCTTGGTGACGGGCGCCTCCAAGGAAGAACATGACCGAAGGCTAGCAGGCGTCCTGACAATACTAGAGCAGAACGGGCTAACGGCCCAGTGGGACAAGTGCAAGTTTGGACTGGAAAGTGTCACGTACCTGGGGCACGAAATCAGTCAGGAGGGCATAAAACCCAAAGCCTCCAACGTAGCGGCCATCAGGGATGCACCCACACCCGCAAGCAAGGAGGAAGTACGGACATTCTTAGGGATGGCTGAGTTCTACAGCAAGTTCGTATCCCACTTCACATCAAAGACATACCACCTGAGGTCGATCCTTAAAGACAAAACAGCGTTCACATGGAAGGAGGAACAACAGCTGGAGTTCGAAGGGATGAAAAGAGAAATATGCGAAGCCGTACCCATCCAAGGGTTCGACCCAGCAGCTCCCACGACCCTGACCACAGACGCGAGCGACCGAGGCTTAGGAGCCGTGCTAACGCAAAGGTCTGCGCAAGGAATGACAGCTACAATCAGCTTCGCGTCCCGCACGTTGGCAGACAATGAACGCAAATTCAGCGTGATCGAAAAAGAAATGCTAGCCGTCGTGTGGGCAGTGGAAAGGTTCCGACAGTTTCTGTGGGGAGGACGGTTCCTCTTACGAACAGACCACAAACCCCTGGTAAAGGTCCTCACATCCAACGGCCATGAGCACGCAACACCAAACATCGCAAAGATGATGCTGCGACTCCTCGACTACGTGTACGACGTAGAGTACATCCCAGGCACCAGGAACCGCGTGGCGGACTACCTGAGCAGGGCGGCTGCAAAGGAATCAGCAGAGGCGCAAGACGCAGAAAATTGGGCAGAGTACGCAGTGGCGTTCATGAGCGATCACGAAAAAGCCATCAGCAAGCAGGAATGGGAAGAAGAGTACGGGTCCGACGAGAAGGTGAAGGCAGTCAAAACATATGTGACGCAGGGGTGGCCGGAGAAGAGGTTACTCGGAGAAGAACTCAAACAATACTGGGAGGTCAGGGAAGAACTGTCGCTGGGGGACAACCCGTGTTTCCTGTTCCGGGGCAACAAAGTAGTACCCCCATTGGCGCTGCGACCTAGAGTGGTGGCTATCGCCCACGAAGGTCATTTAGGAATCGTGAAAACGAAGGGAAGAGTGAAGGAGGACTATTGGTGGCCAGGGTTGGACCTTGCAGTGGAAAGACACGTCAGAACGTGTGAGCAATGCAGCAACGCAGACAAGACGCAGAAAGTGCTACGTCCTCCGCTGGGACACTTCGACTGCCCGGAAAACCCGTGGGAAGAGATCTCTATAGATGTCCTGGGCCCCATACAAGACGCCAGTGGTAACCAGAAGTACCTCACCGTGGTCGTGGACAGGTACTCGAAGTGGCCAGAAGTCCACGTGGATGAAAACGCAGAGACAGATACCATCTTGGGGTTCCTCACGGAGGTGTTCATCAGAGAAGGGATCCCCAAAGGAATCCTCAGTGACAACGGCCCACAGTTCACGTCGACCAAATGGGAGGCCTTCATGGACAGAAACGGGATAACCGTCAGGCGCACGCCAGTTTACCACCCTGCGGGGAACGGAGCAGTAGAGAGATTCAATAGGGTAATAATGGGGTCAGTGCAAGCGGCCATCGGTCAGGGAGCAAGCTGGGAGAAAGAACTCATGCGCCTGCTATGGGCGTACCGGATAACTCCCTCGTCCACAGGCTACAGCCCATTCCGCATACTGAGAGGAAGAGAACCGTTCACCCGAGACAATGTGGCCTGGAAGAAGCTCACAGTGCAGAGTCATTGGTCACCGGCAGTGGTGCGCAGGAACTTGGAGAAGGCGCAAGCCGTGTACACAAACTACTATGACCCAAAGCATAGCACCAAGGAAGTCGCCCTGGAGAGAGGAGAGTGGGTGAGGGTAAAACTGCCGACACCGGGGAGGAAAGGGGACAGCAAGTTCACGCCCCCATTCCAAGTGGTGGAACCTTACTCCACATCAGCCTTACTGAGCGACGGGAAGATATGGGCACAAGATCGGATGGCAAGATGCACCAGGGCCGATGAGGCTGAGCTGAACATGGAGCCGGACAGCAGGGCAGGAGCCGAGTCCACACCGGCGGGAAAAGGCGAAAGTAGGAGACCAGATGGAGAAGCAGGAAGCGTTCCCAAAGGAACCTGGAGTCCAAGAGGAGGAGAAGCCGAGACTCCAGGACTAAGTGACCGAGAGACAGAGTTGTGTGGTCGTGAACCACGAGAGGTGAGTGGAGAGGCGATCCCGAGTGGGGGGGTCAACACCCCTACCGCAGGCGCAGGAAGCAGGAGGACACGCTGCGGGAGGAGAATAATGCTGCCACGAAGATTCGAGCAGTTCAGCCTAGACCACAAGTAAGACTGTTCTAGTGTAAAGGAGGGACTGTGACTGTTGTGTTATAAAGGAGGGAGATGTGGTGTTGCGGTCTAGTCCGCAGCGCGCACGGCGCGTTACGTCACCGGACTTCCGGCGGCGGCCATCTTAGAATCGGCACTAGCGCGCCGATTTGAATAGCGTTCGGAGCTCCGTACCGGCGCTCCTGCTGTAGTTGTGTAACCAGGAATAAAACCCTTCAACCCTACCAACGCGAGGTGTCTTCTGTGGGGGGGCACATCATAGAAGGAAGGGGCAACATTACAACGGTCAGCAGTCTAGCTCTCCATTTTCCATTTCGCCTATTATGAATGGGATTTGCCACAACACTGGTTCTGGGTCATCTCGGGAGTCACGGAGCAGGGAACGCGTTGGCAGTGTACTCGCTGAGGTAAGAGAACACCTCTTCACGTGTAGGGGGGGGGCAATAGGGATACTGACCACGAGACAGTCATATTTCTGACGTAGCTTCATTGGCCCCATAGGTACCCGGCAAGAGGTGCGAATCGATGATATCGGACAGAAACTTCAACACTTGAGTTTTGAAAGGGATTGACGAAATCCTCTAAGTATTTTAAATAACAGAAGGTGAAGAGTGGGCATTTTAATGAGCGTGATGTTATTCAAGCATGGCGTTTCCTCTACACTGCGTATTCCTTGATATGGGGCACTTAGTCAATCATATTTTACCCATACAGACTTTACGATAGATTCTAAATGGAGAATACTGTCAACAGCGGTGAAGATTACACAATTTTGCCAGCCGGGATGAAAGTAGAACCGGTGGAGAGGTGAGAGGTCTCTACTCACCTACTCACACTCTTACGATATTATTACAGAGGAGCCACACACCGGGGCATTTACTCACATGGAGCCTTCATTGGCGGCTGCGGACCTTGCCATGCCTTTTTTACATTGCCACGGAGGTCTACAGTAAACCCAGAAGATGACCGCAGCAGCACACATAGTGAATACGTATTAAATAAGTATTCACTATGTATGTTCCTGCAGCCATCTTCTGTGTTTACTGCAGGCCTCTGCGACCGCACACATGGCACAGTCGGAAAGCTTCCTAAAAGGCTCTTTAAAAGTCAGCTGTAAGCGTTTTCACAGCTGACTTTTAAAGGGCCTTTTGGGAAGCTTCCTGTTTCATGTTGGCAACGACATCCTCTTCTATGTCCTCTTCTTCCGCAACCTCTACAACACCCAAAGAGACAGACACACGGAGACAGAGAGACACACACACACAGAGACACACACACAGACACAGAGACATAAACATACAGAGGCACACACACACAGACAGACAGAGACACACACACACACACACACACACACAGAGACAGACACACACACAGACGCACACAAAGACAGACACAGAGACTGAGACACAGAGACAGAGACAGAGACACACAGAGACACACACAGAGACAGAAGGACACACACAGAGACACACACACACACACACACAGACACATACACAGAGACACACAGACACACACAGAGACACACACACAGAGACACACACACAGACAGACACACAAAGACACACAGAGACAGACACACACACACAGACAGAGACTCACAGAGACACACAGAGAGACATAGACACATGAGAGATAGAGACATACACACAGACAATCTTCTCCAGAGGGGTTATTAGAGTCGTGATGTCAAGAGATCTTACAAACGTGCCCGTAACAACAATAGGGAAGGGTTACTTGAACCGAGAGAGAAGAAGACTGACGACTGCCTCACATGTGTGATCACTTACACTCCTAACTCATCCCAACTTAAGAAAATTATCAAAAGACATTGGGGTATCCTCCACACCGGGGAACTTGCAATAACGAACCCCCGTTTTGCTTTCAAACGCACCACTAATTTAAAGGAGAGACTGGTACACATGAGACCCAAACGACCCAGGAGTACAACACAGTCCACTTTATGGAACCTTCCCCCTGTCATGGGTCACTACCCTTGTGGTTCCTGTGTAGTCTGCCCACTAACTAAAGTAACTAAGAATATCGAATTTCCCAACGGGGTCATGTGGGAGTGCAGAACACACACCAACTGCAACACCGCCTATTGCATTTATTTGATAACCTGCCCGTGCAATCTCCCCTATATAGGGATAACGACGAGACCAGTAAAGACCAGAATCATTGAACATCGGAGTAATTTCCGGTGTAGGAAAGTGAATACTAAGATGTCCACTCATTTTTTTTGAGAAAAATCATTCTCCAGATTCCTTACAGTGGACAGTTCGCCAATCCTTCAAAAATATCAATAAAGCCAGATTATTCACACTAGAACAATGGTGGGTAATGAGATTATCATCACACATTGAAGGATTGAATGAAGACATCCCCTGGGGTAGCCTTGTTAATATCTGACATAGTGGACTGGACTATCACGCCCGGATATGTCCCACTTATTGATCTACAGTGAACGTTCTGAGCTAGATAGATGGCCTCCACACCTGGGTAATACATAATGGGTCAGGTTATTAGTCCTCTGTCACCTGGAACCCTGTGTTGCAATAACGTCATGTTTAAAAATAAGAATTTCCTGACCCGGACACTTTTGAGCCTCTATCATGAACGATTACTCCATTTGCCACACCACGTGGTTAATATACGGCCCCAAAAAATTTTTTTGCCACAGTATATTTTAACTACCCTTCTGAACAATTACACTACTTGACACACGATGTAGTTGAGACACATCTATTCCGAACCAAGTGCCGTGACTTCATGATTTAGCTTTACATGAATCGCGTAGTGCTGTATCAGCTGTTAGCACGGGATGACGTGGGACGCCCTCTAGCATAATAGTGTTGCTATGACAACCTCATAGTTTTAACAACCGGAAGGGCTCCCCGCGCACCACTCTTTCTGAATTACGTGTACCCTTGTCGTCACTTCCAGATAATGACGAGGCACGCTCTGTTACACTTGGGCGCCATCACGCGCATCCCCGAGCTCGCGTGACCGGAAGTGCACTCCGCATACTAGTTTTTATCCTTTCGATGAACCAATGTGTTCTCGATCCCTATTGGCTCACGACCGCTATGAATTTCACCCGCCAGATTCTAGCAGTGTCCCCCGAGTCGGCGCGGACACAGGGTAGGTGGGAAGGCGTCCCGAACTGCAGACTTTTGTAAGTAATCCTTTTAAGTCTTAGCGCCTCCACCTTCACATACCATTGATGCATACTTTGTCCTTGGAGCTTTGGAAATAGTTTGTTCTCACAGCAACTCCGTGCGGCTGCGTTTTCTCCCTTCCCCCATGTTGCCGACTCTTGTGCGAACAGGACACTGTACTATTCGGTGTTAACATCCAGCGCCAGCTCGTTGGAACTCGTAGCCTTGCTCCTTAGGGTGAGTGGATTGTTTCAATTAGCTTGTGATTCCACAGTCCTTTTACCACTGTGTACCCCCCTAATTGGGGATTTTGTAGATTCTACAAGAGCACTCATCACGCTATGGGCATTATCCCCTTTAGTCAACATTAAGGGTGTTTTGACTTAGCGCCACCACACAGGTGAACACCACATTACTATTAACACTGCATGACACCAGTTGGTTGCAGTTTTTAAGGCGATTTCTACGACATTTATGTTATCAAGATGTTTTTTTCATATGTATGTTTGTCCCCCTGTATTTTCTTTTGCAGGCGTTGTACCTCACCTCCATTAGTAACCACTTATTAGGGTGCTGTACTTGTGGTAAGTGCCCCACCAGTCGCTACCACTACCAATAAGTGTGTGAATCACTTGGTCCTGAAGAATTGCGGTTATATTGAACCAATGCAAGAAACATGTTGACCACACATCACTATAGCGTAAAACAGACATCTTAACTGTAGTATTACGCACGTTATTGTTTTTAATTAAGAGTGGGACCCCTTTCATTTAATAAACCTCGTTACTTAGGATCCCTACTACTTACTTTTAACACACCTCTCTCACCACACACTTTTTCACTTTAGGGCCCTCACCTGCACTCACCTACCGGCATTTTTAAGGAATAAAGATCTCCACTAAAAGGCGCCATTGAGGTCGCCGATCGGGGATTGCAGCGCCGCCCCGATTCGGAGCAGACCTAATGATGAAACTTGACATCTGGGCCACGTGCTGACGATATATGACAGCTAGTCTGCCGGATGTGTGAGGGTCTCTTTCCTTAAGGAGGATTTTCCTCCTGACTTTGTGAACTCATACATCTCTCAACTCACCATTAGTTCTCTTGAGGAACTGCATACTTCTGTATTTATTTAATTATACCTCACAGGCAACTTGTCTTCCTTCTTTGAGGATTATTGTTCCCTAACTACTGTCTCTCATATGATGTTGGCCCTATTACATTGACATGACATGGAGTGCACAGTGCATGCAGTGACTGTTCAACAATTCCCATTGGTAAGTACTGGTAATACAGTGAAATGAGTGTGCATACATCACTTGTTCCATCTGCATTGGTGCCTACATGTTGACCACTGTGTATTTGCAAGTTGATGGTTCATCTGCAATAGTGTTTCACAATACTTATTCACTGACGGGTAACATGCATCAGGGAGTTAGATGTAGAACTGTAGAGAAAATATGTGAGCGTCTACACAGATCCTTAGAAGGCACTCTAAGTTTGCAATTCCAAAGAGTGCTCTGATGTACCAGTGATCCCGCATCTTCATGTCATAGTTATTCAGGGACAGAAAAAACCTTCAAAGGTGTGCAATCTATGAATTGTCTTTATCACCTGTACCAAGCAGGATTGGGGATGCTCATATAGCTAGATGAAGACTTGTGCTATTTGAAATCAAAGTAACTATCTCCCAAAAGTTTGGACCTCCATATTTTCTAGCAACTTTATATGCTACATGTGATACATAGCTAAACTACTTATGTACAGCTTTCATTAGACTGTAAAGGAAGTGGACATATGGTGTCATTTGGAATTAAAAGTCTCATCAATGTGCAATGAGCAGTTGGGTGTGATATGATATTTGCCACAAGACAAACTGAATGGTAAATTGGTATTTTACTTGACCTTTATGACATCATGATGTGTTATGAGGGCTAAGTAGATCTGTTGGACTTTGTGTCTTGTGTGAGCATTGTGTATATCTCAAATTGTATCCATCCTATTTAGTTACATCTGTCTTACAATGGTATGATACAAGTGCCAAAGTATGCAAGGTGAACAACCTTCCTAGTATGGACATAAGGATGGAGTGTAGCCAAATCCATCAATTAATTTGGGCCTGTCTGAGGTTATGACATGAGTGGACCCAACTGTTTGCAGGTTATGTAGCACACATCTATGTGCTCATGCTAAATTTGAAACTATAGAGTGCACCATGAAGCTGGTGTAATATATGCACTTCATCAATGTTTATGTTGATTTGTGATGGTCCTGTGTGGAAACGCAGTTGTAATAAACCCATGCTACATGTCATTTCAAATACATCCAGGGCAAGTGGAGGAGAAGGGGTCAACATCGGTGGGGACACAGCTTATCACAGTGGTTCAGAACGTGCGACCTCAGACACAGAGGGGCCCAGTGACCAGGAGGGTGTGAGGAATGCCATGGAAGAGAGCAGCTTAAGCTCCTCATACTCTAATGGACACACCCTAGTGGTGGCGGACCCCACAAGATTAGTACCACCTTCATCCTTGTCCATCACTCCCCCAATTCCATCACCACCCTCTCTGTTGTCCCCCAACAAGTTGGCCAGCCCCACTCCCCCCAGAGGGGAGCAGTCTCTTTCGCTCCAGGCACCTCAGCCGTCGCCCCTGTTAGTCCCACTGCCCTGCGTGAGGAGGCTTTTGACCTTATGAAGACCATCTCTGTGGGTCAGAATGCAGTCCTGAATGCAATCCAGGGGCAAGGCCACCAGCTGACACGGATGGTTGCCTACCTGGAAGGCATTCACACTGCACTGTCTGGCCTACAGAGATCTTTTCATACTCTGACCTCCTCCCTCACAGCAGCCTTCCACCCATCCCAACCTTCCACCCCATCGCTTGCCCCTTCCTCATCCAAATTCCCTATTCCCATTCCTGTCCCAAACACATGCACACCTAAGCAAGCACACACCTCGACAGCCACAAGAACCCCACACAAACACAAAACATGAAAAAACAGAAACATGCAAGCAATCTGCAGGCCCACACCACCCCCACAACCCCAGCATACCATCCAGGCACCACAGCAATACACAAAGATCCCACCACCCCTAAAACCATATCCCCGGCACCACAGAAACAGATATGGACCGTTCCACTCCTACAACCATGCCCCAACACACACAGATTACCCCACCCCCACAGCCATACTCCAGGTGCCACAGAAACAGACTTCTCCACCCCCACAACCATACCCCTAGACACCACCACAACATGCACAGATGCCTCCAAACCCACAATCATACTCCCAGGCACCAGAGCAACACAGACCACTCCACAGCCACATGCATACCTCCAGGCACCAGTGCAATAGGCACAGACCCCTCCATTCGCACAACCATACCCCCAGGCACCACAGTAACACACAGACCCCTCCACAGCCACAACCATACCCACAGGCACCACAGCAACAGTCACAGACCTCTCCACAGCACTCAGCATGTCCACAGCGCACACATGCAAAAAGTGCAAACAATCACAGTCACCCACACAATAGACACCACAGAACACACATTTCAGACAGCACACACAGCTCGCACTTCCACTCCTTTTACCTCCCAACCCCAACACCATCCTGAACATCATACCAATTTTGTTTCATCCCTGATTGCTGATCCAGTTGAAGTGGTTAGTATGATCTGACCTTGGACCAAGGGCTGGAGCTACACAGAACAAGGGGAAATGTCGGATGGATGTCTCTGTGGGATCAAAAAGCAAATGGGGCAAACATTGCATTCAGTGACATTTTTATGTGGTAAATATTTCAGCTTAACCTGGCCACTTTCTACATAATTAGGTTGTATTTCTCCTTATAATGTAGGTTGGATATATTTTTGTAGTGTTGAGGTAGATATTTGGTTATCCACACATGGAGGGTTTTAAATTGTCATACCTTTGTGGACTCTTGTATGGAAATGTCTGATTCTTTGTAATCCCATTTACTGACATTGCATTTCATGTGGGTGATGGGTGAGAGGCCAATACAGAGTTGTAGCAGACGGTGTGTTTCAGTTTAATGACACATCCATACAGATGTCTATATCACTATCCCTGATTGTGAGTTGGCAACACATGTCCATTGTGTACAACGTACATGTGCTGTAACAGTGAGTTGGGGACAGAGGTCATCATACAGATGTCTTTGGGTAATTGATTAAAAATAATCCCACACACTGCCCCAATAAATATGTTTAACCAAGCCACCCCAACACCATTGCCAGGTTCATGGTGGAACATCGCTTTGCTGAGGAGTCTAGGGAAACAGGTAGTAGTATAAATTACTGTGAGTTGCATTTGTGACATTGTGGGTTTTGGACATGATCTAGCAGGTACAGCAGTGGCAGGACACGTACGATTGGCTCCATAGAGCAGAGCTGAATTTTTACATTATGTATCTCCATTTCCACCAGCTCAAATGTGGTGGTTGGACCGCCACGGACACGTCTACTGTAAGGCAACTCGTAATTGGGCCAGCGGTTTCACTGGCAGTGCGAGCCTCCGACAGACTCATTGGTCTATTTCGTTGCTGCCATGGTCAGATTTGGTTGGCGGTTGTGGCAGGACTATAGCAGTCTTTTTTCTCTGTAACTGCATGCCTCGTAATACAGTGGTCAGACCGATGAGGTCATGGTGGTTGGACCACCACCATGGGTACATTGGTCTTGGGACGATCAAACTCATAATCAGGCCCAAACTATATACAAATAAAATGAAAACAAATGATTTCAGACTACAAATATATTATTAAATAATCAAACTTCAACAAAAATTATTTTAAAGAAAGAGTTGGACACGAAAGGGACTACACTTACTATTCCCATTCCAAGCTATACCAATTTAAAGAAGGAGTTGGACAAAAAAAGTGTAATATTTCCTATTACCACCCCAATCTAAACCAATTTGGGGAAGGTGTTGCAGAATAAAAGGTTGCCATTTACTATTCCCACTCCAACCTATACCAATTTGGGGAAGGTGTTGGACACTAAAAGGGTAACATTTACTATTCCCACTCCAATCTAAACCAATTTGAGGAAAGGCTTGGACATTAAAAGGGTTTCATTTACCATTCCCTCTCCAACCTATACCAATTTGGGAAAGGTGTTGGACACTAAAAGGGTAACATTTACTACTCATCGAAACACAAAAGGGGTCTAATGGGAATTCAAAACTTGACTGGATAGGTGCTTCTCCCTACCAATATAAATTTTAAAAAAGCATGCCTAGTCACAGAGAAGGTAGAAGTGTGTCTATGTATGTGAAAAAATGCAATTTTAAGGACAAGAATCCTCATCCTTCAGAAGATGACATGCATCATCAGCTGGTCTCCTCCTCACACCAGGGCCATTGGTACCTAGTGTGGGCTACAACTCTCCAAGAAGAGGGGCTGAGGTGTTTTTCTTTTTAGATGAGTACTGTATATTAAATTGTGGTGAACTAAAACTATCTACTGGTAGGCTAAGTATCAGTTTTCTTCTGGTGCCCCCAGAGAATTTAAATAAAAACAGTGAGGGGGGATTTTGAAATAATATGCACCATATATGGGGAGAGTTGTAGCCCCCACCAGGTACAATTGTTCCTGGTGTGCCAGGTACCATTGGTTCTGGTTTGCCAGGTACCATTGGTCCTGGTGTGAGGAGGAGACCCAATAATGAAACATGCCGCCTTCGGCATTAATTTTTTCACATACATAGGCACGCTTCTAACTTCTCTCTGACTAGGTGTACTTTTTGTGATTTAACATTTACTATTCCCACTCCATTGTAGACCAATTTCAAGGTGGTATTGGACATTGAAAGGGTATAAAATACTATTCCCACTCTAACCATTTTTGGTAAGGAGTTGGACACTAAAGGGGTGACATTTACTATGCCCACTCCAGTCTCAACCATTTTGGGGAATGTATTGGACACTTCACTAAACTCCAACCTAACCCAATTTGGAAACGGTGTTGAACACTAAAATGTAGTATTTGCTATTTCCACTCCAATCTAACTCAATTTCAAGAAGGTGTTGGACACTAATGTAGTATTAAATATTATTCCTTTTCCAATATAAACAAATTTCAGGATAGTGTTAAACACTAAAGAGGCATCATTTACTATTCTCACTCCAATCTATACCAGTTTGAGGAAATTGTTTGACTCTAAAAGGGTAACATTTAATATTCACACTCCAACCTATACCAATTTGGAGAAGATGTTGGACACTGAAAGGGTAATAATTATTGCTCCCACTTCAATCTAACCATATTTGGGGAAGTTTTTGGACACTAAAGGGGTGACATTTACTATAACAACTCCAATCTTACCATATTGGGAGAAGGTGTGAGACATTACCGGGGAGAAATTTACTATTCCCTTTACAATCTACACCTATTTAAAGAACATGTTGGGCACTAAAGAGATAAAAATTACTTATTTCACTGCAATCTAAAACATTTTATACAAGGTAATACAAATAAAAAATGTATATACGCAATCAATACTTCATACTCACCCACAATTTTTTTACTGTAAAAAATACATTAACCAAAACTATAAACCTATATATTCATATTTAAAAAATAACATTTAAAGTATTTGTATTACTATACATGATTATTATATATTTTTAATTTACTACCATTTACAAAATTTAAAGAATAAAAAATCCAAATTAACAGCCATAAAATCAAACAAATAGGAAAAACAATTTTAAAAATTGAAACATTGAAAACATATTTTAATATCAAATTGTGATAAAACAAAAAATATTCAAATATTTATATTATTGACAAATATATTTAAATATTTTTTTATTGGAAATGCTCATTATTGTTTTTACTTAATTAAAATATTTTTATGTTTCATTTTTTTATAAATTACGTTACTTTTTTTGTAATTTAATGCAATTACATTCAATATTTTTAACTCTACTAAAAAAACACTTAAAAAGATATTTTTGCCTTTAATATTGCTTTTGACGATATTGTTAAAACATCTCAATATTTTTGGCACTATATTTTTGTGCCACAATATTTTTATCCGATATTTTGTTCAAATACCCTGCAGGAACTGTCACAAACAGATGTCTGTGATAGATCTTCATCAGGTGTGCCACTGGTGCCTGAGGTCGAGGCAAGTCTATGAAGCCAAAGGTAATCAGTGAACGCTTGGTAAAACTGTACGTCGCCAAGCATTAGAAGACTCCAGGACAAGACATTCCAAGTTCCTCTCTGCTTCCAAAGTTCACTCTCAGTCCCAATCCCGGTGTCGTCAGCGGCTCTCAGAGATCGGTCTTCCTGACCCTCCAAGTCCTTAGATATGCGTAAAAAAACACATAAAAAGCCAAAGCGGGACTCCAATACCACTTGTGCTACTCGCATTCACTTGAACAGCCACGGTGCCACCCTTCCCGATCTCGCTCTTGAAGTGGATCAACTTCGGAGCAGGTTCTGGCAAAACCTGAATATCTGGGGCTTTCAGCAACACCACGTAAGATCGAAGAGTTTTGTATAGTCAAGCTCTGGCATTTTGGATCCTTCATGACTTCCTCAGGTGCTCCTTTAGTGCCCAAGGAGCCAAGAGGCTTTCCACCTAGGATACAGCCGGTGGATTTGCCCTCAGTGTCAGTTGGATCCTCTGCACTTGTTCTGACTCTGCTGCCTTCGCCACAACCCATGCCGGTCACGGGCTGGTGAACACTGATGCCGACTTCACCACCTGAAGAAGCACCCCTAATTGTCCTCTCTGACACCAGCTTGATGCCTGTCAGATCTCAGAAAATGCTGCACCTAAGTCCACCCGAAGCAATGCTTCCCCTACTTGACTCTCAGCAGCCTAGACAACATTTTCTCCATTCATTTTTTGCAATGACTCCTATAAAGATTATAACCTAGGTGATGAGTTTGATCAGCCCTACCAGATGGCAATTAGTATGAGAACTTACAGAAAGCTAGTGGCCTTGATACATCCTTAGAGCCAGCTCTTTTTTCTCCTCCTGGATCGGCCACAAAAGAGTCCTCTTCCTATTATTATTATTATTATTATTATTATGGAATTTTGTAAAGCGCATGGTTACGCGCCCCGGCGTGTCCCCACGCTGAGTGAGAAGTATGAAGTGGCCAGAACAGGGAGGTTACATCAGTACTGAGCGAAAGAGGTGAGTTTTTAGAGCTCTGCGGAACTTGGCCTCAGAAGGTTCGAGGCGCAGCTCCATCGGAAGCATATTCCAGCTCTTGGCTGCAAGAAGCCTGAAAGATCTGCCCCCATTCGAGCTTTATGAATTTTGGGGACGACTACCAGTCCGGTGCCAGAGGATCTGAGCATCCGCTCCGGTCTGCAGGGGGTGATGAGGCTGTGTAGGGGAATGGGCGCCCTGCCCCCGATAATGTGGTGACACATGCATAGTGCTTTGAAGGTAATCCTTTCTCTGATCGGAAGCCAGTGTAGGGACTTCAAAGCAGCTTTAGAGGCCGTTCTCCTAGGAAGCCTCAGCACCAGCCGGACTGTGGCATTTTGAAGTACCTGGAGACGATTGAGGCTTCTAGCTGTTATTCCCAGATAGAGGAGATTAGAGTAATCGAGTCTAGATGTGACCAAGGCATGCACCAGAGTCTGCCTGGCACTAACTGGAAGTAGGTCCAGGATCTTCCTTAGACTCTTGAGTATACCGAAGCACATTCCGACAACCCGATTAATCTGGGGAGCAAATGACAGGTCGGAGTCAAACATCACCCCAAGATTTTTGGCCTGTTGACAAGGCACTGGAGTGGAGCCCAGGCATGCTGGCCACCATGCCGAGGACCAGACATTCAGACCACCTCCCACCACGAGCACTTCAGTTTTGGACCCATTCAGCTTCAGGCAGTTGTTAGACATCCAGGATGCAAGCTACTGCATGCTAGCACTGAAGCTGGATGCCGCAACATCAGGTGCCCGTGACAGCGAGATGACCAGCTGTGTGTCATCTAGGCCTGGGCGGCAAATTCCGTTCCGCTCGCGGAATTTGCGGAATTTGCGTAATTTCGCGTTCTGCGGAGAATGTGAAATTGCTCAAAAGTCTGCTTTCCGCGATTTCACGAAATTTTTACTTGTTCGCGTTCTCAAAATGCATGTTCGCGAGATATTTCTCCTCAAGCACGCAAACAGCAATTGCGAACAGGAAAAAAGCATCGCGAACAAGCAATTCCGCGTGTTCGCAGAATTTCTGCGTGTTCGCGGAGATTTTTTACCGTTTCGCGGAGATTTGCGTAACGCAATTACGCAAATTCCGCCCACCCCTAGTGTCATCGGCATGTGACACTAGTTGGATGCCATGACTTTCCACAATGGTGGCTACAGGGGAAGCATATAGGTTAAATAGGGTGGGGCTCAGGGCGGAACCCTGGGGAACCCCTTGATCAAGATTGAACACACGAGAGTAGTGTTCTCCCTGTCTGACCTGAAAACCCAAAATAGAAGAGCCACCAACGACAGACAAAGGTTAAGCACTTAAATTCCCAAGTATAGTTATATAAGAAAACGGTGCATCCACTTCCAGCATCCGTCGTTGAAAGATGCTATAATGATCCAGAGAATTCACAAACAAAAGGAAGGTGCACTCAGTACAAAAGTCATTCAAATCACAAGTATTATCCGTTGATATTTCAAATTTATTCCAAGTTTAAATCGACAAACAGCCAACGCGTTTCGTCCCTTTTGCCAGGGGACTTCTTCAGGGGTAGTCATCAAAAATACATGACGGTATAGTGAGTATCATCATAGGTATGTTCTAAATTGTAAAAGGCTTCATGGCAATTTCAATCAAAGTTCGTAATCATGTGTCCAGGACATTCAGGCTATGATCCTGATCTTTCAGCCTTGTTCCTGCATTCCAGTGAGGTCAACTCCGAGGCTGCTGAGGCTACATCCTGCTGGTTGAGCACATCATGTGGCATATATGGGCTCTGTAGGGGGATCTGAAGTGTCAGTGGGCCCAACATAAGGGGGACCTCTCCAACAACATTCAGACTTCAGAGAACACTGTGAACGCTGTAAAGTGGTGGTTACTGGAGCACGATTGGGTCAGTGGTAACCCCTCTCCCTCCTCCACCGAGGGCTGACAGTGGTAACTGATGCATTGCTTCTGAGTTTGGGCAGCCACCCAGGGGAGATGGAGATCAGAGGCCTCTGATCTCTGGCAGAGTCCTGGCTCCATATCAACCTTCTGGCGCTGAAGGCCATCTGTTTGGTGTTGAAAGCCTTCTTGCCGTGGAGGCTGGTATAGGTTCTCACAGAGAACATCACTGCCATGTGGTACTGCAACAAACAGGGCGGATTGGGGTCATGGACCCTGTGCTAAGAGAGTCTCCTCAAATGGCTGGACCACCAAGTAATTTTCCTAGTGGTGAAACACCTTGCGGGGTCAATTAATGGCATCAACACCTAATGGATCAAGAATGCCAGCTACACCCAGAGGTGGCATGAGGTCTTTTCAATAAATGGGGAGAACCTTGGCTCCATCTGATCACCACTGATGAGAATGCGCAATGTCAGCACTTCTGTGTGTTGATGTTTCCACGGCATCTGAGATGCATTCAACCTTGAGTGGAACTCATAACTCTTGTATGTCTTTTGACTGATATCACTCTACCCGAAACTCTCAAGCAGATCAGGACGGATTGGGCACAGGCCATCCTAGTATCTCTAGATTGTGCAAGTAGGCTATGGCATCCAGAACTCCTCGGCTTGAGCAAAGGTTCTCCATTCAGGCTGTCCCTCAGGGAGGACCTGCTGTTGCAGCAACAGAGCACTGTTCTGCACCCAGGCCTTTGCGATCTCCACCTACATGCTTGGACATTGAACAGTGACAGCTGACCACCTTTGAACTTCCGGTGGAACAGATTGGCGCCATATTGGTGGTGAGGCACCCCTCAACGGTTACTGTATATGCCATTTATTGGGAGAAGATTGTTGCTTGGCACTGCACACGCCAGATTGACCCCATTCAGACCAAGTTATCTGATGTTCTATTATTTGTTCTGTCTCTTGCCTGGCAAGATTTTGCTTTAGACATAGTAAGGCTTTCCTTTCAGGCATCTAACTGCTGCCAGATCAAGCCATGTTGGTTAAGTCACTGGTTGTGATGAGATTTATAACAGGGCTGCAACACATTTCCCCCTCCTCCTTTTATCATACCAAAATGGGACCTGAATCTATTCCTGATCTATCTTGTGTACACACCATTCGACCCACTTCACAGCTGTCGTCTATGGCTCCTCGCTATCAAGCCTGTGTTCCTCATTGCCATCACCTCGGCCCAGTGTGTGAGTGAGCTCCAGGCTCTTTGTCTCACTCCACCATACACTTCCTTTTTCTCCAGACAAACTGGTTCTATGAACATTGACATTCTTCCTGACGAAAGTTGTGATGCTTTTCCCCATCGGTCAAACCATCACTCTGCTGGTGTTTAATGCTCTGCCTCACCCCTCTAAGGAGAAGAGACTGCAGCACTTGTTCCCCAATAGAGCACTGACTTTTTACATAATTTGCAACAGAAACCACCAAGTGGAGGATCTGTTCTTTGGAGCAAAAAAGGACACTGCAGTGCAAAAGAGAACCATCTCCAGCTGGATCATACTCTGCATTGATATCTACTAGGCACTGGCCAAAAAGAAGCCTCTGGAAGGACTGCGTGGTAATTTTACCAGGTCAAAGCTGCTACCACTACGTTGGCATGCGGTGTCCCTGTCTTAACATTTGGCAGGCAACTACATGGGCGTCCTTCCATATGTACACAAAGAATTATTGCAGAGACAGTCAGGTTTGCCTTGTGAGGCATTTTGCCCGCTCAGTCCAATAGGATTTTCTGGTTTGAGTCCATTCACAGACCACTGCCGAATAGGTATTGCTTTGGTATCAATTCAAAAGGTGAGCATTCGGGGCTAGAAGTCTCTATCAGAATAAAAGGTTTCTTCCCTTCGGTAACGCTCTTTCTGGTAGAGGCTCTATCTAGCTACAGATTCCTCACCAACCCTCCCATTCTCCCCTTTCTGGATTGGACTCTATCCATTAATAAGATCCCAAGTGTAGAAATCTGCACACTATCTACAAATTTGCCTTTGGAGCTCTGTATCTGGTGGTGGGGACACTCTAAAAAATAACTAACATCAGTGAGCAGGAGTCGTGCTTGTATTGGCCCCGTACATCTTTGTCAGTGCAGAACAGAAAGGTGCCACCTTCTGGAAAGTAGAGGTACTGCTGGAAAGTTTCCAGATCCAGTCTGATACCTGGGAAATATAAGAAAAGTGTGGAATCTGCCCCTAGCTAGAGTTAATAACAGAGATAGCATTACAAAAGGTAAGTAACTTGTTCCACTGAGAAGTAGTTTTGCTTACACATTATGCAAAGTCGCATTCTGCACCACAGGCCCACACCTGTTTGCTCATATAAGTAACCCCCAGACCATACTCTAACTGCTCACTTTCCTTAGCTGAGAAGTTGTAGACCACACCATAAGCTTCTGCGAATGGTGTGCAGAGAAACCCCATGCACAAGCACAATTGCCGTGGAAAATGAATACTTGGACACTTGATTGAAAATTAGCTTTTATATACCCAGCTGGCACAGCACGTTTAAAACCACGGGCATGGGCCATTGTCTAGGGAACGACTACCAGTCCGGTGCCAGAGGATCTGAGCATCCGCTCCGGTCTGCAGGGGGTGATGAGGCTGTGTAGGGGAATGGGCGCCCTGCCCCCGATAATGTGGTGACACATGCATAGTGCTTTGAAGGTAATCCTTTCTCTGATCGGAAGCCAGTGTAGGGACTTCAAAGCAGCTTTAGAGGCCGTTCTCCTAGGAAGCCTCAGCACCAGCCGGACTGTGGCATTTTGAAGTACCTGGAGACGATTGAGGCTTCTAGCTGTTATTCCCAGATAGAGGAGATTAGAGTAATCGAGTCTAGATGTGACCAAGGCATGCACCAGAGTCTGCCTGGCACTAACTGGAAGTAGGTCCAGGATCTTCCTTAGACTCTTGAGTATACCGAAGCACATTCCGACAACCCGATTAATCTGGGGAGCAAATGACAGGTCGGAGTCAAACATCACCCCAAGATTTTTGGCCTGTTGACAAGGCACTGGAGTGGAGCCCAGGCATGCTGGCCACCATGCCGAGGACCAGACATTCAGACCACCTCCCACCACGAGCACTTCAGTTTTGGACCCATTCAGCTTCAGGCAGTTGTTAGACATCCAGGATGCAAGCTACTGCATGCTAGCACTGAAGCTGGATGCCGCAACATCAGGTGCCCGTGACAGCGAGATGACCAGCTGTGTGTCATCTAGGCCTGGGCGGCAAATTCCGTTCCGCTCGCGGAATTTGCGGAATTTGCGTAATTTCGCGTTCTGCGGAGAATGTGAAATTGCTCAAAAGTCTGCTTTCCGCGATTTCACGAAATTTTTACTTGTTCGCGTTCTCAAAATGCATGTTCGCGAGATATTTCTCCTCAAGCACGCAAACAGCAATTGCGAACAGGAAAAAAGCATCGCGAACAAGCAATTCCGCGTGTTCGCAGAATTTCTGCGTGTTCGCGGAGATTTTTTACCGTTTCGCGGAGATTTGCGTAACGCAATTACGCAAATTCCGCCCACCCCTAGTGTCATCGGCATGTGACACTAGTTGGATGCCATGACTTTCCACAATGGTGGCTACAGGGGAAGCATATAGGTTAAATAGGGTGGGGCTCAGGGCGGAACCCTGGGGAACCCCTTGATCAAGATTGAACACACGAGAGTAGTGTTCTCCCTGTCTGACCTGAAAACCCAAAATAGAAGAGCCACCAACGACAGACAAAGGTTAAGCACTTAAATTCCCAAGTATAGTTATATAAGAAAACGGTGCATCCACTTCCAGCATCCGTCGTTGAAAGATGCTATAATGATCCAGAGAATTCACAAACAAAAGGAAGGTGCACTCAGTACAAAAGTCATTCAAATCACAAGTATTATCCGTTGATATTTCAAATTTATTCCAAGTTTAAATCGACAAACAGCCAACGCGTTTCGTCCCTTTTGCCAGGGGACTTCTTCAGGGGTAGTCATCAAAAATACATGACGGTATAGTGAGTATCATCATAGGTATGTTCTAAATTGTAAAAGGCTTCATGGCAATTTCAATCAAAGTTCGTAATCATGTGTCCAGGACATTCAGGCTATGATCCTGATCTTTCAGCCTTGTTCCTGCATTCCAGTGAGGTCAACTCCGAGGCTGCTGAGGCTACATCCTGCTGGTTGAGCACATCATGTGGCATATATGGGCTCTGTAGGGGGATCTGAAGTGTCAGTGGGCCCAACATAAGGGGGACCTCTCCAACAACATTCAGACTTCAGAGAACACTGTGAACGCTGTAAAGTGGTGGTTACTGGAGCACGATTGGGTCAGTGGTAACCCCTCTCCCTCCTCCACCGAGGGCTGACAGTGGTAACTGATGCATTGCTTCTGAGTTTGGGCAGCCACCCAGGGGAGATGGAGATCAGAGGCCTCTGATCTCTGGCAGAGTCCTGGCTCCATATCAACCTTCTGGCGCTGAAGGCCATCTGTTTGGTGTTGAAAGCCTTCTTGCCGTGGAGGCTGGTATAGGTTCTCACAGAGAACATCACTGCCATGTGGTACTGCAACAAACAGGGCGGATTGGGGTCATGGACCCTGTGCTAAGAGAGTCTCCTCAAATGGCTGGACCACCAAGTAATTTTCCTAGTGGTGAAACACCTTGCGGGGTCAATTAATGGCATCAACACCTAATGGATCAAGAATGCCAGCTACACCCAGAGGTGGCATGAGGTCTTTTCAATAAATGGGGAGAACCTTGGCTCCATCTGATCACCACTGATGAGAATGCGCAATGTCAGCACTTCTGTGTGTTGATGTTTCCACGGCATCTGAGATGCATTCAACCTTGAGTGGAACTCATAACTCTTGTATGTCTTTTGACTGATATCACTCTACCCGAAACTCTCAAGCAGATCAGGACGGATTGGGCACAGGCCATCCTAGTATCTCTAGATTGTGCAAGTAGGCTATGGCATCCAGAACTCCTCGGCTTGAGCAAAGGTTCTCCATTCAGGCTGTCCCTCAGGGAGGACCTGCTGTTGCAGCAACAGAGCACTGTTCTGCACCCAGGCCTTTGCGATCTCCACCTACATGCTTGGACATTGAACAGTGACAGCTGACCACCTTTGAACTTCCGGTGGAACAGATTGGCGCCATATTGGTGGTGAGGCACCCCTCAACGGTTACTGTATATGCCATTTATTGGGAGAAGATTGTTGCTTGGCACTGCACACGCCAGATTGACCCCATTCAGACCAAGTTATCTGATGTTCTATTATTTGTTCTGTCTCTTGCCTGGCAAGATTTTGCTTTAGACATAGTAAGGCTTTCCTTTCAGGCATCTAACTGCTGCCAGATCAAGCCATGTTGGTTAAGTCACTGGTTGTGATGAGATTTATAACAGGGCTGCAACACATTTCCCCCTCCTCCTTTTATCATACCAAAATGGGACCTGAATCTATTCCTGATCTATCTTGTGTACACACCATTCGACCCACTTCACAGCTGTCGTCTATGGCTCCTCGCTATCAAGCCTGTGTTCCTCATTGCCATCACCTCGGCCCAGTGTGTGAGTGAGCTCCAGGCTCTTTGTCTCACTCCACCATACACTTCCTTTTTCTCCAGACAAACTGGTTCTATGAACATTGACATTCTTCCTGACGAAAGTTGTGATGCTTTTCCCCATCGGTCAAACCATCACTCTGCTGGTGTTTAATGCTCTGCCTCACCCCTCTAAGGAGAAGAGACTGCAGCACTTGTTCCCCAATAGAGCACTGACTTTTTACATAATTTGCAACAGAAACCACCAAGTGGAGGATCTGTTCTTTGGAGCAAAAAAGGACACTGCAGTGCAAAAGAGAACCATCTCCAGCTGGATCATACTCTGCATTGATATCTACTAGGCACTGGCCAAAAAGAAGCCTCTGGAAGGACTGCGTGGTAATTTTACCAGGTCAAAGCTGCTACCACTACGTTGGCATGCGGTGTCCCTGTCTTAACATTTGGCAGGCAACTACATGGGCGTCCTTCCATATGTACACAAAGAATTATTGCAGAGACAGTCAGGTTTGCCTTGTGAGGCATTTTGCCCGCTCAGTCCAATAGGATTTTCTGGTTTGAGTCCATTCACAGACCACTGCCGAATAGGTATTGCTTTGGTATCAATTCAAAAGGTGAGCATTCGGGGCTAGAAGTCTCTATCAGAATAAAAGGTTTCTTCCCTTCGGTAACGCTCTTTCTGGTAGAGGCTCTATCTAGCTACAGATTCCTCACCAACCCTCCCATTCTCCCCTTTCTGGATTGGACTCTATCCATTAATAAGATCCCAAGTGTAGAAATCTGCACACTATCTACAAATTTGCCTTTGGAGCTCTGTATCTGGTGGTGGGGACACTCTAAAAAATAACTAACATCAGTGAGCAGGAGTCGTGCTTGTATTGGCCCCGTACATCTTTGTCAGTGCAGAACAGAAAGGTGCCACCTTCTGGAAAGTAGAGGTACTGCTGGAAAGTTTCCAGATCCAGTCTGATACCTGGGAAATATAAGAAAAGTGTGGAATCTGCCCCTAGCTAGAGTTAATAACAGAGATAGCATTACAAAAGGTAAGTAACTTGTTCCACTGAGAAGTAGTTTTGCTTACACATTATGCAAAGTCGCATTCTGCACCACAGGCCCACACCTGTTTGCTCATATAAGTAACCCCCAGACCATACTCTAACTGCTCACTTTCCTTAGCTGAGAAGTTGTAGACCACACCATAAGCTTCTGCGAATGGTGTGCAGAGAAACCCCATGCACAAGCACAATTGCCGTGGAAAATGAATACTTGGACACTTGATTGAAAATTAGCTTTTATATACCCAGCTGGCACAGCACGTTTAAAACCACGGGCATGGGCCATTGTCTAGGGAACAAATTGCAACCTGCCTCATGAATATTAATTAGGCAGGTCCCTTGCGACCTATTGGGAATCGCAAACAGTGTATCACACACTGTTGTACTCAGCAGTTTGCATGTTCCGAAGAGCGAATCGCAAAAATTTACTATTAGGAACTTGCAAACGGAAGTCTCTGTACATCTGGCCCTTAACTCCTAAAAACATTTTAAAGAGATCAGGAAAATTTATTTTCCAGTGCAGAAGACTTACCTTCTTTTGCTTTTCATTCGCCAGCAACTGGAAGACACCATCCTAACTGGTATAAGGTTGCAATTAATAACTAGAAAGCTGGGCTCTCCTCATCTATTAGTTTCACATGACGTTGTCTTACGATTACTACAAAATTAATTATCTCTTACACCTCCGTGATAGCTGTAATTGTTATCACTTTCAAGGGTGCTCAGTCTATCAACCTCGAAAGGATGAAAGGTTGAGTCGCTGCTGCTGCATTTAAACCTTTGACATATACGTCTCTGTAAAAACACACACCCACTTATTTGTATTTCTAGCGTATGTTCAGCAGAAAAAGGGAATGCAATTACCAGCTTCATCACTGGTGACTCTCTTTTCCTCAAATCTTACATGCACATCGGTTTGCTTGGCTTCACCCCTTTCTTGCTGCAGAATGCAGATGCTATGATGAACATGATTGTGTGCAAAGAACAGACACACCTCTGGCAGACCCTTCTTAGAATCTTTTATGTGTGGACATTTCAGTGTTTGTCATCGAGATATGTGCATTGGAGGCTGATGCGTTACAATGTTTGAGAATTTTCAAATCATCAGCGTCATGCACTAAGTCAACACTATAGTGCACTTTAGCACTAGAAGGTGATCACACCTTCTTGGTAAACACCACCTTTCCAACACTAATCTCTCCTAATCAGTGCTTTCCCTGTGAAGATGAATCATATTTCCGACACCGCCCACTCAGTGCTTCTTTGGACAGGTTGCTTTTAATGGTAAGCTTAACATTAGGCCAGTGATATACTGGGATGCTTGTTAGTATCTTTCCAGTGGGTTCCCCTGAAATTAGGTTATTGGCAGGGGATGAGAGATGTAGTCAGACAGTATGGGGCCGATTCCGATCCGTTAAAAATTTCCCCGTACGAATCGTATCCGTTTTTTTACAGTACGAATCGTACAAGTCCCGTACAAACTGGCAAGTACGATTCGTATGTGAAAAATTCCATACGAATCGCATTGGGAAAATACCCCGACACGTCCTCGGGTCGGAAAAAGTGTCCGACACGTCCCTGGACAGTTTTACCTACGATTCGGGAAACTGAAGTCCGAGCGCGCAAGTACGATCCGTCCCGTCCGTCCGAATGCACAACCGTATGGAAAAAACACCGTATGGTGCGAACTCCCATAGCAACTATGGAGACGTCCAAATAGTTGCCCGCATACGCGCTGAACACCCCCCAGCACACCCCCCGCGTACGCGCCGTACCCCAGCACCCCCCAATGTCGGCGCCGTACCCCCACCCCACCCCGTAGGTACGGAGCGTACCACCACCCCGTAGATACGGAGCATACCACCACCCCGTAGGTACGGAGCGTACCCCCACCCCGTAGGTACGGAGCGTACCCCCACCCCGTAGGTACGAAGCGTACCCCCACCCCCCCTATGTACGGTGCGTTACGTGCTGGGGGTCCACAGCATACCTACGGGGGTGGTAGTATGCTCCGTACCTAGGAGGGGTACGCTCTGTCCATAGGGGGGGGCTGGGGCTACAGCGCGTACATACGGGGGGGCGGGTGTACGGTGCATACATACGTATGGGGGACGTGCTGGGGGATGGTGCTTACATACGGAGGCTGGGGGTACGCACTGTCCATACAGGGGTGGAGGCACACACCATACCCCCAGCACCCCGTATGTACGCGCCGTACCCCCAGCCCCCCCATGTACGCGTCGTACCCTCGGTTCACGCATGTATGGCATGTACCCGCAGGCCCCCACACCCTGCCCGTGCCTGTACGCACCCTACCCGAGGCCCCTACACCAGCACCCACACCCAGCCGTGCGCATGTACGAGTCGTACCAAGCCATAGCAAATGTGAGCACTGTACAACAACATGGCCGATGTACGCACCGCACAGACGCGAAAAACACACGTACTGAACCAGGACACTACAAAACACCACAAGGAGAGTCAATTTGAATCGCACAACACCACAAAACACGCCCAACAAGCCAAAATACATCCAATACACTGACCTGCAACAGCCAAACAGGTAAACAGAGGCCCAAAACACAACCACCCCTTATAACACACCCACCCAAAGTTCAAACACAGCCACACCCACAAATGGACCAATAAAAAGGGCCCACACACACAAACCATGAGCCTTTGCAACAGACCCACTGCTGCCAGACCCCACAGACAACCCACAGCACCAGACTTGAACCTTTACTACACCTTAAACTTGCACACCTTCACACAACCACCTTCACAAACACCCCCTCATCACATTCACACACATACCTTCACAACCCCACACACACATCCACAACCACCCACACCCACACCAGACACCATGCCCACAGACAGGAATCCAAAGTTCACAACAGCGGAGCTGGAGATCCTTGTCAACAAAATCATCAGAGTCGAGCCACAGCTCTTTGGAACATTGGTCAGACAGACCAGCGTATCCGAAAAATCAGCCATGTGGCAGAGGATCATCGAGAGGGTGAATGCTGTTGCGCCCATCAGAAGGACCAGGCATGAATGCCAAGCCAGGTGGTACGATCTGCGGAGGACGGTCCGCCGCAAAATGACCGACGAATACAACCAGGGGAACATCACTGGAGATGGGCCGCCCCGCAGACCGGTACACTACCATCCCTGGGAGGAGAAGGTGATGCGCATGCTGCCGCCGGTGGGAGTACACGGAGTAGAAGTACTCGCCGAACCTGGTGAGTACACAAACAAATCACCCCACATGGGGGGAACCACATCCACCACCCAACTCCCGATAATGCACGCAAATACCCCAAATCCATCACCGGACGCAACCACATTCCAACTACACGCACATGCCACTATCGGCTCCATGCCCCATGCACCAAGCAAGGCCATGCCAAGTCACAGGCCACACAAAACACCAACACAAGACAGGATGTCCATGATGCCGGGAGGGGGGGCCTCCAAAATCACATTGTGCAACTCAGAAGCAGACACCAATGCCCTCAGCCCATATGGCCTAGGGCAGAGCTATACAAACAGTGTGTCCCAACACTGTACTGTGTTGCCTGCAAATGGCGGCAGCGTCGCAGGATGACATGGGTATGAAGGCCCAATTCACACATAACAGCAGCTAATGAAGAGGCAACACTGTGAAAGAGTGTCAGCACACACCGCCGCTGCAGCGCAGACTCAGAGACACTCTGCCCAATGGGGTCCGGGAGATTCTAAACAAAGCCACATGAACAAGCCAATGGCCTTTGAAAGACCTACAAAGTGTGTGTGCCCAGGAAGCTGTGCTGAGGTGACAGAGGGTGACAGACAGACAGAGGGAGAGGTAGAGGGAGGGAGACAGAGGGCGACAGAGGGTGACAGACAGACGGAGGAGAGGGAGAGAGAGGGAGGGAGACAGAGGGCGATAGAGGGCGACAGAGGGTGACAGACAGATGGAGGGAGAGAGAGAGAGAGGGAGGGAGACAGAGGGCGACAGAGGGAGACAAACAGAGGGAGGGAGAGGGAGAGAGAGGGAGAGAGAGGGAGGGAGACAGAGGGTGACAGAGGGCGACAGAGAGTGACAGAGGGTGACAGACAGACGGAGGGAGAGGGAGAGAGAGGGAGGGAGAGGGAGAGAGAGGGAGGGAGACAGAGGGCGACAGAGGGAGACAGACAGAGGCAGGGAGAGGGAGGGAGACAGAGGGCGACAGAGGGCGATGGAGGGTGACAGACAGACAGAGGGAGAGAGAGGCAGGGAGACAGAGGGTGACAGAGGGCGACAGAGGGCGACAGACAGACGGAGGGAGAGGGAGAGAGAGGGAGGGAGACAGAGGGCGACAGAGGGAGACAGACAGGGGGAGGGAGAGGGAGAGAGAGGGAGGGAGACAGAGAGCGACAGAGGGCGACAGAGGGTGACAGACAGACAAAGGGAGAGTGAGAGAGAGGGAGGGAGAGGGAGAGAGAGGGAGGGAGACAGAGGGCGACAGAGGGAGACAGACAGAGGGAGGGAGAGGGAGGGAGACAGAGGGCGACAGAGGGCGACAGAGGGTGACAGACAGACGGAGGGAGAGGGAGAGAGAGGGAGGGAGACAGAGGGCGACAGAGGGAGACAGACTGTAGTGATGATACCTATCTCCCTATGTACAATGCTAAGTTAGCACAACCGCGTTAGATGTTAGAAAGCCATCTTGCCGCACGCGACACTGTAGTCACATGTTATTAATTAAGAAATGCTTACTCGACTTTGCTTCACATGAGAACTGTCTGTTGTTTTGTGGTAAATATTCTTTTTACCTAGACTGAATTTCATACGGAATCTAAAATAAAGTAAAATAGCTCAGAATAACAAGAGGCAGAATCCGTGGTATAAGAGATTTTCTGAATGGGCTTTATTCCAAAATGGCCGACTCGAGTGGCGGCCTTCAGGTTCCGTCACCACGAGGGTTCAGGAAGTGAAGTACAATACTTTATTGACAAGAAGTAACTTTTATAGGTCATACATTACAATGAAACGAATGCAAAAGGCGTAACAATTGATAAGAGAAATGACATAGTGATACGTAATCGAAACTAGGCGTAATAAGGAGCAAAAAGAAACATGATTGGCTCTGCTTATCATACATAGGTGGATCTATAAGATAATACTTAACATAGATGCGCGCGCAGCAGCATGACGTGTGATTGACGTGCAACTAGGGGGTGAAGGGGACTTGACATTTAGCTCTACATGTGGAGACGAGAAGTCTGGGGGGTCAAGTCAACCTAATCCCAAATCATATCTAACATCCTATGTTTAGAGAACTATGTTATCCACAAGGAAAGACTCTCGGACAGAATCTATTCTATACTGACTGTGTGTGCGTGTACAAGCGTCTAGGTGTCTATATGAGATGCGAGGGGCAGAAAACCTTCCATGGCAACAGGGCTATGAATTACTTGCAGGAGGACGGAAAGGCCGAGTCCGTTGCTTGTGAGCTAAAGGAAATGTTTACCTAAATCACTAGACAGGAATGCATCGGCTGAAGAGCAAAGTAGATAATTCGAAGGTGAAATACAGCTTTTTGGCAGGCGGGCGAAACTGGCCGAGGCAGGCACCGTTAGCTGCACAGGGAGTAGGACAAAGTTCATGGATACAGACGCGAGCTCAAGCTGAAGCTGTCAGAGACAGAGAGCAGGGAAAGGTTTTGAGGACAGAATCGGGCCTACTTGCCTGAACTGTAAAAATGGAGTAACTTAGCCATATAAAGTCGGTGGCCTGTCATACTTAGGAATCAAATATCCAGCCCATTGATGGCGGATCTGACAGAGAACATGTTGACGGTGGACGCACATATGTTTGCGTTTTGGAAACTGGAACTGGAGGGAACATACATGTACTTGTGACATGCACATAGAACCGTTGGGGTCCAAGATAGGGGACATAACTGATCAGGAAAATCCACATTTCCACATTCCCTCCTTGTCCCCTACTTGCCCTTCAAGAGATATCAATCTTCATCATTCCATCGATTTGCTCATGGAGCATCATTTCTTCTTCCTTCTTCTTCCGGCATTTTGAACGAGAACCTTGATATGGAATGCATGATGTGGCACACAGACCACAAATCGCTGGTCCACATTGCAGGCATAAACAACAACTGAAGAGCATAAGAAGGCCAATACCTAGGAAGGATAGAACTCTCCATCCCCAGGCTGATATCACACTCCAAAACCACCCGGACCACGTCCAAGTGCCTGGATTCTCGTGTATCTGGCTTACAATCTTATGAAGGCGTGTTATAGCTTTATATACAGATGGCGAATTTTCTGGTATGAATATGCAGCAGCTGGATCCGATGACCCTGCAAGCTCCGCCCCTATCGGCCAGGATGACGTCAAGGACAAGACGATTCTGGAGAACAACAATTCTCATCACTGATTGTTCCTCTGTCAGATTGCCTAGGGCGGCTATAGTCTCGTTTACTACAGCTTCAAGAGTCTTGGTTAGTCTGCGTATCAGCTTACTATTTGATATTGTACCTATATAGGGAAAGATACCTTTATTGAAATCTACATACTTGTCCCATGCCGTCTCAGTATAATCGACAACTGGGAGATCTCTTCGCTCTCTATTGTGTACTAAATGAACATTTCGATAATAATCAGGGGGAGCTAGGAAAACAGGTGGCAAAAGGAATGCTATGTAACAGGTACCATCCCAATCTAGAGGCAGACGCATATATGCCGTCTGACCACATATAAAGTAAGAATGGCGAGAAGCTCTAAATGAAGATTTACCTTGATCACTATATTCTACTGTAGTAACGCATTGGCTATGGCCCATATGTATGGAACCAACTTTTCTTACACATAATTCACCCTTAACTGGAAATACTGACATAGTGGGCAGAATTAGTTCAACTTCGGATTTGACATTCAGAATCATAAGATTAGGTGTAAAATTACCTAATTTATACACTTCATTTTCTAGATCAGTCCCTGTTCTACTGGGGTGACCCTCCTTATTCGGGTGACAGACTTTGAATAAAACTAGATTCAGATTTCCCCATATCCAATGTTGTTGATAAACTGCTGTGTCTGGGTCTATGGAATTTAGTAAACTAAACCATGCTCCACAGGAGCCATTGTGTGTGAACGGATGTGGAAAGAAAGGCAGAACTCCTTTGTTATCCTGATAGGGAGGGAGTCGGCCACACACCCAACAATTGGTGGCATTACTAGTCTGATGGGAATGATGTAACAAACTAATGAAAGTGTTGTTGCGCAGCGCAAGTCTATAAGATAATTCATGTGGCGGTAGGTCACTAAAAGAATGTTCAGCAGCAACATTATAAACATGTCTAGAAATAGGATGATATATGTGCAAAATCACACTCGTAATAATTATTAAAAGACTCAATAAAAACAGAATTAATAATGTCCTCATACAGTAGCTACGCAGTGATTTACAATACGCCTGTCGTTTCAACATTTCTCGGGTATTTTCTCTACTCAGGTCCAAGGGATACATGTCAGAGACAATTCAACCGCTTCACCTTGGAGAGGACTTAAACAATCAAATTGCTCGACTGTTTGGGCCTAAGCTTTAATTTATAGCACTGAGAGTCATTCTGTTCAACAAAGGGAAGTTTTGAATCAGTCTGTGAGGGAGTGCAGGGCACAGTGTCTATATCCGAGGATAGTCCATGAAATTTCTTAATGTGGCTGGAATGTATCCAGCCCTTGCGGCCCTCAACTTTCACGGCTGTTCTTGTGGTCAGCAGGACTAGCTTCGGTGCTTTCCACCTGGGCTCCAACTGGGTTTTTCGATCAAAATTCCTCACAAACACCAGATCACCCGGAGCAACGTCATGGGGTTTCACCTCAGTGTTGTCAGGAAAAGCTGCTGATACCTGTGAACGACAAGATTGTAGTGCAGACATCAAGGAAGCCAAGTAATCTGTCAGCATATTACAATTTACATCAGTTATTTTACGTGGTATAGGCGTCCCCCACATATTTGGTGGTCTTCCGAAGATCACCTCATAGGGGGATAGCCCTGTTCGAGAGTGTGCTACCATTCTTATGTAAAATAGTGCAACTGGTAAGGCTACTATCCAGTCAACACCTTTCTCCTTACATATTTTAGACAATCTGATTTTCAAAATTTGATTATGTCGTTCCACGAGACCTGCTGCCTCGGGGTGTCGGACACAGTGGAATTTCCACTGATATCCCAACAAAAGTGAGACATGTTTCATTAATTCGGATGAGAAAGGCTGGCCGTTATCTGAATATACAACACGTGGTAAACCGTACCGTGGGAAGAATTCTCGAACTAACTGTTTGGCAGTAGTCGGGGCCGTGTAATCTGATACTGGGTACGCCTCAGTCCATCGGGAGAGAGCGCAGACAACTACAAGAACATATTTGAATCCTCGACATCGTTCCATCTGGATATAATCCATTTGGAGCACTTCAAAAGGATGATCAGGAGTCTGGAATCCACCCTGTTCTACGGAAACACTTTTTCCTGGGTTGAACTGACAACATATCATACAGGTACGGACTTTTTGTTTAGCTGCTGCTCGTAAATGTTTATTGAACCAAATGTGTTGAATGCTATCTAGCATAGCTTTCTCTCCTAAATGCGCTGGGCTGTGAATTGTAGCTATAATGGCTTGGACCATAGAGTCAGGAAGAAACCATACAGATTTCTCCTTCGTCATCCATCCCTGATCTGTCTGGATCCCTCCTAGTTCAGTCCATTTCTTTAATTCTTCTGCAGTAGCATGTGTCTGTATGTCAATTACGTCAAGTGCGGGATCCTTAATTGTCATACACTGTGTTGGTGTCTGAACTATTGGCTTTGTCATGTCTAATGTGCGATTCTGAGCAGTCTGTTTAGCTGTTCTGTCAGCTAAATCATTGCCTTGAGAAATGATATCAGTAACCTTCGTGTGTGCTTTACATTTCATAATCGATATAGCAGTGGGTAGATGTATTGCGTCTAACAAGGCATGAATGAGGGGTCCGTGCTGAATGTGGGCACCATGGGAGGTTAAATAACCTCTCTCTCGCCACAGCACGCCGAAGTCGTGTACAACTCCGAATGCATAACGTGAGTCAGTGTATACATTAACTTTCTTATTTGTGGCTTGAATACAGGCTTGTGTTAGAGCAATAAGTTCTGCTGCTTGGGCTGACAAAGTATCTATACAGTTTGTCTCAATAACTTCAGTGTCTGTTGTGACTGCATACGCGGCCACTAAATCTCCTGTACTTGTTCTCATGCATGATCCGTCTACATACAACGTCAGGTCTGGATCTAACAATGGAACGTCTGTCAAGTCTTGTCTAGGTTTCGTCTTTATTTCAATGATTTCAACACAATCATGAGCTAGTGGGTCTGTTCCAATTACAGGTAACAGTGTAGCAGGATTCAATGTATTACACCGTCGGATCTCTATGTGTGGCTGAAACAATGTCAGTTCATAACCGGTAAGTCTTGCTATGGTCAAGTGTTGTGTTTGTGTTCGGTTCACAAGAACTTCTACTGCATGTGGTACTTGTACTGTCAATGGATGTCCTAACACTATGGCATCGCTTTGTCTGATTGCTAAAGCTGTTGCTGCCACTGATTTCAGGCATGCAGGCAAAGCCTGAGCTACGGGATCTAATGTACTGGAAAAATAAGCGCATGGCTTGCGTGATCCTGCTTGATCCTGAGTGAGTACTGACAAGGCAGTACCTTCACGTTCTGTAACAAAGAGTGTAAAATGTTTGCTATAACATGGTGTTGCTAAAACAGGTGCTTGACATAAAGCTTCCTTTAGGCTTTCAAAAGCTTGTGTATGTTCCTGAGTCCAAGGGAGAACAGTCGATGTGGCTGCCTCCTGTGTGGTTAACTGAATGAGTGGTTTTGCTAGAAATGCGTACTGAGGGATCCACTGCCTACAATATGAAGTGAGGCCTATGAAAGCCCGCACCTCCTTTTGTGTCTGGGGTATTGACATGTTAGCAATTAACTGGATGCGATCTGGTGTAAGCTGCCTTCCCTCCTTGGACAGCGAGTGACCAAGATAAATAACTCGCTGGACACAGAATTGCAGCTTAGAAGGAGACACCTTGTGCCCCTTGTCGGCTAGAAAATGTAAAACTGTCAGAGAAGCCTTTTCACATTCAGGTTCGCTTCTCGCGGTGATCAGCAGATCATCGACATATTGAAGCAGTGCAGTATTGACTGGCATGTGGATACTGTCAAGTTCTCGTTTCAGTGCTTGGCTGTAGATGCTGGGGCTTTCTGTGAATCCTTGGGGAGCGCGTGAGAATTTAAAGCTGCGCCCATTTAAACTGAATCCGAACAAATATTGGCTTTCCGGATCTATTGGGACGCTGAAAAAGGCATTCTTGAGATCAATTACAGTAAAGAATGTTGCTTCGGAATCAATTGCTGTCAATAATGATGATATATCGGGGACCACAGGAAATTGTGGCACAATGCACTTGTTTAGTTCACGCAAATCAATAACCAATCGGTATACTGGCGGAGCAGTAGGATCAGTTCGTTTAAGAATCGGAATTATCGGCGAATTACATACATTGGAGTCTGTTTCTACAACTACTCCTTGGGCAATTAACTCATCAATGATTTTCAGCAAAGCCACTACAGCATCTTGCGGTAACTTGTATTGTCGCATTCGTGGTAATACCACTCCTGCCTTGAGTGTGACTCGGTATGGTGTAATGTTCATACAACCAACATCAGTAGGGCCTTGTGCCCATAGATGTGCTGGTAAAGTCTGTAGTCGGGGATCCATGTCTCTAGACACATAGTGACCTTTAAAATCACGTAAAAACAACCTTACTCCTTCCGGAGAACAACATATTATGGCTCCTAGGGCTTTCAGAGTTTTAATTCCTAACAGATTTTCTGGGCATGATTTAGTAAGCAATAAATCTGTAGTTCGTGTCAAAGGTCCTATCGTAAGTGGAAGAGGCTGTGATACTTCATTAACAATAGGTTTTCCTGAAAAACCAAGGGAAACATTTTGAGAGCCTGAGAGGGGTGCCCCTGGAACTTCACTACGTTTTATAGTTGTTCGACTTGCCCCTGTATCGAGTAAGAATTTTCTATCTTGACCTAATAATTCACTATGTACATAAGGTCCTTCTTGATCCACAGGAATCTCGATAAGGGGTAAGTCAACTTCCCTCTCTAGGCTTGTTCATGCGTAACGCTGATACTCAGGATATTCATACTGTGCAGTCTGATACATTTGTCGTGTTGTGGTTTGTGTGGCAGTAGCAGGCAACGGTGGTGCAGCTGGCACAAACTGTATTGGCTGTTGTGCGGCTGGCATGGCCTGGGAATGCGGCATAGCTCCTTGTTCATTCTGATCTTGTCTGAGTGGCCGTGATCTTTCTTGTGTTTTACCTATGGCGATATTATGTTTTAAAACTGGACAATCGTGTACGTAATGACCTGGCTTTTTGCAATAATTGCATGTCCCTTTTACCGGTCCTGCTGAATCGGACTGTGTCATACCCTTTTTATGTCCTTCAGCCGGTACTGTCTGAGACACTAGCATTTTCATTTTTGTATCTTTCATACGTCTTTGTTCGTGTTCTTGTTCATCTCTAATTCTGTTGTGATGATACTGTAACATTTGTAGCATTTGTGACGGAGTGTTACTTTGCCAGGTACTCTCGAATTTCAATATTCTATTCTTTACTGGAGGTAATGCATTTTCTACTAATTTTGTCACAAATAAGTGTGGATACGACTCACTACTTGTTTTTATACCACTATTTATTCCAAAACATTTTTCAAATCGGGCATAATAATCACTTGTGTCTTCATCATGCTTTTGTTTACAGGCCGTGATTGCACCCCAATCTTCCTTTTTCGTAGTTAATAAACGTGGCAGTACTTGTACTAGTAAACCTGGTAATGCTTTGACTTTATCCCCGAGCCCTGAACCTGCAGTTCGGGCCTTTTCTTCCGTTTCTAATGCTGTCCAATCTATCTTTTGGTCTCCCACTTCCCACTCTTTTTCTTTCAGTTTTTCATAAATGCCAGCAGGTAGGAGCACCTTTAATATCGTCATAATATCAGGATAGGTATACTCTCCCATCAGTAACATGTCCTTAATTTCTCGGTGGAAACCCGCTGGGTCTTTGTCATGACTTGGTACTACTTTCTTCATTTCTAACAATTCAATTTTTGATATGGGTGTGTATACAAATACACGGTGAAACTGATTGTCTTCGCCTTTTATTGGGTGCACTTCTCGTAAGGGATTTTGTCTATCCATATAATACGGCGTTCTTTCTCTGCGGGGCAGTGAGAAAGAATCCGGGCTTACAAAAAGGACATACTGTTTACGTGACACTAATATTTCTTTAATTAACTTGTTACTAGAACCTCTCCATCTGTTCGTGAGTAGTTCCGTTAACATATCAGGTAAAGGACCAGGGTCAGCATGTTGGCTCTTATATAATATAAGGAGTTGCTGAATCATATAGATTCCAGCTAAACGTTGTTCATCTGCACTGAGGTTAAAAAACGTGTGCGCTACGGTCTCATCACCGTATTTTTCAGGACTGTCAATCCAGTGAACGGCTGATCTGGCTAATTCTTGCTCATCCATGGAATCGAGGAGGTGGTAACCCCTTCGTTCTCGTAGTAGTTTATCTGCGGCTTGAAACAAATGTTCAGGAGACTTCAAATTTATTACAGGCGTCGGATACGTTCTGCTATTATTTGGACATACAGAGTGTATGGGATCAGAAAAGTATCTAGTATTATCACAGGATCTTCCTCTGCCTACGTAGGCTATGGTTTCTGACTGTCTTGCGGAATTCCCTGATTCGGATACTTCATCTTGCTCGAACTCGTCTGTTTCCAATCTTTCTTCGTGAATACGTTCTATTTCTCTACGGATTTTTCGGCACATGGCTATTATACAGTTTTTCTTATCGTGTCTCCCTTCTGATATATTCTGGCTCCATCTTGTAAGAATAAGCATTGCATTCGGGTCTACCCCCGGACGGTCTTGATTTCTGATCACACAGTTTATGAGGAAACGTAACAGTTCCCCCTGTATCTCTACTTTCTGGAATTCCATAGCTCTGTTAATACATTCTGGGTCTCGCCCTGTTTGGACAAAATGATATATTTTATCTAGATGCGTAGTCATTCCTGGTAACCTCGCTAAATACTCTGCGGCTCGTCTGATACGTAATGATGCCAGGACCATTCCGTCCTCTTTACCGACCACCGGGTCATATCTACAATCTATAAGGAGTTCTTTAAGCGTACGTTCACTTATGAATTTGGGTGTACGTGAATGCGCTGATTCTTGAAAAACAAGTTTATTTATTCTAGGTGGTGTAAAGGTATTGCTAGCACCTCCCGTGGCCCCATCTGGGGCGTCGGGTGTGAATGGATTCGTCGAACGTGACACAGCAACTATAGGTGTTGATACCACTGTAGAATCTATTGCGGGGACAGATGCGGAAACAGATGCGCTTGCCGGAGCTCGTGTCGGGACTTGCTGTTGCTCGGGGACAGATACCTGATCCTGACGTTGAATCCCTCCGCCAGACGGTCTATGTGGTGCGGGGTTAGCATACTCGGGAGCTGCGTCATCTAGATATGAGGAAAGAAAAACATCTTCTGCGGTTCTGGGATGCCTTTTTGGATGTACCTTAATTGGAAATAATGGGGGTGGCAAGTCTTTTGGCATCTCTGGAACAGCCTTAGGTAGTCCTTCGGCTAGGAGGGGATACATACCACTCATAAGAGCATTTCTTTGTCTATCTACTTGTTCTGATTTCACTCGGATACCTTCCTCAATTAATAGATTTTCTTGAACTTCCTTTGAACTCTCTTTACTCCTCTCTTCTTGTCTACGTGCTTTTTCTGTACGTCTATGAGATTCTTTACGCCATAACTCAACAGCGTCTTTCTGTGACTGTCTGACTTTTCTTTTCCATAACTCTTCCTCCACTTTCATGATGCACTCTGCATCCCAGGTTCCCGCTGCGGGCCACCTTTGACTTTCCGGCAATCCCTTGGTATAATCTACCCATAAATCAAGAAATAATATGGCATCTAAGCCATGCTTGTGATACATAAAATGCCCTGGAGTGTCCCTAGGAGGAATAGGAACTGCTTCTTCTAGCACCCCTTTTCTGGTAGTAATCTGTCTTAACTTCGAGAAGAGCGGCATCTTGACAACTGATCTGACACTTACTCTTGAACTCACTTAATACGAAAAAACACAATAATGAACAGTGAACAATGAACAATCATTCATACCACAATATGCAAGACATTTGAACACTTTAAACATTAAACATTAAACATTTAAAAAAAAAAAATGACCGACAATGATGACAGTCTGCACAACTAATCACCAAGCTGAATTCTTGACAATAACTGAATACTTCGGAATACTTGATATACTGCTAAACAGTACATATACACTGCTAAACAGTGCAGACCGGATTTGTGTACCCAAATCCGTCTTGACCGGCACAACCTATGTGCGCGTCAACACGCCTCCCCGGCGACGGTACTCACCGAGTAGCTCCTTGAAACGGAAGGCCTCAGAGAATGGACGGGACTCGATGACTGCGGACAGCGGACCCTCTGGACATCGGGATTTCGAAAACCTGGTGGGCCTCTGTATACCTCGGATCTTGCTCTCTCAGCTAGGCTCTGGTCGGGATACTTCGCACTTCTCACCGCCTCGTCTGGGTTGATCGCAGCCTCAGTCGCCCCCGCTTGACCGGAGGGAGCTTACAGGAAATCCTGCTGGTACGCGTTTATGGTCCGTCCAGCTGTGGCAGGAGACCGGGCCTGCAACGCACCGCCGGCGCGTGAGATGAGAAAGTGTCCCTGTTCGGGCGCCATTATGTGGTAAATATTCTTTTTACCTAGACTGAATTTCATACGGAATCTAAAATAAAGTAAAATAGCTCAGAATAACAAGAGGCAGAATCCGTGGTATAAGAGATTTTCTGAATGGGCTTTATTCCAAAATGGCCGACTCGAGTGGCGGCCTTCAGGTTCCGTCACCACGAGGGTTCAGGAAGTGAAGTACAATACTTTATTGACAAGAAGTAACTTTTATAGGTCATACATTACAATGAAACGAATGCAAAAGGCGTAACAATTGATAAGAGAAATGACATAGTGATACGTAATCGAAACTAGGCGTAATAAGGAGCAAAAAGAAACATGATTGGCTCTGCTTATCATACATAGGTGGATCTATAAGATAATACTTAACATAGATGCGCGCGCAGCAGCATGACGTGTGATTGACGTGCAACTAGGGGGTGAAGGGGACTTGACATTTAGCTCTACATGTGGAGACGAGAAGTCTGGGGGGTCAAGTCAACCTAATCCCAAATCATATCTAACATCCTATGTTTAGAGAACTATGTTATCCACAAGGAAAGACTCTCGGACAGAATCTATTCTATACTGACTGTGTGTGCGTGTACAAGCGTCTAGGTGTCTATATGAGATGCGAGGGGCAGAAAACCTTCCATGGCAACAGGGCTATGAATTACTTGCAGGAGGACGGAAAGGCCGAGTCCGTTGCTTGTGAGCTAAAGGAAATGTTTACCTAAATCACTAGACAGGAATGCATCGGCTGAAGAGCAAAGTAGATAATTCGAAGGTGAAATACAGCTTTTTGGCAGGCGGGCGAAACTGGCCGAGGCAGGCACCGTTAGCTGCACAGGGAGTAGGACAAAGTTCATGGATACAGACGCGAGCTCAAGCTGAAGCTGTCAGAGACAGAGAGCAGGGAAAGGTTTTGAGGACAGAATCGGGCCTACTTGCCTGAACTGTAAAAATGGAGTAACTTAGCCATATAAAGTCGGTGGCCTGTCATACTTAGGAATCAAATATCCAGCCCATTGATGGCGGATCTGACAGAGAACATGTTGACGGTGGACGCACATATGTTTGCGTTTTGGAAACTGGAACTGGAGGGAACATACATGTACTTGTGACATGCACATAGAACCGTTGGGGTCCAAGATAGGGGACATAACTGATCAGGAAAATCCACATTTCCACAGTTTAACATCCTTAACAGTGAGCAGTGACCTTGGTCTGGACACCGTGTAAAGAACGAGTCTGGGTCACTAGACGGTGCATGTTGTTGTGTTCAGGTTGATCGTACCACTATTTAGCCATAACATGCACGCAGCTGCAGATACCTGAAAGACATGTGCTTTTTAATATTGCAGTGCAGCATGTTTTAGAGTCAGTCGGCAGAAGTGTTCCCAGGAGAGAGCCTAGCTGATCCTGTGATGTGATTCCACTAAGCTGATCCATACGGTATGGGGTTCCCCATTCAAGCCTAGAGACCTTCTAATAGTCTAATAATAATTCTATTAGTTTACTAGCGAAAGAAGGGTGGCTGCTTTCCACTGTCATATTATTATGATTGCTCCTTTCATTTTCTATGGTATTGTAACAATGCTGATGGTTCTGATCTTAACCATTTGTCTGCTTATGTTAGCCAAAATACTGCATCTTAGGACGCGAGGTTTTTAAATTAAACTCTTTAAACTTTAACCGTGTCTCTGTTTATTCTGTTGTGGACTGATATGAGAATAATAACGAAAAGGTATTTCTGATTCCCACCATTCCTGAGAATATTCGAAGTCGCTTGTTCTGGGTTGTCTATACATTGGGACCGCCGAGCTAGATCTCGGATAACGAATGGGACACTAAGCTAGTCGGATAAGGGGTTCTGGATTCTGAGGGGAGTTTTTGGTACACCACAATTCTCTGAGGTCCTGGGTTCCTGCGCATAGTTCTGTGCATGAGCAGAATCCCTGCAACAAGACAGAGGGAGGGAGAGGGAGAGAGAGGGAGGGAGACAGAGGGCAACAGAGGGCGACAGAGGGCAACAGAGGGCGACAGAGGGTGACAGACAGGTGGAGGGAGAGGGAGAGAGAGGGAGGGAGAGGGAGAGAGAGGGAGGGAGACAGAGGGAGACAGAGGTAGACAGACAGAGGGAGGGAGGAGGGTGACAGAGTGAGGGAGAGAGAGAGACAGAGGGAGACAAAACCACCCTTGGGTTGTGTGGGCATGTCCGCTCATCAGCAGGTGGACTGTGTGCATGTTGACAAGGTCTGGCAGTGCGTGAAACACCCCTCATTCGTTTGGAAAGCACTGGCCCATGTGTCAAACTGTACACGAGTCGATCCTCGCTGCAGGCACAAACTTAACCTCACACCCAGTATACCCACTCACTGTGTTTGTTAGAACCCAGTCGCAAATGCATAAGTTTCCTACCTGCATTCTCCCATAGACATGACAAAGCAACATTTGGCCGCGTACAGTACAACACGTAAGTCGGTTCTGCAGCGCTCGCTACGCACACTTGCTACACTGCTCACTGCGTTCAAAACTGATGCAACAACAAAGAGTGTGTCACACATAGGAAAAGTGTTGACAGCCGTGGCCAAGGGACATACCCATGCACCATGCACAATGCACAGGGACTTGCCAAGTACAGACAAGGTAGATGACACTTGGCCCTGCTGTAGACAGCACAAGGCAAACCTGTGACCACTGTACACTCAAACACCAACTCCACATGCCACCTACCTACCACAGGAACTCACATTCACTGTCATGCCAGCAGGCACCATGAGGGGATAGACACATCACCTGGTCGACCCATTGACAAATCACAACACACCCAACAGCATGCCCGGTCACACCCCCCTTACACAAGCACACACCCCCGGGGCAGCCAACGCAAATTGGCACTCCCACAATGGATATGTGACACAACAAGACCAATCCATAGCCAAATAAGCATCCCAACATTCATTAGACAGGCCAAATAACCAGGAGTACATATCAATCTGACCCCCGCAACATACCCATCCACAAGTGCACTGTGAGAGGAATGCTAGACATATCCAACTACCCAGAGCAACTGTGCCAACTTGAATATGTATGAAACATGGATGACGCATGTAACAGCATTAACATTGTCTCTCTATCACACACAGGGCAACATCGTTGATCTCCCCCCAACACTGGGGGGGAAGACACACAGGACCCGGCTCGGCGTGACGATGATCCCACCGGCAGTGACGACTCTCACCACACCGTGGATGACCCCGCAAATGCCATCCCTCAGGGGTCCCGGAGACCCAACGTGCCCACAAGGGCAGGCCAGGCTCAAGTGGGCAGGGGTGGTGGGAGTGGAGGACGGCGGAGGCGCGAACCTGACCAGCCAGCTGAGGAACCGGTTATGTCACACGTCCGAAACATCTTGGACACATACCGGCGTGACACCAGAGGCATCGACCAGGTCGTGTCAAGACTCTCCGAGATGCAGGGGACCCTCGATGTGATTAAGAACCTGCAGGTCGAGCATCATGCCAGTCATCAACAACACCAAGGATGGATGGAGGCAAGACTGGCTGAGCTCCTGGCGGTGCACAGGGACGTGAGCCAATCACTCCGTCAGATCGCCCAAAGCCTGGCAAACCCTCCCTGTGCCACCAGGCGTAGACCAGCACCAGACACAGGGAGGGAGGAGGAGGAGGATTCATCTGACGGAGCGTCCCCAGCATCGTCAAGGCCTGCATCGGAGGGTCCCCGAAGGAAGGTGGGTCGTCCACGCAAAAGACCGTGAGAGTCAGCGGACCATTACCGTCTCCCAGGTCACCTGGCCTGGCACCTGGCCCTCTGGCGCAACAGCAGCACCTCATCCAATGACATTCTCTGCCACATGGACTTGCTGGTTACTGTCTGACCAATGTTGACAAAGACTGTGGCATGGACTCTGATGACTTCCAATGGCAAGGATACCATCTCCCCCTGTGAACTTTGGATTCTATTCCCCCGGTACAGCACCTAATTGCATCCCCCCAAACACGTACCCCACCACCAATAAAAATATTAGAAATCACGAGATGATGCCATCATTTAGCATTATTCCATTACATGTGTGTGTTGGTAAGTCAAACCATGCCTGAGTTTTGAAGTAACTCCAACCATGCATACCCTGGGGTCTGAGTCTGGCACAGGACACACATGGGTCACAATGTATCATCCAATACAGACATGGAGCACCATACTCACCCATGAAGGGCCCAACCAGCTGAGGGGGTGCCTGCACAACTGTGCGGACAGACCTATTTCGAAGAGCAACAGTCATGCGCAGAGGTCAGGGATCATGTGGAGTGTCCTGGGGTGGGAGTCCCAGGTATGTGTAGCCAGGTGGGAGAACTATGTCCTGCAAGCAGGAGTCAGGTGGATGTGGAGAATGGTGGCCAGGCCAAGGTTGGATGCATGGAGATGGCACAATGGGGTCTTGGATGACAGTGCCACATGGTTGTGTTGGGGGCGTGGTCGTGGGCTGCATCCTGAGTGTGGCCGTGGATTGTGAAGGTCATCCTGCAGATGACAGTGATCCATTGCCGCTATCCCTGTTGGACGGCGATGTGGCTGGGTTGCCGGATGTTGAAGCAGAGCTGTGCAGATGCACCCTGGATGTGGACAAGTGTCATGGGAGTTGTAAGGTACTTCTCCCTAGAGTGCAGGGTAGGATTGGACATGGATGTCGAAGTTGACCTGGGGGATGGTCTGTCTTGCCTTGAGGTGGATCGAACAGTGGACCTTGTGCATAATGCAGAGTGTGCTGAGGCCTGAGGTATAGATGCTGGTGATCAGCATAGCACATGTGAGCAAGCATTCCATGATGCACACCAGCTCGTGTGCGTGGACACTGTGTGCCTGTGCAGGGCTCTTGCGGGTGGGACACAAGCAGTTGACCCAGCTGTAAGGGGACAATCCGCAGATGAACACCTCAGTCGTGTACAAGTCCAGCATCAGGTGGCCAACGTGCAGCCATCTGCCAATGGATACCATGCATTCTTCAATATGGGAACTGGCAAGGACTGCGTCTTTGGGGAGGGTGAGGAGCACCTGCCTGTCAATGGGACGCCAGATGATGATGAGATGCAGTGCGCATGTCATGGTGTAGAGGGGTATCCTGGACACATTGTAGACTGACACGCTGAGACATGATACCTGTGCCATGTGTCCCACAACGACACCATACTACATGCAGAGGCCTGGAGTACCACTCACATGGCCATGTTGGGGTACAGAGCCGGTGGGGAGTAGGAGGGACATGACCTGGTTGGTGTGACAGGGCCTGGAAGGCGTGCCAGCGCTGTGTAGGCAGTTGGAGTTGCACACTCATTATGCAAAGGTGTTGTGCGGGCGATGAGTGCATGCCTGAGTGCATGCAACAGATGTATTGGATGGACATTGCTTGGTGGGTGGCCTCAACATCATGGTGTAGCGTGATGTGGCATATGCAAGGACATGAGGCAAGCGCAATGTGCACGTAGCATGTGCAGACAGTCCAGCCTTTGCCACCGCAACTGTGTCACACACAAGCAGATTACACCAAAATGAATGGGTGGAGGGAGGAAGGGGGGTGTGTCGTAGAGGCGTGTGTGTGAGGGCAAATATAGAAACTCTGTGTGCCCTTGCTGCAGGGCCTGCAGCAGCATGCCCCATGTCCTGGAAACCATGCCACAAATTGCACACTAACACAAGCATGTCAGAAAGGACTACTGCAAAAGGTGTATGAGAAGGGAGGAGTGTCTGGTTCAACATGGCACACACACAGACAATGGATGCACATGCAGCAAAGTGGCCGTTGTGGGGACTGAGATGGCAAAATACCTACACAGCCATGTACATCGTGCACAATACATATCATAATCCTTGACAAACAGCTTGCATCTTGCTACTCTACACATAGACTCTTATGCACAATCTGTGACAACTATGCCAGACATGCCGCATGCACAGTGGTAAGAGACCTGCATTGACAGAGATGAGGCACCTTTGAGGCTGAGGGACACCTTTATTAGTCATGTTTGCCGGAAGGCGAATGCATCTATATTAACAGATGCACAGGTCATGTGGATGAACATGTGGAACCTACACTGGCACCCCCCTTTGCACCACAGATGCCGGAAACCCATAGAACTGGCACACAAGTGACAGGTTTGAGGCAAACACCCCGTGCTGCTCACGGAGAGGCTGCAATTCACCATTGAACCACTAATGGGGATGTCCCACACTATGTCAACCCGGTGCATCCCGTATGTTTCCGAGGGCAGTGTTACACACATTGATGCCTTCATCGCAATCCACAATCACATTACCGATGACTGTCACCAAGTGTGACTATCAATTCAGGTGAATCCAGCTCCATGTCATGTGACCCATGGTGATTCTACATGTATGCTAGGTAACCAAACATGAACAGGAGCAGTGCACACACATTCCAAACACATAGCACACCCAAAAAGCCGTGGTGCATCCTTTACCCTAAGGTGATTTTTCGACATGTCCGTGCATGTTACGCTGATTCAGCACACGTTGCTGTATTCATGAGGAATAGCAGGAGCACAACAATGCCACCAGCAGACAGCATGCGCAAATACCTGGGGATGAGAGACACACAAGTAGTGAGCCAAAAGAAGCACATCCGCATGCATGGGCATGTGCTCGACACGTATAAGGTTGTCAACATGTTAGGTGAAAATAGTGTCTCAGGTAAGACATACTGTTATTACACCATCACTCAAGTGACACATCCAAACACACCTCTGACTTACTTGCCAGACATGCAGATGGACCCACACATTGCAACACATGCCACACAAGGCTCAATGCGTGCACACTCAGACACTGCAACTCACCACTAAGCAAAGAAGTTGCGTATGAGCCGACTCCGGATGTCCTCTTCCTCCTCCTCCTCAACATCACTTGCCTCGTCACCAAGCCCCTCGTCCTCCAAGGGTGGATGTCCCTGCTCATCCGGATCCAGGATGAGTGGCACAGCTTTCTCCACTGCCATGTTGTGCAGCATGCAGCACACGAGGAAGATTTTGCAGACCTTCACCGGTGCATATGGGAGTGCGCCGCCGGTCTTGTCGAGGCACCGGAATCGGCTCTTCAGGAGGCCAAAGGTCCTCTCTATCACTCGCCTGGTCTGCCCATGGGCATTGTTGTACCGGTGATCGGCAGCCGTTCTGGGGTTGCGGAGAGGTGTGATCAGCCATGGCATGTTGGGATAGCCAGAGTCCCCTACATGGAAACATCATGGACAGAAGTGGGTCAGGAGAAGCAGTAAGACAGAAAGATGACGCTAAATACAGGAGTAACAGAGTATACCCACCAACAAGACATGCTCGTTCGTTGCGCAGCTGCAGCATCATTTCAGGCACCCTGCTTTGCCTCATGATGTAGGCATCGTGTGCTGATCCTGGAAAACGAGCACAGACATGGGAAATCACCATGTTAGCAAGACACACCACAAGGGCATTAATGGAGTGGTAATGTTTCCTGTTCCTATAGGCTACCTCCTGTGCCTGTGGTGGTACCAAAGCCACATGTGTCCCATCAATAGACCCAATGACATGGGGCATCCCTCCCAGGGCATAGAAGTCACCCTTGACACCTGTCAACTGCTCAGGAGTTGGGAAATGTAGAAACTCATCCAGGTTAACCAACATGGCCTCTAAAAAATCATGCAGGACACGGCTGAACATGGTCTGGGACATGCCACCAACATGAGCAATGGTATGTTGGAACGTACCCGTGGCAATGAAATGTAGGGCTGCCATCACCTTCATCTTGGGTGTCAGTGCAGTAGGATACCTGTGTAGCGGTTGGAGGTGTGGTGCCAGCCTTGCTGTCAAGTTCAGAATCAACCGTTGGGTGAAGCGGTAGCGGCATATACAGTCACGTTCCCTCAGGGCAGCCAAGTCTGGGATTGGTCGGGGGAGAGGCGGAGCCCTGCAGTAATTTGGAAGGGACAACGAAGAGTGAGTACAGTACAACAACACTATCAATGTACTGAGCACATGTTGAACAGCCAATACACATATGCTACATGCAGAGTCAGGTCTCTGCAATATATCCTGGAAACATATGCCAGGCAGGTGACACTCCTACCAAGAGCCATCTACAAACATGGATTCACAAGCTCAACATGACATGGCATGAGACTAGCTGTGGGCCAGTGTAAGTGAACAGGCAGACGTATTACAGGAGTGACAGACATCCACATGTGTGCAGGAGAAGGATGTTCATCATACAGACAGGTTGCGGAACACTAGAGGCACAGGTCACATGTCCCTGAAAAAAGGACAGACCACACACCTTGCCATGAAGGGGTACATGTCAAAACTGATCACACATACATTGATACTACGCAGATATGTCCTTGTCTCGCAAGTCCATGTCCGATGCATACATACACATGTTACGTCTGATTCCACATGTGTCCTGGTGTGCATAATAGTGTGCCATGCCCATCCACACACATGCACATGTTGGATGCAGCAACTGCAGATGCATTTGACGGAACACCAACTGCAAGCTTATGGGAACACATGACACACACATGACATACTCACATCGTGCAACGCCGGTAGTCACATGTCAGTTGTCATTATCCATGTACCTAGCATCAGGGGACAGTTGCGGGTGTTGGCGACTGTGCCATGCCAGTGACGCAGTGCTCAACAAGTCTGTACTACATGCACACATGTCAAAGGTGTGAAGGGGATGTGTGGCACATAGTGTACCATCACACATGATATGTGTACACAGCTCATCACACATCTACTGGGTTCAAACATGAGGAGATTTGTGCCACATCACAGCCTGACACACCTAGGCCCGAGACATGTAGGACTGCAGTGACAATGACTTGATGTCCAGCCTCGGCCAAGTATGACAGTTCAATTCCTTTCTATGTGCCGCCTGTCACCAGTGTATGGTGTAAAACGCACCGTACACACGCTCTGAGGGTGTGTGTAGGGTCCTTATCACTATGGTAGTGCAGCCGTAGGCGTACGCCATAGAGATACGGTCCGTACACGCGTGTGTAGGGTCCGTACCACTATGGTTGTGTCGCCGTAGGCGTACGCCATAGGGATACGGTCCGTACACATGTGTGTAGGGTCTGTACCACTATGGTTGTGCCGCCGTAGGCGTACGCCATAGTGATACAGTCCGTACACGCGTGTGTAGGGTCCGTACCACTATGGTTGTGCCGCCGTAGGCGTACGCCAAATTGATACGGTCCGTACACACATGTGTAGGGTCCATACCACTATGGTTGTGTCGCCGTAGGCGTACGCCATAGGGATACGGTCCGTACACGCGTGTGTAAGGTCCGTATCACCATGGCGTACGCGTACGGCAACACTACCTTAGTGATACGGACCCTACACACGTGTGTATATGGACCGTATCCCTATGGCGTACGCCTACAGCGACACAACCATAGTGGTACGGACCCTACACACGCGTGTACGGACTGTATCCCTATGGAGTATACCTACGGCTGCACTACCATAGTGATACGGACCCTACACACGCGTGTACGGACCGTATCACTGGAGTAGTGGTGCCCTAGGGGCGTGGAACGCTCCGTACCTGTGTGTGTATAGTGAAATTACATAGGGGACACATGAGAGACAATTATAAGGGCCTAAATGCATGCTGGTTGTCATGGAGACCCAGTTTCAAGTTCAAATTTTTTCATCAGGTGGCCAGCAGAAGTCGGTTGGAGACAATATACAAAGTTGCAAAGTGGTTGTTGACTTGACATCATGCTCATTTTTTAGAACATGCAAAGGCACCCACTGGGGTAGGTTTAAAGGGATTGGAGGAAACGTAGGATGCAAATGAGATTGTCCAATCACTCTGTACTCCTGTAAATGAAACAGGCCAGCAAGGCAAATATAAGGCAGCCAGGCCCCATTAGAGAGCACTTGCCTGCACAACCTTTCATTCCACACCACTGCTGCTGCTAGTGATTCCTCTGGCACCATGTCCAGGTCTGTGGAGAGGGCCCAGCCATTCACCCAGGAGGAGAACCAGGCCCTGCTGGACGTGATCCTCCCACAGTACCCTTGCCTGTATGGGAGACCAGGGGAGCAGGTGAGTGCTGACTCCATTAGCTCAGACTGTGCCCCTGTTTTGTGGCTTCTGGCATTGTGTCCAGGTGTGACAGACATGCAATGTTCTTCAGAGTGGGTCCCGGGGGGGATAATGCCTCATGTCTCCCATGCAGAGCATGCTGTAGTGCATGTCTACACTCCTCACTTGCATGGTGCTTACTGTGACAATCACTGTATAGTGCATGCCACATTCAGCCTGGCTAATCCTCTTGGGGATGTTGTTTCTACAGTCCTGATGTGATTCTGTGGTCCCCCCAGTGTGACAGGTGACTGTACCCACAGATGTGTGTGAGTTGAGTGTACCTGTGGTGAGAATGTCCAAATGATGGGTTCGTCCCCTGGACAGTGGTGTTTGTGTAAGTCCCCTGTCATATGGGTGAGTGTCTATGTGGAGTGTTGCACCCCAGCTGCATGGAGGATGCATATGCCCTACCCATCTGATGTGAGCAGGGAGCAGTGCTGTGTGTCTGACATGCTGAGCCTGCCCCACACCTGTGACACCCCCGGTCTAGTGCCACATGTGCAAAGTGATGTTTGTACCCGCAGTTGCCAATGGCAGGTGATTGTCCTGTGCCTGTGTGTGTCTGTGTACCCTGCTGAGGTTGCGCCAGTGGCCTGGGGCATGTGACTGCTTTGAGGTGCTGTACATAATCGTGGTGTAGCTTGTGATGCACAGTGTGAGCTGGGATCAGTGATTGTTTCGCACCCCTCATTCCACCTGTGTACTTTCAATGCCACGTCGTGCATTTGACCTTCCCCAGAGGATAATGTACCTATGATGAAGGTGCAATGATTTTGCTGCATACTATGCCCTGTTCAAACCAGCCAAATTGTTCAAATGCATGTCTCTGTGACATGTAGCAGGTGTATTGATGTTGCCTCACTTTGTCATCCTCACAGGTAGGCGTCCATGCCAAGGGGGAGATCTGGAGGGAAGCCGTCAGTGCCGTGAGGTCGGTGGAGGGTCGGAGACGGCGCCTGCCCCAGATGAGGAAACACTGGCAGGATATCCGGTGCTGGACCAGGAGGATTGCCCGGGTCCTGCTCGGGGACTCACCTGAGAGCCACAAGAACCGTGGGCGCCGGCGCCTGACCCACCAGATGAAGCGTGTGCTGGCGGTGGTCTTCCCTGACTTGGATAGGTGCCTAGCAGAGAAGCAGCAGCAGGAAGGGGGTAGGTACATGTGTGTTTGTTGTGTGTCACCAGCTTTTGGAAGTGCGCAGTTGCATGGATACACTGCCAGGGTTCATATGTGCAGTACATATCCTGTTCCCCAAAGTAAACCGGTGCTGTTCTTCCTCCCTTCCCCTCCTTGACACGTGTTCCCTGGTCTGTGTGTAGTCACTCTTGCACAAGGTCATCAAGGCTGCCAGTTAATCCAAGTGCCCAATGCTTGCAGCATCATGTGTGGGGGTGGTGTGTAACATGTGTTGGGACCTTGCCTGTGCCCTGGCCAGTTCAGTCAATGTGGGGTCCATGTTAGTTGGCACTGATGCTGAGTCCCGACATAGGAGTGTGTCTGAAAAGTGTACTGCATTACAGCATGCATGACCAATGTTGTGGCCTCAGACATGATGTGCATGCGTGTGAGATATGCATAGTGCCGGGACGTTTGCTTCTGTTGCAGTCATATCCATCCTGGACCATGGAGGAGTGTGGCCACTACAGTCCCCTGGGGCACCTTTTCCTAGGTATCATGTGTGTCATCCAACAATGTGGACATTCACTGTGTCTTCAGCATAGGTTGGGCTCTGTGGCATTGTACCCTGGCCTAATGTGTATATACGTAAAGTGTGCTACATGTGTCCACTGTACAGGGTGACCCAATTTGGCTTGTGCATACTCACAGTGGCCGGTGCCAGTGTGTTTTGGTACAACTATCTGATGATGGTTGTTTGTCAATTTTATGTGTGGACAGGCGCACAAGGGTTAGTTCGTGTACATTCAGGATTTATTGAAGGGCATTTTAGTAATCCCTGAGTAAGAGGTGTAAGTACTTCCTCTGTGTCACTCACATTGTCTCAGGTAGGGGGGGGTTTGTGCGGGAAAGGCCTACATGTCCAAACTGTATGTGTCCTTGCCAGGTCTGGCCTGTGTGTGATGATTGTCTGGACATACACTCAACATGCAGTGACCCAGTCATGTTGGGCAGGGTTTAATGTATTTGCTAAGCAGCATGTGCCAAAAGTTACAAGACATGGTTCCTGCTCATCCCTTTTTTGGCTACGGTGTGTGGTCCAGATGCTGTACTCGACTGTCCCCAGAGACTTGCTCCTCTGTCTAATTTGATATCAAGTTCTTTGCTGTTGTGTCATGCTCTCCATTGTTTCTCAGTGGCATGGTAGGTCAACCAACTGTGTGGTGCAGGGCCTACATATGTGCGTAGTATTGTAGATGTTACTCATGTTGCTTTTCATGCTATGCACTGGGACCTATGTAGTTTTGAATCATGTGTCATATGTATACAGGTGTCTGATAATTTCCTGTCTCTTCACCTTGCCCACAGCAGCGTCGGGGGAAACCGAGGGAGAAACTGGCACGGAAATTGAGGAGGGATCCAGCAGCGGTGCCACCAGTGCTGGCGAGTCTGTCTCAGCGAGTGGCACAGAGGCGGAGGGGAGTGCGGCGGAGGACCTGTCCAGTCCCACCACCGACTATGACGCTGACGGGTCCGAGGCTGAGCTCCCTGAGAGGGCGGGCGCTGCTCCCAGAGCTAAGAGCAGCACTCCATCTGTCGCCGCCCCCTCCATTCCCATCACCCGCCTCCCACCTGCTTGGGTCCCTTCCCACCGTGCTAGGCGCCAACAGGTCTCCTTCGTGCCAGGCACCGCACCCCCTGCCCCTGTCTCCCATGCTGCCGTCAATGCCGAGTCTGTGGACATTCAGCGGCAGTTGCAGGTTGGTCAGGCATCGATGCTTACTGTCCTCCATGAGCACACCAGACTGCTGACACAGATGTTGTCGTACATGGAGGGCATGTCAGCAGCGATGTCTGATCAACGGATGTTGCTGAAGTCCATAGACTCCTCACTGACTGCAGCAGTGGATCTCCAGCAGCGCTCCGTCCCCCCCTACCCCTGCACCATCCACACTTCCTACTCCCATGCCTGTCCCACGCACACCCAGATGTCCCCATGCACGCACCCCACCAGACACAGGCAGCACACCACCAGGGAAGGCAAAGCGCACTCCTCCAGTCATGCACACACAGGGGGAAGTAGGCACACCCACTGGGTCTGGGGGCAAATGTCAGGCACACAGCCAGAGTGGGAGTCCACATTCCTCAAGACCCACTTCCTCCTCCCCTTAGCTCTCCTGGCCAACAGTCACCGAATGAGTCCTTGGTGGCCACTGTGTCCCTCAGCCCCAGTGTGGCACCACCCCGCAAGCGGTGGAGGCAGTGCCCGGCCACGGGAGTACAGTCCCCTCCCTGTCCACACCCCCCCGGAGCGCTGCAACCCATCCCTCCGACCCCCCCCCCCTCCTTGGGGCCTGTGATTCATTCGGGTGCAGGGGAGACGCTGGGCGACCTGGCAGTAGTGTGTAGCGCCGTGCTGGAATCCACCTTTGGCGCTGCCCCACCCCCTGTGGTGGAGTCGTCCGTCCCTGCACCCACAACACCTACCCTTGCCCCTCCTGTCCCTGCGGTGCCTGGTCCTTCCCCCCCACATGTTGCCCCCACTTCTGTGGATGAAATGGACATGTGAACTGTGCAGGCAAGCTAGGGGACACACGTCCCGATGTGTACCCCCCCAGGACTTTGCTGATGGCCTGGCCCATGGGCCTTGTAAATAGTGGACATTTAAAACAATTTATTTTGAATGCTGAATAAAGCATTTTGTTTTTCTTTTGCACACTTATGCTTTCCTGGACTTGCTGTTGGTGGTGCTGCTCCATGATTTGGGGTGGTGATAATGTGTTAGGTGTCTGGGAAATGTTGTGGTGTGCTGCTCATGGGGTGGACCATGGTATCTGTGTGCCATCACAAGGGCTCTGCAAATAATCTTAGATCACGTGTGCTCTTACTGTATGGTGATATTGTCCCAAGGTGTGTTCCTTCCTATGTGGACCCTGACATCTTCCCTGCAGGCTGTTTCCCAATTGTTGTGCTGAGCTGTGTCTACATATCCTGGATGTGTGGCGGATCCCTTCAACTTTGGCCATGCCTGCTCAGCAATGTCTCCACCTGCATCATTTGTGGCATCCTTGGTGGTCACTGTACTAGTGTATGGAGTATATTGACATGACTTCATGTGGACATGTTCCCTTTTACGCCCTATGCATGTGTGTACTCCCAACCTCGCACACATGGGTTACGTGTTCTGCAGGGTCTTTGGTCACCTGACTGACAATTGTGGGCATTGTATCTGTGGGTACTCCACCCTTTTCCTTCCATGGGAGGCAACAACTTGTTGGCTGCCCCAGCACCTGTACATTCCTATCAGTCCTGGAATGTGCGTGACAGTGTGTGTTCCCTTTGGGTCTCTTAGTTTAGTAGGGTGGCACATGAGTATACAGTCTTGTTGCATGCTCTCATTGTGTGTATTGTGCTGCCAGCACCAGGGGTGGGTATGCATGTGTCATATGTCTGGGCACTGCTGGGGGGACTCTGCACCCACCCCTCCTATGTCTGGGCACTGCTGGGGGGACTCTGCACCCACCCCTCCTATGTCTGGGCACTGCTGGGGGGACTCTGCACCCACCCCTCCTATGTCTGGGCACTGCTGGGGGGACTCTGCACCCACCCCTCCTATGTCTGGGCACTGCTGGGGGGACTCTGCACACACCCCTCCTATTTCTGGGCACTGCTGGGAGGACTCTACACCCACCCCTCCTATGTCTGGGCACTGCTGAGGGGACTCTGCGCCCACCCCTCCTATGTCTGGGCACTGCTGGGGGGACTCTGCACCCACCCCTCCTATGTCTGGGCACTGCTGGGAGTGATAGGCACCCACCCCTCCTATGTCTGGGCACTGCTGGGAGTGATAGGCACACACCCCTCCTATGTCTGGGCACTGCTGGGAGTGATAGGCACACACCCCTCCTATGGCTGGCCACTGCTGGGGGACTCTGCATCCACCCCTCATATGTCTGGGCACTGCTGGGAGGACTCTGCACCCACCCCTCCTATGTCTGGGCACTCCTGGGGGGACTCTGCACCCAAACCTCCTATGTCTGGGCACTGCTGGGGGGACTCTGCACCCACCCCCATATGTCTGGTCACTGCTGGGAGGACTCTGCACTCACCCCTCCTATGTCTGGGCACTGCTGGGAGTGATAGGCACCCACCCCTCCTATGTCTGGCCACTGCTGGGAGTGATAGGCACCCACCCCTCCTATGTCTGGGCACTGCTGGGAGGACTCTGCACCCACCCCTCCTATGTCTGGGCACTGCTGGGGGGACTCTGCACCCACCCCTCCGATGTCTGGGCACTGCTGGGGGGACTCTGCACCCACCCCTCATATGTCTGGGCACTGCTGGGAGGACTCTGCACCCACCCCTCCTATGTCTGGGCACTGCTGGGAGTGATAGGCACCCACCCCTCCTATGTCTGGGCACTGCTGGGAGTGATAGGCACACACCCCTCCTATGTCTGGGCACTGCTGGGGGGACTCTGCACCCACCCCTTATATGTCTGGGCACTGCTGGGGGGACTCTGCACACACCCCTCCTATGTCTGGGCACTGCTGGGAGTGATAGGCACCCACCCCTCCTATGTCTGGGCACTGCTGGGAGTGATAGGCACACACCCCTCCTATGTCTGGGCACTGCTGGGGGGACTCTGCACCCACCCCTCCTATGTCTGGGCACTGCTGGGGGGACTCTGCACCCACCCCTCCTATGTCTGGGCACTGCTGGGGCTGATGGCCACACACCCCTATGTGTCTGTCCACTGGCGTGGTACAGCCCGTACCCACGTCCTACGGCCTGGGTACAGTCCGCACCATTGCAGTGGTGATGTAGGGGTACGCTTGGTACGAGCCGTACGCACGTCCTTGAGGCATGGGTACGGGTCGTACCCCCATTGTTGGGGTGCCGTAGGGGTACGTACCGTACCCATGCCTTTAGGACATGGGTACGGCCCGTGCCAAGCATACCCCTACATCGCCACTGCAATGGTGGTACGGGCCGTACCCATGCCTGTGGGATGTGGGTACGGGCCGTACCACCATTGTGGCGGTGATGTAGGGGTATGCGTGGTACGGGCCGTACCCACGCTCTGGGGGCGTGGTTACGGCCCATACCACCATTGTTGGGGTGCCGTAGGGGTACGCACCGTACCCATGCCTTTAGGACGTGGGTACGGCTCGTACCAAGCGTACCCCTACATCACCACTACAATGGTGGTACGGGCCATACCCATGCCTGTGGGACGTGGGTACGGGCCGTGCCACCATTGTGACGGTGATGCAGGGGTATGCGTGGTACGGGCCATACCCACGCTCTGGGGGCGTGGGTGCGGGCCGTACCACCATTGTTGGGGTGCCGTAAGGGTACGATCCGTACCCACGCCTTAAGAGCGTGGGTACGGGTCATACCACGCCCACCCCTACGTCACCCCAAGAATGGCGGTACGGCTCGTACCCATGCCTTTGGGACATGGGTACGGGCCGTACTGCCATTGTTGGGGTGACGTAGGGGTGGGCGTGGTACGACACGTACAAACGCTCTTTTGGCGTGGGAACGGTGCGTACCACAATTGTTGTGTTACAGGTTCGCGTCCATGTTGACTTCCGTTGTGGCGGACGCAGGCCTTGGTGGAGACGCCCCCACCCCCGAAGTGACCAGGCCCTGGGGGTCAGGTATGTACAGGTCATGTTTGATTTTGGACTTGGGTGGGGGTTATGTTTCCTGCCCCTAACCCCCCCCCTTTGACCCTGGGTGTTGTTCTGACCTTCTGCGGCGTCTGCGTCGGTTCCTGTACACCAGGTGGACTGCAATGAGGGCCGGGATGACACGTAGGTTGGGGTCCATGGCTGTCCGTCGCGTACAGGTGCTCCTTGTGCGCGTCGTCCTGATTTCCCGACAGTTTTTGGCTCCCGTAAAATATTGTCCGTGTGGAGTGACGTCGGTACGAATCGTACTTGCTGGTTCATGAAACGCTGCCTGACTCCGTCCGGACGCCACGTCTGCGGTGTCCCGGATCAGAATTGTGGGTATTTTTTGTTCGGTCGGTGTTTTTTACGATTCGTACGCAAATGGTGTTTGCGTACGAATCGTACTTGCATGTTTGTAAGGTATTTCGACCGGGTACGAGTCGGACGGAGAAAACACTCCGTCCGACGGTTCGTACCCGGTTTATCCAGGATCGGAATCGGCCCCATATGTTGTCAGTGGTCTGGAAAGGGTGTTGGTGTAGAGCATCGGCAAGGAGAGTGAACCTGATAATGAAATTGGGGGCAGACATTTTCTGTTATGCTAGTTTTTCTATAATTAAACCTTTTCCAATGCGTTTCTTCATGCAGATATAGAGGGCCTCATTTATGAGGTTTTGGCGTAGGGCAGTTCTTAAGGAATCTTGCTGCGCAGCCCCACGTCAATTCCAAAGGGCAGGAATGCGCTGTATCTATATGATACGGCATTGGGCTGCTATATGTCAACACAGGCACCCTTGCGCCATGGTGCAAAGGCGCCTGCGTTGCGTGGATGATTTATTTTGTGCAAGAAGGGGCCCTTCCTACGCAAAATCAATCACAAAAGGTGATGGTGGTCAGAGGTCCGGCGGCGTGGGAGCCCTGCCATCTGTGGGGCAGGAATGGCTCAAAGAATGTGGGCTGACAGACGCGTGGCACACTTTACATCCTGGAGAACGGGATTATACCTTTTATTCTGCAGCACACACAACTTAAGCTCGGCTGGACCACTTTCTGGTCACCTCCGCTGCATGGGGATGAGTCCGGGCCTCCTCTGTGGAGGCCCGCTCGCTCTTAGATCATGCACACATCTCCTTGACCATGCACATCTCCCCCCCCCTCTATTCTCATCCCTTCAGTGGCGTCTGAGAGATTTGATGCTTTTGTCCCCGCTACAGACCACCTTGTGGGACTATCTAAAACTTAACGATGACGGCTCCACTGCCCTGTCATTGATTTGGGAGGCCTTGAAGTTGGTATATCGGGGGCTCTTATTGCTAAAGTGGCGTATGACAATAAGAAGAGAAGGGCCAAGAGGGAGGAACTTGAACTCCGAGTGAAGGAGCTAGAGGCGATTCATAATTGATCCGGGGCTCCCCGGATCTGGAGGCAATTGGAAAAGAAACGGCTCCACCTACGGCGCCTCGACTTGGACAGGGCTGAATATGCCGTTGTGCACTTGAAGCATAAATATTTCGTAGGGACTAGCAAAGGAGAGGGATGGGGGCGGGGGATTCTTTCTCTTTTCTCTTTCCTTTGGGTTCTGGGTTTTGTTGTTATTCTTCAGTTTGGAAATGGAGTCTTGGCCGGCTTAGCAGCCAACCTTATTTTTTGGAGCTGTGCACTCTGAGGACGTTACACAATGTAGAATGTCCTTCTCCTTTATTGCATATAGGTGGGTGGGGCTCAGCCCGCTCTATAGCGATCACAGTGGTTATTTTCTACGTCTTCGTTGGAAACCCTTATTGCAGCCGGCCCGATGGGGTTGTAGGCAGTATGCTGTGTATTGTCTTCACTATGTGCTCTACTAATAAAAACTGATTTAATCCTAAAGATCGAGCAAATGCATGTTGCTCTTTGTTTGCTGTTCACACATTGGCATTTTAAGGATTTTGGAGGCCGTGGGCCAAACATATTTTGAGGACGCCTGTTTGGAACAGCTTTGCATTCATGATTCAGTTACCGCTCTTGCATTCTCCCTTCGGCCAGTGACAGTGCACAGGCACACTGGTTCATTTTCTAAATATGTTTCCATCTAATATTCAACTCAATAATGTAATTAATCTTTGTGGCCCCCTCCCAATTCTCATATGTGAGTTTCTGTTTCTAAAATATTTTTTTTATGGATGTTGCATGGTGGTGAAACACATAAACACAACTTTTCCCTGCAAAGGGGCCGATTCTAATCCTGGGAAAAGGCTGTACGAATCGTTGTACAGAGCGTTTTCTCCGGACGACTCGTACCCGGTAAACTGTCCGTACAACCTAGGATGTACGATTCGTACAGCCTATTTCCGTACGTTTCGTACAAAACACCGTACGGGTAAAAAAACAAAATGATTCTGATCCGGAACAGCTTGTACGCGACGTTCAGACGCATTCAAGCAGCGGTTTCTGGCCCAGCATTTACGAATCGTCCCTACGTCACTCCGTACGGCTCTTTTTTTATGGGAGCCAAACACAGCCGGAAAAGCAGAGTCCGACACGAACTGCTACGCAACGGAGCCCCGGTACGCGGCGTACACGCCATGAACCCCATCGTACGTGTCATCCCGGTCCTCCTAGCCTACGACCTGTTGCACCGGACCGACGCACATGCCGCAGAAGGTGAGAACAACACCCAGGGGCCAGGGGGGTGAGGGGCAGGAAACATACCCCATACCCAAAGCAAAACCCTATAATATGGAGTCCATACATTACCACCAGGGTCTGGTCACTTGGGGGGCGTGGAAGTGGACGTGTATGGTGCATTGCACACGTACCCCTAGCACCAGTCGAACAGTGATACGGACCATACACACGCAATAAATGCGTGGGTACGGTGCGTTTCACACGAACCCCTACGGCACCATTAGAACAGTGATACGGACCATACACAAGCAATGAATGCGTGGGTACGGTGCGTTCCACACGTACCCCTATGGCACCAGTAGAATAGAGATACGGACCGTACACATGCAATGAATGCATGGGTACGGTGCGTTCCACACCTACCCCTACGGCACCAGTACAATAGTGATACGGACCGTACACACGCAATGAATGCGTGGGTACGGTGCGTTTCACACGTACCCCTATGGCACCAGTCCAGTAGTGATACAGACCGTACACACGCAATGAATGCGTGGGTACGGTGCGTTTCACACTTACTCCTACGGCACCAGTACATTTGGGATACGAGGCGTACACATGCCAGGAATGTGGGCTTACGAACAGGCCCTGCATGTTACCTTCATATTGGTGTGTGTGTAGGTCCAGGCCAGCAGTGTACTGCTCCAAGGGGGTGGGTGGGTGGGTGGGTGGGTGCAGAGGATTTCCAGCAGTGGCCACACATATAGGGGTGGGTGCAGATAAATACCAGCAGTGTACAGACATATGGGGGTGGGTGCACAGGACTCCCAGCAGTGGACAGAGACATGGGTGTGGGTGCAGACGACTCCCAGCAGTGGACAGAGACATGGGGGTGGGTGCAGAGGACTCCCAGCAGTGGACAGAGACATGGGGGTGGGTGCAGATGAATACCAGCAGTGTCCAGACATATGGGGGTGGGTGCACAATACTCCCAGCAGTGGCCTGCAATATGAGGGGTGTGTGCATATGAATAACAGCAGTGTCCAGACATATGGGGGTGGGTGCACAGGACTCCCAGCAGTGGACAGAGACATGGGGGTGGGTGCAGAGGACTCCCAACTGTGGACAGAGACATGGGGGTGGGTGCAGAGGACTCCCAGCAGTGGACAGAGACATGGGGGTGGGTGCAGAGGACTCCCAGCAGTGGACAGAGACATGGGTGTGGGTGCAGACGACTCCCAGCAGTGGACAGAGACATGGGGGTGGGTGCAGAGGACTCCCAGCAGTGGACAGAGACATATGGGGGTGGGTGCACAGGACTCCCAGCAGTGGCCTGCAATATGAGGAGTGTGTGCAGATGAATACCAGCAGTGTCCAGACATATGGAGGTGGGTGCACAGGTCTCCCAGCAGTGGACAGAGACATGGGGGTGGGTAAAGACGACTCCCAGCTGTGGACAGAGATATGGGGGGGTGTACATCATCATCAGATGACCACACCTACATGGTGGTATGGACGCATCCCTAACTTTGGACTATGATGATAGTGCTATGACAACACATCACTGACAGCAGTGTCCCACTCCCAGGAGGATGGATGTCTTTCACACACTGCATGACACACCACATGTGGGTGTGAGGACATATAACACATGCATACCCACCCATGGCGGATGCAGCACAATACACACCCTGATATCATGCCACAAGACTGTATAGTCATGTAACTGCCTACAAAACTAAGATAGCCAAAGGGAACACACACTGTCACGCACATCCCAGGACTGATAGGAATGTCCAGGTGCTGGTCCAGCCACCAAAATGTTGTCTTTCGTGGAAGGAATAGGGTGGAAGTCCCCTAGATACAATGCCCACAATTGTCAGTCAGGTGCCCAAATACCCTGCATAACAAGTACCATTTGTGTGGTAGGCCGTGATTACACACATGCATAGTGCTGAAAAGGGGGAATTTGACCATGAAGGCATTTCGACATACTCAAAACACAAGTACAGTGACTAGCAAGGATGGCACAGACGATTCAGCAGGAGACATCGGTGAGCAGGCATGGCCATTGTTGAAGGGATGCGTCACCAACAAAGGAAATGTTGACACAGGTCAGCACAACAACTGTGCAACTGTTTGCAGGGAAGATGTCAGGTGCCACAGAGGAAGGAACACCCATTGGGACAATGTCTCTAACCAAAATTAACACACACTACCAATGATTCTTTGCAGAGACATTTTTTATGATGGCACACAGATACCATGGTCCACCTCATGACCATCATACAAAAACATTTCTCAGAACCCTAACACATTACCAGAACACCAACTCCAGGAGCCTCAGCACCAACATCAAGTACCCGAAATGCAATAGTGTTGAAAGTAAAAATAAAGGCTTTATTCATCACAAAAAGAGATTTGCAAAATAAGACTATTTACAGAGGCCAATGGCTAGTCCATATTTCAAGTCCAAGGGGGGACGTAGGGGACCGCGTCTACCCCTAGCTTGCCTGCACAAAGGAACCTCAAGGTTTGTCGACCGGGGGGGCATCATCTGTGGCAGGACCAGGCACCGCAGGGACAGGAGGGGGAAGGGTAGGTGTTGCGGGTGCAGGGAGGGATGCCTCCACCACAGGGGGTGGGGAAGCACCGAAGGTGGAAGCAAGTTGGCGCTGCACACCGCTGCCAGTGCCTCCATCCGAACCCCTGCACCTGAGGATTCCCCAGGGTCAACAGAGGGTGTGGTGGGTGAGGGATGGGGTGCAGCGCTCTTGGGGGAGGGGGTCGACCTGGTGGGGGACTCAACTCCCGTGCCCGGGGACTTCCTCGCCCGCTTGTGGGGTGGTCGCTCAGTGGGGGCGAGGTCCAGCTCACCCATAAAGATCTCCTTGGGTGAGAGTTTGGCAGGGGAGCCAAGGAGGAGTGGTTTTGGAGGAACAGGGTTGTGAGGACTGCGGACTGCGACTGTGGCTGCGTGTATGTCATCTGTCCCCAGACCCTGTGGGTGTGCCTACATACCCCTGAGTGTGCATGCCAGAAGGTGTGTGCTTTGCCTTACTTGGGGATGTGCTGGCTGTGTCGGGTGGGGTGCGTGCCCATGACTGTCTGGGTGTGCGTTGGACAGGCATGGGAGAGGGAAGTGTGGATGGGTCTGGGGTAGGGGGGGACGGAGCGCTGCAGGAGAGTAACTGCTGCCGTCAGGGAAGAGTCCATGGACCGCAGAATCCTGCGTTGGTCAGACATCGTTGCTGACATGCCCTCCATGAACGACACCATCTGTGTGAGCAGTTGAGTGTGTCCATGGAGGACATTCAGCACCGATGCCTGCCCAACCTGCAACTGCCGCAGTATGTCCACAGACTCTTCACTGAGGGCAGCAGGGGTGACAGGGGCAGGGGGTGCGGTGCCTGGGCCGAAGGAGACATGGTGGGCCTCTGCACGGACAGAAGGGACGGGAGCAACTGGGAGGACGGAGATGATAACGGAGGAGGTGGGGACAGATGTGGGTATTCTGCCAAGTGGTGTTGCAGCCTCCGCCTCCCCCAGGAGGTCAGCGTCGGACCTGTCTGCATCGTAGCTGGTATCGTGTCCAGACAGGTCCTCTGACTGACTCCCCTCGCCCTCCATGCCACTGGCTCCTCCTGACTCCACAGCACTGGTGGCACTGTCGCTGGGTCCCTCCTCCAGGTCCGTGCAGGTCCTCTCCCATTGCGGATGATGATGCTGTGGGCAAGGAAAAGAAACCGAAATGCATCAGTCACCTGTATACATCTGACACATGAGCACAAAAAGCAATTGGTCACAGTGCATATCAGGCAATGCATCATGAGTAACAGCTAGATTACTCCGCCCATATGTAAGCCCGGTACTGCCCAGTTGGTAGACCCACTATGCCACTTGGACACAAGGAAAAAAAGAACACACCAGGCCACTACTTGAATGAGAAATACACTGAGAAGCTAGTGTCTGTGAACCGGTGAGCACAGCAATACAATGAAGTCATGCCACCTCTTGTTTACCCTGAAAGAAACAGTAATGGTGCACCCAACGTAAACTGACACACCTCAATACTCAAGGTGTCACCACACTCAGAGACCTGTAAGTACTTTGGAACACAAAACGAAAAAATGTTGGTACCTTGGGACTCACAATACTTTACACAATCGACATGTTTGGAATGTGCCAATTCGCCATTTCGCAAAAAGAACACTCATGTGCCTGCATGAAATATGTCTCACAAGGCAGAGCACACAAAACTACATTTACACTGTCATTGAAGAAACTGGCACCTTTTCTAAGAAGTCACTGTTAGAAATTAATGGTGTTGCAGAAAGTACATATACATGGGCCCACGGATGTCTGGATGTCTTGAGACTTGTTAGTTTGTATCACCAACAACAAAGGAGTTAGGCCTGGGTGAAAATTTCGTTCCGTTCGCGGAAATTGCGATAATTTGAAATTTTCGCGTTCCGCGGAAAGCGCGAAAATGTCAAAATTTCCGCATTCCGCAGCTTAGCGATAATTTGGTTCTTGCTCGCGTTGTAAAATAATACAATCTCGCGCGCGCGCGATCGCCTTACCTGAATCCCTGCGTTCGCCGACAAGTTTCCTTGATCCGGTCGCGTTCTCCATGAGATGTTGTATTGTTTTTAGCCATTTGCGCTGACTCTCAACAGTTCGCGCCTGCAGTGACGTCATGCGTCGCGCGATCACGTCTTTCTTCTCGCGATCATGCACCGTGAGACAACTGAAAACAAGATGGCCGCGCCCGTGAGCAACCACATGGGTAAGTTGGCGAGCCGCAACCATGCAGAAAATCTCGCGAACATGCGGGAAAAAAACGTCCGCATCTTTACGATATTTCCTCGTGTTTGCGATATTTTTAACATTTTCGCGATATTTTGCGAAAGTGGATTTCGCAAATTCCGCCCACCCCTAAAAGGAGTCTCACAAAATCCAGACCACTGTGGGAACATTTATATGGAGTATCTGCAACACCATTTAATTCTAACAGTGGCTACTTTGCAAAGGTGCCAGTGTGTTCCATGAAAGTGGAAATGTCTTTTGGTGTGCACTTCCTTGGGAGACATCTTTAATGCACATCAGTGTTCTCAACACAAATCATCAAATTACCACATTTAAAACATGAAGAACTGTTGACAAGTGCTGTGAGTGCCAAGGTACAATTTTTTTAGAGTAACAACTTGAATTATGTCAGTTGTCACATGGCCATCTGTCACCTGATTACACAGTTGACTACACATATGACCTACTGCCTGTAATCTGGAGTGGCACCAATGTCCACACCCAGGACAATGCATAAGCTACTGGGCCTGCAATTGGGTTGTTAAAAAGCCTAGCTGTACTGTGGAGACACCCTCATGGCAAGCCAGAATGTCCACACAGATGTCAGCACACAAAGTCCAAACTGCGTTGCATCTGAACCACACACAGGTGCCAAAAATGTATGAGCAGGAATCATGTTTTAGAAAAAATGACACAGGCTGCAAAGCACGAACATTAAGCACTGGCCAGCATCACAGGGGCACTGCACGGTGATCCTGTGTACAGCCAATTCTCACACACAGGTCAGACCTGGCAAGGAAAAATCAGGGGTGCCCATGTAGGCCTCTCCCGCACAACCACCCATACCTGAGTCAATGTGATTGATACAGATCAAGTGACACCTCTTATTCAGGGTAACAAAAACTGTGCAGCAAAAATTGCTAGATTTACACAACATCACCTCCTGGGGCTGGCAACACATATTTGTGACAAACAACCAGCAACAGATTTTTGTGAATAGCCACACAGGCACTGCCCAGTGTGAGTATGCACAAGCAAAATGGTGTATCTCTGTCCAGTGGACACATGTAGCACACATTAGAAAAATACAAACTAGGCCAAGGACCAATGCCACAGAGGCAGACCTATGCTTGCTGAACCCACAGAGAATGTGCACAGTGTTGGATGACACACATGATTAGGAGGCCAGGGTGTCTTAGGGGACTGTAGTGGGCACACTGCTCCGTGTTCCTGGAATGAGCTGACTGTACCATGAGCAACCGTCATGGCACTATGCATATCTCACAATCATGCACATCATGTCTGTGGCCACCACATTGGTCATGCATGCTGCAAGGGTGTTCAGTTGAAACCTCACGCTCCTATGTTGAGAATCATCATCAGTGCCAACAAATATGGACCCCCAACATAGTGAACAGGTCATGGCACAGGCAAGGTACCAACACAAGTCACAGACCACCCTCCCACATGATGCAGAAAGCAAAGTGCACTTAGGTTTACTGGAACCTTAGATGACCATGTGCAAATGTGATTACACAGAGACCAGGGGACACATGTCGAGGAGGGGAAGGGATGAAAAAGAGCACCAGGTGACATCGGGGAACAGAAAATGCACTGCACATATAAACTCTGGGAGTGTATCCAGGCTACAGAGCACTTCCAAAAGTAACCCTGGGCGTAGTTCGCGAAGTAGCACTATGCGAAGCTACGCAAAGTGCACTTCGCACTACGCGAGCTACGCGTAGCACTTCGAGGACTGCGTAGTACCCTGCTCGCACTGTGCAAGATGCCGTTTTCAATGATTGCATAGTGCGAACAAGCATCCGGCACTGTGCAATCATTGAAAACGGAATCTTGCACAGTGCGAGCTGTAGTTTTCTGCTGCTCGAGTAGATTTTTACTCGAGCAGCAGAATTCTCAATGCGGACTGGTAGTTTCTCATCGCGAGCGGTCGTGAGCATACGCGACCACTCGCAATGAGAAACCTGACCTCATCGCGTTGAGAATCTCGCCGGGATGTTTATTTTCCATGCTCGTGATCGGCAACTTGATGTTGCTGATCGCGAACAAGGAAAAATTCTCGCCGGGATGTCATTTTGCTTGCTCGCGGTCGCCAACTTGATGTTGAGGACCGCGAGCAAGCAAAAAGGGAGCGCAGCACTACGCAATGCTACGCTACGCATGTTTGCACTGTGCTACGTGCAATTCGCGTAGTGCGAAGTAGCGCAAACTTCGCAAACTATGCGAGCGTAGCGTAGTGCTTTGCCCAGGCTTATCCAAAAGCTGGTGACACATAACACAACAAACAGCCATGTACCTACCCCCTCATTGCTGCAGTCTCTCCTGTAACTGCCTATCGAGGTCAGGGAATACCACCGCCAGGACACGGCTCCTGTGGGGGGTCAGGCGTCGGCACCCGCCGTGGGGGCGAGGAGAATCGATCCCCAGCTGGAGCCGGGCGATACGCCGGGTCCAGCACCAGATGTCCTGCCACCTTTTGCGGACCTGGGGCAGGCTCCGACTATGCTCCCCCACAAATCTCACGGCCCTGACGATGTCCCGCCAGATCACCCCCTTCTCGTAGGCAGTTACCTGTAAGGATGACAAAGTGACACGACATCAATACACCTGCTCCATGTCCCAGAGACACACATTTGAACATCTTTAAAATGTTGAACAGGGCATAGGATGCTGACAGGAATTGCATCATTCACAATAAGAAATTGGCCTGTATGCAAGCCCCAATGCACTACATGTCATTGAAAGTCAACAGGTGGCATGAGGGGTGCGACACACTCACTAATCATCGCACACACTGTGCAGCACATGCAACAGCAGGCTGATGGCCAGCACGTGTGAAGCAGTCACATGTCCCACTCCACTGACGCACCCTCAGCAGACTAGACAGACACACCCAGGCACAGAACACTCGCCTGTCAGTCACAACAGTGGATACAACCCTCACTCTGCACATGTGCCACTTGCCAGTGGGGTGTCACAGGCGTCGTGCCAGCTCTGCAAGTCAAACACACAGCACGACTTACTTGTCACATCAGATGGGTAGATCTGTTTCCTCCTCCATGCAGCTGTGGTGCAACACTTCACATAGACACTCACCCACATGAGAAGGAACATTCACACACATCAATGTCCATGAGGTCGTACACATCATTTGGACACTCTCACCACGGGTCCATTCAACTCATACACATCTGTGGGTACAGTCACCTGTCACACCGGGGGGACCACTGAATCACCTCAGGACAATACGAAACAAAGCCACCAAGGATTTGCCAGGCTGAATGTGTCATGCACTATGCAGTGAATGTCACAGTAAGCACAATGCAAATGAGGAGTGCACACAGGAACTACCTCATGCTCTGCATGAGAGACATAAGCATGTCCCCCCCCCCCCGGGACCCACTCTAAACAACATTGCATGTCTGTCACACCTGGACACAATGCCAGAAGTGACAGTCACACACAACAGGTGCATAGGGAAAGGTAGTGGAGTCAGCACTCACCTGCTCCCCTGGTCTCCCATTCAGCTTGGGGTACTATGGGAGGAGGACGTCCAGCAAGGCCCCATTCTCCTCCAGGGTGAATGGCTGGGCCCTCTCCACAGTACGTGACATGGTCCAGAGGAAGCAGAGACAGCAGCAGTGTGGTCGACTGGAAAGTTGTGCAGGCAAGTGTCCTCTCATGGGTTCTGGCTGCCTTATATTTGTCTTGCTGAGGGGCATTTATTGTGAGGAGTACATAGTGATTGGTCAGACACATTTGCATCGTACGTTTACTCCAATCCCTTTAAACATACACCTATGACACGCATTTGCATCGTTCAAATTTTGAGCATCATGTCAAGTCAACAACCACTTTGCAACATTGTATTTTTTGGCAACTGACTGTTCCAGGACACCTGATGGACACATTTCAACTGAAAACTCAGAATCCATGACAACCAGTATGCATGTATGGCCTAATACTTGTCCCTTATGTGTCCTCTATGTAATTTTGAAATCCACACACAGGTATGGTGCGTTTCACACATAACCCTACGGCACAAGAACAATGGTGAAATGTTGTATTGTTTTTAGCCATTTGCGCTGACTCTCAACAGTTCGCGCCTGCAGTGACGTCATGCGTCGCGCGATCACGTCTTTCTTCTCGCGATCATGCACCGCGAGACAACTGAAAACAAGATGGCCGCGCCCGTGAGCAACCACATGGGTAAGTTGGCGAGCCGCAACCATGCAGAAAATCTCGCGAACATGCGGGAAAAAAACGTCCGCATCTTTACGATATTTCCTCGTGTTTGCGATATTTTTAACATTTTCGCGATATTTTGCGAAAGTGGATTTCGCAAATTCCGCCCACCCCTAAAAGGAGTCTCACAAAATCCAGACCACTGTGGGAACATTTATATGGAGTATCTGCAACACCATTTAATTCTAACAGTGGCTACTTTGCAAAGGTGCCAGTGTGTTCCATGAAAGTGGAAATGTCTTTTGGTGTGCACTTCCTTGGGAGACATCTTTAATGCACATCAGTGTTCTCAACACAAATCATCAAATTACCACATTTAAAACATGAAGAACTGTTGACAAGTGCTGTGAGTGCCAAGGTACAATTTTTTTAGAGTAACAACTTGAATTATGTCAGTTGTCACATGGCCATCTGTCACCTGATTACACAGTTGACTACACATATGACCTACTGCCTGTAATCTGGAGTAGCACCAATGTCCACACCCAGGACAATGCATAAGCTACTGGGCCTGCAATTGGGTTGTTAAAAAGCCTAGCTGTACTGTGGAGACACCCTCATGGCAAGCCAGAATGTCCACACAGATGTCAGCACACAAAGTCCAAACTGCGTTGCATCTGAACCACACACAGGTGCCAAAAATGTATGAGCAGGAATCATGTTTTAGAAAAAATGACACAGGCTGCAAAGCACGAACATTAAGCACTGGCCAGCATCACAGGGGCACTGCACGGTGATCCTGTGTACAGCCAATTCTCACACACAGGTCAGACCTGGCAAGGAAAAATCAGGGGTGCCCATGTAGGCCTCTCCCGCACAACCACCCATACCTGAGTCAATGTGATTGATACAGATCAAGTGACACCTCTTATTCAGGGTAACAAAAACTGTGCAGCAAAAATTGCTAGATTTACACAACATCACCTCCTGGGGCTGCCAACACATATGTGTGACAAACAACCAGCAACAGATTTTTGTGAATAGCCACACAGGCACTGCCCAGTGTGAGTATGCACAAGCAAAATGGTGTATCTCTGTCCAGTGGACACATGTAGCACACATTAGAAAAATATAAACTAGGCCAGGGACCAATGCCACAGAGGCAGACCTATGCTGAACCCACAGAGAATGTGCACAGTGTTGGATGACACACATGATTAGGAGGCCAGGGTGTCTTTGGGGACTGTAGTGGGCACACTGCTCCGTGTTCCTGGAATGAGCTGACTGTACCATGAGCAACCGTCATGGCACTATGCATATCTCACAATCATGCACATCATGTCTGTGGCCACCACATTGGTCATGCATGCTGCAAGGGTGTTCAGTTGAAACCTCGCGCTCCTATGTTGAGAATCATCATCAGTGCCAACAAATATGGACCCCCAACATAGTGAACAGGTCATGGCACAGGCAAGGTACCAACACAAGTCACAGACCACCCTCCCACATGATGCAGAAAGCAAAGTGCACTTAGATTTACTGGAACCTTAGATGACCATGTGCAAATGTGATTACACAGAGACCAGGGGACACATGTCGAGGAGGGGAAGGGATGAAAAAGAGCACCAGGTGACATTGGGGAACAGAAAATGCACTGCACATATAAACTCTGGGAGTGTATCCAGGCTACAGAGCACTTCCAAAAGTAACCCTGGGCGTAGTTCGCGAAGTAGCACTATGCGAAGCTACGCAAAGTGCACTTCGCACTACGCGAGCTACGCGTAGCACTTCGCGGACTGCGTAGTACCCTGTTCGCACTGTGCAAGATGCCGTTTTCAATGATTGCATAGTGCGAACAAGCATCCGGCACTGTGCAATCATTGAAAACGGCATCTTGCACAGTGCGAGCTGTAGTTTTCTGCTGCTCGAGTAGATTTTTACTCGAGCAGCAGAATTCTCAATGCGGACTGGTAGTTTATCATCGCGAGCGGTCGCGAGCATACGCGACCACTCGCAATGAGAAACCTGACCTCATCGCGTTGAGAATCTCGCCGGGATGTTTATTTTCCATGCTCGTGATCGGCAACTTGATGTTGCTGATCGCGAACAAGGAAAAATTCTCGCCGGGATGTCATTTTGCTTGCTCGCGGTCGCCAACTTGATGTTGAGGACCGCGAGCAAGCAAAAAGTGAACGCTGCACTACGCAATGCTACGCTACGCATGTTTGCACTGTGCTACGTGCAATTCGCGTAGTGCGAAGTAGCGCAAACTTCGCAAACTATGCGAGCGTAGCGTAGTGCTTTGCCCAGGCTTATCCAAAAGCTGGTGACACATAACACAACAAACAGCCATGTACCTACCCCCTCATTGCTGCAGTCTCTCCTGTAACTGCCTATCGAGGTCAGGGAATACCACCGCCAGGACACGGCTCATGTGGGGGGTCAGGCGTCGGCACCCGCCGTGGGGGCGAGGAGAATCGATCCAGAGCTGGAGCCGGGCGATCCGCCGGGTCCAGCACCAGATGTCCTGCCACCTTTTGCGGACCTGGGGCAGGCTCCGACTATGCTCCCCCACAAATCTCACGGCCCTGACGATGTCCCGCCAGATCACCCCCTTCTCGTAGGCAGTTACCTGTAAGGATGACAAAGTGACACGACATCAATACACCTGCTCCATGTCCCAGAGACACACATTTGAACATCTTTAAAATGTTGAACAGGGCATAGGATGCTGACAGGAATTGAATCATTCACAATAAGAAATTGGCCTGTATGCAAGCCCCAATGCACTACATGTCATTGAAAGTCAACAGGTGGCATGAGGGGTGCGACACACTCACTAATCATCGCACACACTGTGCAGCACATGCAACAGCAGGCTGATGGCTAGCACGTGTGAAGCAGTCACATGTCCCACTCCACTGACGCACCCTCAGCAGACTAGACAGACACACCCAGGCACAGAACACTCGCCTGTCAGTCACAACAGTGGATACAACCCTCACTCTGCACATGTGCCACTTGCCAGTGGGGTGTCACAGGCGTCGTGCCAGCTCTGCAAGTCAAACACACAGCACGACTTACTTGTCACATCAGATGGGTAGATTTGTTTCCTCCTCCATGCAGCTGTGGTGCAACACTTCACATAGACACTCACCCACATGAGAAGGAACATTCACACACATCAATGTCCATGAGGTCGTACACATCATTTGGACACTCTCACCACAGGTCCATTCAACTCATACACATCTGTGGGTACAGTCACCTGTCACACCGGGAGGACCACTGAATCACCTCAGGACAATACGAAACAAAGCCACCAAGGATTTGCCAGGCTGAATGTGTCATGCACTATGCAGTGAATGTCACAGTAAGCACAATGCAAATGAGGAGTGCACACAGGAACTACCTCATGCTCTGCATGAGAGACATAAGCATGTCCCCCCCCCCCTGGGACCCACTCTAAACAACATTGCATGTCTGTCACACCTGGACACAATGCCAGAAGTGACAGTCACACACAACAGGTGCATAGGGAAAGTTAGTGGAGTCAGCACTCACCTGCTCCCCTGGTCTCCCATTCAGCTTGGGGTACTATGGGAGGAGGACGTCCAGCAAGGCCCCATTCTCCTCCAGGGTGAATGGCTGGGCCCTCTCCACAGTACGTGACATGGTCCAGAGGAAGCAGAGACAGCAGCAGTGTGGTCGACTGGAAAGTTGTGCAGGCAAGTGCCCTCTCATGGGTTCTGGCTGCCTTATATTTGTCTTGCTGAGGGGCATTTATTGTGAGGAGTACATAGTGATTGGTCAGACACATTTGCATCGTACGTTTACTCCAATCCCTTTAAACATACACCTATGACACGCATTTGCATCGTTCAAATTTTGAGCATCATGTCAAGTCAACAACCACTTTGCAACGTTGTATTTTTTGGCAACTGACTGTTCCAGGACACCTGATGGACACATTTCAACTGAACAGAATCCATGACAACCAGTATGCATGTATGGCCTAATACTTGTCCCTTATGTGTCCTCTATGTAATTTTGAAATCCACACACAGGTATGGTGCGTTTCACACATAACCCTACGGCACAAGAACAATGGTGAAACGAAGCGTACACACGCAATGATTGCGTGTGTACGGTGCGTTTCACATGTACCCCTACGGCACAAGTACAATGGTGAATCGAAGCATACACACACGATGATTGCGTGTGTACGGTGCGTTTCACACGTACCCCTATGGCACAAGTACAATGGTGAAACTAAGCGTACACACGTGATGATTGCGGGTGTACGGTGCGTTTCACACGTACCCCTACGGCTCAAGTACAATGGTGAAACGAAGTGTACACAAGCGATGATTGCGGGTGTACAGTGCGTTTCACACGTACCCCTACGGCACAAGTACAATGGTGAAACGAAGTGTACACACGCGATGATTGCGGGTGTACGGTGCATTTAACACGCTTACAATGGTAATACAGGCGTACACATGCCAGGAATGGAGGGCTACGAGTCGCACAAGGATGTCCATCAAGTACTTGTCATTGCATACTTTCATGTGCAGGCCCTAGGTGTGTCAGCCAGTGATATTGCACATGTCATCTCATCTAGTTGCACAATTGATGTGTGATGACCTGTGTACACATGTCATGTGTGATGGGGCACTATGTGGCACACATCACATTGACACTTGCCACATGTGTTTCTGTAGTCCAACTGTGTCATGCACAACAGCAGTGGGATGGCACAGTCATCACCACCCGCACCTGTCTCCTGATGCCAGGGACAGGGACACTCTCTCAACTTTTTTTCACAAAAAGCAACCACTGTTAAACTGGCAGAATAACCAGATCCAAGGATGTGTTGGAATGTTATTCAACTACCTACTTCTCAGGTGGAATATCAAAGATATTGAAGTAAAAGCCTCACTCACATAATAGTGACATGCTTCATCATAGGCAATTACTCCACACCCAGAGAAGATGGTACTCTCTGGGCGGACTCAACCAAAGATGTAATGGGAGTACTTAGATAAATGAATAACTGGTTAAGCAGGGAACCAGATCAGATTTAAAAATACCTATGAGTGTACCCTTTTCTGAGTCCTTTATTCCTGGGCACTCATGGTATCACTAAAAACTTATTCTTGGGGTTGTTTTGAACTTGATTCTGTTCAAATATACCCTCAGCTGTGTGCCAACATGTTTCGGCCCATATGGGTAGCCCAGTCGGGTCTGAGGGCCTTCGTCAGGGCGTTATATCTCTGTGCCTTATTCTATAAGGTCCCTGCCGTGTAGCCGTGCATGTGTTACATGCAACCTATCAAAACGTGAGGCCTAATGCACTCACCTGTCCGTGTATTACCTCCAACTTCAGTAGATTTTCTACTGTTTGATGCCTACTAGCATCATGCAGCTCTCATGTGTTCAGGTGCTGTCCTGTAGTCAAACATTCGTCAAGGACACCGCACCGCCGTTACACCTTGTCAAACACATCGTCTCAACTGACATGTCACGATCAGCGTGCCCTATGTGACTATGTCAGGTGTGTTTCATGTGTTCCCATGAGCTTGCTGTTAGTGTTCCGTCAACTGCATCTGCTGTTGGTCCATCCAACATGGGTCTGTGTGGAGATGGGCATGGCACACATCTACGCACACCGTGCCACATGTGGATTCCCACGGCTGTAGGGTCTGTGTGCATCGGGCATCATATTTTCCCAGGCATACCTGTCTGCGTCATCTCAATGGCTGTGTTTAATTGTTGTCAAGTGTACCCCTTCATCGCAACGTGTGTCATATGTACATTTGACATTCCATGTGACCTGTGCGTGTGCCTTGCAGTCAACTGTCTGGATGAGATGACATCCTTCCAATGCAGCTATGTGGATGTGTTTCACTCCGTTGATATCTCTGGCTGTTCACTCAGACTTGCCCCCAGCTCATTTCAGGGCCTGTCATGTAGACTTGACAATCAACAGGTGTATCTGGCTTTTCGTAGGAGTGCCAGCAAGGTGGCATATGTGTCCTGGATGTATTGCACACACCAGACTCCATAGTTACCTGATGTGTAGTAGCAGTTTAGCATGTGCTATGTTCATTGACATTGATGTTGGCAGACTCTCAATCTTCATGATTCCTAACAATGTCTTGCAGGGCACCGCCTGTCCCAAGAACAATGACAGACTTGGCTGCCATGAGGAAACGTGCCTGCATCCGACGTTACAGATTCACTCAACAGTTGATTGAGGACTTGACTGACAGGCTGGCACCACACCTCTAACCGCGACACAGGTATCCTACTGCGCTGACCCCAAAGATGAAGGTGATGGCAGCCCTACATTTTTTTGCCACAGGTATGTTTAAATTGACCACAGCTGATGTTGGTGGGATGTCACAGACAATGTTCAGCCATGTCCTGCGTGATGTTTTGGCAGCCATGTTGGAGCACCTTGATGAATTCATCAAATTTCCTACTCCTGGGGAGTTGACAGATGTCAAGGGTGATTTTTATGCCCTGGGAGGGATGCCCATGTCATTGGGTCCATTGATGGGACACATGTGGCTTTGGTACCACCACAGGCACAGGAGCAAGCCTATCGCCACTGTAAACATTACCATTCAATAAATGCCCTTGTGGTGTATCTTGCTAACATGCTGATTTCCCATGTCTGTGCACGTTTTCCAGGATCAGCACACGATGCCTACATCATGAGGCGTAGCAGGGAGCCACAAATGATGCTGCGGCTACACAACGAACGAGCATGTCTTGTTGGTGGGTATACTCTGCTGGTCCTGTACATTGCGGTATCTTTGGCTCTTACGGCATCTCCTGACCCATTTATTTACATGATGTTTCCATGTAGGGGACTCTGGATATCCCAACGTGCCATGGCTAATGACACCTCTCCGCAACCCAAGAACAGCTGCAGATCACAGGTACAACAATGCACACGGGCAGACCAGGCGAGTGATTGAGAGGACGATTGGCCTCCTGAAGTTCCGATTCCGGTGCCTTGACAAGACAGGCGGGTCCCTCCCATATGCACCGGAGAAGGTGTGCAAAATCTTCATTGTGTGCTGCATGCTGCACAACATGGCCGTTGAGAAGGCAGTGCCACTCAACATGACCCATGACCTCTACACCTTCATGATACTCTGTCAAATTGGTCTGTCTGAGCAGTATTGTAAGCCCCCCCTCAGCAGCTTGAGGCCATCACGGGTGAGTATTGGGCTCCGTGTCTGTATTTGGTGATACATTGTGACCCATGTGTGTCCTCGACCGGACTCAGATCCAAGTGTATGGATGGCTGGAGTTAGTTCCACACTCAGGCATACTTTGACATATCCCCACACGTATGTTGTGGACTCATGCTAAATGACTGCAACATAAATTTACAATCATAAATGTATTTATTATAGGTCTGGGGCGTGATTTGTGCACAGAAAAAGGTGCAATACAGGGAACATAGAATCCAAAGTTCACAGGGGGAGATGGGATCCTTGGCATTTGAAGTCATCAGAGTCCAGGCCACAGTGTTTGGCATAATTGGTCAGACTGTGACCAGCAAGTCCATGTGGCAGATGATGTCAGTCAATGAGGTGATGCTGTCGCACATGGAGGCCAGGTGCCAGGCCAGGTGACCTGGGAGATGTGGATGTTCCGCTGCCTCTCATGGTCTTTTCCAAGGACGACCCACCCTCCACCGGGGACCCTCAGATGCAGGCCTTGACGATGCTTGGGACGCTCCGTCGGACGAATCCTTCTCCTCCTCCCTCCTTGAGGCTGGTGGTGGTCTTCGCCTGGTGGCACAGGGAGGGTTGCCCATGTTGTCGGCGATCCGACGGAGTGAATGGCTTATGTCCCTTTGCACCGCCAGGAGCTCAGCCAGTCTTGCCTCCATCCGTCCTTGGTGTTCTTGTTGACTGGCATGTTGCTCGGCCTGCTGGTTCTTAATCTCTGTGAGGGTCACCACTACCTGGCTGAACTCCCTGGTGTCACGCCGGTATGCGTCCATGATGTTGTCTATGTGTGACATACCGGTCCCTTCAGCTGGCTGGTCAGGTTCTCGCCTCCGCTCCCACCACCCCTGCCCACATGAGCCTGGGCTGCCGTTGTGGGCACATCGGGTCTATGGGACCCCTGAGGGATGGCAGTGGCATTGTGGGGGCACCTTGTCCCTCCTGGTCAGACTGGCTCAGGTGTTCACTGCGGGCAGGGCTCCTCGGTGTCTCCTGGGATGTGGCAGGAATGGGGGTGGTGGTTGGCACAGATGTTCCTGAACCAGGTGCTGCAGGGACTTGGACACCAGAGGTCCAGGTCGGTCGGGGTCATCCGCGGAGTGTTGAGAGGCGTCGCTGTCGGTGGGATCAGGTTCCGCCGGAGCCTGGGACTGTGATTGTTCACCCCCATTGTTGGGGGAAGAATCATCACGTTGCTCTGTGTGTGAGAGACAGACAACGTTAATGCTGTTTCATGCAACATCCATGTTTCATAAACATTCAAGTTGGCACTGTTCCTCCAGGTAGTTGTATGTGCCTAGCATTCTCCTCAATGTTCACTTGTGGATGGGTATGTTGCGGGGGACAGATTGATATGTTCTCCTGAGATTTTGACATGTAGATTTTTGGCTTGGATGCTTCTTCGGCTATGTATTGGTGTTGTTGTGTTACATGTCCATTGTGACAGTCGGTAAATCCATTGCGTGTCCCGGGGGTGTCTGCTTGTGTAAGGGGTGTGTGTGACAGGGCCTGCTGGTGGGTGTAGTGTGATTTGGCAGTGGGGCTCCCAGGTGATGTAGCTGTCCCCCCATGGAGCATGCTGCCATAACAGTGAGTGTGAGTTCCTGTCCTAGATATCTGACCTTGTTGTCTTGGTGTTTGTGTTTGTACTGGTCACAGGAGGGCCTTGTGCTGCCCACACCCGGGCCAAGTGTCAGCTATCTTGTCAGTACTTTCCCAATCCCTGTGCATTGCGCATGGTGCATGGGAATGTACCTGGGCCATATGGGATGAGGGCAATTGTGTCTGATTTGGAGTTCAACAATGCATTTAGTGACACCCACCCTCTCAGCATACGGGACATCCATTCTTGGGTTGGTGCTTTGTGTAGCATGGGACATAGCATGGCCTTGCTTTCTCAATGGGGCATACACATGTTATTGGCATTATAGTTGTTTTTGACTGTGGTTGTGGCCGGTGAGGGCTTGGGGGAAGTTGCGTGCATTTTGTGTAGTTGGGGTGTGGATGCCATTACCCCCATGTTACGTAAGTTGTTTGTGTACTCACCAGGCTCTGGAAGTACTTAAAGTCCATGTACTCCCACTGGCGGAAGCAGGGCCATCACCTTCTCCTCCCAGGGATGGAAATGTACTGGTCTGCGGGGCCCTCCCCCTCCAGTGATGTTGCTCTGGGCGTAGTCGTCATTCATTTTTCGCTTGACCACCCTCCGCAGATCGTACCACCTGGCTTGGCATTCAGTCCTGGTACTTCTGATGGGTGCAACAGCATTCACCCTATCGACGATCCTCTGCCACAGGTGTGATTTTTCGGCTATGCTGGTCTGTCTGACCAATGTTCCAAACAGTTGTGGCTCGACTCTGATGACTTCATTGACAAGGATCTCCATCTCCTCCCTTGTGAACTTTGGATTCTTGTCTGTGAGCGTGGTGTGGGGTGAGGGTGTGGATGGTTGTGGGTGTGTGGGTGTGAATGTGAAGTTGTGGGTCTGAATGTGAAGAGTGGGTATGTGTGAAGGAGGTTGTGTGAAGGTGTATATGTTAAGGTGGATGGGTGCAGCTGTTGGTGTGTGCTCTCTAGCTGCAGTGAATCTGTTGCAAAGGCTCATGGTTTGTGTGTGTGGGCCCTTTTTATTGGTCCATTTGTGGGTGGGCCTCAGTTTGAATTTTTGGTGGGTGTGTTATAAGGGGTGGTTGTGAGTTTGCCCCTCGGTTTGCCTGTTTGGATGTGGCCAGGTCAGTAATTTCTATGTTGTGTGCACTGTAGACGTGTTTTGTGGTGTTGTGCGAGTCGAATAGACCCTCCTTGTGCTGTTTTACATTGCCTATGTGCGGTGCGTACATACGCGATGATGTTGTTGTGAGGTGCGTACATATGTGAGGATGTTGTTGTGGAGTGCGTACATACGCGATGTTGGGGTACGCACCGTACATACGCGATGATGTTGTTGTGAGGTGCGTACATATGTGAGGATGTTGTTGTGGGGTGCATACATACGTGATGTTGGGGTACGCACCGTACATACGCGATGATGTTGTTGTGAGGTGTGTACATGCGTGAGGATGTTGTTGTGGGGTGCGTACATACGCGATGTTGGGGTATGCACCGTACATACGCGATGATGTTGTTGTGAGGTGCGTACATACATGAGGATGTTGTTGTGGGGTGCGTACATACGCGATGTTGGGGTACGCACCGTACATACGCGATGATGTTGTTGTGAGGTGCGTACATATGTGAGGATGTTGTTGTGGGGTGCATACATACGTGATGTTGGGGTACGCACCGTACATACGCGATGATGTTGTTGTGAGGTGTGTACATGCGTGAGGATGTTGTTGTGGGGTGCGTACATACGTGATGTTGGGGTACGCACCGTACAAACGCGATGATGTTGTTGTGGGGTGCGCACATACACGGTGTTGGGGTACGCACCGTACATACGCGATGATGTTGTGATGTTGGGGTACGCACCGTACATACGCGATGATGTTGTTGTAAGGTACGTACATATGCATGGGGGGCCTGTACGACTCGTACCCCTGTACAACTCGCACCCCGGGAACTACTTTTCCCGGGATACGAGTCATACAAAGTTTGCTTTGTAGCGGGTAAAGTCATTCCCCGTGCACGGGACGTTTTCCATACGAAGCCTAAATCGGAAAGCCGGTCCGGATCGTACTTGTACGGTCGGACTGTATTTTTAGGCTTCGTACGGCAAAGTGTCCCGGTCCGTCTCGTACAACTTTTCCCGATCTAATTCGTACGGATCGGGCCGATCCGTATGTATTTTTTCCGTACGAATCGTACTTCACGGGTGGGACGGGACTTGTACGATTCGTACGGGGAAAATTTTGGATGCGAGTCGTAAGGGAAAAAAAAATACAGGATCGGAATCGGCCCCAAAATGTCTGTAATAAACTCAAGGTACCTGTATTTAAAATACATTAAAGGAAAACGTATTTTAAACGATCTATGTTAAAGAATCAATCAAGGTCACCAGGACAGGACTGTCTGTAGAACAGAGCTGGCTCTATCAGGGGGGACCTTAAAATGCTGGGGCTTAGGACTGGTGCCCACTTTGCCCATGTCTTAAAACTCTCTTTGTTCACATAGTAAGAAATTTCAAAAATGTATTTTTCCCATCTTTCATATTTTAGATACACACGCAGCCTGAGTTTATTAATTTTGGACTGATAATTCAATTATTATGTATATTTCTTTCATACATGTGTATCTTTTGAAAACCTACATTCACATTGATGAGAAAGTGTTGTGGCTTTTATTTAATGTTATACACCCTGGGTCGTATGGTGAACTTCCGGTCACTTTTCATCCTAGTAGTGCGTGTTGTGTTCTCGGACGCACACGGTAACATGGTACACTTATGACTTGGGGAGCGCTTGGTAAACTCTTACGGTGCTACTTTGGCCCTATTCTTAGCTTTGTATGAGTTTGGGGAGTACTTGGTAATCGCTTTCTGTGGTTTAAGCGTAACTCGGCTTTCCATTGAATTTTTACTAGTTGATGAGAAAAAAGGGCTCTTTACTCCTGTAAGGCTTGGAAATTGTTTTTTTCTCTTGGCTTCTCTTGGCTTTCACTCAGGAAGTAGTTTTTCGACTGACCACTAAATATGGCCTATGCTCTCTTGGTTATTGCCACACAGGATGTCTTGCATTTTTGGTTTGGTCCTGTGGAAGACCCCAGTAGATGATATAAGTAACACAAGTTGAACAAAGGGTCGAAACGTCAACGCTTTAATAACCTGCACTTGGACTAGCATCTGGTCGGGAAACAATTCATGTAATTTCCCAACCATTAGATGAATGTTGGCAAACAGATCCAAGCCAAGTTTTTTGTTGAAGAAATCAAAACTTTTCTGATGCAGAACAGTTGAAGGGAAATCTGAGAAAGAAAAAAACAAGACGTAATTGGCAAAGTAATATAGGTGTACTCAAATACTGCAGGGAAAATCAGTTGGCTCCTTGGAAATGAACCCTGATGCCCGAAGTATTGCACACAGGCAGCAATATTTATACTGACAAACCACAACATGACAGTTTCAAAACCTATTGACCTTTGAGCAGTTTCCATGCATGATAGACAGAAAGCCTCAATGTAGGTTTCTGTTCTTGGAATAGAAAGCAAAGAAAAGCATGTTTATGTGACCACACAGCGCATGGTTATAGCCTGCTGAATTCTAATTGGGCCAAGCTATCTAACATTTAAATATGGTTTCTTTTGCCAAACTATCGGACCAATATGTGTGGACGTGTGGCTTCTGCAGCAGCGTGCACATGTTCGTCAGTAAATGTTCTCAGGATGTGCACCTGGTATCTCATCCTGTGTACCTGTTCAGGTCGGACTTGTCTTATCCTTTGTGCATGCTAAAACAGGGATATGAGGACAGAGAGGAAGCAACTCTTATGACAGCGGGGCATCTCTGCTCATTCCCCTATCAGATGAAGATTGTGGTGACCTATTTCATGCAATAGCTAATCTAAACTAACCACGAGATGTTTGTCAAGTTTCCTGAAACTGAAGTGCGATATGACCTGCCGGTTCCTGCTTATCCAAATGCCTTTCAGCATGAAGATTGTTTACATGTATGATTCTGTCAGTGATTATTTAGGTTTGTTGCTATTTCTAACCTGAAAGGTCCACATGGGCGTCTGGGTTCTCAGATCTGTGGGTGTCTCTACACAATGCTTTCCATTCTGCCTTCTATCATCCCCCCCCCCCTTTGTAGTTGATCCTGCAACTATCTCTACTATTCTTCTATCTTCTGGGGGATTATCTCATACTCACTACCCTGCCCCCTCACTGCCTCAGTGCTTTTTCTAACCATAAACGATCCTCCCACTTTAGCTGTCATTCTCTTGCAGCACACCATTACTAACTTAAAAAGAAAACACATCAAGAGCAACAATACCACCAAAGGCAACAAGGCCGTGAACAACACCGACATCAAGGACTGCACCCACTCAAACCAACCCTTAGACCACCCTCACCAACCCTGTACTTTTGTAGGTCATGCAATGTCTGAATGGCCTCGGTCAATGTCCCAATGCCTGCTGCACGCATCCCACTCTATGGCTGACATTAGGTCTAACCCATATCTGTGCTGCATTATCATCAATCTAATGGCTTGTAGTTCTTCTTTAACAGTGTTGAAACCATCTTCTGTTGTGTTTATGGGCATGAGTTCCCACCTTGTGATCTGCAGCCATCACATGTTTGCTTTGCTTTGGAAGGCTGGAGACCAACTTCCACAGAATACCTGTGCCTCACTGAACACGGGGTGTTCTTGTGGGATCTCATACATTAGGGGGTCGATTCCGATCCTGGAGAAACCGGGTACGAACCGTCGGTCGGAGCGTTTTCTCCGTCCGACTCGTACCCGGTAAAAACACCATACAAACATGCAAGTACGATTCGTACGGAAACACCATTTCCGTACGATTCGTACAAAACACCGACCGACACAAAAACACATACAAATGTGTTCCAGGACAGCACGTACGCGACATGCGGACGGAGTCAGGCAGCTTTTTACATACCAGCAAGTACGATTCGTACCGACAGCACTCCGGACGGCTACATTTTTACGGCACACAAAAGTGCCGGAAAAGCTAAGTACGCCGCGAAGCGTGAGGAAAAGGGGGCCCGGTACGCGCCGAACACCCCTCCAGCCCCCCCGTATGTCCGCGCCGTACCCCCAGCCCCCCGTATGTCCGCGCCATACCCCCAGCCCACCCTCGTATGTCCGAGCGAACCCCCACCCCGTATGTACGGTGCGAACCCCCACCCCCGTATGTACAGTGCGGACCCCCACCCCACCCCGTATGTACGGTGCGAACCCCCACCCCTGTATGTACGGTGCAGACCCCCACCCCACCCCCGTATGTACTGTGGGGACCCCCAGCGCACAGTACATACGGGGGTGGGGGTTCGCACCGTACATATGGGGGTGGGGTGGGGGTCCGCACCGTACATACAGGGGTGGGGTGGGGGTTTGCACCGGACATACACGGGTGGGGTGCGGGTACGTCACGGACATACAGGGGGCTGGGGGTACGTCGCGGACATATGGGGGGGCTGGGGGTATGGCACGGACATGGGGGGGTTTCGGCGCGTATGCGGGCACATGTTTGGACGTCTCCATGGTTGCTATGGAGGTTCGCTCCATATGGTGTTTTTACCATACGGTTGTGGATTCGGACGGATGGGACGGATCGTACATGCGCGTTCGGACGCCGGTTTACCGAGTCGTACGTAAAACCATCCGGGGACGTGTCGGACACTTTTTCCGACCCGAGGACGTGTCGGGGTATATTTCCAATGCGATTCATATGGTGTTTTTTACATCCGAATCGTACTTGCCAGTTTGTACGGGACTTGTACGATTCGTACGTAAAAAAATCCGGATACGATTCGTACGGGGATTATTTCTCCAGGATCGAATCGGCCCCTAAGTGTCAGTTCCAAAATACTTTTATCTCCGGAGGAGATGCAACAAGGTCATTGGACAGCTCATGGGATGGTCATGTAATTCTGAGATCCTGATGTCACCAGGGAGTGGGTGTGGAAAGTCACCAGGGAACAGCAGCAAGATCAGTTTCTGGGTAGTTGCCTGTAGAGCCAGGACCACACTGCCAATAGTGGTCCATCAGACTGGAGATGCCCCTCTGAATATTGGCATTGTATATGGTGGTGTTGCACTTGAGGTTACTGCCAACCTTTTATTGTCCCATTTCCTCTGAAACAAAGAGAAAAATGTGTTTATTTCATTGCTATTCTAGGGTGTGTGGTAGTTCGCCTCCATGTATATCCCTGTATGTCTGCATTACATACTTGTTGACATTGTCTTAATATTTTGTCAAATCTTAAAAGACTGTCTGACTCAGTGCCATTCCATAACGATATTGCTCTATATGTGAACTTGGCCCCAGGATGATACTTGTGGGCAACTACTGATCCCGTAACACTGAGACTTGGTCTGCCCACACATTCAAGGGCTAGGGGCTGAGCCTTTTAGTTACTACATTAGGACGGTGGGTGAGTAATCCCTAAGATACCCATGTCTAACATACGTTTTTCCCATTTTGGCCAATATCTCTTTTGACCTTCTTTCTTCATTCTTGATATCTGATCACTTATCTTTCGTCTTTCTGTCACCATTGAGCTGCCAGAATATCGATGAGAAAATATCGAGAGACAGAATATCGACTTCCTATCTACAAACAGGTATGTACAAAAATATCGAATCCTAAATATCGTTGTCAATAATATAGTTTGCTAAAATATCGACTTTTTTAAATGTCTTAAAAGTAATATAAAATTAATTAAATAATTAATATAATTTAGTAAAACCTACTTAAAAATAATTAAAAAACGTTAAAATTAATAAATAATAAATGTAATGTAAAAAAACATGCATTTTTTGTTTTTGTTTTTTATTATATACATTAACTTAATATTATTAAAAAATAATTAATATTTTATATTATAAAATGTAAAACACATCATTTAAACTATAATCACATATATATATATATATATATATATATATATATATATATATATATATATATATATATATATATAAATAAACCTATAATATTAACGTAAAAATAAATTAAATATAATAAGTTAAAACATTAAAATAAATATATATTTTTTAAAATAATATTTTACACTACATTAAATATAACAATACGTTACATAGAGTAAAGGATAAAATTACTATTTCCACTCCAACGAGTGCAACACTTGAGAAAGTGTTGGATAGCGGGTGGATACAAATCACTATTCCCACTCCAGTAAGTGCAACAGTAGGGAAAGTGTTCAATAGCATGTGGGTAAAAACTACTATTCCCACTCCACCAAGTGAAACAGTAGGGAAAGTGTTGGATAGCGCAAGGGTAAAAATTACTATTCCCACTCCACCAAGTGTAACAGTAGGGAAAGTGTTGGATAGTGGGTGGGTAAAAATTACTATTCCCACTCCACCAAGTGCAACAGTAGGGAAAGTGTTGGATAACAGGAGGTTAAAAATTACTATTGCCACTCCAGTGAGTGCAACAGCAGAGAAAGTGTTGGATAGAAGGAGGGTAAAAACTACTATTCCCACTCCAGTGAGTGCAACAGTAGGCAAAGTGTTGGATAGCGGGGGAGTAAAAATTACTATTTCCACTCCAGTGAGTGCCCCAGTAGGGAAAGTGTTGGATAGCAGGTGGGAACCATTTAATATTCCCACTCCACCAAGTGTAACAGTAGGGAAAGTGTTGGATAGCGTAGGAGAATAATTTAGTATACCCACTCCTGCAACATAATTATCATTACAATAAGTCGATATTATGTCCACTTGATATTTAAAACTCGATTTTTTGCCATATCGATATTTAAAATTCGATATTGTGACTGATTACCATCAAATCTAGTTGTGTTAACTCTCGCAGTAATGGGACTTAAGTGTGTTGGTTGCAGCTGTGCTTCTATTCTACATGTAAAGAGGTACAAGAGACAGTGTGTAACGTTTGGGGATACCTCTTTAATGTAATGCAGTTTTTCTACTGCGGAGGTATGGGGATGAGGGAGCAGAAGGTAACAGCTGGTATTGGACGTGGATTTACCTAAAACTGTGCATGTGTTGGCACCACATATTCTCAAACAAAGCAGTGTGGAAAGGGTGATGGGCAGTTTCATTATCAGTGGTTCTGCACGTGTGTCTAATAGTTGATGTAGGAAAAAAGAAATACAAATACAAAAGGACTAAAAGCACTAATATTACTACACCGAGGAGGAAAAACAAAACTGAAATATATAACTTTGAAATATGTATTGTCCCTTGTTAGAGCGACAGAGGGGGTGTCTTACTTCGGTTGCTTCTCCTGTTCTCCCCCCTCTTTTTCTTGCTCAGTGTCCAAAGAGGTGGACGGCACAGCTGGATCCTGGCGGATGTCCGATTGGTGGAACCATGGTTTGTGGCCTTGGACTATTATGGGGGTAGCTGTGCTCTGGGAAGGGTCCATTGAATTTGCTGTCTTTCCACTTGTGAATGGCGTCCCCAGTGGTCTCGGAGTCTGTTGGTCATCTGCTGGATGTGCGTTGGCATGCTTGTCGCTGCTTGTGTGACCTGTTTAGAGAAGAACTTTGAGGCTTTTGTTTGCACGGGCATTTATGCCTCCATTTCATTTCTTAATACAGTCGCTGTGCGCTTCTGTAGTGCTTGATTTATAAAGGCATTTTAGCACTTGTAACTAGGCCAGTAGAGAAGCTTTGCGCACACACACACACACACACATTTATATTTTGTCTGTGTGCGCCCTCTGGATAGGTAAGAACTACAAGAACACACCTGATAGATTCATGAACTAAGAGTTGAAAATTGTTAATATAGTCAAGTAGACCCCGAGTGGGAGATTCGCACACAACTTGATGAAATGCAGGAAAGATGGTTACATGATCTGATGTCCACAATAGTAACTCAGGTGTGTCCTTGCATGAAACCGTCAATAATGCCTTTGACAATAAGAGAAATTTGGGACCCCGATAAAGTGTTTTTCATGCGCTCTAAAACCAATTGTATCTGCCATTTCAACAAGAGGTCTCCATACACAATTGCTAATTAGTTGCATTTAAAACATTACCATATGCTTTCATAATTTGTACTGCTACTTTTTCATGGATTAATGTTTCTGTTTAATGATGTTCATGGGGTTTCTCATGGGCCGCCTGGGATATGTCATGTGACCGTTGTGTTAAGGGAGCAAATTCTGTATTATTTACCTCAATTTCATTATGTCCTACTTGTCCCTGCATTAAAGGCATCTCAGTTATATACAGAAAACAGCACACAATCAGAAAGAGAAGCCATGTCAGTACTGTTATAATCAATAACTTTCCCTGCAATGCCCTTTTTAACCATGTCTTAGTGGCCAGAATTCCCACTATTCTAACAGGAGTGGGTGAATCAATGAACACATATTTACTCTTTCGCACCATTACTAATCCAATGGCTCCTCAAGAGGATTCCTCACCATCGGTGGGACAACCGCAATAGGCTTTGTACAATTTGCAACCAGTTGCCCAAAATCACCCTCAAGATAGTTATCCATACCTCTACTTATACTGTCCAACAATCCTTCCTCTGCCTATTTCTTGGTGTATTGATTCTTCTAGCCCTTAATCCAGAGGGGTGCAGTTATATTTCCATTATGTAGATAATATTTGGTAATGTCACTATTTCTCATGGTTTTCTTGAGGCCATTTCACTACTAAAATGCTGGATGCTGCAGTAATAGGGGTATTACATTTTAGAAATGGAATCCTGATCTGACAATATCCATATAATCATACAATGCAAACTCACAACTCCATCCAGCTAGTCTTAACAAATGATATGCAAACTTGTTTGTCATTAGAAAAAAGTGTTTATTTGTTATTGGGCCTATTTATGCTTAAAAGTAGAGAACATAGGACTGGACACCAAAAACAATTAGTGAACCCACATATTGTTTCCTGTTTCCCGAGTGAAACTTGTGTGATTGGTTCTTACTAAGAAAACAATTTTCAATTCCTTAAAGGGTCGTTGATGGATGGTGGATGATATCACCTTCAAGGCAGTGTTTGGTGAATACTGCTGGCCCACGGTGCAAGTGTGTAGGTACATTGTGATCATCTTGTGTAAATTAGGAGCAAGACAGTCCTGGAATATTTGGAGGGACATGTTGTCTCTAGCAGTTTGTGAAGGAAAATGCAGCTGGTTTAGGACACTCAGTAGCAATGCTTGGGGCTATGACAGCTTTCCATGTGCATCTTCTGGCTTCTCACAACCATATTTAATGTTCTAGGGTGCTTTCTTGTAGTTCGCTAAGGTGAAGGTGAGCTGTCTCTGTGCAATGTCTGGAGACATCAAAAGAGGTCGGAGGTGCCGATATTTCACCGATTAACAAAACTGTGGTATGTGTGTTGTCAAAGGGGCTTTTTCTGTATCGGTAATGGGGTGTCCAAAGAAGGCAGCTGTGTTGACTGTATGACATTTACCTACCTTGATAATGTGAGTCAACTGAAGAGGACATAACAGGGTGCCTCCCATTTGCTCTTTAGGTCCTCTCTTGCACTTTGTTAGCAATAGGACCCTCTTGTTTTGCCCTTTTCGGGCCTTCCTCTTGGCCTCTTCTGGGCTGGTACACCTATCACTTATTTCTGTGAGTGGCTTTTCTTTGTACTGTCCTTGGGTCTGTCTCTGGGTCTCCTCTGAGTGAGAGGGCTGGCAGGCTCCTGGTCCAGGTGTGTGTGTGTTGTGATCATTTTGGGCCCTTGTGTGTAATTATTTCCATCCCTCAATGGGTCGGTTCTAATATGAACAACCATATATTTAGTACCTACATTGTTTCTAATGTAGATAACCAATCTCCCCAGTTTTATTATTTCTGTTTTTTTTGTTTTTGCTTTTGTCATGTCCAAAATTCGTACACTTTGAAGGTCCTCAAGGAAAGCGTAAATTAGGACTTCTATATTAGGGAGGAATCTGTAACTATTTCGGGACCTGTGCAACACAATGGTTGTCTGTGGGCCCACTAAAATGTTATTATGACTTCAATATCATCTGGCACTGCTCACAAATTGGCATCAGTGTCACACATGAAGGTCGGTATATGTTAAAATGAATATCTTCAGAAAAGAAGGTTCCTTTTGTATTTGTCCTGCCCTTTATTTTATCAGGCAGGACATTTCCCCACTCCCACAAGGTTTTGTTTTATATCTTATGTGTACCAAATATTTTATTAATGGCATGCTGTGCCTCTTCCCTATCTATATTGGTTGGTATGGGGCAATTGATCAACTTTACGCTATATGTCCTTGATGATGATGATGATGATCTATTTTGGGCACTTTCCTCAACATTCATAGACGGGATAAACTTCTCAACTTAAGGTCCAGATAATATGGTGACTTAAGTACTCTGTGTTAAGACTGTTTCCGATTAGTTCCTTTTAGGGCTGATCTAATCACCGGAGGGATCTACTTCTGTCATGTAGACGTATGCTGTCTGGAGACCTAAAGGTAAAGTACCAGCAACACCCAGGGGATCATGAATTTCTCCCATTAAGGGATTATTAGATGGCAATGGTATGGTATTAGTAGTCTACTGGGGTCAGTGTCATTGGAGTAGGGAACAACCTGATTCTTGTAAAGAAGGATAATTCATTTGAGAATCTGTTGTGATTGATCACTTGCAGAATGTTGAGACATTTGCCTAACTCAGCCAATTACTTAAACTTTATTTTCTAATGTTGTACACTATCCCTCACAAGATACGTTGTACACTACCCCTCACAAGAAAGGAACTCCGTTAACTTGTTCCTAAGTTATAAACTAGGTAGACATACAATTACAAAATGACATTACTCAGTTGCCACATTTCTATTTACATATACATATTAATCAATTATAAACTACATACTAGTGCACTATGTTCCGCATTCATAGAAAGGATAAACTTTCACTATTTGTAACTACAAATTGTGACTTTCAGCCTTAAGGTCTGGATTGCAAAAGTGACTCGAGTGTTTTGTTGTTACTCAGGATAAAGTCTGATGATACCGGCAAAGCCATTCCTTTGCTGCAACAACAGAACATACACTGGGAGACCCAACCTCCAGTCCTACTCTACCTTTGAGCACCTGAGACTGTTTTGTCAAGTTTCCCTATATTTTCTGGACTCACCCCCGAGATGCCTCCTAACTTTTATGTCATACAATGCATACATAATCTTGCAGGTGAATAACAAAATCATCCATATTACAATGTCAAATGTTGACACTTTAAATAAAAAATACGACAGAGTCTGCACTGTCTTCACCTTAATGATGCTAACTCCGAGTCCTACCCATCCCTGGGAATGAGCAGAACTTTAACGAGATCAGTGTCTGCTTACCTTATTTCAAATGCGCAATTCACTCAATGGGGGTAAGTGGAATTCCAGACTTTGGCAATCGGTGAGGCCAAGTGGAACTCCTGGCTAGTGGGCTCGCCAATATGTTGGCGGGAAATAGGAGAAAGAAAAAAACAAGACACAATTCTGTAGTTCTTTGGATGCACCGCTATTAGCGCTGGGATGCCCTCGGGTAGCTAAATGCTTAAGAAATGCTTTATTCATTCATTAATTAATTCATTCATTCAATAGGCAGAATAATATAGGTTTAATTAAATACTACAGCTGAGATCAGTCACTTCCTTGGAGATGAACCCTGATGTTTCGAAGTACTGCAGGCAGGCAGTGATATTTATATGGACAAACCACAACATGACAGTTTCACAACCTATTGACCTTTTAGCAGTTTCTGTGCATGATCAGATGAAAGCACTAACGTGGGTTTCAGTTATCAGAATAGAAGCAAAGAAAAGCATGTTTATAAGACCACAAAGTGTGTGGTGAATGCTAATTGGGCCAAACTATCTGATCTTTATGTGTGGTTTCTTTTGCCAAGCTATCTAACCTTTACGTGTGTTTTCCAGCCGCAGTCGGTAGTAGGAGTTCCTGCAGGGCGGTGACGTGGGGAGGGGGAGGGGCAGGGTGGGGGGTAGTAAACTATGGATTACGGAGGTTTACAGGTAAGTAAACATATAAATTAATAAAAACGAATTTTGTTGCGTGCACTGCATCGCATTTGGCGATGCAGTGCACGCAACGAAATTCGTTTTGTTAATTTATATGTTTACTTACCTGTAAACCTCCGTAATCCATAGTTTACTACCCCCCACCCTGCCCCTCCCCCTCCCCACGTCACCGCCCTGCAGGAACTCCTACTACCGACCACGGCTGGTGTTTTCTGCTGCAGCATGCACATGTTCATCAGCAAATGTTCTCAGGATGCAAACCTGGCATCTCATCCTTTATACGTTTTCAGGCCAGGCTTGTCTTATGCTTTGTATGGGTTAAGAGAGGGATGTGAGAACTGCAGAGCATAGAGGGGAAGCAAGCTCTTGAGTGATTGGTGCATTTTGGCACATTCCCTTTGCACATAACAATTGTAGTTACCTATTTTGTGAAAAAGCTCATTTAACAATGAGATTTTCTGTCTAGGCCTGGGCGGAGTTCATGGAGTTTCGCTAAGCAGATCTCCGGGAAGTAACCAAAAAACTCAGCTGCGTTATGCAAAGTCGTGCAAGTGGCAGAGTGCTGATTTTTAGTGTTGGATGTATGTCTTGCTGCTTCTTTCTGCTTCGTGAGCATATGTTCTACTTGAGCGGCATCTTCCTCAATGCAAAAGGAAGGTTTCTCAACATGAGCATTAGTGACCATCCGCGACTGCCTGCGTTGAGAAATCTCGCCAAGAAGTGATCTGGAGTAAGGTTTTCCTCACTCGCCAACTTAACGTTGCCGAACATGAACGAGGAAAGAACTTTGCTCTGCTCAGTTTTTCAGAATTCCGTACTTTGCGCGGATCATGGAGTAGGAATAACTGTGCAACCTCCGCGAGTAGAGAGGCAATCCAAACCCAGAACTAGTTCTGTCAAGTTTCCTGAAACTGAAGCACGATGTGACCTGCTTGTGACCTCCGGTTTCTGCTTAACCCACTGCCTTTCAGCATGAAGATTGTTTCCATGTATGAGCCTGTTGCTCATTACATAGGTTTCCTGCTATTTCTATCCTGAAAGGTCCACATGTGGGTTCTGGGGTCTTAGATCTGTGGGTATCGCTACAAGATGCTTCTCTTCTGTCCTCTATCAGAACTTTTGTTTGGATACTAGCACTGTTTTAGTACTGCATTAACAATTTATCTCTATGACATCTGCACATCCTAATCATGAAAAGTATTCTTTAAAACATTTATTTGATATGTAAAAAATAGTATATTGTTTTAATAAAATTGGACAATATATCATTGAGCCTGATGGTCATTATTCAATGTATTCAGCATGAAACAGGTTGGAGAAGTTGGAGAAAAAGATGAATACACTCCTCACAATAAAATAAATGTTGCTTGAAAAGAACCTGTCAGAACGACATGTGATTATACTGATTATATACCCAGGTTTTGAGGAATACAAGGTTTTCCCCATTAGCTGTTATGTGTTTTTTACAGAGCCAGGCAGCTTATTTCCTGTCCTCTCTTTTTTGTAGATGCCCTTTCACAAACCTTTTCTTTGTTTTAATTTATTACACCAAGATGTGTGTCGCTATTGGAATGGTAAATCTGGACACAACATCAGGATGTATGCGCACCTGTGCATTTGCACATGTACACCCACATCATCACGCTATGGCCAAAATCCAAGTTGCCCATGCACATACATCATCACACAGGAGCTGGATTTTGTCTTTATTTTGGTTGATGGTAGTCAGCATTGGCTACAAGCTTATGTTTCTTTGTTTGTCTATATACAAGAATTCCCGAAGCCAAAAGTTAGGTTAACGTCTATCAAAGGCGAAACCTTTTCTCTTTGCCAGTGCTTGTATTCACCTGAGGCTAATCTTGATGTCTGACTATGCTTACATTTTAGTCTGTTGATAACTCTTTTGAGTAGACACAGGTAGGCCACATTTGAGTAGTTCAGCTGCGCCATAACTAGTGATATGTTTATGAAACTCTTTTTGTTAAATAAATGGTAGATACCTACAGAGCAGTGGCAGTTTAGGTTGGTTTCCTTTGAAACAATATTTATTTGTAGTGTTATGATATGTGAGATTGCAAAAGTACTCCATTCTGGTCCAAGAATTGTTTGTTCCTATGAAGCTTGCTGATTTGTGTTATGAGGTTAAATGAAATGTAGTTGTAGCATTTTAGATTTAGGGCTTTATTGTGATTAAGGCAATCCATATGATCACCAAACTCGTGGTGGGGGTCCGACCACCACCACAATGCAGGCCTGCCCGCAGTATTAGGAGTGTTGCAGTCAAACCGCCATAGGACCGATGCGTCCGCCGGGGATCCAGGATCCTATAGCAGAGGCGCCGCAGGTTATGAGCACTAATATGCTGACGGTGTCACAGCGGCATGGCCGAGTATGTAAGGAGTTGCCTTTTCACCACCCTGTTCATGGTAGTGTGCCCGCCATGAAAAGAGTGGTGGAGAGGAAACTAAGGGGACCTCCTGGGCATGGGTGTGCATGCAGGGGGGCACATGGTGTGCTCCCTTGGATTTGCACTCCCAGTTCCTGCACGGTGTGGAATGTATGCCACACCATGCAGGAAGGTGCAATCAGCGCTCTTACAGAGACGGTCTGCATGTCAGGTTCTTTAATGAGCTTGACAGACCGCTGCCTTAGAGTGCAGTAGCACTACCAGCCGGACCAGGATTTCAGTTCTAATCTGGTGGGCAGCAGCATCACGCCTTTGGCGTTCATACAGTGGAAAGTGCGTTGCATTGTGCACTGTATGGCTGCCAAAGTCATAAAAAGCCCCTTACGGCCAGAAGTACAACAGTCTTTAGCAGTTGAAAACTGAAAATTGGGCCATCTGCAACCACTAAAAAGGATTTTAATATGTACAAACCCCCAAAATAGGTTTGCAAGTCGCTTTTAGGAAGGGACGTGCCAAGGGCATCACTTCCTAATAGTGAGTCACAGGGGTATATAAGATTGTTTTACAACCGTAAATGCGGACGCAAAACACTTTGCAGTTTACCACATACTTTAAGTAGGAGGTTAGCCAGTCGCAAACAGGAAGGGGTCCCCAGGGGACCCCCTGACCTTTGTGAATGTATGTGAAAAAAAAATGTAAGAGCAGGCAGTGGTCACACAGACAACTGCCTGCCCTTAATTGCATCCCGTTTTCTTTAGGGAAAACAGGCTGCAGTTGAAAAAAAAAGTTTCTTTATTTAAAAAGCAAATGGTCGTCTACTGTCCCCAAACTGCGACCTTCCTCATGAATCATGAATGCCTCATGAATGAATGACCTGCCTCAGGGAGGTCATTTGCGACCCCATTGGGAATTGCTAAATGTGTTTGAAACAAATTAGTACATTCCGTTTTGTGAGTCGCAATTTGCGAGTCTCAAAAAAATCACAATTTCCAACCCACAAAACAGGATGGTCGTACATCTGAACCTTAATGTGTTTATAAGATGATTTGCCAAAAATTGATCAGCACACAATAATTCATGAAGTCAGAATCACAAGAAAAAAATTATATTCGAAAACATGTGCGGTGGAATTTTTAAAAGATCCTTTTTTCTTTATTCTTTTAATCTCCACAAGGTAGCCAACACGTTTCGTCCTTTTATAGGACTTCTTGAGGGCTCACACAGGTATCATTCATGTGCACTGCTATTTGGGCGCCAAAATTTTTGAGGCAAAGAGTCTTGTTCTGCATCAGCAACTCCAGCAATGCGCCACTTTTACGGCACAGATGCGTCACACATCTGTGCCTTTTTTGCCCCATGGTGCGCCGCATTGTAAATGCGGCGCATCCATGGTGGCAGAGCTGTGGCGCACGATAACTAGCGCATCCCTGCTGATATGCAGGGATGCGCCAGTTATTGTAAATATGCCCCATTGAATTCTGAGTGGATATTCTGGGGCGTGTTCACCTGATTTAAATTAATTGCTCTGGTTTCAGCACAAGACCAACCTAGGTTTTTTTGCAGGTTTGTTTGGAGTTCTTACTCCAAAGTCTCAGGCCTTTTGCTACCAGGGAAAGGACTTTTGCTGCTGTATTACATCTGCACTGTCTCCTGTTAGTTTAATTCATTCGGCCGCTGCAGCAGGGCAAATGTTTAGTGCGTGCGCACAGAGTGGGTGGTTTAAGCGAGCGAAGGCAGAGATAAAACAAAGGGCTTTCATCAGATTGCATTTGTGCCCTTGACGTAAGGCTTGGAAGAGAGGAATCTTCTGATACCAGCCTTGGAGCTCGCTGAACGTGATGGAGAGTTTAACAAGAGGCTTATCTTCCGCTCGGCTACTGAAAGGACTCCGAGCCTGTGACCGAGGATCATGTGTTGAGCACACATATGGGAAGCCGTTCATGTCAAAATTACAGATCCCCATATAAGCCACCTCCTGAAATGCATAGCATGCTGCAAAATGAATATGACACACACCAGAATAAATGTAATATGTGTCAAAATAATTATGATACCTGGCAGAGTGAATCTGACTTGAATCAAAACAAATATGAAACCTGACAGAGTGAATATGCTACTTTGTGATTAATATGAATAACACACACTCCGAATTAAATAAGAGATATACCTAAATATATATCAATCATACTGAAATGAATATGGCCCTCACTATAAACAATATAGCAATCACTGACACGAATACAATATGCTTCAAACAGAATGGGACATTTCTTGAAATGACTGACATATGCCAAGAGGTATATGACATACATTGAAATGAATATAACAGATTGAAATAAATATATTATATTCTGAAAAGAATGCAATGCACATTGAAAATATTATAACTTGCACTAAAATGAACATTACACATGTTGCAATGAACATGAATTGCGTTGAAATTATTGTTACCCAGATTGCAATGAATATGAGAATTTCAGAAATGAATAGAAGTTGAATATGGCTTGTGTTGAAATTAATATAAGCCCCATTGAACTGAATTTGACATGTCTTAAAATAAGTATGACCAAAGCTGAAATTCTCACAACATTTGTCAAAATTAATATAGCATGGATTGAAATGAATATGATACATATTCAAATGAATATGATATATGTTAAAATAGATACGTTGCATCTTAAAATTAATAAGACTAGTATTAATATGAATATGACATCCATTGAAATAAATATAACATTGATTGAAAGGAATATATAATATGTAAAAAGGAATATGACATGCATTGAAATAAATATGACATTTATCAAAGTGAATATGGGTTGCATTTAAAGTAATATGATACACATTGACATGATTATGATACGTGTTGAAATGGTTATGATTCATGTTAAAATGAATATAAGATGTGTTAATGTGAATGAGACATCTATTGAAATGATTATGGCATGTGCTAAGATGAATACAGCATGCTTTGAAATGAATATGAGCCACATTGTAATAATGCAACATGCCTTAAAATTAATATGACCAATGCTGAAATTAAAATGAAACTTGTCAAAATGAATGTTATGTTTTGAAATTAATATGATACACATCAAAATGAATATTGCATGTATGGAAATTAATATAACCTATATTGAAACGAATATGATCCATGTCAAAATTATGACAATTGTTAAGGTGAATAAGACATTATTGAAATGAATATGACATTCATTAAAAGGAATATGACAAATAAGTGGTGGAGAGTGAGTAAAAAAGAGTGGGAGATACAGAGATGGAATAAGGGATGAGGTATGTGGAGGGACAACTCAGGGGTGAGGGATGAAACATAAAAAGTCTATTGAGTGAGTGATGTGAAGTGATTATTGGAATTCAGAAGTTAGAGATGACTTGTATATGGGAAATAGAGGATGGCTGATGGATGGTGAGAAATGAGGAGTGAGGGTAAAGGAGGAAGTAGGACATTTAGGTCCTCCTTTATATTTTGTCGGTCGGCCCGTCCTCGACCAGAGTGACGGAGTAAATTACCACATCACCCTGATGGAGGGGCAGACCGCCACATTTTGAAATATCCATTGGCCTGATGGACATTTCAAGCATTGGCAGGTACCATAGTTCCATCTCCACCAAACATTTAAAGTAGGCCCTAAGCGTGACAGAAGAGAAGGATAAATAATGGATCAGGACTGATGAGTGAGCGCTGAGGAGTGAGGAGGGATACATGAGGAGTAAAGGATATGGAGAGGCGTGTGTTGTGTGTGGAACAGGGATTTTATACATACAGTGAAGCCCTGGCTGTATGATATACTGCAACGACCAACTGGAACTCTACTATTCCACCATTTCCCAGGTTCTGTGGTCCAAGAACATCTCGGGTCCCTTGAAAGAATATCTGTTAATTCATGATATAAACTGCATCAACCGGTTAAAGCTTGTGCTAAACATGCAGAATGGGGGAGGGATGGGAAATGATGGGAATGTGTATACTGACTAGTTCCTTAACAACAGCTCCAAATGCCATGGCACCTGAAGCACTCTTGGAGCCCCACTTTAGCTGTGATTAATGCCACTGTACTATAGAGGTGCCATCTTGAAGTGCAGAAAAGATTTCTGTGACAAGGGCGACACTTCTGGACTGTTTATGCATAATACACAGGGCCACTGGAATTATGCAGCAGAGAGAGGAAGGCCAAATTGTATGGCAGGGTTGACTAAATTATGCGTCAAGAAAGGCAAATTATGCAGCATAATGCAGCACATATTATTATTGCATTATTTTGTTATCTATTCCCAGGTTACCGTCCTCTAGGACCACGTCCAGCCTTCTGCAACTTCATCGCCCCCCTCGCCATAGACTCCAATAACTACATTTTCTTCGGTGACCTCAACTTCCATCTCGACGACCACAATGACAATCACTACCAACCTCCTCGACAGCATGAACAACATCGAACTCACCCAACTTGTCCATGGCCCCACAAACACCACAGACCCCACACTAGAACCCACATATATCTCCAGCGACTGCATCAGGTACAGCCTCACCACAGAACTCACCTGGATGACAACTCCATCATTCACTTCAACATCACCAGCTCACAAACCTCTGCCCCCAGTCTGCCCAACGCCCCCCACAGCAACTGGATCTAAGTCTCATAGACGAATGAATCAACGCCATCAACACCACCCACCCCATCTCCTCCAACAACCTAGACCAGAACGCCAGAAACTTCAACGATTAGATCACCGACTGCGCTAACAGTGTCACTCCCATCGGCAACAACATCCACAGAAGGTCCACCAAGAAGGCTACCTGGTACACTGAAAACCTAAGAACCACTATACGACATTGTAAACAACTGGAAAGGAGATGGCGCAATAGTTAGGACACAACCGACTTCAAGACAGCCCTGAACCTCTACCACAGAAAGTTGAGAGAATCAAAGAAAAAGTCCTTACCCTCAAGCATCAAATCAAGCTCCAATAATATATCCCTTCATGCTTTGCTCGTACTTTGCTGTGTTTTTGTGACTTGACTCCTTGACACACTCATGCTTCCTACCTTCATTTTGCATGATAATGCCATTTTCATCACTTGGTCCCAATGAGATCTTACCACCATATCTATCTCTCCCCTGCCACACTCATCTTCTTATGTAATTGCCTACCTGGTCCCTCTAACCATTGCAGTCTTTCTCTCAAGAAGTTACTTATATTTGGTAATGCCTTATCTGGTAGAGAATCTATCTAGCTGCAGAATCCTAACCATAGAATATTTCCCAGGAGTCAGACTAGATCCAGAAGTTTTCAAGCAGTACCCTTGAGGTGGCCACGTTCGGCTCTGTGTTGGTGGTCTCTGCGCCGGCAATGCAATGCCTGGTGCCTTTACATTTACATAAATGCCACCCTGAAGGGCTGAAGTCAGTTCCTTTCGCGACTTTCCACGCCAAGCATGCAGAGCCACGATGAATTCTGACAACTGAACTGAAATTCTAAAGTCCTTAGAAGGATGACCCCCACAATGTAAACAGTTCTGCGACATGGAGGATGGAATGACCAGTAAGCAATCTGCGGCTACATAGATACTTTACCAGATAAGGCTTAACCAAAGGTAAGTAACTTGTTGATATGATAGAGACTTCTAGCCGCGGATTCATTACCTTGGAATACAAAACCCAAGCTATGCCTTCCGGGGGGTGGGTATGCAAAGCTGATTTAAACCAGGAAGTCCTACAGGACTGAGTGGACAAAGTGACCATCACAACGGACCGAACTGTCCAGGCAGTAGTGTTTGGTTGACATTTGCAGAGATGCCCATGTTGCTGCCTGACAGATGACCAGGACAGGGATTCCTTACTCTAATGCAGTGGTTTCAGTCTTGGCTCTGGTGGAATGAGCAAGGAAGCCCTCAGGGGGTTGCTTCTTGACCAATACATAGCAGTTATTAATGCAGGGCATTATCCTTCTTGAGATGGTCAATTTCTGCACATCCTTCAATTCCTAAGCCCCTTCGTACCCCACAAAGAGTTGATTGTCCACCCGTAACTCTTTTGTGCGATCAAGTTAGAAACTACAACTCTTTTTGGGTCCAGACAATGGAGTCTCTCCTCCTCCTTTGAAGTGTGAGGTGGAGAAAAAGAGTTAGGCAGTGTGATGCTCTGACCTACATGGAAAGGAGCCACAACCTTCGGGAGGAAGGAGGCATGTGTCCAGAGTATGAAATTGTCTGGATAGAAGCTGGTGTAGGGAGGGTTTACATAGAGTGCCTGCAATTCGCTGACCATTCTGGCTGATGTAATGGGCACCGAAAAGGCAGTCTTGATGGTTAATCAATGGCGGGAGCAATTATGCAGTGGCTCAAAGTGTGCACGCATTAAGCCCCAATTAAGCATGCTGAATGACCTGGGAGAAATGTATGTTGCAAACCTTTGAGGAAACTAGCCATAAAGGTGCCTTGAACAAAGAAGGTTGGTCTGGAAAACTCAAAAAGGATGAAATGCCCTATAAGTAACTGTGCCGAGAGCAGGGCCCGGCTGGGCCAAGAATAGACCAAACAAAGAACCTGAGAAAGGGGTGCAGATAGAGGATTAATGTTCCTAGATAAACACCATGCAACAGATTTATCTCAAAAGGCTGGTGTATACCCACTTGGTGGAGGTACTCCTAGCTGCCACAATAACATCACATACTTTGTGAGGAAGTTTGAAAGCTGTCAGCTGTTACCGCTCAATCTTCAAACATAAAGGTGAAGGGTGTGCAGGCTCAAGTGTAGGATCCTCCCGTTGCTGCACCAGAAGATTCTCTCGATGAGGCAACTTGATCGGGGGACCGATGCTTATGCTCAACAGCCTGGGATACCAGTCTCTCCTTGCCCATTCCAGACTCACAAGAATGACTTGGCCCCAGTCATTCCTGATCTTCTTGAGAACTCCGTGCAGAAGTGGTTCTGGCGGAAAGACATACAGGAGGCCAGAGCTCCACTTGAGATGAAAAGCGTCTCAGAACGAAAGACACCATGGAAACTCACCTGCACAAATTTGTGGACATGGTGCATTCTGGGCCAAGGCTCTCCCCAATCTTGAAAGAGACCTTGTACCATCTCTGGATGGAGATGCCATTAGTGATACACTAAGCATCATCCACTGAGTTTGTCTACTATGACCTTTAAAGATCCCCCCAGGTGATGAACCACCAGGAAAATGCACTGATGTTCCAGCCATGTCCAGAGATGCAGAGACCCTTCCCAAAGAGTCCATGACCCTACCCTACCTTGTTTTTTGCCGTTCAAAATGGCGTTTCTATTGTCCATGCACCAGTCTTCCCTTGATCAAAGGATGAAAGGCTTTCAATGCCAAGCTGCTCATCCCATATTGATGTGAAGCTCGAACTCTGACGGAGACCAGAGTCCTCTGATCTCCATCTCTCCCAGAGTCCGCCTCAACCAAGGAGTGATGCATCGGTCACTGTAGTCGGCTCTGGTTGAGGAAGGTAGAGAGGGCTGCCATTGACCCAATCGTGGTTCGTCAGTCGCCATTGCACATCTTTCACAGTTACCTCCAAATTCTGGACTATGTTGGAGAGATACACCTGAAACTGTGCCCAGTGGAACTTCCGGTCCCACTGCAGAGTCCGCATATGCCAACAAGCAAGTGTTACAAGCAGGATACAGGATGCCATGAGGCCCAACAGCCTCAGGGTCATTCATTCCGAAATCCAGGATAGTAGCTGACACATCTGTATCATAGACTGAATATATCTGGCTCTCTGAAACTGTAGGGTCCAGAACAGCTCTGATGAAAGGAACATTGATAGTGAACCTCCAGCAAGTGCAGGAGGTTCGCCGTAGTCTTGAGGTTGGAGACAACTGCCAGCTTAAACGGCCAATCATCGAGGTATGGGAAGACTGGAATCCCTGCCCTCCGCAGATATGCTGCAACCACCATTATCACCTTGGTGAACACTCAAGGGGTGCTGGTAAAGCTGAAAAGGGGCACAGCAAACTGAAAGTGCTCTTGGCTCACCGTGAATGGTAGTAGCGTCTGTAGACAGGCAGGACGGGCATGCGGAAATATGTGTCCTGCAAGTCCAGCGCTACCGTCTAGTCTCCTGAGTGCAGGGCACACAGGACTTGAGCGAGCATAAGCATTTCTACTTTTTCAGAAATAAATTGTGAAGGCGCAGGTCTAGGATAGTATGAAGGCCTCTGTCCTTTTTGGGCACCAGGAAGTAGCGGTTATAGAATCCGTGACCTACTTCTGATTCCGGCACCCTCATGATTGCTCCTTGGCCAAGAGAGCCAACACTTCCTGATGGAACAAGGAGAAGTGGTCCTCCATCAGCCAGTTGTAAGTGGATGACATTGATGGAGGGGTCGTCACAAAGGGGATGGAGTAGCCCCTTTTGGCAACCTGCAAAACACAATGGTCAGATGTTTCCAAGTTCCAGTGGTGCAGCTGGTGGCCTATCATGCCTCCCACTGGATGCCCATGATGGTAGGAGGGCAAACTAAAGGGGTTTTGAGGCTATGTCTGATGGGGAAGGTGGGGTTACAGGCCAGTCCTTTGGCTACCTTTCCCAGGTGGTCTGTGGGACCTGCATCCAAATTCAATAAAAAGGCTGGGAATGTATGAACGTGGTTGAAAACCCCTTCTGTGGCGGAAAGTGAACTGAGGTTGGCAAGGGGCCAGGGAGAAGCGCAAGGACATGGCTGAAGCTCTGCTATCCTTAAAGTGCTCCAGCAGTGAGCCCTCCATCTTTCCAAAAAGAAAAGAGCTCTCAAAAGGCACATCCATAAGTGAATCTTAAGTTGAATTTTGCTGTGTCTCTTCCCTCAGCAATGACTCTGGCCTCCTCTGAGACAATAGGCAGCACTTGCGCAACCGAGTCCCAGATCATACAGGAGTATCTGCCCAAGAGGCATGCTGTGTTCACTGACCGCAGTGCAAGGATGGCAGAAAACGCAGAGAACATTCATTTCCCAAAGGTGTCCAGCCTCTTGTACTCCCCATCCAGTGGAGTGGTATGCAACACACCAGGTTTGACACTAGAGTTGGAGGCTTGGGCCTCGAAGCTCTCTAGGGTGGGGTGCTGTGTTAGGAAACTGGGGTCCCCAGCAGTGGAACAACTGTGGCATGAAATTATACCATGCACAGGAGGCCCAACGCAGGGCTTCCACCAGGCCCCTAGTAGAATATTAGTAAGAGCTTCATTACAAAGTTAGGGTTCAGATGGGGCGACTCCCGGTAGAAGCACCTCTTTCAAGACATTCAGCTTGACTGCCACTTCAGGTCCAAAACCTCAGCCTCCCTACACACTACCACAGTGAATGAGGCACCCTCCTCTCCCAGAGCCTCGGAAGGGGGAGAGACCAAGTCAGTGTCCATATGAGTTGTCCTCTGTATCGTCTAGGGGATGCTGGTATCCATAAGGTTCCACAGACCCCTTCCATTCCTTTCGCTCTTCAGGCCTGTTGAATGAAGATGGCACTGGCTTTGACCTGGAGTGCATGGTCCCAGCCCGCGCCGGAACAAGTATCAGACGATGCCCGCCTATCTCTGTGTCGGAGCCAGAAATGAGGATGGGGATGGTGCAACAGTAGTGTTTTGGTGGCGGCGCAGGAATGTCAGTACTGGAGTGGGCGCTCAGAAAGGTCTTGCTCTCAAAGGCAGCTTCGCTCCAGATTCAACACTGGATCCATGTGGCCCCACTGGCATTGAAGGTGAACCTGCCAGTAAGGATCCAGTGGGAGCCCTTCCCGAGTCTGCGGGGCCTGAAGGCACTCCAGAGGTGCCGGGCCATCCAAATATGATGTACATGACCTAAGAAAATTCTAGCAGCTGGGCAGGGGTTGTTCCGGCTCAGGGTAAGTCAGGAAAGCACGGAAGGGAGTCTGTCTCAGGCTCTGCTGAAGTGCATGGCCTGGAGTGCCGACGCTCCCGCACCTTGCCGAAGACTTACATCGGTGTGGCGAAGTCGAAGATGTCTAAGGCTTCTTTGTTTTCTTCTTCCGGTAGGACTTGCCCAACAACTTTGAATGAGACAACGACCGCTGGGTGCAGCTCGACTGTGATCTTGAACGTTGTGGGGTTGTCTAACATCAGACAACAAGGAACTTGAGGGAAAACTCCTTTACTTTCTTTGGGTCCTTGGCTCAGCAGTACTCATAGGTCTTAGAATCATGGTCCTAGGTGTGGCTCGGTCACAGATATCTGCCAGTGACAGGCTGTTATATTTTTGGTTAGGCCATATAGTGAAGCAATGAAGGGGCATATCAACAAGGGCTTTATCTCTGCATTTTTTGGCTTTAAAAGCCAAAAAAGCCGAGATAAAACTGGCACCCTATCAACAACAGGGTGCTAACATGCAAATTCGCATGTTAGCACCCTTTTACTCTACGCTTCCCCGTGCATCTCTAATGAGATGCAAAGGGGGCATTCCAGAGTAAAATAATAGGAGAAATGTCGCTAAGCGACATTTCTCCTATTATCAAAAATATCGCTAGCCCTGTTAGAGACAAAAAAAGCAGCGCTAACCGCGGTTAACGCTGCTTTTTAACGTCTGGTATTTTTCTGATGATATCCTATGGAAGGAGGATATCATGGCTAAGTTTGTCTGTCCCTATCAACAAGCTAACGTGACCCAGCGATAATCTCACGTTAGCCACTTAGCGTGAGGATTTTTATCGCTATTGAGATAAGCGTTGCTAACAGCACGCTATCTCAGCGATAAAAATCAACGCTAGCCGGCGATAATTATCCTCACGCTAAGAGCGCTTAGCGATAATTATCGCCGGTTGTTGTTGATATGCCCCTTATTTCTTACATTGTCCTCACTTATAAAGTTTCCAAGTTGTGACCATTTGCATAAATTTGCACGCACGACAGTGCTGGATTAGTTTCTCTGAAACTAAACTTGTTTTCACATCTATCTTCACACAACATTATCACAACACCCTGAACCTCATGTACAAGGTCTTGTTCCTCACTACGTACAACTGTCAACACTATCTTCATCCACGGGACGACAGGGCTTTCTCCATATCCACATCACTAATCTATGTGTACATCGCAAGTCTGCTTTCTATTATAAAAGATGAGCAACCTGATAGATTAGTAGAGGAGGTACTTCCGCTGACAAAGAGGGTCCTTGCATGCAGAGAAATCATCACGCAGCTACCTGACATCTCGTGAGGGGTGTCCAGTTTGTAACCAAAATGGGGTCTTCATTCTCTCTCATCAGGTAATGGGGTTGGATCGTCCCTTGGGGGGATTCTTGGCTCTACACCTACATACACTTAAAGTATGGTTCGCATAGTAGGAGTACGCCCAATTACTGTCTTGTTTATATGCCTGCATATATACATTGTTTTAGCACCATGGTAGAACTCTACCTACGATTTATGCTTTTGGTGCTTGTGATCACGTTTATATGCTTCTGTCTCCTAATCATTGCAGCACTCGTATTTTATGCAAGAATAACATTGGTTCAATAAATATTATTGAAACGTCCCACTGTGTATTCTCTGCATATTTCTCTGAGAATAAGGTGGACCCCTTGCCCAAGCTAGAGAGATAACTCTGCAGGACTGACCATATAACATTTAGATATTTGATAACTTTATATATGAACCTTACAAACCTTTTATGCAGATCTCAAATCTGCAAGCACTAAGAAACTCGGCTAACTAAATTTAATGCTAGCAAAACTTGGGCATCCTTACAGATAACAGTGTCAATGATCTGATAATGTATCTCCTTTATCCGTCCAGCGTGGGTAGGCTGCCATTGATCTGACTCCATGCTATAAATTCAAAAAAGATTTTTTTTTTTTAATTGTCAACTTCATAAACGCTCTGACCTTGAGAATCAGTCCATCCTTCCCTTCCACTGTGAAACACTTGTTTACTCATCTGTTATCACTACCATTCCAACAGGATCCCCTCCCTATGAAATATCATTAAAACTTAATTTACCTCTTTTTTCCTCCTATGCCGCTCATTCACTAATTGTGTGTTCTTTGCAGGAAAGAAAGTGCTATTTAATTCCTATATCTATAACTATAAAGCTATAAATTCCAATTGCTGCTTTTCTCTATTGGAGCAACCCAGTTTCCAAGAGAACATACAGGACAGGTCATCTGACATCTACAACACCATACAGAGGTGCCTCCGGCTATCACAATTTACAGACAACACCAAAGCCCATGAAATTACACATATTCCAATTTACCATATTAAACAGTAATTATCACTACTACTTATTCCTGTTCCACTATGCTAGTTAATCAGATACCTCTGAAGATCAAACAACAATCCAGCATTCAACATTGTAACTTTTCAGTTCTGTCCAGATATAGTTGTTCTTTCCCATACTCCAAATAAGAATGTTAGACACACCACCGGAGACAATAAAGTGGACACCATGGCACCACAGACATGCAGGGCATGAAGCTGAAAGCAATTTGCATATTACACCACTATGTCCACAAATCATAACATTTTACAGGAGTAAACTTGGGAAAAATCATGTCACCATATTTTTTTATTTTTGTGGGCGTATCAAAGTATTATTAAGCAGGAGCAAAGTGATTTACAGCTGTTAAATAACTATTTTGTGTTCTGTGCATTTGTAAATCTTCCCATTAACACAAATAGATTTGTGAAACAGGTCAATAGTATATTAAAAGTTGCCATCTCAACTGCAAATGCACATGAAGCTATTTATTTTTCACCCTCCAAATGAACAAACTCTGCACACCAGTTGGTCATCCTAGGCTCAAATAAGGCATTAAAGCCAAATTTTCGTTCAACATCTAGATGTTCCATTACCATAACATGTCCATTCCATATCTGAACCATTTAGAACAAGTGAACCTAAACATGGCAACTGAACTGAAGATTGGATCAGATAGTTCTACCTCAACCAAGCACTACTGATTAGGTATCACTATTAAACAATGGCAAACACAAGCCCCACACAATACTACAAAGTACTGTTACAGCGTTAATTAGTTTTCCCATAGCTGAAATGGGCTTCCGTACCAGAAATCGCCCCAGGACCATAATAAGAGTAAATGTAATACAGAGATCTTCATGACTTCGTACAGCACCATAACATACTCTATTAATGTTATACCATGTTTAAAACATATTTTACCGAGGATTCTCAGATTTATAGCAGGGAACATTCCACGAGCACCTCAACTGTAAAAGATGGAACACTGGATAACTGGCATTGCCTCCCGTTATCACAAGGGAAAAGGGTATGACAGTTGTATAGAGGCCTTTAAGACTAACCATGTGTTGTGTTAAACAATGAAAGACGTAACTTTTTTTTGTATTTCTTTATTTTTATTTGCATTTTATATAAAGAGCTGAGAGGCAGAATTCTGTGTAGTCATTGAACCATTATATCATCGCATAAAACTTTTCATTCAAGGAGCCACAACTATGAATAAGAACAAGTTCACAGTAAAGCACAACAATGCTGTGGTATTTCCTAATATGGCAGTTTTGAATACAAAGACCCACTCCAATGGACAAATTCAAAGAGAAAAGAGGAATTGTCAGCTATACGTCGCATCAATTTGGCTAGATGGACTCGTTGACAGCAATGGCCAGGGAACTAATATATATATCACACATCGTCTAAGAAGGGGAAGGAACTTGGATTTGTAGGTAAGTTAAGAATGGTTCCCAAATGTCTATAGGGCGGGAGGTCAGCGGCATTAATTTCCAGTAATAGGCCAATTGCTCTTGACAGTAGGTGACGTCTCATAACTAGGGTTTTCTCCCCCAACTATTAGCATTTTGACATTTGAACTTGAAGCTAGAGCATGGCCGTGAGGTGTCAATGTTCAGGTGGGATGTCTATTACATAACACAATAGACTGAATAGTGGAGTTGGCGATAGTGAGTGACAAACTTACTGGTGGATAGTGTGATGTATTTCACTTCTATAGTTTGCAAATTTGGGGCACTCCCAGGCTATGTGTAGGAAGGAGGCTTGGGGGGAACTGAGCATCGCACACAGCGTGCCTCTTTCAGAAGGCCCATACAATGCATCTGTTCAGGAATAAGATATAGCCTGTGTAGGAATGTGAAATATAGGAGTCTGAGTCTGTAATTGAGCGAAAGGTCCCCCAGTTGTTCGCAGCAATAAGTCCATTGTGCCTCCGTAGGTGGGGGACTATGTCTGCTGCACACCCAGCTAAGGCCATGGGGCTGCGAGCAGGTGCCTTATCTTGCATGGTGGCTAACAGGTAGGTGACTAGTCTACGAGGGAAGGCATTTGTCAATATGTATTCAAAGGGCATGTAGTTTAGGCGGAGGTTCAGGAAATGTAGTGTGTTGTGCCATGCAAGTGGCACGAATCTGATAATAGATGAGTGTGTCGAGCATGGTGTGTTCTCCTCCAGTGCAAATGGGGGGGTAGAATTGACAGTCAGGGTACAAATCACCGTATGTAAATAATTTCCTGCTATGTGCCCGCGCTTAAGCACCATCATCATGTAGGGCTGGCAGCATTGGATTGTAAGCTGAGGGGATGGAGGGGGCATATAGGCAGGGTCACTGACCCCAGCAGCGGAGGCCCTCCCATGCCCAACAAACACACTCCACGGTATTGACCTCTTCCCGTGGAGAAAGATGTAACTTTGAGAGTGTTTTTGTTTATTGAGACAGGAATTTCCCCTACATGGTGTACAGCTGTGTTCTCCTGCCCTGAGTGCCCGGTTGCAAGTATCTGGTTTCTTGATTTTTGATATTTGGCCCTAGCTTCATCATAATGTAGATTGTGCAATGAGGCCTAGGCCTGTACTTTGACATGAGAGACGCTCTGGACATGTCCGGTGACCTGGTGGGGAACATCAACCGTACTATAATTTACTGAAAGAGAACTACTGTCCCGTCATAGGTTTAGAATGCACATAAGTGGTGGTAGCTTACCATGCTTTGTGAATCCATAGTTCTGACCAGCCCTTTTTACCTGTATTAGTGGAGAAGAGGCCTACTGGGCCACTCATGTAGCATTCCATGCACTAACCTAGATTCTGTTGCTATTGTGCCAACTGTATGTTATGCGTTTGTGTCATGTGTGGTACACGTGACCCAACCTGGGCCACCCACACCCCCCGAATGGGCCCTGGTGCCACTCACCGGCCCGATGCCGCTCGGCACAGCACAGTGCACGTGTGCAGAAGCTCCCCTGACACTACTTATTATGCGAGAGCTTGGCCTGGAGCCCCATGCCCCGAATCATGCACAGGCAGTCACCTGGACCCGAACCTGGCTACACTGCTGCACAGCCAACAGCTACCTCTACAACTCAAGCTGCCTACCCCCGTGGCTGCGAGCCATCCTTGTGCCGCCTGTTTCTTCGCTCTAGAGAGAAACCTCTGTGTGCCCCTTGCTTCAGCAGAACTCTGCCTTGTGCTGCTGGCGTGCCTGACCCGCCCCCTTGCAGCTTGTATACCAAGCCCACTCTTGCCCACTGTCCACAAGGTCATGGGCGGGAAAACCACCAACATAGCGAAACAAGCATTTGTAATGCAATAGGTCTCGCATTTGCGAGATTTTGAGCTATTGGCGTTGTAAGTGGCAATGCCTTTTATTTATGTGTTTTGAAAACCTGCGACGACTAGAAGTACAAAGTGCATATAACTAAAAGGCATTGTCATTTACAATGCCAATATGTTGGAAAACGAGGCAGCATCTGTGAGGCCTGCACAAATAACATGACTACATTTGTCCTTCGCTGGGAACCAAACACCCAATTGTAGCGCCTGACTCTCAGAGGGTAGCGTTGCAGAGCAGTCCGAGGCTTACTCAAGGGAGGTGGTGTGGGCTAGTAATCGCCATTTACAGGTGCGCAAAAATAACACTCAATAACTGATTGTCCAGTCTGTACTTTGCTTTATAAAAGTAAGAGTACATTTATTAAACACACACACCACTCAATACTATGCACCAATTTACAAATATACATAAGCTGTTGGAATTACTTTGTGACATTGCATAACATCTCCACCCCTTCCGCAGGGGGGGTGGGGTATAGTACCACCACTCCCATGTATGCACATCATATTGCCCCCAATGCAGTTGGTTGAAGATAGCCTGGGGCGAGGGCCCGGCGCCCTAGCACCATCCCAGTTTCGACCCCCCCACCATTAGGAGGAATTTCTGGCAATATAACCTCACACAAGTACTTCACATTACACATGTGACCTTCAGTTCCTCTAAAAGAAATAACATTAGTAAAAGTATTTCTGATGCAATTACATTTCTTCACCTCCAGGGGATGCCCTTCTCTAAACATCCCCTACTCAGTCCTTCACTCCATTATGCACTTCTCAACCCTCCTCCAGCTGTAGAACGAAAGGTCCAACCCAAGAGGAGTTAAAATGCTGGCTGATCCCTTGAGGGGTTATTCCTTTCAAATCCCTAGGAAACTTAGGGTAACTTTTCTCTTCGTGCTGGGGGGGAGACTGCGCATTTCCAGCAGCTCCTCCCAGCACCTTTTCAGAAGTGAGGATGACCCTTCTCCTCTGGGTGACCACCAGGCACCAAAAACGATACCTTCCCCATGCCTTGCAAGGCATTATGGGGCGCTTGAGGCTCCTTCTTATGAATATTTTATTAGCGGCTCTCCCGCTGTGCCGGGGAGAGCCGCGAGGTGGGCCTCCGGCCGCTTCTTGGGCCTCGGTGGGGGGCCCGGTCCCACCCGGACCACCAGGTGAGCGTAGGCGGCTCGGGGAGCCCACCCCCGGCCGCTCCTCCTCTTTTCCGGGGCCCGGTCCCACCCGGGCTCCTTGCACCGCTGGTGGTCTTCCTAGGGGGCCCCGGTCCCACCCGGGACTCCCGCATGGCCATTTGTGGGAGGGCAGCCCGGAGAACCCACTCCCGGCTGCCCCCGCCAGCTCCCCGCCTGGCCAGCACCTATGTGTGCTGCCGCGGGAGCCGGTACTCCGTTCTGGTCTGCCCGCTCCGGCGGACAGGCGGGCCAGTCTTCACCGGCTTCGCCGGGCTTTGGGGGAGTGTGGCGTCACTCCCCCCCACACGCCAGTCATCACCGCGGGGCCCGGAGTCTTCTTCCCGGGGGCACGACGGCGCTCCCCGCTGCCAGTTCTCCACACGGGGCCCGGAGATGGGGTCCCAGGCCCCTCCCCCTGCTTCACGGGCAGCACGACGGCGCTTCCCGGCTTGCGCTTCTTCACCGGGGGCCAGGGTGGGCTCCTGGCACCCTGTAGGGGTGAATGTTCACGGGGAGCGTGCGGCACTCCCCGGCCTTGCTTCGGGGCACGGGGATGGGGTCCCGGGCCCCCTCTGATCACCTTCACGGGGGGAGTGCGGCAGCACCCCCCACCGGCTTGACTTCTCTTTGGGGGCAGCCCCCGGGACCTGGCCCACCCGGGGGCCTCTCTGAGACCGGCGGCAGAGCCCCACGTGCTTCATCGTCGGTCTTCCCAGGGGTCAAAGGTCGCCTACCTTCCGGGGGGCCATATCTCAGCCCCTGGGGGTCCGATCTGCCCCATTTTTGCATCTTCTTGCTCCTGGTGGTGCCCGTCAGCCACTGGGAGCACTCTCCTTTGCCCTCCGGGTCTCCAAGAGGGTGGATTGAGCAGGGAGCTGTCTTCACTGGCTCCCTGTGCCAGCCTTTCGCCTGGCTCTCCTTCTTGGCCTCTCTTCTCCCTGCGCAGAGGCCACTGCTTCTGCGCACCGGTCCTGGGCTCTTCTGCTGGTGCTGATAGGGTCCTGGGGCAGTCAGGGGGTCTCTCCTTCCAACTGCCCATTGCACCAGGCTCCAGCACCTTCAGCCTCAGCAGACCACACCCCAGAGAGAGCTTCTCTTCCTGTGCAAGCACTTTTTAAAAGTTGAGTAGGGGGCTGGCAGGAAGTCTCTGTTGGTCCTATCAAACAGCGACACATCACTTCCCTGCCCCTGCTCCCTCCTTCTTGTCCAGCCTCTGGACTTGTTCAAAATGGCGTCATCCAGGGTCTCTGGCCACATGTCTCTGAAGCCCCTTCCCCCCACGCTGCCTTCCCTCCTTGGTGCAGCCTGGTGCCTGGCACCCAGTGACAGCTGCTAATGGATGAGCCTGTAGCCCTACCAATCTTCTCTTCGTGGAGAGGAGGCCCTAGCTTGTGGAAGAAAGGTTATCAATCCATCCAACTGAGGTCAGCCCTCAGCCTGGGTCTGGTCATGGCTGGCTCAGAGAAATATGACATTTCTGGACGACCCAAAAGCAGTACAAATATGACTTTGGACTCTTCAGAATACTCCTTTTCACATCCGCTACAATGGACTTAAGTGTGTGTCTGGAATCTGTAGGCCTAATGGAAGTTAATCTAGCCCATGGGCTCCACATTCCCATAGGGGAATAATGAAGTAAAAAAACAGTAAGAAACACTGACTTTCCCTGGCATGTTTCTTTCCAGTGTATAAAGCCTATTTCATGTCACCACCCAATACTGCATAAGTGCTGCCACACCATTCACTTTGTAGCTGCTCCTGGACTGCGCACGCTAGGAATCTCCCCTGCGCAGCCCATACACGTGTGCACACGCATGTACACATGTGTCTGCATGTAACCAGCCCGGTGTCCCTTACTCCAGCTGCTGCGCAGTGGCCTGGTCAAGCCAGGGGGACACCAGTAAAATCCCCATGCAGTCTCTTACATCCTGAGTACACTATGGGTGAGTCCCAACTTATGAGGCTCCCCCACAGTAAAAGCTCAACAATTAGGCGCTCAAAAAGCGAAAAATCCGGGCGGCCCATAGTGTCAGAACCACCTTCTAACACAATAGGTCAAAGCTTAAAAAATGCGAGACCTATTGCATTGTGAAGTACTTTTTTATACCTTCTTGCACTGCAGAACCACAGACAAATCACACTGCTATCTCTACTGTAAAAGTGCTAGGCCATGTCTTGCTACAACATGATGCGTGTGAGGGCCTGCTGGGTCCTCAGGGTTATTTACAATACCACAGGGCACTGACAGGCAACGTGGTACTCTGAAGAGAGAGGCCCGGGCTCCCCTTGATTGATGCCCCAGTCACGCTGTGCGTTAAGTTAACTGTATCGTAGAACTAGTCAGATATCATATGATCGTGAGTCTAAACAAGCTCAAGAGAGGACACGGTGCATTTATGAGACAGCACAAGGCTCAAGCAGCACAGCTCCATGCACAATGCAGCTCCTCACTGAGGCACCTCACAGATGGTCGTTGGGCGCTATAAACGCGTGACCAGCGGTAATGCAGACACCACACTAAAATGTATTAGTCTTATCCCTGATGTGTGGTACTTGGAAGTGTTGGTGATAGTCGCAAGACGTGAAGCCTGTCTTGTCCTCTCTGTCCATGGTTTGGGTGGGTGGAAGTGAACCATCTCCAGTAGAGCCACCCCCGCCAATGAACCCTGGACACAAAGAAAGAGTCTTAACTGACGAAGCACAGATTCACGAAGTGGCTCATCCTGCCTGACAGTGCCTCAAAGTTCAGATGCGAAATAAAAAAAAGTCTGTCTGAAAAGTTCCTATAAGAGAAGGACTAAGGCAAGAGAAGGACTGAGGCATGCAGTTGTTGTTCTAGGACTTCTTGTTGACCGGTGGTGGCCCCGCCCACAGGGAAGTGGAGGAATCCACGAAGATCCGCGCTGATGTACCACAAAGGCGTCTCTCCGGTTAGGTTAAACCTATGGAGAAACAGAGGGGGGGGGGTGAGGCATCACCTTGAGGTTAGTGAGGGGCACAGGAGTACTCCCTGCCCACAGGGTAGCCCAGCTGTTGCCCTGGTGGAGGAGCGGTCCATAATGAAACACACTGAATAACCAGCACGACTGCACTATGGTGCGGGGGAGAGGGGGAAGGCGTGTGTGGGCCTACCCGAGCCCTTGGTGAGCCCTACACCCATATTCAGAACTTTGCTTTTTAATTAGAAACTTATTTCATGGCACATCACATTTCTCACGACAAGGGATTACTTATTCAGCCTACTTTTTGCATGTATATGCGTTTTCATGTTGTCTTAATTATAATTTGTGCATATTTTGTATTTTATTGTACCAATCAAAAACATTAGTTAGTAAACAGACACAAGAGACCACCGCCCTTCTGCTTTGGTTCTATAAATGACTTGACATGCCCTTCAGGAGTGAACTTCTCAACATGAGTTGTGACAGAGTAAGTAAAATTCTCCAGACACTTTTGATTTGTTGTATCCAAGGACACCTGTGAGACACCCTCTCGCCGTCTTCTGAGTAATCGATTCCTTTCTGCCACCCATTCTGTAAATAAAAATATTTTATTACCATATTTCTTCCTCTAAGAGTCTGAGAATGATCTCATATGTATTTATAAATAAGACCAGAAAAACTATACAGTCAGGTGAGCTAGACGCGTGACAAACTCGTTCTGCCCTGGTTGGTTTTCCAGAAACACCACAGGCCTGTTGGGAGACCGACAGATCTTCTGTACTGAGTCAGTTTGTCTTTGAACACAGCCTGCCTTTTAAATGCATGTCTGAGAAGATCCGGAGCGTTCATATTTTTTAAACCCCCTTTGGCAGCAGACAAATTAAGATGCCACAAAGTGACTGATTTTTAGAGGGGATATGCCTTTTGACACTGGGCAACACAAGATAATATCCACGGACAGCTGTGAGACACCCTCTCGCCGTCTTCTGAGCAATCGATTCCTTTGTGCCACAAAAGAAGAAAACTAGGAATGTGACAGCGCGCCATGCGCGCGTTGTGCTCCGCGAGCCGTACACGTGCACATCTCCTGTCCCCTTCTCAAGCCAAATCGACAACAATAGATCTCGCAAGCGAGCAGCACATGTCGTAGGCGAGACCTAAAAAGGGGGGGACCCCGACACGGACCCATACCCCAGTACCACGGGTCTATAAGAGTTAGAAGGCTGGAGAGCGATTCCAGCAGACACCCAAGGGCCCGCCTCCCTCTTCTCCCAAGCAGCTCACCCCCTAAATGATTATACAGGTGATGGGTAACTACATAGGACCGTAATACCCTATCACTGCGTCCCTGGGCACTGGTCTATAACCTGCACACCTTTAAAAGCCATCATATCTTCCTGAAATATAAGCCTAACCCCATGCGCGATGCACAGGTAGTATTTAACAAGACTACTCACCAATGTTGAGCCGCTGTCTTGCATTTCGCATAGTTTTCAGCGAAGGGGATACTGCTGCTGATCGTGCAGATGCTGCCCACCCATACACGGGGCAGCCGTGATCGTCTGCCCACAAGAGGCCCGGAAATGGTGCCCGGAGAAAAGGATTCCGCTGAGGGTCTGTGATCCACTGGGGCGGCGCTCAGACCAGTGTTCGTGTCTGAGGCCGAGCACCAATCGTAATTAAAAGGCCCCCCAGCCTTGCGGTTGTGCTGGGGCAGTGTGCAGCCCTGTGTATGCCAATAAAGGGGCTCCTTCGCATACGACCAGCGGTCGGGTGTCAAAGCACGCACTCAAATGCTTGTACATTGTGCGTCACCCTTGACCCCAGCAGCTGGGGTGTGCGCCGCATGGACTTGGACCAGGTGGGAGGCCCCGACTGAACCCAAGGCCCGAACGCAGTCCAGGGCCTGCGCACAGTTTTTTAGGTCTCGCCTGAGCCAGCGCTTTAGCGCTGCTCTGGCGAGAGCTTTAGTAAGCGGGATTTGGAAGTGCAGACTAGTGGCTTTTCAGGCCTCCAAATACAGTGCATGTGCGCCGGGCGCACGCACCATTTGTCAGCCTGCCTGATCACTTTAGCGGCCGCTTTGATGTTCTCAGTGAGCCGCGCGGCCACAGAGAACATCAAAGCGGCCGCAAAAGTGCTCACCATTTGCCACCCCCTCCCTTATCCCACTTCCTGCTTGTTAATTGAGCCAGGGTGACATGGCTGCGCCTTTCTTTTATTTGCCCCTCTCGTGCCTACTGTTGTAAGCAGGACAGGCTCTTCCGCAAATTTTAAAAAAAAATTGAACGAGCATGGCATGCCTCAATGGCGGCCGCGCTTTTATTTGCTGTGAATTGCGATCACCGAAGCAGGCACATGCAATTTTTGTCTGTTTATTTACTAATGTTTACAATAGCGGAACCCGTGCTTTAGTTTAAAGCATCTTAAGCTAAAGCGCGGATGCCGCTATTGCTTCAAAAGTAAAAAAATAGACACAAAATGATTTTTTTTTCTATTCCTTTACTTTTGAAGCAATAGCGGCACCCGCGCTTTAGCTTAAGATGCTTAAAACCAAAGCACGGGTGCTGCTATTGTAAACATTAGTAAATAAACAGACAAAAAATGCATGTGCACAGCTGCTAGCCTGCTTTCTAGCATCCCTGGCATGGCAGGCGTTCCTCCCCCTCTCTCACCCGCTCCTCCCCCTCCCTTACTGCATGACAACAGACAACAAGCGCCACTGGGCTCGATCCTCCCCCTCCCTTACTACATGACAACACCACTGGGCTCGAGAGTCATTTTCTCTCTAAAGCCCTGTTTGCAGGCCATTGTTCTTCTTCTCTAGAAACAGCTACGGTTACTCTCACTTCATAGTCAAGACAAATCTCCTAATGTGCCTAAAATCACACGGTGTGTCGCTTGTGGTAGAGCGCAGATCTAAAACCCTAAGCCCCCTTATTCCTGCTTTTCTAAAAGTTTTTCTCTGGGTTAGGGGATGTTCTAGTGACTCAAAATGCATTTCCCCGGGGCGTGCTGTGCAGCGGGTGATGAAAGCCGCAGACTAACAGACCGCACCTGCCATGTGAACGCCGGCAACAAACTAACAACACGCACCACGGATAATGACAAAGAGCGCAGACATATGTCTCCTTAACCAGGGACCCCGAAGAGACGCGACTGACGCCCTCGCTCTATGCGCCGGCCTGTATCTGCTGATCTCGGCCTCCTCTCACCAGTCATTGGCGCACACTTCTGTCATACTGGAACAGTCCCAGCGCATTGTGCTGTCTGATGACAAACTGTCCAGCAGCACCACGCTCCACTGTTTACAGCACTTAGAGGGGGCAAAAATCTTTAGCAGTAATCAGAGCTGCCCTTTGGTCAGAGAGCGCCCTGGGCATAACTTCGTTTGGCACCCCCACACTCGCACTCTGCCTATGGTTTGACATTTGTGTAGGAGTGGGAGGGAAGTGGGGCCAGACTCAGGAGCGTCATGAAAACAAAAACAAACAAAAAGCAGCCAAGGACCCAACAGTCTTCTCTACAAGTGTTTAAATTCACTTTTCTTTGGACGCAAGTCAGATCAATTCTGCTGCGGGAGCTCCAGCACCTCTGATGGTCGGCGCCCTGGGCGTCCGCCCAATGCGCACTTGTAAAAGACCTTAAGCACTGTGGAAAAACAAGTTATTATCATTCTGATAAAGGCGGCAGAGCGTCGAGCCTGCGCAAACTTTCCCATGATGACATTCGAAGCATAACGCTTTTTATTAAGCGACGGCCATGGTGGCCCAGCCATGCTGCACCCGCCTCTCTTGAGACCTGCAGACCTGCATCCCGGAGCTGTCTTCACAGAAATGTTCATTTCTTTAAAGAACCGGATGATTTCCTACTACAGACAGCACAGCACTACATGAGCTCTGCACCATCCGGCACGTTGTCTCGCGAGAGAGCACTGCAGCACCGGGTCATACTTCAAACAAGCATTGGCATAGCCAATAGGCCTATTTCCCATAAAAAGGGAACAAATCAAAATTACTTAAAACACTAATAATTCAGTAACAAAACAAGTTTACCACCACAACCGGCCTTCACACACAGAGTTTGCCTCTCTTCCTTTCAAAGAAATGCACACACACACACACGTGCCGTCCTGACTTAATCTTCATTAGAAAAGGACATTAAACACACCCGGCTCTACCACTCCCCATCACACATAGGTGCTCCCACCACACACCCTCATAAACACTCGGGCCACTTCTCAATCAAACATTTCTCCTTTTTGCTCATAGGTTCTCCCTCTCACTACACATAATGTTATGCTGTGTCGACTGTACATCTCTGCCATTGTGTCTATATATACATATTTTTTTCTCTCTCTCTCTCTCTCTCTCTCTCTCTCAATACGCTGTCACCAAACACTATGAACACCTCGGGAAAGTTTGGGAAGTCACCCCCAACTTTGAAACCACTTGCTGTTTCAGAGTGTGTGCTGTACACATGGCAATACCTTGACACAGCGGACTGTTGCAAGGAATGCTTTGAGCCTCGGAGGCTGACAGACCTCAGTCTCTGCATTAGTTCACCCCGTCTTGGTGCTGCATGAAAACAGGGTGCCCACTGTCCAGCATGAAGTGAGACATTGTGATCGGGGCTGGAGATGCTATTAAGCAATCTGCTTAGAACATTGTGATTCATTTATGGCATTAAACATAAAGGAGCACTGGCAACGCTGATAAAATGGATTTAATTTTGAGTAGTGACTAAAACTTTAAAAAAGCCTGCAGTACTGAAACAAGCATTTGCAATGCAATAGGTCTCGCATTTGCAAAAGTTTAAGCTATTGGCATTGTTCATGACAATGTCTTTTTTAATCTATTTTATAAAACAAACACATAAATACATGCCATTATCATTTACAAAGCCAATAGCTAGTGTTGCATTATTATTAGCAATGCCAACTGCTCACACTTTTGTAATGCGAGACCTATTGCATTGCAAATGCTTGGTTTTTTTTGAGTAGCAGGACAATGAAGAGTCTGCTTATCTGGATTCGAAACCAGTTATGCACAAATCACTGCAGCCTGCAATCTGTACTGTGGACATCGAGGGGCGCTAACGGCAGCGTCACCTCGCTCCTGACCTCACCGCAGCTGCCCCTAACCCTGGGCCGACCAAGCAGAACGTAGCCTGCTGTCCTACTCCCCCCCCCCCCATAGCGGCCAAGGTTTGGTTGGCTTATGTGCGACATTCCCATGTGTGCAGTGCATTTATGTGTGACATTTCAAGGCTTATGAGTGACTCTTTATTGCGAGTGAATTAAACCCTTTAGTTACAGGTGGTGGTTTAAAGGGGACTTAAAGGAACTGCAATAGCGTGAAACCATCAATCATTTGATGGTGATAGTTGCCTATCAGACCTGATACTGTGAACCACAGAGGATTTACAAGCTGAACATAGGAGCCTTCACTGTTCCTACCCAGTCTCCCCCTCCTTGGCACTCGCTCCTTTCATTCCTTGTTTTCTTTCTCTCTCCCCCTCAAGTCCACACTCTGTCCTCCTCCCTTTCTGGCTCCTCCCCCTCCTTCATTTGTCTACTCATTTCCTAATCTTCCCTTCTCCTTTTGTCTATTTTCAACTCTTTCATCCAACCTTTGTCTGTTTCATTCTCTCTCCTCCAGTTGTCTCTCTCTTCTAACTCTTCCCTGTTATCTCTCTCCTTCCCTCTAACTTTTTCATCTCCTCCCTTTCTTTAGCTCAGATCTCCAACAATCCTTTGTCTCTCACCTTTCCTCCTCCATTTTGCCCTTCTTCCTTTGACACCACTTTTCTCCTTTCTCTCACTCCATCACTCTCCTAAATCATGGTAACTCCAGTGCATATTTAGTGCTCATGCCACTTTTTGTTTTAAAGGGTGTCAGTTAGTTAAAGTTTTGTTCCCAAACAGTTCTTTATCATGTATGACACCTTATTCTAGTTCTGACTTCTTAGGCTACATAATGTTGCATTTTGTAAGTCATAGATTCACTGTTCAAGTTTGGCATTCAACTGTACATGTCCAGGTGCACACGCTTTTAAGCAATGCCATCAGAAACAAGGAAAGAACAATGCCGAGAGGAGGAATGACTGTTCTAAATCATGACATACAATCCAGTAGAAAACCGAGTTCACTACAGCCTGTCCAAGGCGTAGAGAGGGAAATAAACTATGACCGCTTTGGTGTCTGTTGGGACTTCCATGAACTCGAAAGACATAATGTGTGCTATGAGACTTGTAGCGAAACCAATATGATTATAGAAGTGTGTGAACCCTGAGCTTCTCCCTTCATAAGAAGTGTAAAAACAACCCCGGTTTGATTGCTTAATTGTACTGTTGTACACAATCACTTGTTCGTAGCAAAGGTTGAGCACAGCAGTGAGCTTGGAGATTGCGACCACTTCTAGTGCAATGGATGAGTTGTCAGAACTTGATATTTAGAATTTTATGCTAATACTTTGTTAAGGTTGTAAAAAATGTTGATCTTTTTAAAATGTACATACAGCTGGTTAAAAAAATCACGAATTGTCAGATGGCTGTAAATAGAACCAGCTTAGTTTACGGTGGAAATGCAGGCACACGCTCAGCGGAGTGGTGGTAGTGAATACATAGCTTTTATGCAGATTTAACCCCCAGCAGTCCTAGATTGCTCATGAAATTGTGCATTTGGCAGAAAACAAACAGGCAAGGAAGATGCTACCTGCTGCCTGCAGCACAAGAAGGATGATGAGACCCGAGGGTGTCATGACTGTGAACCACGGCCGTGACGAGTCTCCGGCAGACGGTCCCACTTACTGTCAGCTCAGCCTGAGGAGAGTGCGCTACTTACAGGCTGACGCTGTAAACTTAAACAGATTTCCAAAAAGGTTGAGTGTCCAGCAGCCGGGTCAGTCATGATGAGAGGGGTTCCCCTCTGGCTACACAGGTGGGCCCGCGCCCAGTCCTAGCCGAGCACTGCATTTGTAGGGGGGGGTTCGGACGGGAGGAGGGAGGGTGCGGACGGGCGTGCCCCAGGGCAGGACTGGTCGTGTGAACCAGTACCGGCTGGCCCGGCCCTTGCTGCTTGACAATCTAGCATCCCCAAAAGGAGGGAGCGGAGTCAGCCGGGAACCGGCGAATCAAAAAATACCTCTGTCCGTGTTTCCCATAAGAGTGGTGATAATGGCGCTTAGAACCGGGGCCTGATCCATCAACGCATGCGCTCCCCCACTGAGCTGCGATCCTGGCGTTGCTTCGGTCGTGAGCAAGTCCGTACCCCACCCCCGACCTGTGAGCACAGACACTCAGAACTGTGAGACTGCAAGACAGACTATCCTGTCCAAGCCACAGATCCGAGAAGGCACAGGAGTCTCCCACAGCTTAGCGAAGGCACCCCCCACCTGGTCGTTCCACCCGGATCCCACAAACTTAGACCACACCAATTTCACTTTATGGCAGAATTGAGGCCGCAGTTTATTAGGCAGTTTAAACTTACAAGCGATCCTTCCACCTGCGTTACTTCAATTTATTTGAAAGCATGTGACCTCTGTGCCATAGCCAGAAGCACTGTGCCCTACATTCAGTGCCGGCCATCATTCATTTCCCCACCCGGTGACCTTTCACTTCCGGTGCAACCACACATTTCGTTCCGGGTAAGCGTCTGCTTCCAACCCGACCGGGTGACCTTTCACTTCCGGTGCCCCACACATTCCATTCCGGGTAAGCTTCTGCTTCCAACCCGACCGGGTGACCTTTTCACTTCTGGTGCAACCACCTTTGCTTCCGGGTAAGCATCTGCTTCCAACCCGACCAGGTGACCCTTTCACTTCCTGTAGGTACCACCATGTATTTCCTTCCGGGTAAGCGCCTGCTTCCAACCTGACCGTGTGACCTTACCCATCCGGTGCCATCACGCCTCCTAACTTCTTCCGGGCCACAGGCTCCGCCCTTGACTATTTTCTTCCGGTTCAACCTCCAAGGCCATTGCGGTAGCTTGCCAGTGCCCCCTGGGTCCTGACTGTTACCTGTTTGTGGCTTGTTCTAGTTCGGCAGATGGTAAGTTTAAGTAGGATCGCTTTGTAAGTACCGCCAAGCCTTTCTGGGAGCTTTCATTGCTAGGAAGCCCCCCCCCCCCCCGCCGCAACTGCGCCTCAATTCTTCTAATACCCTACAACGGTTTGTATTAAATATTGCCCATATGCACCGAAGAACATTTGGCCTGACTTTTTTTTTTTTTTTTTTTCTTTCTTTATAGCTCCCTTCTTGGGATGGAGCCCCTGCCAGGGACCTCCAGGGAATAATCTCAGAGTAACCCACTTTGTGTATTACATGCTGCACTGTGCCTTACCTTCAGTGCAGCTCTCCTTGCCCTGGTGACCTATCGCCTGGGGACGCAACCCTTCGCTTTCACTCCGGGCAAGCTTCTGCTTCCAGCCCGACCGGGTAACCTTTTACTTCCGGTTGCCAAGCACTCCTTGGGTAAGCGTCTGCTTCCAACACAACCGGATGACCCTTTGCCTTCCGGTGCCCACACACTCCCGGGTAACCAGCCGGTTCCCACCCGGCCGGGTGACCTTTCACTTCCGGTGTCCACACATTTCCTTCCAGGTAAGCGTTTGTTCCCAGCCCAATCCTGTGCTTCTTCCGTTCCGGTGCCCACCCTCTTTATTACCTGGGCAAGCCAATGTGCTTCCCGCCCGCCAAACCTCGTTGACTGTTCCTCCACCCCTCTCTGCGAAGGTGATCCGGCAACCGTTACCCCACTTCTTCCATGCCGCAGGGAAGTTGTCCCCTACCAAGAGTCAATGATCACAACATTAGCATTTGTTGACCAGGTGCGGCACGTTTTAATCTTTAAAGCAGTGCACCCTTGACCATTAAACGCACAATGCTGTATTCCTCCTTAATTGCCACCAGCTCGGTCTGTAGCCCTTGAAAGGTCACAGTATTTGATCACCCCAATACCGCTCTGCACTCTGTGAAGTAGAACAAAAACACAGCAATGGTTACTAACAATCTCTTAGGAATTACTTTAATAAACCGCTTAAGCATTACATTTTTTAATAACTTTTTGCACCAATGTCCACCAAAGTTCCCCTTGAGCTTCTGGCATCCCATATTTCTGGGTGAGGATGTATTCTAGTAAAGGACTCCCGCCTGTTATTATTTGTACCCAACCGGGAGCCTAACTGGGCAATAATGGCTGTCCACCTCTATGCTATATACACTTATTCAGGGTCACCTGCTAATTTTGATCTGCTTTATATGGCTTAATGAGAAGGCTATGTTGTCCGGTCTGAATTAGCTATACCTAACAAACAAAAAGGGGGGGGGGGGCAGATTCCTTTTTTTTTGGTATTGTACCATTCCGCTTTACATTGCATACTCCTGCCCGTGGATCCTTTGAGATGCAGGACCTATATTTACTTGCAACCTTGGCCCACACCATGTCTTTCTTTTGCATATTTATTTGTTTATACTCCCTTCTGTATTGCAGTTGGCCTGAAACTTTAACGTTGCATAGGCGACTCGACCATACATCTCATGTTGGTGCCTTGAGTTTTGGGAAGCACAAGTATTCAATCCATAAATTGACAACTGCTGTTGCTTAGATTTCCCTTTATTATCATTTTTTTTTCTTTTCTTTTTTTTTTAACATATGTCCCAAAGCTCACAGCAACCACCTCAGCTCCCTCCACCTGCAGTGTACCGTCACTGTGCACTGGTGCTAGAACGGCACCTATGCCTTTGCAACTGGGCACTCCCCATGCACCTGAAAAGGGGGAGCACCATGGCAACGCACAATATGCTTGTTGCCCCTCTCACCTAACCAACTGCAGTGAGCTACCAAGCGAAGTCCAAGAAAATAAAATATTGCGTCCGTGTTACTGTGGTCTTTTCCATAAGTGGTAGGTCCCTACCATTACTTAATGATAACCCCATTTTGAGGACATGCGCGCCTGTGTGCCACCAAAGACTCATTCCAACTACCTCAGTTCCCTCCAACTGCGGTGTGCCCTTCTTGCATGTTCCCATCTGTTACGGTGCACTGGCGTTCGAACAAATACCTATATCTAGTCCTGCCTATCGCGGAGCACGTCTGTGAGACGTGAGAGCGCCATGCACACCGACACCAAACATGCCATGGCTGCTGCAACACCCGATACATATCCGATCCCTCCTCCAATGCTGGACATCTCCCCACCCGGGCCCTTTAGCTCCCCCTAGGCCAGCCAGCAAGAGCCCCTGTGGTAGGCAGGAGGCTGGCAGAGTACTCTCCCTGCCATGATCCCCTCCACCCCATTCGCCACGACCCTTGTGCGTGCCTTTCATGTCACCCCCAACACTAATCTATACCATCACCACCTATAGTATCCTTCTGTGTGTACTCTTGCCGTGTTTGTGCTCACTCCACGTCCTATACTTCTGTATGTGTAACTCAGAAGCTGCTTCCTTACCAATGACGTGTATTATTCCCCACCCCTCCCCCCGGCCCATCCGGCATTGGTGTAGGCGCGCTGGGGAAAGGGGAAGGAGGCGCTAGGAGTTTCGCTTCTCCCGCACCCCTCCCACCCCAAACCCCCGGCGATGTGCCTTGCCCGCCTACTCCGAGGCCAGAGGGGCTAGTAATCATTGGTATTCCTTCTAAGTTCAGTGTCTTACTATAATCTGTGAAATGGAACTTGGAGCCGGACTCTAGTAACTATAACTATCCATCTATACGGCTCTGCTGCCGTTCCTAATAAACACCCTATTCATAGCCTTGGGGAAATGCTTCTAGGTCACTGCATTGCAACGTATATATTAGTCGATATCCTGTCCTCCAAAGGGACGATGCGTAGGCGACCATGAAACATGGCTTCCCCCATTACTGCAGGTATCATTGGCTCCCATGGTGCAACTTTCCTGCTTTTTAAAAAAAAAAAATTTTTTTTTATATAACTTACTTTTGTTCTAGACCCCGACCCCTTATGCTCGTCCCAGCGCCGTAGCCCAGTCAGCTCAGTCACCTCCGTAGCTCAGCCACTACTGACCCCACTTTTGCTCAGTTTACACAGCCCCTTCTCCGTCCGAATAAACTGCTCCTTTACTTATGATCTAAATTAGAACTAACATATTAGCCTTCTTATTCGCACCACCTGTACCCAGACTTCGTCGCACAAGCCCTTGTCAACCGTACAGCAGAGTTTTGCCGTTGTCCCCCTACCGGCACCCCCCTAGTGTTGTACCCCATGTCTATTGTTGGTAGCATTAATCCCACTGTAATATACCACCTGTACCCAATCTCTGCTGCACAACCATTGTGCGCCGTACATTCCTTAAGTTGTTAACCCACACACATGTAGCACTACTTCTCAGCGTGTGACCTACAAAAATTGCTTCACCCTCTTCACTGACCCCTAACCAAATCCCTGCCATCCTTGTACTCCCCCCCCCCCTTTGATGCTATGAAAACAAACCACAAAACATAGTTTGGCAGTGGTGGTAAATCCCTACTGAATTCCTGTTTCTTAAATCAGAAACTCGTTTCATATTGTTATGTTTGAGTACTACAATTTCTATTACTAAGTATACAAAGTGATCGATGAAATGCTTAAATTCATTAATTTGTCGGACCGTAACCCAAACTCATTATTTTACTCACCCTGCTACCTAAGTAGTTTGGACCCAGGTCCTCCCTAACCACAACACCCCCCCCATCTTCTTGCATGCCATGAACCCCCCTAATATGTAGCTCTGTCATTTCCTGCCTGCTAGCTAACGATGCAGTGACCACGGTTCAATTTGAACATGGGTAGTGAGACTTCAACGCGAAAAACACTTTCTGTGAAAGAAACGTACTGCCCTTACTTCTGCAATGATGGGCTGTAAAACAGAGTAAACCTGCCTTTAGTGTGATAAGCCTTTCTATTGACAGTGGGTTTTGATGAAGAGGAGTATTACGTCATGTTGTCACTCCTTCCTCCCTGCCTTTCAAATAAGGAAATGCTGATCATTCAGCGGCAAGCCTACAGTGTGTACATCAACTTAAGGGCCTACTACACCAGCTCACTCGAACTCTGAGTATGCTCCTGCCTTTCCAATTATAAGGCAAGGAAATAGTTTCTCACAGGCGCCAAACCTGCACTGCACAGACACGCCGTGAAGGACCGCCCCCTAGACTGTAGGCAGTAACCACCCTCGTCTCCTTATCTGATGGTCTGTGAGGAGTCTATCTTACAACGGTGAGCATTCTGCCAGCTATGTACCCGGTGCGATCGCGGCCATTAGTGCGGGTCTGATTTGTAGGTAGCTAAATTTTCCGGTGTTGGCCTGATCATATGTACTCTGTAATTGAGCAAACGTCATTATCTCCCCTTTCTTCCAGAGATCTCCGACCCCCGATATTCCTATCAGATCCCATTGTCGAAACCCCTTAATATTGCGCATCACACCCAGTCTTTTTGTGTCCCATAATGGCATGGTCTGTGTTATCTTTCCCTCCCATCCTAGCGCTCGTTGTGCCTCAAACCAAACTTGTATAGTGTGTGCCGTCGGGGCCCGTGAGGTTACGTCTCCTAATCTTGTTATACAACGCCCCCATAACCCCTACAGCACCCAGCAGATGTCCATCCACACGATATGCTGGGTCGTCACAAGGTACGTGAAGCCATTGGTTTATAACCATGAGCTGTGAGGCTCAATAGTATATTTTGATGTTGGGGAAGGCGATAACACCATCATACCAGCTTCTTGTATATTTATGCAGTGCTATCCGTGATGTTTTCCCATCCCATAACAGAATGGTCACTTCTGTGTTTATTGCGGTAAAGTATGTGGGGGAGACTGGGAAGGGCGTGTTCTGCAGTACGTATAGGACTCTAGGGAGCGCCATCATTTTGAGGAGGGCCGCTCTTCCCAGCAGCGTCGGTGGTAGGGAGCGCCAATGCTTGATGTCACATCGAAACCGTGTTGGGGGTTGTGTAAGATTTACGGCAATGAATTGTGTTCTGTCAGCTGTTACATATATCCCTAAATACTTGAAACCACTCTCCGCTATCTTTATCACATGCCCCCCTTGGAGGCCGTAGTGGGGAACCCTGGAATACATAGGGGTGTGACTTTTGCCCAATTGATGGTATACCCGGTGGCCCGCCCATATGACTTACATATATCTAGGAGACAATTAATCATGCATGCCAGAGATGCTAAGTACAACAGGATATCATCCGCGTATAGGGAGATGCGGTCTTCCCATCCTATTGCCCATTTCAAGCCACAGATAACCTGTTCTTGGCGTATCCAGGCCGCCAATTGTTCTAACACCAGCTCAACAGAAGTGGTGAAAGGGGGGGCATCCTTGTCGTGTCCCCCTCCCCAGCGGAAAGGCGGTCGATCTATGGCCGGTCACACGACCTGCGCCAGTGGTTGTGTATACAGCAGCTTGATACAGGCGCAAATCTTGGGACCAAATCCCAGGTGTCGAAGAACTGCAAATAGGAAGGGCCATTCTACCAAGTCAAAACGCAGTTCTAGCATCCAGTGATAGAATGACGGCCTCTTCTTCTATAGTGGAGCGGCGCGCGATGACACCATGTAGCCGCCGCACATTAAGGGCGGTAATGCTCTTTGGCATAAATTCGTATTGGTCCGGGTGTATTACTGTGGCTAGGTACGGCTGCAGCCTTGTTGCCAACACTTTTGCCAGGATCTTTGCCTCGGCATTAATCAAAGAGATCGGTCTATAGGATATGCATTCGTGTGGTGGTTTGTTGGGTTTATGAATGGCCACTATAGTGGCTAGTCTCTGATCTCTGGGTAGGATCCCTTTCTCTAAACTGTCAGTGTACCTGTTTAGTAAGTGTGGTACTATCTGCGTTGTTGCTTTTATATAGCTCAACCGGAATTACGGTTGGCCCCCATTGCTTTCCCTGTGTGAATTGTGGCTATCGCAAATGTTAGTTCTTCAGGAGCCAAATCTTTTCCGAGGGCTGCAACCGCAGACGGTGCTAGTGAGGGCATAGATATATCCTCGAGGAAGTCCATATTTAACCCGTGAACGTTTTTGTATTGCCCTAGCCAGTGAGCAATATTAGCTTCCCGTGCCTTTATCTCCATAACCTTTTACATTTCACCTTTAGTTGTGTGACTTGTGTTCCCACTATCTTTCGGCAGCTTGCGCCTCTTTATTCTCCATAAGCACGCAAAATGTGCTGTATTATACCGCATAAATTGTATATATATATATATATTTTTTTTTTTTGCCGCACCATTTTCAACCCTGCCGCATACTGTAGCCCAAACCATAGTTGCTGCTTATTTATGTTATGCAACTAACAACTACTGACAAAGCCAATATACCCGACTTATTTTCAGTATGCTGCTACTTCTTGTATCATCTCTTGATGCAATGACTGAAACAGCAAAGTACAGGTCATGCGCCACACTATGCTAAGCACCCACTTTTGTGCACGTAATTTAAGCCACGCCCTTTATTATATTAGCCACGCAGCAGTTTTCGCTGCTGTACTATCCCTCACATTTAAGAAATGAAGGCGTTATCTGGGACTGTTAGGGCAGGACTATGGTATGGCAAGTTCGTGGTGGTCTTGTCTTTGTAAATGCAGGAGAGCTAATAAACTCCCATGGAAAGAGGGGATACACAAAGACAGGCTGGCTGTGAGGACGGGGGAGGCAGCCTGTGAGGTAGGGCGCCACTTGCAAGGAACAGAGGGCATGTGTGTCACCACCAGCTGCCGCCTGCATGCACATGCCACCGCCCTGGTGTGCCCACGGGCACCCTAACCACCATCTCCCCCATATTGTGCCTACACGTAGAGAGGTAACAAGTGGATGCTGAACTATCAGCAGGGGTGACAAAAGAAAAGGAGAACGGGAAAAGGGACATTGCCTAACTGGTGTTGATATTGCCCTGGCCCCCCGTAACCCCAGATCCGGAGATGCCCACGTCGGCTGGTCTGGAAAGCTGAGCCTGGCGATCGGCAAAACCCAATTGCTCCAGTCACTCTACCAGTGGTGTAATGAAACTTGAAGGGGCCCCCCTGCAAAGATCATGGAGGGGGGGGCCCTTATGCTCCAACCCAGGCAGGAGCTCTGGGGCTAGCCGCCCATGCACGGTGCCACAGTGGGTCCCCTGCAGCTCGGGCCCCCCGCTCCACGGGGGCTGAGGGAGCTATTGTTCCGCCACTGTTTCCTATACACTGACATACATATTAGTCATTGTCTCTATGTGTGTGTGATGTAAAGTGCTCCGACACCCTCCACTGGTATGAGAGGCACTATAAATGAAATGAAATACATGTGAGAGAGGGGTATTGGCCAGATATGGGGCACTCTTTGAAGGTGATAGTGAGGGAATCATTGAAAGGCCCCAATAAACATTGTTGTAACCTGGTGCACTGTAATGTCACCATTTACTATGCTGTAAACGCTAATACCATTTAATGTATAATTAAAAACGTGTTGTAGAATGCACCATTTTTTTACATTTTCTTTGGAGGTGAACTCAAGCCCCCGGTCCTCCCCCCGCCCCCCCCCCCCCCCCAACTCCCCTTGTAGTGGCCAGGCTTGCTATGCGGCATACAGGGGCTAATCTGACCAAATTTGCCAGGCCTCCTTTGGGTACCTGCTGATACCCCTTGTGACTACTATATGGCGTCAATTGCAACGACACATGGCAGATACTGGGACTTGTGGGGCAATCTCCTGACTGAGCAACATGACCATCGGTGCTGCTCTATCTTTATAGGTAAACTGGATCTTGCATCGAACGAGATCTCTTTCTAGACCCCTGCCCCCTTCAGCGACGGGTCCATTCATTTTAAATAAAAGGGTGAGGTGTCTGCTTTGAATGTGAAGATATCCTTCTTGCCCTCAAGATGTGTGTACCTTTTTTTTTTTTTTAATGGGCGTCTGTTAATACCGTTTTGCTCTACTATAAGTAACAGGAGATATTAGTAAACTAAATACTTGGCATTCATTTTTTCGAATTTGGAGCAATGAATAATTAGTTTCCCCCTATCGACCTTGAAACCTGCCACTATACCATTGCAGGCTCACACACACGCACACTTCAGCAGCGCGTGATTTGTTCACGGAAGTGTATTGCACACACCTCGACGCTTGTTCTTTCTCCGTCAGGAGCACGCGCCTCCCTCCCCGTGTGCGGCGCTCGTGTTTTGGCATTTTTGCGTGTGCTTTTAAAGAAGGTTAATTAGTCTTATCCTTATCCTGAAAAGCAATAGATGATCCGGCACGTCGGTTCATAGTGTTAATTTACTGTCCCATTCTGGAGCCCGGGCATGACCCATCCCGCCCACCCCTCCCTCCACCAAATTCCTCCTCCTGGACGCCATCCGTCTGCCCCCAGAACCCACAAACCAAGAGCGCCATGCCTGCCCCTTTTCCACCCTCTTGCGTAAGTGAAGGCGCTCCGGACCCAGTCCCCCGAGAGCCCTGTAGGGATCGAGAGCACCATTTATTTAGTGCATTTTTTATAAAGCGCGGACATTACCCATAGGTGTCAGAGCGCTCTTTCGCTGGCAAAGGCACTCCGGCCCCCGGCCCCGAGTCTCCTACGCGGACCCTTGAGAGTCCTCAGCGGAGCAGGGCTACACCGCTGTTCTGCCGCGTTCGTGGGCAGAGCCCAACCACCGCCTCATTCGTCCTGAATGCGCCCTGGCCCTGCCAGCCTCTGCACCTGCTTCCTCTCCCATATTAGTGCAGAACCTACCACTAAATGTCTTGTAACATCCTTATACACTCCATTCACTCATTTTCAGAAACCCCCAGTTGAGCGTGGGGGAATAAGGGGGGGGGGGGGCAGGGCCTGCATACTTTGCGCACACATTGCCTGCCCCCCCCACGCCCAATCACGCCTATTGTCCCCCCCATACGAAGGTGACCAGCAGCTCTGCCTCCCTGCACCAAAAACCCCCCAGGGTTGGAGACACGGCCCTCTCCACTCAGCCCCGCCTCCCCCGCATCTATCTCTCCTTGTGCAGTCTCCCCCCGTGCCTCACTGGTGTCCCCGATCAAAGACGCAACAAACAGCTGCTGGGGCACAAAACACCCCCACCCCGCCTCAGCTGAAACACGACGGCCCGCTATATAACAACTCTCAACTGCCAGCTGCCCGTGCCTCCTCAGTGCCTCGCACCTTAAGGCTCCCCCATGCTCGTGCTCCACCATCATGACGGACCGCCGCCCTCCCATAGGTCTGCCCCTATCTGCGTGCCTCCCAAATGGGCTGCCCCTGCAATAACCCCGCTCATTCTCGCACCCCCACCTACCTGCAGGTATCGCAGCGGAGCCTGCCTCCCTCCACCCAGCGCCATGCACTGCCAACCGGCACCGAACCTTCCCGCCTGGCACCCTCCCCTTGGCTCCCCTGACCACCCCCACACCCGCCCCTCACCTCGCACAATGCAGCAGCACCTCTCTTCTCCTCTTCTCCATAACATTCCCAGGAGAAAGAGGGTGTTGCGACCCGTGCTTCTGCTTTAATACCCCACCACCTCTCGCCAAATTCCTGTCTTAAATTTATGGCTGGGCTGAACCCAGTGTCCGCTTCCCTTACCCCCGCCCTTTCCAGCAGCCCGGGTTCTGCTCCCGGGGGTGGCCTCCACTAAGGCCCTGGTCCAGCCACAACCCGACCCCCTTTTGGGGTGGGGGGCCGAACCAAGGGGCATAGACGAGGGAAAGACCCGGCCTTCCTGCTGCAGGCATTCTCTCGGCTGAGGCGCCGGAGCGCCGCATGTTTTCCCATTGAGCTCCACTGTGATTGGCTGTCAGTGTCATGTGCTTTTCAGTACATGTTATACACAGTTCACCATATCCAATTCATTCACATCATTATCCAGTTCATTCAGTACTATATGCAACTCAATGTGATTCATATCCAATTTCAGCGATGCCCATATTAATTTTGGCAACATTATTATTTGCTTCACTGTAAGTTATATCAATTTCAAGATTTGCCATATTTAAACCATTTGTAAGGAAAATGTTTAATTCATTTTTAAATTAGCTTTTGTGTTATATCAACTGTATGCAAAACAGTACACTTGCCTGTAGTAAATGACAGCACCTTAACACATGGGACAGCATGTCATTTAATACATTAACAGCCCAGCAGGATCCCTCTTTTCCCAGAACATCTTTTCACACATAAGGATGGCACCTCCAAAGCACAGTGGCATTAAATACAGCTGTAATGGGGCCAAGATGGCGCTTCGGGTGCAATTACATTTAGAGCTTTTGTCCAGAAATCAATGTGTCTGTACGTTCCCATCATGCCTCCATCCCTCCCCTATTCTGCATGTTTGGCCACATTTTAAACGGGTTTCGATGACATTGATATCATGAGTTTACAATTAAGTTTGCAATGGGCCCCAGATGTTGTTGGGTTGGACACATTGGAGAATAGTGGAAGAGTAGAGTTCCAGTTGGTCGTTGTAGTATATCATATCATGCAACCAGGTCCTCACAGTAGGATTGTGATTCCCTACCCCTCATACATGACACACGCCTCTTTGCCAACAGTAGTGCCATCAATGTGAACCGTCACACGGCGCAGCCTTAGTATAGCTCCTAGAACATGAAATACTTTGCCCCAGTAGCCAGCAATCAGTGGGCATGCTCAGGTCAGGTGCAGGAAGCCCACTTATAGCGTGTTACATCTTACACACCTGGAGTGGCCTGTAATTTGTGAGCAATCAGTTTGAGGAGAGTATGGTATGTTCTGTGTAAACATGCTGATGGAGATAGCTCCTCAATTTAGCTACAACAGTAAGGCCACTCCTTATCTGTAATTAGATCTCCCAGGTCCACATCCCACAGCACCTTGGTACTAGGCCTTAGTGTTGAGAGCTCGGCCTGTATGGAGGAGTAGAGCTTGGTTACCAGTTGTCTAGCCATCTGTGCATTTAAGACAGGGGCGCAACTAGACCCAAACTTTGGGGGAGCTAAGACTCCCAGCCAGGGCCAGCTCGAGCACTGGTGGCGGCCGTTACCACAGGCTTTTTTGGTGCTCTCCTCTCCTACAACATCCTTCTCCATACACTCCCACATTACCACTCTCCAACAGTGCACCTCATCTCTCCATAGCCTTTCTCTGATATACATTTCATTTTTTTTATAGTGTTACTCACAGTTCACCCACACTCAGTTGTGTGATCTGCATGGTACACATTCTTTGCAGCAGGCACATTAACCCTCTGCGCTACTTTACAGTGAGTCAAAACAGCCACTAGGCAAAAAATACAGCACCCCCACCAGAGTCAACACCAGGTGTGGCTGCACTGGTCGCTTCGCCCTAAAGCCAGTCCTGACCCCAGCAATGGGGCAGGACAAGCATTTCCAGAAATGAGGTTAGAGCTAACCTCTTAGCCATTATGAGGGGAAAATATCTATGTAACTGCTGAGGTGTGATACTTCCCCCAAATTCCAGCAAGCAAAAGAAGTTAACAGATTTCTTGTAGATGATTTAAGGGAGAGTATATTTCTGTTTTTGAAACGTTTGGGATCAAATTTGCTAAAACGCCAAAGACCCTTATAGGGCATTCATGAAATATTCCAGTACTTTCATGGTGCACCAGGGAAACCTGGCCTTTCCTCATAGCAGATCTCATTTTTTTCAAATGTCTTAATTCAGAAATTACTTCCACATATTTCATGGGTGAGCCCCTTATGCCAAGGAGTACATTCAATATGACAGTGCCAGAATTTAATGTCATGTCAGGGGTACCTCTAAAATTCACTCCAGTATACATGGGTCAGCATTTTGTCATTGACACCCCATATAAAATGAGTATAGGAAATCTTATAACAAGAGTTACCTCAAATATCAGTTCCAACATTTTGCTATGGATCCACCCCATATGCTAAGAATCGCATGCATCATGTCGAGGTCTTCAGCCAGGTGTGGCGGCATGTTTTACTGTGTCCCTGCCGCTGGGTATGACTGGACTAGTGGCTTTCTCACTTAGACAGTTCAAGTCCCCTCAGCCAATGATGGTGTCTTAATAGAAGCATGTCAGGGCCTGCAGTTTGCCATAGGTAACACCTCCCATCCATATGCTGTTAGTGCCCTTGTCAATAAGGCAAGAATAACCTCCAGAAGCACACTTGCACGCATAACACATATACACTCACAGATTCTCTCACACACACATTATCATTCTATGTCTTGCACTCTCTCCTACATATGTACTATGTCACACTCACACACAGACACACTGCGACTCATACTTCCATTAGTCAATCTGCTTTTATTGTGTTAGATATACTTGCTCGACTGCTTCTGCCATGCCTGCCTTTCCTTTAAGTGAAGCCTAATAAAAACATTTTCTTTACACGCTATCCAATAATAATAATATATTGCCGTGTCAATGTTTGTTACAAGTATGTTGTGAATGAAAAGTGCACTTCCTTAAAATAGCTGTACGGGACTTATATTTGGTTTCACGTGTGGATCAAACAGTTACAGTACTGGAAAAGAACTAATCTACATTCTAACATGTAATATCCCAGCATCCAACTGATCTAATAAAATGCTTGACTTCTTCGGCAACCATGGATTTTATCCAGTAACACTTTGCATGTTTGGGTTTTTGAGACCCAATTTACAATGTAAAGACACACCACATGTCCCGGAATGAAGCAATGTGGTGAATGGAAAGCCAGGAATGACTGAAGGTGTCACATGATCCTTAATCACACCTCAAAGCCTCAGCCCTAGGGCTGAGTCTTTGGGATATGTTGCTGAATTGAGGATTGTGTGCCAACCCCATGTGCCTTCCCACATTCTCAGTCCGCTCTCCCCTCTTGCACCAGCCCCGTTGTTGCAGTTGGAATTTAGTAGACATTTAGTACTTTGGAAAGAGCAGGTATTCTGTGGGTACCTTTGTAGAAATATGTTTATATTCATGACAGTTGTGTCATTTTTATATGTGCAGAATGATAGGTATGCTCATTTAAGTGCTGGGTGATGGTGAATAGTATGAGGGAGTGCAGCGTGAGTGGTGCCAGTGTAGGGTAAAAAATGTGCCTATGTGAGTGTTGGGTGAGCTAAATGCAATGTGAGAGGAGGGCCCATGTGAGTGTCGGGTGAGAGGAGTGCGTGCAAAGTGAGAGGAGTGAATGCAGGGTGGTATAAGCAGTCTAAAGGCAGGGTGAGTGGTGTACCTGTGTGTGGTTCAGGGTGAGCAGTGAGAATGAAGGGTGGTCTGTGAGAGTGCTGGGTGAGTGTATGGTGAGAGGAGTTACTGCAGAGTGAGTGGTGTGTCCCAATGAGTTTAGGCATACTATTGTCCCTGTGTGCAGGCAGGATGAACAGATTGCCTATATGGAATACAGGCTGAGAGGTTTGTCTGTGTGAGGACAGGATGAGAAGAGAAAGTGCAGGGTGAGAGCTCTGAGTGTTGTGCTTATTTGCATGGTGTGAGTGCAGGGTGAGTGCTGTGCCCATGTGAGTCAATGGTGAGCTGTGTGAATGAAAGAAGTACCTGTTAGTACCTGTTAGTGACAGTGTGAGAGGAGGGTGAGAGGAGTGACTGCAGGGTGACTGATGTGACGGTGAGTTTGGGTGCAGGTAAAAGAACAGAGTGAGAGGAATTAATGCATAGTGATTGATGTGCTTGTTTGAGTGAGATTGAAGAGTGAACCATGAAAGTGACAGGTGAGTGAAGTGTCAGATGAGTGCAAGGTGAGTAGTGTGCTCGTGTAAGTGCAGGGTGAAAAGCGTGAGTAATTGGTGAGTGGCGTGAGTGCAGTGTGATCACTGTGAGTGCAGGGTGAGCAGTGTGCTCATGTGACCACAGGGTAAGTAGAGGGAGGACGGAGTGAGTTCAAAGCAAGGAGCAAGAGTGCAGTGTGGTCGCTGTGAGGGCAGGGTGAGCAGTGTGCTTGTGTGAGTGTTGGGTAAGAGAAGGATGAACAGCATGAGTGCAGGGTAACATCGTGAGTGCAGTGTGATCACTATGAGTGTAGGGTGAGCAGTGAAAGTTACAGGTGAGTGGAGTGCTATGTGCGTGCAGGGTGAGCGGTGTGCAAGTGTGAGTGCAGGTTAGGAGGAGGGTGAATGGTAGGAGTGCTGGGTAACAGCATGAGTGCAGTGTGATAGCTGTGAGTGTAGGATGAGCAGTGAAAGTTACAGGTGAGTGGAGTGTCATGTGCGTGCAGGGTGAGTGCTGTGCAACTGTGAGTGCAGGGTAGGAGGGTGACGGGGTTTGAGTGCCTGGTGAGCAGTGTGAGTACTGTGTGACTGCTGTGAGTGCAGGGTGATTATAAAAGTGAAGGGTGAGAATGAGGAGTGAGTTGTCTGAATGCAAGATGTAATCCCAGGCACCTGGACTAACTCAGCATTGTATTGACGGCTGGCGTAGGGTTTTAGATATAAGCTAAACTATTGCTATTATGGCATCAATCAGGGATTGAGAGTGGAGTAAATAAATGAAGTGCTGATCCTGCAACAAACTTTCAGTCTCCTGATTTGGTTTGCCAGCTGACTGGATTTCTCCCGGCAGCACCAGTATTTTGATGTCCCAGCCAGTACAGAAATAAGTGAAATCACCTAAAGCCTGTACTTCTAGCACTTATCTGCCCCAGCAGCTGGAGCTGCAGCAGCCCGGGCTGAGACACACGAAAGGGGGGGGGGGGGCTAAAGCCCTTTTAGCCCTACAGACATTGCACACCTAATTTAAGAACATGGTTAATATCTTGGCTTCAGCAGCTCCTCAGGAAACAGGTGATAGTGCTCTCCGCTCAATGCACGAAAGCAAAAGTAGGTGAATGTGCCCATCAGGGGCAAATCAGCTTTTGGGCAACCCAAAAATTGGATGGTATGGAATAGCTTACTTAGTTAGTTGATCCCCCATTTAGTCAACCTCTGCAGGACAACTTTATCTTTAGTCAGCAGTATTGAAGGGAAGTGATGCAAGGATTGTTCAGTGGAATAGAGTATTGGGCAACCCAGCCTTCTACGGATCTCCTCCCATGCCAACTGGGTGCATGCCACAGACTCTCTCCCTACTTGGCTGCAGCGTGGGGCCTGCCAAGCAAGGCCCCCAATGGATTGGGGTATGCGATTGTTGGATGGTGGTTTGGTAGTAGGTGCAAGTAGGTACCTACTGCTAGTATCAACACCACAATCGCAATATAAGGCCCAGTCAAGGTCTTGATAAGTTATTCCCCTGCTCAACCCTTGGTAGCTGGCTGCCAGCAGGCAAAGTTATCTTAGGAGGCAGGTGTGTAAAGCCTTTAAAAACACCAATACAGTAAATAAGAAAGACACAACAGACAATAAAAATCCAACACAAATTTATTAAAATAGGAAATATTTTTATGATTAAAATGACACCAAAATGACTAAAATCTAATGTAGGGAACCGTAGACATACATACATTTTCAAAGATTAAATGTAAAACTGTGCTTTCTAGCGCCAAAAAGTTAAAAGTGCCAACTGCAGCTATCTGGATGCACCAGACCAGGACCATGTCAAAATTCAGGCCCACCGTGATGGAGAGCGGATCAGATGCACTTGGGGGTTTGGCCTGGTCAAAACTTTACCTTTGGACGTAGTCACTTTTTTGGTTCTTTTTCTCTCAACATCATGCAGGTTTTGTCACCAGGCCATGTTTGGTGTCGACGATGGTGGCTTGGTCCAGCGGGGCACCTCATTAAACTCCTGGAGGTCTCATTGACGATGCAGAGCTCTGGAGTATTTGCCATAATAATTTAAACATGGGTCATATCCATTTCAACATAGGTCATATTCATTTCAATAGATGCAATATTAATTTTGATGAGTATCATATTCATTTTAAAGCATACCATATTCATTTTGCCAAGTTTCATTATAATTTCAGCATGGGTCATATTCATTTTAAGGCATGTTGAATTCATTTCAAAGGGGCTCATATTCATTTCAATGCGTGTCATATTCATCTTCACATGTGTCATATTCCTTTCAATGGATGTTTCAATCATATTAACACATCTTAGATTAATTTTAACATGAATCATATCCAATTCAACACATATCATGATCATGTAAATGCATATCATATTACTTTCAATGCAAGCCGTATTCATTTTGATAAATGTCATGTTCCTTTTAACTTTACTTATATTCATTTTGAAACATGTCAAATTCATTTCACTAAAGCTTATGTTCATTTCAACGTATGCTATATTAATTTTAATATGTGTTATATTCATTTCAGCTCATGCCATATTCATTTCAGTGGATGTAATATTAATATTACCACTTGTCATATTAATTTTAACATGAGTCATATCCATTCCAAAATATGTGATACTCATTTCAATGTTTATCATATCAATTTCAAAGCATGTCATATTTATTTTGCGGGGGCCATTTTAATTTTAGCATTGGTCATATTCATTTTTAAGCAAGTTGCATTAATTCCAATGAGACTCATATTCATTTCAACACATGTCACATTCATCTTAGCATGTGACATATTCCTTTCACTGGATGTCACATTCATACTAATACTTCTTATTTTAATGTTAACATAAGACATATCCATTTCAAAACATATCATATTCATTTTTATGTGAATCATACTTTTTCAGTTCAAGCCATATTCATTCTGACAAATGTCATGTTTATTGCAACATTACTCATATTCATTTTAAATCATGTCAAATTCGTTTTAAAAAAAGCTTATATTTATATTAACACATGCCATATTCATTTTAATGTGCCCTATTCCTTTCAATCAATGTTATATTTATTTCAATGGATGTCATATTCATATTAACATTTGTCATGTTCATTTTAAGATGAAACTTACCCTTTTTAATATATATTATATTCATTTGAATATATATCATATTAATTTCAATGCGTGCCATATTAAGTTTGATGGATGTCATGAGAATTTCACCTTTGGTCATACTCATTTTAAGGCTTGCCAAATTCAATTCAATAGGGCTTATATTAATTACAACACAAGCCATATTTATTTTAAATCATCTTCTATTAATTTCTGTATATCTCATATTCATTGCAATCTGGGTAACATTAATTTCAAAGCAATTCATATTCATTGCAACATGTGTAATGTTCATTTCAGTGTATGTTATAATATTTTCAATGTGCATCATATTATTTTCAGAATATAACATTCATTTCAGTAACTTATATTCATTTCAATCTGTAGTATACATTTCAATGTATGTCATATTCATCTTGGCATATGTACATCAATTCAAGAAATGTTTAATTCTTCTTGATGCTTATTGCATTCACTTCAGTGATTGCTATATTGTTTACAGTGAGGGCCATATTCATTTAAGTTTGACTGATATATATTTCAGTATATCTCTTATTCAATTCAGAGTGTGTGTTATTCATATTAATCACTAAGTAGCACATTCACTCTGCCATGTTTCATATTTGTTTAGACACATGTTACATTCATTCTGGTGTGTGTCAAATTTATTGTGGAGCACTCCATGCATTTCAGGAGGTGTCTGATATGGGGATCTGTAATTTTGACATGAACGGCTTCCCATACACACAGTTACCTCTTGACCTTGCCTTCTAGGAGTGGGTCTTTAAACGTTGCTTTTATCAGTGCTAGCATATTGAGTGGGCCTGTTTTTAGATCGCTCTAAATGACATTCAAAGGCAGTTCTCAAGGGAGTTTTTTCTTTGTGTGCGGCTGTCTATCCCAGGCCATTGCAGAGGCCCTTCAGGAACGTGTCATTGTACATCCAAATTATCTGTGGGTTTTTTTGCTTTTGTTTTTGGTGTCAGTTTGTGATTCAATCCTGACGATTCCGATTTCAGCTCTAAAGCTAGGACCTGCTGGCATCTGCCTGGAAAAAACACGTTTTGGAGAAACCAACAGATCTGACTATTTGCGAGAGGAAATATTTTGTAATTATTGGATGACTGTGTTTGCGTCGCTCCTGAAGTCTGATTTTAGGCTGCAACAATATGATAACTGCGAGCAGGACCTTTTGGGGAACAGATTGTGAGCGGAGTGAAGTTGTAATGTCAGAAGGTAAAGCTTGTGTTGTAAGTGGTGTACATAAAAGGTATGTACAGCGAGCATTGCATAGTAAATACGTTTGACAAAGGGCCAGTATTTTAGTTCCATCTTTACGAAACCCAATATGTACCCATGCCTTTACTTGGTGAATAACGTGTTACCATGACAGTAATTCGAAACACATGGATGCGGAACGGAGAGTAGCGTGTAGCTGTGTGCAAGAGCGTCCTTGCCTGAGAGCAGCAGACACCGTTTATCTAAGTGCTCTGCTATTTATGGCTCGTTTGACACAATTTGTAAAACATCCATACCTAGGGCTTTGAGACTGGATTCTAATCACATATGGCTGTGATAAACCATAATGGGCGAACTAGAGAAAGGTGATATATTTAAAGCCACATGCACTGGTTGCTTTCAATTTGTTAGGTCGTTGTTAGAACTGATCCTAAGGAGACCCAAGAATGAGATAATGAACAAAAGTCTTTCAGAGGCTGAATATAATTCACGAAAGGAAAGCCTAAAGTGGACTTGACTAGTCATCTAACTAGACAAAACACTGTTACGTTTCAAGATACAAAAACATGCGGTCATCATACAGTACGCATTCCAACAATATGTTTTTTTTTCTTATCTATTTAAAAGGACGCTGCGAGATTCTACATGTATAATACAGTGGAAAAATTGATAGAGTCTTTGTAAAATCTGGTTGTAAGACATACTAAAATGACAAATATATTTCGTCCATTGCATCTTACATATGTTCATATAATTATGACTGTGAAATGAACACACGCTTGGGGACAGTATTGCGCACAGGGCAAGCTTGCCCTGTTTGCGACATTGCACATCTAAGAAATTGGGTTGCTGGTTGAGGGGGTGGAAACCCTTCTCATGCAGCAACCACAATCCTCCTCAAGGTGAACTCACAAGCAAACCCCGTTGAAACCGAGTCCAACAGATGGTATTTAAGGTGTTCCAGATTGTTGCCATGAATTTCTTTAAAATGGCGGGCAACAGGATATGTTGGGTCAGAGTTAGTGATTGCCCACATATGTTGGAGTATCCGCTTGTGTGCTTGTAGCTTAGTACTGTCTACATGGCGCAGTCCGTAGAAATACTCCAATACATAGACCACAAAGTCTGTTTTACAAGTAAGAAACTTCTTGATTGTATTGGGTTTGTCACAGAACGGGGTTAAATATGATGTTTTGTTGACCCCAAATATGCAAGCTCGACAAGTGTTACATTTAAAGAACCCCTTTCTCTGTGTCAGCCGACTGCCCACTTCTGAAAGCTCTGGACTGCTTTTAACTAAAGTGTTATTCATGGAAGTAGCTTTTCTGAAAGTTATGGAAGGTGTTTTGGGCAGAAGGGAACCATTGATGGGATCATCCAGTACAAGTGGGCCTTTCTTTCTGACTATGTTTCTTAGAAGTCGTTCTTGCTTATTGTAGGTGAGAATCAACCTAGTTTCTTGTTCTCCCTTCTGTTTCTGTGTGGAATTGGGGATTATGTCACTACTGTTAATACTGAACAATAGGTCAGATCTACTTGAAATTTGGGATTTTATGATTGCTGAATCTTTTACTTGTTCTGACTATCCCCATGCCATGAATCTTACTTTGTTTTCATTTTGGGCTGATTTGAGGTCTACATCATGGCTACAGAATCTCTTGAGTCTGAGCATTTCCTCATAGGGGATGCTATATATCGGTGACTTGGATGAAAGCTGGTGGCGTGGAGTACAGAGTTACCGGCTGTCTCCTTACGATGTAACTCTGCTTCAATCATTTTGTTAAGAACATAGACCTGTACATCTAGAAACTTGACCAATTCTGCACACACCATCGCTGTAAACTTAAGGTTAACCATACCATTACATGTTTGTCCAGTGTTTCCCTGTAGTTCGCCATGAGGACCAGCTCCTCCCACCATCTAATTTGAAGACACGCGTAGCTGTGAGAAAAGCTGGCCCCCCATAGCGACCCACTGGACCTGCTGGAAAATTTGTTTTTGAAACATAAAGAGATCGTTCTCTAAGCAGAATGACGTCATGTTGATTAGCATCTTGCTGTGTTGGATTAGCCATATTGATCTGTTGCCCAAAAAGTGCTCCAATGCTTTAATGCTCTAATGTTCTCTAAGCAGAATGACGTCATGTTGATTAGCATCTTGCTGTGCTAGAACAGAAATTTCGGTCTGTTGCCCAAAAAGTGCTCCTATTCTCTAATGCCATCTTTATGGCTGATGCTCGTCTGGAGCAATGTGAAGTCCAATGTCAATAATAGATAGTCTTCTTGCCAAGCAAAGTTGTGGCTGTGTCGAAGAAAGTCACTGGTGTCTTGGATGAATTATGGTAATCCTCAAACATGTTCCTGTAGAAAGTAGTCAATATATCGGGATGTATTCTCCAGTAGACTTTTACAAGCAAAGATTTTTGGCCTACCTGTTGGTTTGTTAGGATTCTTATGGATCTTGGGTATAACATAGATTACTGGCATAGCTATAAAATCATCATCATACTTTTTTTCGACCATAAGGTCATAAAAGTACACAACACAAGAGGATTTACAATAAAAATAATCAGAGTGAAGACCAAGGATAAAAACAGTCCATACCACATACAACCATTTAAAGAAAAGATAGGCATGCATTTCAAATAGGGATGGTCATAAAACAATTGATTGTCATTAAATCTGCAATACATACCAATTTTTACATCACTAATCAGGGTCCATCATGATATACATTTAGTCCTTTTCAGCCACAAAGCATGCCAATATCTAGACACTCCAAAAAGCACAACTCTGCTGGTATCCGTGCTGAAGATTCTAAGCACCTCCAGATAATGGCCAGGACCAACAATTTTGCAAAGTGGGATAATCCATTTTTCCCTCAGTGATTTGTAGCTTGGGAAGAAAAATAACAGGTGGACAATGGATTCAGAACTTGCGCTACAGGCAGGACATAAATCATTAAATCATTGTTAACTAGGTTCCTAATACATTTTTTGCAAAAAGATTTGATGGGTAATGTTTTGTACCGAAACTGAAAGAAAAGATTCCGAGCCGGGGGGGGGGGGGACAACTTCGTCCAGTGTATCCTCAAAACGGGGGACACATTTAAAATTAAGGAAATTGGTTGTCACACTGCCATCCACATTCGACGTAGCTTGCACAAATATGGTTTCCCAGAACAATGCCTTCAGCGTAGACCTGGGTACAGAGGACATATTTCCCGGGTCTGACCAAAAACCCATCATTCCGAGCCTCTCTAGTAGGGCCTTCAGACCTCTAAACCAAGGGATTGAGGTGACCGAGGGAAGCTTTAATAGTTCTAAGAGAGGTTCCCGATAGGAGCTAAGTTCTTCCACGGTCCACAGTCTATACCAAGACATCAAAAGTTTATAGCTAATTTTATGTGCCAACTGCCTGTGTGCTAGATCAAAATAAAGGGGTACCAGTGGAGTACTTGCAGGTAGGTCTATCAAGGATCTAAGAAAACGGTTTTCTATTAATGACAGGGAGTTAATTGGACCTGTGCCCCACAGTTCAGCCCCATATAGAGCGCCCCCTAAGATTTTTATATTATAGATTTCAAGGGCAGGTGCAAGCTGCCTTGAAGATGTATTTCTATGTATTTTACCTAGATTTGCGGTCTGGTGTATAAGTTGCATCTTCACCTTTTCAATGTGTGGCTCCCACTTAATTGATGGAGTCAGGCGGATGCCTAGATAATCAAAAACATCGACACACTCCAGGTTACTATTGCCAGCTAGCACCTGTCTTTTATTGGGTTTGGCCTTTCATTTCCAGAAATTCATATATTTTGTTTTAGTTTCATTCAGGACCAGGCCCCGCTCATCACAAAACATAATAAAATTGTATAAAAGCTGCTGGAGTCCCTGTGGAGTCTTTGCAATTAAAAGAGTATCATCAGCAAAGAGAAGAGCCGGGACTCTCTTGTTACCAATTTTTGGGGCGTCGCACCCATCTCTATCTAAGAGGTTAATAACATAATTAATAAAAAGAATAAAGAGGGTCTGGGTGAGGACACACCCCTGCCTTACACCGCACTGGACAGGGAAGGTATACGTAAGTTGATTGTTCCCACCATATCTAACCTGTGCTGTGTTAGATGAATAAAGTCTGATTAAAACATCTAAAAGGCTCTGTGGCATACCCTGTTTCTTAAGGACCCTCCAGAGGTTGTCGCGTGGGACTAGGTCAAATGCAGACCATAGGTGTACAAAAGCCACATAGAGCTCTCCTCCTTTTACATGTACTTCCTTCCAGTATATACATAGTAGATGGAAGGTCTGGTCAAGGGTACTAATTTTGGCTCGAAAACCAGCTTGGAGGTCTCTCAAAACATCTGACTCTGTGATCCAGTCCAGCAGCCTAGCTAAGATCTGCTTACAAAATATCTTTTGCAAGGAATCAATGAGGCTAATTGGTCTGTAGCTGGATGGCTTCTCTCTGTCCCCTTTTTGGTAGATAGGGGCAATCTCTGCATTTTTCCACTAAGGGGGAATAGGATTACATCTAAGGATTGAATTAGATAATACATTTATGTATGAGCCCCAAAGTGTTACATCCTCCTTATAGAGGTCATTCGGGATTCATCAGGTCCGGGAGCGCAGGCCAGAATGCAAGAGGCAATTGCTGCTTTGGTCTCTTCTAATGAGAAATGAAGAGGTTCAGCCCCTGCGCCTTCTTTAATTGGGATTACATCTAGCCCCACAATTATCTCATCCCTGGATTCGTACAAGGTACAGAAATGAGTTTCCCAGTCCTCTGACTGAACTGTGAACTCTAGGGTTTTTTGTACCCCTTTAGCCAGTACGTGCTTTACTCCAAAAGCTTTTCGAGTCTCTATCTAAGAGAGCTCTCTGCAAAGATGATCATAGGGAGCCCTCCCACTCCTTCTTTGTGGATTCAATTACTTGTTTATACCTAGCTCTACGGATCACTATCTCGGGGCGAGATTTTTGATTTACAGCCCTTAATAGTTCATGCTTACTGAGCCTGCAGTCCTTGGTATACCAATTACCCTGTTGATCTGATCTCGATTGTAGGCGCGATCTTTCTAACTTTTGGAGGATTCCCTGGCAACCTAGCAGATCCCTTATCTCTTTATATAGCAGTTTGTGACTGGAACCTATTATCCCATCAACATATTCCACAGTAGACTTAGCAGCTTTCTCAAGAAACGTGGAGACCTTCCTCTTCACTGCACCTAGTGCCTCAGGATGGGCCTCCACCCAGTCCCAGTTAATTCTCCTTTGATTATTAGCTATTGAAAAGGGTTCCTAGGTTTGGGCAACCTAGATTACCAGGTCCCACGGGCGAAGAGTTGGTGAGGGTGAGTACAAGGGCGTTGTGATCACTGTCAACCCTTCTCACCACTTCCATGTCCAAAACTAGGTGCCAATAGTTTAGAGATACTAGGCAATAGTCAATCCTGCCATTCCCTATCCCATTCATCAGTCAGGTTGGGGGGAATTAGGGCAAGCGGTTCAAACGTACAATTGAAATCCCCACCCACCACTAACTGGGAGTTATTTGAGTATTGTGTTAGTGCATTATCTAGGATGCGCAGTGTATCAGTTTCTGACTTGGCGTTTCTGTACCCTGTTATAAACATTAAAAATCCTTGGTCTAGTACCATCTTTAAAACTAGGCTCCAGAGTGAGTATATCTTCAGAATCAACATACAGTGGCCTCACCTTACTCCCTAGGGCAATGTTCACCCATAGAGCTAATCCTCCCGAGGGTCTACCCCTCTCTTTTCTAGTGGCATCTTTGGCATAGGCGGAGAAAACATTTCTATATGGACAGGTAAGACTCCAGGTTTCTTGGAATAGAATAACATCAAAGGAGTTTACAAACAAGCACCATTCTGCGTCCAACATTAGCTTGGTAATCCCTGCCACATTCCAAACCAATACCCTTAGAGGAAAGAGTTTCCTCAGGCCCCTATTAATACCTTCTGACCCTACTAACTCTCCTCCGTGAACTTCTGCCTCCATCCCACTTTCGACGGTGTGAGCATTCTCACTGTTCGCAACATTTTCTGGGGCTGGGGTGCATATTGAGGAAAGTAAATATAGGTTAGAGGGGCTGCTGGTATAGATAACCCTTGAGGGACTAGAGGATCCTAGCCTAGCTACAGATGCTGACGTCACCTCATCAAGTGGTCAGCTGTTTCACCTCCCTTTAACGATATTTGACGAGGGCAACCCAAGATGGGCCATCCCAAAGGTTGGGTGATGCAACCCAGCACGTGGTGCAAGGATAGGTGCAAGAAAAGAACTGGGGATTACTCCAGCTGGGGGCCTGCATCTAATGGATGTGCTGGAATTATTGGGGGGAACTGTGAGGGAATCGATCGACATTAGGCCAGAAGTAATTGCAACATCATAGAAGCTGACCTTGATCATATCCCACATTGTATTTTGTATTGGGAGTCTTCTAACCCCTCTAATGTCATCTCTAATGACTGAATAACATTGACGTGTAGACCTGAGCCAGTGTATAGCCTTATTTTGAAGCGACTTCTGGCCTTCGACGTGTCTGTTAGGAAGTTTGGGGACTTCTGTAAGAAAGATCTCTGAGGTACATTCCCTTACACTTGGTCTCACATAGACACCCTCCCGCATGGACCCCCCCACAGGGGCCCTCCCAAAATCCTGCATATGTGTATTACCTTCGTCCAGTGCAACCTCACCTCTATATATTTCCCTCTCCTGACTTAGGGACCAGAGGGTTACTCTGGGTTAATTTTCCTAAATCAGGAGGTTGCTGGTGCCCAACCATTGTTGACAGGGAATTTGAAGATCTTGTTTAGATGGGGTGTCGGGATTAGTTCCCTTTATGTGGGCTAAACTACTTACTTCCATGCCAATTGCATCCCTGTTTAGGGGAGGGTGTCTATAAATTGGTTTTAATCCCACCCCATGGCCACAATCAAACCTATCCAATAAAGTGGCAACCTTTTCTCTGAGTGTGCTCACCTCAGTTTTCAAGGATTCTATCAGGTCTTTTAATGACTGAATCACACCTATCGTAGTTCTTGATGTCTCTAGGGTGTCTATGGCATTAACAACCTCTGTCCCCTCTCCCCCCACTTCCTCCTCCACAACCAGAGCATCAAATCTATTATGGCACTCAATATTGGGGATCGGGGTTCTGCTGCAGACTGTTTGGAAGTCAATACCAGATTGGTGAACATGTACACATAGCCCCTGACCAGTGCCTCTGTCCTTGCTATGCTTAGCCTGGTGTGTTCTAGAAGTTTGGGGAGTCTGCCTAACTTTCTTTTTGGCGGGGGGGGGGGGGGTTCAGGAAAGGTAGCTACCAATAATCCATCATCTATGGCTTTATTGCAACTTTTTTGTCTTTTTAAACATCAAGGGAATCTGCTTTACTAGTTTCTTAGCAGGAGGTGGTCCTGGGAAGGAAACAGATATTAATCCAGTAGTGTTAACACTGCTAATAGGACTACCACAAGAGGGAGAGGGGCTAGGTGGATCAGAATTGGCCATAGCCTGACAATCTGCAAGGATTGACTCACATGACAGACGACATTAGACGATCTGCTGGAGCCTTTGCCTTCCTTTTGCCCATGATTTTGCTGAACCAGGGTAATCAAAAATAGAACCAGACTAAGAAAAACAAGAGTACAAAGTACCAACGCAGGAAGTTTAGGTATTACTAACAAGAGCTTTTGCTCCACTAAATAGCGGGGCAAAGCAGGGATGCAGTAACAAACAGCAAAAGGTCAAAATGCCCACTGGGAAGGACTAGTCCTAATGCGAAGAAACTGCTGAAATCAGATGCACAGATGCAAAGTGCAAAATTACAAAACGTGCAACGTGCAAAGGGCAAGGTACAAGATACAAAATACAAGGTGCAAAGACAAAAAAGGATACAAGATCCTAAAGTGAAAATGCTAGTGTTAAAACCCACGATCCTAGGCGGTAGAGTAAGGGTATGGCACGGAAATAGCGTAATGCAACAATTTGGAGACAATTGAATAGTTTAAAATAATTAAAATAGGGTCACAAGGTTAAAAATATAAAAAGATATTAACAGTATTATGGAAACAAACAGGTGCCACACGATGTTCACCTAATACTTAAAGGCAAATAGGAACAATAGCAGCAATGACTGTATCGGGGTAGTTTGGCGACTGCAGACAGAGTTTTTTTAGAAAGGTTAGTACAATGTCAGCTGAAGCTGGCAGCACACAACTCGTGTCTGTCAAGTAGTATATGTTCTTAATGCCAGAAGAGAAAAGCCTAATCGAGCGGCAGCACCACGGCACTCCAATCCATGTGGGCAACAGGAGGGAATTATGTAGGATCAGGGCTCACCAGCTGATCCAGATAATATTTCTATATCAATCCTCACCTTTTCTAAAGGTCCCACACTGTCCCTTTTAGCGAGTACCTTTTCTTCCAATGTGGAAAACATAGACACCAAGGGGGGAGGCCCTGCCCTGCCTTGGTCTGTCGCGGACGAGCGCAGACGGGCCTGCCCTTAGCCCGGGCTTCGCCCGCGCGCGTCCCACGCTGCGGGAGCCCGCGCTGTGGGAGCCCGCTGTAGTTTAAATATGCGTCTCCGGGCAAAAATTCCGTGCAGCGCTGGTGGCATCGATGGGCCACAGGGAGCCTGGGACCTGTAGTCCTAGGTCTGCTCCCCCTCCTCACGGTCAGGAACAGTGGGGGCAGTGGTGACAGCAAGACGGGCTTCCCGCGCTGCGGGAGCCCGCTGAAGTTTTAATATCCGCCTCTGGGCGAAAATTGCGTGCAGCGTTGGTGGCGTCGATGGGCCACAGGAAGCTTGGGACTTGTAGTCCTTGGTCTGCTCCCCCTCCTCACGGTCAGGAACAGTGGCGGCAGTGGTGACAGCAAGACGGGCTACCCGCGCTGCGGGAGCCCGCTGAAGTTTAAATATGCGCCTCCGGCCAAAAATTGAGTGCAGCGTTGGTGGCGTCGATGGGCCACAGGGAGCCTGGGACCTGTAGTCCTAGTTCTGCTCCCCCTCCTCACGGTCAGGAACAGTGGCGGCAGTGGTTACAGCAAGATGGGCTTCATTCTTGAGATATTTATATTCAACAGAGCTTAAAAGTCCTGCACTTTTCCATGCTCATAGCTTGGAGTAGAATTCATTGTATGTAGCTTGAGTTGTTTGGGTGTTGCTTCTCTTATAGCAATCTTGATCATTCAATTGATTAAGAGCTTCCTACATGTAGTTAGATGTGGGCCAGATAGCGATATTGACCCCCTTGTCTGAATTTCAAATGACAATTTGATTATTGTTTTGTAGTTTATTCACCAGATGACGATATTCATAATCCTGGTTGCTATAGCTCTGACGCGTTCTTTGTATATGATGGTTTAATCTCTTAATTTGAGATATCACATGGTGATGGAATTTGTTTATGGAATTGCGTGGCATGATTGGGTGGAGGATCGATTTAGGCTTGAAAGTGGTGGAAACTGTTTCGAACGTGTTCAGCTGTTGTTGAACAATTATAGATTCAGTGGAGGCTTTACTGGAAGATGTCTGATTTTCATTTTCATTTTGTAGTTCCTGCAGTTCACATATCAGATGCATATCCAAAATTAGCAGGTTATTGAAGCTCGGGGAAGAGGTATACGGCAAAGAAATTTATAAACATCCATCCTTGTCTGTGAGTAGCTGATGTTACTTTCTGGTCAGAAGGATAAGCCTAAAGATAACAATTAAACTTCTGCCTGGTTTAAAGTTGTTTGTGATAGATTTATGATTGTTTTAGCATCGCATGGTTCTTGATTTATTTGCGCCTCCATCTGCTTGTTGCCTGTTTTTTCTTTTTTTTTGGTTGTGTAATTTTCTTCTTTCATCCCGACTTCTATTTCTCATTTGTTTACTCTGCCATTTTGAGTTCTCGAACGCAGTATATATATATATTACCTACTGGCAGTAGCCAGTAGGTAGTTATAGTTAGGACCTAGTTTTCCAAAGCAAGAGCTTTTTTTGTTTTGCCAATAACGTTAGCCTTTTTTTTAAATCTTTGCAAATTTCTCAAATCTAATACAACACTCTGCCAAGTGGGGGCTGATAAAAAGATGGGGAGTCCCAAAATGCATTTGCCCCATTTTAATTCCCAGAGAGACTTTAGACCCAGCTACAGCCCTAACCACTGTACGAAATTACACCAAATTTAGAAGAAAGGTAGATATTTGTCCAAAGAAGTGCCTTCTTCTAATATGGTGTAAATCCTTTCATTAGTTTTAGAGTTATTAAAAGAAATCCAAATTTGTATATATAGGGATGCAGATCCTCCTCAGATTTGCGAATCCACGCACCAACAGCAGTGTTGTGATTGGCTGGCCGCATCCTGAGAAGAAAGCCATTTTGCTCATCGAGACTCAGTTCCCTGCTAGAAAAATCACATTAAAAAGTGATAGAAGGGTTTGGGGTGGAGCTCCCTGACCCCATGGGGCTATTGGAGGGGTCTGTGAAGGACCATTCATGTGTAAGAAATTGATCCAAAAACTTTTTTAAATTTACGACACCAGGAGTTGCAGCTCCTCATGGATTTGGGTGGATTTGGGGAGGATTCGGGGATCCAGACCTCAATCAAAAAAAATACACTCACTCACAGATCCACACACCTACTCACACACTTACTCACACACCCACTTACACACCTATACAACCACCCACATACCCACTCACCCACCCATACAGCAACTCAAACACCTACTCAGAGACCCTCAAAACCACCCACAGACTCACACAGATTCCACACACCCACTTACATACCAATGTAACTACTCGCACACCCAGTCACACACCCATACAGCAACTCATGTATAGATCACAGACCCTCAAAGCGATTCACACACCCACTCACAGACCCACACAACCACTCACACAGCCACCCATATACCCATGAAATGAAATGAAAAGAAAGATTTATATAGCGCAACTGTCACTCCTGACGGATTCTCCTGGCGCTGCAGATAACTAGACTAACTATAATGTCCAAACTAAATCATAGCCAAGGAACAGACATCTGTTAGGCCGAAGATCCAGGTCTTAAGGGCTCGTCTAAACAGATCTTCACCTTGAATTGTCCTCAAGTCCTTTGGCAGATAATTCCATGCTTTGGCTCCCATTACCATGGCTGATTTTCCTCCTTTTGATGACAATTTGAACCTGCTTATTGCCAAAAGATTTGCGGAACTAGATCGTAATGTCCTTGTTGTCGTGTATGGTTTAAATCTGCTGGATAGATAAGCGGGGCCGACTCCCCGTGAAGCTCTAAAAGTCGTCAAGAGTAGTTTAAACAGGATTCTTTTATGAATCGGAAGCCAGTGCAGAGCCTTCAATGCAGCAGAGGCAGATGATCTGCGAGGAAGTCCCAAGACCAATCTGGCTGCTGCAGGCTGGACTACCTGAAGCCGTCTCAGGGAGGATTTATTTCAACGAGGAGGCTGTTGCAGTAGTCCAGCCGAGCCAATATAAGAGCTACTGCAACCGTTTTTCTGGCTGCCAAAGGGATAAGATTGAAAAACTTTTTCAATGTACGGATATAGCTGAAACAGATTCCTGTTAGTTTTAAAACATGGGGCTTAAAGGAAAGGGAGGAATCGAACAGTACCCCCAGATTTTTAGCAACCTCTACCGTGGAAGGAGGGGCAGCAGTGTCATCTGGCCACCAATCATAACATATTGTTTTTACCAATGGGAAGAATCTCTGTTTTATCGGCGTTACAGTAGAGATGGTAGTTGCTCATCCATTTAATAATTGCCGAGAGACCAACCCTGAAGTTTTCTTCCACTGTTGTTGATCTATCTTCCAGAGACAGAATGAGTTGGGTGTCGTCCTCATAAGATGTAGTCTCAATTCCGAAGGACGAGATTAATGAAATCAGCGGGGCCATGTATATGTTAAACAGCAGGGGACTGATGGAGGCCCCCTGTGGGACACCCGTAGAGACAATGTGCTCAGCTGACACACAGGAACCCAAGGAGACAACCTGTTTCCTGTTAGACAGGAAAGATGTAATCCATGCCAATGCCAGGTTTGTAATGCCACATGATCTTCATCTGGCTAACAGGATGTCATGGGAAATGGTGTCAAACGCAGCAGACAAATCCAAAAGGATCAAGACTGCCTTTCTGCCGCTATCCATGATAAATTTAAGGGTGTCCGATATCTCAAGTAAGGCTGACTCTGTTGAGTGTTTAGGACGAAAGCCAGACTGATGAAAATTAAGGATACCTGCAGATTCCGTGAAGCTAGCAAGTTGTCTATAAACTATCTTCTCTGTAATCTTACCCAAAGTAGGTAGAAGAGATATAGGCCTGTAGTTAGATAGGATGGATGATTCCACATTCTGTTTCTTTTTTAAGGGTTTTACGATGGCAAATTTCCAGTCCCTGGGAACAATGCCCAAGACAAGAGAAGAGTTCACTATACTATTGATGACAGGATTCACCACATCAATAATATGATGTAAAAAAATTGGAGGACATGCATCCAATGGTGATCCAGATTTACAAGCTAGGGTGACCTCTTTCGTTTGGGCTAGTGTGGCGGCTTGAAATGATTGCAAGACAGGAAGGTTCGAGTCAGAATCTGATATGTCTTTGTCAATGAAATCTTCTGGCCTAAAAACCGTAAAGTTACATTGAAGGTTTTTAACCTTATTATCAAAGTAGCATGCAATTTCATTACAAAGTGCCACAGACGGAGGAATAGTAGTATGCAAGCTTTTAGGATCTATAAAGGATTTTACAATTCTGAATATTTCTTTTTGGTTATTCTTGGCTATAGTAATTCGATTGTAAAAATATTCCTTTTTTGCAGCTTTAATAGCAAGCTTATATTTATTCCTAAAAGCTTTGAAGATCTGCAGGTTAGATGTTTCATATCCCCTTCTCCACCTACGCTCAAGCTGTTTACTATGTAGGTGAAGATCCACAAGATCTCCTGAAAACCAAGGGTCACTATGGATCTTCCGCTTAGAAATCCTAGTACCCCTACTAGGGGCTTCCAGTTTATTCACTAAAAATGTGAGCCAATTGGACATTCTAGTTGAGTCTTCTTCTGGATCCCCAGTAAGAGTGGGCACCGTTTCTTGAGCCATAGCCAACAGAGCAGGGTTAGAGACTAATGAACGACATTTCTGCCTGGGGATGTTAGAAATGTCACTGTCATTTACACCTAAACATAGAACCACTCCCGCACCTACCCACAGACCCACACAGCAAGTCACACACAGACTCATCCACCCAGCACACACTCACACACTGACTTACACACCCACACAACCACCCACACACCCACTCCCATGCCCCCTCACACACCCAGGTTGCAGGGGCATTATAGTTAAGAAATAGCAGTAAAAACCATAGAAATTCACAAGAAAAATCAAAGGTTACTGGAATGTTATAGTTAGTAAATAAAATTAAAACACCTTTGAAATTCACTGAAAAAAGATAAATGTTACAGGGAAGTTATAGTTAGGCTCAGATTTCACTCATACAGAACCATTGAAATTCAGCAGTTATAGTTAGTCATCTCAAGTAACTATAACACATGCCCTAAGGTAACTATAACTATATGTATATTACCTACTGCACAGATGTACAACTGTTTTAGCAGTCACAAATGGAGAATCTGGATGTTTACAACCGCTATAACAGCTGTAAATATGTACCAACCTCCGAATAGGGTGTGAGAGTCTGTATTAGGAAGGGATGTGCCAAGGGTGTCCCTTCCTAATAGCGAGTCTCAGGGGCATGTATGAATGTTTTGCAACCGTAAAGCAGTTGCAAAACATTCATATTTTACTGACTCTGTGAAGGAGGTGGTAATCCATAAACCAAACAGGAAGGGACCTCTTCCCATTTGTCAATGTGGGTGCCAACATTTTTGAAGAGCAGGCAGTGATGCCATGGACCACTGCCTGCTCCTAAAAAATGAAAAGGTAGCTTTTCATTTTTATTTTTTAAATGTGCCTGTGCCTTTAAGGAAACCGGGCTGCATTTGAATAAAAGTAATTGCTTTATTTAAAAAGCAATCACAGACATGGTGGCCCGCTTTGAGGTGGGGCAAATGCTGGCTTATCTGGGGATGGTGAGGATGAGTCTAGCTGCTGAGTTCTGAATGGTCTGGCAGTGGCTCAGGAGCTGTTTGGTGGTTACAACATAGAGTGCATTGCCATAGTTGAGTCAGCTGGAGACGAGGGCCTGGGTGACTGTTTTCCTGGTTGAGACAGGGATCCTTCTGAAAATCTTGTGGAGGGTGTGGAAGCAGGCAGAGGAGATGGTGTTGGTCTGCTGCTTCATGGTCAGTTGGCTTTCCAGGATGATTCTGAGGTTGTGTGCTTGGCCGGTGGGGGTGGGAGAGGGGCTGAGTGCGGGGGGCCAGCAAGTGTTGTCCCAAGGAGAGGGCTTGTTTCCAAAGACCTCTATTGTGTCTGAGTTGAGTTTTAGGCAGTTAGCCTTCATCCAAATGGCGATGTTGGTCACGGTGTTATGGAAGCTGGTCTTGGTGGTGTCAGCATCTTCTGTGAGGGAGCGGATGAGCTGAGTGTCATTCGCGTACAAGATGATGTTGAGTCCATGGGTGTGGGTGATGTCTGCAGGAGGTGTCATGTAGATGTTGAAGAGGGTGGGGATAAGGGAGGAGCCCAGGGGGACACCACAGATGATGTCTTTGGGTGTGGAGCTAAAGGGAGGTAGATGGATCCTCTGTGTTTGGCCGAAGAGAAAGGGGAAGATCCAGTTGAATGCATTGCCTTGGATGCCAATGTGGTGGTGTCTGGTGATGAGGGTGTGGTGGGAGACGGTGTTGAAGGCTGTGAGAGGTCGATGACAATGAGGGCTGCTGTTCCATCTATGTTGAGGAGGTGTCTGACATCATCCGTTTCTGCAATCATGGCAGTCTTGGTGCAGTGGTTAGGCCGGAAGCCAGATTGGGAGGGGTTGAGTAGGTTGTGTTTTTGAGGTAGTCTGTGATCTGGGTGTTGATGACTTTTTCCAAGACTTTGGTGGGGAAGGGAGTATCGAGATGAGGTGGTAGTTTTTATGTTGGTTGGGGTTAGTGAAGGGTTTTGTCAAGAGGGGCTTGACTTCCGTGTGCTTCCAGGCATCGTGAACAGTGGCTGTGATGATGGATGTGTGTGAGGGCGCTGCCAATTACCTCCTCTTCCTAGGTTGTAGATGAGTTGCTTCTAGTCAGTGATTCGGAGGGAGTGGGAGGTGTTGGTTTGGGTGCAGAGGTGTTTGAGGGCAGTGGGTTGGATGTCAAAGTTGCTGTAGACATCGGTGATCTTGTGGCGAAAGTAGTCCACCAGAGCATATCAGAGGACATTAGAGGGCTTGAGAGGGATGAATCATGTTGTCAGTCGGGCAGGAGAATTCTCTGATGATGTTGAAGAGTTTCTTAGTGTGATTGATGCTCACCTCAATGCTGTTGGTGAGGTCTTCCTTCTTGGCCTCCCTGAGACAGTGGTGGTAGCTGTTGAGGACAGCTCTGTAGGGGAAGGAGGTTGGTGGGGGTCTTGCTGGAGCACCATTGTCTCTCTAACTTCTTACAGTATTGTTTGAGGGTAAGTAAACCAACTGATGTGCTTAGCGGCTCTTTTGCTGGTGGTGTTTCTTTTGGGGGCAATCGTGTCGGCGGCTGTGGGGATCCAGTTGGAGAAGTTTTGAATGTTGAGTTTGAGGGTGTCAGAAGGATGGGTCTTGACTCTTTGAGTGCGGGGATCCAGAGAGCTTTTGGGATTCTGCTCCAGTATTGGCATGGGCTGGTGGCAGGTCTTGTGGGGCCTCAAGCGGGCCATCAAGGGTCGAGTGGACGATGGTGTGGTATGTCCAGGTGAGCTCTGTAGTGTGAGAGAACTTGACTCTGTTGTTGGTGGGAAAGATGGAGCCTAGTGTGTGTCCTGCATTGTGCATGGGGTGACGACCATCTGTGAGGGGCCATTGTTGCTCATGTTCTCTAGGAGGGTGGTGGGGTTAACATCTTTGGTGTCTTCTAGGTGGAAGTGCAGGTCTCCCAAGAAGATGTAGTGGTTGGAGTCGATTGTCAGTGGGGCGATGAAGTCCCGGATGGAGTTGTAGAAGCTGGGACAGGGTCCTGGAGGTCTGTAGATGAGTGTTTCTCTGATGATCATTTTGGAATCTGGGTGGAACTGTAAGCTAAGGTGTTCAATGATCTGTGTTGTGTTGTCATCCGAGGTGGTGGATTTGATAGATTCCTTGTGGATGATGGGGATGCCTTCCCAGTGTCTTCTGGGGCGATCGCAGTGGATCATATTGTATCTGGACGGTGTCGCTGTGGTGATGTTGGATGCCAATGAGGGGGTGAGCCAGGCTTCTGTGATGAACATTACATTGGGGTGAGAGTGGTTATGGTGTCTCATATTTCCGTGGCATGCTGGCAGAAGGAGAGGGTATTGACTTAAGCAGCATGCAGTGGAGGTGTAGTCTCTGGTTGGGTGTTGGCTGGGTATGGTCGTGGGGTTCCTACATCACAGGTGAAGCAGCAGTGGTGGCAGGTGAAGGTTCCTTCCATGGAGTGATGAGGTGAAGCAATGCCGCAGCTGATGTCCAGGTTCCTGGGGTCGAGGGCTCAGAGCTTGTCAGAGGTGTTACCAGAGGCAGGCGGTGAAACCAAGGTTTCTGGCACTGGGCACGATCCAGGTGCAGATGGGCGCAGACAGGCTTACCTTTGGCGTGTCATAGGCACAGCTCCATTAAGCAGCCCCGGGAGGTGGGAGGGGCAGTCCAGGAGGTGGGAAGATAGGAGTCAGAAATTGTGGGCTTGGTGAACCCGAGAGGACCAGTTGCCTGAGAGCATGGGGGAAAAAGAGGGAGGTGAGCGAGGAAGATCGGTAGGAAACGATGCTAACAGCGAGGGGTTGCGAAGAAGATAACCAAAAGCAGGCAGGGAAAGAACGGGAATAACAAGCGGAATAGAAAAATAGAAAAGTGAAAGCAAATAAAATTAGAGTGAAAATAGACCAGGAAGCAGGCAACGCGAGAATAAAGGATTAAGAATGGAAAAGAGGAAGGGCAAGACAGGTGATGTAAGGAAAAATTGGAAGGTAAATGGGACCAAGAGGCAGTCAAGGATAGTAGGAAAATTAAGAATTAAGAAAATAAGAAAATAAGGGCTGAAGAAGGCAGGCAGTGGGACTGGGGATTAAACCATGTGCTGGGAAGCTGAAGGGCATGGAGCAATCTCTATGTGCTACTGCAGCTGGGTGGAGGAGTGGTGACCTAGGACCAGAAGAGGTCTAGGGCTACTTAGTCCTGATGACATCACTGATGACACCATCCACAGAAGCATACACACCCACTCATGCCCCTATACAACCTCGCATAGACATACCCCTCAAATACCTATTCACAAAACCAAACAAGTACTCACACAACCACTCACCTATCCATAGAACCACTCACATACCCACTCTTCCATACAACCAATAACACAACCACTCACTCACTCATGCAGCTACTCATACAACCAGTCCCTTACCCATAAAGCCACTCACACAGCCACTCACTCACCCATACAATTACTCACACACTCACTAACACACCCACATAACCACTTACATACCCATTCACATATCCACACAAGCACTCACACATCAGATCACTCACCCATGCATCCATTTACACAATGACTCTGCAATACACCCACTCACACATCAACTCACTTAACCAAATACCCACTCAAACAGCCACTCACTCACCCACACAGTCACTTACACAACCAGTCACTCACGCATACAGCCATTTTGACATCCACTCACTCACCAATACAGTCACTTACACACCCACTTAACCACCTATACAGCCATTGACATGCCCACTCACTCACCAATACTGCCACTCCCTCACCTACACAGCCACTCACACACCAACTTATACACCCATACAGCCACTCACACAGCCTCTCACATACCCATACAGGCACTCTGATATCCACTCACACACAGATACACAGAGTTGCATAGCCACTCACATAATATATGCTAAAAATAGGATCACTCATTAGTAGCACACAAAGAATACTATTTTTACTTTTGTCGTACCTTGGTATATATGTTTAAAACTCATACATTTTTAGAAAACACTCATACTCACTGAATGATGTCATCAGTGATGTAATTTGAGATGTCATCAGCAATGTCATCAGTGATGTCACTGATCATGCCATGAGAGATATAATATGTGAGGTCATAAGCAGTGCATTGCGGGGGCTTAAGTTATAGTTCAGCTAACTACAACTGCTGAATTTCACTGGGCTTGTATGAGTATAATATGAGCCTAACTATAACGTCCCTGTAACCTTTGGTGTTTCAGTGAATTTCTAGCCCCAAACTATAAATTCCCTGTATTCTTTGTTTGTTTTAAGTGAAATTCTAAGTTTTTTTAATTCTACTTCCTAACTATAACATCCCTGTAACCTTTGTTTTTTTAAGTGAATATATATATATATATATATATATACAGTGAAAAAACAATAGGTTTCACACACGTTATAGTTAGCTGGACATTTTACTGATAAAAAAACCAATGAAATTCCCCCGTTATAGTTACTTAAGCTAACTATAACTCGCGCACCCGCAATCCACTGCTGATGATTACATCACTCATGACATGGTCAGTGACATCACTCATGACATCACAGATGACATCTCAAATGACATCACTGATGACATCATCCAGTGAATGTGTGTTTTTCTGAAAATTAAATATGTTTTATATATGTATATCTCAAGGTCGATGGAAGAATAAATGGGTATATAAGTGTCTAAAAGGATGATTTGTTTTTGAAAAATTGATTGTGTAACTGACTGATTAAGTGTATCTTAGTGAATACATGGCTTAATGAGTAATGTTTAAATATTTAATTATCTGTATCAGTCTCTCACTTTGTGTATAAGTGGCTGCATGGGTTGGTGAGTAGCTACATGGGTGTTTATATAAGATATTAGGTTGTTTTTTGAGTATCAGTCTGAGTGTCTGCATGGTTCGGTGGGGGGTATTACGTAGTGCATAGGTGCATCAATGATTGACTCTCTGGTTGTATGTGTTGTAGACAGCATGTGTGCATGTCTGTATGAGTGGATGAGTGTGTGTATGGGTGTGTTAGTGAGTGAATGACTGTCTCAATAGTGTCTTTATGAGTTACTAAATATGTTGTAAACTGGTATATTTGACTATTGGTGTATATAAGTGAGTATATGTGAGAGTGAGAGATTGAAACAGTTCCTGTATGAATAAGTATGTGTTTTTATAAGTGATTATTTAAAAGAGTAAGTATGTGTAAGTTTCCGTAGAAGTAAGTGTGGTGGTGTGTGTATAACTGTATATGCAAGTAAATGTATGTTTGATTCTTTTTTAGCATGACTGACTATGTGTGTGAGTAACTCTATGGATGAGTGACAATGTGTAACAGGATGTATAGGTGTATGAGTACATATGATGAGTGAGTACACGTATGAGTGACTGTACAGGACTGTTGGTGAATGAGTGGATGTGTATGTGGATCTTAGAATTACTGAAGAGGTTTTTGTTACTGGTATTGATATGTCCATTTTTTTGAAAATTTCAGTCTCTATTTTTGAATGCTTGTATCAAAGGTTATATTAGGGTGAGAGGAGGTCTACCACTCTGTCACAAGGATGATGTCATCAGTGATGTCATTTGAGATGTCATCTGTGATGTCATGAGTGATGTCACTGACCATGTCATGAGTGATGTAATATGTTACATCATCAGCAGTGGATTGCGGGTGCGCGAGTTATAGTTAGCTTAAGTAACTATAACGGGGGAATTTCATTGTTTTTTTATCAGGAAAATGTCCAGCTAACTATAACGTGTGTGAAACCTATGGTTTTTTCACTGAATTTGCAAGGTTTTTTAAATGCTAAATCCTAACTATAACGTGTGTGAAACCTATGGTTTTTTCAGTGAATTTGCAAGGTTTTTTAAATGCTAATTTCTAACTATAACGTGTGTGAAACCCATGGTTTTTTCAGTGAATTTGTATGGTTTTTTTAAAGGCTAATTCTTACCTATAACATATGTGATTCCCATGTTTTTTTTTTTGTTTTTTTATGATTTTTTTATTATAAATTCTTATATTAAATGTTTTTTTTTTAAAAAAGCAAGTTTTTTTTTTTTAAACTTTATATTCTCTTAAAACACTATTTTTTTTAAAAAAATAATTCTGCAATATATTAATTTTTCTCTTTCTTTTTTTTTCCAAACAGGTAAGATATATTAGTATAACATAGAAAACCTTTTTTTCTCTTTTTTTATTTTTTTTTATTTTTTTTTAAGTGCGCGTACGGTATGCGTACGGTAAGCGTACGGTTTACGTAATGTTCGTAATTTATCTACTCTTTTTGCGTATAGTTACGCAATTTGCGTAGCCGTGCGTACTGCGTATGGGGCGCGTAAGCGTGTGCGCTACACGCGCACGTTACGCGGAAGTGTTGGGAATGTGTCCGTTATGCGCATGCGTGCGAGCGCGTGTCTTTTTTATGCGCATGCGTACTTTTACCGTAAGCGCACCGTAAGCGCACCGTAAGCGTAACGTAAGCGTAACGTACGCGCACGGTGGGTCATGTGATCATGAAACAAAACTTTTGATTGGTTCAAAGTAGTTTCAGTTCCAGAATCTTCCTACACCACACCCATTCCCCTCATTTCTGCTTGTGATCCCTTAGGTGAAGGAGCTGACTTGTCTTTGTGATACGATGGCAGACCAGCACTCTTCTGCTGAGAGTGAGGCTAGCAGCACCACCATCAGGCAGAGAAAGAGGAAACAGAAGAGCTATTTTATATGGGAGTATTTTACTTTTCCTGAGGGTGAGAAAAAAGTCAATGCTGCCTTGGTGACTTGCAAGCTGTGCAAGCGTGTACTTTCACGAGGTAATCCCAACAAGAAGTATTCCTTCGGGAATCACACTATGTTGAGACACCTTGAGGATGTACATCCTAGGACAAATGCTCGACATACTGGAGGAAACCCTTCAGTAAGTCAACCAAGCACATCCACAGCAGCTCAGCCGAGTCCTTCTTCGGAAGCTCAGCAGAGCCCTTCATCTGTGGGGGCAGATTCACCTTTTTCTGATCCTGTGGAAAAAACCATCGGTTTGCGAGGGTTACTATGCGGTGTTCATTTTGCCATGGTCTAATTGTTCATAGGGAGACCAGTCTTCCCCTCATTAACAACAAAATAGACCAGCACATTTGTCCTACCAGCTAATGTTCCCATTCTTCCTTTCCTCTGTCCCTGCATGAACACAACGGCTCTTTTAAGAGCCAACCTTACCTCTCAACTTTTTTTTATTTTTTCTTTAAAACTTTTTTTTTTTTTTTTTACCGTACACGTACGGTAAGCGTATTTTTTTTTTTTTTTTTTTAAAACACAAAAAAATCAATTACCACATCTCAAGATCCTTGAGGAATTAATAACTAAATACTAAAAATCTGTTTGAGGAGAAGTGGAAGAAAGGGACCATGTAATTTCTGACTTACCTGACCCACCCAACAATTTAATTTTTAATTAAAATGTAATTGAAATTACTTGAAAAAATGGTTGGTTTTTTTCGAAAATTTTCTTTCACAATCTGAAAAAAAAGAAAAAAGTATTAATATTTATTAATTCATTATATAACACAGTACACGTATTTACATATTTTCATAAAAACATTTTTTGCCTTTTTTTTGCTGTTTTCAGAATATATTGCATTTCACTATAAATTGTGAAAGCAATTGCATTCATCACTTAACAGCGGGCAAAAAAAAAATAACAATCTCAAAGATTGTTTTAAAAAAGCCCAGAATCTCTTTTTACTTAAACATAACATTATAGAAATGCATAATATTCTATAAAAATATCATCTAATAACAATAATTATTTCTTTAAAATACCGTCTGACAATTTTTTTTCAGAAGCATAATCACAAAAATAATATATTTCAAGTAACTCCACAATATGTGGTTCTATTTCCTTTAGGCCAAATAGTAATTTTAAAATTCTTTTTTGATTAAATTTCCAATGGTAAACTAATAAAATTCCAAAATTTAAATTGTACAGATCTTACCGATTCTCTCTAACATTTTGGTTTCCGATAGATTAATTAATAATTAAATAAGTCCACAATACAATTGGTTACCTTTTCTTATGGCCAAATAGTAATTTAAAAAATATTTTTTGAATAAATTTCCAATGGTAATCCAATACAATTCCAATATTTAAATTGTGCAGATCTTACCGATTTTCTCTAAATTTTTGGTTTCCGAAAGATTCATTAAAAATTAAATAAGTCCACATTACAATTGGTTACCTTTCCATTAGGCCAAATGGTAATTTGAAAAATCTTTTTTTTTGAAAATTCCAATGCTAATCCAATAAAATGGTAAAATTGATTTGTACAGATCTTGCCAAGTTTCTCTAAAATTTTGGTTTCAGGAAGATTAGATAGGAATTTGCTAAATCAAAAGGCAAACGTTGCTTGAAAATCAATTGGGAATCATTACACAGTGTCCAGCCTTTTTCACATTTAAGATAAACTGTGTAATGACCAGAAGTAACAGTAGGTCCTTGATGGAAAATTATTGCAACTGTTACAAAAGTTTTTCCTGAAATTGATAATTGCTGTCCTGTGAATTTCTTTATTAAAGTGTCCAATTTTGAACCATCAGCTTTACATCGTTGCATCATTAAAATTACATACTGTCCGTATTCCTTTAAAATTAACGTTGAAAACATGTCAGATTTACACTCACCGCATTCCATGCTATGATTAGCATCTTTAACTAATTTAGCAAAAGTGACTGTTTTACTGTCTGGCAATGTTAAATAAATAAACCTTTCAGAATCAACATAAGAGCCACATGTATTGTAACACTTTTCACAACTATGTTCCCATTTATAGGAGACACCAAACATATTTTCAATGGGAACCCCTTCTTCTTCCAGTACCTGAAAAAATACATCAAGAATTCCTGTGCGTCTTGCTGTACATTTTGAGAAAACTGTGTTCGTCCTGAACATACATCTAAAAGTTTTCTAATTTCAGTAGCACTTTCTATTTGAGTTTTATCATTACTCACCTTTTGTAAAAGGAGACTCAACTCAGAACAGAATCTTTTTCTCTGATTTACTATTATCTGCTCTTGCAAACTTTCCAGATAAAATGCAACATTCAGAACTACATTAGCGTAGCAGTTGACACCAGAGCTATTTTCAAAATGACAACCAACAACCTCTTCAACATTGTCCTTTTTCTTTTTGCTTGCAATTACATCACTCCTCTTTTTTTTCCTCCTCTCTACATCCTCATTACAGATATTCTCAATTCTCCTTTTACGAGAAACTACACGTTTCTCTAACACAGGATACTGACCTAAATGAGGAGCATAGGTTCTTCTTAATCTATTATACTCCTTTACACAGTTTGTATCAGCACTAACTTTTGAATCATCAAAGTCTATCATGAATAAACCAGATAATGTTTTCACTCGTGACAAAGCTACATAAGCCATACCTTCTTTGAACACAGTTGAACCAATGTTTACAAATGCACAATCTACAGTCAATCCTTGAGACTTGTGAATAGTTACAGCATATGCTAGAGAAAACGGAAACTGTTTCCTTTGTACATATAAGTCTTTCACAAGCATGAAACGAACTGTACAACGACAAATGTCTATAACTTCTTCTATCTGATCAAATTTTATTTTTAAACATTCTATTCCATCTTTTTTCTGATAATTAATAAAACCCACAACTCTTCCCATAGCTCCATTCACTAAACCTTTTTCAACATCCAAATTTCTCCTTAAAAATACTCTACAGTTCATGCAAACATATAGATTTTTTTCTAATCCAGCAGTTTTGGAAATGTTCTTCTCTAGTGAATCCAATTTATTTTTCAGTTTGCCTGTTAATGTGATAGTAATTCTTCCATCCTGAATTTTGTCCACTGCTTCCAATTTCCTGATATCTTCTTTTTCCAATTTCAAAAGCTCCTCATTGAATATTGAGCATTCACGTAGAGTTGGCATTAAGCAGATGACACTTTTCTTTTCTGCAATGTTCTTGTATATCTTCTCTGCAACTATTTCTTCCTTTGGAAATAAATTATGTAGCAACCGACTCTGTAATGCTTTCGTGCCAGCTTCAGTCAGTAGTCCAATCCTGATATCTTTCAGAATACTTCCATATTCTTCATCGTTTGCTTGCCTCATATTAGTAGTAAGTTCCTTGTACTCAAAGAAGGACCAAATATTTGCATTACCAATGCTTCCCAATGACTTCTTTGTGTCTTCATGTGTCACAGTATTAAACACTGGTTGTCCTTTAACTGGAGTAAGCTGTAGAAGATCCCCAAAAACTATGACATGTTTTCCACCAAATAATACGTCATAGTCTGTCCTTAGAATTTGCTGCATTCTTAAATGCACAAAGGCAAGCATTACGTTTGATACCATGCTCACCTCATCAATAATGAGAACTTGCATCTTCTTCAATACTCTTGAAACTTCCAAGCATGCTTCTCCAGTTAGCTTGTGGTATTGTATTTTGTTCTCATGCTCCACTGGTACCATTAGCAAACGATGTAAGGTGATTCTTTTTATGTTATATGCTGCTAACCCAGTTGGAGCAGTAACCACACAAGACAAAGTAGAATCCGTTTTTTGCTGTAGGTAGCTTCTGATGACTTTAATTAGGAAACTTTTTCCAGTTCCAGCTTGTCCGCTTACATACATCCTGATTGGATGAAATGATGTGCATGAGCACTCTTTTTTTTCATGTAGTAATCCGTGATCAATTTTGTTTCTGATCTCTTCATAAATTTGTTGCTGCTCTTGATTCAGTTGTCTTTCCAAATTTTGTAAGTCTATAAATTCTTCTTGAGCTTGATTCATAGCCGTTTCCACTTCATTCATGGCTAATGCACCTTCATTTTCAACGATTGGTTGTCCTAGGGGATCTTGACTGAGTGTTCCTGAACTTTGGCTGTCTTGAGAACTGTCTCTAGCTACTTCAGCTGCAATTGTAGTTTCCTGTTCAATTTCTTCATTTAACATTTGTACATAAGTTGTGAATGTACTGCATTGTATGCTGTCTTTGCAAGCATTAAATGAATCTTCATAGCTTTGAAATTCTCCCAGTAGTTCATCCTCTGTACCCCATGGTTTAAACAGCTGTAAAAGAGCCAAGTAGTAAAATTCCTTTTTGTCAGTAGTGTCGCAACTCAGCTTCCTGTGATTTATCAAACTTCCTTTTGTTTGCTTCACCAAACATCCTTCCTCACCAATGACTTTATATTTTCCATTGTTGATGTCTTCTGCGGCTTTCCGTGAATAAATGTAGTTCTGCAGCACTTCATAGAGACACATGTTCTCCAGATGATGACTTCTCTTGGGATAATATGTGTCCAACATGTTTGATTTTGTCATTTTCGGCCAAATATTCAATTTCTCCAACAGATTTAAGTACCCGATTTCTCATTGCTGCAAGGCCTAAACTTGCCCAAATTATTCTTCTTGATTTCGAGTAGAGACTTGCAGAAGATAACCTATCTGAACATTCGTAGGATCCAATTTCTCGATGCGATAACATCTTTAAACTGAAACTGTACAGCTTCTTACTGACAGTCTTCTCGTGAGAAATCTCTTCCCACATTTCTTTCAATTCAGTTTTTTCAGATTTAGTAATGTAAGACGTTACATATCGAGCAACAGCATTGGAATTGTCAGCTACATACTGTATATCCATGTTAGCATTCCACATGGATAAAATGACTGGGTTGTAGTCATTTATATTTTTTGATTCTTCTTTTCTTTTAAGGTTGTAGGTATTCTTAGGTGATTTTCTTGTAATAGTATGTCTCACAGATGACATTAAACTGTTTACTCTTCCATTTGAAAGAACAGGTCGTAGAAATCCAAATCGACATTTAGTGTAGTATTTATCTTTGCTCTTGTATTTCCGTCGACAGTATTTTCCACACCGATGACTTTGGAAACGTAAAACTTGCTCCTTTAACTTTTTCTCTTCTGTGCTTTTTGGTATAGCACATGTTGCATATTCTTCAATGAAAGATAACACTGCTTCATCAGTATCTGTTCCAAACTTTGGGGCATCCTTCATCCACAACAGCATATAGATATGAGGAGCACCTCTTGCCTGGTACTCTTTTCTCCAAAAGAAATCCTCTACTTCTCCAAGAGGTGGATTTTTTTTATTGCAGATGAAGGACATCATAGCCTCAAATCTATGATTGAAATATCTGCAAACATGAACCGGATCCAATGAGCACAGTTCTCCTGCTGTCTTGTATTCGATGTTTTTAATGTTTGAATTGGCCTCTCGTAGAAAATCCAGTAAATCATCCCAAGCGTACTCAGCACAGCTTAGAGTAAGGAACCATGTTGGTGTTCCTAAATTCCGTAACATGCATTTTAATTCACCATGGCGTCGGTACCAATATTCATTTGTCCCACGCTGACAAGCCATCAGATTGATCAGTTGTGTTTCCAAATGATCATCTCGGTGCTGCACTTTCTCCATAAAATCCTTAGCAGACACATTTTGTAAATGTACTCCACTTTTTAAAATGTGATTTACTGCATATGATAATGCAGACAAGTCGCTTTCAAATAAAAGATGGAAAAAATAAGGAATACTTTGTCGAAATCTGGGATCTTCTGCATATAGTCTTGTAGTTCGATACTCAGAAGCTGGAATCTGTTCTGAACGTTCATCGTATCGTCCTCCTTTTCCTGTAGGAAACAGCTGGGGAAAACATCGAGCTTCCAAGCTCTCCTCCCATACACTCACGGGAGTTCCTTTTGCTTTCTTCATCTGAAACAGATCAATATTGTCTCCCATAACTTCTTTTGAATGAAGAGGATGTATGCTAAAATGTTCATAAATTTCTTCTTCCTTTGACTTGTCCACTTTTTCAATTTGTCCAGTTGGTGTTTCTGTGTCTTCTTGTAAATCTTCTTCTTCTATATAAATTGATTCATACCATTTGTTATTCCTTTTCAAATACAAATTTGCTCTTTGTACTTTCCGTACATCTACCAGCGCCTGCCAAATCTTCTTATTCTTTGTTGGTACACCATTAACCAGAATAACTAATGGTTCAGTTTCCAAAGTATCTGCACCAATAGTTTCCATATTTTTTTTCAAATCCAAAGGCAAATACACCACTCTTCCTTTTAAACCTCTCAGTAAATCTGAAGGAGGTAATTTACCAGTTTTGGGCTCCATACGTACTATGGTCTGGAACGGATGAACACATTGAATAAGTATAGACTCATATGTATTTAATTCAGAAAGTTCGGCAGGAATAACATCCAATTCTAAATTATTATGTACAGCTCTGGTCGGCATTCTATTTTCCTCTAACTTGTTGTAACAGTATTTACAAATACGCTGATCTTCACCCAATTCAAAACAATTTTCCAGAAATATATATGTGGCAAAATCCTTCCACTTATAATTATCTTCATTTTCACTTTTTCTGTAGAGATCAACATTCCTGGTTTGTTTTCTATAATGAGTTCTGCGGCAACAAATACAAGTAATATTTGGTCTTTCATTAGAGATTATTGCAAATTTTGTTATGTGATCATTAAATGTCTTACTTACAGAGGGTTCTACATTCTCTTCCACTTCTTCCTCATTTACTGTGTCCTTTTCTGCACTGTCTTGTTCAGGACCAAAGTAACAAAACTGAATTTCATCAGTAACCTTCTCTACATCTGATACCGATCCACGGAACAGAGCCCTATTCAATTCATCTAACTTTATTGCTGGACTTTTAGCAAAATACAACCGTCTCACAAACTTTCTCATTTCAGTATGATGAACAGCCAGCATCCTAAAATGATGAAAAACACTTTTACACACTTTTCTAGATAGACAAGCCAGAGAAGGACCCTGCAAACCAGTATTCTCTCTCACTCTACATGGATCTAGACTTTGAAGCACCTTAATCTTCTGTTTTACACTTTTTTTTACTATATTCTCTTAGAAACTCACGAAATTTATCAATAGATTCCTGACGCACAGTGCAAATACTACTACAATTCCAAGTGTACACTGGGGCTTTAGGACGTCTCCCCATAGCCTCATCCGCCATCACTTGTACCTCATCTCTTGGAACCATTTTCTCCTTCTCCATTATACAACCATTTTTCACTTCATAAGCACGACCTCTGGTGTCAACTGCATGCAGCAAACTATTACTTTGAAAATAACTCTCTTCATTAAAAAAAGGTTCACTACTTGAACTATGCATCCATTCTCCTAAAAACACTTTACAAAAGTTTGTTCTTTTCACTACCCTTTTCCTTTTGCTTTGTGATTTCAGTACATTAACCATTTTATCTAATGTACGCATCCTATTCAAAATTAAAATGAATAGTTTCCTTTTTAATTCTAATGCCTTTGCTGCAATGGCTTCAATTTCTTTTTTTCTCTTATAAAATTTACCCTTTTGCTTATATTTCTTGACATCCTTTATCAAATTGGACATTACTTTTCTCTGAAACATTTTTCTACGTATCTCTTTAAACGCTGTTTTTCTGTTTAAGTTAATCTTTATTGTTTCTGAAGGTATATTTGCATTAACTAAATGCTCAATTTTTTCCTGTTGTTTTTTATGTAAAACATTCTTTCCAGTACAGACATTTTGTACATTTTTCCTTTTTTTGAAGATGTTCTTTAAAAAATCTTTTGTCTGCTTACCAGAAGTCTTTCTCTTTTTCCCAACATGAGCATCTCCAACTAACTTAGGTCCTCCAGTTGTCTTCAAATATAGTTTTTTTTTGTGGTTTTTCCTTAGTCTGGATTTTGTAGGCATCTTAAATTTTGTTCACTGCTCTTCAGCAATACCTGAAAAAAACTAAAAAAAAATTCCTTTTTTTTATTTAAATATATTAGTACATTTTTTATGATCTTATCAAATCTTAAAATACTAAGTACCCCTTTCCTACAAGTGAAAATCAGTATAACACCTTCACAAATTAAATATCTAAAAACAATTCCTGTGTGTCATGATTTGAAATTAGGCAGAAAACGAAATTTCTTTGCCAATTGGAAAGCACACTTCCTACTGCTTTTTTGGCAAGTGATAAGTACTTTTACAGTCTGACACATTTTGAATTCACTTTTCAGATTCTGAAAAAAGCACATGTCCAAACAGCTCTTTCAGACCAGAAACATGTGTAACCTGGGTGACTGACTACACTCCAGCAAGGGCAACCAGCCTTAGTGATGCTGAATGTATTTGCATTACTGACTGCAACCTCAAACCCCACTCGGTTGTGAATACTGTGCATGATTCCACAGGATAAGCAGCTGGATGTGTGTGAGGGCGCTACCAATTACCTCCTCTTCCTAGGTTGTAGATGAGTTGCTTCTAGTCAGTGATTCGGAGGGAGTGGGAGGTGTTGGTTTGGATGCAGAGGTGTTTGAGGGCAGTGGGTTGGATGTCAAAGTTGCTGTAGACATCGGTGATCTTGTGGCGAAAGTAGTCCACCAGAGCATATCAGAGGACATTAGAGGGCTTGAGAGGGATGAATCATGTTGTCAGTCGGGCAGGAGAATTCTCTGATGATGTTGAAGAGTTTCTTAGTGTGATTGATGCTCACCTCAATGCTGTTGGTGAGGTCTTCCTTCTTGGCCTCCCTGAGACAGTGGTGGTAGCTGTTGAGGACAGCTCTGTAGGGGAAGGAGGTTGGTGGGGGTCTTGCTGGAGCACCATTGTCTCTCTAACTTCTTACAGTATTGTTTGAGGGTAAGTAAACCAACTGATGTGCTTAGCGGCTCTTTTGATGGTGGTGTTTCTTTTGGGGGCAATCGTGTCGGCGGCTGTGGGGATCCAGTTGGAGAAGTTTTGAATGTTGAGTTTGAGGGTGTCAGAAGGATGGGTCTTGACTCTTTGAGTGCGGGGATCCAGAGAGCTTTTGGGATTCTGCTCCAGTATTGGCATGGGCTGGTGGCAGGTCTTGTGGGGCCTCAAGCGGGCCATCAAGGGTCGAGTGGACGATGGTGTGGTATGTCCAGGTGAGCTCTGTAGTGTGAGAGAACTTGACTCTGTTGTTGGTGGGAAAGATGGAGCCTAGTGTGTGTCCTGCATTGTGCATGGGGTGACGACCATCTGTGAGGGGCCATTGTTGCTCATGTTCTCTAGGAGGGTGGTGGGGTTAACATCTTTGGTGTCTTCTAGGTGGAAGTGCAGGTCTCCCAAGAAGATGTAGTGGTTGGAGTCGATTGTCAGTGGGGCGATGAAGTCCCGGATGGAGTTGTAGAAGCTGGGACAGGGTCCTGGAGGTCTGTAGATGAGTGTTTCTCTGATGATCATTTTGGAATCTGGGTGGAACTGTAAGCTAAGGTGTTCAATGATCTGTGTTGTGTTGTCATCCGAGGTGGTGGATTTGATAGATTCCTTGTGGATGATGGGGATGCCTTCCCAGTGTCTTCTGGGGCGATCGCAGTGGATCATATTGTATCTGGACGGTGTCGCTGTGGTGATGTTGGATGCCAATGAGGGGGTGAGCCAGGCTTCTGTGATGAACATTACATTGGGGTGAGAGTGGTTATGGTGTCTCATATTTCCGTGGCATGCTGGCAGAAGGAGAGGGTATTGACTTAAGCAGCATGCAGTGGAGGTGTAGTCTCTGGTTGGGTGTTGGCTGGGTATGGTCGTGGGGTTCCTACATCACAGGTGAAGCAGCAGTGGTGGCAGGTGAAGGTTCCTTCCATGGAGTGATGAGGTGAAGCAATGCCGCAGCTGATGTCCAGGTTCCTGGGGTCGAGGGCTCAGAGCTTGTCAGAGGTGTTACCAGAGGCAGGCGGTGAAACCAAGGTTTCTGGCACTGGGCACGATCCAGGTGCAGATGGGCGCAGACAGGCTTACCTTTGGCGTGTCATAGGCACAGCTCCATTAAGCAGCCCCGGGAGGTGGGAGGGGCAGTCCAGGAGGTGGGAAGATAGGAGTCAGAAATTGTGGGCTTGGTGAACCCGAGAGGACCAGTTGCCTGAGAGCATGGGGGAAAAAGAGGGAGGTGAGCGAGGAAGATCGGTAGGAAACGATGCTAACAGCGAGGGGTTGCGAAGAAGATAACTAAAAGCAGGCAGGGAAAGAACGGGAATAACAAGCGGAATAGAAAAATAGAAAAGTGAAAGCAAATAAAATTACAGTGAAAATAGACCAGGAAGCAGGCAACGCGAGAATAAAGGATTAAGAATGGAAAAGAGGAAGGGCAAGACAGGTGATGTAAGGAAAAATTGGAAGGTAAATGGGACCAAGAGGCAGTCAAGGATAGTAGGAAAATTAAGAATTAAGAAAATAAGAAAATAAGGGCTGAAGAAGGCAGGCAGTGGGACTGGGGATTAAACCATGTGCTGGGAAGCTGAAGGACATGGAGCAATCTCTATGTGCTACTGCAGCTGGGTGGAGGAGTGGTGACCTGGGACCAGAAGAGGTCTAGGGCTACTTAGTCCTGATGACATCACTGATGACACCATCCACAGAAGCATACACACCCACTCATGCCCCTATACAACCTCGCATAGACATACCCCTCAAATACCTATTCACAAAACCAAACAAGTACTCACACAACCACTCACCTATCCATAGAACCACTCACATACCCACTATTCCATACAACCAATAACACAACCACTCACTCACTCATGCAGCTACTCATACAACCAGTCCATTAGTAGCACACAAAGAATACTATTTTTACTTTTGTCGTACCTTGGTATATATGTTTAAAACTCATACATTTTTAGAAAACACTCATACTCACTGAATGATGTCATCAGTGATGTCATTTGAGATGTCATCAGCAATGTCATCAGTGATGTCACTGATCATGCCATGAGAGATATAATATGTGAGGTCATAAGCAGTGCATTGCGGGGGCTTAAGTTATAGTTCAGCTAACTACAACTGCTGAATTTCACTGGGCTTGTATGAGTATAATATGAGCCTAACGATAACGTCCCTGTAACCTTTGGTGTTTCAGTGAATTTCTAGCCCCAAACTATAAAATCCCTGTATTCTTTGTTTGTTTTAAGTGAAATTCTAAGTTTTTTTAATTCTACTTCCTAACTATAACATCCCTGTAACCTTTGTTTTTTTAAGTGAATATATATATATATATATATATATATATATATATATATATATATATATAAATATATATATATACACATATATATATATGTATGTATGTATGTATGTATGTATGTATGGATAGATAGATAGATAGATAGATAGATAGATAGATAGATAGATAGATAGATAGATAGATAGATAGATAGATAGATAGATAGATAGATAGATAGATAGATAGATAGATAGATAGATAGATAGATAGATAGATAGATAGATAGATAGATAGATAGATAGATAGATAGATAGATAGATAGATATGCACTCCTGTCACTGTAACATCCTTAAGGACCAGGCACAGACTTCAAATCATATGGTTCATTAGTTTATTCCGCAAACATCTGCCATTATGCGTTTCGGGCATGCACTGGCCTTGCTTACACACATGCATGATTGCTTCCCTATTATTTAGTAACCACAAGATTAACAGAGGTGGAAGACAGCTTGTAGAAACATTTTGCAGATTACAATTGTCATTCATTTTGCATGCAATCTTTCAATGGAGTAGACACAATTAAAAAATAAATTAAATGGCATTTTCTGCAATTATGAGCTCCCCAATCAGTGTGCATACTAAATATTGTTGAGTTCATTAAAAATAATAAGCAGTAGTTACAGGCCTAGAATCTAATTAGGCAAGTGTTACATTGCTGAATCAGAATTCATGTGTATTTACAAACTATGTTTCCATATCTCGATGCAACTATCCCCCTGTGATTTATACAGCCATGATCCAAACATGATTTTGTGTATCAAATCATCCACATTATGCCTCTGTGGCCACATCAATACATCATGTTGGCCCTGATTGATACTGTAAAAATATAACAAACAATTGGTATATCAGGGTCATCATTCTTGGCATCAGAATCCCCATCATAGTTGCAGTCCCCTAACAAATTTAGCCCATAATGGTCGTTCTCTTAGTTATCCTGCCATGTATGTTATGGTCATCTGGTATATTTCAAATGTTCACACACTTTAATACTGCATGATTCGAATATCATATATTGTATAATGTCTTACAAGTCTGTCTACTGCCCACTCGTAAGGGATTCATCGTTGCAGCAACACCATTTACATGAGGTACCATATACTGATTATATGGGAACGAAAGGATTGCAGCATGCTTGATATACAATCTACAAAATGTGAAGAATACCTCTTCAAGTTTTAAGCCATTCTGCCACTTTGAATCCAAATTGAATATATATCTAGTTTCAGTTTCTCTCAATAGGCGCTCAAGATCCCCACCTCTTAATTGCCTGGGAATCTCATCTATCACAAAATATTTTGTGATGTTCGCTGAAGTGTCTACCTACAGGGTAGGAAGAAATCGTGCTTCTGATCACTCTGAGGTGCTACAGCATTTTTTTGTGGACCTGCAACTTTGTTCTGCCTAGATACCTCAGCCCCAAAGGTTTATCATGGAAAGAAGTGTGTGTTGTGTAGTGTTGATCACAAAATTACATCCTTTGCAGTTGGTACATTTTCTAAAACCCCTTCTGTGTGGTAGCCAACTAGTCTGTTCAATTACCTCAGGGCTGCTCCCAACCAAGGCATCTCTCATGGAGGAGGCTCTCCTAAACATGATGAAAGGAGATCTGTGCACTCTAGGCCCAAGCACTGGATCTCCATGAAATATGTGCCAGTGTTTTTTGTTATAATGCATCTCAGCTTCTTTCTTACTGTACGTTCTAATGAGCCTGGTAGTTGAAGCCTTTGCTTTGGGGCTTGCCATAAATAAAATGTTCGCAATGATTGCACAGTGCCGGATGCTTGTCCGCATTGTGAAATCATTGAAAACGGCATCTTGCACAGTGCGAGCTGTCGTTTTCTGCCGCTCAAGTAGATTTTTACTCGAGCGGCAGCTTTCTCAACGCGGACTGGTAGTTTCTCACGAGCATATGAGACCACTCGCAATGAGAAACCTGACCTCCCCGCGTTGAGAATCTCTCCGGGAGGTTTATTTTCCACGCTCGCGATCGGCAACTTGATTTTGCAGATTGCAAACGAGGCAAAAGTCTCGCCGGGAAGTCATTTAGCTCGCTCGCTGTCGCCAATTTGACGTTGAGGACCGCGAGCGAGCAAAAAATGCCAAGTACGCTACGCTATGCGTTTTTTCACTGTGCTACATGAAATTTTAGTACCGCGAAGTAGCACAAACTACGCAAGCGTAGCATAGTTGTCCACCCAGGGTTAATTATCATGCACAAATAACTAATACAAGTCAAGAAATTAAACTTGTAGTCTACTGAATCTGATTTGATCAGTAAAGTGTAGATTGATTGAGTTGCAGTTAATTGCTTGAATAAATGTCTCTGCTGTGTCCTGTGAGCCCTTCCAGACTACGAATAAATCATCTATGTACCGCACCCAACAAATTACATGTTCCTCCCACAAAGCACCATTGTGGCCGATGAGCACCAGTTCCTCCCACCCGCCCATGTGTAAACATGCATAACTGGGGGCATAACAGGTACCCATCGCAGTTCCACACAGCTGGATAAATATTTCCTTGTTAAACAGAAAAGAGTTATTCTCCAGACACCACTTGATCATAGATATTATATTAGCATCTTTGTATGCTTGTAAAGGTTAAGGGGTCTTCCCTTTGGAAATGTTCCGCCGCTTGCAATCCATCACTGTGGTTAATGTTCATGTATAGCAACGTGACATTGTGTCATCGAGCAATAGTTGTCCTTCCAAGGTAAATCATAAATTCATATAAGGAAATCAATAGTGTCCTGAATGAATGATGGCAAATTGTAAACATGTTCCTGCAAGAAGAAGTCTATATATTTCAATGTATTTTCAAACAAGCTGTCTCTCACCAAGATAATAGGCCTTCCTGGTGGTTGGATCTTATTCTTATGCATTTTTGGTATTAAATACATTTCCGGTGTCTTAGGGAGGTCATTTCTCAGTACTAAGTATTTGTCTTGATTAAGTCATCTTGCATTCCTCCATTGAGTTAGTTCTGAATGATATTGTGATTTTATTTGTCTCATTTGATCAATGTTGCCTCTCCTGTAGCAGTTACCATCATTTAGCTGTTTGTAGGCTCGTTTGTTGTACATTACAAGAGGCCACAGGACAATGTTGCCCCCTTTGTCCGAATAGAGTCTTGTGAATGCAATTTGTTTTTACTAATTTCAAATATCTCATGTGTTGATGATCAACTCTCCTACAAGATTTAGAAGGTATTATGTTCAACTTCTTCACATCTTTCACAACTCTTTATTTGAACAAACCAATAGAGTCCTAAGGTAATGTAGGCATGAATGTAGATGCAGGTCTAAAGGGAGTGTCTGCCTCCCCATATACATCCAGATGCATAGTGTCAACGATTTCCTGTTCAGTGACTGGCTCCCTTATACTGAAAGTCTTGTTCTCTAGTTCCATTAGCTCTTGCATGAGCTGTTTGTGATGCCTAAATGTTTCTAGCCAGGTACTTCCATGTGTGGATGAGTTGTTGTGCTTTTGAAGATTATATTTCCTCAGCTTCAGGTTGCGTATATATTAAAAACATCAATTCTTGTTATTTAATATACTCTCTGGGTAGAAACCCAAGTGATTAAATTTGAAGTTCATCCTTGTTCAGCTCCAAGTCAATAAGATTGATTAATGTATATATTGCGGGCTAATTTTTATCTCCATTTTGCTTTCTGTGTTGCGCATCCGGCTGCACTTTCTGTGCTCTCTCCTTTTGTTCCTCCTTTGCTGGGCCTGAATCTTTGTCCTCTCGGTCTGAACATTTGTCTTCGTTCTAAACACAAAAAGTCCAGCTCCTTAACTAATGATTGTTTGTCCAAACAACTTGTTGTGATTCTCACAGCTCTCCCATCTTCAGAATCAGTTTCTCTTTCGATTTCAGAACTCAGTTCAGATGCTGTTCCACTTATTTGCTCATCTTGCTTCACCATACTACTTTCTTTTGTTGTATTTTTATTTTTTATTTTATGCCATCAGGTACATCATAAGGAACAAAGAAAAATGTACTTACACATCTAAATTCATACATTATATTACAGTATATTCTTTAGGTTCACGAGTATAATTAAAGAAAAAATATCAAATTAAATTAGTTTCACTTTTCTTACGGGTACAAACACAAATTAGCCGATTCCTGTTCTGCTTTACGGCTCCCCGTGGCTTCTCTTAAGCCAGTTTGTCATGGGTGCCCAGATCTTATCCCCTTTCACTCTAGCTCGGTGACCCTTGTTCTTATGGAGAGCCATTTCCTGAGCATATATACTCAATAAACGGTGAAGCCAGGCAGTATATACAGGTGGTTACGAGTCTTTCCATGCTGTAGCTATCAGTAATCTTGCTACCACTATTGTAATGAACACAAAGTCCCGATGAGCTGATACTAACCCACTTCTACTATCATATCCAAATAGCATCAGCGGCGAGCTGATAACAATCGCACAGTTAATTGATTCTTGCCAGAATTTCTCTATACCCTTTTTTAATGGAATCAAAGACTTACATGCATAAAAAATATTTATAATATCGGCAGGGCTATGCTGACATCTAGGGCACTGATCAGTGTCTCGCTTCCCCCAATCAAAAAGTTTTGCTGGGGTATAGTATAGGTTAAATAGGGTTCTATAGGGTTGTACTTGAAGGATTGCCGCCAAAAATATATTTCCCCACAATTTTACTGACATATCTAAATCTATGTCATCATCCCCTAGCTTTGACGCCCACCTTGTCTCAGTTTAACCTAAACCGTCGGGTATTGTTTCCATCAGTATATTATAAAACTCACTGATCCGCCCATCCCATGAAGATTATCATATCTGATAGCTAAATTTTTTAAACATTCCCTTATTTGAATATATTTAAAATACGATCTGTTATTAATCCCAAATTTCAGAACTAATTCCGGGAAGGGTAGTATTTCTAATTTATTATTGAGTAAGCTCATGACCCGATGGATACCAACCTGCGCCCACTCTCTGGCCATACCATCTGATAGCTCAGCTGGAAAAGACGAGGTTCCCCATAAGTGGTTATATCTATTACACTTGTGGATTTTCATAATCTTACTAACTTTATTCCATACCATTCTGGCTGCTTTCAAGCACTTGAAGCAAACTTTTTTATAATTGCTAGGCTCAGGCTGCCTATAAAAAGTCCTGTTGCTTAGCCCCCAGTAGCGAGCTGATATATAGATAGTAAACCATCCTCCCGTGCAGAGCTATCTGCTCCCAGCAGGACACCCATTTGTTGCAGAAAAGCTGCCAAATAATACAAAAGTCAGTTTGGAGCAGCCCAGCCACCTCTCCCACGATAGGGTTAATGTTCCCAAAGAGCGTCTTGTTTTTTGGTAGTTCCAAATAAAATTTGAAAAGATAGAATTCATTTTCTGGAACGTATTACCAGGCATTTCTAAGGGAATAGATCGGAATAGGTATCGTCTTCTGGGAAAGATCTTCATTTTTAAAACATTTACTCTACCCACTATCGTTAAGTGCAGTTTATCCAACCATCTGAGCTCGGAGGTAACCTCCTCGAGCCCTAGATCAAGTTATTTGCCCACAATATATCTAGATCAGGTTATATCCTTACCCCCAAATACGTTTTTGAGTCCTTCTGTCGCTGATCCTGTAAATTGCACTGTCTTGTGCAGATTATCTGCGTCTTTCCTTTGTTCAAACAGTAGCCTGACTTGCTCCCAAATTTCTCCGCCATACTCTCAATTTCTAATATTGCCATTGCTGGTTTCGACGTAACCACACTAATATCGTCCGCATATGCGAGTACCTTTGTCTCATATCCATTTATTTAAAGGGTTCGATCGCAGAGTTCTGAATTATCTGATTAATGAACGGATCTAGATATATGGCGAAGAGAATTGGGGAGCATGGGCATCCTTGCCTAGTACCCATTGCCACCACTATTGGGTCTGACGTCTTTCCCATCACCTGTAAACTGGCATACGGTTATGATACATCACCTGAATAGCTGTAATCATTTCAGGGCCAAACCCTCTCTCCATTAAAACTCCCCACAAATACTGACATGTCACCCTATCGAAAGCCTTCTCGGCATCCAAGAGGATCACAGCCAGTCTGTCCCCCCTAGGCCCGGCTATATCTAGCTGAGAGATTGCCCGTCTGATATGATCCGTTGTTCCCCTGCCGGGTATGAAGCCATGTTGTCATGGCGAAACCAATCTGGCTATGACCCTCTGAAGCCGAGTCACTAACATTTTAGAGTACACCTTTGCATCTGAATTTATCAATGAAATGGGGCAATATGAACCAGGCAGTGTTGATGGTTTCACCTTCTTATGAAATATTAGTATATGTCTGTTTCCTGCCAAGACTTGGGTGGGATTCCTCGATATTGGACATCTAAAAAAAGATCCTGAAGTAATACAGCCAAATCAGCTTGGAGTATTTTGTATATCTCCAAAGGAATTTTATCTGGGCCTGCAGCTTTCCCAGAAGAGAGGGAGTTTAAGGCCGACACAGTTTCTTCCAGCGTGATCTCTTCTTCCAGCTCCAAGCAGATGGCAGGATCTAGTCTGCTAAGCTGTGAATACTTCCCTGCAGTAACTGGTTGAATATCGCTGGGATCCAATTGATACAGCCTACTATAGAACTATTAGAAAAAAAACTTTATCTTGGCAGAAGTAGTTTCCATCTGCCCCTCGAGTTTTTAATTTCCGTTATATTATTACGAAAGACATTTTGTCTAATCCTAAGGGCCAAGAGTCTACCTGTCTTTTCCCCATATTCGTATAGCTCTCTACGATGTATTTGATACGCCTGAGCAACTTGCGTCTGAAAAAAATTATTTAGCTCTGATTTAACAATGGTTATCTGGTTCTTAACCGCAGTCAATCTGGCTGTTTCCCTCTGAAATAACAAATTGGTGTGTTCTGTCTCTAACTGAGCCAACCGGGTCATGAGGGAGGTGATCTGATTCCTCCGTGGTTTCCGCTGTTGGCCTACATAGCTTATTATTTCCCCCCTTAAGCACCCTTTATACATATCCCACACAATCGTACAGGAGGCACTATATTGATTAATTTCAAAGAATCCTCTGGACCAATTCTTAATATATTTGATAAAATCCTCATCTACTAACAATTTCCTATCAAACGACCAGGAACGGAGTTCCCTTTCCAAGTCCTGAAGTGTTATTTCGCACAAAAGTGGATTGTGATCTGAAAAGATTTGTGGCAGCTTTGTTATCTCAACTTCCCCCAACACACTGGCTGAAACCAGGAAGTAGTCTAAACGAACATATTTTTGGTGCGGGCATGAGAAATATGTATAACCTGGATGTACTTTGTTCTTAGCTGCCCGCACATCTACCAGACCAAGACTGAGGCTATTATGGCCCGGTTGACCTGGGTTTTCCTCCCCTTATACTTCTGACCCACCTCACTTGAAATCCCGGAGTGAATATTAAAATCCCCACAAACTTTTAGTGGGGTTGGCCATGCAGCAAGCTCCAGCTCTAGCTCTCCCCAGATCTCGGGATCGTCCTGGTTTGAAGCATAAATTACCCCTGCAGTCAACCCCGTGCTTAAAGTTACGATAGCCCATCTACCCCATTTATCCGCTAGAATACGTTTGTTAATGCCCGCTTGCCGTTTGATAAATATCGCTACTCCCCTAATCGTGGAGGTCTGTGTGGAACAAACTGCTTGATCATACCCTGTTATCTGGAGGACAACCCTATTGTTCCATAGAATGTGGGTCTCCTGTAAGCAAATAATTTTGGGGTTAATGAAACGCAAAATCCCGAAATTTTGGCTCTTTTTACTCTGTCATTCAGGCCTGCCACATTGATTGAGCAAATTAATTTATCCATTCCCTACTACCAAAATGAACCATCTGTTAATCCTACCACTCCATCTTTTATTTATTCTTTCCTTTTCTTTATTTCTGAGTCTCCTCAATTCGATGTACCTAAATTGGCTTTTCTTCCCCTTACTCCCCCCACCTTCCCCCACGCACCCTGTCCCCCCTCCTGCTTCTCCCACTCATCATACCACCCATGAAAACCACTAGACCAATGGTCTAGTAAGGATGACGCGGCTCTTGGCATGATCCATGTGTCCCTTCCCCATTTTCTTTAATAGATCAAAAGCATCAGTTCATTCTCACTTCATACATCAGAATATAACTTAAACCACACCGCTATATCCTAAAACACCCATCGTCCTACGTACCCCTACCCATTGCAATACGGATGACCAAAGACCCCAGATCTAAAAAATAAAATAAAAAAAAACAAAATCTAGAAAGAAAAACCTGCCTACAAACCATACCCAAAAAAAGAAAGAAAAAGAGGTCTTTAGTCCAACTCTTATTCAGTTTCATGATACCTAAGCCGGCCCAGCCACTCTAGCCTTTCCTCCTTAATTCATCCAGAAATTATTTTGCTTTGATTTCTGATGTAAAAAAGCGGACCCTATCCCCAATTATAATTTTTAGTTTTGCCGGGTTCAAGAGGTAGGCCTGAGCTCCTTTTTCTTGAAAATGGTTTTACATCTGCCATAGCCTCTATCGTCTCTCAGCAGTCACATATTCGTACCCCCTTTTCCTCAGGAATACCCAGGAACTGCAAATTGTTTCTTTGTTGGAGGTTCTCCTGATCTTCAAGCTTCCACTGTACGTCTATGAGTGTAGCCTCATGTGATGTAGTCTGCAATTGCGTTGACACAATTTGGGACTCAATATTACCAGTTCTTGTTTCAAGATCGGTTTAACGATCCAAAATTTCCCCACATACTTTGGCTATTTTGTGAACTGAGCCTTGGATTTTTCAAACAGACGCTTGGGAACGCCTATTATCTTGGCTGGACTCCTCCCGATGGGCCATGACTGATTGTAAAATTGCATCCAAGGTTGCTGTGGACACCGATTCCATATTTGAGGGGAGATTTGGTTGTGTCTCCCACTAGCTGGGATCCAAGTTCAAATCTTGCTCTCCCACTTTGGTTCGAGCTGAGAGGGCCGCTGTTTTCTTCGACCTCCGTAGCGTTGCAGTGGAATCCCTTCTACTAGTGTCATGGGTGCTTTCACTTTCTTCTTCTACTTCGCTACCACTCGTCGAGGATATTGATCCAACCAGTGATTCTGTGCCCTCTGACAGTCGATAGAAGTAGTCCGTCGCTTCTATATCTGTTTCTTTCCCCTGATGGATTTTTTATGCAAGGTGTTTGGACCGCACGTGAGGTAAGTCACCAATCGTAGCATCTGTTGCATGTGTTTTTCCCATTTGTATGTAGCTTTCAGAGCTTTTCCCCATGCAGATTGTTTGGCCTAACAATGAATCAGATATTTTGCTCGGGTAAGCTTCTGCCGGAGTTGCATGGGCTAGGCTATCGTTACGCTGGGCTCGCATGCCCCCTGCCTGCTATGGCTGTTCACCTTCGTCCTGCCCCCTCTATCAGTAACATCGGTAACAGCCACCATGCCCTTCTCCACTCGATCCCCCCAGGTCTCAGCAGCCTCCAGTGAACCTGTCTTTGTGAAGTTAGTTACATTTGAGGCAACAGGTATAACGGGTACCTCGGGCAAGGTGAGCATGATCGGGGCATCTCCCCCCACCTCCTCCATTACCTGCCCAGATTCTACAGTTGTTACAGGTCCAGAATCTTGCTTGGATAGGTCGTCTTTCGCTGCTCCTATCCCGTCCTCCTTTAGCACTCCTGTCAATTCATTTTCAGCAGCGTTAGCCTGCATCTGCTTTGTCTGTTTCTCACAGCTCTTTGGTCCGGCAAACAGCTCCGCAATTGTTGGACCGGCTGGGCATTGCTGGGGCACCATTTTTCCCGGAGGATCCTTCCGGGTCAGATTCTGGCAACGTCGTCCTGGCAATCGAGTCGTTCCTGCCCCCAATCCAGCCGCGCCATCCTCCAGCATTCGGGACTTCACCGAAGTAGCAGTTGCGACCCCCGGAGGAGGGCTATCCGCTGTCGAGTTCTTTCCTGCTTTCGCCTGAGTCATCGGAGGCCCCTTCGGCTTCATTCTCTCTGGATCCACACAGTGTTACTCTCTCAGTAGACCAGTCGGAGATCCCTGCCGCTCTCAACGTGAACCGCAACCAAAGCTCAGAGACTGCATTATCCGCCAGCAGGTAAGAGCCAGTTCTTTTTGTAGAGCCGCTGTTTCTGAAAAATACGCCCTGTGATTGATCTTCTCCTCTATAATTTTGAGCAGCAGAGTCAGCATAGATAGAATCACCCTCCAGAAATCATCAGGGGGAGATATTCATATTCATGTTCACAGGGTGGGGGTCACTGGATCACACCATTGTGCGGCTGCAGCAGCCTAGCCTGTCGCCACCTTGCTTTCCACATCACAAGACCATACTACTTTCAGTGAGCCTTTGCCTCTTAAGGTTGTCAAAAATATGACCAAGTTCATAGTCTGTTTTAACATGCCCGGAATATATGCACTTTTCTAGCTTTGATAGTCTCCTCCTATTTCTTCAAGCACTCTGTCATTTCTTCATGGTATTTTTAATTAACTCCTGTTGTTGCTCACAGGCATTGATTTCTCTGTCGAGTGCATCAATTTCCTTCTACATATTTGCCCAGTATTTGTATAAAGCGGATTGAGGTTCCAGTGCTGCTATCTGGCCATTCCCATAACATTGCAGGATTGGGATTTTCAAAACTCGCGGTTACTAATATTTGAAGTCCTCGCAGAATGTGTCCCACTTCCAAGTATATATATAAACACATGTGAGATTAACTCACACACTCCTCCTGGTTTTAAGAACTTGCTCAGACGCTCCTGTTGCTGTAAGAATCATTTTATTTTAGATTGGCTTCTCCTTATGTGTTTTGGCCAAAGCCTTTCTCACTGGTCTAGGAGTGAAGATCACACCCGATACAATATAGTATACAATATAAACAGTGAAAAAGAACAAATCCAAACATTACCAACGTGATAGACAAGTGAAGCAAGAGACATCTTAAAATGCATAAATCACACAGGCATATTTTGTATACATTGCAAGTATTATAAATTCAAGGTGCACATTCTATTGTCAGCAACCAAATATACAATGTTAGTTACATTTCAAACATAATTTTTCAAACATTATTATAAACATAATTTCCAATTTGATTTTTGTTACGTTGGCTGAACGTCTGTGCAAATGTATATGCCAACCCAAGTAAAAACAACTGTGTGGCTCTCAGTTTTCCGCATAGTGTTCACCATAATGGTTCACATGTAGGTAATTGGATTAAGTTGGTGCGCGAGAGCTCTAGTGGTTAAGCCCTGAATTCAACCACACAATTATGGGTGCAAGGCACAAACGGCAGCCGTGTTGGGTGTGCATTAGGCCAAAGTAATATGACAGTGGCTATGTGACGCATCCAATATACAAATTGCACAGATCCTAGCATGCCGAATATTGTAAACTTGTTTAAAGCAGCGCATATGTCATGCTCCATGGTATAGATTCAAATATTATCTTACATGTCATAAAATTGGTGTGTCAGTCCCTCATGAAATATCGCTCAAAATCTATATGTGTCAGGTCTGGGAATAATTTCCTGAACTGGCACAAATTATTTGCATAAACCTGCCAAAAGAAACACATCAATTATACAGATAGCACAGCGGCATAAACTAGGATAATGCCCTAACTATTAAGAAATTAGAAAGGGTGAATCACGAATACTTGCTCAAAATCAAGCCCAAGTGGGTAAAACTTGATGCCTTGATTCTGGGAATGACTTCATGAACTGCAGAAATGTGCATGCACTGACTACGCTCATCTCTGGTACTGTGCAGATACTTAGGGTAAAAAACACAAAAATTAATTATTGAAACATGTTAAAACCACAACACTCATGAAGTCAGAAAGGCAGAAGCATGATCGATAGCACAAATAATACATTAGCCCAAATTAACTGCCATTTCTTTATCAGAATTTAACCGAACTGCTGCCAATGTATCAAACTCTAAAATGAATCACAACTCTAGTTTACATAATGTTTTTTCTCTGCTGACCCCCTGATATTGGGCTGATAATAGTTGGCCCAGATAATAGTATCCAATAATCTAAATTGAAGTACGTTTTTATTAAGAAAAATGCATTTCTGCAAGCTCCTGGCCACTGGATATTGTTGATCAATACGACGTATCACCCTCGTCTTCAGCACCTGTTTTTTGCCTTTATATCTGGTTCCCCCTATGTATATCATATCACATGGACACATTTAAGGAACACACAGTCTTCTCTATTACAAGTCCAGAATTCCCTAATACCAATATTCTGGACGTGTTAGGGATAAATAATCTGGAGATACTAGAGATATTGCTGCAGGCTTTACAATATCTGCAGCAGAAAAAGCCACCTCCGGGGCTAAGTTCGGTGACAAGGTTGTGACTCAAACTATCCATCAGTGAGTGACTTCTCCTGACTATGACCTGCAGAGAGGTACCTATATATTTGTTTAGTATTTCATCAGTTTTAAGAATGTGCCAATGTTTGCTAAGAATTCTCCTGACATTGTGCATCTTGTTAGAAAAGGTTGTAATGAATCTAACGCTCCCATCCTCTACCTTTACAGGCTTTATACACAAAGGTAGGAGATTCTGCCAAGGAACCCGATCAACTCTTTCTTGTTGGATAACTTTGGGACTCTCTCTGAATCTGAGTTCTATTTTGTTCTTCTCTAAGTCAAAGGTTTTGGGGGTGCTGCAATTTCGTTTCGCACATAGCTCATCATAGGGAACCCTGTAGATTAAATTTGAAGGGTGTGCGCTGTTAGCAAAAAGAAGGCTGTTACCTGCAGTGGTTTACGGCTTAACTTTGTTCCCAGTTTGCATTTCACCTCAGGAACATCCACATCTAAAAAGTCAATGACAGCTCTGCTTGTGTGCCCTGTGATGTGTATGTTGTTCTCATTGGTATTCAGGATTTCAATTAATTCACCAGTCAACCTCTCATCACCCTCCCAGATTGCAAACACAGCTTCAATAAACCTAATCCAGAGCACCACACATTAATTAAAACGTGTCAGGTTGCTGACCACGTGCTCCTCCCATCAGCCCACTAACAGGTTCACATAGTTAGGTGTGAAGCAGGTGCACATAGCAGTGCCCTGTATCAGTTTGAACACCTGGTTGTCAGATAGAAAAAAAAATGTTATGCAAACAATAGTGAATCATGTCAAGAATCATCTCCGACTCCAATAAGTGGATGTATGACATTACAACGTGTGTTATTGCAACGCGTGCAGTTACATCGCATGCGTTACAACGCATGCGATGTTACAACGCTATGCCATTACAACGCAAGTCTTTACATCGACTTGCGCTAGATGGCGTGCTAACATTAGAAAAGTGTAATTTACTATTCCAACTCCAGTCCACTTAACAGTAGGGAAGGTGTTGGGATAGTAAACTACACTATTTGTAATGTTAGCACGCCATCTAGCGCAAGTCGATGTAAAGATTTGCGTTGTAATGGCATAGCGTTGTAACATCGCATGCGTTACAACGCATGCGATGTTACAACGCTATGCCATTACAACGCAAGTCTTTACATCGACTTGCGCTAGATGGCGTGCTAACATTAGAAAAGTGTAATTTACTATTCCAACTCCAGTCCACTTAACAGTAGGGAAGGTGTTGGGATAGTAAACTACACTATTTGTAATGTTAGCACGCCATCTAGCGCAAGTCGATGTAAAGATTTGCGTTGTAATTGCATAGCGTTGTAACATCGCATGCGTTGTAACGCATGCGATGTAAAAGCTGTGCGTGGTAAAAACCGCGTTGTAATGGCTGTTCCCCCCAATAAGTATGATACTGGCCTTGCCCTCATGAAATGCCTGTAAGCCTTAATCCTTTCATCATGTTTTATACTTGTATACAGGCTGGTAATATCTAGGGTGACCAAGATAAAGTCATCCTCCCAGTGTATACCATCAATGATTATTAAGAAGTGTGCAGTGTCTTTGATGTAAGCAGGCAGGGCCGAAACTAAAGGTCCCTCAAATAGTGGTCAATGTATTTAGATGTGTTTTCTAACAAGAACCCAATAGAAGAAACAACTGGTCTACCTAGAGTGTTACTGGTATTCTTGTGCAGTTTGGGCAGAATGTACAACATGGGAATTCTGGGATTATCACATTTGAGAAAGAGATATTCCTCCCGTTGAAGGAGCCCTCTCTCTCTCCCTAATCAGTTAGCATCTCCATGTAACACACATTTATCCTAATAGCTTCATTTCTTTTGGACATCCTATAACATGTCTCATCCATAAGTACACCCCTGCCCTCCATCAGGGGCATTTGTTTGGATAACACTACCACGTTACTACTCTTGTCTGACTTGTGTATCACTATGGTGGAGTCAGATTTCAAATTCTTTATGATCATAACTTTCTGGGAAGTTAGATTACTCCTCAACCCATATGGGCATTTATACCTTCTGTTCGTCAATTCACTTATGACGCCTTTTTCGAAAACATTGATTGTATCACATGAGATTAAAGGAACAAATGTACACAGTGTCGTTAAATCATTAGGACAACTCAACTCCATATCCACATCAAATCTCAACAAGTTTGAATAAGGATCTTCATGATAAATACCAGTGGTATTGAGTGTGGATAAGGTGTGTAGTAATTCCACATCCCCAAGACACATATTACTAATGGAAGGGGTCTGATGTGTGACACTCTGCCCAGTAGGTCTGATGTGGAATCACTTCCAAAGTCTTAGCTTCCTAGTAATATGAAACAGATGAATTCTGCTCTGCACATAGTTAAGGTCAGATGATGGACAAAGGACATACCTACATAAAGTAGTTCAACTTCCTCTCTGCACAATGCACAATCAAAAAGATTTATCCGATGGGGTGTTGAGTTTTCTTTCGTTTGCTCTTTTGGGGACTTGTTTGTTCTTCTTTTTACTCTGTAGACTCTGCCTCTTTGAAAGCTATGTTCCATCATAATTGCTGTCATTCCTTGATTTAAGAGTTAGAATTACTATAAAAAACTATTGTGAGAACCCAGCTGATATCCTCGTGTGTTCCTTTCCCACATTTGGTCGCTTTAGTTTAAATAACGCTCTGATAAGTTGTACTTTTCCCTAGTCTATGAGGGAGCAGTTAAATTCGAACAGCACCATATTAGATACGTATTATATAACTGTGATTAATTATCAAATAACCTCCCTGCTCTGTTCAAAAGTTGAAACATCGTGGCAGGTCTGACGAGTTTAAGTCTAGAACCCAGGTTCTTTTTCATTGTGTTTAAATCCCTGGCAAACATACAATAATATTGTGCTAAAGCAATTTCTTTTGAGCGAACAACGTAGAGAAATAACAAGCCCTATCTGGAATTAATGTCCCAGACCCCTTTGTGATAGCGTCCGACGACTCCAATTCATGCACAATTATGCTTTGCCAAACTTCTTGACATTACGACATTGATTTTTCCGACAACCTAGACTGACATTATGTTACACTTCCGGTGCCATTTCAGATTACGCAAACTAAGAACTTCAATCCAGGAAGGATAGACTCCTCCTTTTGACGCACGAGAGCACTACATTCATAGTGCTGCCTTTCAGTGCTGTATTATCCCTTCATAGATATCAGAAAGGAATACCCTCATCCAACTAAGATCGGGTAGGTCTCGACAAGAGATTCACAAATAAGCTTCCATATCCTTTAATAGATGAGTTCATTTTTATGCTGTAATTGTCTATTGTTTTCATAGAACCAGCATAATCAAACATGACGAGGAGATGAAATTGCCTCGATTCTAACTGAATTCAATGAGTCATAAGTAAGCAATGTATTAGAATGTTAGACTCTAGTGAGCTATCACCAACAGCATGCTTTCACTCTTTCACCTAACCATGCAGAAATTACAATGCTGTAAAAACTAATGGATCTCGGTGTTTTCCCACAACGTTAATTCAAAATGATCGCTCTTCACACACGGGCTATCTCTCTTTTCTCTTTCTAGTATGAAGAGAACAATTATGTTTAAGTTGCTGTAATTAATTGACACTATGTTTATACAGGAGTCCCTTTTAGAAATTTCCACTGTCCTGAAGATGGTCTGACGGATTGACGCCATCACAGACCGAAACGTCGACTACATTATCCATATCCACAACATCTATGTACAGTTGATTGCTCTCCCAATATGAGATAGATCTCCGTGTTGTCTTTTGGATTGGATATTTTGTTTCATGAAATGTGGATAACATTCAATTTTTTCTCTTTTCATGTTACACTGCACATTCAATTGTTCATTTGGACTCCTTTTTATTGATTGTTTATATAAAAAGATCGGTGATTTTTCCACGAAAAAGATACCCCGTGTGTGTTGTATATCTTTGATTAATTCAGTCAAATAATGTGTGGTTGAGTATCAGTTCTGAACTCATTTACAAATTAATTTTCCAAAATCTACAAAAAGATATAATCTCTCCAAACAAAATCCCTTGTTGGCATACTACTTTTTCAATCTCGTGTGAGGGTGGCATCTGAAACATTGAAAGAATTACTATTTGAGACATCTCTCTCCCCAGGTTCAGAAATAGAGCGCAGATTACTGCATTCTACTGAAGGTGCATCAAAGGAACATGCTTCATTGTAGAGGTGGTCATTTAGAGAAATTTCTCTTTACCTACCTCATTTACTTAAATTCTTTTCTCACTTTTGTAATTCAGGACCTACTTCAGGATCCTTTAGTGATGCTTTGATTGTAGTACTTCCAAAACCTAATAAAGACCCCACTATTGTTTCAAATTACCGCCCTATTTCTTTAATTAACCAATTTTGTAAGCCTAATGCAAAAATTCTTGCAATCAGATTGGCTTCTGTGCTTGATACTATTATTCACATTGATCAAACCGGTTTCATGAAAAATAGACATTCTGTAAATAAAACTAGATTATTATTTAATGTTATTGAAGCTGTGTCAACTTTGCACCTTCCCACTGGTGTCCATGCATTAGATGCTGAGAAAGCGTTTGACAAAGTACATTGGCAGTATCTTTTTTGTACTTTATCTGGATTTAATTTGGGCCATTCCTTTATTCGTATGATGTCTGCACTCAAGTCTGGTCCATCTGCTAGACTTTTAATTAATGGTCAACTGTCTAAAAATGTTTTTCATTTTAGAGGCACTTGTCAAGTTTGTCCCTTGTCACCTTTACTCTTTCTCATTGCTATTCCACCTTTACTTATTGCCATCAGACATTGTATAGAAATAAAAGGTATTACTATCAATTATGTTACTGTAAAAACTTCAGTTTACGCTGATGATGCATTAGTATATATTAGTGATCTTGATTCTTCGATGCCTCCCCTATTAAATCTAATTCAAACATATTTCCAAATTTCTGGTTATACTCTAAATTTTTTCCCTTAAATGTGTTTTGTATCCCTGATATGCTCCCCAATAACAATATATTATGGCAAAAGGGAAAACTTAAATATCTTGTTTTTTTATTCTCTCATACTATTAAACAATAGTACTTTGATTTGTGAATATATTCTTAACCATATTAATGACAAAATTCATGAGTGGTCTGCTTTACACTATTTCTGGTGAGGGAAAATCGACTCTCTTAAAATGGTCATTGCACTAAAAATATTTTATATGTTATCTATGATAACTACTCAACTTCCACTTAAAGTTTTATAAATCTTTAGACCCTCTAATATCAAAATTAATTTGGAATAATTAAGCACCCCATCTAAGCTATAGAAAACAGAAAATTGGAAAATGTAATGCTGGTTTTGGTTTACCGGATTTTTTAAACTATCATGAAGCATTTATTTAAAAACAAATCGCCTTTTTGTTCACTAATACAGAGTTTAACAATATACCTTCATGGCTTCTCATTGAAAAAAATTTGATCACACTGTTTCTGTTGCCTACGTTAATTATCATGTCCTCTTCTAAGGGCCGATTTCGATTTCACTTGGAAGGGCTCCTGATGGCATTTGTCAGGAGCGAGTCCGAGTCGCGAGTGCGATTTCCACCCGACTCGTCCCGTACGAGTGAGCGAGTACGATGTGAATATGGCCTCGTGCTCCGAGCAACTCGTACCCATCAGCAAAGGCCTCAAGACGACTACAACATGGCCGACTCTTGCAGCGCAATGGGTCCGGTATCTAAGAGATCAAGTACGATGCACTCGTCGAGCAGCCGGATCGACTTGGAGCCTCCGACTCGAAAAAGCTGTGGGAAGGGGACTTTGGGGGGCCGTAGCGGGCCCCCCTTCACCCGTAGCCCTATGAATCAGTCATTTGGGGGACCTACACATGCATGTAGGGTGCAGGGGGCACTGACGCGTCCACATGACAGGGGGCGCCCTTTTCTGCGAAGTACTTTTTTCTCAATGGAAGCCTATGTACGCAACATACAACAGAATCCCATTGACTTCAATGGGGCTCCAAGAGACCCGAATCCGTCAGCGCGTACTAACATCATACTCAGGTGTTCACAGCCCAGGAGCGCGAGTCATTCGGAAAGCTCTATGGGACCGAGTTGGCCGTAGGGCATTCCTAGGGAGATCGGAATCAGGCCCTAAATCTTTAATACGAACATCTGCAATACTAAAATCTACAAAATGTTTATTGCAAGATTTATATTCTCTTTTTCAAACACCTATTTCTCATACCTTAAATATATCCTTATGGTATAGTTCTGTTATTAAAATTGAAATATACAATTTTGGCAATCTTGGATCAAAGCAGGTATTTTTTATTTAAAAGATATATATTGAGATAATACTTTGAAGAACTGCAATGAAAAATTATCATACCTCCATCAGATATTTCTAAATACAAGTTTTTATGTAATTCTATTCTTGACTCATTTCTCAGCAATTTTCCAATGTAAAACGTACGGATTTAGAGAAGTATATTCAAAGAATAGCTACTTCATCTCATGTTGTGTCACTGCATTATAAAGAAATTAATAATTTTGACAAAATAACATTGATATTATTTCTTCTTTTTGGAATAATAAACTTAATTTATCTTTTTCTCAAGACGTATGGAGGAAAATGTGCTTAAATAGCGTCTCTGGATGGTTACACGTATCTTTATATCAAACTAATTCATTCATACTATTTAATTGTTTATGGAATCAGTTAAAAATGTATAATGCAAGGCCATTAAATTCACCTAATTGTTGGCAATGTAAATTGGTTCCAGGTTCGTTTAAACATATGCTTTTCAAATGTAATACTGTTCTTAAATTTTGCAGTGAGGTTGGGGTGTTATTATAAACATTTTTCATTTATCGGATAAATATGTTATATAATATAATATGTTGATTTGCAAATAGATTTTACTTTCACCTAAACTGTCAGATTCCAACAACAAGCTCTTTGATTTCTTACTATCCGCTGCTCTAAAATCACTTACTGCCAATTGGAACCAATGCTTGCTGTTGCACAGTTGACACCTGGCAAGCTGAGGCTGTACACTCGACCTTCATTAATGGCACATGTAAGGTTCTGACTTTGGGTGAAAAGGTGATGTGGCGGGTCCCAGTACTTTTTCAAACGTACAAAAACACACATGTTTCCAGAGTTCCTGGCCTTTTTAGGCAGTGGTTTGAGCAGGGCTCTGGCGGACCTCAACATTAACTCACACACTCCTCCTGGTAATAAGTATTCTCTCAGATGCACCTTTTGCTGTAAGAATTGGTTAATTTTAGACTGGCTTCTTCTGATGCGTTTCGGGCTTTGCCTTTATCACAGATAAAGGAGTGAAGTTCTTACCCGATGTAATACAGCATACAATATGAACATTGAAAAATGACAAATCCACATATTACCAATGAGACAGACAAGTGAAACAAATGTCATCTTGAAATGCATAAATCATACAGGCATATTCAGTATGCAATGCAAGTTTTATAAATACAAGCTGTACATTTTATTGAAAACAACCAAAAACACAATGCTTTTCAGATTTCAAAGATAATTTTTCAAACATGATTAATAAACATGATTTCTGATTTGGTTTCTGCTATGTTGGCTAAACGTCTGTGCAAAAGAATACACCAACCAAGGAAAAAACTCTGCGCGGCTCTCAGTATTGCTCATAGTGCTTACAACAATAGCTCACATGTAGATAACTGAGTTAAGTTGGTGCGCAAGAGTTCTAATGGTTAAGCCTTCGATTCTGATTGCAAGGCACAAAAAGAAGCCATGTTGGGTGTGCATTAGATCAAAATAATGCACAGTGGCTATGTAACGTGTCCAATGTACAAATTGTATACATCCTAGCATGCTGAGTATTGTAAACTAAGCTCTGTGGTATACATTCGAATATTATTGCACCTATAAAATAAAATGGATTTGTCAGCCCCTAATGAAAAATCGCTCACAATCCGGTCCATGTGGGCAAATCTAGATGTGTCAGTGCTGGGAATAACTTCCTGAACTAAGATAAATTATTTGCATAAACCTGCCAAAAGTAACGCAGTACTTGAGTAAGTATTTATAATGCACCCTTGCTAAGTTCTTAATAGTTGGGACAATTATTCAAGTCTATGCTTCTGAGCTATTTGTATAATTGATGTGTTCCATGATGGCGTTTATTTCACTTGTCTATCTCATTGGTATTGTGTGGATTCGTCCTTTTACACTGTTTATATTTATACTGTATCACATTAGGTGAGAGCTTCATCCCTTGACCTTTGAGAAAAGCTATGGCTGAAATGAGTCAGGAGAAGCCAGTCTAAAATGAACCAACTCTTACAGGAGCGTCTGAGCGAGTCCTTATTACCAGGAGGAGTGTGTGAGATAATATATATATTTATGTAGGGGAACCAGAGCATAGAACGTGAGTGGTACTCCGGGAAAACAATTAACATTCATGTGCTACTTCATATATTTAAGCCACCAATTCCGGGCATGTAATTTCTAAGTGGGCGCCATGTATAATGTTAACACACAAATGTTTTTTTAACAGGAAATATGAACACTAGTAAATTATGAAAAAAATTGCAGTAAATAGAACTTTATTAACACATAAAAAAACAGGTTGCTGATATCAGCTTCTACAATAAAGATGTGCAATGTGTAATCCTTAATGACTTTATATTTTGTAAATATGTAAACATCACTCTACGTAACTCTAGTAGCTATATGTCTTGTCATGTCTTCCATGTTACCTGTGATGTCTGATCGAATGTACTCCACTCTATTGTAAAGCAATCTGACACATCTGGTTAAAGTACGCCCCATATAAAATCTCATAAATAAATAAAAAATATATATCATACAAAACAGAAAAAATATTAGCAATTCAATTCTGAAACATTAAATACATTGTGAAACAAATAAAGAAAACATAATTACATAAAATATTATAAAAATGTGTTAAAAAATATAATAAACAAATAATATAAAATTAAAACTATACACAAATATTAAGAAATATTCAACCAATATTTAGAAATGTATTGGAGTCTGAAATAATAGATATGCTATTCCTACTACATTTTATGCAACAGAGGAGAAATTGTATGACTCCGGAGGGGTAATCAATATTATCCTCACCCCAGTCCATGCACAGTAGAGGAAGCGTTGGACTTGAAAGGGTTTCATTTACTATTCCCACTGTAGTCTAAACAACAGTATGGAATGCGTTGGACTTCGTTAGAGTTACATTCAATAGTCCCAATCCTGTCTGTGCAACAGTAACGAAAGCGTTGGACTTCGGAGGGGTTAAATTTACTATTCCCACTACAGTCCGTGAACAGTACTTAAAGAGGTCGATTTCAGAGGGATGAGATTTACTATTCCCACTCAAGTCTGTGCAACAATGGGGAAAGCATTGGTCTTCGGAGGGATAAGATTTACTATTTTAACTCCAGTCTAAGCATCAATAGGTAAACTACCTCACTTCAAACACATTACATACTTGAATAACCCTATTAATTTAGAAAAAAATATGAAACTCTAAATCTAAATATTATTACTTAACATAACATATATATATAATAATTAAAAAATACACAACTGTTATCCAATTTCCATAATTCATAAACAATGCAAAAATACATTTTAAATTAAAATATAATGCTAGTTTGATAATCACTTAATTTGCTTACGACCTTATACCACTACAAATCCAGCAACCCATCTCTGAAATATAAACAAAATACACAATTATTACACTAGTTACATACTTATTAATTAATTAAATATTCAATTATACATTCATATTTATTATTTTTCAATCATTATTTAAGTAACCTCCCGCCATATACTCACACAAACCTGCAACTAAAATATATCTAAAATAAATCAATATTACATAATGTACATAATTAAGAATCCATTCAATAATTCAAAATACATTATTAACTAATTGTTAATTAAATATTATTTAATTACATTTTCACTCTATACCCCTAAAAACCCAGCAGCCCACACCTACAATATAACTAAAATATATCATTATTACACAATTTACATACTTCTTAATTGATTAATTAATAATAAATTATTTGTTAACTAGTTATTACCTAATTTATTTCCAACCCTAAACTCCTAAAAACACAGGGCCTGCACCTAAAAAATCAGTAGAATAAATCAATATTACATAATAAACATAATGAGTAAGTAAGTAAACTTTATTGTGTGTGGTTAAATAAAACCGTTACAAAAATGCATGATAGATAAAATCATGCATAAAATGTTTTGTTCACAAATATAGAGGATTAATGGGCCTTGGCTGCAGCATTTGGCTGGATGGGGCTGTCCTTGATTCGATTTACTTCCCCGGTACTAAAAAACTGAAGGTTAGAATGAATAGAAGCTGTGGGGCAATTAAAGGTCAAAATCTTCGACAGGGTCGGTCTCCAGGGCCGGACTGGCCGTAGTGGGCCGCTTTTGGACCCCTGGGGGGCGTTTTTGTTACAGGGCCGTTTTTGCAAAATCGGCTCTGTAACAAAAGCGGCCCTGGCAAACAGCTTGCCGTAACCTGAACCCCTGGGGAGGGGGGGGGGGGCGACCGAGCACTTTGTCAGGGCCGGTTTTGGTTCCCAGTCCAGCCCTGTCTGTCTCGATCAACTTACCTTTTTTTTGTCTGTGTGTGCCAGAACCTTGGCAAATTATCATTAGTTTTGGGAAAAGCAGTTGCTTGTAGTTACGGCACTAGGTATTATGAAGTCTGTTAATGTGCAGCATTTTCCAGTTTGTTTTCTGCTTGTATCAGAAATCTAACTAACTTCCCGTTTAGCTGCAGGTCCTTGGGATTAAAGCATGCAATCACAGCCTGTCCCCCGGGTATTGATCCCGCGGAGGTGTGATTTCAGTAAGCGTGCCTTCAACTCCTTTACGTTGATGCACAAGCAGATTCAATGTGCCAAGTCCTCGGTTCCTTTACTGCACAGGTGGCAGATTGTCGAGGTTTGCCTCCTCAACCATGGTGGAAGGTGCCAGATTGCTGTAATTATTCCTAACCAGTAGTTTAAAATGTTTTCTTTTATCTTCTTAGAGTATCCAAGGCTGCAGTACAACTGTATGCCAGGCAATTTGTAGCAGTTGATTGTCAGTCAGGCATGACTTTTACCAGCAAAGATGGTTTTATCTTCCACTAGGGAGAGTTTCCTTGTTTGAAGACAGTGTGGGTGGTTTGGGCTTCCCAGAGCTCAGAAAGACCGGTAGTTGTCAGGGAATCCTATAGAAATTGTCTAGCCGGCGATGTCACTCTGAGCTGGAGCTCCTCCCAAAGTAGGTGATTTAAAGTATGCACGGGTGCTTTCCTGATTTTATGCTGGCAGGTTATGTAAGACCCTTGCCTTTCTAGATGTTGTTTGGTGAGACCGAACTCTAACCGAATTTGTGCTGGAAAGACATAGGTTGGAATAACAAACCTAGTTATTTAGGCCCTGGCTACTGTGCTATCCAGAATTTTGGAGTCCCTTCCTCTCAGCGCTTCACTTCCATAAGTGATGGCAGATAGATAGAATTTTGAATTGTGCTTCCTGGAGGAGGGCGAGGCCTGTTAGTTTAAATTTTAGCTGCTTCAGCGTTGTTGCTATGGCCATCACTTTTCTTCCAATTGTCTCAAGCTGGCTGGCGAATTGGCCACCATTGTCAATGAGAACCCCAAAATATTTGTAATTGGTGATGTTCACCAGGTGCCAGATATAATTGTATCGCATGTCCCTTTTTATTGTCAGTGTTTTGGTGTTCTCATGGTTCACTTCAAGGGAGTTTTCCACTGTGTACTCCTGCATTTTATTAAGGAGGAGTTGCATACCCACTTGAGTGTGGCTTGCCAGGTCCACGTCATCGGCTTATAAGATGCTGGATATGGCTTTGCCGCCCAATCATGGTGCGTGCGTGGTACCTGAGTTTAGGGTTTGTGTCATATCTGTAAAGATTAAACAAGGTTGAAGCAAGCATGCATCCTTGTTTTAGCCCCTTGGTGGTTGGGATGTGCTTTGAGAGGTGTGCCATTGCCTAGTTTGACCTGCACCCATGTGTCAGTGTGGAGGTATATTAGCAGGTTCAAAAGTGCTGGCAGAATTCCCCAGTGTGCCAGTTTCCTCCAGAGTATTGCTCGATAAACATTGTCAAAAGCTGCCCTGAAGTGTGTGAAATAAAGGTGGAGCGCCTGTTTTGTTGTCTTTGCCATGTCTATAAGCAGTGACATGGTTAGTATGTTCGTAGATGTACCTGTATCTTTGCAGAATCCATTTTGATTTAAGGGAATTATTTAGTTCTCCTTCGCCCTGGAGATCGACCAGTAAGGTGCCAGCAAAGTACTTTGCCTAAATATCCAGCAGTGCGATGAGGAGGTAGTTATTCGGAGAGGATTTTTAACTGGACTTGTAAATCGGAGAGATGATGAAACCCTTCAAGGAGGCCGGATAGTGCCTAAGCTGTATAATTCTCCAGAAGAGAGGATCTAGGGTGCCTGCCCAGAAGACCAGGTTTTCTTTGAAAAGGGCTGGTGGAATCCCATTTGGCCCCGGTGGTCCACCTCTCCTTCCTTTTGAAAGTATTTTTTTATTTGTTGTTATATGAGTTGAGCTGCCCACTTCCTTAAGGTTTGCTGCGATTTGGGGAAAATGTTTTGGTTGAATGTCCAGATTAACACTTGAACCGGTCTTTTGCTGGTTGAAGTGGGTCTCCAAAAAGACAATCCAGGTCTCTTCTGTTATGTACTATGTCACCTCTCCATGCGCAGGGCGCAGTACTTTGTTCACAGTCGCCACAAATGTGTACTGTTTTTCGCTTTGGAGTTACAAAACAGTTTTATCCAGAACGCTTCTTCTTTGGTCCTGCTGATGTCCCATTTGAGTTTTTTTTAGCTTACTTCTCTATTGATCTAACAATAAGATGAGTTTCTGATCTCCAGGATGGTGCCTCAGTGATTTAAGCATTTTATTTATCACTTTTTTGATGTTTCAGCTAAATCCTCTGTGCACTGGGAACCCATCCCTCCTCTCTTGAATCATGGGGTGGCTTGTACTTGGCTGTGGATGCAAAAGAGCTTGACAATTTAGTGGTAAAGGTTTCCTATTTGTTGACTGGATTGTCTGTAAGACAATTTTGTTCCTGTAACAGGGCATGTGCAGCTTGAAGGACCTCCCCTGTAATTATTAGTGAGGATTTAATGTATTTTAAATTAATTGTATGACATGCGTGCAGACCTCCTTGTTGAAGTATTGGCATAGGTATGATTGACCGAAGTAGTGCTTCCTTGGGCCGGTGGCCACTGTACTCCTCATCCCCTAGGCAGAACCCAACTACGTGGTGAAAGAATGGAAGAGAGACCAGGGTGTAGTCTAGCATGGAACACATGGTTTCTGAGTAGAATGTGGCTGCTGGCAGAGAGTTTTCTTGAAATCTTCCATTTAGTGCCCTTAAGATAATATGCTATAAGTTTTCCAGCAGTCGATCAGCCATATTGCTTACTCAGCCATGCGTGCTAATTTTTTGGGCTGGTATGTTCCAGTGGAGAGGCTGGACCAGCACTTCTTCATTCTCCGAGGAGCATAAGATTTGTAGGTTTAGGTCCCCTGAGAGGATAAGATGTATGCTTAAAAATAACAAGAAATGGTCCACAAGATGCCTAGATTCCTGACTTTTTTTATTTTGGATTTATATAACCATTAATGATTAACACATCCTCATAGTTCCTTTGAGATGTAGACAAGCCTAATTATTAATTGGCAGATGTAAAGGAGGAGGGGATTTTCTTTGAAATAGAAATATTTGTTATTGAGATGTAAGTTGCCAGACTGCCTGATAAGTGACCATATTGAGATTTCCTAACTGCTGGCGTATGGAAACAAATAAAGCCTTGTAGGTGGTATGGGTCTGTCATCCATGTTTCCTGCAGCAGGACAATGACACATGAATTGATGTATGACATGAACTCAGGGTATGTTGCTTGCTTCTCAGCCCATTGATGGTCCATGAGTAGAAACACAAGATTAATTTGTTCTGTCAGGGCGGCCCTTTATGTTGCATAATTTGTCATTGAGCATCTGTAGTCACATTGATGGTTCGGGAGATCTGCTGGGTATCCAGATGCATGGGTAGATACTGCGTTTGGCTAAATTGGCTACTGTACGCCAGTCTTTCAGGTGATTGGCCCTGTGCGCCTCTGAGCACAGAGGAAGTGGTTTCTCTTCTGCCATCAATTTTAACCTTCTTATTGGTAAGTAATGGGGGGGGGGGGTATCCAGTGCTATGATGAAATTCGTATTCCCCATGATTTGAATATTTCGCATTCTTTGAGCACTTTATTGGCAAGCTTAGTTGATCTCCATGTGGCATTGGTAGTTTCTCTTCCCAAGAGCGCTGCTGTCCTCATGAATTCGATTGAGAGGAGATTGGTTGTGTTGATATCTCTTAAAATTGGGATGGTTGACAGTATTTGGAGAATATATCTTCTCTTCAAGGTATAGCAGTTTTCTTATGATTTGAACTCTGGTTTAAAGAGCAAATTGATGGACTCTGGCTGCCGCCTGGCAGGGTTTCCCCTGGAGGGGTTCTCCCTGCTTTGTAGCCAGCCTGGTGATTGCAAGTTCAGCAAACTATCCCCGTTGATGTGTGATGGCCCAGTGCCTGCTGACAGGCGGCGGCCTTTGGTGCCTTCTGTGTCAGACTCTTTAGTCGTTACATCGTTGGGGTTCTATAAATGGGTGAGGCTGGGATCCAAGATCACTACTGTCATTATGGTTGTGCTTGCGGAGTTTGACTGTGCCGGTATTGGGGCTGTGTTAACCCTGACATTATCTCTTTTGGCTTCCCTAAGTCCCGCCAAATAGCTTTTTGGAGCTCTCTCCTGGGGCTGGGCTTGCATGGTTGATAGCTCGCTCTGGCATTTTGCTCTGGGGCTCTTTTAGGCTGTGATGTTTTTGGAACGATGGTGAGTCCTCCTAGTTAAAGGAAATTGAGTTTTGACAGCTGCTTGCATCAAGCTTAGCTCCTTGGATGGTACCTTTTCCAGTTTAACGGACTCCTTTGTATCCTTTAGTTCTTTTTTATATCATTGAGGAGGGAGGACAGTGTGGAAGGTAGGGAAGATAGTTTGTTGATTATCGGTCCGCAGCTGCAACTCAGTTTGCCTCATGTTGGGCATGACTAATGAGTGAGTTTAGGGTCCCCAGTTTTCCATCGATCCCCCCTACGTATACGGCCAGAGTGTTAAGCAGCATCAGTTGTAAGTCCATTTTGGCGGACTGGTATTGCATGGTGTTCAACAGGGTATCCCAGATGTTGATTATCTGGGGCGAAGAGACAGGGATACTTGAATGGGATCTGCAGTTGGGATCTTTGTACTACATTGTTTTGGGATGATCTGTGTGCAAAGCTGTGTGGGGAGTCCAGAGAGTAGGATGCAACCAGGTTGGCCCACTCCCGAGAGCCTAGATATGAGAGTGCTTCCTGGTCATTCTTCTGGACCTCTGGTGCTTCATCCTCCTCCACCCCCCTCCGAGCTTTGGAACACTCCTTATCAACCGATGTTCTTAGCTGCTGTAAGGGCAGATTGGGAGGGGCCTTGGTAGGGAGTTGAGGGTGACAGGTTTGTGTTTTGTTCAATAGGTTCACCTTGTATATTCCCCTTCCCCTTTCTGGAAACAGTTTGATAAGATTGGTTTTGGGATGTGTTCCTGGGCGATGCACGTTGGGTCCGGTTTGATGGTACGTGGTGGCTTCATTTGTTTCCTGCTCCTGGTTGATGGCTACAAGAGTAAATGCGTAGGAAGCTGAGCTTGGTCCATTGACTGATTACCTGGAGGGGGGGTTGGAAATGGCTAGGGTGGGTGAGCCATCCCTTTCTGTGGTTCCCCTCCATGCTTCTCCGGGCTTGGGGAGTTTAGCTAACTCTATTTGCTCTTATAATATTTGTGAGGGTTCCGCAATTTACTCAAGGGTTGCTGGCTGAGGAATGGCTGGGCGGCTGGCTGGCTGGGTGATTGACTGAATGGGATAGAAGGGGTCCTGGTGGCCTTGAATTCCACCACGTGAGGAGAATCTGGAGGAACCTGTATCTTTGCGAAGAAATTATTGTGAGTAGATTTTGGCTGGAAAAGGGTTTAGAAAGACTTTTACCTTAGACCTCTTTACTATCAGAACTCCTTGGTGGGGATCCCTATGTCCTTGAGATTAGAGAGTCTAGATCCACTATATTCACAGGTGGTTCCATCTGATCGAGTTTGATAGCCTTCTTCCTGTGATTGGTCCCCCGTAGTTGGGGGGTAACTCCCTTTTTCTTCCTGAATTCATAGCTTTGTCTCATGTGTCTTCATACCTTGCGCCTTAGGTCTCTTAGTTGGGGGCGACTTGGAGGACCTCTGGCTAGGCCAGGATTAGTACTAGGTGATTCAAGGCATGCTGGGGGTCTGTGGAGTTGGGCGCTCAGTTCTTAGAGTCTAGTTGCTGGTTGCTTCTTCGTCAAGTACTAGGAGTACTGGTGCCAATGACTGGACGCTGTGGTAGTCATTGGAGTTGGCTATGAGCGATGCTAGTAGCTCATTTCGATTTTCTTTTACTCTGCCACTCCCCTCTGAGCTCAATGGGGGGCTCAGGCCACCGGAAGCGTGGTAAGCAACAGACTCAGGGGCTTAGGGGACCGTGTGATTCCCTGGTATCTGAAAAGGTTTTCAGGGTTTAGCAGTGCCATACTTGTGCTTCCTCTTGCCTTCCTGCTTGAATGATTTAATTTGTCAAGCTTCCGCTCACTAGCTTCCTCTGTATTTCAGGAGAGTGTTGCGCTCATGTGCTGTTCCTCCTTGAACGTTAGCCTGAACCCGAGTCCCAGAGGTGCCCAAGGTCAGCTGCTGCCTGCAAGCTGCACCCAGCCAGGCTGGGCCGCATCCACAGGCCTTCCGAATGTGCTCTACTGCACCTGCGCACAGCTCTAGCTCTGGCGTTTTTGTTGTTGTTTTTTCTTATTTCTTGATCCACCGAAGAAGATGCTGACGCAGTGCGGTGACAGCCCTCGGCGTGATTGTGGAAGGGCCAGCCGGGCAGAGGTGAAGGCGGGAGACTAAGCGGAGCTGGCAGGGGGGGAGTGAGGAAGAGGAGATGGAGCTAAGGCCCCCGGGTTACACCGGGCTGCTGCTGCCAACCCCGGAAAGCTACCCAACTCTCAGCCCGTTACCCTGCTCACCGCTCCCCACTATTACTATTCGCAGCTGCCTCGCTCACTCACCTGCTCTTGCTCACCACTCTCCGCTTTGGTTCTTAGCCGGCTGCGCCTCACACCGCACGACGTACAGCCTCACTGTGTCTGAGTCACAATAGGAGAACCGTAACTAGATCTCTTCCACATAATGAATATCCATCACATACTCACTTAAAAAATTATTACTAAATTAATTATTACTTAATTACCTCCCACCCTACCCCTACCAACCTACCAACCCAATATGACACTATAAATTACAATTAATAATTAAATTACAAATTCTAAATCACCTAAAATTGCTTATAACAATCGTACAAACAATACTAGCACATACAATTATTATATAAACTAAAACACATTAACTTCATAAAAAAACTACATTCTGTACAACTATGTTATTGAAATCAAGATTCTTAACAATGATAAACACACGATATTTTGCCCAAATACCATATGTAATGATGACTCTGTGTAGTCAAGACATGCTAAGTAGATAATTCAGATTCTTCAAGTGCTAAGAATTTGCAAAGTTTATTCACATTTCACTTTTATCCTGAAGTACAGACTGATTACATAATGTAATTTTTCCTGTGTGGTCATAAGTACTATAGCATGGATTGTGGAGATTCATTTAGTAGGCCTGTTTGCCTTGTTTTCCGTTAATGACTGTTGGTCAGTGGTGGCTGCTCCCGATGCAACGTGGTAGGATGGGTGGCAGTGGGGGGGGGGAATAAATACATAAATACAAAAACAAAGAATAAAATCAATAAATGAATTACATCTTACCTGACGCTGCACCGGCTCCATCTTTCTTCTCTGCTTACCAGCGACTGCGCACACTGCGCTGGCTCCCAGATGCCAATCTCAGTGCTTGTCTCATGCTGGGAATAATATTCACAGCATGAGAGAAGCGCAGGGATTGTTCTGAGTGGCATGGTTTGCTGATCAGACAGTGCCTGGGAGCCTGTGGCTTCTCTCCACCTGGCTGTGCAACACAGCTGGTGGAGAAATGCTAAGTGCGCATGATGGTTTGGCCAGCCTAAGATGGCCAGCCAAACCGTCATACATACTTATTAGTTTCACAGCTCCTCCTCCAGGATGGCCGGGCCCGCCCTGTGACTCGGCTACCCAGCTGAAGAAATAGTGAAAAAGAAAAAGAAAAAATATATATTTAATTTTCATTTTATTTTTCGCTGTTGCCTCTGCTGGGTAGCAGCAGTGGGGCGACGCTCCTCTGCCATAGTGGAGGATCTGCCCCTGGTGTAGGAAATGCTATATTTTGCAAAAATAAGTGCAGTTTCCTGTAGGATAGTAAGAACACTGATCTGCATGCTTTTTTTTAAGTTTCCTAGTGTGGCGTGTTCATGAACAAAGAAAAGAGTTTGTTCCTCAGTGGCTTTCGGGATGGGGTTTGAGGGTGTCTATGGCGCTTGTATGCAGCTACTAGAGTTTGTTAGTCAATGTTCCAGTTAATGACTGGAGTTTTGAGGGTACATGTTTATATTGTTTTCTCTTTTAGAATGTGTAAAAATTGATAGCTGGACCTGAGCAGCCACGGTGCTGGGTGTAAGGTTGGCATGAAAGTGCTGTGTCAGTGAATAAATGGATGGTAGGAAGGACAGTATTGGGTTCTGGATCCATGCTCATATTTAATTTCCTATGCAGTAGTTGATGGATGTAGGGTAGGTGGATCATTTGCCACCCCAACTCTTTCTCGCCCTAGTCCTTACTAAGGCACATATCAGCAACAACCGGCGATAATTATTGCTAAACGCACTTAGCGCTAGGATAATTATCGCCGGCTAACGTGGATTTTTATCGCTGAGATATCGTGCTATTAGCAACGCTTATCTCAAAAGCGATAAAAATCCTAGCGCTAACTGCCAAACGTGAGATTATCGCTGGAAACCCAGCAATAATCTCACGAAGTTTGGTGTTAGCTTGATGATAGGACCTCACATACTTAGCCATGATATCCACCTTCCATAGGATATCATGGCTAAGTCAGTCCTGAAGCAGGCGTAAGGAAAGTAGCGATAACAGGGGTTATTGCTACTTTTCTTGCCGCTATGCTTCATAGCGTGGGGCTTGATGATAGGAGAAATGTCGCTTAGCGACATTTCTCCAGTCATGTCAGGTCAGGAATGCCCACTTTGCATCTCATTAGAGATGCAAAGCTGGGCGTTAAGAATCCAGGCGCTAATGCAAGGTTCCACGCGATAGCGTGACCTTGCTAATTAGGCGTTACAATTATCGCTGCTTTTCGCCCGAAAACGGACGCAAAAGCGACTATAGTTTTATATCGCCTCATTGCTGATATGCCCCTAACTGAGGTAAGTTCACTTCCTCTAGTCACGACGTACAATGATCAGGAGATGGAGCCTGGTGTGAGTTGAACCAACATCACCACCAGGGGCCTACTGTCGCTAACATGATGCTGGTGTGCAATGATACAAGTCCTGCCCAAGGAAGAAAAGACTGATGATCCCAGTGAGTACACCAATGCCTGACTACAAGGACGGGATACATGCACCTATGCCCAAAAAGGTTGGGACACTGCAGACGGAGCCAGATCATGAGTGGAGATCTGTAACCCTTACAGACATTAGGATTGATTAAACACCACAGTGTAAACTCAGAGACAGGTAAAATAACTAAACACCGTGGACAAGTAGGATCATGACATTTTTTGGGAGAACTTAGATTGTGCCTGAATAATATAATGATTGTTCAACGTGGAGTAAGCACACATAGCCTATCTATGACCAAGGTACACAAAAATGTTCAACTTAATCCAACACTATGTACACCTAATACATGAGGGAAATGGTGAAAGCCCAGAGTATGATTGAAGGATGTACTACTTGCAAAATATGTACCATGCCAGAAGGTGTGCACAAGATATTGGGTTATGGCAAATGTGAATTCAACGTGTTTGTAATCCATATGCCAGTCAGTCAGTCAAAGCTTTTATTTCGGTAAAATACCATAAAAAGACATAAATACATATATACATTTAAACATGATTAAATAAACATTGTTAGAGTGTAATCCATTAAAACATTAAAATATTTTCATAAAAGATACAGTGAAAAAGCGTGGTTTTTCCACAAAGACAAGTTATTAAAAATTGATCCAGGGCCAAAGATGTACACGCTACACCTCAAAGTACTGTAGTGGCAATATAGGTAATACTAAAATCAGGGGAAATGAGTAGCGGAAATCATAAATTTGGACCGTGTAAACCACATTGAGAGGAGAAATTTGGCCATTGCGAACACTATCAATGGAGTAGTATCATATTTCAAAATTCTAAACACCTCCTTATGGTCCCTGAGACCCCTAGACTTGCATAACTGGACGATCCACTTTTTTCTTGCAATTATATATAGGGGGCAGAAAAGGACAACATGCAACTCTGTTTCACAGGTAACAGTACATAAAGGACATGTGCTTACGGGATCCGAAACGTTGGACCATCTATGTGTGAGATCCCTCAGCGGTAGCGAGCCGTGTCTAAACTGGATGTAGAGTTTCTTTGCCAAAGGTGGTTGGATAACGTCCAGGAAAACTTCAAACTGGGGACCAAACTTAGTGTCCAGAAAAATGTCGTTAAGCCTACCCAGGGAGGAGTGGTATAAAATTCCCTTCCTATATGATTTCAAGACCTCCCGCAGTGAATTCTTCGAAAGTGCATGGCAGGTCTCTTCCGGGGCGGACCATAGGTTCCCCATCCCAATTAAGTTGCAGAGGTTCTTTATATAGGCAAGCCAAGGGATCTTATCCGATTTTCCCCTTGCCAATATATCACCAAGATCATACCTATAGCTTACCAACTCCGGCGTTGACCAAAGACGCCTCCAGAACTGAAGAGGACGGTTCTGGGCAATCTCTTCTATGGGAACCAGACCCAAATCCCATCTCAAAGGAGTTAATGGAGTGCTGACAGGTAGTTTCAGCAATCTCCTAATAAAGGAATTCTCAGTAGATGAGAGGGAAGCGGGAATGGAGTATCCCCATAGTTCAGCGCAATAGAGCGCTCCTCCTCTAGCTTGAGATTTATACATTTCCATGGGGGGGCCCAAAGGTTTAAAAGAGGTGTTGTTGAACACCTTCAGGATACCCCCCACTGATTGAGATAATCTCAAATTGGCCTTCGCCAAATGGGACCCCCAATTCATTTTATCATTAAGGGTCACCCCCAAATACTCAAAAGTGGCAACCCTATCCAACTCAACATCTCCCAGCTTAGGGTGGGGGCAGTTAAATGAATTGGAACCGAAAACCATGAATTTAGTTTTGGAAAGATTCAGTTCCAGATCCCTGATTTTACAGAAGGAGCAAAAGGCCTCTAATGTACGCTGGATGCCCATGTAAGATTTAGATAACAAAAGCGTGTCATCAGCGAACATTAGGGCCGGGACCTTACGCCCCGCCAGCACAGGGGAGTCCAAGTTAGCGGTGCGCAAAAGATACTCAATCAGCCCATTGATAAAAAGGGAGAAAAGAGTGGGGGCCAGGACACAGCCCTGCCTCACGCCCTTTTCAACCGGGAATGGCCCAGAGATTTCCCCACATCTCCCGTATCTCACCCTTGCATAGGTGCCGGAATGGAGGCGTTTAAATAAGTGGCAAAGGTAGGGGGGAGCACCCATCTCTAACAACAGGGCCCATAGTTTTTCCCTTTGGACCATATCAAAAGTGGACCGAAGGTCCACAAAAATCAAATACAGATTACCAGCACCCATGCTGACTGACTTCCAGTAGATCAATAGTAATCTAAATAATTGATCGATAGTGGAAACCTTAGCACGGAACCCCGCCTGAAGGGAGGTTAGAATAATCCATATGCATTATGTGGTAGGCAGAGGGAGAGTTAAAATAGTTTTCTTGTTCACAATGGGAGTAAAGGTAGTATACATGATCTGGTCAGGTACATCTGACTTGTGTGTTTCACCTGTTAATTCTTGAATCCGTGAATAGTATTTCAAGTTGGAAGTAAATTAGGCATACAATTTCACAGAAAAAAACACATATTGAGTATAGATCCACTGGTAGTTATTAATGTATACATATGATACAAGGTACAACATTAACCAAAAAACTCATATTTAGTATAGATCCCCTGTCATCTAAGAAAGTCTGCACAGAGTGTGATCTGAAAGCTGCATCGGAGAAGAGAGCACCAAGTGTCGAATAGGGTTTTGCCAATTTGGCACTTAGAGTCTTTGAAACAGCGCAAGAAATAGAAAAATACTATTATCTCAGCTATTCTTGTAGTTGGAAGGGTGGGTATGGAACAACATCGAAACAATGGAGGCCATCAAATTTAGACCATGTTGTATGTATGCTAACAACATAGGGCCTGATTTAGATCTTGGCAGATCAGGTCCTGCTGTTATTTTTTCGATGGTCTTACCCCCGCCGACTAGATGTTGGCTGGTCCATACATGAAAGACCGCCAGAATCCCGCCGACTCCGCCAGAAATTCTCAACTGCGTCGACGGTGGTCTATGCAGAAGCAGCTGTTGACGAGAGTCCAGCCCAGATTCCAGCTGTCCCAATTACAGTGTGCCTTTCTGCCAAGGCAACTATGGCGGAAATCCATCCTACTTCGAGATGGCGAAATCAAGATAAAAACTTACTTTTTTTCCTGCTTCCATTTCCATCTTAAACCCCATTGTCGAGGTCCCTCCTTTGCTGCACCAACTCCACCACGATGCCAAACGACTCTGTTGCCGCCGAGATCTACAGTAAGCTACTTTTACAATTGTCCTATGTATCATGTATTGACAATTGCTGTAGCCTACCTAAAAGTTGTGTACTTCTGCATTGCTCTCACCTGCAACATTTTTCTTAGGTGTAATGCAGTAGTGTTCATTTTTCTACCCATCAATGTAAAATAAACACACCTTTATTGACACTTATGAAAATGTTTTGTTGATGTGGTGCTTATGGGTGTTGTGCTTGTGGTGCCTGTTGGTGTGCATTGAATAGTGTGTGTATGTTTGTGTGGCATGCAATATATACCAAAAAGGGGAATAATACATTACCTACATATACATTATTACACATTCACAACCTATATGTGTAATAGGATAATAATGAGTAGCACTAACCTGTCTCTGCACCACCATTGCCTTACACCACCAGGACACCACCGCCCAGACACCATCACCACAACGGGAACATCTAAATCTGATCAGCACAAACCTACCGGCCTGACTGCAACAGAGTACTGTTAGCCAGCAGAGATGACCCCCGTTGCGGCCGGCTCCTGTCTATTGCACCAATATCTTAATATGGCAGGCAGACCGCAGTTAGCTTGATGGAGTACTTGGAACCGGGGCCGCGGTAGGACAGAAGTAGTCTTGCCAAGATCTAAATCAGGCCCATTGTTTGAACATACTGTAACATTATAAGATAGTTTGGAAGTATAAAGGATATGCCTTCAAAAAATTACATTTATTGATAACACTGTGGACCTGTTTCATGATGTCATAAGTGTCCACAACAGCGACATGCCATTGGTGATGGTATATGTGATCTAATCAATGTTGCCTTCAAATATGTTATTTGGGATGTCATAAGTGATGTTTTATATAATGTCAAACACGGAAAAGTGGATGGGAGGATGCTTGCAGTAAGTCTAACAACTGGCAATCACTAGAGGTCACCTTCCAACCCATTGTTATTTTGCTCACCATGTCACCTCAGAGTAGATCCATATGCAACTCTGTCTTGACCCTGATCCAATAGGAACAGTCTGCTCTTATGATTACCAGTAGCTGAGATTAATTCAAGCAATCTATCCATCATTGGTTTGTATTCTTTAGTGTGTCACCCTAAGTGGGACGGGTATGCCCAGATGTGGGTCGCGTGTCCACTATGTGATTAGAACCAAGCTAAACCTGGCTTATAACCCCTTACTAGGGCAAAACAGATCCTGGGTTGCTTGTGTTCCGAATCAGGGACCAACTGGCCTGGTAATTTGGGCTGAACTGTTTCCATTGGATCAGGGTTGAGACTAATTTGCTAATGGCTGGCCCAAACTGATTTGACATGGTGTGCAAAATAGCAGTGGACTGGAATGTGAACCCAAGTGATTACCAGAGGTTGAAGTTAAGGCAAGTGTAGTAAATTGGGTTACTGGTTGAGATGGGTGAAACCCTACTCAGCATCAGCCACAACTTCTATCAGGGTGAAGTCACACCAAACCCCAAATTAACCGGTGCTTAACCCTCTGGCAGCTTGGCACAAAGCAGTTAGGCTTAGCATAGAGGTAATGTATAGAGTATTTATGCAGCACTTCAAACAGTAAGAAAGACAGAATACAACACATAAAATATCCCTATTATTTGACACCAAAATGCCAAAAACTGGAGATAGGCAATTTTGAAAGTTTATTTAAAATACTACCTTAAAGCACAAAGTTTGATTACACACATTTTTTCTCAGATTAATGTTGGTATGAGCACCAGTAACGCCTGTTTCTTTTTCTATAAAGTTAATAGCATGGTGTCCTTGTTCGAGAGTTGACAAGCACCATAAGCATTCGAATGCGATTTCAAAAATGGGGAATACAAGGGGCCAATTAACAATCACTCAGGTTACATTCACATACATGGCAGGGTAAAAGACAATGTTAAGCCCATCTCTGAACTTGTATTTAGGATTATTAGCCCAGATTCTAGTGGGGGGACTAACCTAGTTAGGGAGTATGCAAGTGACATGACGGCGCGCGACATCACGGCGCGCAACAACATGGCGCATGACATCACACATGCATACGGGCCATCACAGGAATTGACATCATAGAAAGTGCCATCACAAGCCACGACTTTACAGAAAGTGGCATCACAAGAAGTGACATTATATCTAAAGTCCTGACATATATCCTTAGCAGGTCTATCATGTGTACGTTTGAGCGCATTGTGAGGATAATAGCATAGTGAGCACAGATGATATGTGACTTATACACCTTGCAGTCCCTCAGTTTTATGTAACACATCCTGTACATGTAATATGCACGTGTTGATGTAAAGTGCTCTGACACCCTGCATTGGGATGAGTAGGGCTATACATGAAAAAATAGAGGTACTTAAATTATTTCAACGCCTCCTCAGGGGTAGTAAGTGCTATACAAAGTATATTTATTTTGTGTGAATACTGAGAAACACCAATGCATCTGACATTCTTACAGTGCATGCATAGCTCCTAAACAGGAACTGAAGAAAGTGAAAAACTGCCTCTCTTAAGTATGTAAGAAGTGCTAACAAGGTGTGAGCCTTTGTTTACCCTCCGCTTCGTTTGCATCTAGGTGTGAGGCTTCTGACTGCTCCCAGCCAGGAGACTCGAACAAAAGGGGGCCTGATGACACTTCAAATTCGGCCTTTGTTACGGGCCCGGCAGGAGTCTGAAATAAAAAGCCCATCTCATCCCTGCCTGCACATTGTTGCTTGTTGAAGATGGAAAGCAGACAACGTGCAGGCGCTGCTGAAAGTGTCCCGGTGTTTGGAAATTACACTGGGACGAGTTCAGCACATAATCCATTGGGGCTCAAATTCTTGGCAGGGTGGACAGCGTACACCCTGTGAAAATAGTGGGTGGACGCCGTCTACCCGCGTGTACGCCTGACTCATGCCCTGGGTATGCATAATTGGTAACCAATCAATCTCACACGCGCCTTCCCATAGGCATAGTACGTAGAGTGCATCAATGCTGCAAACGTTACTCACACCACACTCCCTTACATCACAAGGTCCACCACACCCGGGGACCTAGCTGTTTCAACTCCTCGCCGCTGGCAACACCAGCGTGGAGTGAAGCCCCTCCTTATGAATGCCGCCGGTGGGCTGAACCCATGTAATGACGGCCCGTCAGGGAATAACAGGATAATGGTAATCCTGGTTATCAAGAGGTGATGGGGAATGTAGTCCCATCACATGGAATAGACATTCCTTCCCGCAGCCAGTGGGGACAAAGCGCTGTGATTCCCATTTGTCACATAGTTCGTTTTTTTTGGTTTGTTGCACGTTGTGGCGAAAGAATGACTCATCAATACCCCCTCAATTTGTCCCTCCCTCCCAGCACACTCCAGGGTAGGTAGGCATGTGTTGGAGTATAAAGATTACGCACAACCGTGATACAGGAAGCATTTCATCATCTACTGGTTACTCATTTCCGGCCCATAATACAGTTGCCAATGGTCCACTTTACTAAGAGACATCAATGGGGAGACTATCTCAGCTCTTCAGACTCCCCGAAGAAATAGCATAATTGAGCCCATACATATCAGTTCGTACTGGGAAAAAACCTTTACAACGCAGTCATTACATCGCACTACCTTTACAACGCAGCCATTACATCGCATTACCCTTTACATCGCATGTCATTACAACGCAGCCATTAAATCGCATGTCACTACAATGTATGTCATTACAATGCATGTCACTACAATGCAGGCATTACATCGCAAGTCATTACAATGCATACCATTACAACGCATAGTACCCTTACATTATCCGACACTTACCCTACTGTTGCACTCACTGGAGTTATAATAGTAATTTTTACCCCAACACTATCCAACACTTGCCCTACTGTTGCACTCACTGGAGTTAGAATAGTAATTATTAGCCCTACACTATCCAACACTTACCTTAAATGCGATGTAGTGGTATGTGTTGTAATGGTATGCGTTGTAAAGGTATAATGCGATGTAATGGAATGCGTTGTAAAGTTAGTTTCTAAAAATGAGATGTAGTGGCATGCAATGTAAAAGAATGCATTTTAAAGGATGTTGCGATGTAAAAACTGCGTTGGAACATGCGTTATAAATGTATGCGTTGTAACGTCATACATTGGTTCGTACCATATGTACCCATCTTTGTTCGCAAATAAGCAGGACCCTTGAACTGTCTGTGTGACTGGGCCTTAGTTTTTCGGAGACATAAAACTCCATCTCGTCCACTCCATGTCCTTTCTTCATATAGTGTGCAGTAAGTATAGTGGCATTTCCAGTACACTCAATGGTGCACCTGTGGTCAACAATCTGAGTGTGCACAATCCTGGTCGTCATTCTGAAGTACATGAGATTACATGGGCATTTTATTACATACATGACATTCGTAGTGTTACAATTAGTCAGATTTGTTAGTGTCTAGCGTGTCCTTAACCCCATGTCTAGTTCTTTCACTCACCTGGTTAGGAGGCATACACAGCAGCTGCTGCAAGGCTAATGTCCAATCAGCGGTGGTAGATTCCATAGCATGGTCCGATTTCTTTGGGCCTCCAGATTTTTTGGAATGGTTTAAGTCTTTGATGTTCATTGCTCTTTTCAATGAATGCATGGGCCTTGCCAAGTCTAGATCCCCAGACTGGAGGATCGCCCAGGTTTTATTGATCATTTTCAGAAATGTGCTAGACATAGTGCTATATGTTGAGACACATATCAGAATGTATGCCGTTACAACGCAAGCCTTTACAATTCAGTTTTTACATCGCAACATCCTTTACAATGCATGTTTTTACAACGCATGCAATCACAGCACATTTTTAGAAACTACATTTACAACGCATTCCATTTACAACGCATATCATTACAATGCATACCATTACAACACATATTACTTTTAGGGCCACAGTAGGGTAAGTGTTGGATAGTCTAGTGGTAAAAATTCCTATTTCCACTCCAGTGAGTGCAACAGTGGGGTAAGTGTTGGATAGTGTAGGGGTAAAAATTACTATTCCCACTCCAGTGAGTGCAACAGTAGGGTAAGTGTTGGACAGTGTAGGGGCAAAAATTACTATTCCCCATTACTTACCTTATAATGTGTTATAATGGCATGCATTGTAGTAAAATGCGTTGTAATGACATGCGTTGTAGTGACATGCGATGTAATAGCTGCGTTGTAATGGCATGCGATGTAAAGGATGTTGCATTGTAATGACTGCATTGTAAAGGTAGTGCGTTGTAATGACTGCCTTGTAAAGGTTGTTTCCCCATATATCAACTTATCACAGGTTTGTTTTTCATGGGTCATTAGTAGGGGATCTCTATTGTTGTTTAGGTTCTTTTGCTTCCTTTTCTGATTATCTTTGCTGGGTAACTTCTCTCCATTAGATTTTCAGTCAATTTTTTTAGCATGCACCCGGTAGTCTTTAACATCGGAGCAGTAACAACTAATACGTAAAAACTGCCCTACTGGCAGGTTTTCTTGTATTCCACGTAGGTAACAACTCTCAAACCGCAACAGATTGTTGCAATCAGTGGGTTCATAGAACACTTTGGTTTTCAGCATCCAATCCTTATCTTTTATCATCAGGTCCAGGAACGTTGATTCACTCCCTCCTACTCTGATGGTAAACCGCCGAAAGGGGTTCAGTGCATAGAGCCAACTCCCAAAATCAAGGACCTCATCCCTGTCCAAATCAGGAGCACGTTATCAATGTAAAGTTTCCACAATTTTATCTGATACTGAGAGGGATTGAGGTCTTCTAGAATGAATTCAGATCCAAATGACTGCACATACAGGTATGCCATGCTGGGAGCAAAAGTGCTCCCCGTGGAGGTGCCGTGCACCTGAAGGTAGTATTCCCCCTCAAACTCGAAACAAATAAGAGGGAGTGCCAGGTGCGCAAAATCCAGTACAAGCTCACATGGTGTGATGGAAATCAATTCAGTCTCCTTTAAGATCTTACTCATTACCTCTGGTGTGGCTTCCTGTGGGATGTTTGTGTATTGGAATTCGACATCTATGCTTTCTTTTGCATTGGTGACCCCCGCACCTTTTTGTGATGTGCTAGCTACTTTGGAGGGACGTACGGATTCCTTCACCGCTCTTGTTTTTGATTATAGACTTGAGGTATCCCCACCAAGCTCTTTGCACTGGGTGTGGCTTCCAGCCATGCCCTGCCTCCTTTCGTTTTACACTCAGAACCCACAGGTTGATGGCCCTGCCCTGTGTGCTTTGGCCAAGGCATGGCCTTGGGCCATACCCTAAACCTAGGCCCAGAAATGTCACAGTTAGGCCTGCAAACAAAATTTCCAATCAATTCTGGCAGCAGTGTGTGGCATTTAGCTACCATGTATAGCATTCAATCACCGTGAGCACAGGCACCAAACATAGCTATGAGGAATGCCATTCTATCAGCCTTTCCACTCTCGTTACTATATATAGTGGTACTAGTGAAAATTTCAAATTAGAGTTAGGTTTATGGGGTTTTAGCCTAGAAAGCTAGTCTAATGCCAATCTCACCCAAAGTTTGTTTAGAAAGAAAATGTGTGTAATATCGAAACTCCTTGAATAAAATTGGCCATTTTTGGTGGTGGGGATGGGTATGTGCTGCCTTTCTTGGGTCACATTAACCCTTCCTGGGTGTCTGTGTACTACTTATTCAGCCTCCCCATGGTCCTATAGACAAGAGTGTCTGGTGAAATCATGATAGTATGCAAATGTCAAGTGATATGTCAAAAAGGAGGATGGAGTAAAATGATCAGCTCTGAACAGCCAATCTGATTCCTTTTTTATTCGGGTGCTCTCTTATCTGTAAAGGGTTGAAACTTAATGGTCAAATATACATAACACAAACTGATTAGCACCAGCGCAAAACTATTTTATAAATCACATTTTTCATAGACCATTTAATGTATTTACACATAATTCAGACAGCAAAGCGAAGAAACTGGTGTCTGATCCATCGCCAATCTAGGCTTTGCATTACAGGAGGTGCTCCTGGAGATTAACAGGCATAAGCACCTACCTTTTGCACGGCAGGGGCACTGTGGTATTTTAGACGAGGCCACAGATGTCTGTGCAGCCCTTTCTGAAATATGGGTCACACCAGCGCACATTTTGCACCAGCTCAATCACAATTGGGTGTGACCTCAATTGCATGGAGTGAGACCGTATGTGTATGAGTGCAAACTTTGACCTTGATCCCCTGCCCCTTCACAGTTGTGGGCACAGAGGCAAAGACGCTGCACACACAGAGGGGCAGATGTATTAAGAAGTTGCACAACAGAGCTGACAAAGTGGTGGCCAAGGATGTTGGTGACAATGAGATATTACAACAATTAAAATTGGGCTTTGCACTGGGTCTAGAGGGCACTCAGATTTACTAGTGTGTTTGGGTCGAGTGTACTTATTATAAGAGGACAGAAGTTTTTAGGCATGACTCTGAGTGCTCTAAATCTATCTCCATCTGGGGAAAAAACAAGCCAAAGCAATACTGAGGAATAAATGAGAAGCAGATATTGTCAGACTCGATAAGTTTAAAAGTATTGAGCAGACAACCTTTTTGAGTGGAATAGAAGAAACACAATGGAGTTACAGCATAGACAGCATGAGCCTCTATTTCATTGTCTCTAATGCCACTCAGTGGAAAATAATCCTGCTAATAAAACATTTCCATCCATAATTTTATATACTGCCTCTGTATGAGCAAACTTCATCATTGTACAGCACAAAGGAAAGGGATAGACAATTACTAGAGAGTTGATGTAGCATACCTTTAAGGAAATATTGAGATTTACTATGTGAACAGTCTTACTTTAATGGTAGGCGTTTTAAACCCAGATTAGCAGAAAGTTAACATGCGCATAAATAAAAGATGATTTGGAGAATGTACATGGAGGGAGTCTAACTGAACGTATTAACTGCTATAATCAAATATAGCGAATGCTATAGGCATCATAAGTGTCTTTGTGATATTCATTCAGCGAACAAGAGCCCTTTGTGGTCATGAAGTCATGGATAATTCATTACTATATCTAATTATATAATAATGTATTAATATTAGTAGCAGTAGGAGTAATAAAAGTAGCAAAACCTTTACCTTTCTTAATATTATTATTAATCATAATAATAATAACAATAGTAATATAAATAATGATAATAAGGATTGTTATTATTGTTAGCAATACCTTAATAACATTATTAGTCCCATTAATATAATTAGCCGTAATAGTGCTAGTGGTAGTAGTAGTGTTTTATTAACAAAATTATTGATATTATGGGCCTCACTATGATGAGACTCGTAAAGCCTCTGACCTGTTGTCGGAGGCTTTCCGAGTCACATTGCAGGTTTCACTTTCAGCTGCCGCATTACAATGCAGGTAGTCAAAAGTGAAACTGGCTGGTTTTTCTGGCCAGTTGGCCAGTCAGGTGATGGACCGTAATACAATGGACGGCATTTCTGCCTTCAGGATTACGATGTCAGTTTCTGACAGGCTTTCCATGTTGGGTTTTCCAACATGGAAAACCTGTCGGAAAGTGACTTTGTGGGCCCCTAGCAAAGGCCCCCTTCTCCCTGCGGCCTCTGGTTGGGTTAATCTCTGCACGTCGTGGCAGGCACCTAAAGGTGCCTGCCACACGGTGCAAGGATAAACAGGTCCTCCCATTTATCTACGGGGGTTTGTGCTATGGCCGGTTTATGGCCGCAACTCAAACTCCCATAAAGTAATGGGAGTATGCGACCGCATGATGTGCGGCTGGCTTGTAATGCTGCATTCGGGACTGCTGACCGGAGGTCGGTCGGTCCCGATTCTGCTTTCCGCTTTACATCGTAATAAGGCCCTTAGTGTTTTATTAGAAGTAGTTCTAGTGGTGGTGGTAGTATTCCAACTTATTTTGCTGGTCATTACGCATCAGTGTATTTGGCTAAGTTAAACAGCTTTTTCTGTTGTGCACTTATTGACAGACAGGGTAAAAAACTTACAAAAGATACAACATGCAAGCCTACATGGTAAGAATGGAAGCAGCCCCTGTAACCTGAAAGACTGAATACATGAGTATTTATTTCCTAGTAATGGTCAGAACACAATGCACTCTTTTCTAGGATCAATGTTTGCACAAAGCCACACACTGTTCAAACATAAATGGCATCACATGGAGTGTCAGGATGATGAAGGCAGCTCAGTTCCTGTGACGCTGAATCACATGCCTGCAAAATGAGCCGAGTGACACGGACATGAACCCAAGAATAACCCGCTGCAGCATTCTGTCAAGATACAATGGGTTATCTTAACCCCTTCAGTGCCACGCCCTTTCCCCGCCCTGTGCCGGCCGTTGCATTAGCGGGCGGTGTTCATGACGAGATAGTCTCGTCATGGGCACAGCGCAACTGTGTTCCATGACGAGACCATCTCGTCATGGGCACTGAAGCGGTTAACGTACCTCTTGCATGAAGCAAATATACACTTTACAATGCAACACATTTTTAAACGAATCTATCCTCACACTTATAGAGTGCATACGGTCAGTACTCGAACAAACAAGCAGTATAGGAAGAGTGCATATGGTCAGTACAAGTGTAAACAGGTATGATAGAGATTCCTCTCAATCTCCAAGGTATGTTCTAGCAACAGGAGGCTTACTTTGAAGGCTTACTTGGAAAAACTGTTTTCATGTGTCTTCTTTGCAAGTCTTTTAGATTTCCAGGCTGGACAAGGATGCGTTCCATACTGGAAATTCTGAGTTTAATTTGACACCCACTTATTAATAGGTAATTGCCCAGGACAATATAACCGCTCATTAACACTTCTCTTATATATAACAAGCAATGTACCCGAAGAAAGACAACCTTTCACAGCGACTCACTGTACTTGTACTGCAGGTAAGGGGAAAAGGAAGGAAAGTGGAAATAAAAGGAAAATATCACATCATCAAACATATGTAATGACAGTCCCGGAAACGTAGTGCTCTCCACGCCGAGAGGTGGACCCCTTGACCATCGAGCATCATGACACATCCTTGTCCAGCATGGAAATCCAGAAGACCCACAGTGAAGGCTTGCGCTTAATTTGTAAAAAAAGATTAGGTGCAGGTGCCCAAACTATTTCTTAGGATGTCACTCCCCCTCCCTGACACATCCTAATGCCTGGTACAGAGTGATAGACTCTGAAAGGCACCTCTGAAATACTCCAATATATTCATGATCCGGTATGGAGGAAATGGCAAGAATTGAGGTATGTGAATAGGTGTTTTATATCTCTAGTTCAATACAGGATTAAACATACACATATCTAAGATGGCAAAATAACCAAAAATGATGACAAAACACACTTTAAGATAAATTAAATAATTCACTTGAAGGAAAAATTCATCAGTGGCGGAGGGTTGCTTGATAATGGGTTGAGCATCTACTCAGCAGTTCATTTTAGAAAAATAAGTATAAAATATTTCTTTTGCAGATTTGGCCTTCTTCTCCGCCTCACTTTCAGCTCTTTGAACTCACCCTCCACTTCGATTCATCTCTATACTCCTACCAGGCTTCCTGAAGTATGTTTTGTAATCGACCTAAACCATAACAATAGCAACTCCTTTGAGACACTTCGAGGAAAGCTCTCACGTACACCAACACCCTTTTTATACAATTACCCGACACCAGTCTCTGCTCCTACCCTGCACTGCCCACTTTCTAACCAACACAATCCTCCTAACTACCCATTGTGTTATAATCAGGCTCAGCTCCGTTTCATCTCAGTGTGGGTGTGAAAGGCCCCTGGGTTGCAGAAGGGAATGGTGAAAGAGGACCGTGGTAGAAGTTCAAAAGAAGACGTGAGGTAGAATGGCGAGCTGCAGGACATAAAGTGACAGAAAAAGGAAGCAATTAATCAGGGAAAGCAAGAGGCGAATCAAATGCTTTGTGTATAGCAGCGAGAGTTGCAGGATTTCAATTGAAAATATTTTTTACAAATACAATAGAATCACTTTGACAAGGATACAATCAGGATGGGACTCAGATGAGGCCTACCTGATGCTAGTACAGTTACACACAACAGGTTTACAGCATTGCAAGCTTCATACACACTGTTAGTGATGGGGTTGCTGGTTGGCTAGGGTATGCACATAAACCAGGCACAGCCCACCACTCCAGTCATGGCAAGTAAGTTGCACTCCAGAGGTAACCTGTGCTCACCCACTGGTAGATTGGCACTGAGCAGGCAGGCTTATCATCAGAGGCAATGTGTAAAGTATTTGCGCAACACACTCACAGAGAAATACAATGAACACACCACAGAAGAGACTTCATACAGGATTATACAAAAATATATAGAGAGTATAGTGTACATAAAACATAGACCAAAACAACATAAATCATACATACTGTGCATACTATGGAAATCCTGAGATTGTACTCATTATCCTGACAAGGCAAGAATCAAAACGGCATACATTATGACATCAGTGCATGAAATGCAGCAGTTAGGCTAGATGCAAAACACATGACTCACCAAAGGTCACCATAAGCACATCGGTAACGATAAAGTAACATGGATCCAGGAACACCTGTCCTCCTATTAGCAGGGTTATGATAATGACAATGGCCCAGTTGCAATGAGTGTCTTTATGCCCAAAGTGTAGGCCGCAGGAACCCCTGCATGACTACTATATATATTGTGGTAATTTACAGGTTTCCTGATATAACAACTTGCCGGGTGGTCAGGCCACCCCCACTGATGAATTACAGATAAAGTGCCCCCAAGTACGATTTATCCACTAAACAGTGGGATGAAAGGCATAAACTGCAGAATTAGTGGGGAGACTTTGCTGGTTCCCCGTGTGCAATTGCAAAGTGCAGCGGCCCACGAGCGCACATGGCAGCTGCTGTAATCAAAGTGGTTGTGGTCGCACTGTGGGCGTGGGAGACCTCCCTGGGTCTCTCCTGGCTGGCTGCGAAGCACAATGCCACTAAAGCATGGGAACACAGGACCTGTTGTGTGGAAGGCGGTCCTCGGGACACCGGGTACCCGTTCTACCTCCTCACAGGGCACATTGAGCCGAGCAGTATTGTGCGGCCTGGTGGGGATCAGCTGCAAATCTGGTGGTAGTGCGGCTTCAGTGACCATGGTGGGAATGTGGGTGCAGCTTCGGGGAAGGTTTTCCTCCCTTCAGCGGAAGTCTCTCCTTAGTGAGAGCGGTGTAGGAACGCACTCTCAGAATTGGGGGAACAACTATCCCTTGTCAGTTTATCCAATTCTGGGGTGAGGAATCCGTTATGCGTAGGAGGGTGGTTTGTGCTCTGAGTCACGTTGGCCCCCCTCAGTGTAGTGGCCTCAGCGAACCAGAAACACGAGGGTGGGGACTCTAGCAGACGAGTCCAGGGATTCCTGGAGGCCGCATAGCACTGGTGAGGGAAAGTGACAAGCAGACACACACTGTAGGGTATTTTCTGTCCTGAGACTACCAAATAGGAGGCAAGCCGCCATGCCCTTGGAGAGCACTGGTGGCACAAGCAGGGACAGGCAGGCAGCAGGCCAGCATGTAAGGCTGATGGAAAGTGGCAGTCCCTCCTGCAGCCCAGCAGGCCACAGAGCAAAGCAAACAGTCCAAATAGCAGTTCCTCCTGGCAGCACAGCAGTCCTCTGGCAATTTGCAGTCTTTACAGTCAGCAGCATCTGGTTACAAGTCCAAGCAGTGTCTAAAATTACTGGGTCAGCGTCAAAGCTTATACTAAAATATGTATTTGTTCATGGGGGAACTTCAAAGGGAAGCTTTAGAGGTGTGCAACAATCCCTTTCAACCCAGCCCTGGCTCCAGACATCATTACGGGGTAAATCAGCAATTTGTGTAAGGGCAAGACTCAACCTATACAAATGTAAAGTGTGAACGCGCTCTCCCAGCCCAGGAAGACCATAAGTATGCAGATAAATGAAGATGTAACCCTGTCACGCTCAGCCCTCCCTGTGTTGCGTAGATATACAGCCCAGAAAGCAACAGTGCAAGCATCCTTCAAACAAACTAAGCACAGCTTGGGCAGCCGCAGATCCTGCTTCGTTCGCAAAAAAACAGGTACACCACAGAGAACAATAGTGTAAACTTCCCTCACACAGAATGATGCTAAATATCTTGCATATGTACAGCAAGCACTGGGTGCAGCTGTGCAGACCTCTCTCACACAAAATAAGTAAAGCAGTGGACACCTCCTTAACATCACTGGTACAGCATGGGCAGGAGCCGTTGAATTCTCCCTCACTAAAGAGGCACGACATGGAAAGCAAGTAGTAGTCCAAGCCTCCCTCACAAAACAAGCAAAGCACGGGCAGCAGATGCGAAAGACTTCCTCACAAATGGATTAACAGCAGACATTCATTCCTACCTCAGAGAACTGTGAAGCAGTGCAAGGATAGGTGTGCACAACAGCCCAGTGGCACATTGTCGTGCAACACATCTGGCCACTTCTGGCTTTTTATTCAAAGCCATTCTATAAAATATAATTTTAATCTCATGTGCATAAAGACAAATACCAGAATGCACAGTGAGCGTGGCTAAACGTTATAGCTGGCTGAAAGTGATGAATATAATATGGAGCCACTTAACAACTATGGGGCTTATTTACAAGCTCCTTGCGCCGCCGGAGCGTCCCTTTTTAAATGGGAAGAAGCGACGCACTGGCGGTGGAAGGGGCTAGTAAATAAGCTCCTATGTGTTTGTGTGCAACTCAGCAAACCTGACATGCAGTCATCCTCAAATGTGATAATTAAACTGTGCAGCGTAGTGAGTCTTGTGGGATCAGATGCCCTTGAATTACGAGTATTAAAATGAATGTTGAGAGGTCTCAAATATAGGTTTCTCTGCAATATTTAGGACTGGATATGTGCATTAAACTGATTTGTCGCAGTGCTCCCTTTGACCCTCTGCTCCTTTTTGTGTCAATGAGCAGCAGATGATAAGATTGAGGAAGACATTTCATATCCATCTTCCTGTCAGAAAATCCTTCTCCTTGGAAGAGGGTCAGACCTGGGCTGTGTAATCCACTTAACGCAGGGCGCATTTACTTGATGAGGTAAATGGATATCGAGGTGTATTGGCAGAAAGAACTGTTTTAAAGTTTGTAAGTTGCTATGTCACTCGACTTTAAGAGTGGGACATGAAAGAATACAACTTATTTTTGTGTCCCTTGTACTATATCTTACTGAGGGTATGTAAGTTCAATTTGTAGGATCTATTTTGTCTCAGAAAAGTGTTCAGCCAGGGGCACCGAGCAGCAGGCCTCTGATCACGGGCCTACAGAAGCACTGAAAGTGGAAGTATTTCTGCTGGTGACTGTCCGTGCAGGTGGGCGGAGCCCAACACCCGCACCTCTGGTGGGCCTCCCTCCTTCCAGGGATGGGTTACAGCCAACGTTGAGTTGAGCGTCCTGCTCTTTAACCGGCTCAGCTAAGCAGCTCAAGTCCTGTTTTCTTGTAAAATATCTGTTGCTTCATTATCGCACCCAGTGGGTGTTTGTGGACACCCTGGTCACCCACACAGCTGCTGATAACACGAGGACAAGCTGTAAACTGAATATCTTTCCCAGGCCCTGGAGCATATGATCCACATGTTACACAAGAGGGCTCCATCCACTCCCGAATTGGCCTCCTCACGTGTTCTCCAAGATGTTTTTTTCAACTCTTAAGCCTTGAGCAGCTCAATGTCAGTATGTTCCACACACTGTAAGAGAATTAAAAAGACAGTGTCATTGTCAAGTCAGTCACACACCAAGCACAGCTTGAGGCTGTCCCTAAGAATTAGCGGTGTTCCTCCGCCCCCCCACACACCCCTTCCCCGACCCGCGAGGCTTGTGGCTGTGTCCTTGTTGTATTATGAGTAGCCAGTCTCAGCTAGGATATCACCGCTGTGACATAGGAGCGTTCAATGAACGGTGTGAGCGTTCCTCAGTTTGAACAGGTGACGGTTTCTGCCTGCTGGGCCTGGTATGAACGTTCCACAGTTTGAACAGGTGACGGTTTCTGCCAGCTGGGCTTGGTGTGAACGTTCCTCAGTTTGAACAGGAGACGGTTTCTGCCAGCTGGGCCTGGTATGAACGTTCCACAGTTTGAACAGGTGACGGTTTCTGCCAGCTGGGCTTGGTGTGAACGTTCCTCAGTTTGAACAGGTGACGGTTTCTGCCAGCTGGGCCTGGTATGAACGTTCCACAGTTTGAACAGGTGACGGTTTCTGCCAGCTGGGCTTGGTGTGAACGTTCCTCAGTTTGAACAGGTGACGGTTTCTGCCAGCTGGGCCTGGTATGAACGTTCCACAGTTTGAACAGGTGACGACAGTTAATGCCAGCTGCGCCTGGCTGCAGGAGAGTTGAGTGTCTCGTGCCTCTGAGAATTAAACTCACTTATGCTTGAAACGTTTCGTGTGTATTTTTATTCAATACCACAGTACTTTATGGGCCTGTCAGCTGTCTTGACATTAACACTCAGCACAAGCAGAATTGCCATGGGACACAACTGTTGCTATTCTCTCAGCTGAAAGTGAGGCGGGGAAGAAGGACAAGTACGGTCCATCTAAGGGAGAAATGTTGGGTAGCGGGACTTTGAAGTAACCTTGCCGATTCCAGCACACTGACCAGGATCTGAACTGCGCATTTCCTATACCTCAAACCCCACCCACCACGGCCAAGCCGATCCTGCTTCTAAACAATGGGAAGCTGGCTGAGGGGAGTGGTGGGTGGGCAGCGTCCTGTCACGGCATCACCCCAAACAACACAAACACACTAAGGCAACACAAATGCTTGGGCCTGGCCAAGTGAGGCATGGATGAAAGGCATGAATGGACAGGCAGCAAGTCAGCCCACGGAATTATTTGTGTAAAAAAAAGGCCTGTTGACTGCCACAGGCAGAAAGAAAATGGAAGGGACCCAGTCCCAGCAGTTAGTGACAGGGGGGCCCACCGGCAACCACTGGCACAAATTAACCAGTGGGAGGATGGCATGGTTTTTGGAGGTTTACACTGTCGAAAAGTCAAGGAACAACAGAGCATCGTCACTGTCCCCAATCACCACCAGCCCTCGAGCTTACAATATTGAGGAGACCACAGACTGTAGCCCAGATTTACGACCAGACAGAAGACGCACGAGGACAGAGACCAGACACAGTTTGCAGTAAATCAACTATTGGGGGCAATAGGAGAATTGCCTAAAAAGTACTATTATCAATGATCCAAACGAATGTGCATTGCATAGCGCAAAAATCCACAATAATGTCTGCCACTAATGCAAAATCATGCGAGTATGAAACAAAGGCCTATCAAAATAAATGCAAACAGGCATTTGCCATGTTGCACTACTTTGCATTGACGCAAACAGCACCACAACTTCTTGCCAAACAAAAACAGGACTCAACAATGCACAGCAATCAAATGCCTATGGCCTGACCTAGAACCGCCCCACCTCATCTCCCCGGATGAGTCTCAATGGAGGTTGTATTAGCTGGCACAGACCATGACAGCTGCAATTGACGCGATGTAATACAAGGAGAAGGCTGCATAATGAAAGAATATTCAGAGCGATGGTGGCACTTTGACATACTGCAGGAGAAGATCAATCAAGGGCATAGCCTGCTATGGTGGCAGTGATGGAACTGTAATACTCCTTCAACAAGCAGTAGCACCATCCCCAAGCAAAAGCAAGTTGTGTTAACACCAAACAGGGTGGGGTATCCCTCCGCCTCCAAAAACAGACTTCCCTCAATGTTATATAACATCAAACGCAAGCAAAACGTACAATGATTTTGATATGATCAGGCAGATGACACAACAGACTCAAGCAAGCTTTGTTCGAGGTGGTATAATTAAATCAAGCTTCGAGCAATCTTGGTCACAGTATCCACTGCCAAATACAGCAATCCCTTGTCCTCTGATCTAATCTAGGGTGCCTGCCATCAAGCTACCGAGCGAGATGGTGCCGGATGGTGGCAAAGAAATTTAAATTGTGTAAACTTGTGCTCTGAAAGACACAGGCTGCCATGGCCCTCACTTTGCAGTTCAGTCAAATAACAATAACAAAAGCAGCGATGCTTGGTGCATAATTCACCAACACTACTCGAAAAGTTCAGAAGTAAGGCCCTTTATAGTCAGAAGAACTAACCTGCTCAAACGTTACCTGCAGAACGTCTTTACAAAATACCTTGAATTTTCAGCTTGTTTGAAGTTCGCTTGAACTAATTAACCAAGAATTAGACACGTTACCCATTTTACGTTTTTATATACACATTGCGACGTAAGAAAACAGCCAGGTGACTGCTGTGAGAGACAAGGGTGTGTTATAAAATAGTCTCTCTGGTTACATATCTATCACCCGGTTTCAAATCTAGTTAGAATTTTATTTGCAACCTAACCATGTTTTTAATTCTTTCAAAGTCCTTCCCCATGCCTCCTTAGTTTGTAGGTTGTTTCACAAATAAACAAAACTCATTTTATCTGGATTTAGCATGGATGTTTTGTTGACCGTCTTCAGTGTTCAATCGGCCGGTTCACTGCAGGTAAAAAAAAAACAGCCTCTTCCACTTTCGAACAAAATAAGGTTGTAGGAATAGACGGAAGAGCCTGGCCCATTTCCTAGAACATGAATCTGTAGTGCTTGGAAAGCTGTCCCTTTTTACCCACATATGCGACAATTAGCAATGAAGCGAGGCCCAGCCGCCTCCCCTCCATCTGTGCATGCTGCAGAACAGGTGTGCAGGCACGCGCCGTGTGCAGCGCGGGGAAGCTAATGAGATCCCAAGAGCCGCGCATTTGCAGCAGCACCTGGAGCTGAAACTCTACAAGATCCTGTGATCGCTTTCAATTATCACGAGGAAGACCCCGGGCTTGCTGCTGTTCCTCTTTGACAGAATCCTAGACGGATGGCAATTTTATGTTGATGTCTCAGTCGCCCAACAGAAGGAGGTTTTATCATAAAACGATGATCATGTGTTCTCGTGTTGTCAAATGTATTTAAAACATATGCCAGATTCCCACTAATGGGCGTGTTGTGAGGCACCAAATGTCTTGCATTAAACTCACTGTTACATTTCACGTTTGTGTTCTCTCATTGGTTAATCTTATTCTGGATGCGAGAAATGTATTAATGCTAGTGGCAAGATATTTTTTGCTGACATCCCACGATGATTAGAGTCATGTTCACTCGCTCGTGATGTCCCCTTATTTTACTGAATACACAACATTTTGCAGCGATATAATGAAGGGATTGTTATCCAGGAGGAACTCTCCTGCTGCAAACACCGGAAAGATGCTTTGGTCTATTTTTGAAAGGTTTCACTGAGGTCAGCATCATTTCCATGATGACCCCAAATCTCTACACAATGCAAATGAAATTTACATTAAGAAGGTCAGTTGAATTTCACATTAAGGACGCTATTAACTGTTATTCCTAGCCTGTGCTGACTCTTTCTGCACTGCCAACACATCGTCCCTTTACCATTCATCACAATTAGATTCCCAATCCGAGATCAGGTTGTAAATTAAACAAGTATTGGCAAGGCCAATAGTTAACACTTCTACCTGAGTGCACACAGTTGAGGTCCTCTGGATGGGATGGCAGAAGGTGCTCATTTGCATGACAATCAGCCACAGGTAGGTGTTATTCCTCAATTCCTCAGTGATAGTTGGAATGTGGATAGCGCATGCATTGTGGCTTCTTTTAAGCTGTTTGTGGTTTGAGCAACAATATCGGGCGATATACACAATAAAGTAGGCCATTTGGGGTAAAAGGCCGCTTTATTGGACAGGTATGCAGATTTTACGATTTTACAATAATGCAAACAAGGCCTCACTAATACAAAGTCAATCTCCTAACACCTCCCTCCCTTAGTCGATTCCCCACAATAAAACTTCCCAAACATTGTTCTAACCATTTCATCCCATGCCTTCCTCTTGCCTCATTCTTCGCTCCCCTGTTTACCTCTGTCTGAAGCTAATCTGAATGCACCCAACCATTCCTGCCTGTCTCGATCTCCTCAAATTCTGCCAGCTGCCCACGCGACAAACCCCGGATAATAACCACAAAATACAAAATTCTATTACACGTGAATAATATCATAGGGAGGGTGGGAGGGACAGCAACAGCCCTTCAGCCCTACCTTGACTGCCTGCGCCTCACTGCCTGGAGAGTCAACGTTCTAAACGACCGAGCTCGCGCACGCTAATCACGCCATACCTGTCCTGGCTGAACCATTCACCTAAAGCTGCCCGGGGTGGACATTCTGTGAATGCCACCACCAGGAGCCCTCATCGGGCGATATACGCAATAAACCAGTCCATTTGGGGTAAAAGGCCTCATTATTGGACAGTTTATGCAGATTTTCCGATTTTACAATAATGCAAACAAGGCTTCACTAAAACAACACCCCCTCCCCGCCCTTAAACAATTCCCCACAATAAAACTTCCCAAACATTGTTTTAACCACTTCATCCCCTGCCTTCCTCTTGCCAATTCCTCACTCCCCTGTTTACCTCTGTCTGAAGCTAAACTGAATACCTCCAACCGGTCCTGCCTGTCTAGATCTCCTCAAACTCTGCCACCAGGAAAAACCCTGTACAGGCGTTTTTCCTGTCCCCCCCTTTCCTCCAGCTTCTGCTTATAATAACTAATTATTAATTCTGTTAAGTAAGAAAAAACACTGTCGCTAAAACAGTTAACCAACTTTATGTTCTGACTATGAGTCAGTAACCAACAAGTAACCTCAAAAGAGGAGGGGGGGACAGTCACCTAACTGCGCGCCTGCTAGCACCAAGTTTTTAATTCTAACAGGTCTGATAACTTCACTTTTATGTTCACGATAAATAACTCATTACCAATAAAAGAAAGGTGAACCCCATCCTGCCGAAAGAATTGAAAATGTTCTTTGGTTTTCTCAGTATGAGCCAACCAACTTAAACCATTGATGCTACAAAAGCGATGTAACTCTCTGTTTACTTTTATCCTGGCTCTTTCCACCGCTGTGAATTTCTCTGCTCCCCTCCAGACCCTTATAGGCATAAGTGCTGTCAAAATTACTTTTGTTTTGGCCCACAACTAAATGATCAACTCTAAATCAGATTTCATCTCAATTAATAAACCTAGACCTGACAAGTGGACTAGGTCATTTTCCCCCAGATGAATGAGTGAAACATCAGGGCATCTTTTAAATGATATGAACTCACTTAAACAAGGCATTAACTGACCCCATTTCATACCCCCTCTACCCCACCAATCAATTTTTATCTCGTCAGAGCGAAAACCTAGATTTTTCCCACGGTGTCTTCTCTCAGCTTATTTCACTGCCCACGTCACAAAAGAGTGTCCGATTATCCAAATGGTCCTGCAAGCACCAGTATGACATGAAAATTTACCTAAAAAGAAACACAAGGTTAATATGAGCTGAAATGATATATCTCAAACAACAGTCAGAAGACCAACAGCCTACATTTTTTACTTCTTTAATAGAGAAACCCAACCTGGTTGCTTCAGAAGCGGTGCCTATTCTAAAAGAGTGTGTACCAAAAAGTAAGGGTTCCCTCTTACCTTGAACAAAGAGGCAAGATTGATCTTGGTGCCTAAAAAGGAAAGTGGACGAAGCGCCGCTTACAGCCCAGAAATCAACCCAAATTTTTATAGGGCACAACGGACTGCCTAGTTTTTGGAGGATAACTTTAGTTCCCTTACCCACTTGGTCTGTCTTGGATTTCTCAAGGAAAATTTCTATTGCAACTTTGGAATCTTTCACATTTCTAACTTTAAGGCCCTTGTTATTAGATCTGCCTAAAAGCTCTGAAATTCTAAATGCTCCGTAAAATTGCCAACACATGCATAACTTAAATAGCAGGAATTCAAATTGCGAAAAACCAATAACAGGTAAAACTTGTAAAATTCTGCACAATAACATCAGGGAAATAGACTCCCGGATAAATTGTCCTCTCTTCTTCTCTTTTGCCCCCCATCCTTGCAGGAGCCTCCTACCTATTTTACCTGTTGATGGCTCGTAACCCCAAAAACATTTTTCATAAAAATGTATGCCTGCCAGTTAACCAGCTATTGTTGTAGCTGAAATGTTACACTCTATATTTTTCATGATGAATTGAATAACATCCTCTCTACGTTTTTGTGAGCCTCAGTGGCGGCTCGCTGAGGGAGTGCTGCAGGGCGGTGAGACTGGGCGGAGAGGGGCAGGGTGGGGGGCAGTGAAGTCCGACATACGACGGACAAGAGTAAGGTAAGTAATTAAATAAATAAAACTATTTACCTTGTGCGTGCAGCGTTGCCAACTCAGCGATGCAGCACTCGCAAGGTAAATTGTTTTATTTATTTAATTACTTTCCTTACTCCTGTCCGTCGTATGTCGGACTCCACTACCACCCACCCTACCCCTCCCCTCCCCCGCCCCGCCTCGCCCCCACCCCACCACCCCGCAGCACTCCCCCGGCGAGCCGCCACTAGTGAGCCTTTCACGCTGTAAGGACTATAAGAAGCACCTGAATCCTGAAATTCTTCCCATGCTCTTCTGTAGGCTAGTTTGGTGCTGTCAGCCAGAGATTTTTCAACCAGGTGCAGTACTTTAATTCTGCTAATTCCCATACCTCTTGAGGAACCTGACTTTGCCGCAGTTCTCCTACGGGCGCCAAATCACTGAATCTCCGCCATTGGAAACGAGATAATGCAACTGCAATATTATTATCTGCTCCCGGTAGATGTTTCACTTTAAAAATTATATTATGCATCAGGCAACCCAGCATAAATCTTTGGAGTAACTTCAGAAGATGTTTTTCTTTTGCTTTTTGGCCGTTAACTAGGTCAACCACTGTTCTGTTGTAAATGTGGAAAACAACTGTCTTGTTCGCCAACTTAGAGCCCTAAACCGCTAAAGCTACCAATAATCAAAACAACTCAAAAAAGGCTATACTTCTCTTTTCAGCAACCCAACTAATTGGCTATTTCTCAGCACACCATCTGCCTTCCCAGAAAAGACCAAAACCATTGGCACCTGAGGCGTATGAGAAAATTTGAAACACACAAAATCCTCTTCTGGTGACCATATAGTAACGCTGTTGAAAGCTCTCAAAAATAGCAACCAAACTTCAAAATCAGCCTTCATGTCTGCTGAAATTCTAATTTCTAACTTCTTTTACCACTCAATGACAGCAATGACATGAGCAGCAAGCAATTCCCTGAAAAAACATGGGCTAAGTTTAGGCAGTACCAAACAAAATTAATTTAAGAACACAATGCAATACAATTGCCAAGTTATTAAGATAAAATCAAAAATAATTTGATAGGAAAAATGACACAAATATGTTTAAATATAGATAAGGTGAGCCAGAGTTATGGATTTTTACAATGTTATGGCAAAATGGTCAAAACATATCCATAGGAATAATGAATATACAAAAGTTACTTTCCGTCTTTGTCCATTTCCCAGAAATGGCCCCCAGAGGCTGCTCTTGAACCAGAAATAAAAACAACAATAAGGGGATGATTACAATGGCAGGCAGACTTACGTTCGCCCGGCACCGTATCAGAAACGGGACCACCTGGCATGCTGTTGGCGGTCCCGAAAGATACATTAAAATGCAACTGCCACCACAGCGGTCACAATGCCTATGTTTTGCATTTTGCAGCGAATGCTGCTGGCTGCAGCACCCGGCACAATGCAAAATAGGGACACCTGACGTATCCCTGCACTACTTGGCAGGCACCATGCAGGGCCTGCCACATGGTGCAGGGATATGAAGAAGGCATCATAGGTGCCTTCCAGTGCCCACAACTTAGGGCCATGGGAGAATGGGGGCCCGCTAGGGGCCCCCAAAGTCCCTTTCTGCCTGCTGGTTCATGGCAGTTTAACTGCTATGAAGAGACTGGCGGAATGGGACCTCATAGTCCCTAAGGCAGTGCCTGGTAGGCATGCCACTGTTGTAGCGATATTATTCCCCTCTGGCAGCCCGACGGGAAAAGTGAGCCCATCGGAACGGTGGTAGTCGGTCTTTCCGACCGCCAACAAAACACCCGCCATTGTAATATGGCGGACATGAAACCTGCTTATGATGGTGGTGAGACTGCCAATGACAGGCTGTCGGTGGCAGACTCAACCCCATCGTAATCAGACCCTAAGTTACTAACAAACGATTCAGCCTGACAGAGGCCAAGTGGTGAAGCGCTCAAACACTAATCTTTCACGCTGATACAGTACAGTGCTTTCAATCTTCCAGGTGCACTTTCTGGGGGACCTCTGTCATAGCTCCAAAGGTGAAATATGCCTCTCTGCTGCTGCATCTTGCATCAACCAAGAACCCCAAACGCTTATTGACGCTAAGAACGTTACTCCTAGTCTCTCCCACAGGGCACTCTCAGGATCCAGCCCCATGCACTCATCTGGGTGTTTTTCAAAGCAGGCAGCCCTTGTGCATTATGTTTATCCATAACAGCAACAGGAGGCCAACCACTTCCCTGGGTGCAATAAACACTGGAATACTCCAGTCTTCTGTTCCAAGCAGTTTGTTAAAACATTATTTGTTTCCATATGTTTCTTCCCAGGTCCTATCCTGTGTACTAGCCAGTGAAAGGGACATTCCTTATACCTAATACTGACTCATTTCCCACCAAAAACGCACCTCCTTTCAACATTTCCTTTTCCAATTTACTGCAGTGTAAACCTTCCCAGAGTCCCTCATTCGAGATGGCTCTAGCCTTCCTCTCTTGACACCACATGAGTTTAGTATCCTCGTTAAGACACATCTCCATGGCGATGAGGCGATCTCCCCTCTCCATATGCTCAAGCTGGCTCTATTCCTGTTGGAGGAATTGTCAAACAGCTTACATAGAACTTGGGAGTGAATGGTTTCTGTTTCTTACACCCTCTTTCCACATTTCTATTTCAAAAGGAAAAAGGTGTAAGGCATCCCTTTGCATTGCCAATGTTCCTTCCCCCCTTCCAGGAGACTAATCTTTGTGAAGCGTTTACTGTTGACACCACTCTCGGCTCCCAGAGGCAGCTCCATTGTCCTCCATCTGGACAAGGTTGTTAACAGCCTGTCTGGTATGTGTATTCTGTGTATGCCCATCTCTACAGCAAGACTTTCACCACTGAATTACATAAAATCACATGAAGATGAATGAATAAATGAAAAGCCCAATATTTTTTCATGTGAGGGCACAAAAATAGGTTTTTATTTATAAGTTGCATGGAAAATCTAGCTTTACCTACACAGTGACAAACAATCTGTTTATTTGTGGGGACATTGTTTTCCTTAATATTTTGCACTGCCAACTTTGATATTTTGAGGAACCAGCCCTGTGGATGTACAAGGCACACTCAGTGATGGCTTAGCTGGCATATAAAAAATTGGATTCCTACATGGCAAAAACCGTTTTGTTGATATGTGTCACTGCAGTGCTTATAACAATGAAGCCAAATGCAAAAAGAACAATTGATGGACAGAATGCAAAACAATGTCATACATCAATCAATCAATCAATCAATCATTCGCATTTATAAAGCGCGCTACTCACCCATAAAGGGTCTCAAGGCGCTGGTGGTGGGGGGGTCAGTGCTCGAAGAGCCTGGTCTTGAGCTGTCTTCTGAAGGAGAGGTGATCAGGTATGGCACGAAGGTGGCTGGGCAGAGAGTTCCAGGACTTCGCTGCCAGGAAAGAGAAGGATCTTCCTCCGGCGGTGGCTTTGCGGATGCGGGGTACGCCTGCCAGGGTCTGTCCGGTAGAGCGTAGAGTGCGCGGAGGAGTGTAGAAGGAGACGCGGTTGTTGATGAGTTTGGGTCCGAGGTTGTGAAGGGCTTTGTGTGCGTGGGTGAGGAGTCTGAAGGTGATCCTCTTGGTGACTGGGAGCCAATGGAGTCTCTTCAGGTGTCCGGAGATGTGGTGGTGGCGGGGTATGTCCAGGATGAGTCGTGCGGCAGCGTTCTGGATCCGCTGAAGTTTCCTCTGCAGCTTGGTGGTGATGCCGGCGTACAGAGTGTTCCCGTAGTCCAAGCGGCTGGTGACGAGGGCGTGGGTGACGGTCTTCCTGGTGTCGGTGGGGATCCAGTGGAAGATTTTGCGGAGCATGCGGAGGGTGTTGAAGCATGCCGAGGTCACCGAGTTAACCTGTCTGGTCATGGAGAGGGATGAGTCCAGGATGAAGCCGAGGTTGCGTGCGTGGTCGGTGGGTTGGGGAGTGCTGCCTAGGGCGGGGGGCCACCAGGAGTCGTCCCATGCGGTGGGAGTAGGGCCGAGGATGAGGACCTCCGTCTTATCTGTGTTCAGTTTCAGCCGGCTGTCTGTCTGTCTGTCTGTGAAGTTCGCTACTTCCTTCATGCCGTCATGTAGTCTGGACCTTGCTGAGGTGGGGTTGTCGGTGAGGGATAAGATGAGCTGGGTGTCGTCGGCGTAGGATATGAGGTCGAGTCCGTGTTTGCGTGCGATGTTCGCCAGGGGGGTCATGTAGACGTTGAAGAGAGTGGGGCTGAGGGAGGATCCTTGAGGTACGCCGCAGATGATCTCCGTGGCTGTGGATCTGAAGGGGGGCAGGCGGACTCTCTGAGTCCTTCCGGAGAGGAAGGAGACGATCCATTTCAGGGCCTTGCCTCTGATGCCGGCGTTGCTGAGGCGGCGTATCAGGGTGCGGTGGCAGACCGTGTCGAAGGCTGCAGAGAGGTCCAGGAGTATGAGGGCCACGGTTTCTCCCTTGTCGGTCAGGGCTCTGATGTCGTCCGTGGCTGCGATGAGGGCAGTTTCGGTGCTGTGGTTGGCCCTGAAACCGAACTGTGTGGGGTCGAGGGAGTCGTTGGTGTCCAGGGCGCTGGTGAGTTGAGTGTTGACGATTTTCTCAATCACTTTGGCGGGGAACGGTAGGAGAGAGATGGGACGGAAGTTTTTGAGTTCGGTGGGGTCTGCTGTGGGTTTCTTCAAGAGGGCGTTGAGCTCTGCGTGTTTCCAGCTCTCCGGGAAGGTGGCGGTGGTGAGGGAGGCGTTGATGACGTCTCGGAGGTGCGGTGCGATGATGTTGTCGGCCTTGTTGTAGATGTGGTGCGGGCAGGGGTCCGATGGGGATCCGGAGTGGATCGAGTTCATGACGCGGGTGGTCTCCTCGGTGGTGGTTGGGCTCCAGGTGAGGATGGTGGTGATGTCGGTGGTGGGTTCCGGGGGGGGGGTTCGCGTTGGTGGTCGTGAAGCTGTTGTATATATCGGTGATCTTGTGGTGGAAGAAGGTTGCGAGGGAGTCACAGAGGTCTTGTGAGGGAGGGATGGGGTTGTTTTCTGAGTCCGGGTTGGAGAGCTCTTTGACGATGCCAAATAGTTCCTTGCTGTTGTGGGCGTTGTTGTCAAGTCTGTTCCGGTAGGCTGTTTTTCGTGCGGCGCGGAGGTGTTGGTGGTGTTGGCGGGTGGCGTCCTTGAGAGCTGACATGTTCTCCTCGGTCTGGTTGAGGCGCCACTTCTTCTCGCGGGCGCGGCATTCTTTCTTGGAGTGCTTGAGGTCGGGGGTGAACCAGGAGTTTTTCTTGTGGTTGTTGGTGTTGGCTTGAGTCTTCAGGGGGGGCCAGGAGGTCGGCGCAGTCGGAGATCCAGCTTGTGAGGTTGTTGGCGGCTTCGTTGGGGTCGGTGGTGTTGGTGGGTTGGTTCTGGGAGAGGGTTGATGCGAGCTGTTCAGTGGTGATACGATTCCAGTGTCTTCTTGGTGGTTGCTGGGTGTGGTGGTGCATGGTGGTCTTCTTGAAGCTGAAGTGGACACAGCTGTGGTCCGACCAGGTGAGTTCGGTGGTGTGGTTGAAGGTGATGTGTTTGCTGGAGGAGAAGATGGGGTCGAGCGTGTGTCCGGCGTAGTGGGTGGGGGTGTTGACTAGCTGTTTCAGTCCCAGGTTGGCGAGGTTGTCCAGTAGGGCGGTGGAGTTGTTGTCGGTGAGGTTCTCCAGGTGAAAGTTGAGGTCTCCTAGGAGGATGTAGTCGGTGGATGAGAGTGCGTGAGGGTTGACAAGGTCTGCGATGTCTTCGCTGAACTTGGTGCAAGGTCCTGGTGGTCTGTACATGAGGGTGCCTCTGAGGGTGGTCTTGGGGTCGCTGTGGATCGCGAAGTGGAGATGTTCGGCGTCGGGGAGTGAGTCGTCGGTGTGGGTCGAGATGCGGATGGAGCTTTTGTGTGCGATGGTGATGCCTCCTCCGGTGCGGTTGGTGCGGTCTTTCCGGATGATTTTGTAGCCGTCGGGGATGGCTATGGCGATGTCGAGTGCCGAGGAGGGGTTCATCCAGGTCTCGGTGAGGAAGGCGATGTCAGGGTTCGTTGAGTTGATGAGGTTCCACAGTTCGATGGCGTGCCTGTGGACGGATCGGGTGTTGACCAGGATGCAGTGGAGATTGCTTCCGGGGGAGTCGTTCTTGACGGGAGCGGTGTGAGTCCGTTGGCAGGTGAAGCGGCAGTTGCTGCAGGTGAAGGGTCCGTGGGTTCGTTTCGGGGTGGCGCGGTGGCAGCCCGGCGTGCGGCCGGGGTTGAGGTTGGCGAGGGTGGCGGAGTCGTAGGTCAGGCAGGGGTTGCGGGGGCCAGGGGTTCGGGCACTGGGCGCGGTCCGGGCGCGGACGGGCGCAGACGGGCTTGCCTTAGGCGCGCCCGCTGCGCGCATCCGCTGCGCGCGTCCGCTGCATGGCCTCGCAGCGGCCGCCATATATGGGGTAGCTGGGGGAGGAGGGGTCAGCTGGGAGGTGGGCGGCGGGAGGGTAGGTGGGGAAAAGCGAAAAACGGCGGGAAAAATCGGCAAGGTCGGAGAACGGCGAGGGGGCCAAAAGTGGACAAAAGCTGTGGAGAAAAGAGGCAAAAAGCGAGGCGAGGGCCAGAGAACGGCGAGGGGGCTGGAGAGAAACAACGGGGGAGAGAGAAACGTGGCAGGGGGACCGGGCACACACGGGGGGTCAGGCACTCGGGTTACATGGGAGAAAACGGGGAGAAATCAATCACTCAAGCCAGTCACACGGGGCCAAGCACTCGGGTTACACGGAAGAAAACGGGGAGAGATCAATCACTCAAGGCAGTCGCACGGGGCCAAGCACTCGGGCGAAGAAGGACACCAGCGGGCAAGACGGCAGCTGGAGCGGAGCTGAGAGGTGGTGAGAGGAGGCAGACAGGCACTGGTGGCGCTGCGGAGGTGGGGGAGCGACCTACCCTGGGGTCAAGGGTCGCTACTTCCGCCTCGTAGCGGCCGCCATATATGGGGTAGCTGGGGGAGGAGGGGTCAGCTGGGAGGTGGGCGGCGGGAGGGTAGGCGGGGAAAAGCGAAAAATGGCGGGAAAAATCGGCGAGGCCGGAGAACGGCGAGGGGGCCAAAACTGGACAAAAGCTGTGGAGAAAAGAGGCAAAAAGCGAGACGAGGGCCAGACAACGGCGAGGGGGCCGGAGAGAAACAACGGGGGAGAGAGAAACGTGGCAGGGGGACCGGGCACACGGGGGGGTCAGGCACTCGGGTTACACGGGAGAAAACGGGGAGAAATCAATCACTCAAGCCAGTCACACGGGGCCAAGCACTCGGGTTACACGGAAGAAAACGGGGAGAGATCAATCACTCAAGGCAGTCGCACGGGGCCAAGCACTCGGGCGAAGGAGGACACCAGCGGGCAAGACGGCTGCTGGAGCAGAGCTGAGAGGTGGTGAGAGGAGGCAGACAGGCACTGGTGGCGCTGCGGAGGTGGGGGAGCGACCTACCCCACCTCCACCCCAGTACAGAGATATGGGCCTAAATACATTGTGTTTTGCTTACCATGCCATTCCAGTTTGAACCCAGCCATATTCAAATCAGTCTTGACCCTGTGCCTTATGGGAACAGTCCAGTCCAAACTGCCTAGCCAGGTCCTCCCAGGACTGGAAATAAGCATCCTAGGACCAGTTTCGGGGTTTCACCCCTCATCAGCCAGGATAGCTTGACCCCAGTGGTATGGAGTGCACTGGACCCACATCAATGAAGACAGCAGAAGCACTACAATGTGTGGTTGGGGTAAATATACACAACATTCCACATATAAAATTTAAACTTCAGTGCCACTGGTGCACTTCCCACACCAAATTTCCATGACCTTACTGGAAATATAAATAATCCAACAGAAAATAACTAATTTTAGAGAAAAAAACACAAGCACTGTGCCACTGAATGGCAGTGTCACATTTGTTTTGCAGTTTCATATAGCGTGAATTTTGCCCAGTGGCATTGGAGTGCTTTACGTGAGTATCAGTTACATTTACACAAGGGTCAGATTATTTTATTTTACGCACACGCAGAAAAGGGCCTGATTCAGATCTTGGCAGACTGTTTACTCGTCACAATGGTGACAGATATCCAATCCGCTAAAAAAATATAAATCCTATTATATTGGATGGGATTCATATTTCAGCAGATGGGATATCTGTCACCATTGTGACGGAGTAACACGTCCCCCAAGATCTAAATCGGGCTCTAAGTAGTTATCCCAGAATCACAGGATGTTGAGCTGACACTGGACTCAAACATGGATCCCCAGTTCCAAAGTCGGCAGCTCTTCCCATAAAGCCATGTCCTCTCCCCAGTGATGACAATAACACAAGTCATAAAACAAGCAATAATGAAGTCAATAAAAGCTGACGAATTATGGAAGACCATGCAGAAAAGGTAATTCAAATTGGCGCACCTACCCAGGAAACTATTGTTCATCAAAGTAAACTCTAAAAGGGAAGAGGGACAGGTAAGGGACATTTATGATTCCCTCTTTGACTGCCACAAATGCAATCCCACCTTGTTTGTTTGTTGTTTATCTGTTAGAGGCTAATAGGGTCGTATTTGTGATACAGTGTCAGTTTGGATTAACCATTTAAAAGCCTTTAACCCCGTAACTTCTCTCTTTGATGTGAACAGTGATTGGTACAATGATTTGCTGTTCTTTTGAATGCTAACTGCCCAGTTAGCTATTGCTCTGGAGAAAGCTAGTGGCTTGGGGTATGCTGTGCAAATTTCTGGACTTGATCATCCTCCTCGATTCCAACAACATGCATTCAGGTCAACCTCGGGGATAGAACCAACTTGACTCTACAAATCAAAACCTTTAATGACCTTAAGCAAGGATGCGTGCTTGCACAGTATTTATTTGATCTTTTTATGGCAGGTTTGTATCAGCATTTGGATAATGTTAATACAGAACCTTTGACATTTTTAAATTGCCATTTACAATCCTACAATATGCGGATGATACCATATTACTTAGCCAGATGATGATAGGCTTAATCACCTGGAACTGATATCAAGAAAACTAAAATAATGACTATGGGGCAGTCCACCTTCAGATCCCGAAACTGGCAAGCAAGGGGAAAACCTATTGAGTCAGTCAGGAGTTACAAATATCTAGGTGTCGCATGTGATAGTGAAACCTCGTTTAAAGGACATTTTTCAGAGCTAAATCATGTTCCTGTATTGTTACTTTCAGATCACTGCATGACAAACGAATTTGCCCAACCTATTATCATTTACTAAACATAATGGGAGCAAAATGGATTCCAGCACCAGCCTACGGCGCAGTCATTTTTCGAGGTATGAATGCAAAATTATTGGACCAGTTATATACTAAAGCTTTTAAATCAGTTTTTAAGACGCTGAAGAACATTGGCCATGAGGAAATTTGTTTGACGTTTGGTCTTCAAAGCCTAGTGCTAGTGAGATAGGCTGCCTCTTAAAAAAGCATATGCACTCTGCTTCTATCTGACCTTGTTTCTCTCACAAATATGTGGTGGCAAGAAATCAATAACTCAGCTTATAATGGTGCTTGGAGATCTTACTTATCGGCATGCCTTCACACTTTTGACTTTCAGCTATCTGCATTAATTCAAATGAAGAAAGTTTGTTTTGAGAATTGTTTTAATCGAGTGACAGAACAACTTTCCTTTATGGAAGATAATGATACTCTTGCCATCAAGAGAAAGCTTTGACAAAAATAAACTCCTACAAAAAACTTGAGGTTCAGCTTTATCTGCTTTCCCATTTTTCACCATACATACAGGAAGCATTTCCCAAGTTAAGGCTTCACAGATAATCAACTATGAACAGTACCCCCATGTTTAAAATGGGGTCTCTAGTTGGTAGTGGCCTGCACCCAGTCCAAGTAGGGACCCTTATCCTAGTAAAGGTAAGGGAGTCACAAGTTAAGATAACCCCTGCTCACCCCTTGGTAGCTTGGCATGAGCAGTCATGCTTATCTCAGAGGCAATGTGTAGAGCATTTGTACATACACACATAGTAACACAGTGAAAACACTACATAAGGACACCGCACCAGTTTAGAAAAATAACCAATATTTATCTGAATAAAATAAGACCAAAACAACTCGAATCCAACATACAAAAGTACAGATATTACTTTTAAAGCCAGTTCAGTTCATCGAAAACTGTGGATGAGTCACTTTTAGCACAAAGTACCTGGGATGCGTCAAAATCAAAGACAAAAACAGGCGCAGAGGAGGTGAGGCCCCGGAAAAGCAAAGCGATGCATTGGTTCCTAACTGCCAGGGGAAGTGATGTGTGGGTTCCTTACTGCATTAAAGGGGAGATGATGTGTTGGTGTCTTACTGTCAGGGGAGGTGACGTGTTGGTTCCTTACTGTGAGGGGAGGTAATGCGTTGATATCCAGGCACTCGACCTCAGTTCCGTACTGCGAAGCAAAGTCAATGAATAACTTGGAACACATGATATGCATCAAAAATCCGAATGCCCTAGGTCAATGTGGCGGTGGTGAAACAAGCCCTGGGCTGATTTTCAATCTGCGAAGCAGGTGATGCGTCGATTTGTTCAGCCACACAGCAGGGCCTGCATCCAACACCGGAGACATAGTGCTCAGGACTCGGGCTGCGGCGATCTTACAGCCACACAGCAGGTGCTGCATTGATTCTTCGGCCGCAATGCAGTGATGCATTGATTTTTCAACCACACCGTAGTGCTGCGTCAGGAAAAACAGGTGCTGGAGGTTGATGTGTGGATCTTCTTAGTGCTTTGCAGCCAAAGCCACCTCCAAGGACCCAGAACTGGAATTGTCACCACTTGGCAGGTCAGAACTCACAGCAGAGGAGTTCAGGGGCTGCAGATGAAGTCTTTGCTGGCCCTGGGACTTTTTAACAGGAGGCAAGCACATACAAGCCCTTGGGGAACCTTGGCAAGCAGGATGTAAAAAGCAAAGTCCAGTCCTGTCACCGCCGAAGACAGAATCAACAAGCAGTAGGCAGAACAGCAAATCAACAAGCAGAGTGACAGTTTTCCTCCTACAGCATCCAGCTCTTTCTCCTAACAGAATCGAGTCTTAGTCCAGAAGTGTTCTGGTGTCCCTGCTCCAATACTTATGCCAGTTTCTGCCCTTGAAGTAGGCAACTTCAAAGGGAAGTCCATGTAGTGCAAAAGACCCTGACCTGACTCTAGACACACTACGAGGGTGGAGACAGCTTTGTGTTAAGACAGGCACAGCCTTATTCAGGTGTCGGTGACAACTCCTCCCACAACTTCAGCTCAGGAAGACCCATCAGCCTGGTGATGGGCCATCAAGAAATGCAGGGCACACCTCAGCTACCTTTGTGTGACTGTCTAGAGAGAATACCCCATCAGCTCAACTGTCACCCTCCCTCAGATGTGGATTCCACAGGCGGTCACAGTCACAGAATGTTAAAGTAAGAAAATGCCCACTTAAAGTCGCATTTTCGAACATGCCATCTAAAAACCAACTTCACTAAAAGATGTATTTTTAAATTGTGAGTTAAAGGCCCCCAAACTGCAAAACTCTATCACCTCCCAATTGGAAGGGGCATTTGTAAGAGGTTCCAAGCTAGCTCAAAGGATAACCAATGGGAGAGATAGTCCTTGAAATAGTGACAAATTTAATTAACAGTATTTCACTAGCAGGACATATAAAACATGTCCTGTCTTTCAAGTACACTGCAAACCGCCCATGGGGGATAACTTGGTGATTTACATGTAATAAAAGGGAAGGTTTGGGCCTGGCAAGTGGCTGCACTTTCCAGGTCGACATGGCAGTTTCAAACTGCCCACACAGACACTGCCATGCCAGGCCTGAGACATGTTTACAGGGCTACTTATGTGGGTGGCAGACTCAGTGCAGCAGGCCCATTAGTAGCATTTGAGTTACAGGCCCGGGCACACCTGGTGCACTTTACCAGGGACCTACAGATAAATCATATAGTCAAGTCATGGAAAAACAATCACCAATACAAGACAGACAGAGAGCATATGCACATTTGAACTGGTTTGCAGTGGTAAAGTTCCCAGAGTCCTAACACCTAAAAATAGGAGGAAGAAGGCAAAAGGTTTGAGGATAACCCTGCAGAAAGGGACAGATCCAACACCCAAGATGCCTACAAAAATGGCGAACAACCTTTTTTAGACTTTCTGGGCCCACAAAAGAATGATTAATCCATATAGTTTGTGTCTGTCCCAACCTGCTACATGTAGGACATCTTGTACTGACTCTTAAATTCGACTAGCAATACCATTTAGGGGACATTTCTTGTAGACGACGAATCTATTGAATCCTATCATTCCGAGATGAATAGTAACGTTTAATCAGGTTTTTTTAGCACTCGGTCATATGAATGAGTAAAAAACTATCTGAACTCAATAAGTGCATTAAAAGTGTTTATAATATAATAATGTTTTTAAGGTTGCTGTGTACCTGTAGCTCAAATAGGAGGTCAGTAAACTGACCCATGGAGTCACTCTGGGTAGCCTGGGACCAGGGCAAGCAGGTCCAATCTTCCGTCTTTCAAACAGCAAGTCTGTCTTTCCAGCAGTTGAGCAGTTCTTCTGGCAGTAGGGCAGGTCGTCTGAATTTTCCACAGGTCTACAAGTGTTCTGATGACAGGTTCTGTAGGTCACACCTTTGTATCTGTGTGGGGGAATCCCCTCACCTGCCCTTATAACTGGTTCTGATTAGTTTTTCCCCTTCCCTTGGGTTTGGCTGTTGTCTGGTTCCTTTCGGTGAGATGCAACCAGAGCCATCAAACTGCAATCAGGGCAGGAGTCAGCTCCTCTTCAGACATCCTGTCAAGAAGACCCTTTTCCCTCAGTCCTAGGCTACCTTTGTCCTCACTGTCTTGAAGCAATACACAAACTCTAACAACAGAGTAATTTGCAGGTATGTGATCCAAGCCAATTGGTAGAAAAGCACAGTAGGTGTGGGCAAGAAAATGCCAACTCTCTAAAAGTATAAGAACAAAGAAATGCCACACCAATGCTGACTCTATTTAACCAACACAGCAGTTTCAAATTGTGGTCACACAACTTAATTACTGTGATCACCATTTAATTCATGATTAGGGAGTGTGTCTATGAAAAAAATACAGTCATACAGGGAATTGTTGGCAATAATGCAATGGTTATATCCCTTTGTTAGGCCTTAAATTAAATTGAAGGTTGTGCACTGCTGACACCCCTAGATTGTCAGCCATAAAAACACAGGGGCTTGGCAAGGGTATTTGAGTTAATATCCTTCGGTTGCTGTAAATTTCTGAACAGGGACATGCACTGTTATACGTTTTGATTGTATGTTTTGATATTTTGCTTAATAATTCAGTGTTTTGTTGACGTATTGATGCTTATTTAATGTGGGACACAAAATCAATATACATTATTTATTTAATGTTGATGTTGTTCCTGTGTCTATGACAGTTGTATGCAAATAGTTTCATGAATAACATTGAAATTAACTGGTGATCACAGTAATTAAGCTGTGTGACAAAAAATTAAACTGTGCACCGGGGGCTGGAACGTTAAGGGGACCCAAGGAAGCCTGATGACATCGCATTTACCGGGACTATCCATCCTAACACAAGGCGCCTTTGCCCTGTTGCCTTCCCAATGCAACACCTAGCCAGAAACATTGTCTTCTGGGAACTGTAGTCAATTCTGGACCACAGTGGCAGTGTGACCATGTGACCTGGGGTCGGAACACTCCCTCCAATGGGAGCAATACAGGACATTCAAAGGCGGGAGTGGAGAAAACCGACTAGCAGCGGCATCTGAGGAAGGCTATAATTGCCAAAATGCATTATGCCCATGCCGTTTGAAATAAAAGGTTTCCAAGGTTTTTCCCCGAAGTGGCCTCTTACCTTTTCTTATCGGATGGGGTTTTGCAAATGGATTTCTGCATGCCAGTCAGTGGCATGAAAGAGGCCCAGTTCTTCCAAGTGACGGGAGTAATGCTGGCACCAGCTGCGCAGCTTGGTTTTTTCGTCCAAGGAATTGGAATAACGTCTGCCCGCCTCCAATTGTAGACGAAGCAAGGGATGCTGCCAGGTGCAGAACGCGACTTCGCGAGGAGCCAATTTCACTGTTATTTCGACTCACAGCCCGGCTGAAACCTGCACCGAGGGCTGGAACATTAAGGGGACCCAAGGAAGCCTGATGACATCGCATTTACCAGGACTATCTATCCTAACACAACGCACCTTTGCCCTGTTGCCTTCCCCACCCAACACCTAGCCGGAAACATTGTCTTCTGGGAATTGTAGTCAATTCTGGAACGCAGTGGCAGTGCGACCATGTGACCTGGGGTCGGAACACTCCCTCCAATGGGGGCAATACAGGACATTCAAAGGCAGGGGTGGAGAAAACCGACTAGCAGCGGCATCTGAGGAAGGCTCCAATTGTCGAAATGCATTATGCCGATGCTGTTTGAAATAAAAGGTTTCCAAGGTTTTTCCCCGAAGTGGCCTTTTACCTTTTCTTATCGGATGGGGTTTTGCAAATATATATATATGTATATATATATATATATAAATTCATTGAAAAAACCATAGGTTTCATGCACGTTATAGTTAGGAGTTGGCATTTAAAAAACCTTAGAAATTCACTGAAAAAACCATAGGTTTTAGGGGCGTTATAGTTAGCTGGACATTTCCCTCATACAAAACCCTAGAAATTCCCCTGTTATAGTTAGTTCAGCTAACTATAACTCGCGCTCCCGCAATGCACTGCTGATGACGTCACATATTACATTACTCATGACATGGTCAGTGACATCACTGATGACATCACTGATGACATCTCAAATGACATCACTGATGACATCACTGATGACGTCATCGATGTGATAAATTAGTACACCTTCTCACACCCTAATATAACTTTTGATACACCAACTCAATTTCAGACGGCCATTTTGAAGACCATAGATACTCCAATACCAATAACTACATACCCACTCATTGACTCTTAGATCTACATGCACCTCCACTCACTCACCTGTAAAGTCACTCATACTTACAGTCACTCCCTACAAGACTATCATATGCATTTATACACATATATAGACACTCACACACTACCAATCATCCATTGAGGTACTGCCACACCTAGTCAGTTGTGCAAATAATTAAACACGGTCCAATTCACTCACCTATACAGTTAAACACACTCAAGTTCACTTACTCATAAAAATACTAAAACATTTTGACACTCTTATTCAATTACTAGTACAAGCACACACTCATCCATACAGCCAGTCCCGCAATCACACACTCTCATAGATAGTTATATACTCTTATGTACATATACACTGTGTTTCACATATGTAGTTACTGTCACATGGACAACTGAGATATACATTCAATCACTAACACACCCTTACATACACTCATCCAACCATACAGTCCATCACAGTTGCACTCTTAAAACCATGCACCCATAGAAGCACCCCCTCACACATCTATGCACAGAGTCACACACACCCCACCCACACATACACTCAGGCACCCATACAGATACTCAGACAACCAATCAATAACCCATATAGACACTCATATAGCTATTCACAAAACCATGCAACCACTTATACACCAACAGACAGACAGATACAGACATTCACACAGTTTAGTCACTAGTCTGCAGTAAGATACATTTAATGACTCACTTATAGAGTCAGTTACGCACCTAGAAAATCATCCATTCACACAATTGTACAACCACTTATTCTTCAACAGGCCTTTCCCTTTATATATTAAACATATTAAACTGTTCAGAAACACATACTCAATGGATGATGTCATCAGTGATGTCATTTGAGATGTCATCAGTGATGTCATCAGTGATGTCACTGACCATGTCATGAGTGATGTAATATGTGACGTCATCAGCAGTGCATTGCGGGGGCGCGAGTTATAGTTAGCTGAACTAACTATAACAGGGGAATTTCTAGGGTTTTGTACGAGGGAAATGTCCAGCTAACTATAACGCCCCTGAAACCTATGGTTTTTTCAGTGAATTTCTAAAGTTTTTTAAATGCCAATTCCTAACTATAACGTGCATGAAACCTATGGTTTTCTCAGTGAATTTCAAAGGTTTTTTAAATGCTAACTCCTATCTATAACTTATCTCTAAAGCTATCATGTTTAATGATTTTGATTGGATTCCTATATTTTTCAAATTCAGTGTGTCAATTTCATTAATTATTGTTATTTTTTTAAATACTTTTTTATCACCATTTTTAAAGCATATTTCTTCAATTAATTCTTTTAAAAATTAAAAAATATTATTTGATCTTAATGGGTTTTTCAAACATTTTTTTTTATATTTTTCAAAATATTTTTTTAACTATAAGTGCAAAACTTTATTTTAGATATATTTTTTTCAATGCTTTTGGATCCGCGCACCCTAAGTGCACCGTTCACGATCCATACGCGATAGCATCCGCGCATGGTATGCGTTGGGTATGTTTTTAGTGTGCGATCGCTATGCGACTGGTACGCGACTCCCAGCCTATATGCGATACGTCCGATGTACGTAACGCGACATCTACGCGCTTCTGCGATGCGTCATATGCATCCGTGACGCGGTAGGTCCGCGTATCCCGCGAAGTATTTAACATTTAAAAACACATATTGTATTGCATGTGAATATTAATTGAAGACAAACTCTAAACTAGTCTTAAAACTAATATATTTTGACATCTAATCCTATATTTCTTTTTAATTCAATTTCGCGGATGCGCGCTGGGTGCGTGCTGCGTAAGCGCACGGTGCGCGGATCCCATGTGACCTGCAAAAAAAAGAGATTTGATTGGTTCATTACACTTCCTGTTCTAACTACTGAAAGACCCCACCCATTTCAATCGTTCTTCTTTGAGCTTCTTTGGAGAACCATCTCTTTGGAGAGAAGAAGATTTTTTTAGACTAAGTATACACTTAGTTTTAACTTTTTGCAACCAAAAATGGCTTCAGGGCAGCAGGCATCACCTGCATCACCTCAAACCTCTGAGGATGAATTTTTGCCGGAGTAACCACACAAAAAACATTTTGCTTCAGTGGTGTGGAAATTTTTTACTTTTCCCGAAGGACAGAATAAGACCAATGCCACCTTGGTCACATGTAAGATTTGCAAAAGAGTCTTATTGAGAGGGGATCCTACCAAGAAATACTCTGGCGGCCCGGCAAGTATGATGAAGCACATGAGGAGCCTTCATCCAAACAATCTTGCACATGAAGAGTGCCAACGGATGAGAGACACTCCTGCTCCTGCGCCATCCACCTCATCGCAGCCGAGCACGTCAAGAGTGCATCCCTCAGACCAAACCTTGGACATCCGTCCTCAATTTCAAATTTAAAAGTGCTCTGCCGGCAGGAAAGTCATATTTGCTAGTTTTTTTTTTTGTTTGTTTTTTTACTTTTCCCTGAAGTTCATTGTTTGGTTTCTCCTGTTTTTTTTTTTGTTTTTTTTTCCAGAAAAACCAAAAAAATCACAAAATTGTTCAGAAACCCCCCCAAAAAAACATAAAAGAAGAAAGAAGAAAAAAAAAGTTCTTGTAAGAACTAACTTTCCTGGTTTAAAAAAAGAGCTGAATTTCTTTGTTAGTGTGGGAAAGTTTAGATGAATGTATGTGTAGTACGTAATTCACTGAATGAATGCATTAGTAGCGTATGGTAAATGTATAAGTGCAGAACTATAAGGAAGTGCTGCAGCATCACACAGTAACCTCTTTAATTGTAGTGTGCTGTAGTACTTCCGAAGCACAGGGATGCAAATATGTTGCAAATCTATGCTTCTCTCTGCACGGCTGCTTAAACTGCAGCCATGTGGTGACACAGGCACCCTTGCACAATAGTGCAAGGATATCTGTGTCATGTGCTGTTTGTTTTTCTACAGGAAGTACAAAAACAATGAGAAAATGCATTTTTCTCCTTCAATGTATGCTGAACATTTCAGCATGCATTGAAGATATAAAAATGTGGAGAAATTAAAACAATTCTCTTTGTTGTGCTTTCCTCCACCAATTGTAGAATGATGCACCATTCACACACATATCCAGATTTACGATTTCTAATAAATCTAGACATGTCTTGTTCTATGAGTATTAAGTGCAATCTTGCACAACAACACTTATAGAACACCCTTTCAACCGAAAGTGGTCTGCATGATGAGGTTATATTTTCATGGAGTATAAAAAGTGCACAGAGTGCCTTTTCCTCTCTTTGAAAATATGAAAGAGTATCTCACACAATAACTATGTTACAAAATGTGACATATTTCCGTTTTTAAATTTCCTTGTGAATGATAGAAGGTAAGCACAGAATTTTGACTGCAAAGATGTTCAAAGAAGAATGATTGAAATGATTGCGGTCCTTCAACAGCTAAAAAGATGAACTATTATGAACCCCCTCAAATCTCTTTTTTTGCAAGTCACTTGATATCTCTTTATGGTTAGATTTCAAAACTACATAAACAAAGTGTTTTAAGAAACGTGTTTCAACTTTGTAGATTCTTGCAGGCCTCTTCATTCTGCATATTGATACTTAGTTAAACTTACCTTCACAGTAATAGGAATAAAAAATGTTATTCACTTTTGCCTATTTTTCATTAAAATATAAATTCTTAAAAATTGCTCATTTTAAAATTTTGGATCTGTGAAAGAAAATAAAAGAAAAATTACAACATATAATAATACATTTTTTACAACACAACATAATTTCTACAAAGTAATTTTTTTGCCTTTTTTGCTGTTCTCAGAATATATTGAATTTCACTCGAAATAGTGATTTCAATGGTACTCATCACTTAGCAGTGGGCAAAAAAAAAACAATCAGAAAGTTTGTTAAAAAAAAAACAACATACTATTCTCAGTAAAATACCAGAAAATACAAGTCATACATATATGAAATGCTTACAGATTACAAAATTTTATAACTTTAACTTATAAAAACTGTAAATGTTGCCACATTAAAATAATCACCGAATAAATGACCACCAAAAAGTCCATAATTCAAAAATATACCTTTCCTTGAGGCCAAATGGTATTTTTGCACTTCTTCTTTATGTAAACTGTCCAATGGTAGTTCTATTAAATTATATTAATAAATTCCTCAGAGAGTGAATTAGCTTCCTAAAACTTTGGCTTCAAAAATATTAGGTAGGAATTTTGTAATTCCCTAGGCAAACATTGTTTGAAAACGAACTGGGCATCATTACAAAGTGCCCAGCCTTTGTCACATTTTAGATAGGCAGTGTAATGTCCAGATGTGGTGGAAGGACCATCATGGAAAATTATTGCAATTGCTACAAAAGTCCTTCCTGATATTGATATTTGTGCTGCTACAAATTGTTTTATTAAAGTATCCAATTTTCTTCCATCAGCTGTACAACGTTGCATCATTAAAATTATGTATTTTCCATATTTTGTTAACAATAATGTGGATAACATTTCTGATTTACATTGGCTACACTCCATGTTTTGAATTGCACCTTTCACTAATTTATTGAAAGCCACTGATTTACAGTCTGGTAATGTTAAATACAGAAATCTCTCAGTGTCTACATTGGTGCTACATGTATACATGCAATTTTCACAATGAAGTTCCCATTTGTAAGAAAGGCCAAAAATATTTTCTATTTCTACACCTTCATTTTCAAAAATGGTAAGCATATACATTAAAAATTCCTGAGCATCTTGTTGGATATTTTGTGTAAAGTGTGTAGAACCAGAACACACATCCAAAAGACTTCGAACATCTGAAACAGATTGTATTTTACTTCTATCTGTTGTCAATTTTTCATAAACAGAGTGCAACAGAGAACAAAATCTTTTTTGCCGATTCTCCATAATTTGCTCTTGCAAATCTTCAAGATAAAAAACAACATTGACCACTACATTAGCATAGCAGTTGACACCAGAACTATTTTCAATCTGATAACCAACAATCTCTTCAACAGTGTCCAATTTCTTTTTACCTGCAATCACAACATTATCTTGTTCTTTTCTTCTCTTGATACCTTCAGAACAGATATTCTCTAACCTTCTTTTTCGACCAACCACACGCTTTTCAAATACAGGATATTGACCTAAATTTGGAGCATACACCCTTCTTAACCTATTTTATTTTTTTACACAGTTTGCATCTGCAGTAACCTTTGTCTCATCAAAATCAATCAAAAACAAACCAGTTGCGCATACATACGAGGGGCTGGGGGGGTGTTTGGCGCATACCGGGCACCTGTTTGGACGTCTCCATGGTTGCTATAGGAGTTCGCTCCGGACGGTCTTTTTACCATACGGTTGTACAATCGGACGGACGGTACGAATCGTACTTGGGCGCTCGGACTTCCGTTTTCAGATTCGTTCGTAAAAATGTCCGGGGACGTGTCGGACACCTTTTCCGACCCGAGGACGTGTCGGGGAATTTACCCAATGCGATTCGTATGGACTTTTTCACATACGAATCGTACTTGCCAGTTTGTACGGGACTTGTACGATTCGTGAGGTAAAAAATCCAGATACGATTCGTACGGGGAATATTTTTCCAGGATCGTAATCGGCCCCTAAGTGGACAAATTGAAAAAGTGGACATGTCCAGATGTGAAGAGATCTATGAGTGGGGGGACAGCGCGTACATACGGGGGCTGGGGGGGGGGACGGCGTGTACTGGGCCCCCTATTCCGCTCGCATCACGGCGTACTTCGCTTTTCCGGCACTTTTTGGGTGCCGTAAAAATATTGCCATCCAGACTGCTGTTGGTACGAATCGTACTTGCTGGGACGTAAAAACATGCCTAACTCCGTCCGGACGTCACGTCCGCGGTGTCCCGGATCACATTCGTATGTATTTTGCTGTCGGTCGGTGTTTTTTCTGACTCGTACGGAAATGGTGTTTCCGTACGAATCGTACTTGCAAGTTTGTATGGTGTTTTTACCGGGCACGAGTCGGACGGAGAAAGCCCTCCGACCAACGGTTCGTACCCGGTTTTTCCAGGATCGGAATCGGCCCCTGAATCTTTCACTATCTTCTGCTAAATCTATTTCTTCTTCTCCAACAAACACATTTCTATAGTACTCATTATTTTTTATCAGTTACAATGATGCCTTTTGCACTTTTCTAACATCCACTCTTGCCAGATTTTCTTATTCTTAGTAGGAACACCATTAACTAGAATGACTAGTGGTTCATTTTCTGCATGATCTACACCAATAGTTTCAACATTTTTCCTTAAATCTAATGGTAAATACACAACTCTTACTTTCAATCCTCTTTGCAACTCTGATGGAGGTAATTTACTTGTTTTGGGCTCCATACGAACAATAGCCTGAAATGGGTGAACACATTGTATCAGAATAGACTCATACGTATTTAAATCTATCAGCTCTGGAGGAATAGCAACCAACTCTAGATTATTATGAACAGCTCTAGCAGGCATTTTATTCTCAACCAATTTATTATAACAATATTTGCAAATACGCTGCTCACATCCCAAATCAAAACAATCCTCTACCAACAAATAAGTTGCAAATTCCATCCACTTATCATTATCTTCTATTTCACTTTTTAAATACAGATTGACACCCCTAGTCTGATTTTTATAGTGACTTCGCCGACAACAAATACAAGAAACATTTGATCTTTCACCTGAAATTACCTTAAACTTTGTCATTTCATCCTCAAATTTTTCTGTAATTACAGGTTCTACATTGTCTTCAACATTTTGTTCTACTAATGTGTCAGTTTCTTCACTCTCTTGCTGAGGCCCAAAGTAAGAAAACTCAATATCCTCACAGACCTGCTTCACATCTGAAACTGACCCACGCAAAAGAGCACTGTTCAACTCACTTAACTTTAGTGCTGGACTTTTTGCATAATACAACCTTCTCACTAACTTCCGCATTTGAGTATGATGTACTGCTAGCATTCTGAAATGGTGAAAAACACTTTCACAAACTTTGCCAGAGAATGACCTTGCAAACCAGTATGTTTTCTCACTCTGCAAGGGTCTAGTCCTTGCAACAGCTTAATCTTTTGTTTTACACTTTTTTTAGTATAGACTCGTAAAAAGCTACATAATTTTTCAATCGATTCCTGTCGTACACTACAAACACTACTGCAATCCCAAGTGTACACAGGGTTTTTAGCACGTCTCCCTAAAACTTCATCAGCTATCACTTCTTCTGCATTTCTTTCAACCATTTTCTCTTTCTCCATTGGACAACCATCACTAACCTCATAACCTCTACCACTGGTGTCAACTGCATACAATCATTTTTCACTTAGTGAATAACTCTCTTCATTAAAAAAAGGCTCTGAACTAGAACTGTGTTTCCATTCTCCCAAAAAAAATCACTTTTTTTTTTTATTAATAACTCTTTTCCTCCTACTTTTGGCCTTCATTACATATATTGATTTATCTAGTGATCGAATTCTGTTTAACACTAAAATAAACAGTTTCCTTTTTACTTCAAAAGCCTTTTCCACAATGCTTTCAATATGCTTCTTCTTTTTATAAAATAAAGCTCTCTTTTTATATTTCTTTACATCTTTCAGCAAATTATGCACTACTCTCTTGTAAAATATTTTTTTGCGTAATTCCTTATACGGATTTTGTCTACTTTTACCATACTTTATCTCCTTTGACTGAACATTTGCTTTTTTACTTTTCCTCTTATTTTGATTTTTTTTCTTTCTTAAAAAATTATTTGAAGTTGCAGCATTCTCTACATTCTGTTTGCTCCTACAAACATTTTTAATAAATTGCTTTGTGATCTTACCAGAAGATTTGTTTCCTTTTAGCCACGTTATCTGTTTCATTCAATACTTGTGGTTGATGTTTCTTCAAATAATCCTCCTGTCTCTGTTCTTTTCTTTTTCTTTTTTTTTCTGGCATACTTTCTCAATTTTAACGTTGAAAAACAGTATCTGCAAAAAAGAGTCACAAATAAATGTATATTAATAACTTTCAAATTTACAATATTCCATTACTGTACAAACACATTTTATATAAAAACAGACTAAAAAACTATAGCCCTGAACCACAAGTGTGACGATGATTAAAACACTACATACATAATGCATACTACTTTGAAGCAGTTCATGCTCTAAAGCCTACCTCACTAAAAGACTTCATGCTAACTAACTGAATGATTACAGTACTAAAAAGAGATACACTGGGTGAGTAACAGGGTGTTTGCTAGAAGTGTATGAATACTAACTGGGGAATTGAAGCTGCGAAAGACAACTGTGTAGCTCATTAGAGAACTGAATGCATACTGGATAGGCAGTTAAAGCAGTCCATGTGCTAAGGCCCGGCTCACTGCATGAGTACTTGGGTACTGACTGAATGATTAAACTACAGCAAGGAGACTGCCTGGATAAATTTATAACTGGTAGACTTTTCGCACAGGGAATGAATTAGTACTTGGTACTGAAAGGGTCACTAAAAGACTGCAAAGGGAGTGACAAGATGTTTGCTGGACTATATGGATATTGACTAGGGAATTGAAAGTATAAAAGACAAATCTCTAGGTGGTTAAAAGACTGCATGCATAGTGCATAGGGGTTTGAAGCAGTCCATGTGCTGAGTCCTGGCTCAGTGCATGAATACTTAGACAGTAACTGAATCATTAGAGTACTGGAAAGAGAGTGGCTTGGTGAATTTATAAATGTTTGGGTTTTGGCACAGTGAATGAATTACTACATGGTGCTGAATGGGTCACTAGAAGACTACAAAGAGAGTGATAGGGTGATTCCTGGAAGTGTATGGAAACTGTCTAAAAAATTGAAGGTGAGAAAAACAACTGTGTAGGTGGTTAGAGAACTACATGCATACTGCATGGACATTTGAAGCAGTCTATTTGGTAATGAATGGTTCACAACATAAGTACTTAGAAACTGACTAAATCATCAGACTACTTCTAGGACAGTGCCTGGGTAAAAATATTAAATTTTCAGTTCTGGGGCAGTAAAGACAATACTAAATGGTACTGTACTTTAGTGTCAAAGCATGACTCATTTTATCAACGCATAAGCAAAGACTGGCTTCTAATGCTACTAAAACTTGACAACATGACAGGTTTCAAAACAGTTTTCTGTGAGCAAATGCACAATGTTACCAAACGCTTCTCTGACAGTGGTTCCCAAATGCACACAGACTCACAGTGTGATTCTAGACAAGCACCACTATCCCTAGGAGTTTACCAAAACTCATTCACTACAGTGGAAGGGATAAGGGAACTGCACACAATCTACATATTTCACGACTCCACTTTAGTGTCAATGCCTGACTCATTTAATCAACACATAAGCAAAGACTGGCTTCTAATGCTACTAAAACTTGACAACATAAAAGGTTTCAAAACAGTTTTCTGTCAGCAAATGCACGATGTTATCAAACGCTTCTCTGACAGTGGTTCCCAAATGCACACAGACTCACAGTGTGATTCTAGACAAGCACCACTATCCCTAGGAGTTTACCAAAACTCATTCACCACAGTGGAAGAGGTAAGTGAACTGCACACAATCTACATATTTCACGACTGCACTTTAGCGTCAATGCCTGACTCATTTAATCAACACATAAGCAAAGACTAGCTTCTAATGCCACTAAAACTTGACAACATGACAAGTTTTAAAACAGTTATCTGTCAGTAAATAAACGATGTTACCAAATGCTTCTCTCACAATCCTTACCCAAATGCACACAGACTCGCAGTGTGATTTTAGACAAGCAACACTATCCTAGGAGTTTACGAAAACTCATTCACTACTCTGGAAGAGTTAATGGTACTGCACACAATCTACATATTTATGTACACCACATCAGTGTCAAAGCATGACTCATTTAATCAACGCAGAAGCAAAGACTGGATTCTAATGCTACTAAAACTTGACAACATGACAGGTTTTAAAACAGTTATCTGTCAGCAAATACATGATGTTATGAAACGCTTCTCTGACAGTGGTTCCCAAATGCACACAGACTCACAGTGTGATTCTAGACACGCACCAGTATTCCTATGAGTTTACCAAAACTCATTCACTACACTGGAAGTGATAAGGGAAATGCACACAATCTACATATTTCACGACTGCTCTTTAGTGTCAATGCCTGACTCATTTAATCAACACATAAGCAAAGACTGGCTTCTAATGCTACTAAAACTTGACAACATGACAGGTTTCAAAACAGTTTTCTGTCAGCAAATGCACGATGTTACCAAACGCTTCTTTCACAGTGGTTTCCAAATGTACACAGACTCACAGTGTGATTCTAGACAAGCACCAGTATTCCTAGGAGTTTACCAAAACTCATTCACTACTCTGGAAGAGTTAATGGTACTGCACGCAATCTACATATTTATGTACACCACATCAGTGTCAAAGCATGACTCATTTAATCAACGCATAAGCAAAGACTGGATTCTAATGCTACTAAAACTTGACAACATGACAGGTTTTAAAACAGTTATCTGTCAGCAAATACAAGATGTTACAAAACGCTTCTCTGACAGTGGTTCCCAAATGCACACAGACTCACAGTGTGATTCTAGACACGCACCAGTATTCCTATGAGTTTACCAAAACTCATTCACTACACTGGAAGTGATAAGGGAACTGCACACAATCTACATATTTCACGACTGCTCTTTAGTGTCAATGCCTGACTCATTTAATCAACACATAAGCAAAGACTGGCTTCTAATGCTACTAAAACTTGAATACATGACAAGTTTTAAAACAGTTTTCTGTCAGCAAATACACGATGTTACCAAACGCTTCATTCACAGTGGTTCCCAAATGCACAAAGACTCACAGTGTGATTCTAGACAAGCACCAGTATTCCTATGAGTTTACCAAAACTCATTCACGACAGTGGAAGTGATAAGGGACCTGCACACAATCTACATATTTCACGACTGCTCTTTAGTGTAAATGCCTGACTCATTTAATCAACACATAAGCAAAGACTGGCTTCTAATGCTACTAAAACTTGACAACATGACAGGTTTCAAAACAGTTTTCTGTCAGCAAATGCACGATGTTACCAAACGCTTCTCTGACAGTGGTTCCCAAATATACACAGACTCGCAGTGTGATTCTAGACAAGCACCAGTATTCCTAGGAGTTTACCAAAACTCATTCACTACACTGGAAGTGGTAAGGGAACTGCACACAATCTACATATTTCACGACTACACTTTACTGTCAATACCTAACTCATTTAATGAAAGCATAAGCCATAACTGTCTTCTAATGCTACTAAAACTTGACAACATGACAGGTTTTTCATAACAGTTATCTGTCAGCAAACGCATAATGTTACCAAACGCTTCTCCACAGTGGTTCCCAAATGCACACAGGCTCTCTTTGTGATTCTAGACAACCAACACTATCCCTAGGAGTTTACCAAAACTCATTCACCACAGTGGAAGAGGTAAGTGAACTGCACACTATACACTATACCAAAACACATTTCTTCATCTACAAGGAGTACTACATTTTACTGCAGAAACATAACTCATTTCACAAATTCATAAACAATAAGTGGTTTCTAAATCTACCAAAATATAAGAACTGCATAGTTATCTGTCTACAAACACATGAAAAAACACAAATCCTTATCACAAAATGGTTTCTACATGCACACACACTGTCAATAAGATTGTAGAGAAAAAAAAGTACTTCCTACACTTTAGCAGAAAAAATACATTAGTCTAATAAAAATAAAAATAGTCTACATACATCCCCTCACAATTAAATAACTCACCTTTCAAGATGTTTTGTAGATTAAGAAGTATATCAGTCACGCACCAGATATCAGTCACACACCAGATTTTCTTATACAGAATCTCTGCACTGTGCACCTGTCAGCAAAACCAAAGAATGGCAAAGTTTCCCTCTCATTTTCCACACATATACATGTAAACATCAAATCACATTCCTTCCCACATAAATTCAAAAGCAAACACACATTTCTATTGGTTAAACATTTCAACCCTTTCCAAATGACATCAACTTCAACCCTTCCCCCAATCTGCCTTCTGCCCGTTACCATAGAAACAGGTCATGAAACACTGTACTGAGCACACAGGTCACAAGTTCAGCACACACAATGTTGCTAATCAAAACAGCAAGTGTGCTTGACTTCTCAACATATCAGCTTATCATATATAATGTTCCTTACAGTCGGTTTTGTTAACCAATAAGAATCAAGCGTTTAAAAAACAGAAATATGCACCCTACCTTTCAGTGTAGAAGGTTGTCAAACAACCAATGATTTCTGGTCTTTTTTCAAAATTGCATCTTAGCCACCATTTTAGAAACATCTTACTTTCCAAACTGCCATTTCATTTACAGAGACCATCTGAGTGCATCCAGACCTCCTTACAAGATGCTTACAGTGTGGATTGTGGGACACAGCTACATTTTCTGGAGCCAAAGGTATGCAGAAAACAAAGGCATTCACAAAGACCTAGGTTTGCCAAATGTAGACATTAAATGGATTGGACAGAGAGGGTTAAAGTGGCACCAATTGATGCCATTGGTGATATCCTTCATGCAAATCCAACACCCTGTCCTCATAATAGTGCACTGTGGTGGCAATGACCTAGGCACTTTGACTGGGGTAGATCTGGAAATGCTCATGAAGGACACCTTTGCACAACTGATTTCACTTTTCCCTAAAACTGCCTTTGTGTATTCTAACATATGCCAAAGGCAGAAATGGAACTGGTCCGATCATTTATGTCCAGAGATTGAGAAAGCTAGGAAACATGTGAATAAATCTGTTTCTGCTTTTCTCCGAGACTACAGAATGGGGTCCATTTACAATAACAATCTGCGCTTTCATATGCAAGAGATGTATAGGAGAGATGGAGTACACTTTAATGATGAAGGAAACAGAGTCTTCCTCAACAACTTTAGACTCTGTATAGGTACTTACTTATAAGTACCAAAAACTCTTAATGAACACAACGGCTTTAGAGCCACTCAAGAACAAAACACTTAAGCTTAATCTTTATCTGCCAACAATTTCATTTTTTTTCCCTTGGATCCGCGAACCTACCGCGAGAGGATCCGTGCATCCAACGCGATAGGATGCGCGCACAGTGCGCGCATTTCGCCGCTTTTTTTAAAAAGAAAAGGGGGGCCCCAGGGGGTCCTTCTGGGACCCCCTAAGCACCTCTAGAGGGTCAGAGTATTTCCACTCTACCCCTTTATATGTTTTACGCACTTATTCCCCTTGCTTCTTCAGCCTCGCTTCTACCGAGGCAGAATATGGCCGCCAACAGTTCCTGGTTTCGAATGTAGAGAGACGATCGACAGCCAATTAGCATTCAGCGTGCGATCGGGAGGGTGCGCGCTCGGTTTGGAGAGGGTGCGCTTACGGTGCAGGCCATAGATATCACTAGCTTTTTTACCCTAATTTTCTCAGGAACTACTGAACAGATTCACACCAAATATGCAAAAGGCACGAGTCCGAACTGAGGACTGCCTCTTTGCCAAATTTGGTGTCATTCCGTTCAGCGGTTCGGGCTGTAGCTGCGACAACAGATCCTATGGGAAATTGCATGGGGAAAACGCGTTTTGGGATCCCCCTTTTTCTCAGCCCCTGCTTGACGAATCACCACGAAACTTTCAGGGTAGGAGCGGAGCGGAGCTGGTCAAAACTTTGGAGAATTTCGCCAGGATTCGTCAACCGGCGCCAAAGATATTCTCAATAGAATGTTGCAGATTACCTATGGAATATAGGTCCTAACTATAACTATCTACTGGCGACCGCCAGTAGATAATATATCTTCAGCAAAAAAATCCTGCACGGTCCCCACCAATGAATCAGAGTCTCCACAGCACAGAGAGAGTCTACGATTATTTTCTCATCAAAGGTACTTTATTTTCTTCAACACCATTAGTGCAAACGTGAAAAGGACAGTCAACGCGTTTCGGCGGAAGCCTTCAACTGAACCATAGAGTCCTACCGTTAAAACTGTCTATTTAAAGTGATACAGTGCATGAATCCCTTGTTTGTTTCAGTTAAAAATAGACTAGACTGTTAACCCACATTTATAAGTATTTACATTGGCTTTTTACGGTTACCATTTTTCCTCTTACAATTGTAACATTGATGGTAAAGTACCCTGACCAGAATGAAATTCTAACAATGAATGCCTGATTAAAAACAACTGCATCATTTTTGTTGCTCAAGGACCGAGAGAAGGAAGGAAAAGTGGAGAAGTGAGCAAGGGGTGTGAGGAGGGAGAAGGGGGTTTGTGTGTGGTGGAGAGCAAAGGGTAGAGAAGTGCAAGAAAGCTTTTTTAATACATGTCCAGAGGAGCACAATCATTCTATCTTTGTAAAGTACATTTTAAATCTGATCATAAACATTTTAATTCATGTCGGAGTTGCAGAGGAGACAGATTAAAACAGTATGAGTAAAGCCAAAACACCTAATTAATTAATTGATTAAAAGGCCCCCCAGCTGCTTCTATCACAGTCCTTGTAGAGAGTGGAAAGTGACATGTGCATTGTGCAAATACATTGTACAAAATAGCATTCCAAATGTCTCTCTCCAAGGGTCTTAATTCCTCTGAGGTAGATTTCCGATTAAGGAGATAAAGTGACGAGTGCATTGTGCAAATACTTTATGCAAAGATAAAGTTCCAAACATCTCTCTCCAAGGTTCTTAATACTTCTAAAGTAGATTTCATTTATTTAATGACTGCTAGTTTCATATCCCATTGGGGGTCTACTAAGGTGCTTCAATTACTCTCACTGATTCCATGCCTTCTCCTCACTCCCTTCGGTGCTATTTGTGTTCCATTTTCTTCTGTTTTCTATTATGCTGCCTCTTTCTTGTATTATCTCCACCTGCCTCCCTATTGCACCACCTTAAATTTCTTACTCCACTATTCATGTTTTTGTGTGTTAAATCTTTTCAATGAGTAATAAATTGTCCAATAGCTCTGCGAGGGACCATCAACAAAGTCTTTTTTTCTTCATTTTATCCTTTTTTAATTTGCACTGTAAATTGATGTCTTGTTCTTACAAATGAACATGCAATTCAGCATCCATGTTGTGCCCAACTGGATTTTCCATTCCGAGTGCTAAAATGAACCTTGATTCAGCTCTTCTCAGGTCCAGGGTTCTGTCCCCTCCTCCTTCATTTTGTTTAACCATTTTTGCTTCGAAATACTTTAGTTCTTGATTATTTCCTGAGTGTTTCTCTGATAAATGCTTTGCCATTGGGTAAGAGAGATCTTTTTAATGCTCTCAGATGCTGTAATTTGCGTAATTTCAATTTGTTAATGGTACTCCCGACACAGAGTTTTTTACATGGGCATTCGAAAACGTATACCACATACTTAGATTCGCACGTGATATGTTCAGTGATCCTTTCCCTCTTTCCATTTAGCAGTTGATACGATTGTGTATTGCATCCATGTTCACAGGCCTTACATTTAGAACATTTCCAGAAGCCGGGTGTTGTTAGCCATGTTATTTTTCCTTTTTCTTTTTCTGTTTTATATATATATATATATATATGTGCAAGCAATAATAACACACTTATATATAAGCAAATGCAACTGTTAAATGCATTGAATAAAGTACATAGAATAAAATACAAGCAGATAATAAAGCTGAACTTCCACCGCCACAAATCAGAAAGATATATAAACTAAATACAACAGATGCTTATAACCACTGGAGACTTGAATGTGCACACAGACACACTCACACATCACAATGCCAATAATCATAAGAAAACACCTCGCCGATTGCTCTTCCTCTGCATTCTTGCCAACTCGGCTGGACGAACCCTTGGCAGCGAGGTAGAAGCTCCGATCAGGACCTTGAAAAGTTCCCTGCGCCAACTTGTTCCACAGCAAGCTCACGTCTGGGCGCCAAGACATCCCACCTTTAATTCCTTTTTCCTCAACCTGAGGAGAAGGTTCTAGAAACCTTGCCCCCTTTCTTCTGTTACCAAAAACTGAGCTCATCATACTGGTCTGTGTCAGGGTCAAGACAGAATCTGGCCAGGCCCCTGTATTTTGACTACGAGACCGAGCTGTACCTTCCACACATTTCTCCGGCCTCAACAATCTCTGCTCTAAAAGGTACCAAGAGCGCTTCCCACACATTATCTCACTGAAGATTAAGAAAGTCTCCAAAAGTACAGAAAACATTCTTCAAAAGTACAGAAAACAACCTTGAACGTTAATAGTCTTAACAACTTGAGTGATCTAGGGGCCAGCCTGTGTGCGCAAAGCTCAAACTAGACAGAGGCAGAATTCAAGATGGCAAGAGGGCATGTCAAAGCCAATGTACAACACAGTGCACATTTGAGAACCACTGCGTATAACACTACACTTCCAGACCAAGAAGTACATTTCACACCTCTCTCTCTCTCTCTCTCTCTCTCTCTCTCTCTCTCTCTCTCTCTCTCTCTCTCTCTCTCTCTCTCTCTCTCTCTCTCTCTCTCTCTCTCTCTCTCTCTCTCTCTCTCTCTCTCTCTGTCTCTGTCTCTCATGCTTTCAAATGCAAATCCCACAAGTTCTGTTCCTGGCAAGGCTGTAGAAAGCAAACATTCTCCCTCTACAGCTACAAGGAGACATGAAAGAAATCTTCAAGGAAAAAGGCACATGCAGGAAAAATGATGTTGTACATTCAAGAAAACATGTAAAGTCAATTAAAAGGATGGTAGTCAAAGGTCATCACGTGGTCCCAATACATGGGAGTGCCTCTGTCCTACACTCACACAAAGAGCTGATTTAACCTCTACTGATGTCTGGAACCTGGGCTGGAGTTGAAAGGGAGTGTTGTGCCCTTCTAAGGTTTTCTTTTGAAGTTACTACTAGATCAAAGACAGTTTTGAGTATATGTACAGGGACTCTGAACCCTTGATTGTTAGAACACTTTTGGAACTGGAACTGAACCTCTGTCAGAAGGACTACTGCCCTGCTCAAAGGACTCATCTGAACTGCTCTTCTGCTGTTGCCCTGCTGCCTTTTACTTGCTGGGTGGCCTAAATGACTCACTGGATTGGTTTCCTGTTGTTTCCCTGGTGCCAGCTGCTCCCTGACTCTGTTCTGAGAGATCGCCATTAGAACAATGTGTTTTGTTGTGCTTGTGGGCCTGCCCACTATGGTCCTGTCTACCCCCAGTGGTCTCAAGGGATTGGGTGACTTGCCCCCTCCCTGCTCTTTTGGGACCTATGAGGATTTAAGTAAGCCAGGGCACGCCGAGCGGTTTCACCTTTCGGAAAGAGTGCTTATCAAGTGCCTCCTGGGCGCTTTCTGGTGTGCCTGCTCTGCAAGGACCAAGAGATTTGTGCTTAAACGTAAGTTGGGGCTGCCCTCTCATCGACTGGGCTCAGCAGGTTGAGAATTGAGTACCTGTGACCACTCTGTGAGAAATACGAACTCACCACCACAGAGTCTCATGCTCCGATGAGCTAGTGTCCCTGTGAGAACCCCTCAACATGGCGAGAAGATGTTCATTTCCCCTCAGCACCGGGAGCATTCTTAGCTTTGTGCAGCCAGAGAGTGTTGCCAAGGCAACAGAGAGGCTCCCAGAAGGGTCAGTGTGGGGTAGACCTGTCTCAGTGAACGCCCGGAGTTGCCAACGTGGGCTCAGCTCTGCGGGACGCCGATAAGTGCAGAGTGCCAAAGACAGTCCCATGAAGCCATCAGCACCCCACCTGAACCAGAACGTACTGTGTCTCAGGAGCTTTACTGCAGGTTTGCAGGCTGCCGGAGTTGGGAAACAGATGCGGGGTACCCTATGAGGTCTCTTGCGTGCTCTTAAGCTTGTGCCTTTCCTCCCCGCGTGAAATGAACTTTGGCGCATTGGCCTATCACTACATATATTTTTATACAATCCGATGTGGAGTCTCTTTTGTAGTGTATTAATTGTGTTACTGGTGTGAGTGTCATGTGCAAATGCTTTACACATTTGTTCTTGGGATAAGACTCCTTGCTCTGCGCCAAGTTACCAGAGGGTGAGCACAGGTTATCTTTGGTGTGTAACTTACTTGTCCTGACTAGAATGATGGGTCCTGCCTGGCTTAGGTGCATACCCTAGCCAACCAGAAACCCCATTTCTAACAGTCTGTGATGGCAAATTTCATCTTTGAAGTATAGTTTTACCTCAAGCATTTTGCTGCATATCACCCGGCATATGCACAACAAGATTTAATAAAAAGATCCATCAACTACATGATGATTTTTCGCAAGCCAGTGGTATGCTGTATATATTTTTGCAGTATTCCACTTTATCAAAATTCCATTCACACTTCGTTCTCTATAAATAGACATACTATTTTCTTTTTTTTTTTTTTTAAATTCCGTGCATATAGGTAAAAATAAGTTAGAAATATATATTTTTCCTTTTTCTAGTTCCCGAAATCATATTCATTTTGGAGCGAGAACACACAGCTAGAAATGGAAATGAAAATATAATTGATCAAACTAAAATTGGAGATAAAAAGCTGTATTTTCTATTATCCCATTAGATATAAATCATCAAATCTGTCTGCATAAACAAGCGCTTCTTTGAGATTAATAAAAATGCGCTTTTGTCATTATGAATCACTCTTAGATGGCACTGGGATGCAATTGAAATTTGCATGTTTTTGAATTTTCGTAGTTTCCTGGGTTGTAAATTGTTTAAACATTTATTTTGCGTTGACATAAGTGATGAAGTAGCCACATATTTTTCATTTGGTTTTGTCTATATGAAAATTACTGGAAAATATTCCTTGTCCTAACTTTGGCACGTTTGACACCTACCATGCATGTTACTACTGTTGGAGCTGAAGCTTTACTTAGCATTTGGGGATCAAGGGAACTAAATCCCAAATTAGGGGATCTAAGTATTTTAAGTCAAGCGTTTCAATCAGGGTGAATTGTGCATTAAACATGACCCACGCTACCATATGTATGGTAGTCTTTCTATTTTACCTATTAAACGGAATGTCTAGGACATAGCCCTCCTGCTTCATAGACATCATAGACAGAATATATCAAGCACCCCTGGATTCATAAACGTCTGTTAAGTATGTTCCTGAGTGGCGTGGGACACAGGTCTGCCATTTCAGAACTTACAGACAGAGATGCATATATATTTGGAATTGTAAAGCAATGCTAACCACTGGTAATCCAGGGCTTACACATAAATGGTGTGCCTACCCGACAAAGACATAACGAGGAGAAATATCTTCTTTTTTTCCTGTTGCTTCCTTTTCTTTTCTCGGTGTGTTACATTCTGCAGCATACATAGAAAGGTATATGCCTCTAAGGATTGTTTTTATGCAGGAAGGTGTTCCTTCCTGCACAAAAATAATCTTGCCCATACTGCATCATATCACAAGAGTGCCTGCTTTAGCGCTAGGCAGCCACAAGTGCACCAGTGCATGGGAGAGCAGAACAGGTATCTGGTAAAAAATGTGCTGGTCAACTTTCTCTTGTTCACACAAGATAGTGCAGCAACTTGCCTGCTTTGAATTAACTATTAGTAAATATGCCCCCACAGGACCATAAAAAATGATCCTTAGGAAGAGAAAGAATTTACTTATAATTAAATATTTTGCACACATAACAATATTAAAATCGTGTTTTAATTGACTGTAGTCAAGATAGCCACATAATAAAATGGCCAACACTAGTCTGCTGTATTCCTTCTTATTGTGTATCTTCTTTTTCCATTTCAAGAGAAAAGCTGAACAAGCAACTTTGAATGATGTTTCCTGTATTTTGTTTTCTCATGTGAAAGTTTACCTTCACGCAATCCTCAGAGCAGGTAACAATGAGCACATGCGAGAGAACATCCTGGAATGAATTTATCTTCCTGTGTTGGAGATAACAAAAGTTTGAAGGACCAAGAGAGAGATGTCATTGTGCTCTAGCTTGTGAAATGAATGAATATATTTGTTCTGTTTATTGAAATGAACTTTAACCTAATTGGTTCCCTTCATGAGAACCGTGTGTGGGAGTAGTGAAATGTTGAAAAAGAATGATTTAAACTAATGAAAAGCAAAATTTGTTCAGCGATGCCTTCCCCCCTTGCAAGAAGAAGCTTCACTTGATCCATACTTACAGCCTTTCAGAGGCTAGCCACCCAGGCACCTTCCACCAGGGTGCAGATGTCACGAACAACCCAGCAGTCCCTACAGCGGCTGCAAATTCTGTCCTCTGCTGAAGCAGCCAGTCAGCTCATGTCTTGAGCACTAGATTAGACGATGTTGCAAATACAGCGCCTGCAACAGAAGACACAGAGGCAGATGAATGTAAGGATAACATAGGGCTTCCGCATGATTACTGACAAACTTACTGAAAATCAGACCTGGATGGGAGCAAAACCGGATGCCCTCACAAACACAGTTGCTGACCTTGCCCAAGAATGGGCAGAGGAAAGGGCACAGCTTAGGCGCATGGAGCACAGCAGGGGCCACAAATTGGACACTCTGAGCAGGACCATTTGTAGGCTTGCTCGTGCAACAAGCCAACAGAGCAAGCGCACCCTGGGGCTCCAGATGGAGATGGGCCACTACAGTGGGGATGTTGCTTTTGGCCCGGAGAAGATCACTGCAGACAAATTTGATTGTTGGTGGAGGTGCCATGGGTGGCACAGATAGTGAGGTGTCAATCCGCAGTAGCGTCTCCGCTACGGAGACACCTGTGATGCGCCATAGCAACGGCTCGCACCCTGGATTGGGAAGTGGCAGCTCTGGCCAGGTTTAGCTGAGGGGCAAAAATTGATCTGTGTAGGGTGACTGCACAATGTTTTGGCCACATATCCATTCTTTGTTGTGTTGATGTAACCACATTGGAGTTACTTTGTAGTTAAGGCCTACATTATCTGATACGCAGGTTGTCCTTAGTTTGTTGTGCACAATAAAGCACCAATTGATAGTCACAATTTGTTCTGTCTTATGTACAGCTGAGTGGGTAAAGAATGTGTACGTACCTTTAAAAATAGTTGTTGTCAATCTCGACCCTGCGCCTTCTCCCCAATGCTGCAGCGCTACCATCCCTTTGATGTAGGGCAGGTGGTCCAGGGTCCTCATCCTCCGAATCTGTGTCAAAAATATCCATGGGCAATCCACGCCTGCAGGCCATGTTGTGCAGCATGGCACATGTTGCCACGATTTTGCCTACTGTCTCTGATGCATACTGCAGACCTCCGCCACTCTTATGTAGGCACCTGAAGTGCCATTTATTGATCCCAAAAGGGTGCTCAATCACAGTCCTGGTGCACTTGTGTGCCCTGTTGTACCGCCTTTCATGTATATTGTTGGGAGACATGTACAGTGTGAGGATCCATGGATGCAGGGCATATACACTGTCACCTGTTATATATGATGGTGAGATTATATGTTTACAGACAATAAAGTGGTAAAACATATATCTTGAGATTGGTCATATCATTACCTAGGAGGTACCGATCATCAAAGTCACCTCTTTTTAACCTTTGGTATATGCTACTGTGTCTGAAAATGTATTCATCATGGGTGCTTCCAGGAAATGTTGCTACCAGGTCTGTGATGATTTTTTTTGCGTCACAGACAACTTGGATGTTGAGGGAATGAGTGCTTTTCCCATTACGGAAGATGTACTCTATGCAAGATGGGGCACATATGGGTACATGGGTCCTATCTATGTACCCTATGACCTTTGGGAAACTTGCTAATCTATATAAATCTAGTTTTGTTTGATCTAGTCTCATCATCCCTGGGCATGTATATGTGTTGTTGGATGTGGTATAGCATGGCGTCTGGGATATTATGAAAAAAAACGCTAAAGCGCACTCTGAGACACACCATCAGCCACTGCAATGACATCCTGGTAGCTACCAGTGGCCAAGAGATGGAGAGAGCACAAGACCTGCACATGTGTGGGAATTGCATTGCTGCGCAGGGTTCTGCTCTCAAGTGGTGGCTTCAAGGTGTCTATGAGGTCTAGAACAACAGTGCTACTCTGCCTGTAGTGGTCATAAATCTCCTCCACTGTCGTTTCCAACAATGTTACCCTGCCTTTGAATATCCTCTCCTGTCTCCTCCTCCTCTGCTGGGCAGCCATTATCCGCCTCCTCCTGGCTAGCACCTACAGGACAGACATTGTGGAAAGGTTTCTGATGCATCTGGGGCTGTTCTTATAGGTTGGGCCTGGTTACCACCTGTTTCTGTTTAGTGGTAAATTGCATGCGCAAATGGGAATATTTGCGCATAGTCACAATTTGCGACTGCTCCGTACATGTAATTTTGCGAGTCCCAATTTGCGATTCACTATTTTGGGGACGCTAAAAGCGGTAGCTTTTTTGTGAGTTGGTATTGTATCTCAGCGCAAATTTGTCCATTTGCGAGTGCCTTTTGTACATTGTGTACGACCATTTTTGCATGCGCAGATCATTTTGCGAACGATTTTGCGCATGCAAAATAGTTGTACATCTGGCCCAAATTCTACAGTGACAAGCTATGTAGAATTCAGGTGAGAATTATCGCTCACAGTAATTAGCGTTACCATGGAGTGGGGGTATTTAATGGGTGACATCATTTATTTCTCCTGTGTGTGAATTCAGTGCTTACCATATCGATTACTGTATTTATTTCTTAACATTTTATACTGATTTCCTCAGGTTTTTCCTGCATGTATCTGTGCGGATAAAGGAAACAATTGCAGAACATGATAAATGCAGTACAACTCAGAATTTCGTTGTTTGTGCAAACACCCATTTGTATATAGATGGGAATTTTTAAGCACAACTATAAATTAGAATCTAAGCAAAGTCTGTGCATTTATAGAAGGCAGGGGTGGTCTTACAGTGCTGTATGGTTCAGGTATGTTGTAATATATTGTGGTTGAATTTATACAGTGAGTCATACTTCTAATGATGCCCCAACACTGCAGAGGAGTAGCATACTACTCCGTGGAGTATCGTAGATTGAACAAAGCTTGTTTGTCGTGCAGCATGTTTGGGGAGCTTTTTAATGTCATGCGTCAATACCAAAGTCATGCTTTTAATGAGGTTAGTTGCTACGGCTCTGCATGAACTTGAAGAACAAATGAGGGATAAATATATTACATAAGGATTCAAATTCTCATTAATGGACGGATGTGTGTGAGTGCAGTCTGGCCTGCTTTGAAATGTTTTGGTGGGTGGATTTGGCTGAAAGTGTGTCATAAACAAGTGTGTAGCTGTGCTTACTTGCGGGTGTAGGAGCAACGTGTGAGGATGGACACAGCTGCACAAGCAAATACTTGCCATCTGTGGAGTGGTCTGTGTAATAAAAGTTCAAACTGCTAGAACACAGGGTTAAGAAAATGAAAAGAGATGAAGGGAACCACCCTTGGGAGCTGCAAGTGCAAGCATCCAGGTAGGTAATAAGCCAGTGAATGCATTCAATCAACCCCAAATTAGCCTATGTCAAAGTAAAAAGCCAAATACACTTCACAGTACAACAGGGCCTACAGCACTCATGTAACGTGCTTAAGGCACCAATTACCTGGGATCAGGGAAGCAGACAGGCTTTGAAAAGCTGGGGTATTCATTAGAATCATTAATAATAAGACATATTTTTTCAGGTTTCTGTTTAAATAGTGCCGGATGTTATTAATGGGTTCAGAGCATTATAGCAAAACATAGCTACGTTTCTACCATATCTACTGTTTGGGTCTCTCAAGGGAGAGGAAAGTACCATACAAAAGACAATACAATATGTCTGCTTTTCTTTCTTTTTCATTCTGTTATTCCACATGGTATTCCTTTTTTTCTTGGGGTCTGAACAGGTGATAAAAGTGTGCAGAGGGCTGAGGTAAAAGTGTGGAGGGACTGTTGTATCTTTGTGGCGGAGGTTGGTGCTTTTGGCTTCTCCCTATTGGAGAAGAGCCGTCTGCCATCATATTGGGAGCGACGGCTGGGGAGCTCTCTAATGCAAGGTAAGGACACGCTTAGCGAGTGATAAGGCCAGATTTGCAAAACGGGCCCAAACCACGTGTTTCTTTACTCATTTATAGATCCCAGGGCCGTCACCTCCCATGTGTTCAGATGTGGGAGCTCTGTGACAGATGCTAGGTACTCATCAGTACGAGGCTTAAAGGTGGGGCTCTCCCACAGCACGTGTCGGAGATCTGCAGCAGCGGAGTGGCGGCTTGGACAAGTGAGGTTGGCTGTGGGCGATGTGCAGTTTGGGTTGGGCGAGGTTAGATATGCCTGGTGCAACACTGTGTATTAAATTCTCTTAAACCTTGCATTTGGAGTGATGACTTGGAGTGATTCGAGTGAAAGCGCTCATTCCGAGTTGTATAGTGGTCGCCCAATGTCGTCCTCCCACTTTTGTGTTAGGGTGGACAGAGAGACCTCTGTGTGTTCTCTAATAGTTTTATATACCCATGTGATGAGGTGGCGCCTGGTGCCCATAATTTATAGAGTGTGTATGACTGCATATGTGGGTGTCTCCTTATCCGCCATGCACTACAGATGATGGCACGTCGCCGAGGGGATGTTGTGGTCTTGACACAGTTGGTCAAATGACATCAGGTGTTTGTCCTGGAATAGGTTTTCCATTTTTTTGATGGATCTGTCGGGCCAGGTGCTCAGATCCTCTGATGTGAAGGTGCCTGGAAACCGAGGTAGCCCTTGAAGGGGGGTCTCAGGGCATATGGCAGGACATGCTGTGTCAATTGGAACACTTGAGCCAGGCATTTGAGGGACACCCAGGCATGCAGTGACCATGAACAGTGAAATTTGATGTATGGCTGAAAGAGCTGACGGAGCACAATATCTGACAAGGGTCCTTTGTGGCAGTTTTGTGTAGATTGCCTCCTGCCAGGCAGGACGAAACCCCCTAGAGCTCTACTGCCAGATAATATGGTTCAAAAGAGGGGCCGCTCAACCTGCCCTATCTCACTGGTAACTGAATTTTACTAACAGCTACCCGGTGGCGCTTACCGTCCCCCGAATTGCATTGAGTTCACCTAAGAATGACTTACGTGGGTAGACCAGTATGTTAGCAAAGGAATATAGGAGGCTGGGAAGGATCACTATTTTAGAAAGGGCAATTTTTTCAGTGAGGTCTAAAGTCAGTCGCTTTCAGAACTGAGTCATGAATTTAAGGGACATTAACGCTAATTTCAGGATCCCTCGGAACAGATCACTCTGTTAGTGGTAAAGTTGGAATCCTAGGTATCCGGTCTTGTCCCCACTATAGGATCGTGTCTCTTTATGGTATATCTAGTGTCCAGACAGAGTGGCAATATATAGGAATTTGTCCAATTGACTTGCAGGACTGCTGCTCTCTCATACTCCATTAGTGTGGTGTATACTGTGTCAGTACCGACACGAATATCACAAAAGTATATCAGTACATCATCGGCATATAAGGATACTGTGTGAGTCCCCCCCCTGTGATCCACAGTGCATGTTCTCTGCCTGGAGTTAGATGGCAAGGGGTGCTATGGTGATGGCAAGGAGGACGGGAGAGAGGAGACACCCCTGGCAAGTGCCATGGCCGACCTGGAAGGGAGCGGAGATTAAGCGACCAACTTGCACCTAGGACCCTGGATCAGTGTAAAGCAAATTTGTGCATGTGAGCAGTCACTCGCCAATGCCCATTTTTTTAAGGATCTGGAAGAAGTAATCCCAGGACAGAGTGTCAAACGCATTCTCCCGGTCAAGGATCAATGCTGTGGCATGTGGAAACAATGACGACGCCTAATCCGTCACATGGAAGAAGCACCTGAGGTTGTTGGAGGTGTAATGACTGGGAACAAATCTGTTTTGGTCTGGGTGTACGATGTTAGGCAGACCCTGAATGTAGTGATATGCGACAATTTTCCATAGAATCTTATAATTGGCCCCCAAGAGGACCAATAGGTGTATAGGATCCTTCCGGTGTTTCAACAGAGCAGTAATAAGGGATCCTTGAGAAAGGGGGGCAGTGTTCCTGTGCCTGGTGCCTCATTGTACATGTCTGCAAATTTCGAGGTCAAATTGGCTGCAAAGCAGTCATAATACTCTAATCTCATTGAGATACAGGTGTCCAGGTCTTGATGCTAGAGCACTGAGATGCCAAGGAGGGGAAGGTTTGCTATGAAGGAGCTTGTCACGGCTGAATGCATTATTGGATGTACCTGATATAGATCTGAGTAAAAGTTGTAGAAAGCTTGGAGGATACTATGATGGGTTTGCAGGACAATCCAGAACAACCTTTGTGATGGAGGCCGGGGTGACCTCCTGACACACCAGCCATTACAGGAGGTGGCCTAGTTTGTGCACCCGGGCAGTGTCTGCTGCAAATTTGTAGCAGCGGAGGCACTCTAGAAGACTCTGCGACAACTGAATTGCTGATGTTCTTTGACTGAGTGTGCCCTGGGCTCCTGCTAATCAGGCACTCAGGGCCTATGTTCCTTCCCTAAAGCTGCATTGAAGCCTAAAACCAAATTGGCATCTCTGGCCACATGTCAGCCCCTGGTAAATGGTACCACAGGTACCCAGGGCACTGCGACCAGAGAAGGCCTCTAAGGGCTGCAGCACTTATTGTGCCACCTGTAGAGGTCCTGTACCCTGACACTCACACACTGCATTTGCAGGCTGCATGTCTTGGTGCAGAACAAAATGAAGAGTCGACATGGCACACATCCATGTGTGCCATGCCCACAAACTACTGCGCTGGCATACATCAGTCACCCCTCTAGATGGGTGCCCTATGCCAGTGGTGAGGGTACAGGGGCATGAGCCCTGTACCCCTACAGTGCCCAAGTCCATTTCTGGGCACTGTAAGTTCAGTGCTGTCATTAAGAGTATATGGTGCTGGGAGTTTGTCATTATGAACTCCACAACACCAAAATGGCTACACTGAAGACTGGGAAGTTTGGTATCAAACTTCTCAGCACATTAAACCCACACTGATGCCAGTGTGGGATTTAATGTAAAATGCACAACAGAGGGCATCTTAGAGATGCCCCCTGAAACTCGCCCAACTTCTAGTGACCTGACTAAGTGGCTGCCTAGGCTGCCACCACCAGACATGTTTATGGACCCATGGGTCGAGAGCTGCTGCTCTTGGGGACCTGAAACAATGTACATCCTGGGACAAGGTACCAAGCTTCCTCCCCCAGGATGGGCAGGGTTCACGAAGGAGAAGCTTCAAAGGCATGCCACTTTTGTGAGCCTCTCCAGACCATTTGCTGCGTTCAGCAACTGGTCCCCACTGGTTCTACCCCCCCACTTTGGGCAGGAGAACCGGCAGGAAAAACAAGTGAGGAAGAGACGTGTGCCTATCTCTGGCAACTCCACCCCTCAGGTGGGGGAGGTAGGTGAAGCACAACATCGAGTCCCCCATCTTGAGGATGGGGGGACCCAGCCAACCGGGGACAGGCTCCTGCCCCCCTCCGACTGAAGAGTGGCAGAATAAGGGGTGTACCCACCCCAGGGAAGGGACCCATTGGTCCCTGCCCTTTACCTACCTTTAACGCCCCTAAATTTAGTATTTAGGGGGCACCCTGAACCTTGCTTCCTCAGATCCAGAAACAACAAGAAAAGAAGATAAGAAGAAGGACTGAAGAACCGTGCAGAGCTAACAAGAGGACACCTTCCACTGACTTGGCCCCAACCCTACAGGCCTGTCTCCCCTCGAACCTGCTCCTGCGAAATCCCCGTGTGTCCTGCAGCCAGCAACCTCAAAAACCCCGGAGAACCTACCTGCCTTCACTTCAAAGACTGAATCTCCCGTGAATACCGGACTCTGGCTCGGGCCGGACACCGCGAATCCACCCCACTCTGCTCCCACCGAACCCGGCCGTAGCTCGAGTGGAAAAACACCACGAGGAGGTCACGCCGGCGATCCTGACCTGCCTCAAGCCTCCAGACAACGCCTGCAGGCTCAATCCAGAGGATCCCCTCTACCACGACCAGAGCAGGTAAGACTTTCCGACGTCCCAAGGCACCCCTGCACCTGACGCCCCATGGCCTTGTGTGCCCAAACAGATGGTGCCTAACCATATCACGACATCCCAACTTACCCCTCAAAGTGGTGATTGCACCCAGAAGATCCTCATCTCCAAACCTGCAGTGCGTCTTTGTAACTGAGATTTTCCATTGGAAACAACAGTGCACCCGGCCTCAAACCAGCACCCTGCACCCGGCCGCCCTAGTGCCACTGAGGGTGCACCTTTGCTAATTTGGTTCACTATTTTCCCTGAGCTAAACCCTAGGAGCTTTACTCCCACAACCCCGTGGCCTGCTTGCCAGCAGCCACAAACCGGAAACACTCTATCCTCCATAGGATAACATTGGGCCTCAACACTCTGCACCCGGCCGCCCCAGTGCCGCTGAGGGTGAAACAACAGTACATCACTGACCCTGGGGGACCCTGAGTCTAAGCCCAGAACCTAAACTTCCACAGTTGATTAATTACCTGCAAACCAATAACCTGTTTTTCCTCCATAGGATAACATTGCCAATTTTCTTTCAAAAAGTTTCCAAGTGTGGAGTGTTGAAAACTAAAAATATTCTTTAAAAATCGCACAAATAACCAAAACTTATTTTTTTACCTGTTTGCAGGAAATGTCCCAGTTCTGAATCTAGGTATCCAGAACTGAGTTAGAAAAGTAACGTAAAAAGTAACTTACCTGTAATTTACTGAAAAAGCCTATTCAGTTCAATGTACTGCATTTGCTAAGTGTTGTAACCGACTGCATTCCCTGTAAAACAAAGCAAGTACAATTTCTATTGCATTTTCGAACTGTTCTACAATCAGCAACTTATTGGTATAAAGTATGTATGCTTACCTGTGCCAGGCTTGGTTCTAAAATAAAACAACAGTATATTTTTTATACAAAAGCAATGGGCCTAGAGTTCAGTTCTTGAGTGTGTGAATTCATTTGCTGACTGAGTTTGTACATCAAATGCTTAACACTATCCTCTGATACTGCCTTACTGCTCGACCAAGCTACCACAAACAGAGAGTAAGGTTCTGTCTAACTTTAACCTCTGCCTACCTCTGGGGAAACTTGGACTCTATACACACTGTACCTAATTTTGGTGTAGTATATATAGAGCCAGTTTCCTACACCAGGTCTCTCTTGAGTTTCAGGCGAACCCCCACCATGTTTTGGATGTAGTCCCTGCACGTGACCACCTTAAACGAATCCCACTCCACGGCATGTGTAGTGGCCGTGGCGTGGTTTTCCATGAAGTAGGGGCTTATGTGTTCGAGTTGGGAGTTCCTGAAACTGGGTCATCGAGTATTTCCCAGGGGAGCTGCCAGGTGGGGAGTGGGGTTGGGGGTGCACTCCAATCTATGCCTATAATGTGTGCTGCATGATCGAATACAATGCCTAAGTAGTCTGAGAGCTTGAACTGAGAGAGGATAGAGGTGGAGCAGAGGATATGGTCAATGTGCACATATAAACCATGGGGAGCTGAGTAGTGCGAATACTGCTTTAGGGTGTGGTGGTGCGTCTTCCAGTCAGTGACCAGTGCCTAGTTCAGCGAGTAAACTGCTCTCAATGCAGGTGCATAGGAGCCTGGGAGAGTGATGAATGGGACCTTTTAAGATGGACATCTAACACACTATTGTAATCTCTGCCCAGTATCCATGGGATGTTCACCCGTTGTGCTAGGATCCCTGACAGAGAAGTCCATAAGCTAGACTGGTCTACAGTAGGCAGGCATATACACCCCAGGAGCACCTAGGTATCATCAAGGCATCCCTCAATAAAGACACATCTGCCTTTGCCAACTATGATAGTGTTCAGGGGCTGAAAGGGTTTACCAGGGCAAACCAAAATCAGAGCTCTTCTGGCATAAACGGAGTATGTTGTGCCATAGATGGCATCTCACCTGCATTTCCTTAACCGCTGGAGCTCTTCTCTGGTGAGATGCATTTCCTGAAGGAAACGCACATGGGTGTGCTGCTACTTTAGGTAGGAATAAATGGAGTAGCTGTGGTGTGCTGGTGGAGGTGTCATGAAGTCAACCAGCGCCGATCCGGATTCAGGCCTGGATCCAAGGGGACCCTGCGGTGCTGGAGCCAAAGCCGAAGGTGTTGAAGGCCCTGGCCCCCAGCTGAGACCGCGGGCCCAAAGGCACACCGGAGGAGTTGGACTGCCCAAAAATGGCATGCATCGCTTTGTAAAATCTCAGAAGCTGGACAGGGATCGCTCCAGGTCCCAGGAAGGGAGGGAAACTCGAAACCGACCCTTCGGGCTCCGCATGTGGAGCTGAGGAAGGGGCACCACTCGCATCCCTTGTCGCATCGGCCGACCGACGGCGAGAAGTCGAAGAGCGATGATGCTTCTTCGACTTCTCCTTGTGCTTTGACTTACTTAAGGAGTGCGAAGACTTCGAAGACGAGTGGTGGTGGTGGTGGCTCCGCAACCGGTACCTCGACCTCCTGCGCGACTGGGACCTCGAACGGCATGGAGCAGACTGCCGGGCCTCGAGAAGCTTTTGGGACGGCTCCCGCAAAGACGTTAGATTCATGGTCCGGCAGTCAGAACACGACTTGAGGTCGTGGTCGCGTTCCAGGCACCACAGGCGCACGCAGTGGAAATCTGTTACCGACATCCGTTTTCATCAGGAACAGCAAGCCTTGCAACCGGGCATGCCTAATGTGTACTAATGTGTACCAGGAGACGAAGTCTCAAAAACAGTGTCGACAAAAGGTGTTCAAAAAAGTCAGTTAAAAAGTGACGGAAGGTACCACTCTCTCTGGATCTGCGCTGGCTGGCGCGAAAAAGAAAGGACTGATTTCAGTGCACGTGGCCTGCATCTAAGTAGCTACTGCGACATCATTCTGGCAACCACTACACCAACGACGAACGCAGAGTCGAACTTCCGACGCGCGGGGTACTGCTGATGAAAAAATTCTCCAGATCCAGTCTGACGCCTGGGGTAATTCCACAGGTAAAGAAGTTATAACTGTCTCTTTCAGATTAGAGCATCACCTTGAGCTGGGCCCCTCTTCATCTCATTGTGCAGGAACACCATCGAAGAGCTAACGGAGGCTTTGTGCATACCCCTAATGTTGAGAGTTAGGAAGCATGTCTGAGGGTGGTGTGCCACTAGGTGGGTTTGTATTGTTGAGTGTATGCATGTTGGTGCCCTCCTTGGGTTGTTTGTAAACCTGGGCGTAGTTTGCGTAGTAGCGCTACGCGTAACTACGCGAAGTGCACTTCGCACTACGCGAGATACGCGTAGTACTACACGAACTGCGTAGTGCGCTGTTCACGATGATTGCATAGTGCCGGATGCTTGTCCGCACTGTGCAACCATTGAAAATGGCATCTTGCACAGTGCGAGCTGTCGTTTTCTGCCGCTCGAGTAGATTTTTAGTTTTTACTCGAGAGGCAGCTTTCTCAACGCAGACTGGTAGTTTCTCATCGCGAGCGGTCGCGAGCATACGCGACCACTCGCAATGAGAAACCTGACCTCCCCGCGTTGAGAATCTCGCCGGGAGGTTTATTTTCCACGCTCACGATCGCCAACTTGATGTTGCTGATCGCGAACGAGGAAATAGTCTCGCCGGGATGTCATTTTGCTCGCTCGCGGTCGCCAACTTGACGTTGATGACCACGAGCAAGCAATAAATGCCAACTACGCTACGCTACGCGATTTTGCACTATGCTACATGCAATTCACGTAGCGCGAAGTAGCACAAACTACACAAACTTCACGAACGTAGCGTAGTTGTCCACCCAGGGTTAGTGTTTGCTCCCAGTTCCCTGTCTGCTCTGAAAGTCTAGTGTAGGGTTGTGGTTGCTCACGTTGTGGGTAAGATAACAGGTGGAACGCGATAACAAAACTGCAACAGTGATCAGGGTAGGTAGCAACAGGCTGCTCGTACTAATTGGGCTGAGACAAAGTCATTGTGAATGGGAGGGGTGGAGACAGTATTGCTTGGCAAGTCAGAAGAGAGCACCTGGAAAGGAAGGGTGCTCCTGTGGGGCAACGTTAAATTCAAGTTCAATTGTGGCTTGGTGTCACAGTCTCGGGCTACAGGCCCTGCGGTCATATCTTCAAGGGGAGCAGCCGGCAAGGGTGGGTCAGTGTTCACATGGGCATTAAGCCCATTGCCTCTAGGCAGGAAGGTAGGTCAATGTAAGGTGCCTTGTAGTGGAAGAGGTGGGTTTAAACACAGGACAATCTTGGTGATAGAAGGGATAGAGTAGATCATGTGGATTCTGGGGATGGAGGAGGTCCACCCCAAGGCAATCGTCACTGGCAGAGGAGTGGCATCTGAGTCTGAAGGTGCCACAGGCTAGCAGAGTCATAAGACCATTGCAATGGCTGATTGCTTATGTTCCTGTAGCTCCTGTTGAGAGGGTGTTCTCAAATGACCAGGTGGGTCTCTAGGTTGACGATTTGACATTCCTGCCTCCGTCAGCTCTTCGATGGTGTTCCTGCACAATGAGATGAAGAGGAGCCCAGCTCAAGGTGATGCTCTAATCTGAAAGAGACAGTTATAACTTCTTTACCTGTAGAATTACCCCAGGCGTCAGTCTGGATCTGGAGAATTTTTTCATCAGCAGTACCCCGCGCGTCGGAAGGTCGACTCTGCGTTCGTCGTTGGTGTCGTGGTTGCCAGAATGATGTCGCAGTAGCTACTTAGATGCAGGCCACGTGCACTGAAATCAGTCCTTTCTTTTTCCGCGCCAGCCAGCGCAGATCCAGAGAGAGTGGTACCTCCAGTCACTTTTTAACTGACTTTTTTGAACACCTTTTGTCGACACTGTTTTTGAGACTTCGTCTCCTGGTACACATTAGGCATGCCCGGTTGCAAGGCTTGCGGTTCCTGATGAAAACGGATGTCGGTAACAGATTCGCACTGTGTGCGCCTGTGGTGCCTGGAACGTGACCATGACCTCAAGTCGTGTTCTGACTGCCGGACCATGAATCTAACGTCTTTGCGGGAGCCGTCCCAAAAGCTTCTCGAGGCCCGGCAGTCTGCTCTGTGCCGTTCGAGGTACCAGTCGCGCAGGAGGTCGAGGTACCGGTTGCGGATCCACCACCACCACCACTCGTCTTCGAAGTCTTCGCACTCCTCAAGTAAGTCAAAGCACAAGGAGAAGTCGAAGAAGCATCATCGCTGTTCGACTTCTCCCCGTCGGTCGGCCTCTGCGACAAGGGATGCGAGTGGTGCCCCTTCCTCAGCTCCACATGCGGAGCCCGAAGGGTCGGCTTCGAGGTTCCCTCCCTTCCTGGGACCTGGAGCGATCCCTGCCCAGCTTCTGAGATTTTACAAAGCGATGCATGCCATTTTTGGGCAGTCCAACTCCTCCGGTGTGCCTTTGGGCCCGCGGTCTCAGCTGGGGGCCAGGGCCTTCAACACCTTCGGCTTTGGCTCCGGCACCGCAGGGTCCCCTTGGATCCGGGCCTGAATCCGGATCGGCGCTGGTTGACTTCATGACACCTCCACCAGCACCGTATCTACAGGCACCACGCCCGCAGTCGACGCCGGTTGTGTCCCCAGCCAGCGTCGATCCCAGCCTCCACCTTGACGTGGACACAGAGCCGGACTGACGTCGACAGGTAATTTGTACTCCTGTTCCACTCTGGTTCTTTTAGGCCAGATTGGCAACCAGAGGAGGGTGAGGAGGGCTGAAAGTGGACTGGGGAACCTTTAACTGACCAGTTGGAGTATGATCCAGACTGGAGAGAGGAGTTGGGGGATTCCAGTGGTCTGTATACCTCCCCAGACCATGGCATGTTGTCTCCTCCTACTGTGGCTACGGAGGAGGGATCTTCTTATGCAGTGGTGCTGCATAGGGCGGCCGAGGCTCTCAACCTCGAGCTACCTACGGTGGCAGTCAGGACTAACCTCGTGAGCGAGCTCTTCGGAGCCCCTGCTGCCATTTAATGAAGCCCTGACTGACACCCTTTTGGGCACCTGGTCCAGGCCCAACACAGGGGCTCCTGTGGATAGGATGATTGCCCGATGCCACCGTCCAGCTCTGGGCGACCCCACTTTCCTCTCCCAACACCCCATCCCTGAGATCTTGGTGGTCCAAGCCTCGACGTCCAAAGGCGCATTCCCTAACGCTCCACCTGATAGGGAATCCAAAAAGCTGGACCATATTGGGAAGAAGATGTTTTCTTCCTCCATCTTGGGACTGCAGTCGGTAAACACAACATGTCTGCTATGCCATTACACCCACTCTGTATGGGATTCAGTGGCGCAGGTGCTGCCCCAGGGCCTGGAGGAGGCCCTGCCGTGCTCTCCCATGCAGTTGCTGAGGGGAGAGGCGCAGTCAATATTATCATACAATGTGGACTGGACACCGCTGACTCCCTAGGCAGGGCGATTTTAACGTTAGTAGCTCTTCGATGTTACGCCTTGCTGAGGTCAACTGGTTTTTCCGAGGATGTCCAGGTTACCCTCATGGGCATGCCCTTTGATGGATGTCGCCTATTCGGCGACAAAGCGGACAACCTGCTAGAGTGCTTTAAGGACTCTCGGGCTAGAGCCAAGTCCTTGGGCCTGTCCACCACCCGCTCGATGCAGTCTGCTTTTTGTGCCATTCGTGGCTACGGAAGGGGGTGCCCCACCACTTCCCACCCAAAGCCACAGGCCAGCGCAAGCTGTTCAGCCCCTTCGCGGCCGGGGACCCACCGCCATGGGTCTGGAGGCCATCGAGGTGGCCAGTCCACCACCGCCCCCTCTGCAGCAGCCTCCAATCCCTCCTAGTCTGACCTTTCAAGGCCACCAATCACCAGTGGCCGGCAGGATCCGCCACTACCTCCCTCACTGCTGCACCATCATGTCAGACACGTGGGTTTTGCAGATAGTCTGAAGGGGCTACTCCATCCCCTTCCAGACTACCTCCCAGCCATTCCACCTCAATACCATTGAATGTCGGAGGATCATCTGGCCCTTCTCCAACAGGGAGTTACAGTTCTCTTGGCCAAGGGAGCCATCGAGCGAGTTCCTACCCCAGAAGTAGGTTGTGGTTGCTATTCCCACTACTTTCTGGTTCCCAAGAAGGACAAAAGCCTGCATCCTATCTTGGATCACAGGAATGTCAACCGCTTCCTCCGGAAGGAGAAGTACAAAATGTTGACGCTAACTCAGGTTCTGTCTGCCCTCGACCCTGGAGACTGGATGGTAGTGTTGGACTTCCAGGATGCTTACTTTCACATCCCCGTCCTGCCAGTCCATCGGCGTTACCTGCGGTTCACGGTGAGCCATAAGCAGTTTCAATTTACCGTGCTCCCCTTTGTCCTTACCAGCACCCCTCCGGTGTTCACGAAGGTGATGGCAGTGGTCGCAGCTCATCTGCACAGATCAGGGGTTCCAGTCTTTCCCTATCTAGATGACTGGCTGTTGAAGGCGGACTCGCCCCAGGTAGTCGTTTCCCACCTCCAGACTACTGCAAACCTCCTGTACTCGCAGCGATAGGTGCCGCCCGGCCCACGGAGGAAAAGCCCGGGGCGGGAAGCCACCCACCTCAAGAAAACAGGTCAGAAAACAGCGTCAGGGCAGCCAGGCAGGAGGAGCACCGTTGTCTGATCAGCAAAGAGGTCGCTCTGAGGGCGGGAAAGGTTTAAATACCTTTCCCCCGCCCCCCTTCCTACCGGAAGTGACACCGTGCCGGGGGGACCCACCCGGGTCCCCTCAACACTGCACTGCTGGCGAAAGTGCCATCCTGTGGCACTAAGGCTGGCCTCCCTCTTAGGAGCCTGGCAATGTCTTGGCTGGCGCCAGGCCTGCAGGGGGCTGCAGTCGTTCATAGGCCGGACCTTTGACTGGTCTAATCAGGTGCAGCAGGACGGGCCTCATGCACTCCGAGCGGGCGAGGAGCCGGAGAAGGTCGACCGCGGTGTGTCAGCCGTGATCGAAGCACTGCCCACCCATGGACGCCACCTATGCCTGCTCAAGTGTTTCAGATGCTCCTCCCCTGAATGACTGTTAGATGGCACACCAGATTTGCTTGATACCTGCGGATTCTGTTGCCCTCCGGAGCGGAGCTTCGCTGACATCGCTCCACCGTCTGGAGTGCTCGAGCCACACCACATACTGTGACGTATTAATGTAAAAGCTTCCATATGTTAAAGAAAAACAGTTTTGCTTTTTTAATTTTTAGAGTCATCATAATATTTAAGTGATGTTGGTTATATTCACTGCTGCTGCTACTAAATAGAAAAAGAGGGAGAGCCAACAGCAGGTAAACAAGAGAGTGATTGGATAACAACAGTGAGAAAAAGGAAGGAAAAGGGGTAGAGGAAGGGGAAAAGGGAGGAAAAGTGAACTCGACCAGTAATGACGGGCAAGACAAGTCAAGACAACTTACCCAAATCGTCTTATTGTCCAGATGGTGTTGCAGATGGAGGCACTGCACACCAACAAGCTGTGTCTGGTGCTTTCTTTCCACAATGCCAAGTTGTGTAGCACCTAAAATCCTCTCTCTGGCTGGAACGCTCTAAACAGTTACACGAGGCGCATAATTATGCAATATATCTGTTTAGAGCATGCCGCACAGAGCCATGAGTTTAGTTTCAAGGCCCTCTTGCAAAGGCAGTAACCCCTCCCCATCTCTACTCGTCACCCTGTGACTTCTTTGGGAAGGGAGTGGTGGTGAAAGGAAGCTCCTAATATCTGACAAGCAGCCACAGGAGTATATGACTGATACTGTACATGCCTGGGGCTGCTTCTGAATGAGACGTTTCATTGAGTCGTTTGTGGGCAGCCCCTGAGGTCCCTCAAGTATTGCCGCGTAGTCTGCTTAACATTCACTGCTGCCAACTGGCACATGTGCACTTGCGCATATGCCTAATTAAAACTGCCTGACTTCCATTTGCGAGAACAGGAAAGGTAGTGTTTGCAAGCATTGTAATGTAAATAGGATGGTAATTGCCTTTTGCTAATAACATCCATCCATATCGCATATAATTGAAAGGGCAAAACCCCATCACCCACCCCTAGAAACCATCTCTGGGTGTGTTTATCAGCAAGTTTAAAAAACACTGTCACTTATTTCAGTGGTGCACAATGTTGATATGTTTTACTGCCAAATCAATATTTGCAGATACATCAGAAATAAAACATGTTAGCAAAAGACTTTCTACTACTTACAAATCATCAGATACCTACTTGCACACGTTCCATGCATCCTATGCATTCGGTAGACCAGATCCAGCCGTCAAGCCTTCTCCTAAAGCATGGAATGATCCACCCTTACTCTTAAGAGCCTCCTCATCACTTCTTGAATTACTCACAAAGCTAAAGACCCGGCTTTTTGAGCAGTCCCACGCGGCCCTAAGTTTGACTGAACTCACACTAACTCAGCATACGCGGGTGATGGTGCGCTATACAAATCTTCATAACATAACATCTGATAGGGGAAGTGGATGTCCCTGCAGAGCACTGGAGTACCATATTTCTGAGACACAAGCTGTCCACAGGCCATAGCAGAAGAAGCAGGAGGTCAATACTACCATCATTTGTTCACTAAAAATAAAAAAATACAGGGTAAAGCTATTTGCCCTTCTCCTCAAACTAGAACTCCACGTTATATATCAACAAAGAGACCCAAAGTTCCAAAACAAAAAAAAAACCTCCCCCAGTCCAATCACCCTTCTATGGAAATGTGCAGATATTTATATAGGGCAAATCACCAACCGGTCTCTAAGCGCTTGCTTAGGGAACCCATCCTGGTATTCCCCTGTGAGATAACCCAGCAGGGCATCCACAAGGTGAAAAAGCCAGGCATCCCACCGCAAGGGGCCATTGTGGAGATTAAGCAAGCTATTGCCCAGAGTCACAGAGTGTGAACCCATGAATCAAGTATGCACTGGAGCGAGAATTATCCAGTCCATGGACAATTTATGGACTCAAGACCCAGCCGAGCCGGGAATTGAACCCTGGTCCCGGGCTGACCTCTGCTTCCAGGTCTGCCTACTCTAACCAGTGAGCCACACTTCTCCACAGTATGCAGTAAGACTACACTGAGATGCTACCAATTAATATGCTGGTTAAATGTCACAACACATAGCACCTATCTCTCAATGAGGAAGCTAAGACCGCTTCCGCACTGTCTATGGAACAAATCCCATCGCCATCTTTGATGTTCTAGTAACCGCAATTGGTTCATAATTGCTACGCCTTCCAAACAGCAGAACTGGGATTATTTTATCATGAAGGTTAGATCACAGAAAGAAAGTTCTTAGATTAAATATATTTATATATGGAGTTGCTATTTTAAAGAAACCACATCAAAGTGATTACATTCTAGAGACATTGTTTATTGGATACTCTTTAACATCTACAGCAAAGCCTGTGATTGCATCTTTGAAGTATAGTTTTACCTCAACTATTTTGCTGCATATCACCCAGCATATGCACAGCAAGATTTGATAAAAAAAATCTATCAACTACATGATGATTTTAGCTAGCCAGTTCTATGTTGGATATATTTTTGCAGTACTCAGCTTTATCGAATTCCTTTCAAACTTCGTTATTGATAAATAGACATACTATTTTTTTTTTTAATTGCCTGCATCGAGGTAAAAAAAAATACATTAGGAAGATATATTTTTTCCTTACTAGTTCCCTAATTTATATTCAATTTGGAGCGAGAACAAAAGCCAGAAATGGAAATGAATATGTAATGGATCAAACAAATCTTGCAGATAAAAGGCTCTATTTCCTATTATTCCATTAGATAGCAATCATAAAATATGTCTGCAGAAACAAGAACTTCTTTGAGATTAGTGAAAATTCGCCTTTTGTCATTATGATTTACTCTCAGATGGCACCGTCTGTAGTTAAAATGTGCAAGTTTTTGACTTTCAGAAGTTTCATGGCTTGTAAAATGTTTAAACACTTATTTTTTGTTTACATAAGTGATGTAGAAGCCACATATTTTTTCACTTGGTAAATACACGGTTTTGTCTATATGAAAGCTGCAAGAAAATATTCCTTGCCATAACTTTGGCAAGTTTGACACCTACCATGCATGGTACTACTGTTGGAGCTGAAGCTTTACCTTGAGTTTTGGGATCTCGAGGACTACATTGAAAGTTAGGGGTCTCAGTATTTTAAGTCAAGCATTAAACGTGTCCCCAGGCAACCATATGTATGATAGTCTTGCTATTATACCTATGAAAAGGAATGGCTGGGACATAGCGCTGCTGCTTCATAGACCCCATAGACAGACTATAGCAAGCACTCCTGGAAGCATAAAGGTCTGTTAAATATGTCTGTGAGTGGCGAGGAACACAGGTCTCTCATTTCGTGGGCAGATCTTGTAGACAGAGATGCATATTTATTTGTTTCTGTAAAGCAATGCTACCCACTAGTAACCATGGGCTCACACATAAATGGTGTGTGTGCCTACCTGACAAATGCATAAGGAGGAGACAAATCTTTTCTCCTTGTTACCTTTTTCTCTGTGTGCTGCATTCTGCAGCATACATAGAAAGAGGAACATGCCTCTAAATATTTTTTTTGTGCAGGAAGGTGTCCTTTCTTTCACATAAACAGTCTTGCCCATACCGCAGACATACTTGCACCTTGTTGCAGGTCTGCCTCCATTAGCACTAGGCAGCCACAAGTGTGCCCGCGCCTACGGGGAGCTGAACAGAGACATATCTTGGTAAAAATGGTGCTGGTCAGCTCTCGCCCATCCACGCAAGAAACTGCAGCAACTTGTGTTGAGTTGAGAGAACTATTAATAAATATGCTCCCAAATGTACATTCAAAATAATTGTTAGGAAGTGAAATCCTTCTTTCTAATTAAATATGTTGCACACATAACAATATTAACATATGACACTCAAATGTATTTACTGTGCATTTTCACATTTTAATTGACTGTAGTTAACAAAGGCCACATATTAAAATGGGCAACACTAGTCTGCCTTTTTTATTCTTATTGTGTATCTTCTTTTTCCATTTCAGGAAAAAAGCTGTACAAGCAACTTTGAATGATGTACCATTTAGTTTATTTTCTCATGTGAATGTTCAACTTTACTCAAACCTCAAAGCGGGTAACAATGAGCACCTGCGAGAGAACATCCTAGAATGAATGTGAGGAGGCTGAGAAAGATGTCATTGTGCTCTAGCTTGTGAAACTAATGAATATGTTGATTATGTTTATTGAAATATACTTTAACCTGACAGGTCCACTTCATGAGGACCAAGTGGGATCTAGCAAGATGTGGAAAACTATTTTTTTTAACTAATGCAAGGCAAAATGTGTTCAGAGATGCCTTTCCCACTTGCCAAGAAGAGCTTTACTTGATCCACACTTACAGCCTTTCAGCGGATTTCCATGCAGGCATCTTCAGCTTAACTTCCCCCCAATTTCCTTGATTTTCTCCTAGATTTGTAGTGTAGGGTTCTTCTTTTTGGGAAACCGAGTCAGCGTTCTGTCATTGGAGACAACTTTCAAATCAGTTTGTTTTTGCATTTTTGAATTTTAATTGCTTTTAATATATACATTGACTAATGCACCCAAGTACTGGCTACTGACATTCAACTAATTCAAATATTTGGATTCGTACTTTGCTAATCTTATAATAAACCTTATTTTTTTTGGTTTAATTTTATTAACATTTTTCACATTTTAAGCATACAACCAGAACAATGCAATATACCATGGCTAGTTGCTTGCAAATGTTACATTATCCAGTACCAATCTGTAAAAAAAGGGATAGATGAGTTGTTCAACAGATAGTAAGAGAAGTCTCATGACCGCCTGTACAGAGGGTGTAGTGGTGCCTAAGAATCTGACCACTGGACAGCTTGTGAGCATTTCAGACATGGTGCATCTTAAGCCAAACTGTGGACATAGGGTACAACAAAAGGAGGACAACTTAATCCAATGAGGGGTAAGGGATTTGCATGAGACCTGCTGCCGTGCCTAGTATAACCAAGGGAGCCAGCCCTATCAGGGCACAATGACAACGGGATTATGAAAAGGGGCCATATTTCCCTGGAAGTCAGTGCTACTCAACACCCATACCAAGGGGGGATGAGCATTGGGTTTCAGTCCTGGTTATCATCCCGTGGTTCCCCAGTGTTAGTGACCATTTCCTGTAACTTCGACACCATAATATCCCATTGAGAGGCCAGGGCGAACTTACGGATACCAAGCAGGTCTTCCATGCGTAGCACCACTCCTTCCACCCTAGTCCAGTTAAGTAGAGATCGGCTCCAGGCTAATGTGTGAAGTGACAGAGGGGATTTCCATTGCTTTGTAATCAAGCGTTTTGCTGCTATTAGACCCAGATCCAGAAAACAGGTGGCAGCCCTTTGCTTTTTATTCCTGCTAAATAGGTGTAATATATGCACCTCCCATCAAGGTGAAACAGCGCGATATGTGCAAGCGGCCAGTGTGGTTGTCACAATATTACAGTATTCTTCTAGAATTGGGCAATGCCACAGCATATGGAGAATGTCGGCATCTAACTGCCGGCATCGAGGGCAGGCCGCATCAGTACGGAGGAAGTACTTATTAATTTGAGCTGGGGTGAGATAAGCCCGGTGTAATACAAAGAATTGGATTTGCTTAAACTGCTGATTACGCGGGATGTACTTCGGGCTGCCCCGGAGAGTAGTCCGCTCTCTATCTGTGAATACCCTCCCCAAGGCCCCCTCCCAGTGGTGCCTCAGATGGGTGAGGTTGGCCTCCGTGTGCAGACGAATGGAGGACGCAAACCATTATGTCAAGTGCCTCCCGGTTCCCATCACGTGGATGTATCTTATAATAAACATTCATGGTTTGCAAATCTAATAACCTGCCATCTTTGTGAGGCCTAATGTACTTTGTGTGATTGAAATACATTGATTGTTGTTTTAGCCTCAGTCGGAACTAAGAGGCTTATTTACCATAAGGTAAATTGGGAGGGGGAGTTGCAGCCATTATTCACACCAACTTCAGGTTCAGCACCCTGCCCTGTCTCTCCCTCAATGAGGTGGAAAACATAGTAATCCAACTTGAATCCACCACTGACACCTTCGTCTGTGTATTAGTCTATAGGCTACCACATCAGATGGCTCACTTGCCCCTTTCACTTAGCGAGCAGATGACGAAACCCGCCACTGATCACGCTAAGGTCCTTCTGGTAGGCAATTTTAACTATTGGTACAATGACCCTCATGAAGGACCACAATCTGCTGAGCTATCTGACCTTCATACTAACTTAAATTTCACACAGCAGGTCCCCTCTCCCACCCATTTGAAGGGGCACATCCTAGACCAAGTTTGGACTAGTGGCATGACCACTTCAACCCCTACAGTTGACCCTTGTGTCTGGTCCGACCATCATCTCCTAAAATCCACGCTCATACTTCAGACTTTTCATATAAAAAGGAGCAGAAATGAAGGCGGCCTTGCCAGGAAATGGAATGCTATCAATAAAAAAGACTTCCTTGACACCCTGACCAACACCAACCCGTCTCCGGGCATTGACATTGATGACACTGAAGCAAACCTCTCACAATGGCTTCTTGAGGCCAGTAACAAGCACGCACCCCTTAGAAAAGTTAAATTAGCCCGACGTGCCGACGCCCAGAGATGGCTCTCCTCTGAACTTAAAACTCAGAAACTGGACTTGCGCCAACTAGAGAGGCAGTGGCGATGGGAATACTCCCCTGACAAGAAATGTCTATACACCTCACCCCGGAAAGAATATATGAAGGTCATCATCACAGCGAAAGCTGCTCACTTCTCCTCACGTATTCTCAACTCTAACAAAAGCTCTAAAGAAATATTTGTTATTATGAATGAATTGTCCAACCCAGACAGGGTCCTCACAAAGGTCATGCCCTCTCAAGCATTGTGCAACTCTCTAAACGATTATTTCATTGAAAAAATCATCACCATCAAAGCCAGCATTCCTTTGCAACCCCCATGTCGCCCGCCGCTACCATGCACAGAAACAATTGTGCTCTAAGTTGCTTCCCCCCCATTAGTACTGAGATGTTTCAGGAGCTCCTTGTCAAAGTTAAATCAGGAGCTCCCTCTGACTGCTGTCCACCTCACATACTCAAGGACTGCTTATCAGTCTACCCGGGCCCGGCACTCACGCTACTGAACGATTCACTCACCTCCGGTCAAGTTCCTTAAGCCTTTAAAAAAGCCATAGTGGTCCCCCTACTGAAGAAACCTGGTGCTGATCCCACACTTTTACCTAATTACCGTCCCATCTCCCTACTCCCGTTTCTGGCAAAAGTGCTAGAGGTCCACGTAGCCAAATGCCTGTCCGCTTTCCTGGAAGAATCCAAATACCTCAACTCCTATCAGGCAGTTTTCCGGCCAGCCCACTCTACTGAAACTGTAATCTTGGCTGTCCTGGATACTCTTCGCGACAACGCGGATAAACGTTCCCCCAATCACTGGTTGGTCGACCGTGTCAAACAAGCTGGCATTCTAGGTACGGCGGCTCTCTGGCTCTCCTCCTTCCTGGAGGACCGTTTCCAGGCCGTCCGCCAGGACCATTTTCTGGCCCCACCACGCAAAACCAACTGTGGTGTCCCACAAGGATCCGCTCTCTCTCCCCATCTGTTTAATCTTTACATTTTCCCCTTGATCCAGTCCCTTAAAGACAGGAATGTGACGGTCTTTAATTATGTTAGATGACCTGCAATTAGTCTTCTCGGTCGATAACTCATACAGTTCCATCACCGAATTTCAGGCCACCATGCTACATATCTAACAATGGATGGACCACAACCATCTTAAGTTAAACCCTGGTAAGACGGAACTTGTTCTCACAGGGGACAGCCATAAATTCTGGGGACCTCATTACTGGCCATCAGAGCTAGGCCCTACTCCCTCCCCCTCTCCAAAGGCCAAAACATTAGGAGTCACCCTCAACAATGACCTGTCACTGAAAACTCAGGTTGGCACGGTCATCTCTAAATGCTTCTTTTAACTGAGGAAGATCAAAAAAATACATCGGTTTCTTACACAGGAAGCTCTGATTCAAGTGGTAGTTGCCACTGTCCTGTCTCTTCTGGACTATGCTAATTCCGTGTATTTGGGCGTGCCAATCTACTTGCTCTAACGGCTACAGATGGCCCAAAATCAGGCAGCCAGAATGATCCTTCATCAACCTAGATGGCAACCAGCTACCCCTTTGCTGAGGAAACTGCACTGGCTCCCAATCCCTCAACGCTGTGCTTTTAATTTGGGCTGCCTTATATTCAAATCCCTGCATGGCAACAACCCCAAATTTATTAACACCTTGATATTCAGGCACACTCCCTCTCGGAACCTTCGCTCTGCTCATCTCTCACTTCTTACCACCCCTGTATTCAAACGAGTACGACAGGACGGCTGCAGATTTGCCACACTCGCCCCTAGACTGTGGAACTCCTTCCCGCTGGAGATCCGCTCCTGCACTGACCTATTGCAATTTAGGAAGTCACTTAAAATGTGGCTGTTTGCACAAGCCTATACCTAAAGTTGTCTGCTGATAATCTCTGAGCCTTCATAGCGCCATGAAACCACCCGGTGTACGTGCGCTCTATAAATCATTATTAACATTAACATTAACATTACCATAGTGTTGCATCGCCATTGCACTATGTAAGGGGGGGCACAAGGGCGACAAAACGCTAAAGTAAGATTTATCAAGCCATGCAAGGCCATGTTGTGTGTCCCTGCATGGTTTGATATATCTAGAGAACCTAAAGTAAGTAATCTAGAGTGACGCAGTGCATGCAAATTGCTTCATTGAGTTACTCTGCCCCAGGGAGGCATTCCGTGGGTGAAGCATGGGTGTTCCCATGCATCCACCAATGGGTTATGGTGCATTTCCAGATTTACAAACACTAGTAAACCTGGTGATGCATCAAAATGCTATGCCTCCCCGGGTGAAGCGTAACGAGGAGAAATATCTTTATTTCTCTTAGTTTTTTCCTCTTTCTATGTGTGCTGCAGTTGGCAGCACACACAGAACAATGAAAATGACTCAAAGGATTGCTTGTGTGCTGAAAAGTGCCCCTTCCTGCACAAACACAGCCCTGCTTACAATGAAGTCACCCTTGCGCCATGGTGCCACGATGCCTGCATTGGCACTAGGTAGCCAAGAGTGTGCCATTGCATGGAAAGGACAGGAATGCATCATATGATGTTAAATACTGCACATTCCTTCCCTTTCACACAGTACAGGATTTTCTCTGTGCAAGAATCCAAACTTTGGCTGGAAACAGTGCCATAAAATTCAATACTTGTCTAACAAGTTCTCTTTTCATTGTCTCTTTGTTGGACCGCCTACATGGGGTCAGAGAAGAAATGTATCTTCATGTTTCAAAAGAGCACTGGGCCATCTGTTCTGGCTCTCTAGAGGATTGCATCTCTTTCTCTAAAGTTAAATTTGTGGGTGATAATCACTTTTGGTAGTGTTCCTAGACGGTGCATGGGCACCCCTCCTCACTGTCCTTGCTCCACTGTGAATCATGTTGCAAGTCTATTTGGGCTCAGTTGTTTTGGTATCAGATCTTCCACGAGCAGGTTAACATCTTGTCCTCTTCGCTCTCTGGAACTCCAAAAAAATGAATAAATAAATACTCAGATTTGTAGTGCACTGCTAATCACCAGAAATTCACTGAACAAACCAAAGGTTAAAGGGACTTTACAGTTAGAGAATAGAATTTTAAAGATCCTTAGTAATTCTCTGACAAAACCAAAAGTTACAGAGACGTTATAGTTAGGTTCAGATTTCAGTCGTACAAAACCATTAAAATTCAGCAGTTATAGTTACCTGAGCTAACTATAACTTATGTACCCTCAATGCACAGCTTATGACCTCACATATTTAATCACTCATGACATGGTTAGTGACATCACTGATGGAATCAAACACCATTGCACAGAAGAGAAACCTCCACAAATGCAATCCTACATGCACAGAGTTTCCATCAGAAAAATCTGAAGTGGAGTATCCCCTAAGGGGAGTTTCTAAGAATCAGGAGAAACTGCTCATTTGATATGGAGTCTGATAAACACAGCCGAGATACACAGCAACAAACCCTGAGAGTGCATTCTCCTTTCTTAGCGCTATTGGGAAAAACGAGTAAAGATTTGCTAGCTTGACCCTGCCAGTAGATACGTCCCACCCAGACAGTGAGCCCTGTAACCATTTTGAGGGTTCAAAATGGAATGGATATATATATATTTTATTGCGTAACTTTGCACTATCAGACTGACAATTAATTTTGGACTGAATTTTAAACCACGTTTTAGTCATCAATATGTATGTAATTCTATACTCTCCCCCCAGATCCTGGTATGTTCAGTTTGGGGAAAAACAATATTGCCTCCCGGAGGCAAAGGGAGGCTGCACATTCTCACAAGATCAACAGTGGCACCTCACTGCATTGTGAGGGTCAAAGACTTGGACCTTTACAAGTTCGATAATGTTTCCCATTATTTATTGTGTTGTATAGTAATTGGTTGAGATATTGGGTATTTCCCCTTTTGTTGTCTAAACTGGTAATAAGATGAAGTAGTAGAATGTACAGCACCTCATGATTTTTAATGAAAATGTGATGTAATCATCCCACGCTGTAGTGGCAGATAGAATGATATGCACAATTCTATCGTGAAGTGCTTCTGATGTGAGGCTTTTAACATTGGATTTCAAGCACTAGTCTATTAGTCTGTGTTTGTGTATATACATACATAAATAATCATACAGTAATGAGGAAAGACAACGTATTGATGCATATGCACTTTATAACCCAACCTTGTGAATAGATAACAATGACATTTTAATTGTTATATACAGATATATTTCATGTTTGTTAATTATGAAATTGATTAACATCGCATTGCCAAAACCTACCAAGCATAATACTGTAAATGCACAAAGAAGATAAGTGATTTTAACTGTTTTTATGTGCTGACATGAAAGTCTGTCTTCTAGATCCATTGTAACACTTCCGGTCATGTGTTCGGGTCTCCCTGCTGTTTGTAATTAAATGCGCTCAAAACATGGAGTGACCACTGTGTGATCAAGGCAGTTGTTGCCGAAATGCGTCGCGGCGTAATAATGGAATAAAAGATTTTATGGCCAAATTCCCCCGTGCCGGTGTCCGGTTTCAAATGTGAAGGAGTCAGATGTGGTGTTCATATATATATATATATATATATATATTCACTGAAAAAAACATAGGTTTTACAGACGGTATAGTTAGGAATTAGCATTTAAAAAACCTTTGAAATTCACTAAAAAAAACATAGGTTTCAGGGACGTTCTAGTTAGTTGAACATTTGACTCATATAAAACCAGAGAAATTCGCCTGTTATAGTTAGTTGAGCTAACTATAACTTATATTATGATAAATATATTTTGTCAAAACCGCGTCGGGTGCGGCCTCCATGCGGCCTCCATGCGCGATTGCCATGTGACCTTAAAAAAAGCATTTGATTGGTTCATAACATTTCCCATTGTAACAGTTGTACGACCCCACCCTTTTTACTCATTCTCTCTACAACATTTGATGAGAGACACCTCTTCTGCTTAGAAAGCTTATTTGAAAAGTGTTTTCCTGTATACACATATCTTATACTACACACAACATGCAACGATCTGTACATTAGCCTTCCACGTGTGATTGCCATGCATCTCAAACGTTCCATCAAAAAACAAATATGTGTTACACGATGCCCCTGGCGTGAGTGTCTGCACATTATTGTGCTGCCTATCGGCCTGGGTATTGCTGGCTCTAAGGAGCATCATCAGCCACGGGCAGACTGCACATCCTAGATCACATGCCATCTCATTAACGATAGTTTCCGCCCTCCCGACACATGCTACACTAATCTAAATTGCACACTCTGCGAGGTCAAAACTACAAAAGAAACACACATAAGTACACTTCCTGGCCAGCCAGGAACTGAACAACGCCCAAGTCCCCGGAATAATTATTCACACCCCTACGCTGGCCTGATGTACGCAAGCCCAGCCCACTTTGCGTACGTATAAAAAGGATAACCACGACGCCACACGGCCCTCTTCTTCCGCACTACCTCAAATGATTTGCCGCATCCACCTCGCATATCACAATGCGCAATAAAAAAAAGAAATGGATCTATGAGGTCTACTCCATCCTGCCAATCAACACGGGCTCTAAATTGTGAGCCCTACTGCCCGTCGTCTACGAAAGGGATCCATGAGGTGTACACTCTCCTGCAATCAACTCTCCATCTGAATTGTGAGCACTGCTGCCCGTAGTGTTTGCTCACACAACAATGACAGCAGGTAAGCAGAGTGGCCTGGGTGCACAGGGCCTCCAGTTGAGCGCGCTGCGGCAAGAGGAGTGGGGTGCCTCAGCCTAGCTGCGCAGGTCCGAACAAACGATATTGCCATGTGTTATGATGTGATCTTTGACCTCATGCCGTCACATCTCTGTCTCATTTTAAAGACCTGCTGGACTGTACTGTAGGCCTGAGCCAGCGGGCAGCGCTACTCTACAGACACCTCTTCAGCGCGGTGCTGCGGGAGGGATGGGATGCATCAGCCAGACTGCGCAGGTGCGAATAAGCGATATTGCCATGTGTTATGATGTGATCTTTGACCTCATTCAGTCACATCTCTGTCTCATTTTAAAGACCTGCTATACCATAAGGTAAGCCTGAACCTACGGGCAGCGCTGTCCTACAGACACCTGTTGAGGGTGGTTCTGCCGGAGGGGTGAGGTGCATCACCCTGAGTGCGCACGTGCGAAAAAGTGATGTTGCCGTGCATAATGATGTGATCTCTGACCTCATTCAGTCACATCAGTCTAATTTTAAGAACCTGCTGGACCGCACTGTAGGCCTGAGCCAGCGGGCAGCGCTGCCCTACAGATACATGGCGTTGGCTTTTAGGACACTTTAGTGAGCTCCTTACTAAGTGTACTCAACCGACGCACGCCACGACCGAACCACCGCCCCCCACCACCACCCTCCGCGCCTGGACCCCGATCAGCACCGAAGACACCGTCCGCACGATGAACTCCATCCACTCCGGATCTCCTACCGACCCCTGCCCTCACCACGTCTTCAACAAGGCCGACGCTGTCATCGCACCTCACCTGCGGGACATCATCAACACCTCCTTCGACACCGCTACCTTCCCGGAGAGCTGGAAGCACGCCGAACTCAGCGCTCTACTAAAGAAGCCATCAGCCGACCCCACCGACCTCAAGAACTACCGCCCCATCTCGCTGCTCCCGTTTCCTGCAAAAGTCATCGAGAAGACCGTCAACAGGCAGCTGGCTGCCTTCCTCGAGACGAACGGATCCCTCGACCTCTCGCAGTCTGGCTTCCGGGCCAACCACAGCACCGAGACCGCCCTGATCGCAGCCACCGATGACATCCGAGCTCTGCTTGACAACGGAGAAACAGCGGCCCTCATCCTCCTAGACCTCTCCGCGGCCTTCGACACTGTCTGCCACCGTACACTAGTGCAGCAACTCAGCAACGTCGGAATCCAGGAGAAGGCTCTGGAGTGGATCATCTCCTTCCTCGCCGGAAGGACACAGAGAGTCCGCCTCCCCCCGTTCAGATCTGAAGCCACCGAAGTCATCTGCGGCGTTCCTCAAGGCTCATCGCTCAGTCCAACCCTCTTCAATGTGTACATGAGCCCCCTCGCAGACATCGCACGCCAGCACAACCTCAACATCATCTCCTACGCCGACGACACCCAGCTGATTCTCTCCCTCACCAACGACCCCGCCACCGCCAGAGCCAACCTCCACGAAGGGATGAAAGAGGTAGCCTAATGGATGAAGAACAGCCGCCTGAAACTGAACTCGGACAAGACGGAAGTCCTCATCCTGGGATCCTCACCCTCCGCCTGGGACGACTCCTGGTGGCCCCCCGCCCTAGGCAGCGCACCCAAACGAACAGACCACGCACGCAACCTGGGCTTCATCCTGGACTCCACCCTCTCCATGACCAGACAAGTCAACGCCGTCTCCTCGTCGTGCTTCAACATCCTGCGCATGCTACGAAAGATCTTCCGGTGGATCCCCACCGAGACCAGGAAGACGGTCACCCAGGCCCTCGTCACCAGCCGTCTGGACTACGGCAACTCCCTCTACGCCGGAACCACCGCCAAACTCCAGAAAAGACTTCAGCGGATCCAGAACGCCTCAGCGCGACTCATCCTGGACATCCCCCGTCGCAGCCACATCTCCGGACACCTGAGAGACCTGCACTGGCTCCCGGTCACCAAGAGAATCACCTTCCGTCTCCTCACCCACGCACACAAAGCCCTACACAACCAAGGCCCAGGATACCTCAACAGCCGCCTCAACTTCTACGCTCCCAAACGCCAGCTTCGATCGACCGGCCACGCCCTCGCCACCGTCCCCCGCATCCGAAGAGCCACCACAGGGGGACGGTCCTTCTCCTTCCTCGCCGCCAGGACGTGGAACTCCCTCCCGACCCACCTCCGCCTGACCGAGGACCACCTCGCCTTCAGGAAGCAACTCAAGACCTGGCTGTTCGAGCAGTAGCGGACCCCCCTCCCCTAGCGCCTTGAGACCCTCTGGGTGAGTAGTGCGCTATATAAATGCTTTGATTGATTGATTGATTGATTACATGCACACAGGCTCCCGCCACTGCATTACACGCACACATTATGCTTCTAGCATGCGCTCTGTTCCTTTGTATGTGAACGTTGGCATAACATATTATTATTTAACCTTGTGTATTCTCATGCACTCCTCTTTGAACCACGGTTACGACTAACAGTTGGTAGATCGTACTTCAAAAACGAAGGACGCACTCAACTCCTATTTTCTATCATGCTTGAAATAAACCTTCATTTACCTCCAGACATTTCCACCATTAAATTATTTCTCCCTTTTCAGACATTCCATTGATTGCCACAAGAAGGGCGGAGCGGGAGCTGACCCCGCAATGATGCCCTGGCATTCTGACAACTTCCATCGTGGTATCAAGACACCGTCCCCGACCGGAGACCTGGTCTTTTGGACAAACATACCCCGGACTAGGAGCTTGCACCAACACGTCGTGGGACACACCAGTGGTGGCAGGTGAGCAGTGAAGCCTCGGTATGCAAGACCTACAATTGAGCACAGTGCGGGGGAAGGGGTTGGGGTACAGCACCCTGGGTGCACATGTGAATGCAAGCGATTTTCCCGTAGCTAGTAATGTAGGACTATATTATCAATCAACGGCGATAACATTATCACCACTTTAGCGACAGGAAACTTCCGCCAAAGCGACGATAAAGGGTTGATAATATGCCCTTGTTAATTCCCATAGAAGCCCAGGTTCACACCAGAACCTGGGCTTCTAAGGGAATTCACAAAGGCATATTATAAACCCATTATCGCCGCTTTAGCGGCAGTTTCCTGCCGCTAAACCGGCGATAATCTTAGCGCCCTTCCTTCATAATATGGCCCATAATCTCTGGCCTCATGTATTTAATTTTAAGGACTTGCTGAACCACACTCTTTCTCGCAGACCCCAGTGTCCTAGACAAATGGGCGACGAAGGGTAAACACTAAGGGCTGGGTGCAATAGGCCAACGCTCTGTCTCTTCCTCCCTCTCTTCTTTGGACTCTCCCTCCCCTTCTCCCTCCCACCCACTCCCCCTCGCTTCCATTCTCACTATGGTCCTTATATTCGGACTACCTTTCTTTACCTCTTCCACATAGCACACATACTTATGTTTCATTTTTGTCTTGCAGGTTTCCTACGCTGCTTCCACTGGAGTCCAACCCACGTTTTTTTTAATTATACTGTTCTATTAAAGTTACATTTCTATTTAGTTCTGTTTTAATAAATGTTACTTATTTTTTCAAATAAATAACTGAGTGTATAGGTCTTCTTTCTCTGATGACACTTGTCTATTGTTTATGGTGAAAATCATCTGTTTATAGGAGATTTTAAGGACAACATTATTTAATATTAGAGTGCACCTACCAAACATATTCTAACTGACTATTAGACAAATGAAGCCTGGGTAATTGTACCACTGCAAGAGTTCTATGAGTGTATCACTTTATAACACCATAAGTACTGTCCGTGTGATTACAGAACAAATAAGGCACTGCCTAGGACCAGCGAGGCTTCAGGGCCCACCCTGCATATTTAAATAAAGACCCGGAGTGTGGTGATCCCCGAACTTCAGTTGGCCTGGAACCCACCGAACAATTCCCTCTATTACAGCAATACGAGATTTTCCTCCTCTCGTTTCAAGTAGTCGAACAAGTATTTTATATCACAGGGTGGAAGCCATGCACCACCCTCTAATAGCAAACACAAATGTCCAGCGAATGCACACTCAGAGACATTGTATGAGCTGCACCTGAGAGGTCGCCCTCCCTACTACCATGATGCATTTGTTAGTATAAACGCATACTAACACTACTTATACACGTGTAGTACAGCGACCAGAATGTAGTGAAGAAGCAGAGGAAGCGCAAAATCTAAAAATATAAATCCTACCAGAAGTCGGATGACATAGTTCAATGAGCTGACGACCCTGGCATGAGTAGAAACAGCTACACGAACAAAACGGGTCTTCAGCACAACGCAAGCAATTTTGAAATATTGCTGAGTGGTGCCTTCTTTTTGCCTTCTCCCACTCGTCGCCAAATTTATGTAGTGAAGAAGCAGACAGCAGTGAATCCAATAAGTAGATTTATTACAAGAAAACAAGACACCTGAAACAACCACTAACAGGAGCAGACAGCAAAGCAACCGTCTAATCCAGCAACATGTACAAACTCCGCAAGGTTCCCCTCATGACAGCCCTACATTCTAACATTACATACTGAGGGCCATATTATGAAGGAACGGCGTTAAATTTATCGCCGCTTTAGCGGCAGGAAACTGCCGCTAAAACGGCGATAATGGACTTGATAATATGCCATAGAGAATTCCAATAGAAGCCCATGTTCTCATGTTAACATGGGCTTCTATTGGAATTCTCAGCGGCATATTATCAAGCCCATTATCGCCATTTTAGCGGCAGTTTCCTGCCACTAAAGCTGCGATAATTTTAACGCCGTTCCTTGATAATATGCCCCTTAGATTCTAGTAGAATTACATACTACATTCTACTATGACTTACAATGGAATACTACACAGAGCACATGACTTTACATCAATGAGCTCATAGTTTCATCCACAAGTCTTGACACCGGTAGGGGTAAGACTTTCGCTTTCCACTCCCTATATTGTATAAACGTAAACTAACACTTCTTCCACAAATATGCTACAGCGCCCAGAGCACATCACTTTAGAGCAATGAGCTCACAATTTAGGCTCACGGTTTAATACACGAGCCTTCACACTAGTAGGGATGAGTAGTTCGCTTCCCACTCCCTTTATACTATAAACACACACTAACACTACTTACACACTTATACTACAGCGGCTAGTATCCTACACCGCCCAGAGCCCATCACTTTACAGCAATCAGCTCGGTTTCATCCCCAAGTCTTCACACCGGTAGGCGTAACTACTTCGCTTCCCGCTTCCGGTATACTATCAACACACAGTAGAGGTCAGTAGTTCGCTTCCCACTCCCTGTATGGTATAAACGCCTACTAACACACGTATGCTACAAACACCAGACCACATCACTTTACAGCAATGACCTCACGGTTTAGACTCTCGGTTTCATACCCAAGTGTTGCACCATATCATATCACCAACATGCCACTCTGCGCAACACCGCACTTTCAGACCGTTAACAATGATAACTACCTACTGTCGACCGCCAATAGGTAATCCATAACAAATTACAATAGTTCCTTGATTCTTTTAGCTTTCAAAAATTCTCCCTATTACTGTCTTTCTACTTTTCCATATAAATAGTTTTTTAATATTCAAATACACATCGAAGTCAGAAATGCAACGTATTCAACACACTTTCTAGAACATTCTACAACACGTGGAGGTTAAAAGTTCATCAATTTTTTTAAACCTAACGATATTTTTTTGCAACATTTTCTCGAACATTTAACGGCATGTGCAGGTGAAAAGTTCACGATTGTTTTAAGTTCGAACAGTGCCTTCCAAAGGCAAGTAGCAGATGTGGTTGAGTTGAGCACATTTTATCCTATAATATGTACTATAATATGTATATGTAAACTGCTTCAATCACAAACATACTTTTCCACAAAACGAATGTGCACCCTACTTTTAAAAAACAATGCTTTTCATCTCCCAACCAGGTACCGTTTTGATTGCGAAAAGAAACAGGTTCCCCATCTTTAAACATATCTCTTATACTACGAAGGAACTGCATGAGCTACAGACATCTTTCCATAGCTTCCAGCCATACCTTCAAAATGCTAGTGTAGATCGTAGCACATAGCTATGTTTTCTGGTGCAAGAGGTATGCAGAACAGAGACGTATTGACTTAGACCTAGGTTTACAAAATGTGGACATTAAATGGTTTGGACAGAGAGGATTGAAGTGGCACCAATTGTTGCCCTTGGTTAGAACCTGTTTGCATCTCCAACACCCTGACCTCATGATTGTGCACTGTGGTGGAAAGGACCTAGGCACATTGACTGGGGTAGATTTGGAAATGCTTATGAAGGACACCTTTGGACAATTGATGTTACTTTTGCCTCAAATTGTCTTTGTATATTCCAATATATGCCAAAGACAGAAGTGGAAATGGTCCAAACAATTTAGTCCTCAGATTGAAAAATCTGGGAAAAAAGTCAACAAAGCTGTCTCTGCATACCTCAGAGACCACAAAATGGGGTCCATATACAACAAGTACACACGTTTTGATATGGCAGATATATACAGAAGTGATGGAGTACACTTCACAGATCAGGGAAACCGAGTTTTCCTGTATAACTTGAAGCTGTGCACCCGTACTTATATGTAGCTCCAACGAATGAACACAAGTGCTCTTTTTAGAGCCACCCTATAACTTACAACTTAGGCCCGCTATTTTAGGGCCAGATAACGCCAACTCCCGCACCCTCGCCCAAATTTATTCTCCACACAGCTGTGGTGCAGCGACCAGACCATCTCACTTTGCAGCACAGCCCTCTTGCTTTGATCCCCAGCTCTACTCACCCATAGGGGTGAGTAGTTTATGGTCTACAAATACCATAATGATTTACCTTCGCTCTCCCTATACAACACCACCTAAGCACCATACACAAGCTACAATGTTCTAAACAAAAGTTCATCCAAGTACCTATAACTACATGCTGACACTACTTGCACAGGTGTGGCACAGCGGCCAGAGCACATGACTTCACAGCATATGACACACAGTTTGGGCTCACAATGTTAAAAAGGCAACAATCGTGTCACCACATGCCCTCCAGTGACAGCTTCACCTCGCTCCGCAATTACTGTCCCAATAAACAGCTGCAGACCCACCAGGATCTTGTGGCGGTGCGGCTCGTGGCCCACACAGGGACACATATTCATCAAAAATGGTTGCCATTTACGTGAGTCGCACTCGCAGGGTGAAATGCATAGTACCAGTGCAAGGCAGCTTGTGAGGTAACGTGTGCCTCCAGCTCCAGCCGACGCGTTTCGGGATTTCCCCTTCTTCATGGGCTTTACCGCAGTAAGGAGGCAGACAAGGACCAAAGGTAATTCTCTCTTTTATTCGTGGATTTTTAACTAGATAGCGCTCAGGTGAATGGAACACGCATGGAATCATGGGACCTGAAGTCCATCCCATTGGGTTACTGCCTCGAGATTGTCAAAGTTCAAATGTTAAAAAGGCAAAAATCGTGTCACCACATGCCCTCCAGTGACAGCTTCATCTTGCTCCGCAATTACTGTCCCAATAAACAGCTGCAGACCCACCAGGTTCTTATAGCGGTGCGGCTCATGGCCCAGGCAGGGACACATATTCATAAAAAATGGTTGCCGTTTTCGTGAGTCGCACTCGCAGGATGAAATGCATAGTACCACTGAAAGGCAGCTAGTGAGGTGACGTGTGCCTCCACCTCCAGCCGACGCGTTTCAGGATTTCCCCTTCTTCATTGGCTTTACCGCAGGAAGGAGGCCGACAAGGACCAAAGGTAACTCCCTCTTTTATTCGTGGATTTTTTATTTTTTTTTATTTTTTAAAACCTTTATTTTCAAAAGTCAGGACACAGCTACTCAGCCGACAACCCGGAGGTTCGGCAGCATCGATATATAGAAACAGAGATGCGTCCCCAGTACCGTGAAAGGAGAAGTGCAAAGGTTCAATTTTAAGTAAACACAAAAACACACAACAACCCCCAGCAAGGCAAGAACACTGAAAGCCCATGGTGAAGCCCCCCAGGGGAGGCCGGACCCCACTCATCTACCAGTTACAGTACAGTGTAAAGAGGAAGAAGGGGGACAGCAGAGGCCAAAAAAGTCCATAAACCATACTGAGCTGGAAAGAAGGTTAGGAGGAAAGCTGTTCCTCGGGAGGATCCAGATCCGGGGCAAGACATATTCCCCCCCTGTATTGATTCCACCGCCCCCAGATGGCGTGCCACTTCCGGGGGCGGCCTTTAGCGCAATAGACCGTCTTCTCCCTTAACATACTCCAGTCCATATTTTCTTTCCACGCGGTCAATGTGGGGGGCCCCGCGGAGCCCCACAATCGCGCGATATCTCTCTTAGCGACCATGTTACCCAGAGTCACCCATTGGGTCTGTGCCTCATCGTGGTCAGTGGGCCCCCAGACATTCAGGAGGCAACACCGCGCTTCCGGCTGCATAGCAATGCCCGTCACCTCCCCCATCACTGCATGGACTCTCCTCCAGAATTCCGTAATGACACCACATTCCCAAATGATATGCAGGAAAGTACCCACCATACCACATCCCCTCCTGCATAGGCCGTCCTCCAAGAATCCCATGTGAACCAGCCTTGGCCCCGTCACATACACTCGATGCAGTATTTTAAGCTGCACCAGCCTCAGACGCGACGGGATCGCGACCTCCTTAGGAGAGGAAACAGCCGACTGCCAATCCTCATCATCCAACTCGAGGCCATCCCTAGTCCATTGGTCCCTCAGCCCCAGAAGCATGTCCGCCCGGACGTTGATCAGTTTCTTATAGATGAGCGAGATCGTGCTCTCGGGCATATGGCCATCAAGGACCCGGTCCTCCAAAGGAGAGGACTCAGGCACCTTCTCACCCTCTACGAGGACTGATCGGAGGGTGTGACGCACCTGAATATATCGGAAATACTCAGAGGGCCCCAGCTCATACTCCGTCTGCAACTCTTCAAAGGACTTCACCTTCCCCTTATTCAGCACATCTCCCACCCTGGAGATGCTGATCAGGTCCCATTTATCAAACCCTTTTGTGTGCCAAAGCCTTCCCAGTCTCTCCGATTCAAACAGCGGGGTAGCGAGGGTGAGCCTATCCTTCCAGCCCAGCGAGTCAGTTGCCATCTTCCACACACGCACTGCCACACCAGTGGGCCCGTGAGGGACGAGTCTAGGGACCGCGAGTACAAAGCCCTGTAGTAGTTACCACCACGCAGCAACCACCTGTCCATGGCATACCCAGGGCTGAGGGCAGGGCCATAAAACCCATGATTAATCGCGCTCAGCTGGGTGGCCCAATAGTACCGTCGGATGTCTGGGAGCGCAATGCCCCCGTCGTACCATGGAAGCGTCAACTTTGCAATAGCTATTCGCGGCCGCCCGTCCCAAAGCAACGTTCGTTGGAGGCCTTCGACCTCCCGAAAGTATTTGGCCGGAACCCAGTCCAAAGTGTTCTGCAGTGCGTAGAGGAAGCGGGGAAGAGACATCATTTTGAACAGGGCCGCGCGCCCAACGAGGGAGAGCGGCAGCCTCCGCCAGCCTTCAACATCCCGCCTCAGGCGTGCCAGGGGGGGGAGCAGGTTCTTCTCATATCGCACAGCAGAGTCCATGGAGATAAAAATCCCCAAATACACGAAGCCCTGCTGAGCGACCTGTATCGAACATGTTCTAGGGATCGGTGGAACCTCGCCACTAAGAACATACAAATACGATTTACTCCAGTTGATAACAAGACCCGAGTTCCTACCAAAAGATGTGAGTACGTCACAGACCACTATAAGTGATTTCTTGGGTGAGGCAAGATACAGCAGGATATCATCGGCATAGAGCGAAATACGGTCCTCGTGTTCAGGCGACCATCTAAGGCCCCGTATATCCGGGTGCCAACGTATCCACGCAGCCAGCGGCTCGAGGGCGAGGGCGAACAACAAAGGCGACAGGGGACAACCCTGCCGAGTACCCCTCCCAAGCTGAAACGGAGTCGACGCCCGACCATTCACCACCACACTCGCAAGTGGCCCCTCATACAGCAACCTCACCCAGCTCACAAAACCGTGGCCAAAGCCGAACTTGGTCAGCACGGCCCACAAATATGCCCATTCCACCGTGTCAAAGGCCATCGTGGCGTCAAGAGACGCCACAATAGCTGGTTCACGCAGCGTGCCCGCCCTGGCGATTACACCAAGAAGGCGCCTAAGATTTAACGCTGTGTTTCGGTGCGGGATGAAGCCGGATTGATCCGGGTGGACCAAGTCACCGAGTACCCTAATCAATCGGGTCGCCAGGATTTTAGCCAGAATTTTCGGCTCTGCGTTAAGAAGTGAGATAGGCCTATATGAGGCGCACTTATCTCGGGGTTTGCCCTCTTTGTGTATAACCACGATCGTCGCCAGTCGCTGGTCCAACGGGAGGGTCCCACTCCCCCGCGCCTCCACAAACATGGCGCGCAGGTGAGGGGCGACCCTATCCGGAAATAGCTTGTACAGGTCGACCGGCAAGCCGTTCGGTCCCGAGGCCTTGCCCGAGTTTAACGCGCGGATAGCCCCCGCCACCTCGTCAACCGTTATATCACCATCTAGATCGTCCCTATCTATATCGGAGAGACAGGGCAACTCGATATCACGGAGGAGGTCACACGAGTCCTCGGGCGGCCTATCCGACACTGAGGCATAAACCCTACAGAAATAGTCCGAGAAACACTTTACAATCCTCTCAGGTTCCACAATCGCCTCTCCCCTCTCTCCCGTCAACTCTGGCACAACTCTATTGACCCGTTCTTTTTTGTCCAGCCAAGCCAGGAGTTTCCCTGCCTTGTCACCAACATCATACAAACGGCCCTGCTGTTCCCTACTGAGGGTCTTAGCAGCGTTCGTCACCAGGTCCTTATACTCAGCTTGCTTCAAGCAAAGCTCATGCAGTGAGGACTCTGTAACCTCCTCCTCCAGCGCTCCCTCCAGAGCCGCGATCTCCTCCTCAACCTGCAGAACCTCGCCATCTCTCCGCCGCTTGGCAGCTACTACTAGGGAGAGGGCTTCCCCTCGGAGCACGGTCTTAAATGCTTCCCACAGCGACACTGCCGAGTCCACGGATCCCTGATTGTCCTTGAAAAAATTATCTACTTTCTTTACCAGCGCGCTGCGCATCTTGGGGTCTCGGAAATACCACGGGTTGATAGGGGCCACCCTTCCTCCTCCCTCCCGACCTAGATCCAGCCGGATCCACACTGGCGAATGGTCAGATATACCACGCGCCATGTGCCTCGCCTCGGAGACCAATGAGGCATGCGCAGCCAGAGTGAGTAGGTAATCAATCCTGGAAAGACTACCATGTGCCCCGGAGTGGAACGTGTATTGGCTCTGTGTGGGGTGCCGGAGCCTCCAGCAGTCTATCAGGCCAAGCGTGTCTAGGAAGTCTGGAAGCCACTTCTGAGCCCCCCCTGTGTCTCTGGGCGGGTATCTATCCAGCAGGCCGGAGCCAACAGCGTTGAAATCACCTCCCATCACAAGCATACCCCCCGGGAGATCCAGCAGGGCCCTACCCAGATCTGTGAACGTGGAGGCCTGCAGGGCCGGCGGGACATAAACCGAAACTAAAACCAAAGTTCTTCCTTCCCACCGCCCCGCCACCGCCACAAACCTCCCCCTATCATCAACAATGGTGGAGTCCACCTCAAATGGTAGCGAGGCTCTGACTAGGATGCCCACACCCCTGGACCCAGAGGAGAATCCTGAATGTGCTATGAATTTATAACCCTTCCTATTCAGAGCATAGCACGTATTACCTATAAGATGCGTCTCCTGCAGCATGGCAACATCCGGCATTGACCGTTTCAAGAATTGCAAAACAATCCCACGCTTAATGCGATCCCCCAAACCATTAACATTCCAGCTTATAACACTTAAACCCCTACCCCCCATCCTCAAACGTAAAGAGGCCCACCCCACACCCGAAGAGCCACCATGGAACAGTCCTGGAAAGAATCACCATGCCTTGCAGAAATAAACCCCCCAACAACAAACCCAAAATCCCAGAAACCCCCCCCACCCTGCACCCCTGCTGCAGCTTACAAAGCCCCCCCAACTTGCAGTGTGCCTGTCGCCCTACAAAACCCAAAATCTACAAAAAGTACCCTAAGGGAGGAAAAGAGCACCCCTCGTCCTCCCGCAGCCCTCCGCATTGACTGCACTCTATTCAAGTCTTCAAATATAGCCAAATCGAGTCAGACCGGCTCCGAAAAATCAGCCCTGCCCATCCCGGCCACTGTCCCCATCCTCGGCAATGTCCTCCTCCGTCCGTCGCCGGGGCAAAGCGTCCAGCCATTCATCGGCCATAACAGGAGAGTCAAAGAAGAATGTCCAATCTTCGTGCACCACACGTAATCTGGCAGGGAAGAGCATGGCATACTTCAGATCCCTCTCCCGGAGCCGCCTCTTCACCCCCAGAAAGCCCTGTCTCTGCCTCTGCACCTGCTGGGTGAAGTCCGGATAGAAATTCACCGACGCGTTCTGGAAGGGGACCGGGCCCGTCACCCTCGATGCTTGCAGGATAGCGTCCCGATCTCGAAAATGAAAGAGCCGAGCGACGATCGGCCTCGGTGGGGCACCCACCTTGGGCCTCCCACCCGGCACTCTATGGGCCCTTTCAACCGCAAAGAACTTTCCAAGACCCTTAGGCTGCAGATGATTAAGCACCAAGTCCTCGACAAGCAGGTCAACCGAAGCCTCATCCGAGGACTCCGGGACCCCGATGACGCGCACGTTGTTGCGCCTGGCCCGGCTCTCAAAGTCCTCCAGCCGGCGGGCGGCGAGATCACTCTCGGTCCTCAGCTTACGAACCTCGATCTGCAGTTCCGTGACATCATCGGTGAGGCCCGTGGTCTTGAGGTCCAGGGTCCTAACCCGTTCATTCGTTTTGCCCAAGTCCGCACGGATCAGGTTAACATCCACCAAGATGGCATCCACCTTATGCGCCAGGGCATCAAACTGTCTCCCAATCGAAGTCTGCATCCCTTCGAGCGCGCCCATGACATCCTGTAGTGAGAGCTCCGGGGCCAAAGGCGAGGCCGCCTTCTGGGTATCCGGCGACTGGCTCGACCCACTCGGTGATCCCTTCTGCAGAGCATAGCGGTCCATACTATTGACTTGGGTATAGGCTCCCCGCCTGGTAGACTTAGCCTACAGCCGATCCACCTCTGCTTTGCCCGACATGGTTGATACCAAGCAGGTCGGTTCAGATAAGACGGGTCCCTCTCAATGAAAGGAATCAGGAGTGATCAGTTCTGCAGTGGGCCACCAGAGTAGCCTGCAGAGCGTCCATAGGGTAATAAAGCCACCAAGAGCTCTCCAGGGGCAGGGCTGACAAAGGGAGAGAAAGCGAAAGTGAAAGTACGGGGACCTCCGTCAGACAGTTCACACCTCGCCTGGCCGTTGTTGTTCAACTAGAAGTCGGGCATCCTGCCAACTCTAGCCCCTGGCATCCCTCGGAGATAGGCCGCAATCTTCCGCCAGGCATAAGTCCGGTTCCCGGTGGGCGATCCGACCGCGGGTAGCATCAATCGCCTCCCTGACAGGTCATCCACACGATGCCATGCAGACCGACAGGATTAGAGACAGGATAGTCGACGGAGGGCGCGAGGGTCTCGGGAGCTCAGAGCTCACGCGGCCATCTTGGGCAAGCGCTCTATTCGTGGATTTTTAACTAGATAGCGCTCAGGTGAATGGAACACGCTTGGAATCATGGGAACTGAAGTCCATCCCAGTGGGTTACTGCCTCAAGATTGTCAAAGTTCAAATGTTAAAAAGGCAACAATCGTGTCACCACATGCCCTCCAGTGACAGCTTCACCTTGCTCCGCAATTACTGTCCCAATAAACAGCTGCAGACCCACCAGGATCTTGTGGCGGTGTGGCTTGTGGCCCAGGCAGGGACACATATTCATCAAAAATGGTTGCTGTTTTCGTGAGTAGCACTCGCAGGGTGAAATGCATAGTACCACTGAAAGGCAGCTTGTGAGGTGACATGTATCTCCAGCTCCAGCCGACGGGTTCGGGATTTCCCCTTCTTCATGGGCTTTACCGCAGTAAGGAGGCAGACAAGGACCAAAGGCAACTCCATCTTTTATTCGTGGATTTTTAACTAGATAGCGCTCAGGTGAATGGAACACGCTTGGAATCATGGGACCTGAAGTCCATCCCAGTGGGTTACTGCCTTCGAGATTGTCAAAGTTCAAATGTTAAAAAGGCAACACTCATGTCACTACATGCCCGCCAGTATATATAAACAACACCAAACCAACTTCCAAAAGAAGAGGCACACACTCCGGTCTGTAAGTATGGGGCTGATTTAATGATATTTCAGGTCACCCACGACCCCGCAGTGAAGAGAGAGACATGTTTCGCCTGCGCAGCAGGCTTTATCAATCTGAATGGCGCCAACTTTTCACAGATATAAATAGCCCTTCCCTCCTTCAATCATAGGTAGACATAGAAAACAGATTACGCGAGAAAATTCGCTGGTGAATAACAAATGAAATTACCCCAGCCCAAATCTTACATGTATAAGCAATTTATTAATATATACAAATATCGGCATAATGTGCAATACTTTGCTACATGATTAAGAAGAAAAGGACCAATCTTCTGCAGCATAATAGTATAAAAACTGGAAAAGACATCTACCCACAGTGGAGGCATGTCCTAATGACCGCGAAGGAGCGCTATTTTAATAACATGAAGCGGTGCCAATCCTCTCAATGCATGCTGCCCTACTTATAATTCATACATAAAAACCTGCACAAATTCTTTGAATAAAACACAAGCTGTGAAATAAACAATATTTAATAAAAAACTCTAATCCTTCAATGGAAGACAAAGGACACCACCATCCTGTTATGACCCCTGGTCCTGTTAAAAGTGGAACATAACTGAATTAAATTGCAGCATGCTAATGCATGCCATAACAGACATACATTTGGATTGTATAAAACGGGTAGTCCAATGTCCATGGGGCTTCAATCCTGCTATCCCATATGTTTATTCAATCCCAGTGAAGAGAGGGACAGCCAGCCACAACAATGGTGCTGAGTTAAACTTCTTTATTTTCTTAGGACAATCGAAAAAAGATGCGTTTCGACCTACTCAGTCCTGCTCACATGATTGTGGTATCCTAGCAACAAACTTAAATACACGTCACACAGGATGCGACAATTGAAATGAACAAAATACTTCTACTCAAGGTATCTTTCTTTCCTTTACCAATATATCAATTATTTATATTTCATTCAAATTATTTTATACATTTGACAGAATTGATCATTTTGAACAGTTAAATATTCAATGTTTAAATCTAAACTTTCTGTTTTTGTCTATTTATAGCTTAACTTTGTCCACCTGGTTGCCAAGTAGTCCTTCTACTGAGCATCCAGATAAGAAGAAAAGGTTTCGAATTTTGAAGAGCCTTCCTTGTGAATATTAACCCCCTACGTGCCAATTCCCCTTGATGCAGTGCAGCGCACCTCTCTCTGCAAAATAAAAGGATAAGTTTTAATATTGTGCCACACAGCAATTTCATATAGGACCAGATAGCACACATAATCTTTCATATTTACTCATTAATGTACCGGTGAGGAAAGAAAACAATCATTTAAAAATACAACCAAAGAATTGCATATTAGGGGAATTTCAAACTTCTCAATATAAATGTGTGTGCAGGTCCTCATCGTTGTTCATTCCATGGGGATCAGACAACCAGCTTTCATGATAAATCTTGATTCTAATCTGTGTAACACAGCTATTCTGTTGCCCCCTCTAGGGTTTCTAGATGCAGAGTCAATGACAAAAAGGGAGCATTCGTCCAGTCCCCATCATGGTAATCTTGGAAGTGTCTTGCTGCATTGTAGCTCATATCTGTGTTGGTAATTGGTCGCCAATGCTCTAATATTATTTTTGGTACTGGGAAGGTGGTTGAGCCTATGTACCACTTTGCACAAGGGCAAGTGATGATGTATACTACAAACTCGGTCTTGCATGCAATACGTTTCAAGATGCACCACTTTTTTCGTACCCCCTCTAGTGTAATCTCCTGAATGTTAGTGGTATGTTTGTTCGCTTTACAGTGCCCACAAATTTTGAAGCCTTTGCTTTGGTGCAGCCAATTTGAATTTCCGGATATCATTTGGCTGTGTACCAGCATGTCTTTTAGGGATAGGTTATGTTGGAAGGTAATGTTAAGATTATCTCCAATCCAAGCCATCATTCCGTTGTCCGGCGTCAGTATGGCCCATCTGTTTTTTAGGATCTTTCTTAGCTATGTTGCTTGCCTATTGAATTTTGTAATGAAAAGTATGGGTTGGCTGTTAGGTTCTGTGTTCTGCTCTAGCCTTTGGTGTAATGTGTCTTCTCTTGTTTTGGTGTCTGCTTTTCCCCTGGCTTTCTTGAGGGCACTGTATGGATAGTTTCTTGCTTTTAACCGTTCAGTCATTTCATCTCTAGCTTTTCTGTAGCTCATCTCTGACCAACAATTCCTTTTGGCTCTTAGGAATTCACTGTATGGGATACTCCAGCGGAAACTAGGAGGATGGCAACTATCAGCATGTAAGATAGAGTTGCGGGCCGTGTCTTTTCTGAACAATTCAGTGCGTAAGTTACCCTCCATGATGGTTAACCTGATGTCTAGAAGTCGATATTTTCTCTACTGTATTTCTTGGTAAACCTGAGCTTCAATTTATTCTCTTTAAGTTTGCCAAAGAAAACTTTTAGACCAGTTTCACTTCCCTTCCAGACAAAAACAATGTTGTCTATATAACATAGCCATATACTGACATCATTTGTCCATTCACTCAGTTCATTGCCCCAGAGCACCTGCATCTCCCACCAGCACACTACCAAGTTGCTTATTGCTGTGCCTTGTTTTTGTTTGGACAGAGTGCTCGCAAATAGAAAAATATTTTCCTTCAAACAGATGTTGATTATTTCCATCAACATCTGTTTGTGGTGTAGGACAGTGACACTCCTATTTCTTAGAAAGTATCTGCATGCATTCACTCTATCATCATGTCTGATGCTCGTATGAAGACTCTCCACGTCCAAATATACTAACTAGCACTCATGCTTCCAACAGAGATTTTGTGTAGTTTTTGATGATGTATTTTGTATCTTTAACATGTGAATGGACGTTCTGTACAAAAGGTGCGAGGAAATGATCAACAAAAATTGAGGCATTTTCCCCAAAACTATTTTTGGAGGAAACAATGGAGCGACCTGGTGGATTATTGCGGTACTTCCGTAATAGATATAGAGGGGGGTACTAGGTGTGTCATTTCTTAGAAATTGTAACTCATCCCAGCTTAGGAGTTGCTCTTCATGCCAGTTTAGTAACCTCTCTGTGTATTTAGTTTGAATATTCTTCAGATATTCTCTATCTATCTGGTGTAGCATGTTGTGTTTCTGAGTTATCTCAATCCTTCTTTCACATAGTCTGATCTGTTCATAATTACTATGTTCACTCCCATATTTGAGGGTTTGATAACCATCATCTGATCTTTTTGAAGGGCAACTAGAGCTGTCCATTCTATCTTGCTTATGTTGCGTTTTTTCCTGTGGTTTTTTGCTCAGTGTTAGAATGTCATTAGCCACCACATTTGTGAATACATCAATATTTTCCCTTGGAAGTTGTGGTATGTACTTAGGTGGTTTTCTAAATTTTTTGTTGCTAGCCATCCCTGTTTCACTTCCCAAAGTGTTGGTAAGTTCTTCAAAACACATGGGGTCAAATGGATCAATCATGTCAGTTTGGGTTGAGCCTCTCCTTATATCTCTCTCTATATATATATATATAGTCACTGAAAAAAAACCAAAGGCTAAAGTAACGTTGTAGTTAGGTGAAATGTTCAGTAACAATGTAACATTTTAAAGTCTTAAAACCACAGAAATTCACCAGATCTAGTTATCTCAAGTAACTATAACTCATGCTCTAAGATAACTATAACTCGTGCCCTCACCATTCACAGTGTTTCTTCGATAATTTTACTGAAGATGTGGCAGCGATAATATCGATGATAGCATACAAGATATTAGTGATGCAATATGTGGAGTAACTAGCAGTTCATGAGAGGGCGTGAGTTATAGTTACCCTAGATAACAAGTTATAGTTACTTGCTATAACTATAAATATAACTGATACATTTCTGTGGTTCTCAGAGTTTATAACGTTACGTTGTTAAAGTAACATTTAATTACCATACGCAAATCCGACCCTCTGCACACAAAGCCAGGGGGTTGGCTGAAGGGCCTGACTGCAGCCAACCCCCCCCTCTTGCATGCATCCAGCCACACACTGCTCACAGCCAAGACCTGTGGCCAAAGCATATAAGGGCAGCCAACCCCACACGTACGTCATGCACGGCGGGGGCGTTGGCTCCAGGGGCCATGAACAGTGGGGTGTCGGCCTGAAGGCCTGGCTTACAGTCAGGTCCGGTGGCAAACTCTCCAAAGGCAGTCAACCACACAATGCACATGGCCTTCAGCCGTGCATGACGGGGGGTTGGCCATAGGGCCTGGACCTGGGGATTACGTCCCCCAGGACCTTTTTTGTTTTAAAGTGGAGAAGGGCCATGTAGCCCACCTCCCTGAGCCTTATTAGGCCATGGAGTCTCCATTTCCAAGGCCTTTTTTATTGTAAAAGGGAGAGGGGCCGTGTGGCCCCCCCCTTTCCCTTGACTTATTAGGTCCTTGGTTACCCCATCCCTGGTTTTTTTTTAGTTAAAGGGGAGGGAGGCTTTAAATATGTGTAAGGACTTAAGGTCTGATGTCACTTCTTGTGATGTCACTTTCTGAAAGATCAGGGGTTTTAATGCCACTTTCTGTGATGCCACGTGCGATGTCAAGCTCCATGACATCAAGTGCTATGATGTCACATGCATACTGACTAAATTGGTTTTCTCCCTACTTCTGTTTTTTTAGGACTTGTGGGCTAGGCTGTTTATTCCATACTAATAGTATTCCTGGTATCACTATTGATCTATCTAATCACCTCAAAGCCCACCCTGCAGCTGATTTGCATGGTCATTTCAGTGGTGATCATTCCTGGGACCTGGACATCTTCCTTTTCCTAAGTGAGAGGATAGGGGTGCCCCTATTCAGCAAACCTCACCAAATGCCAGCTACCAGAAAATCTTTTGTTTGTGGAAATAGCCTGTGCACTGGCCTCTCCTTTTCCCCCTAGTCAGAGTACTCAATGTCATTCTTGCGTGGGCAGATTTAGTAGTGCGTTATTTGAGCCAATGGCTGCCAGTAGGGGGCACTGGCACTCAAATTTGGGCATCAGCACTTATTTTTTCCCATCAGATATTGACTGCAAGAGTCAAAGATGGAAGAAGAGAAAGATGCAAAGCGAGAAAGTAGGGACCAGCAAGAGTGAGATAAAGGGGCAGAGAGTGTCTGGTAGTGGATTGAAAAGGCTTGAGGTAGATTCAAGACTACGCAACCTTGGTGTTGGGTAAGCCATTTTTTATACCACCTCCGAGGCAGATCTTTGGGCACTGACAGTCATCCTTTTTCAAATTAAGTACTGAGTTTTTGGGATCTTGTCGTCCTCACCTGTGGTGTTCCACTGGTCTGTTTTTCAAGGATATCTAATGGGGACACCCTAACACCCCATTCTTGCCAAGTTTCAGAGGTATGCCCATCCCCTCTCTGTATCCCAGGGACTTTGGGGAGCCTTCTTCCTGCACTCTACCTCTTACCTTCCAAAGTCTGGCTATTTTAGAAGCTAGCACACTCAATTAGCCCTGTGCAAGGTGGAAGGTCTACATCTCCCTTCCTTGCTTTTCAATTATGGCAAGGTCCACCTATGGATCCCTGTGCTGGTCGCCCCAGTCATTGCCAGATTGTAGCACAGGACTCCAAGCCTCTTGCCTTTTAGTCTACAGTATCGTCAATCACCCACTGGGACGTGAGATTGCCCAGTTACTTACTGGTAATCGTCATTACTCCAAGTCCTGGTGTTACTGGATGCAATCCTGAGTCCCACTCTCCTGCCCAGGCATGACGATTGACTATTTCCTGTTTTACTGTTGTCTCTTTGGCGTGGTATGTTACAGGAAGTGCTTCGTTAGTTCCTCCCTTTTGTAGTTGCTCCTGGGTAATGGGGCCATCTTGGGGGAACTTTTTGGGTTTCATCTAGGGAATTGGTTCTTCCAGAAAAGAGAAGTATCTCTTGCTTAAAGACGACATCCAGGAAGACAGACAAGGAGGTAATGCCGTGTTTCGTTCTTTTGCTCAGGCTCTTGCTAATTGTAGCCTCTTCATTCACTATGTCTCTTGCAGAGCAGTTCCAAAGAAGCAAAGGGCGAGAGAGATGAATCCCCCTCATCTCTCACGTCCATGATGCACTGGCTTCTCATCCTGTCCTACTCTCTATCCAGGCCTCAACAGCCACCCACAGGATGTTTCATCACCGGCACACCTGCTGGTTTCTGGAGCCAATGAAGGCACCTGTGCCTCTCTGTCTAGGGCCATGTATGTCCACCGGAAGTTGCCAGATTATTGCGACTCATCCGGTTCAGGGGAGGAGCTTGCCAACTACAACATCATCTCCTTGGGTGTTCAAACCTCACACCTCTATGCAAAAACAAGGTTACTCTTGCACAGCTTTTATATTTTATACACGATTATCAGTATGCAGTGCTAATAAAAAATACAACAATATTATAAAACAAGTGCAGTGATGCTGAGAACATCTACTCAGAACATTCTGATAGATATGTTTTTCCATGTCTGCCCACGTTTAAGAAAAGAACACTTTCAACACTTTAAGTGATGTAAGTGCTCCGGCCTATTTTAGTATCTCGCAATTATCTACTGGAACCCACTCTGGTCAGATGGAACTTTTTACTTGCCTGATAGCATGGAGGGAAAATCACCGTTATCACAATTACAGTCTGCAATTTTCCGTAATCAAAGACTCGAAACTTAATCTCTTGGCTCTCTGGTTTTTATTATCAACATAAAGATTTGGAGATACAAAGTCCTCAACACAAGGCACAACAAGTACATAGGCACTAAAACAAATGCTACTCTACGAAGAATCCGCATCCGGCTAAAAATAACTAAAGTACAATCTCTAAAAGCATGAGGTAGAACACTACCAAGCAAATGTCGATACTAGGGACACTGAACCATACCATCTCTGTCCCTACTCTGTACTAGGTGATATCCCTACATAGCAATCCCTTGAGACCCTCATCAGAATAAAAGGTGTCAGAGCGAAACTTCCTAAGAAGTCCTCACTTAGAGAGCTTGGTCTAAGTTGCCCCCTCTACCCTCCGCCTAGCCGTCCTCTGCTTTGGGCTGCCCCGCTCTGCTCTGCCTCCACCCTCGGGGCGCTGTCCCTAATACAGTACCCCAAGTCTCCGAACACGCCCTTTGCGCCTCCTCTCCTTCCGGGGTCGTCTTTCAGTACTTTTCCACAGAGCGCTGTCCAGTTCCATCGTCCATCGCTTGGCCTTGAGTCCCAGACGCCATCCGCACTAGGAGTTACGATTGGCACATTCCAATACACTCCCATGTCTGGTTTTCTCTACATAATTCAAATTATGAACAAAGAGCTTCTCTACTAACGAGCAACTGTCCTTGCACCTGGGGTGAGATCATGCAAAGCAGACATTCTTCACATCTTTTAAGTTGCAATTTACTACAGCCTAAAACCTCTACTGGAATAAATCCTTTTTGGCCTATTGCCCTTGGCTAACATAAGAAAATACCAGGCCTTTCGCCTCAACGATATATGCGAATTCTGGCCACTACTTCGGTTACACAAGCAGGTTTCAATCACAGTATTGACATTTACGTCTTTCTTTCATGTGTGGTCAACCTAAACAAACTACAGACACGAAGTCTGGGGTACACATTTCTAACACCACATTGCATTTCCCGTAGCTAAACACTATACATTTCTCTAATACGTTTACCATGTGCTTGTACATAGCTAGCACTTCTACTTAAAATCGATATAGGTTATACAGTTGTAATACATTGCACACGAAATCCCTGAGTACACATTTGGTTATATACGGGTGCCGACTAACAGTGAATATGGCGCACCCCTACAATTCTCAAACTTTTAAACGCTACATCAGTTCCCCCCTTTGATGACATCCGTCATCACACCATTACATTTCCTTCTTCAGAACTGATTTAAACCGTGCTAGTCATAACATTTCCATGTCGGACTCCCTCCAGTTTCTTAAGACTCTCATATTGCTGCTCCTGGAGCTTTGCCAACCTCCTCTCGTTTGCCTTTAGAGCTCTTTCAACCTTGCCTCCTTGATACCACTTCCATGCCTTCACACATCCCCACAAACAGATCACACAAACCACGGCAATAATAATTGGTTTCAACACTGAACCTAGAAATCCCCTTCCCAGATTCGCAAACCAAGTTCCCACTCTTCCAAATCCTAATCCAATCCTCTCCCACACATTCACCTCCGTCAGATCCGTAATCTCCTTGTGAATAGTCGTTATGTTGTCTATGTACTTCCCTATCTCCTTCGAGTTGTCTGGAATATACGTGCAGCATTCCTGAACTTTCAATAATTTGCAGACTCCGCCTTCTTTTGCTAACAACACATCTAAAGCAAGGCGATTCTGCAAAACCATATTCCGGATCGACAACATCTCTCCAGCCACCAATATCAAAGATCTCGCCGTGTTCATAGACAACTCATCAACTACAGTCGCCAACCTTCGGATCTTCACATCATTCAACACCACACCCATACTAGGTATCATTGCTCCGTATATGTCCCCAATCACTGCACCGGCATTTGTAGCCCTACGTTTCCTGGGCGGTCGCTTCGTCTCTAACAACTCCAAGTCCCTTGTGTGATAAATCTTCGGGAATATGATAGCCAAATAGCATACTCCATACCAATTGTCGGGTAGTCTGACATAAGCATTCGTCCCACAAACATAATACACTGTCGGGATTACTTCTACTGGACCTTGCATAAAATTCTTAGCATAAGCTTCCATTGTAAAAGTCTGAGAACAAATGCTATGTCCTACTGCGACCTTCTCCGTCTTGGATTGAGGCCGTGCAATACACAAATTCCCTCTCTGTGCCTCATCCAATGCTATTGGTCCATAACTTCCCTTAGATCTGTGAGCTCTCTCCTCGTCCGTCCAATCTACTGGGCTCTCTCCGGTGTGTCGTGTCTCGGTCAACTTTCTATACCTGTCCTCTACTTGGTCTATGAATTTCTTCTCTATCTCTGATAACGCACACGTCAGGTTATTCCTGTGAGCATGCGCCGTATCCAGTTTCACAGTCGGTCTAAAATATTTCAGGAGTCTGTCCTCTTTCTTATCCAGGTCATATCTATTCAAATGCTTGATTGCTGGCACCTCGGGAAGTACCGTGTCAAAATTTGAGAAGAAATACTCGAACTGTCTCCTGTCATAAAATAAACTGAGCCATATGCTACAAGAAATCCCATAAGTCAATGGGAGATGATGATACTTGATACCCTCATCCACTGAAGCAGGCAACTGCATGCACACATAACAATCCTTCACATCCATCGCATCAACATACTCATACAGCAACCTTGCATACGCGTTAAGCTTAAAATCACCCTTTGACAAATCCATGTGAAGTCTGCGAACATCTCTCAACTCCGATGATTCCTGTTCGCTAATACTAACACCACTCTGCCCTGGGGTAATAGGTGTGGGTGCTCCCTGAACCTTCCCCTCTTGCCTGTGAGCCACCATGTAGGAACTGATCACTACCGCAAATATGGTGACTACTACAACTCCGATCAATGTGCCTATTATCAGTTTAGCCCTACGATGTGGGTTTACAGGATCTGCCATCTTCGGAATATGCTCAATGTCCAATGCAGTCTCTGAAAGGATAAGTCTCTTTCTCATTAATGTCTCTTTCGTGAACTTAGGCAAACCTCCCTAACTTTCTTCGTTCTACAACGGAAAAATCCCTAATTTTGTTCTTCTTCCGCTCGGCTCTAGGTAATCTTCTTTTTAGCTGGCAACCCTTCTCAAATCAATCTAACATAAGCGCCGGTCCCAACAGCTCCAGGACTCCCTGCAATATTTCGAGCTTAAGGATAATCAGTTCTTGTGGATCTGGCAATGCTGTGAACGTCGGGAACTCTAAATTGTCCAAGATCATACCTCGAATGGTACTCAGGAATGGCGGACTTGGGATATGAATCGTCAGAATCCCTTCGATCTCCAATCCCGGAACTTTCAGCAACACTTCCACCCTCTGGAGCGGGACACTGTTGACCAATGTCATCAACCTCAATCTTCCCGTGCTCGGTAACCCTGGCATCAGTCACTTGGTATGCCCACTCCGGGGAAGCGTACTTCCGACTTGGCACTCGAGTTCTCTTGGACCTTCTCACACCACCTTGAGGATTTTCCTCGTCTCCCGATTCTTCTTCTGGTTCTTCCGAAACTGGTGCAAGGTCGGTGTCTGGGGCCAACCTCAGGTTTACCCGGTTCTGTTTTGCGGGCCAAACCCTTTCCGCTTCGGTGGCTCCCCCAGTCTTCTCTCCGATACCCTGTGCACTGACTTCCTCTTCTTCGGCAGAACTCGATTCTGTACTACCCACTGCACCTCTCGCTCCTTCGCCGGTTTCTGGGTCAGTACTTTCTTCACGTCCTCCCCCAACTCGATTCAGTGCACCATCAGCCGCTTCAGCAACCCTTACAGCTTGACTGGCCCTCTCTGGCGATTCTGTCGGCTCACTGAGATCTTGGTTCTCGAGAGGGGCTGTATCTTCCAAGGGTGCTGGAACTCTGCGGGTATGAGAAGCATGCACCCAGTTCGGTAGCCCTCCGCACTTGACAGCAGTGTTCGTAACAAGGATTACTTGGAAAGGGCCACGCCACCTAGCATCCAAACAACTCTTCCTCACGTGCTTTCGGACTAGGACCCAATCGCCTGGGTCCAAGTCGTGGCACCTGTCACTCGCAGCTGGAACCGTTGCTGTCTGCACCTGCTGAGACACAGAACGGACCACGTCAGCAAGGCCTTTACAATAGTCCAGGATCATATCATCAGTGATATTTATCAGAGCAGTAGCAGGTATTGCAGGCAAACGCATCGCTCTTCCCATGAGGATTTCATGGGGTGACAACCCAGTTCTTCTATCAGGCACACTTCGAAGGCTCATAAGGACCAAAGGTAATGCGTCAGGCCATTTCAGAGACGTAGACGAACACACTTTCGCCATCCGAGCCTTCAGAGTTCCATTCACCTGCTCCACTATCCCTGAAGCCTCTGGTCTATAGCTACAGTGTAACTTCTGATCTATATTCAAAGCAGCACAAAGCAATTTCATAACTTCGCTGTGAAAATGAGTTCCTCTGTCCGATTCAAAGGACGTCGGGAACCCGTACCTTGGAATGAGTTCTCTCAATAAGAGTTTCGCTACTGTGAGTGTGTCACATCTGCGTGTAGGGTACGCCTCCACCCACCTGGAAAAGACACATACTATCACTAATATGTACCTCAACCCATTACACTTCGGCATTTCGACAAAATCCAACTGCATCCTATTGAAAGGTCCCCCTGACCTCCCTATGTGGCTCAATGTCACAGCAGTTCTTTTCCCTACATTCATCTGTTGGCAAGTGACACATCTCTGGCACACAGTTTCAGCCACGGCACGAAACTTCGGATTGTACCAAGTCTGACGAAACACTCTCATCATGGCATCCCTACCAAGATGTACAGCACCATGTATCAACCTCGCCATGGGATTCAACAAACTTTCCGGCAACACTGCTCGTCCATCATTCGAAACCCATATATCCACATCTCCCTTCTCGCATCCAGCTCGTATCCAGCTGTCCCGTTCCTGATCTGAGACCCCTTCCTGTAGCTGCTTCAGTTCCTCCCATGTGTCAGCCATTGCTAACATCTGACCATACACCACCTCTTCCCCAGTTTCCTCAATGTGAATCTCAGTAAAGTTGCATCCCTGCTCTACACAAAATCGAGCTACTTCGTCTGCATAGTTATTTCCCAACGAGACAAAGTCGCTTCCCTTCGTGTGGGCTGCACATTTAACAACAGCAATTTCATCAGGACCTTGCAATGCTTTTAACAATTTCCGCACATAATCACCATTTCTTATAGGAGAACCTGAAGACGTCATAAACCCTCTCTGGGACCATAGCTGTCCGAAGTCATGAACCACACCAAACCCGTACTGGCTGTCCGTGTAAATAGTTACACGGATCTTGTCGGCTGCCAAACAGGCACGAGTCAGAGCAATGAGCTCAGCCACCTGCGCGGAGTGTACTCCTTCTAAACAAGCGGCTTCAACCACACCCGTAATGGTGCATACAGCAAACGCTGCTCTCAATCGACCGACACTGTCTCTTAAACATGAACCGTCCACGAAGAAAATCTCATCTGACACCGGGAGCGGTTCGTCGACAATGTCGGGTCTCGGTTTGGTGCATAGTTCAGTCACATCGAGACAATCATGGTCCTCACAATCTTCATTATCATCTATTTTTAGAACAGGTAACAGTGTAGCAGGATTTAAAACAGCACACCTCTTCAATGTCACATTATCCGCTGCAAGAATAACTTGCTCATAACGAGTCAGCCTATTATTCGTGAGGTGCTGCGTTTTAGTCCTAGTCATCAACAATTCAACAGAATGTGGCACATGTACAGTAAGTGGATGACCCATCACAATGCTCTCACATCTCTCGATGCTGACACCTGTTGCCGCAACGGATCTGAGACATCCGGGCAACGCAGAAGCTACTGGATCTAGAGTAGCTGAGAAATAAGCAACTGGTCTACGGACACCTCCATGATTCTGGGTTAACACTGCTAATGCGCAACCTTCTCTTTCGCAGCAGAACAATGCAAATGCCTTGTTATAATCCGGCATTCCCAACGCAGGAGCGCTACATAAGGCTTCTCTCAGCCTCAGAAATGATTTCAAACAATCGTCGTCCCATGGTACCGGATCACTTACATCCTTTCGCGTCAGCCGCTGCAAAGGCTTCGCTTCAAAGGAAAAGTTTGGGATCCACTGGCGGCAATAGCCCACCATTCCCAAAAACATTCTAACTTCCCTCTGCGTCGAGGGAACTGGCATTCTCAAAATCGCATCAATGCGATCTGGAGACACCTTCCTTTTACCCTTTTCAATTCTGTGCCCCAAATACTGTACCTCAGGTAAACAGTATTGCAGCTTGTTTGGAGACACCTTGTGACCGTTCTCTCCCAGGAAATTCATCAACGCAATGGTATCGATCCTGCAAGCGTCTTCTGTCTCTGACGCGACAAGCAGGTCGTCAATGTACTGCACCAAAACAGAGTTTTTCGGCAACACAAGACCTTCCAGATTCTTCTTTAACAGCTGATTGAAAATCGATGGGCTCTCCGTATACCCCTGTGGGATACGGCACCACGTTAATATACGATTTTCTAGCCTAAAGGCAAAAAGAAATCTACTCTCTTCATGTAGGGGAATCGAAAAGAATGCCTGACACAAGTCAATCACTGTGAACCATCCAGCTTCGCATGGGATCTGGAACAGTATCACAGATGGATTCGGTACCACTGGACAACATGGAACAACTATGTCGTTTATTTTCCGCAGGTCTTGCACTATCCTAAACTTCCCACTTGGTTTCTGCAATCCCATAATGGGTGAATTACATGGACTACCCATGATCTCCACCAGTATTCCCTGCCTAATCATAGACTCAATCACAGGTTTGATCCCAGCAATCGTCTCAGGCGACAGTTTATACTGAGGGGTTCTCGGGAATTCCGCGTTTGGCTTAACCTGTATCTTCACTGGTTCCACTCCCCTGACTAAGCCGATCTCCTCTCCGCTTAGATCCCACACATCGGTCGCAACTGACTCCCTCAAGTCCTGTGGAAGCTCCTCCACTGTCAGAGCCGGGTACACTTCCACGCACCCCTGCTGATTTGCAACCTTAAAGGTCGCATCGTCATCTCTGGTCTGTACCTCTACTCCCCTCGGGGTACAGTAAATGGTGCAATTGAGCTTACACAATAAATCTCTTCCCAACAGACAAACAGGACTAGAATCGCACACCACGAACTGATGTCGATCCCTAAAGTTTCCTATCCTGACGGGAATCGGTTCCGTCAAGGGGCTAACTAGTCTCTTGTTCGCCACTCCAACCACTTGTATACTTTCTCCCGAGAGGGCTACCCCCGGAACTACTGCTGATCTTATGGTTGACCTGGTAGCCCCCGTATCTACCAAAAAGGTAGTAGGGCGTCCATCGAGTTCGGCTTCCACAAAGGGTCCCTTCTGATCTACCTCTAGTATGGCCCTGAGCAGGCAATCATCGTCCTGACCCAAACTTAACTGCGCCAGCAAATCTGCATCCCTCTCCTCTTCCACTTCGAACATGGGCATCTGCAAATAAGTCCGAGCTCCCTGCTGTATGTTCTGCATCCTGGGTGGCTGGGGAACCTGCACCTGCGAGACGCCTGTCCCCCCTTGCATCGTTCTCGGTACAGTCACCGTCTGTACCTGCTCCGCCCCAGGGACCTGACCCATTCCTCCCTCCATCTGCGGCTGATTATAGGGGTTCAAGGGACACTCGCGCCTCCAGTGTCCCACCTGGTGACACTGGTGACAAGCAGTCGTCTTCTTCAAGATCGCTACATCTATTCCTGTCCTAGGGTCTACGGGTCTCGGCCTTCCCTGACCCTGCATATTCTGATTCCCTGTCTGATAATTTCCCTGTCTTCGCCCCACTGGACCCCCATTCGGCGGTCCCTGAGCCGCTTGCATCTGAATGAGCAATAAGTTATCCTTCATCTTCTTGTGCTTGGACTCAATCTCATCCGTGCAGTATCTAGCATACCGCAAGATCTCATCTACAGGCTTATTCTGCCAACAGATCAAATGCTGCTGTATCATGAGACTGACTTCGGGTTTCAAACCCAGCACAAACTTAGACACAAACTGTCCCATGTCCTTCGTTTCCAGCTCATCTAAACCACTATACTGCTTAAAAGCCTTCAAAAGTCTCTCATAAAATTCATGTACTGTCTCCTTTGGCTCCTGCACCGTCCTGTCTATCTTCACCCAATCGATGTCCTGGGGTGAAACCTTCGATTTCAACCACGTAATTACCTTATCGTACAGCCTCATTACCACGGGCGACGGACCATTTGTAACTATGTTCCTATCGGGCTCATAGTCCGGCCAATCAACAGCGATTTTACATGCGTGCCACAGATCTCCCGGAACTACGATATCGAATAAGGTGTTCAGATCTATCCACAACACCTTCGAAATCTTAACGAAACGCTCAACTTGCTTGTACCACTCTGCAGGCTTCTCCCTGAGCCTGGGAAAATCATTCGTAAATGATGCCAAATCCCCCCTGCTCCATGGTACATGCACATATCCTCCATTCGCCACCTCTCTCAAAGGAAGGATCTTTACCTCCTGCAAATCTCCTTCAGAGCTCCCTCCTTTCGCTCCCCTAGAATTCTTTTTCCTAGCCCATTTCTCTTGCCATTTGTCGAGCATCAGCCATATTCTCATAGCTACAATCAGTTCCTTAGTATGTGACCTTAGACCAACCACTCTTTTCTCTTCCAATTCCCGCTCAGTACAATGCATCCTATGGTTCCCTTGTAATGCTCTAGTCTTGGATAGATCCACCCCATATTCTCTAGCCAAACCCGCCAGTTTCTCATGTGCCACTCGTGCTTTACGAGTCACATCCTTTGCCACAAAAAGCAATTCATCGGGAGTATAGGTCAATACTCTCTCCAGAGGTAGATTCCCATATATTATTTCATCCGCCTCTGCTTTAAGTCTTACTACATCTATCATTCCTGCCTTCAAGGCTCCTTCCAACACCTGACAACTTGCTCCACGTCCCTCATCATACTCGCATTCCGATTCCTGCTCTCTCCTTTCCTCCGGTAGTTCTATGGGAGCAGAATGGCTCTTAAAGGCAACTGGGGTTGTCCCCGCTCGGCCCATATTCCAGCTCATTTGCTTCTTGGGTGATACCCATGACCCTAAATCTGGTCTCGACTCCATCAGAGTCCTCGGCCTCACCGGTCTCTCGTCCTCTTCGCCCCTAGATGTGTCCGACACCGCTGCTAATGGTGTACTCCACTGCACAGGGCTTGGAGGTCGGGCCGTTGCCCCTTCCAACTCACTTTCCCCACTTTCTCGCCTAGTTCTCTCTGCCTCTCGTTCGGACCTCTCTCTCGCCTCTGATTCCGGGCTGTATATAGACACAATCGGTCCAATGGTGACCGGTACCCTCAATGCATCCGGTAACCTCATCTCTCCTTCAATCCTTCGGCTGGTCTCAGACTGACCCTGTGAACTCGCTGTTTCAAACGAAACCAACCCTTCCACTCGGGTCTCAGGCTGGATTGTTACCCTCCTAGAGTCTCCCCTCTCACCCCACCTATCATCCGCTTCATCTGGATTATAAGGGGGTGGTCTCTCGTCTAGCAATCTTTGCAATATATCATCATCAGAATCACTATCCTCTTTCTGTGCTTTCCCATTCCTTATCCCCGTCTCCTCCATTATCGCGGGATACAGTTTCGCTTCCTCAATTGTCTGCACTCTCCATCTTTTCTCCGCTGCGTCCCATTTGGCATCCTGAAACGCCCTAATCGACTTCCTCATCCTCTCCTGACTTCTTCCCTTTTCCTTATCATGCGCTGCTCGGATCCACGCATGTAATGCTTCAAACTGTGCTGGTCTTGGCAAGGGTTTTAAGGACCCCATCACCGTCTTCAGTTGGTACAGCACCGCTAATCTAAATGAGCCGTACCTCGGGAAAGCTAATTCCCCTTCACCTTGTGTAACCTTGTGCCAATTCTCGATCCAAACGATAGTATGTAACCCCACATTCTGTGCCATGTAATGTGCCGGTGTATCCTCGGGAGGAGCTTCTTCTCCCCCGCGGACAACCACATGCCTATCACCTCTACACAACTCTCGCAAAGCCCTAAGACACTTCATAATAAGCAAATTCGATCTCGCGCTCTATTTACTTCTTGTTCTCAAATCCTCCAATAACAGCGCGACTCACACCAACCGGCCTATCACAGCGCGACACCCTCTGACGTCACCTTCCTTCGTTCGCAGCAGTTCCCTTCTCCAAACTCGTTTCACGCTTACTCACGTCCCATTCATACACTGAAATAACCAATTAAGTTATTTCTCTGGCTGTCCGTCCACAGCCTCCGACTGTCCGTCCACAGTCTCTCGACCTTGTTGACCTCGATTGGCGCCCGTCTGCCCCCGTCCGGCCAGACAAAAACGCCTCTGATAGGTTACTAACACTCCGATCTGCTCACCACAACCCACGACCAGCGTTAAGTTGCCATACACACACGCATTCGCTCCCCCTATCTCGGTCCAGGTGATCGATGGTACCTCACGATCTCCTTTGGGTGGTCAACAAAATCTATCTCAGGTGTCTTCTACACCACAATTCCCGGGCTGCGCGCGCTCACAGCCTGATCTCACAATCACACGACATACACAACAACTCCGCAAGACATCACACAACAAATCAACACCGCAATCTACAACCACTCATTATGTTCATACTCACTCCTGGAACTGCTGCTTTCTGCCGCGCTGCTACTCGCCGTCGATGCTCATCTGCCGCCGTCTGCTGCTCGCCATCTGATGATTCAGCATCACTTATCGTCTCTTGGGCCTCAAGGGTCACTTATCCTTATCTAATCTTCCCTCGCTATCAGTAAGAAACCATCCTCGTTTGCTACCAACTGCTCCGGCCTATTTTAGTATCTCGCAATTATCTACTGGAACCCACTCTGGTCAGATGGAACTTTTTACTTGCCTGATAGCATGGAGGGAAAATCACCGTTATCACAATTACAGTCTGCAATTTTCCGTAATCAAAGACTCGAAACTTAATCTCTTGGCTCTCTGGTTTTTATTATCAACATAAAGATTTGGAGATACAAAGTCCTCAACACAAGGCACAACAAGTACATAGGCACTAAAACAAATGCTACTCTACGAAGAATCCGCATCCGGCTAAAAATAACTAAAGTACAATCTCTAAAAGCATGAGGTAGAACACTACCAAGCAAATGTCGATACTAGGGACACTGAACCATACCATCTCTGTCCCTACTCTGTACTAGGTGATATCCCTACATAGCAATCCCTTGAGACCCTCATCAGAATAAAAGGTGTCAGAGCGAAACTTCCTAAGAAGTCCTCACTTAGAGAGCTTGGTCTAAGTTGCCCCCTCTACCCTCCGCCTAGCCGTCCTCTGCTTTGGGCTGCCCCGCTCTGCTCTGCCTCCACCCTCGGGGCGCTGTCCCTAATACAGTACCCCAAGTCTCCGAACACGCCCTTTGCGCCTCCTCTCCTTCCGGGGTCGTCTTTCAGTACTTTTCCACAGAGCGCTGTCCAGTTCCATCGTCCATCGCTTGGCCTTGAGTCCCAGACGCCATCCGCACTAGGAGTTACGATTGGCACATTCCAATACACTCCCATGTCTGGTTTTCTCTACATAATTCAAATTATGAACAAAGAGCTTCTCTACTAACGAGCAACTGTCCTTGCACCTGGGGTGAGATCATGCAAAGCAGACATTCTTCACATCTTTTAAGTTGCAATTTACTACAGCCTAAAACCTCTACTGGAATAAATCCTTTTTGGCCTATTGCCCTTGGCTAACATAAGAAAATACCAGGCCTTTCGCCTCAACGATATATGCGAATTCTGGCCACTACTTCGGTTACACAAGCAGGTTTCAATCACAGTATTGACATTTACGTCTTTCTTTCATGTGTGGTCAACCTAAACAAACTACAGACACGAAGTCTGGGGTACACATTTCTAACACCACATTGCATTTCCCGTAGCTAAACACTATACATTTCTCTAATACGTTTACCATGTGCTTGTACATAGCTAGCACTTCTACTTAAAATCGATATAGGTTATACAGTTGTAATACATTGCACACGAAATCCCTGAGTACACATTTGGTTATATACGGGTGCCGACTAACAGTGAATATGGCGCACCCCTACAATTCTCAAACTTTTAAACGCTACATCATAAGCTATCAGTTGTTGAACTGCAGCAGAACATGGCTTCTAATTCTAAAGGTCATGACCTCCGATTGGACCACACATCCTGCCTACGCATGTTAATTATATATAATCATTTCAATCTAGTGCTACACACCTAGTTGTGTTTAAATTAATATGTTTAAGGCATGTCTGGCAGTCTGGCAGAGAATTGTTCCTAGGAAAAGGATGCAGACCTGCATAGGGTAAATGGTCGCTATAAATGATTTATTTAAATCCTTCTAGACTTTTATATTTTCAATTAAGCACAATGAGCATTGAAGACATTTAACGAGTCAATTGATGTATTAAAAGCTTCTCCATCGAGATGATTTACTGTAATTGAGAATGTAATGTGCAGTTATGAGAATACCTTCATAATGAGGAGAAATGTGCTCCCTCGTGTACACAGGCACAAAGAGATAATGAATAATGATAAGGAGGGTGAGGTCACAATCTCACTTCTGCCATTAGAGGTGGGGAATGTGTAAGCATCATAGTTGTCATTTATTTTTATCAAACTTTTATACACTAGGAATTAGTAAATAATTTGTATAAAAGGATTGAGTTCGGAAAATAGACGCAATATATATAGGATGGAAAAATTATCTTCGAAAATACTCATTTATTGTACACCACTGAAATTTAGAATATCTTGGGTTCTTAGAAAGGCGTTTAACAAAAAAAAGATGTTTGTTCGTATTTCTACTCTTGCCACATATTACATCACAAAGATTGTGTATAATTTAAATTCTATTACAGCTGTTGAAAAAAGAGATGAATTATTTTTTCCGATTAAATTAAGTCTTTCGACCTGGAAAATATTGTTAGATGTTTTCGATTTTTAAACGTTTTTCAAATATGACCAACCCATACAAATACACTGGAGTCACGTGCACCCACTGCACATCTATCTACCAATTAAATTATATTGCCGTTTCAGACAGGCGTATGTGATAACCCCAAATGTGTATCAATACATTTAAGCTTTGCCAACTTAATTTTGAAGCCCTATCTTAAAAACACTATTCTTTCTCAGTATATCTATGCATCCCCTTTCACGCTGATATTATGCTTATAGCGTGGAAAACCACCAAGGGAGTTCGGAAACCTTATTTTTACAAAAGTTCTTTGGAAATCACAAAAGTTGTTTTTACACTAGTAAATGATTCACTCAAAGGGATTTTTGTGGGAGTAAGTCTACTCCAGGGGGCGGGAAATGGGCGTTCCAAGCACGGAATGCATGGTGAGTTTGTTCAGGAATGCAAACTTTAAAACAAAATATTTTTGCTGTAAAAAGAAGCGACAATATACCATCTTCCAGGGACGCCATCATCTCACGCCAGTAGGAGTGTATCTCAGGGCACTCCAATAGAGTGTTGAAGAATGCACCCCTCTAACCGCATTCTCTGAGGCAGTCATCAGAGCCGTCCCGTAAAATCTTTATCATTAGTGCTCTAGTATTGTAGACCTTATGTAGGATTTTTAACAGGATATCAACGAAACCCTGATTTTATCACCACCTACCTATGTCCCTGGAGTGCCTCATCCCACTCCCCATCTGTCAGTTCTCCTAGGTCTTGCTCCCAGGGCCTCCAATACAGCGGGGTGATTGTTTATAAGCATCCGATATATAAGTGAAATGGCTGTGGCCCCTAATGGTTTGTCTAGTATTCCATCCTCTAGTTGGTTTACATCCTATAAGTGTGTACCTCTTGGTTTGTATTTATAGAGGGCATGCCATAGGCACAAGTAAGGAAAAACCTTGCTTTCAGGCATTTCAGACTGGTCCCTCAATGTCTGGAATCACTTTATATCTGTATCCAGCCGTGAATTATTCAGAGTATTATTTACAATATTATCCAAGCATTTGAACCCAGTCAGACCCTGTACCTCACTCAATCCTGCAGTGGAGTATCTTTAGTCAACAGTGAGGGCCATCCAATCTGCCAAAGAGCTGCGTCCCATATTTGCAACACCACCCTAATATATGTTGGGCAGGCTATTCCACTCCTTTTCCCATATATAGCAGCCACATACCTTTAAAGGACCATCAACGCTCTATCATGCCGTACAGAGGGTTCAACCTGATTTGCAAACGCCCAGTGATTTACTACAACTAAGTGCACTGCCCAATAATGTTTCCTGAGGTCCGGGAGGGCTATGCCAGCCTCATACACTCCTCTGATTAACTTAGAGAGCGCTATACTGATGGCTCCATCATATCACAGCAATTGCCTCAGTTCCTTATCAAAACTCTTTAATAAGCCCTCTGGTGTGACATACAGTGAATTTTGTGAGTCATAAATAAATTTAGATAGGTCTATCATGTTATTTAGAGCTGCTCTGCCAAGTAGCAAAAGTGGGGGTGTTTTTGTTTTCCAGTGCGCAGCATCACTTCTGAAGTTCTGGAGCACATTATAGAGGTTGTCCCTGAGGAAGTCTTTTGGGGACCAAGTGATCTGGATTCCCAAGTAGTGGAAGCCCATGGAAATATCTGTAATTTACTCTGTGTTGGTGTTCTCTTCTCCTGTTGCCACAGGGGGTAGAGAACTGATTATGATTAGGTAATGCGATAGCCATTGTATCTCCCAAATATTTGTATAATCTGCATTACTCTTTCAATAAAGAGCTCAGGGTCAGAGACATACAATAAGATGTAGTCAGCATACAAGCAGATTCTCTCCTCCCATGCTGTGTTCCATCCCAGACCCCTGCCCAGTATATCCGTACAGCCGAACATACATCTCAGGTTCAGTCTGGTGCTTCTGTAAGGGGCAAAGCGAAAATTGTTCAGATGGAGTCCTATGAGCATGTTCCACAGGGAAAATTTAGAGACCCTTTGGCTGGAGATGTTTGATGATCAAATCTTCAAAAAATACGTCTACATTGGGGCCCTCTGGTATTTCCAGGACCCCCACCAGGCATAGATTATTGCAATGGTATTAACCCTCTGCATCTTCCTTCCATGCCTGAAGCACAACAGTATCTTTTTAAGGATTGAGACCATGCCACTCTTCTTTTAATGTAGCAATTATTGTTTCTGCCGATTTCATCCTTTTGCTAACTTTTCTGAGACCTGCACGTATCAGGCTCTTTTCTCCTGAGACAGTGTCAATCTTAGTTTCTACTGTGGTTTTTATGTAACTGCAACCATCAGGTCTTTTAAGGTAGGTTCTTCCATTAAGCATGTCGTTCCCCCCTGCTCACCCCGTTGACCCCCCAGATCCCGTTCCTTCTCTTCAGGGTCTTTCAAAAAGCGTCATTTGTCCAGTTCATACTGTTGGGCCTTTGTTTTGGCATTTTCTCTCTACCAACTTTGATGCATTCAGGGTATTGGTAATGCAGCGTAGCAGTGGGGCAAGGAGAGGACACCAGCCAGCACCAATCACAGTCCTGTCTCTTATCCCGCCACCTCTGCTCTGGCTAGTCGTGCAAAGCCAGGGGCTCATTTTCCTTCCCAATAGTGTGTCTTGAATCACGTGTGCACCCTCTGCCTCCACCACTCCAGCCGCTAGAGTGTATATTTACCAGTCTCAAGGAGAATGCAGAATGGGCTCCAGGCCACAATCCATTGCAGGTCTCAGTGCTTCTCCCTGTCAGGTTCGCATGCTGCACCAGCTATGGCAGGCCACAGTTCTGATCTTCTCCTCACACAGTCCCACCTTCCCTCCAAAGAGGCCTATTCAAAACAGCACCAGTTCCGCCCGCCCACCGCTGGGCAGCCTATTCATCAAGTGACTCAAGATAGGTGCCAGGCACAGCCACATGGCACCAAAGAGGAGTCTTAATGGCATTGGGTCCCACTCCCTCGCTCTGCCCGCCATGCCCGCTGGCCACAATGCAGAGCTCAGAGGGGACGGCACCCCAAGCTCCACTGCCGTCTCCTCAGGGGCCGGTTGATATCGGGAATAGTCACCCGCAATGTTGTGGGAGCCACACTACGCTGCCGCCATTTTGTTTGGCTCAGACCACGCCCCCCCATACAGCAAACTTGAACATCTGTGGGTATTCAGAAACTCCTTCTAAAATAATAATAATACAGATGCTTGTAGAGCGCGAACAGCTACCTCAGGTGAGGTGTCCCGGCGCTAGCGAGTCCTACAGCCAAGAGCGAGTAGTCAGGGGGAAGATCAAGATTATTGCATAAAGAGCCAAGTTTTTAGGAGCTTCCTAAAGCTAGCTTCTGTAGTGGAATATTGGATGGCAGGGGGCAAGGTATTCCATAGTTTAGCCGTGCCGGCAGAGAAGGACCTGCCTCCAAGTCTAACTTTCCTCACACGCGGAGTAGTTGGCTTGAGCAAAGAGTTTGAGCGCAGCTCTCGTTTTTGGTGGTAACGGGGAAGTCGAAGTTTTAGATAGTTGGGACACGTGCCTTTTAGTGCTCTGAAAGCCAAGGTAAGCACCTTGAACTTAATTCTGCTTGCCACTGGCAACCAGTGCAGCTCGTGCAGATGCGGAGAGATATGCTGCCTGAAAGGGACACGTTTTATCAATCTCGCAGCCGCATTCTGCACGATCTGTAAGCGTTGCACCGCATATTTGGGCAGACCAAGAAAGAGGCCATTAGAATAGTCAAGTCGAGATGTGATTGTTGCGTGAACAACCGTTTTTCGACACTCGACTGGTAGCAGGGGCAGAAATTTTCGCAAATTTCTGAGTTTGTGCAGGCAGCCAGCGGTAAGCTGTTGTATATGCGGCAAGAAGGACAAATTCTCATCCCATCTTACTCCTAGATTTTTTGCATGGGTTCCGGGAGATGGGGCAGGGCCCATTTCCGTTGGCCACCACAAGTCCGGAGGGTGGTGTTTGAGATTTCCAAAGATTTCCAATTTCCTAAGCCATTCCCATCCTGGCAGAGGTAAGAAATGTACTTCTGCAAAGGGCAGGAGTAAATTCCATACATCGTGAGTAAGAAGGGAGCAGACTCAAGTTTGGTAGGATGTAGGGAAAGTGAATCTCCATGAGAGAAATATGTTTCCCATAGAGAAAAAAGAAAACAACAATATTTACATTGCTCAGCAGATTTTCTCATGAGAAATTATATACCTATATCTTCCAAAAAACGGATTTACAAATGTTTTCCAGAAGTCAGCCTGGAAAACTGGAGCTATCGCAAGTTTTCTGTTGTAAACAAGATTGTGAGTTCCAAAAAGTAAATCTCCACCCATGAAAGGTCGTAAACCTTAGGACAGGTTAGAAAAATGTGATCTGGGCTAAAACAGTGCTTTCCATTCATTCCTTATATTTGCCACTAAAACTGTTGTTATTTGGCAAGAAACCTCTGGTGCTCAATGAATGGGAGAAAATGGAAGAAACCAACGGAGGTAAAGTGGAAAAAGCAGAGTGGGAAAAGAAATTGCAAAATGTGACTATGAAGGTTAAAAGGAATGGACCTTACTCGGGGGGAGGTACCTAGCTTCTCCTCTCCACAACCCCAAAATATGCAGAAGCATTACAACAAAATCCTTCGATTCAAGCAATGCACTAATCCTTGGAAAATGCAAATAATGCTTTCCTTGCAAAATGTAATCAGAACTTATTTTATAGTCTACAATGAAAGCGAGCATCATATGTGGCATTCTTGGAAAGAGTATATGCTACATCAAACTGGAGATTAAATATATGGAAGAAGAACAAGTTTGTCTGACCAATGTCAACGATTGGAGACGCATACATTTGATCCCTCTTTTATGGTTTAATTATTTTTTATTAAGTACTGCAGAAGGTAAGTGCACACTTTAAGGGTCACGCAGGACCCAGCTTGAATATAAAGCAGTGCATCAATATCTCAAAATGGACAACAAACATGTACCTTCCACCGTCACCCGGAGAGTTGAAAGGAGAAAAGAAAAAAGATACAGCGTAAACCACCTCCCGCGGTCCATTCTGGTGACATGGCGCTAAGCCAGGCAATGTATCAGTCCTGTAGGTAGTTCAATCTACAAAGAGAGTTCTGGCGCTGTTAAAAAGCGCAAGTATCTCGGGCAGGTCAGCTCTCGGAAGTCTTGTGTGAGTAGAGTGAGAAATGGCTGCCATAAGTCGCTGAAGGGGGAGCCTTTCCTGGCCAGATTAAGGGAGATCTTTTCCATGCCCAAGACATGCCATAATCGTTGGTACCATCCCGTGTGTGCAGGAATGCGGGGGGGTCATCCAGTGAATCAGCATGTTCTGGGTGGATGTACCCAGAGCTATGGCTATCTGTTTCCCTCGCCTGGATTTTAATGGGTAGATAAGAGGGTTTGACACCCCTAGTAGAACATATGCGGGGAGTCTAAGGATCTCATTGTCAAGGTGTTTGTCCACGTCGTCTAAAATGTGTGTCCAGTAGGCCTGAAGATGTTCACAGTCCCACAGCAGGTGAACCAGCTTGCCCCTCTCTCCACATCCCCGCCAGCAGTCAGGGCTCTGTTTCGCGTCAGCTTGGTGGAGTCTCTCTGGGATGTAGTACCAGTGATAGACTAATTTGGTGAGTGTTTCGCTAAAAGACCTACATGTGTTGCTGTATGGCATGCTCTATAGCATGTACCTTCCCATTCCTCGGGATTGAGGTTACGTCTGAGATCTCGTTCCCAACGAGCACACCCGCATGGTAGGTGTGAGTGTATCTGGACTGTAGCATCTTGGAAAGATCTGAGATCAGTTTCTTGTCTGAGGACCGCGTTATAAGCCACCATTCATATGCCGCCTGTGGGCGAATGCCAGGGTGCATAGCCCAGTGTCGTACCTGGAGATAGCGCAGGCGTTCGAACTCTGGAAGACCGTAATCGGCCCGGAGCTGCGAAAAGGGAATGATTTCACCTTTGGCAAATAAGAAACCTAACGCGTGGCATCCGGCCTCTCGCCACGATTGAAAGGATTGTGAGACTGTCCCGGGGCTAAAGTCAGGGTTATCCAATATCGACGTGAGCGGAGAAGGGAAGGTCGTGAGGTCATGGCGTATGTTCGTCTGATCCCAGACCGTGAGGAGTGTGCATGTCACCTGTGAAGCAAATAAATTGGGGGGGCCAATGGGCTTTCAAGAGTGTGTTTCCACCTCCGAAGCTCAGTGTGGATGTGAGTGTGGAGAAGCAAGAAGTTAGCTATTCTCGTGTCATGTAGGGTCGAGGCCAGATAGATACCCAGATATGGGATGGTGTTGTCAGACCACCACAGGGGATTGTGGGCCTGCAAGTCAGCCCTCTCCTGGGATGGCAGGGAAAGATTCAATGCTATAGATTTAGTCAGATTAACCTTGAACCCAGAGGCTCCGGCAAAGGTGTCTAGTTCCTCTAGAAAGGCACCCAGTGCTCTCTCAGGGTTCGCTAGGGTGACAAGCACATCGTCTGCATATAAGCTTATGGTATGGGTGTCCCCGCCAAAGTGAATGCCTGTGATCTGAATGTGATCTCTGACCCTCTGCGCCATGGGCTCCATATAGAGAATGAAGAGTAGAGGTGACAGGGGGCATCCCTGCCTCGTTCCCCCATTAATTCTTACGGTCGCCGTGGGAGTTCGTTAGCATTTGAAAGTATGTGTCCGCCTTTTCTTCCCAAAGCTGTTACGGGCCAGTACCTGCTTGAGATATGGCCAATGGACTCGATGGAAGGCTTTCTCTGCATCGATCGTGTGAAGCATATACTTCCCCGGTATGCGGGAGGCTTTTTCTATGAGGTGAGTGATGCGTTTCGTATTGTCACTTGTCTGCCATTTCGGTATGAACCCAGCTTGGTTGGGGTCCACAAGCCCCTGCATATAGGGTGCGAGTCGGCTTGCCAAAATGCTGGTGTAAAGCTTCAGGTCTATGTTCAAAATCGAAATAGGTTGATATGACCCGCATTCTGCCTTGTCTTTCCCCGGCTTAGGGATGACGCCTATCGCCGCTTCCAACATGGAGGGAGGGATGGCCCCAGGCGCTGAAAAAGAGTTAAAGAGCCAGATGAGCAAAGGGGCAAGTATCACGCACAACTGTTTATAATAGGCCGTGGTGTAGCCATCAGGGCCGGGTGATTTGATCCCTCTTTTAGATAAAATGTAGGAGTGCATCATATCTATAATCAGTCAGCACTCCAATATATTTTGTATGATTAATGTACTAAAAGAGGAATGAAGTACTGCATAGAAAAAGTGCTCATGTATAACAAAGATATTTTTCAAAGTATGCATTTGAAAGAAATGTGACTAATGAGAAAAAACTAAAGTACTTATTCATGAATTTATTAATAAGTGTAGTAGGGAATTAATGTTCATAGTATGGTTCATTATGAGACTAATGTAATGAAATGTGCAGGCTAAGTCCTTGAGAAGTTGCATGTGCAAACGACATCATTTAATTGAGTGGCTTTTATTAATGATTTTTGCATTATTCATGTATTAGGAGATTTCATTCGTGGTACCTTTATATTTATGCACGTATTTGTAACCCGGTGGACTTGGTAAAATTGACTACAATATTTAGGCCTAAAGCGTGTTTAATTAGCTTCATGAAAATTTAAATTTAGTTTAATATTATATTTCAGTGCAAGTTCACATTGCAGTCTCATGATCTGGTTGTGTTTGACCTTCATTGTGGAATGTTTTGATGCATTTTGTGTCCTTTGCAGGTGTGTACAGAGCCTTATTAGAAAAGAAGGTCTTGTGCTTTTGTAAGATAGCAAGGACTGAGAAGATTGAGGGGCATATCTACAAGGCCGCGAGATAAAATTGTCGCCGCTTTTGCGTCCGTTTTCGGCCGAAAAGCGGCGATAATTGTATCGCTATATTAGCAAGGTCACGCTGTCGCGTGAAACCTTGCCTTAGCGCCTGAATTCCTAACGCCCATCTTTGCATCTCTAATGAGATGCAAAGTGGGCGTACCTCCCCAGGATAACGGGAGAAATGTCTCTAAGCGACATTTCTCCTATTATCAAGCCTCACGCAAAGCAGCATAGCGACAAGAAAAGTAGCGATAACCTCTGTTATCGCTTCTTTCCTTACGCCTGATTTGGAACTGACTTAGCCATGATATCCTATACAAAGTGGATATCATGGCTAAGTATGTGAGGCCCTATCAGCAAGCTATCGCCAAACTTCGTGGGATTATCGCTGGGTTTCCAGCGATAATCTCACGTTTGGCAGTTAGCGCTAGGATTTTTATCGCTTTTGAGATGAGCGTTGCTAATAGCACGCTATCTCAGCGATAAAAATCCACGCTAGCCGGCGATAATTATCCTAGCGCTAAGTGCGCTTAGCGATAATTATCGCCGGTTGTTGCTGATATGCCCCAGAGTTGGCAGAGGTAACCATAGTAATGAGCGGGGAGATGGATTCCCAAGGAGGAGGAGAAGAATGGCCGAGGATGAGTGGAATTGTAACATATTGACATGAGAAAGAAGTTGATAGTGTCCAATTTATGCTGGGAGCTTGGAAAAACACTGAGAGGAGAGTCACGTGGATTTGTCTAACTTGAATGCGATTGATATTAAGTTGTGTTCAGTGGGGGAGAGACTACACATCCTTAGACTGCGTAGAGTGCAGACCTATTCTCCTGCAAATGTAGTTTCATGCTACTTTGACCCAAATGCTTGGAGTATTTCTAATGAAGACTCCAGCAGCTGACACCTTGCTTATCCTTGAATTGAATCAAATGCTTTGGAACGGTGGATCCCTGTTAGAGTAGTATAGGAAAAGTGAGGTTTAATGTTTTCTTTAGAAAATAAACTGACACAGTTTAACTCCAATTTCTTTTTCCTCATCTCTTGTATAACCATAATAGAATTAGTCGTATTTCTTTTGCTATATAGGGTGAATCTCTTCAGGGGATTTGGACACGTTTTGCTCATTCTTTACTTCTATACTCTTATGCTGAGACTCGTATATGTAAACTTACTTTTGAATTTATACTTACAATTTCACTAAATTCTATTTCCAGTTGTAGACTCGATTCTTGTGTAGCCAGATTGGTTGCACTGTACTTGAAATTTTGATGAATGGTTTTGGTCTTTTACCTCTAATGCTACCAATAAAAGATTCACAGACTTTGGGTGAATGTGTAAATGGGCCCGAGCTCTCAGAAGTGGTGACAGAGCTCCCTCACAAGCAATGCAAGCACTGAAAATGAGCCCTTTAAACCAAAAATACTAATTCGTATGTTGATATCCACACTTAAATTGACACAAATAAACCATTAGAATTCCACAAAATGCATGCTCTGTTAACACTCACAATCAATAACAAACACCTTAAACTATTTACAGTAAAAATGTAAACAGACACAGAAACGTGTAAATTAAAGTGTTTATTAAAAGTAAACATGAAAATAAAAAGAAGAAACAAATGAACATTATAAACAAATGAAAGCAAAAATCAAAGGACCAAAATATATACATACTAATTAACTCATAGGCTGACATGCAGAGACATGCAAAACCTGAAAGCTCAGCCAACAGCATCACTAACCCCTCTAAAATGTTACTATAAAGATGAATGACTTGATTACTTACCCACAATCTTTTTTCTGAGTCATCGTCTCTCTCACCGCATTACTTACTAAATGAGAACTACAAATTTCACTCATTCAAGTTGAAAACCACAAAATGCCTCAATAAACATTTACGTTTACAGAAGTGAACATTACCAGACCCATGTAGATGGGGTTTAACATGTGTGCTTCCTGAAATAACAAGCTAAAAAAGCAATATACCTGTTTTCCCACCCTTCCCCAGACAGCAATGAAGGGGGAGCATGTAGGATTTTGACGAGGAAGACGATGACTTAGAGTAATGGAGAAGAAGACTATAATTCGGGGAAGTGCAGATTACTGGTAGATAATTGAGTCATTATCCACCTCGTCCTTCTCCTCGCCACAGTCCTTACTAAATGAGCATATACCAAAGCTATTTTGTGAAATAAAAACCTAGATGGAAACAGCAAATAATGCCACACCAAGTGAATTAATTCTAGGTACAGAAGAACTGTTATCCATATTTCATTGAGCTGCAGAAATGACAGTGGAACCAAAAGAGAAAGTAAACATATCACCCATTCTCAATTTATAATGGGAAATAAAGCGTGGTGGTCAGATCATGTAGCTGCTACACAAATATCTGTCAGAGACGCAATGTGAGTGCAGCCCAAAAGGAGAAGATCCACACATGTTGATCGTCTGAGGAAAATAGATGGTAGGGAAAGACCATCTTTTTAGTAGGCCAAGAAAATGACCAACTTGATCCACTGACAAAGTGAAGACACTCAGACGTTGGCCCTTGTTGGTCAGTTTAAAGGTGAAAACCCAAATTAATTCACCTTTCTAAAGAGGGCCGTTATTTCCAAAAAGATAGTAAGGAAGGTTGAGGAAACTTCTGGCACAAAGGTTGGATCTGGTCTTAAGACCACCTTTTCATGAAATATCTTTAGAAAAGGATCATGACACAGGAAAGCCCCAATTCACACAGTCTACTCCCTGAAGTAATGCCACTAGAAAAACACCTTCAAGGTCAAACATTTCAATGCGATTTATTCTGGGGTTCAAAGGTAAATGCTGGCAAATAAGATAAGACCAAGAGGAGATTCTCAGAGGGAACAGGAGAGCAAACCACTGATCTCTTTAGATGAAAGATCCTTAATAAGTGAGAAGCTGATGGATAAATTAGGAAACCGAGTGGCCTCTGATAGCCTTGATTGCAGCACATTGGCTACACAAAGTTGACACAGCCAAAGCCAAGAGGAAGTTCTCTATCGGGAATTCAAGAACTGACCACCCTACCCCCACAATAGGTAGGAAGGATATTACTTGAGGTACAACACTTCCAAATGTTTCCTTAATGTATTTCATAGACCTTCAGGGTACTGACTATCCTTTAACTCTAAATAGAAAAGGCAATTTCAGCCAAACATCTTGAAGCTTCTAGCCTCCTTCTTTTCAATCTCCAGACCACCAAAGAGAGACTGCAAAGAGAACTATTTGGAAGTTTTGCATTTCTGAGAGGGGATGGAACCAGAGGAAATACCTTATGAGCTGGAGCAATAGATGCAGTAACCAAGGAAACCAGAGCTGGTGCCTCCAAGAGGGAACAACCAAAATTACCGCTGAACACTCCTGTCAGATCTTGGCCAGAACCTTGCTGATTAGCAGAAAGAGAAGAATTGGATAAAGGAGACCTTTGGGCCAACTGATGCTCAGAGAATCCACCTCCCATCCTTCCTGACATGGAAGAAGGGTGCAGAACTTAGGCAGGAGTGCATTCTGGGGCGAAGCAAAAACATCCAGCGAAGGAGCCTCAAATTGGACCATAGTCTGTTGGAACATTTGCATAGAAAGTGACAGGGAGACTCAGGAGGGGAATGTCCGACTCAGTAGATCTGCATGCCTGTTCGTCCTTCTCGAAAGATAGATCGCTGTTGTAGAGAGAGTGTTCCTTTCTGCCAGATCTCTGTTTCTTTCACTAGGGAAACTAACAGAGGGATGTGGGTATTCCCTTTGTGGTTCACATAGTTTTTTGTCACTTAGTTGCCTGTCCTGATCTAAACATGTTTTTTTGTTTCAGGATGTGAGGAGCAAAGGATAACAGAGCTTGTTGAACTGTCGCTACATCTTTAAAGTTTGAAGACTTTCTAGATTCCAAAAACTGCCAGAGAACCTGGGCACAGAAGGTTCCCAGTGTTGCTCACCATCCCAGGTTGCTTGCATCTGTGGTGATTGCTATTGGAATTGGAGGAAAACGTGGCATTCCTTTACTCAGATTCAAATCCAATAACAACCATCGATACTTCTTGAAGATTGATGTGGAGATTATGACTGGAAGACCGTAATTCTGATCAGTCAGGTCCCGATGGGAGTGGAGATGCAAAACTTGATGGAAGAGATGGAGACAAGCCCAAGGTACCAGGAATAATGCAGCTGTCATGTCCCTATGAACCCTCAGCCATTCCCTCTCTGGAGTCTCTCAAAGGCTCAATAGATTCCTGAGGCGTGTCATTAAATTCTGCTCTTTAGCTGCAGGCAGGAAGATCTTAGTATCAAAAAGGGCCCAATAAACTTAAGGTCTTGGGTGGAAGAAGCTGAGACACTTTGGTGTTTATAATGAACCCATGAGTCTTCAGGCAGTCGTAGGATGGCTGAACATTGTCGACCCTTTGAAAAAGAACAAGCACAGATTTTCCAGTCATCCAGATAGGGGAAAATCAACAGACCCAAGGAATGAAGGTTATCCACTAAAGGTGCCAGCATTTTAGTAAAGACTTTAGGTGCTGACAATAGACCAATGGGAAGTACCCAGAATTGATAGCAGTTACCAAAGACAAAGAATCTCAGCAACATATGGGAAGTAGGGGGCATAGAAATATATAAAGAAGGATCCAGAAGATCTATATATGCTAAAAACTTGTCAGAACAAATTAAGGGTAAGATATACTGAAGACTCACCATCTTGAACTCTGGAGGGAAGTAATAGGTTCACTGACTTGAGGCTCAAAACAAGGCAATAGTCCCCTGAACTACACTGATCTAAAACATCTGAGAGTAGTAGCCATGACCCTTCTTTCCCTCCGGTACAGGGATAGTTACTCCTTTAATAAGAAGATCTTGAATTCCCTTTACCGAAGTGTGATGTTTTTCTGGGTTGCGTGGGACTTGGGTTCGAGTATAGACATTGGAGGAGACGAAAACACTATTTTATATCTTTCTCTTACCAGTTGTAATACCCAAGAGTCTGAGACATTTGCTTTCCCAGCTGAAAAAAAGTATTTAACTGACCTCTTTCCTTGTTCTGCCAGTCATGAGTTGGGGTAGGTTAGAGTGACAGGAGTTTCAGGGTTTTTTCAAGGGATATATGAGAAGGGAGTTCCACGCCCACTTCGTTACTGGCTAGCCCCTTTAGCTGTAGATGATCATTCAAAAGCACTCTTGAAACCAAAACCTCTACCTTTCGAGGAAGGTTTAACTGGAGATATTACTTTCATGTCCTTGACGGACTTTTTCATCATATCCTCAAGCTGAAAACCAAACAGTTTTACCTCCTTCCATCCATATGTTGTTTCACAAGGAATTGGCAGAGACCAAAAGCACAACCAGTGCAAATAAAGTGTTAAATGTAATGCACGATAAGAACCAGGCCTAGTGTCCCTTGGCCACGAACCTGCAGGTGTCCTCCATACCATCCTGTACTTCTTCTGAAAGAGCATTGACAGTTGAAGAGCAGGGCTTGAATGGCTTATGTGGCATAGGCACCTGCCCTGATCACAAAGTTTGCTTCTTTAGAGTACGTCCTCTTGACTGCCAATTCTTGTTTATTAATAAGGTCCATTAGCTTGGATAAAAACAGTATGATGTTCTATGAGTGTAATGACTCCTAACACCTATAGCTCAGTACGGTCGATGTGTTTCAGCCTATTACAAGTGCCACTCAGGGTCAGCAGGATTTCTTCAGGACCGACTAAATCCGTAGATTTTCTACAGATTGTGTTAAATACCTACTTCTAATGCTGGTTTACACAGTACACTAAACATGAAGCATGCACTCATGCAGACAATAAAGGACCTTTTCCCTCTAATGGTCTATGACTCCTAAAAATTCAGGCTTAAAAAATGCCATCACACTTACACCAACGGACATCATCCTTCCTTGTGCCTATTCAGCTCCCCACACTCTCCTGTTTAGATCCTACTAATATATCCATCTGATGAAAAGGTCGCACCAATTCACCTGGGTGCAGAATCCCTTTCCACTTTGATAAATATTGAGACCAGTTAATTTGAGCTCTTAAAATGTTAGGAGCTCATCAGTTGTGAGACTTTTCCTCTTTTTTGTACTGATTACAATGTTTAAGGGAGACTGAGGGTTGCCCCAATTTAGCTTCAGACTCCCCATTGAAATCAACTATTACAACAAATGATGCCTCAGCATCAAGGTATGGTTTGTGTGCAATGGAAACCTATGCTTCATTGCAATTGCCACTTCGTTCCTGCCCTGGTGGCATGATGAAACTATTTTGGATGTTAGCCTTGGCACAGATGCAATGAGCCAGATACATGAACTGTGTCTTTATAAGAGCTGTACACACAATCATACATGACATTGCCTCGGTAAATGCTACTTCAATTATTTTTTACTCCTCCCCTTAAGTGACAGGGTTATCTTGTAAAACATATTTGATGACCCTCTGCCACAACTCACCCACAGAAGACCAGAAGAAGCACACCATGGCAAATTTCATCACAAGATGCAGCCTTGTGCAAGTCATTCTTATCAGACAGTAACTCATGTACCTTGTAATTACATGTACATATGGTATTTCTATAGTGTGGATATAGCCAAAAGGCAGTGCAGCACTGTACATTGTCAAAGACAAGCTTAACATCAGCTAATGCCAGGACAAGTAGATATGTAATGGAAGAAAAAAAGATTTTGATGAAAAATAATGATTCATGATTGCAAAGCATTATAAGATATGAGTCTTTAAAGAGGTGAGTCTTCAACCTTTTCCTATATTGAAGCATTGTTTTGGCGATCCTGATGGATAAAGGGACACTTCTGAAGTCTTAAGGTGTCCCTGCTTGAGGTGTGCTGAGAACCACCAGAGATCTTTAAGGAGGCGAGCCTTTAAAGAGGTGAATCTTGCACTCTTTTCTAAATTCGAGCATCATTTTGGCAATCCTGATTGATGAGGGGCATGTCTGCAGTCTGATGTATCCTGACTGCGGGTGCACCAAGAGCCACCAGAGATGGTGAGATTGTCTGCAAGAAAAGCTAAGGTGCTGGTTGTAGTGACTTTGTAAATGATGCCTCTGGTTTTGAAGATAGTGTGGGCTGGCAAGGGGAGCCAATGGCTTTTCTTCAGGATGGGATTGATATGATCATATTTTTTCAGGGCCTGGATGAGACATGCTTTGGAATGTAGATGTCCCTCCAGGATGTCAGTGTAGAGTCTGAATGGTCACAGAGAAGAGAGCTACACCATCACAATGCAAGAGTACAAGATCTTAAACAGCAGTCCTGAAGTCACTTTTTGGAAGGAACAGTTTCACTTTCTTTAGAAGAGAAAGGTGGTTCCTGACATCTTTGATTTTTGGTAGTAGCATGTTGCTTGAGGGTGAGGTTGGTTTCCAGGGTGAATCCAAGTGGCATGCCATTCAGTGAAAGATGAGGTTCGAAACTGGCAAGGTGTAATATACAGAGTCAGGTTTGTACCGCTTCTTGTTTGTTGTTATTAGCAAATAACATACATTCTGTCTTGGTTAGCTTGAGTTTGAAGTAGGAGGTGGGACATCCAGGTGTTGGTGATGTGCAGGAAGTGGTGGAGATGTTGGATGTCTGGAGCTGAGGAGACTTTCAAGTAGAGTTGTGCATCAAAGGCATATTGGTTAACCTTGTTACTGTAATCTGTGAGCAGAGCGCCAAGTAACTTCTTATAAAGGGTAAAAATGACAAGAGACATCATGGAACTTTGGGGGCGTTTGCAGGTGATAGGGATCTTTTGGGACTGGAGGTGTACATCGAGTTATATGTTGGGTCTAGGCACCTGAAGCTAGAGATAGTCTACATGCCTGCTTTATGCACCAAAATATAACTGCAGACAGCTAAAATTCCTGAATACCTTTGAAAAATGCTGCCAGTGCCAAAACCTTCCAGTATTTAACAGTTAGGCAGACTCCACCAAAGCACAGTCTTTTGACTGTTACTGAGCAGAGGAGTGCCACACTACCCATCTACCACTCAAAGGGGGTGCTAACCGATTTGTGAAACCCTGTGTTAATGGTATGGGCAGCCTCAGGGGAATAGGCTGTTGTCCAGGGGACTACTGCCTACTCAGTCAGATGTTCTCCCAAACAAAAAAAGATTTTTTGAACAGCACTGACTCCTTTGGGATATAACAGTGAATTTCCAAACGCTTAATAAAGATGGGGCTGTTCATTTGCCACCCTTGAAAACACTTCTCATCAGTGATATTCATCACGCCATCTCCATATCATATGAAGTACTGGAAATTGATGTATCCTCCTGTAAATTCAAATATGTAAATCCTTGAGAAGGAGACTTGCAAACTTATCTATCAGATATATCTTAATCTCCTGTTTAGACTAGAATGTCAACATATTCGCAATGTTCTCTAATACAGGAGACTTTGCTGTTGCTATACACTGACCGATTGGTTATAATTGCTAGTACCTTGATCCAGTATTGGAGGAATGGTGATATAATGTGCATGGTCCATATTTGGTCCAGATATGTCAAGTGACAGATTTTTTAGAAGGATGCCTGGTGCTTTAAAAGATCTTACTATCGTCCGTGAGCTGTTAAGTTTGATTTAACGTTGTACATGGACATATGCATTTAAATTCAGTCATGAAAATAACATTACTTAAAGAAAAAGAGAAAACAGTACATGCTACATCTGCTTATATCTTCGGATATCCATAAAAAAACACTTTTCTGAAAGAAAAAAATGTTTCTTTAAAAAGTTAATTTTAGATGGAAATAATGTATTATTGATAAACATTGGGAGGTTTATAATGCAATCATTTCCATGCTTTTTTCACAAATGCAAAGGCACTTTGCTATCGGGAAAAGTTGGTTTTGCACTCCTAAATGGATTTATTTACATAAATATTTTTGAGTGAGGAAATATATGTGAAGAGACAGAGCTGTGTGGGGACTTGGAGTACCCATTCATCTTGTAAACCCTCACAAAGATAAACTTTTGCCAAAAGTCTCAAACATCTCTCCAACTCGTTGAGTAAATCCCTTTCCATGGTGGGCTGGAGAAATAAAGGTTTGCCAGATAAGGTGGGATGCATAGAAGAGGGTTTCCTGCTTGGAAATTGTATTCCCTGTGGGCAAAAAGCCTAGCTAGTGCATTAACCGCCAATGGGTAGTTACAGCTAGGACCACGTTTCATTGGAAAAGTATTTTTGGTTTGTTTATAACTTTGGTGCCGTTTGAGAAATCTACACAAAACTTTCCAAAAACCCTCATCCAGCTTAGCTCCAGCCTCAAATAATTCAAGGTGATCTGTCAAGCAGGGTCTGACAGAAAAGGGTGTCCCAAAAGAGAAGAGGTGTGGCGCCGCGGCCAGGGCGACTGACTCCGGACTCAGGGGATCACAGTTCGATTCCCGGTGCCAGTAGCAGATTAGCCCAGCACCATGTGACTCTGGGCAATAGTTTGCTTAATCTTCCCGACAGCGCCTAGAGACCCTTACGGGTGAGTGTTCGCGCTTTACAAATGTGGATATTATTAAAGGTGTCTGCCCCCTTCATTTTTCCATAGGAAAATTGAATAGCAATACTATAAACACTGCTAAATGGAATTGCACCAAATTTGGCAGAAAGCTAGAGCTTGCTTAATGCAATATGGTTAAAATCCATACAGTAGTGTTTGAGAAATTAAGGTTTGAAATTCATAGATATTTCAGGACATGGATGATCCACGGAGCTAACAAATCTCAAGATGAGGTCTGGAAAAACAAGGGGGCAGTGTAGGAAGTGGGGATGGGCGGCAGAGGGATCAGTTCCAGGGCCAAACATTTTTTCTGTTTAAAATTGTACAGCAAATAATTTGCAGAGCATCTGTAAATCCACAGTAACATTTTGAAAAAGTGTTGACTCCTGCACTTTTAACCCCTTCACTCTGGGGTGGGCCAAGGCATGAGGGGCACCAAATCTATTTCAGGGGAGGAGAGGGGAGCATATGGCCTCCCCTCTGAAAGCCTCTATGAGGCCAAGGGGACCCAAATCCCCTGTGGCAATTTTTTTTAATTTGGGAACAGGGCGAGCTGGCCCCCTCGCCACGCCTTTATGATGCCCTGGGCACCCCATCCCCAGGGGCCTTTTTTATAATTAGGGAAGGAGGTGTTTGGCCAGCATCCCCATGCTTAAATGATGCCCCGGGTACCCAATTCCCCGTGGCCTCATTTTTTATGTCTGATGGGGTGTCAGGACCCCCTCCCTGAGGTGGAAGAAGACCCCCAAGGGGCCAGATCTAAGCAGTGTCCGGAGGACCCCATCCCCGGACATTACTTTTCTTCTGCCCAGGAGAGTGAGGGCAAACCCTGCTCATGCTCTCATAAACAGGAAATACAACTTTGAACCTGCCAGTGCAGCAGCACAGGAAAGAGCTGCTCTCACCCGGTGGTGGGGGGAGATGGAGAATAGAGCTGGCTCCCGCCAGCACCACAATGCCTGTCCAGGTCCCATGGGATCCCGTATGATATCTAGAACAAGGTTGGCACAAATCGATTAAATTAATAAAAAATAATAACCATGATCCAGAGGGCTCAATCACTATGGTAGAAAAGGTTGAAAACAATTCTAAAAAATGTAAAACAATATCTGATGTCTGTCCAGGGACCACTGGACTCCTATGAGAATTAAGGGGAGGCTGGAAAAAATGAATTAAATTAAAAATAATAATCATGGCACAGTGGGTCCAATGAACACAGCTGAGAATGATAAAAAAAATGTACAAAATAGGAATTTGTTTCTGGTGTCCTTATCATAGGGCCACTATTAGACCCAAAGGAAAGATGGGAAAAATTATTACATTAATTAACAATAAAAACCATGTACTACACGTATTAAAACCAACACACAATCACAATGACAAGAAATATGTATAAAAAAGGAAAGATGAGCAAAAAATATCAGTTTGATCCTGAAGGACTTTAAAATGTAATGCTTGCACGAGAAAGCTTTTTAAACGTGGCAGAAAATGGTAATAATGAATCTTCAGACACAGTTGCTTTCACAAAATGATGGGCGTGCACATGGATTAGCAAGGAAGAAGGCATGGAGAAGAAAGATGAAATGACTGCTTAACAGACACACACTGATTTAACAATATAGTGAACACGTACATGACATGGATTGGTAAGGGAGAAGGTATGAGAAATTGGGTTGTTTGTTGAATGGGAGGGTGACTCCTTTTCAAACAACATCCACAATTCCTGTCATGGTGAACCACAAAAGTCACTAAATTGACCTGTGCTTAACCTTCTGGTAGCTTGGCACAAAAGCAGTCAGGCTTAACTTAGAGGCAATGTGTAAAGTACTTATGCAACATACAAACAGTAATAAAGTGAAAACACAACACAAGAAAAATCCCTCACAAATTTAGAAGAATAGAATAAATGCTACTAAATAATTTGACACCAAAAATCCAACTAGTAGAACTGGAATTATGAAGTTTTAAAGTTTAAAGTAAAAACTAGTGCTTAAAAGATCAAAGCACCAACCTGGACATCTAGTCATGAGAGACTGGGTCAAAGTTGAAATATATGGCGGTCCAAGAGGGAGCCACTGGTCGAAGTTTCTATGTTTGGACTTTGTCTGTTTTTTTGGAAGTTGGAAATCTCCAACGGGACAAGGCAAGACTCGGTAGCTGATGAGAGTTCCACGAGGCAGAGCAGCCTTTTGGGGTAGGACCAATGGACAGGAAGAAGGATAACTTAACAGGAGCTGCCACAATGTCAGGCCAACCGGTGTCGCACCCTGGGTGGATAGACGAGCAGTTTATTCCTTGTCTCTTCTCAGTTCTCAGAGTCGTTTTTAGTCAATAATTTGCTACGTCCAAAGATTTGGATTTTGACAATCAAGGGTACCTTTAGCACCACCAAGTGTCCAGGACTGGAGGGGCACCACTTGGAGGGGGAGGACTCACTCAGGCTGCCTACAGGTGCAGGTTCAAGATGGTTGGAGCCTTTTCTATCCCTGAGACTCTGATCATGAGGTCAGTTAACTAGCCCTTGAAGTCACTCTGGCAGTCCTGGGTTCAGCAGTAGAACAGGGCTCATGCAGCAGCGCAGGACTCTGAGATTGTAAGGCAGGCTTCAGGCATCAAAACAGTCCTTGCAACTGCAGCAAGACAGTCTTCTGAAGTACGCTGCTGGCCACAACAGCAGGCAGTCATATGAGAGACCTTCTACAGGTCCCAAAAGTGAATTGAAGGGTAGGCCTGAGGGTCCTATTTTTATATCTTGTGCATCATTTGAAGTAGGAGAAGTTTCAAGAGCATTCCCTTTGAAGTGATTGACATTTCTTTATCTCCCTGCACTGATTCCAAGCTGGCTGCTTGAACAATGCAGGGGTGGAAAGTTCTTTCTGTGAAGGAGAGCACAGCCTAGCTCTACCCCTCATCCTGCCAGTTGATGTGCCATCTAGGCACACTTAATCCCTCTATTGTGTAGCTGTCTGGGTGGAATAAATAAAGCCCAACTGCAAAATACACCCAGTTATGGGACCAAGGAACAGGTTGCAGGTGCCAAATAGTTAGGGCAGAAAAATGAAAACTTTCTAAAAGTGGCATTTTGAAAATTGTGCCTTAAAATCCGACTTTACCATAAAAGAGGATTTTAACTTACAATTTCTCAGACACCATAAATGAAATGTTTACCTGTACCCAAACCATTTCTGAGCAAAGGCAGGAAGGAGTAGCCAAACAGGAGGTGGTATCGGCAAGTTCGATGTGCGGAAGTTGTCGGAAAGATCCACGAAGACTCAACATAAACAAATGAAAAACATTGTGACCCGCTTCCAATTAGAACGTTTCCAGTGCCACTGGTTTAATTAAGTTAGTGCGTCAACTAAGAAGCGGGCCTCTCTGAGCAAATTATTGCTGATTCCTCAGCACAGAAGCAGTTCTCAAGACCAAGTCCTAGTCCTGAGGAGAACCCCCCAGCAAGATGGGGTTCGAAACGCGTCGACTCCTGCGATTGGGCCATTTAACATAGGGCGTGTCTTGAGGGAATATTTCTTAATCTCACTTTCCCCACGGAGACAACTCCATTTTGAAAATCATAACCCCATAGCTTATGACACATGCACGACAGGCAGAAGCCTTTTGTGAAGTAACTTTGTAACATCCGCCTAGTGCACTTCACAACCAAGGACTGGTCGCTTGTATAGTTCAATATTTCCTTTGTAAGACTGTGTATGTTTATACTAAATTAGTATTTGCTAGATTTGGGGTTCTCTAGTTGGCAGAGGTAGGTACGTTTGACCAGATAGGGACCCTTGCGTCTAGTCAGGGTAAAGGGCTACACTCCTAAAATAACCCCTGCTCACCCCCTTGGTAGCTTGGCACGAGCAGGCAGGCTTATCTCAAAGGCAGTGTGTAAAGCATTTGTGAACTCATACAGTAATACAGTGAAAACACTACAGATCGACACCACACAGGTTGTATATAAAAATACGTTTTATTTATATAGATTTATCACAAGACCACAAACGACAAAAATCCACAATACAGTACTTTAGAATGGTAGAAATAGCTTAGTTCTCTTTAGATGGTAAATGCGACACTTCTGTTCAATGTACCTTTGGATGCGTAACTCTATATAACGAAAGAGTTGCAGGGAAGGTGATGCGTCGGTTCCTTACACGCAAGAACGGTGATGCGTCGGTTCCCTACTGCTGCATAGGGGACGATGATGCGTCAGTTCTTCTCGGCGTGGGGAGGTGATGCGTCGGTTTCTTAATGCGCTTCCGTTTTGATGCGACCAGCTGAGCCGTCATACGATGAGGATCCAACGCAATGCAACAAAAATGGCGTCTTCTCCTTGATGCGACAATGATGAGGTGATGCATGCACGCCTGACGGCCATGCGGCAACTCGGTGAATCTTCTGAGCCGCAACAGGCCCTGCGACACGCTTCTCCGGTGATGCGACGGCATCTGCTGCGACAGCGACACTCTTCTCCAGTGATGTTAGGTGCTTTGGTGATGCGATGCAACAGCGGCAGCATCCTTCTTCAGTGATGCGACAACAGCAGCTGTGGCGGCGACACGCTTCTCCAGTGATGCGACGGCGTCTTCTGCAACAGTTACACTCTTCTCCGGCGATGCGAGGCACATCGATGATGCGATGCGACAGCGGAAGCAGTGGCACCCTTCTTCAGCAATGCGACGACAGCGGCTGCGGCGGCGTCAAGCTTCTTCTCCGTGAGTCACGCTTCCAGCTCCCAGCGACATGCAGTCTCTCAGAAGGCCCAGCACAACAGTAGGCACTTCAAATTCCCAGCAAGGGAATGCAGGGGAGTTGGTTGGTGAAGTTTGTTGTCCCTGAGACTTCAGCAGGAGGCAAGCTCTATCTTCAAGCCCTTGGAGATCTTTAACATGTTGATGAAAGTCGCACAAAGTTCCTTTCTCCTTTCTTTGGCAGTTAGGCAACCACTGCAGGCCAATCCCCCAAACAGCACTCAGCTTAGGGATAGTCTCCTCCTTCAGTTTCTCTCTGGTTCCTCTCCTCAGCAAAGGTTCTTCTTGTTTCCCAAAAGTGATCTAAAGTTCTGGGGTCTGGGTCCCCCCTTTTATACTCATATTCTCTTTGTTCTCTGAAGGCAGAGAGGCCTTTGCCTAGTCCAAACCAGTTCTGGTCAGTCCTGGAGCACATTGTTTACATGACTCCTTCTTTCCTTTGACAGTGTGGGCCAGGGACATCAGACGCACCACAGGAGGTGGAGCCAGCATTGTGGAGGGAAGGCACAGCCCTTTTCAGACCCAGGTGCAACTCCTCCAACCACTCTCCATGTAGATCTCTCTATTCAACCTTGTGCTGACTCACCCTGTCTCCTGGTATCCCTCAGCCCCTGTCACTCAAACTCCAGATATGGAATACACAACCTAGCAGAGGCAGGCTTGGATAGTTAGGCAAGAAAATACCCACTTTCTAAAAGTGGTATTTTAAACACAGAATATTAAAACCAACTTCACTAAAAGATGTATTTTATCATTCTGAGTTCAGGCATACTAAACTCGAATTTCTACCTAGTTCCCTGAGTCAGTTAGGATTATAAGATGTCATAATCAAACTGCCCATCGAACTGGTAGCATTGCAATAGTGAAAAACGAAAATGGCTGTAATTCACTATCAGGACATGCCACACACACCAGGGCATCTCCTACCTTATACTTACAATGCACCCTGCACCTTGGGCCTACCTTAGGGATGTCTGATATGAAGAAAGGGAAGGTTTAGGGACTGGCAAGTGGGTGCACTTGGCCAGTCAACATGGCAATACCAGACTGCACATAGGCTCTGCAATGGCAGGACTGAGACACACTTTACAGGCTATTTCTGTGGGTGGAACAACCAGTGCTGCAAGCCCACTAGCAGCATTTGATTTACAAGCCCTGGGAATCCATGGTGCACTGTACTAGGGTCTGACAAGTAAATCAAATAACCCAATCATGGAGTCACTAATCCATACATCAATTTACCATAGGGAGCACTTGCAGTGTGGCACTGAATAGCAGTGGCACATTGCCCAAAGCATCTATAACCAGCAAAAACATCAGAGGCAACAGGAAAAATTGGAAGGGAGACCCACGGCAATAGTGCCAGGTCTAATAGTATTGTTTTTCCCTGTGTTGTATTATAATTTCTTCATGTTTCTTCAAACAAAAATGATGTGCAAGTGAACACTATTTGACAACGTTGACAAAATGCAGTGTTGTCTGAGATATGACATGATTTAAATGGCATAACTTTGTGTTCAAAAACAAAAAGCAAAGTGAAATAAATCACATGGACTTTAGCAATACAGTCTAAGGTCTGGTTTAATCATTTATATGTAGCAAATGGTCTATCTGGACACCTTGATTGTTATGCACTATTGCAGTGGTCCAGTCCAGGTAGCATAAGGACCGGAGCCTTGTTTTGTTCAAAAACTTTATAAAAGTGGCATTTTGAAAATTGTAACTTAAAATCCGACTTTAGCATATGAGAGGATTTTAAATTACAATTTCTCAGACACCAAACATGAAATGTTTACCTGTACCCAATTAAAGGTTAGCACTTTTTTAATTTAGTATTGCAACCCAATGTTATCTCTAGCACAATAGCAGTGAGCTTGTGAAACAAAATCCATGAAAATAAATGAGAAGCACATCAATGGCCACAAAGGGTAAAATCCCAAATTTAGATAAACCAAACAAGAAAAAAGATGAAAGATATCTCTATGACTCCACCGCCCCAAAATACCTTTTGCCCCTAGGTTCATTGGGCCAGATGTATCAAGCGTTTTACCAGTCGCAAACGGGCCGATTCTGTGACCGGTAAAAATCCTTTTAGGATGTATCATCCCACAAGGCATTCGCAAAATGGGGAATCACAATTTTTGCGATTATCTATTTTGCGATGCATTTAGGGAATCGCAATTTGTGATTACTAAACTGCAATGCAGGAAGCAAGGAAAAATTGCGACTTTGCTTTAAGGAATCGTACACGGTGGCAGTTTGCAAATTCCTAGAAAAATGCTAATTTTTGCATTGTTCTAAGTGCCATGTAGCGCACACACATGCCCTTAGGGCATGTATGTGCACCACATGTGCACACTTACTTTTTTTGGGGGTGAATAGGGTGGCCTTTTGGCCCCCTACCAGCCTTGAAATTGCATTGACAATTTGGGATTACCAATTTGGTAATTGCAAATTGCGAATGCCTTCCCATTCATTCCTATGGGCAACAAGGCCCATAGGAATGAATGGGAAGGCATTCCTTATTAGCGAATCGCAATTTGCGATTCGCTATTAAGGAATAAGTAGGAATCGCAATTTTATTTGCGAAACCTACATACATTCCATTTTGCGAGTCTATAATAGCAAATCGGTAAAATTCGCTATTAAGGACTCGCAAAATACAATGTTGATACATCTGGCCCATTGTCCCTTGCTCCCCACACGGGTCTGCTCTGCATCCCATAGTTCAAACAACAGGCTCTCAAACAATATTACTAATCCAAACAAAAAGAAAAGACTAAACGGTGGTGCCTACTCTTCATCAGAAATAAGCCATTCAAAAAAATATATTCAACTTACTTGATTTTATCAAAAATGGCAAACCAACCAATAGTTGATGATGAACTTGATGATGAAGCAAAGTCTGCCGACAAAGGGTGAGTGATGTTTTGTCTCCATTATGCAAGTTAAAAATAACCCAGAACAGAGAAAGGGAGGAGTCTTCAGGAAGAGGAAGTTGGTGCTCTATGTACTGTAGCCCCCCTCTCTTTCACACATCACCATAAACAAAATTAAGGAATAATGGATTTCACCTTAGAAATATTGCCTGAAGGTGCTGTAATAAAATTATTTAGAAATCAATTGAGCTCAACAATTGGTGCACAGTGATTCACATTAGAGCATAAAACAGGTACTTGCATATGGGAAAAACCTTATAGCATTATCCCATGTTTATGCATTACGATTTCTACCTAAGTTAAATCCGTTTTACAAAATGTAGCATTATGTGAAATCTCTGCCATTATGTGTCACAAGCATATAATAAAATCACTAACATGATCCAAGAATACCATGGTCTAGCAAACATTTCACCCAGATTAAGTTGGGGACTGGATCTCCTTGTCATTCTGTCAGAAGTGAGGGTCTCCTATACCACCTCCAAGGGCTACTAATTACTAACAGGTGCCATCCCATGTGGAATGGGTTTTGTGTTAAAAGTGTAATCCAGGACAAACAAATGTACATTTCCGCATGTACAGAGTAAGCGTACAAATACCACTAAATGGATATTGAGAATAAAGATGGAAAACATTACTCCTCACTGATATTACGGGATATTGTGTACTTCACGGTTCGGTGTTTTAGAATATGGCGTTGGGAAACATTACATGTTATTTTATTCTGTATTGGTTTTATTGAGTTTTGTTGCATGTTTATGTGTGTTTTGTTGAAACATGTACTGCTCAATGTGTGTGCTTGTGTGTGTGTAGTTGTGTTTGTGTGTAGAGCTATGAGTGATGTCAGATGTCATTTACTAATTTAAATTGTTTTCAATTAATGGGCACCCATTATGCATACATTTTTTAATATGTTTTATATTGGTATCTATAGTGTATGGAGATATTAAACCAATTACTTTTTATTGATGATGTGTTTATGTGGTTTATATGGGTTTCTTCAATTTGTTTATTTCATTGTATTAATTTTGTTTTTTCTTGATGGTGGTGTCTGTGATGATAGCGTTATTCCCAGCCTCCATTGATTTATTTGTGATTTCCTTGCAGTATCTGTGAGTGGCAATGGGAGATGTATGACTTACTCCAAGGCTTGGCTGGAGAAGATCTAAGCCTTTTTGTGCTGTAATACTATTGTACTAACTGCTGGTATAAATTTTGTTACTTGCAACTGACTTACCTTTTGTGTAGGTGCGTGTTTGTATTTGTATTTCCTTCACTTTGCTGCTCATTCATTTTCCCATTTCTCATCCCACTTTAAAGTAGATATTATCCTTTTTCAGCCACTCCTCTGCCACTCTCACATTCAGTTCTAAACAGTACACATACATGTGAAGAGTTCTATACTCTTACGATAAATCTTTACCAGAGGTCAGGGCCAGCTTTAGAGATGGGGGCACGCTGTGCGACAACCACTGTTGGCGCCCCCTCTACCCACACATCAAACTATGCATTTGTTTCTTTGGTGCTTATTGTGCTTTCACGGCTGTGTACCCGCATAATTTCCATAGAATCACAATTTCACTTGGCCCATATGTGACCATTATTCCGCCTCCAGAGCTGTCAGCCGTGCAGTAGGCATGTGCTTCAGCTGATCCCCCTTACAGGGAGAGAAGTGGACATGAGATGGATGATGGAGTACGGGATGAGGAGGAAACACTCAGGAAAGGGGGTACCCACTGGCCCATATATAACCAATTCCGTCTCTCTCTCTCTCTCTAGTTGCAAAGAGGCCAAGGAATAGATGATTATGTAATTTGGATACTTTTCTAACCCAGTGACAAGCACTGACAACGACATACACCGGATTCAGTCTCAGCTCCACAGCTCTAAATCAGGTCCCATCTTCAATATTCATTCACACTTTAAAGTCACATTTTACAAGGCTCATATTACATGAAAACCAAAACTACAGAAACTCATCAGAGAAAAGGGAATACTATTAAAGGTTAGGAGAGCATACCATGCAACATGATCTAAAATTACTGAAATGTAAAAGAGGCACAACCTGGCTGTCTTGAATTACTTTAAGGGTTCTTACAGTCTTTGCCGAGAACCAGATCAGAGTTTTTTATTTGAAAAGTTAAAGACTTTAATATAAGATAGCATAGAATCACATTTCAATGGCAGGCTGTATTTACTGTCAGTGCTTACCACTAGTAGGGCCCTCGCCTGCACACAGCACAGTGAGAAATGTAAAAAAGTAAATGCTTCTTTTAAAGATGCATGTCGATGGATCCAGCATGCCTCTTTTCAATCCCACATTCAGTTTTTGAGTGGGATGGAACAGGGTCTCCAAAAAGACCATGGCCAAAGAAACATAACAAGGAATCTGTTCCAAAAGGTGAGGCCTGTTTAATTGTGTGAATATTTGTAGCAAAAATTATGTTCTTTTGACAGAGTGCCACTTGGAAATTATTGTATGCCTCACTGAGTTTTCTTTAACTTTATCCTGATAGATCACAGAACAATGTACATGTGCCTAAAACATACCAGGCCTATTGGCTTTGCCAGTGCTTATTACCCATATCAAATAAATAAATAACCCCATGGGAACAATTAGAATTTAAAATGCATCAATTGCCAAAATATGAGACTGTGAATTAAACATTTCCAAGTTCTGTGATAGGAGTAGCTATGGAGTGAATAATTCACTCCAGTTCTTCCTTCTGTACCATTTTCCTCTGCATTCTCTCATTCTGCTATACGCATAGACCCTCGTATTCCTCGCATCGTTCTGAAATCCTCTCTCAAATCTCCTTCATCATGCTTTTCACTCAGACCTTTTGCATTTACTTCCTTGCATTACATTCTCTTCACCATACCCTCACACGTGCGTATACACACGCACACACACACACACACACACACACACAGTCCTCCTCATCTAGAAGCACAGAATTTTCTTTTCCTTCTTGCTCAGTCCTAATTTCCACAACTGTGTACCTCCATCACCCACTTTCACATAAATTAGTAATTACTATCAGCACACAAGTAAACAATATGCCTATGACTGGAAGAGCATGTCGTCTGTAAACCTTTATGATCTACTGACACACACTGTGAGGAACACGTACCTCCTTCAAGTCATACCCTGAAAACACGCAGACACCTAGAAGTGACTCAATTCAGCTTATGCGCAATATAAGAGTCATTTGCTACCTGAAAAAAACCACAAAAACACACATGTATAAAACGCAAACATTGTAGAAGATGAAAAATAACAACATCTTAAATAGGGACAGCACCGCTGCCTTGGATTACCTTCAGAGTTATTACAATACTAAAAAAAAGATCAGAGTTTTAGAGAGCAATGTGAATAACTTGAACATATTTCAGGAAATTGACTCTTTTCAAAGTTATTTTCCTCACAGCTGTGGCTCTCCTGATTGTTTCTCTCATGGCAAAAAAAGCCACCGTGGCCATGGTAATTGTGGAACCACAAGGGCTTCCTGCTCCCATGATAGGCCTAAGACATCTCTGGCCCTCTTCCGCACAGAATTTGCCTGCCCTGCTGTGCACCAAGAGAAAGACGAGCAAGCTGCTCTTCTTTTTAAATAACAAACTGCTGCTGCTCTCATAATCTTTTTTCTGGTGTGAGGAGTGGCGTGAGCACTCCCACACAGCCTCTAAGCTCAAGGACAGAAAGATGCGAGAGCCGGCAAGCACCATGCACGCTCCAAACAATGTGTGCAATAAGCGCCCCACCTGATCTTGGCACCCGGCCGCACCGCCCTAAAGCCAGCCATGCCAGTGTTATAGGACAGTAGATGGTGTAGAGCCACATCTGTTCTAATGTGAATTGCATGTGCATGGAAAATAGTAGCATAGAAGTACTACTTCTCTGGGGTGCAGAGCTGCAAGCCCACTGGGATGGCTGTTCCCCTTAGAGCTGTTCAACACTCCGTCCATCATTTCCTTTGGTTTTTGCTTTGTTCGTCATAAGTTGGAAGGGTATGCTCAGACGTGAGTCCCTTGCTCACTTTGCCACTGGATTCAAGCAAGCCTGGCTGAAGACGGCTGAAATGCCAGAAACCGGTCCTAGGAAGCTTGTTTCCGGTCCAGGGAAGACATGGCTTGACAGTTCGGCTGGACTGTTACCATGAGGCACAGGGTCAGACTGATTTGCATATGGCCATGTCTGAACTGGGGTGGCAGAGTGGGCTAAAGAACGGTGATGGATTAAACCCAGATCAGTTGACTGGGGGTGAGTGCTTGCAATGATCAACACTCCGTCCATCATTTCCTTTAGTTTTTCCCCTTAGAGCTGTGCCATGCTGCTGCCTTTCCCTGCCCGTGCTGATAATTGGAGGCTTACTGCAGGCTTCTCTGTGTCTTCAGAGATGGCCCATATGATGTGGGTATATTGTGTTAGCCTTGCCAAAGACCTGACTTGGCTGATTGCCAGCCACTCTCACTGTAACAGTGGCAGTCGCCATCTTAGTAAAGGTCTGTTCGGACATACAGCCCATGCCTCTCCCCCCCTGTGGTTTTTCTGGCATCTCTGATATATATAGTATAACAGACGCCATCCAGAGAAGACACTTGGGGCAGGGTGCACCCCGTCATCGCAGCCTGAGTGATCTCGAGCCAGTATCTTCTTCTCTGGCCCCATGTGGCTGAGATGCCACTGTACCCCACCCACATCACAGTGAATCTTGTATCAACAGTCTGGGAAACCTCCACTTATATAGCCTAAATACATTGGGGCTTCCACCCTCACTTGCTTAGGACAACTGACTTGCACCCTTTGGAATGGAGTTCATCCTCTTGAACCTAAGTGCTAATATGCCTCTCCTACTACTGGGGCATGAAGTTCCTTGCAGCATAATGTTGGTGCCCTTCAGGACCATTGAAGAAGGATCCTGTCAGTGAGCTCATTCACCATCCTTCACTTCTCTATTGCTTTATACCACAGGTGTAGATCCAGGGAAAAAACACTCTACCAGCTGGCCATCTGGATCTCCTGTGATTGCTAACACAGAGAGGGTTGTTTACAGGCCTTCTGGCATCTTGTTGAGGACAAAGTCTGCACGGAGGAATCCCAAAGACTCAATGGGTTATTCAACATTAAGGTCCAACTCTGGGGGGGTGAGACAAGTTGGCTTTGATGGCAGGGCTATCCCCAATCTAATACCTCCTAATTGGTGATGCCTTCCTATGGCCTTTCTCGGTGATATGTGCAGCGCATATCCCATTTTCTCCTTGCATCTAGGCCTGGGCGAAGCACTACGCTACGCTCGCGTAGTTTGCGAAGTTCGTGCTACTTCGCACTACGCGAACCGCACGTAGCACAGTGCGAACACGCGTAGCGTAGTGTTGCGTAGTGCTGCGGTCATTTTTTGCTTGCTCGCGGTCCTCAACGTCAAGTTGGCGACCGCGGCAAGTTGGCGATCGCGAGCATGGAAAATAAACCTCCCGGCGAGATTCCCAATGCGAGGAGGTCAGGTTTCTCATTGCGAGTGGTCGCGTATGCTCGCGACCGCTCGCGATGAGAAACTACCAGTTCGCGTTGAGAAAGCTGAAGCTCAAGTAAAAATCTACTCGAGCAGCAGAAAACTACAGCTCGCACTGTGCAAGATGCCATTTTCAATGATTGCACAGTGCCGGTTGCTTGTCCGCACTGTGCAATCATTGAAAACAACATCTTGCACAGTGCGAACATGTTACTACGCAGTTCGCGAAGTGCTACGCGTAGCTCGCGTAGTGCGAACTTCACTTTGCGTAGCTTCGCGAAGTGCTACTTCGCGAACTACGCCCACCCTTACTTGCATCCTTGGAACATTAAGGCTGCCCATATCAGCGCATGGTAATAGCACGGCTATGCATGAATAGTACCCATTATGGATTTAAGGAGATAAATATTGATTGACTCATTCACTCAGCAACAGCGGCGGGGCTTGCTGTGCCCCCACCCTGCAAAGGTCATGTGCTGATCTGTGTATCACTCTCATTGATTTCTCATTACCACCATCAAGTTACCAGTTCATCTATTTGGACTTCCCTACACCTGCTACTTCAGTTTTTGAGGATATACCCTCTCCTAGCATGCCCAACATGCACTAATTTCCCTCTCAGTGCTATTTAGACACTCTCTCCAGCCACCATATGACCTCTCACTAATCTACAGGTAGTCAACTGTTATTTTCAGAAGGCGTTAGCCGCACTAAACTAAGACAGTTGGAGCATGCTCCCAAATCTACGAACCCTGAAATGGTTGAGTTGAAGGCAATTACATCAATCAAAGTGACATAGTCAGCTATGGACTCCAAACCAAATGACAACAACAGAGGTGAACTCATTATGCCATGAGGTCTCCACCTTTCAGGCGAGGATAGATACATTGGATCAGAAACTTGAGAACGTGAAGTCTCACTATGATGTGCAGCCCGACAGGAGCAGGGATATTACATTTTTACAAGACAAGGTTACTGACTTTAGAAGATATGTATTAGCATAACAATTTTCATATCTATGGGCTCTCAGAGGGAGACGAGGATCCCTTTCTATGAGATATGCTTCTGAAATGTCTCAATCTCAAGATCTCCAGGCATTTGGAGTTTCAAAGACTTTATCACATCCACGTCAGTCCAACTATTCAGTGACCCTCCACGGATCACTGCCTATGCCCTCATCATAAGCATATTAGAGACATACTATAAGCAGCGCATAGCATGCTCCCAAATCTACGATCCCTAAAATAGTTGAGTTTCTGAAGGTAATTACAGCAATCAAAGTGACACAGTCAGCTATGGACTCCAAACTGAATGACAGCAACAGAGGGGAACTCATTATGCCACAAGGTCTCCACCTTTCAGGCGAGGATAGATACATTGGATCAGAGGTTTGAAAACGTGAAGTCTCACTATGATGTGCACCCCGACAGGAGCAGGGATATTACATTTTTACAAGACAAGGTTACTGACTTTAGATGATAGGTAGTAGATTAACAATTTTCATGTGTATGGGATCTCAGAGGGAATAGCGAAGTGAGACGAGGATCCCTTTCTATGCCATATGCGTCTGATATTTCCTATTCTCAAGCTCTCCAGGCCTTTGGAGTTTCAAAGAGTTTATCACATCCATGTCAGTCCAACTCTTCAGTGACCATCCACCAATCACTGCCTATGCCCTCATCATAAGCATAATAGAGACATACTATAAGCAGCGCATAGCCTCAAAGATCTGTTTCTCTTTGAGGGAAGCCATATTTCTTTCTCTGTTGATTACTCCTCAGTAACCAGTGTAGAGTGTAAGTATTTCAAGCACTCAGGCCATGATTCCAAATCTGGGTTCTCATATATGGCCTCCTGGATCATGTACCAATGCTAGTGAGCCTTAAGATCTGGAGGCCTTTCTAGATACATTGGACAAATCCAAAATGGATATGGATATTTCTGCCCTGCCTCATGACCTTTCTTTTACTGCTGAGCTGTTTACTCCCTAGAGGCCTTCAAAGCTCCAGCCCATGACACAGAGTGTGCCACCATGGCCACATTGAGAATCGGACCAAGCAACCAAGCAACTCTTGATCGCCTCTCAAGCCGACATCAACAGATAGCACATCCAACAGGTAAGATGAATGACTATAAGGGGGAGGGGGTTTAGGAAATGATAGATGTGTTTGTCATGTGGGGATGGTGTATAGAACGATCTCATACCCTCTTCCTCTCTGAGGATGCAGGCAGGCCCCTTCGCTCTTATTTTCTTTCCATCATATTGCTTACATGCCAGATCCAGTTTGGAGGGTTTGTGATGATGGTTGTACTTATCTTATAGGCCTCTATGTATATGGGAGCAACTTTAGGCTTCACCTGCATCAAGAAGTGCCCACTGACCTCATCCCCTTTATGCTACACTACACCAAGTTTCCATGCAGTGTGCCCTGTGGGCTATGTCCCAATGCACTCTCCCCTGCCCAGAAGTATTCTCGCCTCTCACGTGTGACCGGGTTTAATAATACCCTTAGGATTGGGCTGGGGTACAGGTTGGTGCTGTCCTAGTGGTGCAGAATTTAGCTCTGGTCTTAAATGTTTGTCTCCCTTGTACCCCTCTCTCCCTCCTCCCGCCCCACTCCCTCTCATCAATGCATCTATATTCAGTCATTTGGACATCAGCACGGTTTTGGGGTCCCATGCAGACGACAGCGGTGTTTATCTTCTCGGAAGGGTTTGCTGGGTATCCTTCTTCCATTTTACATTCCTTTTGCCTAGGGTACACTTAGGATTCCTGTAGTTACCAACTGATAACATTTGTGAGATGTCCAATCCATTATTGTTACTAACCTGGAATGTTAATTGGCTACCGCATTACATCAAACACAGGACGATCGTACATTATCTATGCAAAATATGTAGATATCGCCCTCATCCAAAAATCCCACCTTTCTTCAAGAGGAGTTGCCTAATTTTAAATTAGATTGGGTGGGTACAGTGGTAAGCAGCATCAGAACTGCGGGAGAGATTGGTGTAGTGACCCCTTCTTTCAGAGTGAGCAAGATTATCCTCAATGTGCCTATACCTCCCTGTACGGTCCTTAAGACCTGGAGGGATGATGAGTGAGGTGGGCCTTTGCTAAGTTCCACATCATGGGTAGGATGATTATAGTTGGTGCTGTCTATGCCCCTAATATGGACAAGACATATTTCTTAGCCCATCCTTCCAGGCACTTGACCTAGTTTAAATGCCCACATTAACCAAAAGGCTGCGACTGGAATTTATCTCCGTACCCCATTTTGGACTGCCTTGAGCAAACCAATTGAAACAGATGGACTGCTAGAGCTCTTTTGGAGGACCTGTTAACAGACCGTGCTCTGCTAAATGTATGGCCCCTTCTTCTCCAGTCCACATGGCACCCAGTCAAGTAGTAACTATTTTCTCCTGCAGGGTGGGCAGCTTCTAATGTGTCGGGATGTGATATCCTGGAGGCTAGCTGTTCAGAACACAACCCAGTGAGACTAGACATGTATGTGGGTCTGGTGTCACCTCCACCAATCAGATGGAGAATGAAGACATTTGCATACTAACAACCCAAAATGAAGGATCTCCTTAGATCCCACATCAGTTCTTATATCACAGACAATGAAGGTTCAGTGGGAACTCATAGGACCCTTTGGGCAGCAGAGAAGGTGACTCTGACAGGGGTGATTATGGGAGACTCAGTTAAGATGAAACTTTCAAGAAGAGATACAATGTCTGGAGCAGGGGATCTGTGATATCTATGGGCGGTACATGTTAGCCCCTACAGCTGCATGCCAGAGAGAGCTCAAATGTGCCAAAATGCATGTAAACTTTTACTTTACAGAAGCGGATAAAAAAGGCCTGGTAAAGCTGCAATGGCGGTGATACGATCATGGTGAGAAAGCAGGTTGTCTCTTGGATGCTCAGCTTCAACAGACGAAAGCTCAGATGACCATCTCAGAAATTTGAGACACTCATGGTAATGTCCTAACCAATCCTCTTGACATTGCAGACCAATTTACCTCATTTTATACAGCCCTGTATGCATCGTAGTCTTGTACAACTCACACACACATAGATGCCTTCCTGGAGTCACTGTGTCTTCCCTCTATTACAGTGGAGGGTTTTTGGAGAGGCGACCTAGCCATATTGACCTTTCCAACTTGTAAATCACACTGGGAGGATGGCTACGTTGGGCAGTTTTAAACAACTGGTAAAACCCTTCTGGTGCCACTTTTGACTAATTCATTTCAAGAATCTAATGAGGCTGATTTTTTAGGGTCTATTTCCCTCAAGGCCACCATTTCCCTCCTTCTTAAAGAACATAAGGACACTGTGGACTGTGTCAGTTATGGTCCAATTTAATTGATCAACATAGGCTCGAAAATCATGGCCAAGATTTTGGCTGTTCAGGGTGATTCAACAACTTATTTGTAAGTCACAGGTGGGTTATGTCCCAGTATGATGCTCTCAGAATCACCTTCAGACATTAGAACACGTGCTTTGGCATATGGGGGATGACATGTGGACAAACTGTCCCTTTCTCTGGAGGCCAAGAAGGTGTTTGATAGTACAGAATTATACTGTTTATTTGTCATGCATTGTTCAAATGTATTGTGGCACCAGAAAAGGATGTCCATTGTCCCCACTCTTCCTTTTGGCCCCCTTCCTCCAGCAATATGCCTATCTATGGCAGTAGAGGGCATCCATTTGAGGGATAGTGAAGGGAAGGTGTAACTGTACACTGATGACAGCAGCCTTCTTCTATCTAAACCAGAGTCCTCTATCTCAGCTCTGATGGATATCATTGATTGATTCTCCCAGCTGTCCGGATACAAAATCAACTGGACCAAATGTGAGCCACTTCCCAGATCTAAAGTCACTACCCGGGCATGTATCCAGACGAACACCATGCCATAAATCCTTAAGGGCTCTTACCTATTTGGGTATTCACATCAACAGAGGGTCTCCAGGCATGGCAGAGGACCTTCTCCTGCTGATCTGAAGCTTCAGACATGATTTTCTTAAACTTAAACACCTGAACCTCTCACTGTGGGGGAGGGCACAAATGATAACGATGGTGAAAGCCCCTCGATACAACTATCTACTGGGGATGTTAACCCAGCGGGGCTGCTCTTCAGTGGACAGAATCAGACATCAGCTCATACCTTTGGTGTGAGAAAGGGACCAGGCTTATCGTGTCTAGGCTATGAGCAGACACTACAGCTGGAGGCTTTCATTTACCAAATGTGGAAGTGCATAGTCTGGCCTTTGTCTTTCGCAGTTGTCCTTATACAAGTGTGAATCAAGGGAAACACCTGCCTGGGTACATATTGTATTGAACGTCACATCCTCGGCTATTCTGGTAGTTGCCTGCTGGTGTATTTAGCCCCCTCACACATTGCCATGACTCAGAGCGACTACACAGGAGCCTGGGCGTGACCCCGCGGCTCTATAGTAAAACACTGCTGTGGTACAAAAGTGCCCCATAATATAGGGGTACTATATATAAATCAAATGCACCAAGATGGTTTCAAGACGGAATTAGCCTACCTGCCACAGACCTATGAAACTATTGAGAACTGGCCCCTGTCTCCTGGCCGTTTTGGGTCATTTTCTGGTGGAACTTCCGACATCCACTAAGACCAGTGCTGGAACTGGTAGGCCAATAACTGTGATCTTTATTGTGGGAGGTGATAACTGTCTGCCTACCTCTCTTCTCTATTCTGGAGCACATTCCCTTGAGTTACCTTCTGGAACAATAAGCCCTGAGTTCCATCTTGCAGGCCCTGACCTTGCCACAGTGCGGTCCATTTCGGAGATGTTGAGGGCATTGGCTGAGGTGGGGTAGTTTTTCCAGGTTCTCTCTTCGTCCATCCCTCCCCTCTCCTACTTTTCTCCTGCCTCACAGATGTGCCACTTGTTTGTCTTCCTCATTCATGGTCGATGGATTGTAATGCGTCTTGCTCTGGCGCTGATTATTTAGGACATAGGTGACTTTCATACCACTAGAACTCCAAAAAACTGTGATGGTGGCCCTGTTTCTTTCGAAGCTGGACTATTCCAATGCCCTATTTTTGGGGTTTGATAAGTGTCAGCTGATAAAGCTGCAGTCGCTACAGAATGCAGCGGCTAGGCTGCTGCTGGGTCTTAACAGAGGACAACCAACCTTAGCAGCATTGAGATCTCTGCACTGGTTGCCCATCAAACAACGTGTGGAATTTAGGGCGCTCACTTATGTGCACAAGGCAATATATGGTGGTGCTACAGATCTAGAGAACTTTTTTATACCCTATGTCCCTGAACGCCCCCTTAGATCAGCTACGCAGGTTCTTGTTAGAGTCCCAAAAATCAAAAAGTCCCGCTGGAGGGGGGGGTGGGGGGGGGTTGTGGGGGCTTGGTCGATAACATATTGTGCGGCTAGACTGTGGAGCAACCTGCCTCTAGCCATGAGACTGCAACCCGACCTCCAGGCCTTCAGGAAAGGACTAAAAACTCGCCTTTTCGACACCATATGAGTGACTTTCTGATGCTCCCTACTATCACACCTCAGAGCCAAGACGCCTCGGCATTCGAGCGCTTTACAAACCTATAAACATAAACATAAACTTACTGTTACACGGCTATTGCAGAGCTGTTATGTTGTGGTATTTACTTGATCCGGTGGATAGTTTGGCCCTGGACGGTGTTCGATCACCCCTATTATTAACCCATTCCCATTCCTGCCCCCCACCCCCTCCCCGAAATACTCGATCCTCTATCCTCTCTTCTACGGCTGTGTTTTGGATATTGGGTTCTTATTTTCCTATTATTCTTGCAGAAACCAATACTATTTTGATTTTGATTCTTTTGTTTGCATTTTTGTGGCAAAAAAAGGGATTTTTGTGCAATGTTGCTGCATCATTGTTGCTTTATAATAGATAAAAAGAAGTACTTCTTCTTGTACTCTTAAATGTCTTTTGCGAATAGCCCCCAATGTTTTAGTGGGGGTAAAATGCATTTGATTACAATAGTTTGGAGTTACTACTTTCTAAACACAATTGCACAGATTCAATTAAAGTGCATCTTTCTCAGTAGAACACTGTCTAAACTTCTTGTAAATGTTTTACTTCTAAAGGGTGTTTGCAATGTGCACTATTGGTCATACAGGTATCTGCTTATCCACTTCATTTGAACGTCAGCTTTTATTGCTGAATGGTAGAGTGTCACAGGAATGTTATCATATTATTAATGTAAGTCACAATATGATCCACGCACGCACATGCTATCACCGTAATATTAACATGTCACTCACGGGTCACGATAAAAATGCCCTGCGCACGCACAAGCTGCCACTGTAACATCAACAGGCCACTCACCTAAATCACATAAAAAATGCTCCATGCACGTACAGGTCACTGTGAAGCAGGAATGCTAACGAGTCATAATACATTGTAATATGTCACTTATGTAAATCTTGATAAAAGAAAAGATGTTACTTATCTGAGTTATAATAAATATGCTTTGGGTATGTACATTTGATCAACAAGTGAGGCTTTTAGCATCTTATGTATGGAGGTAGGTCCCTGCCCCAACATGTGCCCAGGCATGAGGTAAGAAACTAACTACATGCACTTACTTATTTAATTTATTGATCTGTAAAATGCTGGCTTGTGATAGGCTGACACTCCGTAGTCCTGGAACCTTCATAGCCAAGTGGATTTCTTGTGTTAAAAAGACTTTATTGAATTCAATACACACTGCATATCAACCAAATACAAGAACAATATTGATAAACTAAAATGAATATGCAGTACTAGAAATCTATAAGAAAAACCATAAAAAGTCTTTATGCATTTTGAGAAGGGGAGAGGGAAAGGTGGGAAGGGAGAGAAGGAAAGGGAGGACATAGGAAAAGCCATATTATGAATCATCAATAGTAATAATAACGACATCAAGTTGTCTCAAATACAATTTCATATAATTAACAATATGCATTTTAACATATCCAAAGAAGTAATTAAAGTTTAAAGGAAAAACAGAGATAAATTTCATGGAGGACGAAAATTCTCAGAAGATACAGGTAAAATATTTATTTTTTCACTATCAAATTTGTTAAGATATGTACTAAGTGGTAACCATAGTAATTGTACATTATAAACAGATGAGCTTTGAGTGGCATACATAGTATCCAACTTATGATGAGAGATCACCGTGGATTTCTCATGTGGTCTCAGCTGGTGGAGTGCAACTCAAAGCTCCAGTAGCTCTGAAGAGTACTTGCCATGTCTGCTGACCTGGAGAAGGTCTTTAGTGAGGCCTGCCCTCTGAATGGAGGGAGGGGTGGTTCCTGGGTGTCTACCACATGAGACAGACCTCTTTAAAAAAGCATATTCTTAAGTTTCTGTGCCACTAGACGGATCTCATTGAAGGAGATTGAATCTAGTGTCTAGAGGCCTGATGTACAAAATGTTGTTAGTTTCAAACAATGAGTTGGATTGCTTGCAACAGTAAAAGTGAATTTTAATTTGTAAAAAACGTTTTTTAGTCTGTAATTTATTACCAAATCCTAAAACCGAATTGTAACGCTTGTAAGAATCACTGTTTGGATGGGGTGTGTTGTCGGTGCTGCATCAATATTTTGCGACTGAAATCCAGCCGTAACGATGGAAATTTACTGACTACTAAGTTGGGGTGGTAAGCCAATCACAAAAGAAAACCCTTTTGCGAATTAAAACAACAACAAAAAATATTGGAGCGTAGGCAGTGACCCATAGGACCATTGGCAACTCTCAAACAAACTTTTTTAGAAAAACAGAAAAAATTATTTTTAAGGTAAACGGGCTGCATTAAAAAAAGGTTTACTTCATTAAAATGCTTTCAGAGACATGGTGGTCTGCGGAAGGGATGCAAGAGGCTAGAGCGGTCCTGGAGGAGAGACTGGAGTGAAGCTAGTCGTATAGAATACCGTGTGGCCCTGAGCAGTTATAAAGCCGCTATTCGGGCGGCAAAATCAAGATTCTTTGAAGAGCGCATAGGCTCGGCGGCTAACTCGTCTAAAGAGTCATTCAGGGTCATTAAGGAGCTACTGAATGCCCCCGACCCTCAGGTTATCCACGAGGACCCTCGGAAAAAATGTACAGAACTGGCCTCGTTTTTCAAAAGCAAAATTGACAGCATACTGGCCTCCCTTCCCCGGCCAGACGAGGTCACATCCTCGGGGGATAATTCTAATTCTACCGCCCAACTTAGGTTGCAATCGGCGGAGCTGGCCTCCCTGGGTCCGGTCACTGAGGAGGAAGTCTTGATGGCTTTGGGGTCTATGAAGAGTGGCTCTCCGAAAGACCCAGTACCTATTAAATATCTTAAACTGGTGTCATCTGTAATAGGTGGCCCTGTGACGGACCTGATAAATTTGTCTCTTGTTCAGGGGGTAGTTCCCCCTAGTTGGAAAGGGGCGGTGGTTAAGGCCCTTTTGAAAAAACCTAACCTTGATCCCGCCGACCTCGCCAACTTTCGGCCTATCTCCTTGTTACCGGGTATCAGTAAGGTGGCTGAGAAGCTGGTGAACCGCCGCCTTTCGGACTTCTTGGAAACCAACTCCCTTCTGGGCGACTCCCAAACGGGTTTTCGCCCTGGACAGGGGACTGACACCGCCCTGCTGGCCGTTGTGGAGAATGCTAGGAGCATGCTGGATTCGGGAGGCTCAGTGGCAGTGATCCTCCTGGATCTCAGCGCTGCTTTTGACACCGTGGACCATCAGGTGCTTCTCCAACGGCTTTCGGGGGTAGGGATTACGGGTTTGGCCCTTAAGTGGTTCGCCTCCTTTTTGGAAGGTCGCTCATTCGAGGTCTGGGAAGGCCAGGAAAAATCATCTCCATCACCTCTCCAGTGTGGTGTGCCACAGGGCTCTTCATTGAGCCCCACCTTATTTAACGTCTATATGGCCCCCCTGGAGAGTGTGGTACTGCCGCTGGGTATTAAAATCATCAGCTATGCTGATGATACTCAGCTGGTGGTCGGCCTCTCCCAGTCGGCGCACCATCCCGACCGGCTGCACACGTGCCTTGGTAAGATCTACACGTGGATGTGCAGCTCAGCCCTAAAGTTAAATGGTTCCAAGACGGAACTGATGCTGCTCGGGAACTCTTCTCCATCTTTGTCCCCCAGCAGCTGGCCTGACTGTCTCGGACCGGTACCCCCCCCCAAGCAGGAGATCAAGAGCCTGGGGGTATGGCTGGAGCAGGACCTGTCGTTCAAAACCCATGCCAAAAAAACTGCTGGCGTGTGCTTCGGCCTGCTCCGCTCAGCCCAGAAGATTCTGCCTTTGCTCCCAGTAGCCACTCGTAGGCTTCTCATCCAGGGACTGATCATCTCGCGACTGGATTTCATTAATGCGCTCTTCCTGGGTGCTCCCGAGGCTACTCTGAACAAACTTCAGCAAGTACAGAACGCGGCTGCTAGGCTCCTGACGGGTCTCCCCAGACGTCAATCTGCCCGTCCGGCGTTGAGAGCATTGCATTGGCTTCCGGTGAGGGACAGGGTAAAATTTAAGTCACTCTGTATCGCCCATAAAGTTCTGCATGGGGTAGGCCCACCGATTCAGGAGGAATTGGTCCAGCCCTACAAGGCCCCTCGTTCTCTCCGCTCTGATCATCAGCATCTCCTCCAGGTTGGCAGAGTGAAAAAGGCAAGAACCGGTGGCAGAAGATTTTCAATAAATGTGGCCTCTCTGTGGAACTCACTGCCCCTACAGCTGCGCTCGGAAGCCAGTCTCCTTCGGTTCTGTAAACTTTTAAAAACTTTTCTGTTTTCTGTGTAATCCCCTCTTTTGTGCGGTAGCAGCATGTGCTGGCAAGCGCTGGGATGCCGATTGGTAACCAGGCGCTATATAAAACTCGGTAATAATAATAATAATAATAATAATCCCAGCAGGCCACCATTACAGTGAAAATTCCAATTGGAGAAATTAGTATTTTACGACCTACTTCATTAATATTCATGAGGTAGTTCAGATTGCCCTTCACTCTCAATTAGACAGAGGGAGGGAGAGAGACAGAGGGAGACAGAGGGAGACGGAGGGAAAGAGACAGGGAGAGATAGAGGGAGGGAGACAGAGAGAGAGGGAGGGAGGGAGACAGAGGGCGGGAGGGAGACAGAGGGAGAAAGAGGGAGGGAGAGAGATGGAGGGAGACAGAGGGAGGGAGACAGAGGGCGGGAGGGAGACAGAGGGAAACAGAGGGAGACAGAGGGAGGGAGAGAGATGGAGGGAGACAGAGGGAGACAGAGGGCGGGAGGGAGACAGAGGGAGACAGAGGGAGGGAGAGAGACGGAGGGAGACAGAGGGAGACGGAGGGAGGGAAAGAGACAGGGAGAGATAGAGGGAGGGAGACAGAGAGAGACGGAGGGAGGGAGACAGAGGACGGGAGGGAGACAGAGGGAGACAGAGGGAGGGAGGGAGACGGAGGGAGAGGGAGGGAGACAGCGGGAGAGGGAGGGAGACGGCGGGAGGGAGAGAGACGGAGGGAGGGAGAGGGAGACGGAGGGAGGGAGAGGGAGACGGAGGGTGACAGAGGGGGGGAGGGAGGGAGACAGAGGGTGACAGAGGGGGGAAGGGAGGGAGACAGAGGGAGGGAGAGGGAGACGGAGGGTGACAGAAGGGGTAGGGAGGGAGACAGAGGGAGGGAGAGGGAGACGGAGGGTGACAGAGGGGGGAGGGAGGGAGACAGAGGGAGGGAGAGGGAGACGAAGGATGACAGAGGGGGGAGGGAGGGAGACAGAGGGAGAGAGACAGAGGGAGGGGGCGACAGAGGGAGGGGCGACAGAGGGAGGGGTGACAGAGGAAGGGGGTGACAGAGGGAGGGGGCGACAGAGGGAGGGGACGACAGAGGGAAGGGGCGACAGAGGGAGGGCGACAGAGGGAGGGCGACAGAGGGAGGGCGACAGAGGGAGGGGGCGACAGAGGGAGGGGGCGACAGAGGGAGGGCGACAGAGGGAGGGCGACAGAGGGAGGGCGACAGAGGGACAGGGCGACAGAGGGAGGGCAACAGAGGGAGGGCGACAGAGGGTGGGTGACAGAGGGAGGGCGACAGAGGGAGGCGACAGAGGGAGGGCGACAGAGGGAGGGCGACAGAGAGGGAGGAGGGAGACAGAGGGAGGAGGGAGACAGAGGGAGGAGGGAGACAGAGGGAGGAGGGAGACAGAGGGGGACAGAGAGGGAGGAGGGAGACAGAGAGGGGGGAGGGAGACAGAGAGGAAGGAGGGAGACAGAGGGAGGAGGGAGACAGAGAGGGAGGAGGGAGACAGAGGGAGGAGGGAGACAGAGGGAAGAGGGCGACGGAGGGAGGGCGACAGGGGGAGAGAGACAGGGGGAGAGAGTCAGGGGAGAGAGACAGGGGGAGAGAGAGAGAGGGAGGGGGAGGGAGGGAGAGGGAAGGGGAGAGAGGGAGAGGGAGGGAGAGGGAGGTGGAGAGAGGGAGGGAGGGAGAGGTGGAGGGAGGTAGAGGGAGAGGGGAGGGGAAGGGAGAGGGGAGGGAGGGGGAGAGGGAGAGAGAGAGAGATGTGTGTTTGCCGGGTCTGGTGGCTCAGTGGACGAAGGCGTTTGCTGCAGGGACCGATGTTCAACCTCATGGTCACAATATTTTTTTGCTTTAGCCCCACCCCTCCCCCTCTCACCCCGCCCCCACCGGTGCGGCCCTCAGCCACAAACCACACTGTAAATTTGGCCCCAAGAGAAAGTTTGTGAGTGCCCCTGCTTTAGGGCCTATTTCCCTCAAGGCCACCATTGCCCTCCTTCTTAAAGAACATATGGACACTGTGGACTGTGTCAGTTATGGTCCAATTTAATTGATCAACATAGGCTCGAAAATCATTGCCAAGATTTTGGCTGTTCAGGGTGATTCAACAACTTATTCGTAAGTCACAGGTGGGTTATGTCCCAGTCAGATGCTCTCAGAATCACCTTCAGACATTAGAACACGTGCTTTGGCATATGGGGGATGACATGTGGACAAACAGGCCCTTTCTCTGGAGGCTAAGAAGGTGTTTGATAGTGCAGAATTATACTGTTTATTTTTGGTGATGGCTACGAGGGGCCTTGGAGAGGATTTCATAATGAAAGGTAGGACTCCTTTATGACCACCCCTTGGCAGATGTCAATTGCAGCATTTATTTGTCACGCATTGTTCAAATGTATTGTGGCACCAGACAAGGATGTCCATTGTCCCCACTCTTCCTTTTTGCCCCCTTCCTCCAGCAATATGCCTATCTATGGCAGTAGAGGCATCCATTTGAGGGATAGTGAAGGGAAGGTGTAACTGTACACTGATGACAGCAGCCTTCTTCTATCTAAACCAGAGTCCTCTATCTCAGCTCTGATGGATATCATTGATTGATTCTCCCAGCTGTCCAGATACAAAATCAACTGGACCAAATGTGAGCCACTTCCCAGATCTAAAGTCACTACCCGGGCATGTATCCAGACGAACACCATGCCATGGGTCCTTAAGGGCTCTTACCTATTTGGGTATTCACATCAACAGAGGGTCTCCAGGCCTGGCAGAGGACCTTCTCCTGCTGATCTGAAGCTTCAGACATGATTTTCTTAAACTTAAACACCTGAACCTCTCACTGTGGGGGAGGGCACAAATGATAACGATGGTGAAGGCCCCTCGATACAACTATCTACTGGGGATGTTAACCCAGCGGGGCTGCTCTTCAGTGGACAGAATCAGACATCAGCTCATACCTTTGGTGTGAGAAAGGGACCAGGCTTATCGTGTCTAGGCTATGAGCAGACACTACAGCTGGAGGCTTTCATTTACCAAATGTGGAAGTGCATAGTCTGGCCTTTGTCTTTCGCAGTTGTCCTTATACAAGTGTGAATCAAGGGAAACACCTGCCTGGGTACATATTGTATTGAACGTCACATCCTCAGCTATTCTGGTAGTTGCCTGCTGGTGTATTTAGCCCCCTCACACATTGCCATGACTCAGAGCGACTACACAGGAGCCTGGGCGTGACCCCGCGGCTCTATAGTAAAACACTGCTGTGGTACAAAATTGCCCTATAATATAGGGGTACTATATATAAATCAAATGCACCAAGATGGTTTCAAGACGAAATTAGCCTACCTGCCACAGACCTATGAAACTATTGAGAACTGGCCCCTATCTCCTGGCCGTTTTGGGTCATTTTCTGGTGGAACTTCCGACATCCACTAAGACCAGTGCTGGAACTGGTGGGCCAATAACAGTGATCTTTATTGTGGGAGGTGATAACTGTCTGCCTACCTCTCTTCTCTATTCTGGAGCACATTCCCTTGTGTTACCTTCTGGAACAATAAGTTCTGAGTTCCATCTTGCAGGCCCTGACCTTGCCACAGTGCGGTCCATTTCGGAGATGTTGGGGGCATGGGCTGAGGTGGGGTAGTTTTTCCCGGTTCTCTCTTCGTCCATCCCTCCTCTCTCCTACTTTTCTCCTGCCTCACAGATGTGCCACTTGTTTGTCTTCCTCATTCATGGTCGATGGTTTGTAATGCGTCTTGCTCTGATCATTTAGGAGATAGGTGACTTACTGTTACACTGCTATTGCAGAGCTGTTATGTTGTGGTATTTACTTCATCCGGTAGATAGTTTGGCCCTGGATGGTGTTCGATCACCCCTATTATTAACCCATTCCCATTCCTACCCCCAGCCCCTCCCCGAAATACTCGATCCTCTCTTCTACAGCTGTGTTTTGGATATTGGGTTCTTATTTTCCTATTATTCTTGCAGAAACCAATACTATTTTGATTTTGATTCTTTTGTTTGCATTTTTGTAGCAAAAAAAGGCATTTCTGTGCAATGCTGCTGCATCATTGTTGCTTTATAATAGATAAAAAGAAGTACTTCTTCTTGTACTCCTAAATGTCTTTTGCGAATAGCCCCCAATGTTTTAGTGGGGGTAAAATGCATTTGATTACAATAGTTTGGAGTTACTACTTTCTAAACACAATTGCCCAGATTCAATTAAAGTGCATCTTTCTCAGTAGAACACTGTCTAAACTTCTTGCAAATGTTTTACTTCTAAAGGGTGTTTGCAATGTGCACTATTGGTCATACAGGTATCTGCTTATCCACTTCATTTGAACGTCAGCTTTTATTGCTGAATGGTAGAGTGTCACAGGAATGTTAACATATTATTAATGTAAGTCACAATATGATCCACGCACGCACATGCTATCACCGTAATATTAACATGTCACTCACGGGTCACAATAAAAATGCCCTGCGCACGCACAAGCTGCCACTGTAACATCAACAGGCCACTCACCTAAATCACATAAAAAATGCTCCATGCACGTACAGGTCACTGTGAAGCAGGAATGCTAACGAGTCATAATACATTGTAATATGTCACTTATGTAAATCTTGATAAAAGAAAAGATGTTACTTATCTGAGTTATAATAAATATGCTTTGGGTATGTACATTTGATGTGAGGCTTTTAGCATCTTATGTATGGAGGTAGGTCCCTGCCCCAACATGTGCCCAGGCATGAGGTAAGAAACTAACTACATGCACTTACTTATTTAATTTATTGATCTGTAAAAGGCTGGCTTGTGATAGGCTGACACTCCGTAGTCCTGGAACCTTCATAGCCAAGTGGATTTCTTGTGTTAAAAAGACTTTATTGAATTCAATACACACTGCATATTAACAAAATACAAGGACAATATTGATAAACTAAAATGAATATGCAGTACTAGAAATCTATAAGAAAAACCATAAAAAGTCTTTATGCATTTTGAGAAGGGGAGAGGGAAAGGTGGGAAGGGAGAGGAGGGAAGGGAGGACATAGGAAAAGCCATATTATGAATCATAAATAGTAATAATAACGACATCAAGTTGTCTCAAATACAATTTCATATAATTAACAATATGCATTTTAACATATTCAATGAAGTAATTAAAGTTTAAAGGAAAGACAGAGATAAATTTCATGGAGGACGAAAATTCTCAGAAGATACAGGTAAAATATTTATTTTTTCACTTTCAAATTTGTTAAGATATGTACTATGTGGTAACCATAGTAATTGTACATTATGAACAGATGAGCTTTGAGTGGCATACATAGTATCCAACTTATGATGAGAGATCACAGTGGATTTCTCATGTGGTCTCAGCTGGTGGAGTGCAACTCAAAGCTCCAGTAGCTCTGAAGAGTACTTGCTATGTCTGCTGACCTGGAGAAGGTCTTTAGTGAGGCCTGCCCTCTGAATAGAGGGAGGGGTGGTTCCTGGGTGTCTACCACATGAGACAGACCTCTTTAAAAAAGCATATTCTTAAGTTTCTGTGCCACTAGACGGATCTCATTGAAGGAGATTGAATCTAGTGTCTAAAGGCCTGATGTACAAAATGTTGTTAGTTGCAAACAGTGAGTTGGATTGCTTGCAACAGTAAAAGTGAATTTTAATTTGTAAAAAACGTGTTTTAGTCTGTAATTTATTACCAAATCCTAAAACTGAATTGTAACGCTTGTAAGAATCACTGTTTGGATGGGGTGTGTTGTCAGTGCTGCATCAATATTTTGCGACTGAAATCCAGCCGTAACGATGGAAATTTACTGACTACTAAGTTGGGGTGGTAAGGCAATCACAAAAGAAAACCCTTTTGCGACTTAAAACAACAACAAAAAATATTGGAGCGTAGGCAGTGACCCATAGGACCATTGGCAACTCTCAAACAAACTTTTTTAGAAAAACAGAAAATGTTCTTTTTAAGGTAAACGGGCTGCATTAAAAAAAGGTTTACTTCATTAAAATGCTTTCAGAGACATGGTGGTCTGCTGATCCCAGCAGGCCACCATTACAGTGAAAATTCCAATTGGAGAAATTAGTATTTTACGACCTACTTCATTAATATTCATGAGGTAGTTCAGATTGCCCTTCACTCTCAATTAGAATTTTGCGAACCAATCTATTAGGTCATGGGTCGGATCACAAAATTCCATACTTGTTGCAAAAATACTGGTCGCAATTTATGACCAGTATTCTGAACATCGTGCACTAAGATACCGATTTTCGTTCAAACCCATAATTAAAAAACAATATTTCCTCCAACTATATTGAATAACAATGTTGACTACACCTCTATTAAAACTAATTTATAATATACTCTTATAGACAAAACTTTCTGATTCATTTATGACAGCAAGTCAAGAGTTTAGATTCTTCAAATGTACACTAGCTATCAATGACTGTAATATACCTGTGGGAGCATGGTACAGATCATCCCAATATCACATTACTTGGGCAGATCCCGAAAACCTCAAACTCACCAAACCTCATTGAAACACAAGCTCTCAATGGAAAAACTTTGCAGTAAAACAGATACGCTTGCTCAGCCATCCTCAGATAATAACCATTCCGCACTATGTTGGCCAGGTAAACTGGCACCAGCATGTCAATGGTATCTTCTCCCACTGCTTTAAAACTACAGCATTCCCATATCAATTGAGCAAATGTGGGATGTTTGTGCCTTTATGTGAGAATTATGGGAAAGATTGTTTGAAATAAGGACCGAAGATAACAATGCTCATATACCATTTCTGACTCTCACCCATGTAACTACCATCTGCGTGGGCAGTGCTGTCTACTAGCCCTAATAGGCATCCAAAAGTCTTCTAAAACGTTACTAATAACTGTATTTGATTTGCATGAGTGACTAGCATATTTTATTGTCTCTGCAACCCAATTCAATTTAGATATAACAACACAAGATCATCAACATTCATAAACATTGTTAGAGTCCTGCAAAGCTTTAGAGGAAAACTTCTTACAGCGCTCTTCGAGGTCAAAGATGACATGGGTGCTAAACTGCGCCACTGTTCCAAAACATTGAGCACTGGGATTTTGTTAGTTATTTGATTTGTACAACACCCAAATAAAGATGCTGATGAGAAGTGCAAAATAATACTCAACAAATCATCTGGATTGCCCCAAGTTTTCAGCTTTCTCTATTGAGTTGTTGAGTCTACTAGGTCCATTGCGCTGGATAAGTATATGGAGGCAGTGTACAGCTTTTACTTTTGGTGCCCCACCCACTTCCCCTTAAGCAAACATACAGACTCTGAGCCTGATTCACAAAAAATGGGGTTTGGGTGTGACTTTCCTTTGCAGTATTCCTGGATTTCAGGAGTGAACCATCTTAATTACTGGTGCACTCCTGGAATGCAGAAGAACTACAAGAGTAAGCCATAGTAAAATATGGGCAAGTTGGGCGCAATAGGTGTTCACTCATACCAGGGCATAATTGAAATCCACTTTGTTGAGAAGGGATCAGGTAATTTCCCTTTGTCCATTAATGCAAGTGAGTTAAAACTACCTTGGCAAATATAGTCAGCGGCATCATGCAAGGCAATGGGATAGGTCATAGGATCTGTTTCGACTCCTTTTTTATACAGTGGGGCTACTAGGCTTGCATTCCATATTATATAACATGACACAAGTCAACATGCTATGCTTAAACAGAGCTGATAATATTTCAGCCCATGGCGTCGAGGTGCTCTGATAAACATGGACACACCATCAGGCACTTGTGCACAATACGTCTCTGCTTGTAATATAAAATAATATTGTCAATCTGCATCAATAATGATGAAAGAAAATGGGATTATTGTTAAATCCTCCAGTGTTTTCCTACACACTGTTAACTATTGGTTCAGTACCAAGGGATATATACTGATGTACTTTGGGAACATGTATTTCCCAATAGAGACACAAGAACAAAATACTACAAACGTCATGGTTTTCTCTAATTTCTGTCTCAACAAGGGAGGCATGTCCATTTGCCAGGACCTACAATTGGTATGCTCTCCTCATTGACATGGATAGTGAGATAATGACAGATTGTCCTAGTACCTTAGTCATAAGCTATTCAAACCAGAGTGTATTGTTAAGTATTCACCAAATGTCACCAAGAAATTAGGCATGATGTCACCTCATTCTTGTGATTTCATCTAATTTAAGTTAGCGTTTGACATATATATATATATATATATTCACAAAGGAGGCTTATCCTAAACATAAGGAACTGGTTTGAACATCTCCCGGGAAGTCTATTAGTATTACATTGCTCAAATCCGATGGCAACACAATTAAATTAGATACTCGTCTTTAATGCTAATTTTAAAGGTACAATGTTCTCACATAAGAGGGAGAATCAACTATTTACTCATTAGCATTGCAATGTAATAAAACAGCCAGGAGTGGAGAGGGTGAGGGGACATGAACATACCAATTAATTGTCCAATCCAAATCTTACCAAAGCCATGTATTTTGAAAATAAATTATGTCATAACTATCAAATAAACTAAAGTCGTCTTATCCATTAACCATTTCAACACCACTATTTTCCATCTCGATTTTGTAATGTGAGCATATGTATCTTGTATAGCTCACTTCATTGTACTGCAAGGCTGGAGGACTCTTGGGACCCAAGACAAATTGACCAGGTCAGATGTTTGTGTTATGGGAGATCTTTGGAAATCTGAAAGATATTTGTTGTCCCCCTCCCCTTCAACTACATTATAGATTTAGAGGCTTGTTTCCTTGCCTCTTGTGACAGAAGAAATGAGAGATTGAGATTTGGATATATACCTTGGTTTTTCACAACAAATGAATCATATGTATAGAATATTGATTTCAAGTTAGAAATATTCTGTGAGTCAGTAGAACATTGATAACCAATCTGTGATCCTCATCTATATTGTTCCACATTAGAGCACAAAGAGATGATGAAGTACAAGTCACAACAGAATGGCTTACGTCATCTGTCCCATCTATGTGTTTTACAAAATTAAGCTACTTCAAATGTTTAGTACACAATGCCCTTAACGAAACGTATTGCATGGAATCTACTTAACTGATGCAACTGGTTTGCAGGATACGGTACATTGGATCCTGAAACTAAATCAACCAACAAAATGACCAACCATTCCTTGTTGGTTAGCATGCTCCGGAATAATGTTACTATTCTGGGAGTGGATATAGTATACACTGTGCATTTATGCATTATTAAGGATCCTTGAAGTGTGTTTATCGATTTTTTCATTGTGGTAGCTAGAATGCTTACAGAAATATTTTTGTGCACAGCAAAAAAACTCTTTGACCAAAGGATTCAATAACTTTAAGATGGGACGGGGTTCCTTAGCTGACAGTGTTTTAAACACTGATGGGAATCTTACTTCAGTTGCCTTCTTATTAGTTATATGTTTTCTTTGTCCATTATCGTATGTCTGTTTCCATAAGGTTTGTTGGACCTGAGGAGTACTAGATGAGTCAGTTCTCAAAGCTGAAGGGCTGGTAACAATCTTCTGAACTTAAAGGAAGTGTCTTCAGATAGCTTGCTAGTCCGCTGCTGAGGGCTATTCCTATTGTGAAAAGGCCCTGAACCCGAGTTGTAGGCCTGAACCTCAGGTGAGGGCGTATAACAAGGGAGAGGACATTTAACAACTGGTATAGCTGAGGCATAAGGGCTATTAGGCTATTAGAACATTTCACCCCGTAAGAGTAGAATGTCCTCTATTAAAAAGGGAGAAACCTGAAGACAAACATTGGTTTGGTGGAGCTCTGGGCTTATGCCAGCCATTATAAGCCTGGAACTACTTCATTGTCTTCAAAGGAGCTCTCAACATTCCGGTGTACTAATATAGGCTTATAGCCTGCCGTAGTGGGCTATACCGTCTATTAAAGGCCCGGTCCAGCGTTAAAGGCCCGAGTCGAAGGCGAGGGACTTTAACAAGGGAGCAGGACTTTAATAGCCGGTATAGCCCAGCTGCGAAGGGCTATAAGGCTATTTGAACATTCTGCCACTAGAGGGCAGAATGATCTAACAAATTAAACAAAGGCTTTTAGGGGCACAACGGGATTGAAACTCCCTCTGGCTCCCTAAAGCCTTTGTTCACAGCCACAGCTGTGAACAAAGAAGCATTGGAATGTTGGAGCTCCGGGCTTATACCTTTCATTATAAACCCGGAGCTACTCCATTGTCTTCAAAGGAGCTCTCAACATTCCGGTGTTCTAATCTGTAATAATATGTGTACCCAGCTTTGCTACTTCCTCCCCCATTCTTGGGTGTTTCCCACATGTAATTGTGAACTTAGAACAATTATTTGGCAAACATGCCTCACCGGCATGATATGGAGGATTTAGCTGCATTACTAGTAACTGTCGCTATTAATATCTAAAATGGCCATTTAAAGAATACTCTTGGATTGATAATTACTTCATCATAAGTTTCACGGTGAAAGCCAAAATTGCTGATATAAATGTTATCATGTAGATCATGAATCTGCGGTGGAGCAACTTTTTCATTTGCTACTTGCGCCAGTTTGAAATATTAATGAGTAACTCATCTGTGGCAAAACATATTCTGCTTCCAGCATGGAAGAATCCTCCATGAAAAAGATACATTTTTCTGTCCGATTTTGGGATACATGAGAGATACACCTATCAGCTTAGATGTATCCATTGAAAAAATGAGAGAGAAGTGATTTAAATATCCATTTCATTTTCAGACTGATAGACGAACGAGAGGGAGAGACAAGCATGCATGCTCAATATATGATGACATCCATAGACCCTCTATCCTTCCAGACAAGGAGAAGTGGTGATACTACTGTCCCTCTGTTTAAGATGTGCTGAGTGAAGAGAAAACTAGTCGAGGAAAATATTCTTTTGGTTTGTTATTATTCACGAGGTTAATGAGCGCTGTAGTATAATTTATGACACGAGCGTTCAACATAGATAGTATCGGCCATAATATGCAGTGAAGAAGAGGGAATAACACATAAATGTAAATTAATAATAAGAATAAAATATCCCTATAGCCTTAAAGTTCAGATACCATAAAAATCAAAGTTATAAATACAATGTGACTTGTCTAAATAGACTTAGGAAAGGCACATTAAGGGCCGATTCCGATCCTGTAAAAAGGCTGTACGAATCGTTGTACGGAGCGTATACCCCGTTCGACTCGTACCCGGTAAACTTTCCGAACAACCTAGAAAGTACGATTCGTACAGAAAGCCTATTTCCGTACATTTCGTAAAAAAGCCCGTACGGGTAAAAAAAAACTACAATTCTGATCCGGAACAGCTTGTACGTGACGTCCGGAGGTATTCAGGCAGCTGTTTCCGGCCCAGCAAGTACGATTCGTCCCTACGTCACTCCGTACGGCTCTTTTTTTACGGGAGTCAAACACAGCCGGAAAAGCAGAGTCCGATGCGAACCGCTACGCAACGGAGCCCCGGTACGTGACATACACGCCATGAACCCCGTCGTACGTGTCATCCCGGTCCTCTTGGCCTATGACCTGGTGTACCGCACCCGACACACACGCCGCAGAAGGTGAGAACAACACCCAGGGGCCAAGGTGGGGGTGAGGGGCAGGAAACAAACCCCATACTCAAAGCAAAACCTATAATATGGAGGCCATACATTACAACCAGGGTCTGGTCACTTGGGTGGGCGTGGCCAGCAACCCCTGCGTACCGCAACAACAGAAGTGGACGTGTACGGTGCGTGTCACACGTACCCCTACGGCACCATTAGAACAGTGATACGGACTGTACACACGCAATGAATGCATGGGTACGGTGCGTGTCACACGTACCCCTGCGGCACCAGTAGAACAGTCATACGGACCGCACACACACAATGAATGCTTGGGTACGGTGCGTGTCACACGTACCCCTACGGCACCATTAGAACAGTGATACGGACCGTACACACGCAATGAATGCGTGGGTACGGTGCATACCACACGTACCCCTACGAAACCATTAGAACAGTGATATGGACCGTACACACGCAATGAATGCGTGGGTACGGTGCATGTCACACGTACCCCATTACGGCACCAGTACATTTGGGATACTAGGCATACACACGCCAGGAATGTGGGCTTAGAGGACTGGCCCAGCATGTTACCTTCATATTGGTGTGTGTGTAGGTCCAGGCCAGCAGTGTACTGCTCCAAGGGGGTGCGTTGGTGGGTGCAGAGGACTCCCAGCAGTGGAGAGAGATATGAGGGGTGGGTGCATATGACTACCAGCAGTGTCCAGAAATATGTGGGGTGGGTGCATATGACTAACAGCAGTGTCCAGAAATATGAGGAGTGGGTGCATATGAGTCCTAGCAGTGGACAGAGATATGAGGGGTGGGTGCATATGACTCCTAGCAATGGACAGAGATATGAGGGGTGGGTGCATATGACTCCCAGCAGTGGACAGAGATATGAGGGGTGGGTGCATATGACTACCAGCAGTGTCCGGAAATATGAGGGATGGGTGCATATGACTACCAGCAGTGGCCTGCAATATGAGGGGTGGGTGCATATGACTCCCAGCAGTGGCCTGCAATATGAGGGGTGGGTGCATATGACTCCTAGCAGTGGACAGAGATATGAGGGGTGGGTACATATGACTCCTAGCAGTGGACAGAGCTATGAGGGGTGGGTGCCTATGACTCCTAGCAGTGGCCTGCAATATGAGGGGTGGGTGCATATGACTCCTAGCAGTGGACAGAGATATGAGGGGTGGGTGCATATGACTCCCAGCAGTGGACAGAGATATGAGGGGTGGGTGCATATGACTACCAGCAGTGTCCAGAAATATGAGGGGTGGGTGCATATGACTACCAGCAGTGGCCTGCAATATGAGGGGTGGGTGCATATGACTCCCAGCAGTGGCCTGCAATATGAGGGGTGGGTGCATATGACTCCTAGCAGTGGACAGAGATATGAGGGGTGGGTGCATATGACTCCTAGCAGTGGACAGAGATATGAGGGGTGGGTGCCTATGACTCCTAGCAGTGGCCTGCAATATGAGGGGTGGGTGCATATGACTCCTAGCAGTGGCCTGCAATATGAGGGGGGGTGCATATGACTCCTAGCAGTGGACAGAGATATGAGGGGTGGGTGCATATGACTCCTAGCAGTGGACAGATATATGAGGGGTGGGTGCATATGACTCCCAGCAGTGGACAGAGATATGAGGGGTGGGTGCATATGACTACCAGCAGTGTCCAGAAATATTAGGGGTGGGTGCATATGACTACCAGCAGTGGCCTGCAATATGAGGCGTGGGTGCATATGACTCCCAGCAGTGGCCTGCAATATGAGGGGTGGGTGCATAGGACTCCTAGCAGTGTCCAGACATATGAGGGGTGGGTGCATATGACTCCTAGTAGTGGCCTGCAATATGAGGGGTGGGTGCATATGACTCCTAGCAGTGGACAGAGATATGAGGGGTGGGTGCATATGACTACCAGCGGTGGTCTGCAATATGAGGGGTGGGTGCATATGACTCCTATCAGTGTCCAGACATATGAGGGGTGGGTGTATATAACTCCTAGCAGTGGTCTGCAATATGAGGGGTGGGTGCATATGACTCCTAGAAGTGGCCTGCAATATGAGGGGTGGGTGCATATGACTCCTAGCAGTGGCCTGCAATATGAGGGGTGGTGCATATGACTCCTAGCAGTGGACAGAGATATGAGGGGTGGGTGCATATGACCAGGTCCATGCAGGTGTCTCCCTCGGTTGCGGATGATGATGCTGTGGGCAAGGAGAAGAAACCGAAATGCATCAGTCACCTGTATACATCTGACACATGAGCACAAGAACAATTGGTCATAGTGCATATCAGGCAATGCATCATGAGTAACTGCTAGATAACTCCGCACATATGTAAGCCCTGGACTGCCCAGTTGGTAGTCCCACTATGCCACTTGGACACCAGGAAAAAAAGAACACAAAAGGCCACAACTTGAAGGAAAAATACACTGAGAAGCTAGTGTCTGTGAACCGGTGAGCACAACAATACAATGAAGTCATGCCACCTCTTGTTTAACCTGTAAGAAACAGTAGTGGTGCACCCAATGTAAACTGACACACCTCAGTACTCAAGGTGTCACCACACTCAGAGACCTGTAAGTACTTAGGAACACAAAAAGAAAAAATGTTGCTACCTTGGGACTCACATTACTTTACACAATCTACATGTTTTGAATGTGCAAATTCGCCATTTCATGAAAAGAACACTCATGTGCCTGCATGAAATATGTTGCACAAGGCAGTGCACACAAAAATACATTTACACTGTCATTGAAGAAGCTGGCACCTTTTCTAAGAAGCCACTGTTAGAAATTAATGGTGTTTCAGAAAGTACATATACATGCGCCCACGGAGGTCTTGATGTCTTGAGACTCGTCAGTTTGTATCACCAACAACAAAGGAGTCTCACAAAATCAAGAGCACTGTGGGAACATGTATATGGAGAATCTGCAACACCATTTAATTCTAACAGTGGGTTCTTAGAAAATGTGCCAGTGTGTTCCATGAAAGTGGAAATGTCGTTTGGTGTGCACTTCCTTGGGCGACTTTTTTCATGCAGGCACATCAGTGTTCCTAACGCAAATCATCAAATTTCCACTTTTAAAACATGAAGAACTGTTGACAAGTGCTGTGAGTGCCAAGGTACAATTTTTTAAGAGTAACAACTTGAATTATGTCAGTTGTCACATGGCCATGCGTCACCTGATTACACAGTTGGCCACGCATCTTGCCTGTCATCTTGAGTGGCACACATGTCCACACCCAGGACAATGCATAGGCTAATGGGCCTGCAATTGGGCTGAAAAAAAGCCTAGCTGTACTGTGGGGACACCCTCATGGCAAGCCAGAATGTACACACAGATGTGAGCACACAAAGTCCAAACAGCGTTGATTCTGAACCACACACAGGTGCTAAAAATTTATGAGCAGGAATCATGTTTTTAAAAAACTGACACAGGCTGCAAAGCAGGTAAATTAAGCACTGGCCAGCATCACAGGGGCACTGCACGGTGATTCTTTGTACAGCCAAGTCTCATTCACAAGTCAGACCTGGCAATGAAAAATCAGGGTTGCACATGTATTCCTCTCCCGCACACCCCATCCCATGCCTGAGTCAATGTGATTGATACAGATCAAGAAGTGACACCTCTTATTCAGGGTCACAATAACTGTGCTGGAAAAATCGCTTCATTTCCACAACATCACCTCGTGGGGCTGGCAACACATATTTGTGACAAACAACCATCAACAGATTGTTCTGAATAGCCACACAGGCACTGCCCAGTGTGAGTATGCACAAGCAAAATGGTGCATCCCTGTCCAGTGGACTGTTGTATCCAAAATTTCATCTCAAGGGCCACACTTACCAGTGGCCCGCAATGTAAGTCAAATAATGAGCAGTTGGCAACGTAGAAGGTTCAAGCGTTTATTGGCCAGACAGAAAACTCTACATAGAGGAGCCTCATCGATCCTCACCCAGGAGGTGCGCCGAGGAAGACTGCTGGCTCCTTGTCAAACTCACACTTTTATACATTACGGCGCAACATACACAGCCTTACAAGTGGAAAAGTACCAGCCCGTCCAGGCGCTCCTAATGAGCTCATCCTATATCTAGTTTCAGCGATACAAAAAAGGCTACTATCTATAAGAATAGAAGGTCGGCCGGGTGACTCCCTTCTCGTCCCAGGTTCAGAAAGAATTTTGCTTGGTACTCCCTTTTAGCAGATGTGACCTTGCTTCTTCGTCGTAAATACAATTCAGCCTGTCTTCTAAACTGGTGCATGCTAAAGCAGGAAAATATGGGCTCAGGGAACCACGTGATCGTAGTCCTTACACGAGAAGAGAGTTAACCCCTTCGACGCTCATGACGGAACGGTTCCGTCATGAGCGTCGGTTGAGCTGTGCTCATGACGGAACCGTTCCGTCATGACCACGCCCGCGCAGGTAACGGTCAGCACCGCGGGGGAATCCGCCCCGCATGGAAGGGGTTAAGGGGCCAAGATGGCCGCGGTTCTGTTTTCGGCCCTTTCCGTCGTACTAACTCATAAAGGTAAAAAGGGGCCTTATTACGGGACCGAATCAAATAGGCTACTTTTAGATACGCTATGCTAATCATATATTTTAATTTGGATCCTACAGGACACATGTAGCACACATTTGCAAAATACTAACTAGGCCAGGGAACAATGCCACAGAGGCAGACCTATGCTGAACACACAGAGAATGTGCACAGTGTTGGATGACACACATGATTAGGAGGCCAGGGTGTCTCAGGGGACTGTAGTGGGCACACTGCTCCGTGGTCCTGGAATGAGCTGACTGTACCATGTTCAACCGTCATGGCAATATGCATATCTCCCACTCATGCACATCATGTCTGAGGCCACAACATTGGTCATGCATGCTGCAAGGGTGTTCAGTTGAAAGCTCACACTCCTATGTTGAGAATCATCATCAGTGCCAACAAATATGGACCCCCAACATAGTGAACAGGTCATGGCAAAGGCAAGGTACCAACACAAGTCACAGACCACTCTCCCACATGATGCCGAAAGCAATGTGCACTTAGATTTACTGGCACCCTAGATGACCATGTGCAAATGTGATTACACACAGACCAGGGGACACATGTCAAGGAGGGGAAGGGATGAAAAGGAGCACCAGGTGACATTGGGGAACAGAAAATGCAATGCACATATTAACTCTGGGAGTGTATCCAGGCTACAGAGCACTTCCAAAAGCTGGCGACACATAACACGACAAACAGCCATGTACCTACCCCCTCCTTGCTGCAGTCTCTCCTGTAACTGCCTATCGAGCTCAGGGAATACCACCGCCAAGACACGTTTCATGTGGGGGGTCAGGCATGGTAGGCCGCCGTGGGGGCGAGGACTGTTGAGCCCTAGCTGGACCCGGGTGATCCGCCGGGTCCAGCACCGGATGTCTTGCCACCTCTTGCGGACCTGTGGCAGCTGCCGACTACGCTCCCCCTCAGATCTCACGGCCCTGACGATGTCTTTCCAGATCACACCCTTCTCGTAGACAGTTACCTGTCAGGATGACAAAGTGACACAACATCAATACACCTGCTCCATGTCCCAAAGACACACATTTGAACATCATTGAAATGTTGAACAGGGCATAGGATGTAGACAGGAATTACATCATACACAATAGGAAATTGGCCTGTGTGCAAGCCCCAATGCACTACATGGCATTGAAAGTCAACTTGTTGGCATGAGGGGTGCGACACACTCACTGATCATGCCACACACTGTGCAGCACATGCAACAGCAGGCTGAAGGCCAGCACGTGCCAAGCAGTCACATGCCCCACTCCACTGACGCACCATCAGCATACTAGACTACTAGACAGACACACCCAAGCACAGATCACTCGCCTGTCATTGACAACAGCGGATACTCTGCACATGTGCCACTTGCCAGTGGGGTGTCACAGGTGTCATGCTAGCTCTGCAAGTCAGACACACAGCACAGCTTACTTGTCACATCAGATGGGTTGATCTGTTGCCTCCTCCATGCAGCTGTGGTGCAACACTTCACGTAGACACTCACCCACATGACAAGGAACATTCACACACATCACTGTCCATGAGGTCGTACATATCATTTGGACACTCTCACCACAGGACCACTCAACTCATACACATCTGTGGGTACAGTCACCTGTCACACCGGGGGGACCACTGAATCACCTCAGGACAATAGGAAAAAAAAACCACCAAGGATTTGCCAGGCTGAAAGTGTCATGCACTATGCAGTGAAAGTCACAGTAAGCACAATGCAAGTGAGGAGTGCACACAGGAACTACATCATGCTCTGCATGAGAGACATCAGCATGTCCCTCCCCCTGGGACCCACTCTAAACAACATTTTATCTCTGTCTCACCTGGACACGATATTGACAGTCACACAAGAGGTGCATAGGCAAAGTTAGTGGACTCAGCACTCACCTGCTCCCCTGGTCTCCCATACAGCTGGGTGTACTGTGGGAGGAGGACGTCCAGCAAGGCTTCATTCTCCTCCTGGGTGAATGGCTGGGCCCTCTCCACAGTACGTGACATGGTCCAGAGGAAGCAGAGACAGCAGCAGTGTGGTCGACTGGAAAGTTGTGCAGGCAAGTGCCCTCTCATGGGTTCTGGCTGCCTTATATCTGTCTTGCTGAGGGGCATTCATTTAGAGGAGTACATAGTGATTGGTCAGACTCATTCGCATCCTACGGTTACTCCAATCCCTTTAAACATACACCAATGGCTTTAAACATACACCAATGACAGCATTCGCATTGTTCAAATTTTGAGCATCATGTCAAGTCAACAACCACTTTGCAATATTGTAATTTGTGACCAACTGACTGTTCCAGGACACATGATCAACACTTTTCAACTGAAAACTTTGTCTCCATGACAATCAGCATGCATTTAGGGCCTAATACTTGTCCCTTATGTGTCCCCTATGTAATTTTGAAATCCACACACAGGTACGGTGCGTTTCTCACGTACCCCTACGGCACAAGTACAATGGTGAAACGAAGCGAACACACGCGAAGATAGCGGGTGTACAGTGCGTTTCACACGTACCCCTACGGCACAAGTACAATGGTGAAACGAAGCGTACACACGCAATGATAGCGGGTGTACGGTGCGTTTCACACGTACCCCTACGGCACAAGTACAATGGTGAAACGTAGCGTACACACGCGATGATAGCGGGTGTACGGTGCGTTTCACACGTACCCCTACGGCACAAGTACAATGGTGAAACGAAGCGTACACACGCGATGATAGCGGGTGCACGGTGCGTTTCACACGTACCCCTACGGCACAAGTACAATGGTGAAACGAAGCATACACACGCGATGATAGCGGGTGTACAGTGCGTTAGACACCTACGGGTACGCACTAGTGCTACAGTGCGTTAGACACCTACGGGTAGGCACTAGTTCACACGTACGGGTACGCACTAGTAGTACAGTGCGTTTGACACATACGGGTACGCACTAGTTCACACGTACAGGTACGCACTAGTAGTACAGTGCGTTAGACACCTACGGGTATGCACTAGTTCACACGTATGGGTACGCACTAGTAGTACAGTGCATTTGACACCTACGGGTACGCACTAGTTCACACGTACGGGTACGTACTAGTAGTACAGTGCGTTAAACACCTACGGGTACGCATTTCACACACTTACAATAGTAATACAGGCGCACACATGCCAGGAATGGAGGGCTATGAGTCGCACAAGGATGCCCATCAAGTACTTGTCATTTCATTTATGTGCAGGCCCTAGGTGTGGCAGCCAGTGATATTGCACAAGTAAGCTCATCTAGTTGCACAATTGATGTGTGATGACCTGTGGACACATGTCATGTGTGATGGGGCACTATGTGGCACACAGCACCTTGCCACTTGCCACATGTGTGTCTGTAGTCCAACTGTGTCATGCACAGCAGCAGTGGGATGGCACAGTCATTACCACCCGCCCCTGTCTCCTGATGCCAGGGACAGGGACACTCAATCAACTGACATGTCACGATCTGTGGCCCCTTTGTGACTTTGTCAGGTGTGTGTCATGTGTTCCCATGAGCTTGATGTCAGTGTTCCGTCAACTGCATCTGCTGTTGGTGCATCCAACATGGGTGGGTCTGTGTGGAGATGGGCATGGGAGACATCTACGCACACCATGCCACATATGGATTCCCACCGTTGTAGGGTCTGTGTGCATCGGACATCATATTTTCCCAGTCATACATGTCTGCGTTGTCTCAATGGCTGTGTCTTTCTCTTGTCACATGTACCCCTTCATTGCAATGTGTTTGATATGTACATTTGACATTCCTTGTGACCTGTGCGTGTGCCTTGCAGTCAGCTGTGTGGATGAGATGACATCCTTCCTATGCAGCTATGTGGTTGTGTGTCACTCCGGTGATATCTGTGGCTCTTCACTCAGACTGGCCACCAACTAATTTCAGGGCATGTCATGTAGACTTGACAATCAACAGGTGTATCTGGCTTTTTGTAGGAGTGCCAGCAAGCTGGCATATGTGTCCTGTATGTATTGCACACACCCGACTCCATAGTTACGTGATGTGTATTAGCAGTGTAGCATGTGCTATGTTCATTGACATTGATATTGGCAGACTCTCAATCTTCATTCTTACAAACAATGTCTTGCAGGGCACCGCCTGTCCCAAGACCAATGCCAGACTTGGGTGCCATGAGGGAACGTGCCTGCATCCGACGTTACAGATTCACTCAACAGTTGATTGAGGACTTGACCGACATGCTGGCACCACACCTCCAACCGCGACACAGGTATCCAACTGCGCTGCCCCAAAGATGAAGGTGATGGCAGCCCTACATTTTTTTGCCACACGTATGTTTCAATTCACCATAGCTCATGTTGGTGGCATGTCACAGACAATGTTCAGCCGTGTCCTGCTTGATGTTTTAGCAGCCATGTTGGAGCACCTGGATGAATTCATCACATTTCCTACTCGTGAGGAGTTGACAGATGTCAAGGGTGATTTCTATGCCCTGGGAGGGATGCCCCATGTCATTGGGTCCATTGATGGTACACATGTGGCTTTGGTACCACCACAGGCACAGGAACAAGCCTATCGCAATAGAAAACATTACCACTCGATAAATGCCCTTGTGGTGTGTCTTGCTAACATGCTGATTTCCCATGTCTGTGCACATTTTCCAGGATCAGCACACGATGCCTACATCATGAGGCATAGCAGGGTGCCACAAATGATGCTGCGGCTGCACAACGAACGAGCATGTCTTGTTGGTGGGTATACTCTGTTTGTCCTGTGTTTTGCGGTATCTTTGGCTCTTACGGCATCTCCTGACCCACTTTTTTACATGATGTTTCCATGTAGGGGACTCTGGATTTCCCAACATGCCATGGCTAATGACACCTCTCCGCGACCCAAGAACAGCTGCAGATCACAGGTACAACAATGCACACGGGCAGACCAGGCGAGTGATTGAGAGGACGTTTGGCCTCCTGAAGAGCCGATTCCGGTTCCTGGACAAGACAGGCGGGTCCCTCCCTTATGCCCCGGAGAAGGTCTGCCGAATCTTCCTCGTGTGCTGCATGCTGCACAACATGGCAGTTGAGAAGGCAGTGCCACTCATCCTGGATCCGGATGAGCAGGAGCATCCACCCATGGAGGATCAAGGGCTTGCTCACGAGGCTAGTGATGAGGAGGAGGAGGAGGATGATATCCGGAGTCAGCTCATACGCAACTTCTTCTCATAATGGTGAGTCACTGGGTATGAGTGTGCAAGCTTGTAGCATTGAGTGGCATGTGTTGCAATGTGTGTGTCCAGCTGACTGAATGCAAAGTGACTTTGATGTGTGTTCTGATGTGTCACTCGAGTGATGATGTAATGCCACACAGTTTTGCGGAGAGACTATCTTTGAAATTTACATGTGTCCAACATTGTTCATGTTTTGTAAATGTCCCTGTGTGCGGCGAGAATTCTTTTAGGTGACTTCTCGTGTGTCTGTCATTCCCAGGTTTTTGCGCCTGTTGTCTGCTCGTGTCATCTTTATCCTCCTGCTATTCCTCATGAGGATTGCAACGTGTGTTGAATCAGCGTTCCATGCATGGACATGTGGAAATGTCAGTTTGGGTAAGGATAGCAGCAAGGCTTTTTGGTGGTGGGACAGGTTGGGAATGTGTGGGCCTGCTTCTGTGCATGTTGTGGTACCATGCATACATGTCTTCACACCATGGAGCATATAACATGTAGCATCACTCCCATGACATGATAGTCACCCTTCTTGACTGTCATCTGTAGTGGAGTGTGGCGTCTGATGAAGGCATCAATGTGTGTAAACCTTGCCTCTGAAACATTGCGGATGCTACGGGTGGACATAGTGTGGGACATCACAACAACAGGCTCTATGGGGAATTGCAGCCTCTCCGTGTGCAGCAGGATTTGTTTGGCTCATCCCCTTGACTTGTGTGCCAGTTCATTGGGATTGACATCATCCATGTTGTGAAGGGGGGGTCCAGCGTATGTTCCACATGTTCTGTCAACTGACCTGTGAGTCTGTTCACATGGATGCATTTCCCTTTGTGTGTGTATGTGGAATAAAGGTATTCAGCACAATCCAAAGTGCCTCATCTCTGTCACTGCAGCTCTCTTGCCAGTTAGCATGCGTTATCTATGGCATACTTGTCAAATATTGAGCATATGTGTATGTCTACTTCGGCAACATGCATGCAGTTCTTCATGACTAATAATATCTATTGTGCATGAAGTCCCTGGTTGTGTATGTATTTGTGCAGGTTGCTCCACACAACGGGACGTGAACACATGCTGATGGTGTGTCTCCTGTGTGCAGCTCCTCATTTTGTTGCCTGACCCTGTGACCGTCTTTTTTGGTGATTGGTCATACATTTTCTCGTAGTGACCCATGAGTTACCTGACACTCCTTCCTTTACATACACCTGTTGCACTGTGCCTTTCTGACCTCCTTGTCTTTGTGTGCTACTTTTTGCCTAGTTTCTCACCCCTTCCGCCTGCTGCTGCCTCACCTGCGGCACCGCCCCGCCGAGTACCATGATTCTGCAACCCACACGCCTCCAAAATGCTCCTCACTTCCCCCCTCCACCCATTCTTAATGCAGCCAGCAGCTTGTCTGTGCCACTGTTGCGCCAACGCCGTGCCAAAGCCAGGACCGTGTGCGCCTGCAACATGCACAGTGCCCGAGCCTCTGGTCTTTGCATGACCCACGTCACACAACAGGCTCATGCTGCAGCCAACCTCCAAGCAATGTCCTCCACACAATCATCCGCCTGCTATCAGGCAACCCCTAAGCGCACACACAACACCTTCACATGCTGAGTGTGCAACTCCAACTGCCTACACAGCGCTTCCCAGCCTACCAGACCCTGTAAGAACAACCAGGTCATGTGCCTCCTACTCCACACCCACTCCGTCCACCAGCACGCCATTGGACTCTGTTACCTCCTCAACACAACAGGGCCACACATCACCTTCATGACTGTAACCTGGACATAAGCATCCTCAGCACACAACTTCTTCATTGCCATCTCAGACGGATACAAGATCACCCGCAGGGACGGCACCAACAATCCCGGAGGATGAATTGCAATTGATTCACAAGTACACCCTCAGAGTCATAAATCCAGGTTTGCAGCAACTCCCTGGCAACCTGAGGAGTAACACTCATCTACAGATATCCAGGCCTACATCCACAATTGAGCTAAGCCATCAACACGTACATCTGCACGCATGCCCTCACCTCCACAGGCTAAATTTGGCTGGGTGCCAGTAACTTCTGGCTGGAGGAGAACCACACCACCAACCATCATTGGTCCATCAACATTTTAATCGACGTCTCCGACAAGCAACACACTGCCCCACACCCTGCCAACGATCCCCCAAAGATGCTTGATGTAAGTCACCACAGACAAGCTGTGTGGGACACTCAAAACAATACCAACGCAACACCCTGAAACCTCACGCACTGGATCAGCAACTGATCCAACAATCTTTCCACATTGACTGACTTTCCTGTGAAGCACAACAGTAGTTAAGGCACCTGGGACAAGGCAGACCTACTGGACTCCTAAAAACGTAGTCGGACTTTTGTGCACACCTTGCAACACAAAGAACCATCATTTACCTTACAGGCCTGGAAAAGACCACACACAGCCATCACCATATCATCAGCAAGGACAAGTGGAGATCCTTCAGATAGTGCTAAGACACCAAAACACACGACATCAAGGAGCTCATCAGCATTGTGAGTGAACTGACAGCAGATCTCCATCCAAGCCACCCCATCCTTACAAGGCAGATCACATCCCTTGCAACTTTGTACCACTGCTAGCTCGTGGCCATACACAACAGCCTTGGCACACAGAGGCAGACAGCACTATTATCCGCAGGACAAACCCCCCTCAGGTTCTGGACTCCCGTCAGCAGCAAGTACACCACCTGGCTCATGTGCACCATCCACTCTGGCTCTCCATCAGGCCCCTTCCCACACAACATCTCAACCACATCATTCCCCATCCTTGAAGCCCACGACCAGCACGTCCTGAATGTCTCCTTTGAGTTGGCCACATTCCATGGGTGCTGGAGGCATGCAGAGACCCAGGCCCTTCTTAAACAACGGACGGCAGTACCGCAGGATCTCCTGGTACATCACCCTGCTTCCCTACCCAGGAAATGTCACCCGGAAGACACTCAACAAGCAACTGACATATTTCCTCCACGCAACCAGCTCCAGGCAACCGGCACCAGAACATATTTCACAGTAATCACACCACTGCAACCGTCATCATTGCCACCAACAACAACTTTGCCCTGCTCAACAATGGTGAGCCCACCCCCCTTGACCTCTCAACGGCATTGTACACCATGTGCTACCACACTGTCAGCTCACACATCTCCAACACTGGTATCCAGAGGAGGGCCCAAGATTCAATCAGAAAATAGCTCACCAGCAAGGCCCAGGGAGTCTGCCTCCATCCTGCAGCATGTAGTACACTGGGGTCATGTGGCACATGCCCCAGGGCTCTTCTCTCAGCGTGACGATCTTCAATGTCTCCATGACCCCCCTCTCCACCATCACATGCGCACACAACCTCATCATCATCTCGTATGCCATTGACACCCAGCTGCTCCTCAAACTCACCAAAGAGCCAGCCATTGCTACATCCAACCTTCAAGAAGGCATGAGATCCGTTGACGAATGGCTGAACATCAGCCACCTGAGGCTGGACTTGGACAGGACTGAGGTCATCCTCTGAGGATTCTCCCCTTACGGCTGTGTCAACTCCTTGTGTCCCACTAGTCTGGGCACCGCACTAGCACCCAGTGACCACGCACGCAAGCTGGTGTTCATCATGGACCCATCTCTGCCAATTACCATGCAACTCACCACCATCTGTACCTCATGCTGCAACACCCTCCGCATGCTGCAAATGATCCACAGATAGATCCACTACAAGGCAAGATAGACCGTCCCCCAGGTCCACGACACCAGCCGGCTCAACTACAGCACCGGCCTCTATGTAGAACAACAGCAAAACCGCAAGAGAAGTTGTCCACATCCAGGGTGCATCCGCACACCTCATCTTCAACATCCCCAGCCCCAGCCACATCACCGTCCACCTGAGATAGCTAGAATGGCTCACTGTCTGCTGCAGGATCACCTTCAGACTCCTCAACCACACTCAGGAGGCAGTCCAAAACCCCAGACCCAAAACAAACCTTGGACGTTTGTCATCCAACACCCCATTGGCCAAACTCCGTGCAGCCCACCTTGCCCTGGCCACCATTCATCACATCCACATAAACACTGCATGCAGGAGATAGTTCTCCCACCTCGCCAAACAGACCTGGGACTCCCTCCCCAGGCACATCAACATGACCCATGACCTCTACACCTTCATAATACACTTCCAAATTGGTCTGTCTGAGCAGTATTGCAAGCCCCCCTCAGCAGCTTGAGGCCATCACGGGTGAGTATTGGGCTCCATGTCTGTATTTGGTGATACATTGAGACACATGTGTGTCCTCGACCGGACTGAGATCCAAGTATATGGATGGCTGGAGTTAGTTCCACACTCAAGCATACTTTGACATATCTCCACACGTATGTTGTGGACTCATGCTAAATGACTGCAACATAAAATTTCACGTATTCATTATTTAATTAGAGGTCTAGGGCGTAATTTGTGCACTGAAAAAGGTGCAATGCAGGGACCATAGAATCCAAAGTTCACAGGGAGAGATGGGATCCTTGCCTTTTGAAGTCATCAGAGTCCAGACCACAGTGTTTGGCATCATTGGTCAGACTGTGACTAGCAGGTCCATGTGGCAGATGATGTCAGTCAATGAGGTGATGCTGTCGCATATGAAGGTCAGGTGCCAGGCCAGGTGACCTGGGAGATGTAGATGGTCCGCTGCCTCTCACGGTCTTTTCCGTGAACGACCCACCTTCCTCCAGGGACCCTCAGATGCAGGCCTTGACGATGCTTGGGACACTCCGTCGGACGAATCCTCCTCCTCCTCCTCCTCCCTCCCTGTGGCTGGTGGTGGTCTTCGCCTGGTGGCACAGGGAGGGTTGCCCAGGTTGTCGGCGATCCGACGGAGTGAATGGCTTATGTCCCTTTGCACCGCCAGGAGCGCAGCCAGTCTTGCCTCCATCCGTCCTTGGTGTTCTTGTTGACTGGCGTGTTGCTCGGCCTGCTGGTTCTTGATCTCTGTGATGGTCAGCACTACCTGGCTGAACTCCCTGGTGTCACGCTGGTATGCCTCCATGATGTTGTGTATGTGTGACATACCGGTCCCTTCAGCTGGCTGGTCAGGTTCTCGCCTACGCCTGCCTCCACTCCCACCACCCCTGCCCACACGAGCCTGGCCTGCCGTTGTGGGCACTTCGGGTCTACGGGACCCCTGAGGGATGGCAGTGGCAGTGGCAGTGTTGTCTGCCTCCTCCTGGGTGCCCGGCGCTCCTTGTCACTCCTGGTCAGACTGGCTCAGTTGTTCACTGCGGGCAGGGCTCCTCGGTGTCTCCTGGGATGTGGCAGGAATGGGGGTGGTGGTTGGTACAGATGGTCCTGAACCAGGTTCTGCAGGGGCTTGGACACCAGAGGGTCGCTGCCGGTGGGATCAGGTTCCTCCCGGGCCAGGTACTGTGAATCTTCACCCCCATTGTTGGGGGTAGATTCATCACGTTGCCCTGTGTGTGAGAGACAGACAATGTTAATGCTGTTTCATGCAACATGCATGTATCATACACATTCAAGTTGGCACTGTTCCTCCAGGTAGTTGTATGTGCCTAGCATTCTCCTCAATGTTGACTTGTGGATGGGTATGTTGCGGGGGACAGATTGATATGTTCTAGTGAGTCTTTGACATGTATATTTGTGGCTTGGATGCTTCTTTGGCTATGTATTGGTGTTGTTGTGTTACATGTCCATTGTGACAGTGTATAAATCCATTGCCTGTCCCGGGGGTGTCTGCTTGTGTAAGGGGTGTGTGTGACAGGGCCTGCTGGTGGGTGTAGTGTGATTTGGCACTGGGGCTCCCAGGTGATGTAGCTGTCCCCCCATGGAGCATGCTGCCATGACAGTGAATGTGAGTTCCTGTCCTAGATATCTGACCTTGTTGTCTTGGTGTTTGTGTTTGCACTGGTCACAGGAGGGCATTGTGCTGCCTACACCCGGGCCGAGTGTGAGCTATCTTGTCAGTACTTTCCCAATCCCTGTGCATGGTGCATGGGTATGTACCTGGGCCATATGGGATGAGGGCAATTGTGTCTGATTTGGAGTTCAACAATGTGTTTTGTGCCACCCACCCTCCCAGCATACGGGACATCCATTCTTGGTTTGCTGCTTCATGTAGCATGGGACATAGCATGCCCTTGCTTTTTCAATGGAGCATACACATGTTAGTGGCATTAGCGTTATTTTTTACTGTGGTTCTGGCCGGTGAGGGCTTGGGGGTAGTTGCATGCATTTTGTGTAGTTGGGTTGTGGATGCCATTACCCCCATGTTACGTAAGTTGTTTGTGTACTCACCAGGCTCTGGAAGTCCTTGCAGTCCATGTACTCCCACCGGCGGAAGCAGGGCCATCACCTTCTCCTCCCAGGGATGATAATGTACTAGTCTGTGGGGCGCACCACCTCCAGTGATGTTGCTCTGGGCGTAGTCATCATTCATTTTGCGCTTGACCGCCCTCCGCAGATCGTACCACCTGGCTTGGCATTCATTCCTGGTCCTTCTGATGGGTGCAACAGCATTCACCCTATCGACGATCCTCTGCCACAGGCGTGATATTTCAGCTATGCTGGTCTGTCTGACCAATGTTCCAAACAGCTGCGGCTCGACTCTGATGACTTCATTGACAAGGATCTCCAGCTCCTCCCTTGTGAACTTTGGATTCTTGTCTGTGGGCATGGTGTGGGGTGACGGTGTGGATGGTTGTGGGTGTGTGGGTCTGAATGTGACGGTGTGGGTGTGAATGTGTAGAGGGGGTATGTGTGAAGGAGGTTGTGTGACGGTGTATATGTTAAGGTGGATGGGTGCAGTTGGCGGTGTGTGCTCTCTAGCTGCAGTGAGTCTGTTGCAAAGGCTCATGGTTTGTGTGTGTGGGCCCTTTTTATTGGTCCATTTGTGGGTGGGCCTCAGTTAGAATTTTTGGTGGGTGTGTTATAAGGGGTGGTTGTGAGTTGGCCCCTCTGTTTGCCTGTTTGGATGTGTCCAGGTCAGTCATTTCCATTTTTAGTGCACTGTAGACGTGTTTTGTGGTGTTGTGCGAGTCGAATAGACCCTCCTTGTGCTGTTTTACAGTGTCCGTGGTTCAGTACGGTACAGGGGTACGAGTCGTACAGGCACACACCCCCATGCATTGTGTATGTACGGTGCGTACACGGCCATTGCTATGTACGGTGCGTATACCGCCATTGCATATGTACGGTGCATACACCGCCATTGCTATAGATGTTGCATACACCGCCATTGCTATGTACGGTGCATACACCGCCATTACTATGTACGGTGCGTACACCGCCATTGCTATGTACGGTGCGTACACCGCCATTGCTAGGTACGGTGCGTACACTGACATTGCGTATGTACGGTGCATACACCGCCATTGCTATGTACGGTGCGTACACCGACATTGCATATGTACGGAGCGTACACCGACATTGCATTTGTACAAGTCATTCCCCGTGTACGGGACTTTTTCCATACGAATCGGAAATCGGAAAGCCGGTCCGGATCGTACTTGTACGCTCGGACTGTCTTTTTACGATTCGTGCGGAAAAGTGTCCGGGTCCGTCTCGTACAACTTTTCCTGCTACAATTCATACGGATCAAGCCGATCCGTATGTACTTTTTCCCATACGAATCGTACTTCACGGGTCGGACGTGACTTGTACGATTCGTATGGAAAAAAATACGGATACGAGTCGTACGGGAAAAAAAAATACAGGATCGGAATCAGCCCCTAAATTGTAAACAAGTCCCAAGACTACCTGACCGGAATCTCTGGACCCTGACCACCGTCCTGCCGAGGAGGAAGCATGCAAGTGACGCATTGCTAAAGCTACACAATGGCGCCTAAACTTTATTTATGAGTGCAGCTGGGCAGAGTTAAATCGATCAGGCCATTGGATGACTTCCTGTCTGCCCCTCTGGTAATACAAAGAAATAGTCGGTAGTCAAGCTCAGTGGAGGGAGCCAGGAAAGTAAACTGAGTACACTTTGTTTTATCATCAAAGTTTCCTGTTCCTTACTTCTGCCTCTGTGTCGGCATGCGGGCTTACCCATAAGTTGTGGGTGTAGTTAGATGGCCATTGGTCCATTCAAGCCGGTAGTTGTGTCCACACAAGAATCCTTACGGCTATCCACCCACCTGCATCAGTAAAAACAGTATGGCAATCCCTGGACAGCAAACTCTCACTAAAGGAACACATTACAAAAAATACGAAGACGGACTGGCACCAGCTCTCTCTTCTGAAGAAAGTCAAACTGTTTGTTCCAAAAAGCAACTTCAGAACTGTTGAATAAGTCCTTGCACTGTTGCATTTGGCTGCAAACCGGCACCTCTCTGTGGCATACTACTACCTGCAACACGTTTCATCCAGGGCCTGAAGAAATATGATCACACCACCCCCACCATGGAGGAACTCTATTATCTCCCCTTGCTGGTCTGCACCATCTACTAAGCTAGCTGCAGTATTTACTAAAGCTATCACAACTAGCATCTCAACTTATCTTGCAGATACATTGAACATCTCTGGGGTTTTTTTTTTGGCATACCTGAAGCCAGGACACTAAGAAGTGTAAAAAAGAAAGAAAACAAGAAAACAGGTCTTTTCCATCTATACACTCAGGATCAGGGACAACATCCCCTTATCCATCAGGACCAATTTAGGAAAGAGGTTTTTTTTTGGGAGGGGGCAGTTTTATATAGCGCAAACTTGACCCGAAGGAATCGGGTGTCAGAGCACTTTACATGAAAACCAGTTTCATTACAGATGGACACATTAATTTTTGTTAGGCACAGGGAGATTAAGTGATTTGTTCAGAATCACAGGATGTTGAGTGTTATTGCCAAGCCTCGAACCCGGTTCCCCAGATTTCAGGTTGACCGCCCAACCCATTAGGCCACATCCACATCCACATCAACTGGGAATGGGGTCATGGATGGAAAAGGATTGATTAGCATTAGTTACAGCTTTGAATTGAAGACTTTCCTCTTTAAAGAACACTACAAAAAAATGTATTAACCATCCACAACTCAGCTTTTTCTCCTATTACTCTCTGACTAACTTTGCCTTTGACAATGGACAGTGCTCTGCTGCTTCTTGGCTAGGTTTGCACTATAGAATTACCACATACATACATGCATACATACATACAGTCCCACTGAACGGGAGTCAGGACAGAGCTGAGTGACACCATCAAAGCTTGTTTGCTTCATCCTTCGGTCACTGTGTCTGCATGGGCCTTAAACTGAAGTTGTGAAAGCGGCCAGATGGACAATGAACTATTTAGACTGGAGATTGTGCCTTTACACACAGGTAATGATCACCTCCTGTCTGCCCTGCATATCAGTAAAAACGAGTACAGCAGTGGTTGTCAAGTCACACTCGAGCTTGCCATGCTCCTGCTTGGCCATGGACTTGCTCAACAAATGCTGCAGTTCTCTGAAATTGCCATGTGATGTCCAACACTTTCTTATATCGCTACATAATTTTATAAAGCAAATGAAAATGGTTGACTGGTAGGCGGAAGACCAAATTAAACACTGTATTATATACTAAGTAAAAGCAACATTTTTGTGCACAACTTTGTACAGATGCAATCAGATGGTGCCAATTGAAACAGTTTACATAATTAGGCCTTGGATCTTTGTTGTTACTTTAGGACAGGCAAATATATGGAAGGAAGTAGTGTCTTTCTCACTGAAAATGTGTCATCATACATGTGCCTGCAACCATGCTGTGCAAGAATGAGCTTTGGCGTTCCCAATGCGGGGCCTTTTTAATAGGCACTGCTATGGTAACACTTAAGGACTGCTTGCTAGACCAGGCAAAAACTCGTAATATGGCGGGCGGGCGGGCGGCCGGCCGGCCGGCACGTGAGGTTAGGCAATGTGGGAACGGGGCCGTGGCGTGCCGCCCGGCTCTCACACCCCCAAACTCATAATCAGGCCCTATGTCTATAGAAGTAGATGTTATGAGGATCAATAGTGTAAAAACCTGCATAAAGATGACACACATGACCGTCCACTCTGTAGGCTGTTAATGATATCATTATTAATTAGTTGGAGCACAGCAGTGTGTGTGCTCTGCCCAAGCTATCAGCCTGACTGAAAATCTCCAAGTAGTTGATTATCTCACATGTAGATTTACAATTCTATTGCCAAACAAGGAGTTTAGCTAAGAAATGAGTAGCTGGTGATGGGTCGGTAGTTCTTAGGATTAGATTTGCCTTTTTTTCTTTAAAATCTTTAATCGGAACATGTGCAAAGAAAAAAAAAGAACACATCCTCAATAGTCATCAATAAATACACAGCAGTATTAAAAGACAATGCTAAAAATTAATACTTCTTAAACCCACCCAGGAAAATACATAACAGTACAATATTTTTCCTAAAATGATTAGCACCTCATATATAGAGTGCAGTTTTAACGCAGACCAAAGGATTCTCTAATGTAAATTTACACTTTAACTCATCTCTCTAAACCCTATTATTGCCCTCAAAGAAAAGCGGTTTTAAGTAACAAACCCTCATAAAAACCATAGAATAAAATACAGTGCCGTGTGCTTTGGACTGACACGCCATCACAAGGACAGGATATTGCTTAGATGTGTAAGTCCTAGGGTTTTTTTTAGAGAATCTTCGTGTCACCTGTGTTTAAAGAACACAATTCTATACATTGACTCGGGGAGGGATAGATAATATTTAGCTATAGTTCATCAGGATTGGGGCTCATCATTTTGTTTTAAGAAACCAGTGACGGGGTCATGGATGTACAAGGACTGCTTAGTATTAGTTTCAGCTTTGTGCAGAGCATGCTTGTGTAAGGTTGGAAAGATGGCCACATGACCTCGGTTTTTCACTCCATTGTGCAATATCTAGAATTGTTGGTTATTCAGTGCTACCTCTGCTGTTAGTGAAGTTTTAGGGGGGAAAATGTTGGCCAGTTTCGTACAACTATGAGTTGATGCTTAGTAGATTTCAATAGGCTCCATTTGCATGGATGCATGGGTTTTTGTTTTAGTGCAGAAATAGCCAAGGCAGTGAAGACCTGTTTGTGGTCAAATGCAAGGGTTTTTATTTATTTTACCTTCTTTATGCCCTTTATATAGTGTGTACGGCAGTGATACACTGCACTACCACGCAGAAACAAAGTAATGTGTACAAAAGTACCACCAATCCCACAAAACAGGATACAACATAATAATTATCCCCAAACCAACTGAAATACTGCAAAATGTGAGCAGACACACAGGTTAAATATCAACAGTTCGAGCCAATCTGTGTGTATGGTCACAAAGGGAGGATAGGCAAGAAAGGAGATGGGTGCAAGGCACAGCCTCATTAAGGCGGAGGCACTTTAGGTAACAACATGGAAATATCTCTGAAATAGGAAAACCTTGATTTCTTTTTCCAATATAGGAAGACTAGAGGTTTTGCACCGGGAAAAAGGGACAGTTTCAGAGTTGTGTCATACATACTGCCAGAGAAAGACTGAAACATAGGGTTCCAGCATTTGAAGACAGGTGACTTGAGAAGCATCAAACCAAAGCTGCGGTGGAGTCGTGTGCCACCAGATCACTTTAGCTTTTCAGATAGGTGGGGTCATTAAGTGCAAGGCTTTATTGGTGATACACAGTAGCTTGAACTGAGTGCTGGTTTCAGTGGAAGCCAGAACACTGATGAAATGTGATCACACGTTTTGCTTCCAGGATACAAACCGAGCCACGACATTCAGCACTTCACTGGGAGGGCAAGGTGTGCTGTGGGTGGTCCTGTGAGGAATGAGATGCAGTATTTAACCTGGAGAGGACTAAAATGCCTGAGTGATCTGAACTGGAAGGGAGCACTTCTGGCGAGTGCACTGTGTGGGAAGGCACTGGAGATGAGTACGTTGTTGAAGATGGATCCCAGCCGTGTAGCAGAATACACTCAGCCAGAGAGGGAGGTATCTGGTTTATGGACCATCACTCGATCATGATGAAAGGTTCTTTAGGGAGGCGAACATTCAACTCTTTCCTGAATTGGAGCAGGGTTGGCATGCTCCTGATGGATACGTGGCTGGGTAATATTTTCCTTAACCTGACTGACATTTTTTCATGTGATGTTTTGTGTCTGTTTGATCTGTTGGTTAAAAAAAGTTTTCCAAACTTGTGAAATGTATTTTGTAAGACGGTTTTCCTTGTTTGACAGAAGCAGGATTAACAGAAAACAAGTCTTTTTTAGGTTGAGCATCAGCGAGCATGCGCAGTCTGCAAGACCTGTTGTAATTACCAAAAAGACTGTGAACCCGCCTGCTACTGCCTGCTACTTACCATAGGTTAGCCCAAGCGTTGCTCCTCTTCCCTGCTTCCTAATTTGTTCAGGCACCCGAAACGTCATTTCCGTTTATAGGTGAAGAGCACCGATCAAGCACATTCTAATTTGCTTGATTAGTGCCCCTCCGCTGTTGCAGGTAGTATGTATTCCATTGCCTGTTGCATTTTATATCTCTGCCCCTTCCGCCCCATCGCTTGTTTTCTCCTGTTGGTTTCAGTAATTGCTTTGCACACTCCATTGCATTTTTTTCAATTATATCTTTTTGTGAGTGTGGCCTTGCTTCAAAGTAATTAGCGGCACACACTTCACAAACATGCAGTTCGTGCAATGTTCTTTAATCATTATTTACATTAGGTTCTGTGTTCTTGGCACTCCTTTCTTTTAAAAAAAGATGTGCATGTGTGTTTTACTGCGATTGGTCGCTTCTCCTATCAACATGCCTGCAGCTGCTAGTGTCTTCTGTGCCCTGCTCATCGCTACCCCATCTCTCCATGCGTTGCCCTCCCCCACCACCACCTCCCTTTCCTGCTTCTATCAACATGTCTGCAGCTGCACTCACTGCTGGGTTATATGGCCTCTTGGGCAGCACAAGGACACAGTAATGTTCTGTGGAAAACAGGAACTCTGCAATATTGGCTGACTCCTAATATTGTACGGGCCATGGTTCGCTAGTGACGTACAGTACACATATTACAAGCGCACAAGAACATCAAAACACAACTTCAATACCCCAGAGCACTTAGAGAGACCACTTATCACCAAAGCAGAAACATTATTTTTCTCTTCGGTGCTGGAACATGCCTGTCAGTACGCTCCATCAGTTTCATGTTAAATACAGCAAAATGTCTGTGTTCTTCCTATATTGTGAGTTTCTACTTTAATTTTGTAACTACCGTGTCCTTAGAGTGTTGCTGTAGATTTGGCATCGGAAGCTACAGTAACAGAAGTAGGCAGGTGCGAGCCTCAGAGATGTTGATTATCACCCCAGGCAAAAAGCAGTGTCCAAGATTACAGGAAACAGGAGTGCACAAAAGCTCTGGTAAGTGTCAGCAGCAAAGCCTCCAGCCGCCAGGAACCCTCCCTGTGTGGGAGCCATTCAAGAGTGGCTTCACACCCTTGGCAATGCCATGCATGCTCATGTGGTTACAGGCACACTCTTTGCATGTGCCCAGTTGGTGTTCGATCCTCTTCAAAGCTTCATGACTGCCGCCGTGCTGTACCACTCTTGATCGAACCAAACATGAAAATATGTCTAGGTGCAAGCTTTAGGGCGCAACCCCAATAAGGTGCATCTCAGCCGAGACTGGGGACAGGGCGAGGAGGTGGGGTCCTTCCTAGTATATGAATGATCATGCTAGCACAATAAACATGGTTTAGCCTTCTCAGGTAACATGGTGCTGCTTGTGTCTGAAAATGCACTTTCACACCAAGAACAGTACAGCTGTGTGAAGTTTTTATAATGGAAGTATTGCTTGCATAGTTACTGATTATTGATCTTTCCGTATCTCATGAGTCTATCTTTATACACTAAGGAGCCTATTACGATGGTAGGCGGACATGAGCGCGGGATCGCCCGCCGAAGCTGCCGCGGTCCCGCCATGCACATTAGGATGCACCCGCCAAACTGGCAGGCGTATCCTGCGCCTTTTCCATTACATCATTGCCATGCACTACATGGCGGCCCGGCGGGGGAGATCCGCCCGCCATTCTAATGGGCCCCTAAGCCTTTGTGCAGTTTTCTTTCAAGAGTTTTGTTTTGTTGCCAGCAATTAACAAGCTTTTTGTATTCAAGTGCGTACGGAAGCTTGCTATTTCATGATAGTGACTCTGAACTGTTTCATGACAGAAATTTGATTGTATTTTGTACTCAGTGGATCCCTGTATGGCTTTTATAGAGATCAGCTTTGAAACAGTCTTGCGCTGGTAACTCGTGAGCATTTCATATTATGTATATATTTGTCTTAGGTCATTCTCATGACTGACTCCCAACAAATTACACTTGTAGGCAGCAACTATTTTACAAATCTTAATTTTCAAGAAGAAACCCCACCTGCCTACAATACTTGGATTATCATTGTTTAGGTAAAAATTACATGTAGTTTATGAGAAAAAAACTTTCTATATGAGTTTGTAACTTCTATGACACTGCCCCTTCCTATTTTTCCAACTCTTCCTCCAACGTTGTAGTGAATATTACCCATTTCCATCCACACTTACCCTAAAACCTGAATCACTACATGTGTATACGTCTACACGGTCTTGGCATGCCAAACAGATAGGCCAATACTAAGAAAACCCCTATCTTTTATTGACCAAATGGGATCATTAGACCCCCTTGGTTTTCTGACATTGATTTCACATAGACTCAGTATTGCATATCGAAAGACTTTGCTTTATTTCCTTGAGCAAAAGGCATTGCAGGATAGTTTTGCATTTTTAAATGTTGTAAGCCTTTGAAAATGATGGGCCCAAAATGATTACGCTGTAGCCTATGAAGCGTATTTGAAATAATTTGCATTGCCCTTGGGACTCTGATTTCCAGTGTATATCAGTTCTTTAAACAGGTATCAAGAAACGTAATTAAACATAACTTAGGTTTTAATATTGCAATCACTATTTTTCACAGTCGATAAACATTTATGTTGTATGTGATACTTGTACAGCACAAACCTAGCGACTGTAAATATTCAAAGGCAAGCATACTGTTAATGAGTGATAGGAGAGGTATAAGGTTGCTGGATTGTCACTTCATTGTGATGTAGTGGTCTTTAAAGAGGTGTGTTTCCAACTCTTTCCTAATCTGCAGCAGTGCAGGGGCAGGCAGTAGGGATAAGGGTCACTAGTCCAGATCCTGAGTGCATAGATGGAAAAAGCTGGATGCTTTGTTTTTAGGTTTTGCCAGCACATCGTGCTTCCAAATCTCTTGCATTTAAATAAACAAAATCTTAAGGGGCTTAGCGCCTGCCTATTACTTACCTCTACTTACCATTGGCTTGTTCCCATGTCACTCTCCTTTCTTTGATTCCTATTGGTCGCTGCCTCCTCCTCTTGTCTGTCTTCCTCGTGGTCTTTGAGTATTTGTCCTGCTGTGGAGCCTGGAATGGGCCATGTACTGCCACCAGTGGCTAGTGTCTTTCCACTGCAGACTCCTGCAGGAACTCTTTTTAAACAAAATAATTGTATACCCTCTACTTCACCTCCATCTCATCTGTTATTTTTAAAAACCACCAGCTTCCCATTCTTTTGAAACCCACTGCTCTGCGCCTTTCACTTTCCTCTGTTTCTAAATCAACCCCACACACTTTCCAGTTGAAGGAACCCAGGGGACACGTGAAGCTTTTTTTAATATCTGGTGCTTTCAAAGTGTACTTCACGTATTTAGTCTCCTAGCGCATATGAGTACACCAAGAGAAGGGCACAAGTATGCATAAATAAAAACATATACATTTACAACACGAATAACTCTAACTCTCAGAAATGCGAGACCCATTGCATTGCAAATGCTTGTTTAACAATGTCTGTTAAACAGCAGACTTAAAAAAGTGTTGCCTTGATGCAAGTTCTATGACCTTTTTCCCAGAGAGTTGCACTGCTGATGTCCCAGCATATTTTAAGAGCGATCTGTCACCTATCCCTTGCACATGCCTTGAGCTGCCTCCTGTGATAGTGCTTGTGATTGCTGTCACTCATATACTGGGTTGATATACTCTGACAGCAACGTGTACAAGTTACACCTAGAGGAATCAGAACATTATTCAGGAAACATGGCAGTGGCGAAACTCTCCAACTGGCCCTGGAACCCAAGCTCAGGGCACGTAATTGTTTTCTTTGTCAATGTGCTTCACTGCACACCAAGAATAATACAATATAAGCAATAGCATTCTCCTGGCTCCCCATATTAAAAATAATACAAGTAGTGACAAGTTCAAGTAATATTAGAGTCGGACTCAATCACACGCCCGCCAATACATCTTAGGGAAAAATCTTAAAATCCAGCTTTTTACTGAGTTTACATCTCTCCCTGGTTGATTTCTTCTCATCTCCCATCCCGTGGAAGGACGTGGCAACAGATACGATGGCGTGGATGCTCTTGTTACAAGCTAAAGTCCAGAATGTGTTGGACTTTTAATTCTTGAGAATTTTTTCCAAGGCTGGTCTTTTTCAGGAGAGTATACTTTGTTTATGGCTATGTTGAGAATCATTCATATGGAATTATGCCCACATGGGAAATTAGACAGGAGCAAACTTTTAAAAACTTCACTGAAACTGTCTTAGATATTTAGCCTTTCCGGCTCGTCTGCGAACTTCGGTAGAATGGTCTGAACAAAAGAATAATGTTTTTTAGTGCTGCATTGCCACTCTGAGGTCACCATGTGCTCTCTAAGTCATTTCCATCATTAGCTTTAGGGACTCACACAAGCTTATCTTGTTGTACTCCTTACCTCTTCTCATTACTGTCTGAAGAACTGCAAGTGGTACAAATCAAGATTACAAAAAAATGCCTAATAGTAAAATAATTTGTAAAATGTTGCAGTGGAGAAGATTACTCCTGTGTCCTATGTGTTCCCATTGCGCCCAAGAGCGATTTGATTCTTGCAGGCTGTGACATCAATTTTTGAAATATTCCCTTGATGGAGCAGGGTTTTGCAAAAATAAACCTGCTCGGATTGACACGCCCGTAATACATACAAACAGTGTGCAGTGGAAACTAACATCCAAATCACATGACATACACAGGAAACCGCTTTGCGCATGCGTGCACTAATGTGAACTAATGCATGAAAGAACTAGGCCGCATTTTACATTGCGCTTCTAAAGAAACACAATTAATGCATGACTAGGCCACATTTCGTATCTTGCATCTCGCTTTTAAGATAATAATAAATAATGCCGCTTTTGCTTAAAGCTTTGCTATGAAAAATATAAACTTGGGATAGTGCAAAGGTGGGTGGTAAACAGTGAAACGTGCATTTCCATGTAATTAATGAATGTTTTATTCGTCATAGTGAGCCAAATGGGCCTGCGTTTTCCTAAAATTGACTTGATAGATGAGGGGCTGTAGAAAGCATGAGTAACCCAATAAATAGACAGAAAAGCTGAGCGCTGCAGAAGTGCCTGAAAAGTCATGGTTAATCAGCTATGGAAAACATCGTTGGAAAACATTGTTTGTCTGCCAAAAGATGAGACTGGCTGTGGGTCCCAAGACTTCGTACGCAGACGTAGCTGATGACTCATGTGAAAAGATGAAAAAGTTACATATATTAAAATTAATGAACGAGTCAAGAACCACGTCATGTGAAAGGATGTAAAACAATGTGCTGCAGGATTATGAATGTGATCATGGTGGTGTGATTGAACACCCCCTAAACCATCCAATGGGAAAACACATTTTATAAATTGTTTCAACTAATGTGGGTTGGACATGTAGGCTTTAGGGTATAACTGGGGTGCCTTTGGGGGTGTGGTTTTGTAGGTCGTCTAGAAAGGAGAGAGGGGTGATTTGTCCCTGTTCGTCGGTTTGCAGAGAGGCCTAGCTGTTCCTGTGCCTGTCCCGTTCCTGAGTCCTGCAATCTTTGTTTCCTGTCTCTATTCCAGGGGACCCCCACTACCTCCTTGGGCAGGGCGGTGGCATTTCATTGATCTTTTGGGTTAGTATTATCCTTCTGACTCGTACTTTGCATAATTATTTGCAAATGTATTTTGTCTCTGAAACTTATGTCTCTTCATCTATCCCCTTCGTCATATGTATATTCTTTCACATTATTTTGCTGAAACTTATGTCTCTTCATCTATCCCCTCTGTCATTTGAATATTGTTTCACATTATATTCTGAAGCTCATGTCTCTTCATCTATCCACTCCTTCATATGCATTTCGTTCATTGATGAGTATGACACTGGTTGCATTTATGCTGATATTTTTCTCTTCCTCCTTGTGAGATTCTTTGTTTGCATTGTAACCTGTATGCAATGAGCATTAATTTTTCAGATTCATTTGAGATAAACTTTATTAATCTTAAACTAGTCAACTAATTGGTCCATCGACCATAGGAAAGAGAGTTGATATACAGGTTTAAATGTTAGACATGAACCTGTGAAGGAAACAAATGTTCACGTCATTAAAACTTGACCCCCAGCGCAAGATGGATTTGATGAGTTGGGTGAATGAGTATGGGCCATTTGTATCAAATATAAATGAATATCAATCCCTGATTAAGTGTAGCGCTAGATCACCCTCATCCCTGGATGCTCCTGTGTCTGTTAACCCAGGCAGTGAAAACCTAGAGGCATAGCAGGATATCTGCTGTCTCATTGTGGCATCCTCCAGTAACCAAAAACCAAAGGAAATGATGGACGGAGTGTTGAACATTGCAAGCACTCACCCCCAGTCAACTGATCTGGGTTTAATCCACCACCGTTCTTTAGCCCACTCTGCCACCCCAGTTCAGACATGGCCATATGCAAATCAGTCTGACCCTGTGCCTCATGGGAACAGTCCAGCCCAAACTGCCAAGCCATGTCTTCCCTGGACCGGAAACAAGCTTCCTAGGACCGGTTTCTGGCATTTCAGCCGTCTTCAGCCAGGCTTGCTTGAATCCAGTGGCAAAGTGAGCAAGGGACTCACGTCTGAGCATACCCTGCCAACTTATGGCGAACAAAGCAAAAACCAAAGGAAATGATGGACGGAGTGTTGAACATTGCAAGCACTCACCCCCAGTCAACTGATCTGGGTTTAATCCACCACCGTTCTTTAGCCCACTCTGCCACCCCAGTTCAGACATGGCCATGTGCAAATCAGTCTGACCCTGTGCCTCATGGGAATAGTCCAGCCCAAACTTTGGTTTTTGCTCTATCCTCCAGTAACCTCCATCACAAGTAAAGAAACAGGACCAGCCTGATGTGTCCTTGTCATTGTTGGCACACAAGGTGACATGCTTTATAAAAATTGTTTTGCTACAATCTCAAGAAATGATTCCCCCCAAGATGCTGTGACATCTCAAAAAGACCCACTTTGGGTAAACATGGATTGACAACCTATTTGAAGTCTCTGCAAGGATGCCACAAGAGAGGGCTTTGAGTCACCTGCCACAAGAAAGAGCTTCTGCTCCCTCGGGTGGCATCAGAAAGCACCTGCATATCTTCATTTCCCTCTGTGGGACGGTGACAGAGAGATCCAGTGGTGGAAGGCTCCAGGGCAGATGCTCACTTAAATACCTGTCACTCATGAAAGCATCACATAGCTGTCAAACTCTCTGTTTTCCTAATGCACTGCTCTTCAGTTGACCATACCTGACTGTGCAGTATGTTTAGAAGGCTAAGAAAATGCATCGGCATTTACTCTATTGTAGGGATATCTGAAAGCATGTAATTTTTCTAATATAAAGTAACACGTTCCCAGTTTTTTAAAGCTGAGACGGCTGTATTCTCAGATGTCGACAGAGAAGATGAAAATATAGGTTTGAAATATTCATAAGAAAACCCAATTATGGTTACTAGGAGCTAGCTTGATATGAGTGAGGACTAAAATAGATTATATTTTGAGAGGTCTATTGTAGATCACTGTAGTCAGCAAAATTCGTCAAATGCACATTTTCAATTCGTATGTTGTTTTTCAGATAATGTTTTTGGTGAACATATCGTGTTGTTGCTGAGGCACACACAATCGCAGGGGGCTACCAACCGTCCAAAAGGCCCCCAAACCTTCAAGGGGGGGGGGGCATTCAGCTCATATCTGTGAGAAATGCGAGACTCAAGGGCCCCTCAGCACATTCTGCGGGGGGAGCGCATCATTTGGTGTTACGTCACAGCCCCGCCTTCATTTTGTGGCAGGTCAGAGGAGAAAGGGAGTCTTTACCATCCAACAATGGATTATTCTCCTGTTTAAATTTCGAAACAAAATTTATAATCTTATATACATGACGCTATTCCCAAAAGTATGAGAAAGAACGAATGCATGCTTTGAAATGACACCCGTGATGACACATTTCCAGCATGATTTCTTCACAGGCGGCGGTACCATTTTTCAGTATTAAACACATGCCTGTACAATTTACTTTTCCATTCCAGTAATAATTCCCTGAATCGCAGTACAAATAGACGCAAATGGAATGAAATTCTTTGCCACCATAGATGCTTAAAACGCGTGTTTCATCGCCATTAGAATCCTTTATGGCTGATGTTACAAAATGACCTCAGAGGTCAGTTTTAAGCAAACAATCACTAGGGGTTTGCTTTGCCTCTCTCTCCCTTGGTCTATGTGAAAACATATTTCTAAAACGAATTCTGTAAAAACGATGGGGCAGAATTACAAGAAACTGACGCATCTCTGCATTTTAGCAGAGATGCGTCAGTTTAATTGCGTCACGTAAAAAATTCCTTGCGCCACCATGGATGCGTCGCATTTACAATTCGGCGCACTGTGGCACAAGGATTGACAGATGCGTCATGCATCTGTTGGCGTAAAGGTAACGCATTGCTGGTAAAGCACAACGCAACTTTAGCAATGCTCAGGAATGCCTATTCTCCTTCAAGCAGGCATAAGGTTTTGACGCAGTTGCTTCATAGAAGTGATGCAGTGAAATCTTGTGGATTTCACTGCGCCACTTTTATGAGGCTTTCTTGCCTCGGGATGCCCACCCTGCATACATTATACCCGCTGCAGGTATGGGCTTTACAACGTGACGCATCTCCCTAGATGCGTCACGTTGTAAATGTGTCGCAATGTGGTGCATTGTGTACGATGCCACTGCATCAGAAAAGTGACTCAGCGGCGGTGTAAAAGTGTTGCAAGGGGCTTGTAAATCTTCCCCATAGAGCCTAATTTTTAGGTCGAGCCTAGGCAGCGCGCATGCGCTGTCTGGAAGAGCTGTAGTATTCAGTAAAAGGAGGTAGCTCATGTCTGCTGCTCGCCATTTGTTCAGCGCAGTGTCTATCTTTTTTGCCGCCTTGTGACTTGCTTAGGCAGCCAACGTCACTTCCGTTTTTCTCAAACGCAGTTTTCTTACAGTCACATGGCTTATCTGTTTTTTGGGGAGTTCTTTTCTTTGTTAATTAAATTGCTTTATGCTTCTGTCAGTGCTTGGTGCACGTCTGTGTCACCCCCCACCCCAGCGCCACCCACCCGTCCTTCCTTGATTGTTACATTTATAGCATTCCAGCAGCTGGCGGATGATGCAGTGTAACCCAAAAAGAAATATTTTTCTTACACAATGTGATTTAGCTTTAATACGGCGCACTTGCGCCTTTCTATTGTTGTGCACTTTAGCTTTAATTCGGCGCACTCGTTCCTATCTTTTCTTTTGCACTCGGCACCTAAACATTGTTTTTTAAAATTTAAATCAACATGAAGTGCACACAACAATGGCGAATGCCGCCCGCAGCCCCCCCAGCCCTCGGACGCAGGGCTTTACTCACTGATTTCACCTTCATACTGGACAGAAAACACTTGATAAAGTACTGCGGGAGTGGGGGGCACAGGGAACGGTTTAATATTTATAAAGCGTGAGGGAGAATTGTTTATTATTGATTTTAACATATAATTCAGGACAGCTGTGCCCTTAAATATTTTTAGGTCTCGCCTGAGACAGCGCTTTAGCGCTGCTCTGGCGAGACTTATAGTAAGCGAGTTTTGGAAGTGCAAACAGTGGCTTTTCAGGCCTCCAAATACAGTGCATGTGCGTCGGCCGGGCGCGCGCACCATTTGGAGGCCTGAAAGCACTCATTTGCTTTCACTTTCGCGGGCCGCACGGCCGCTTTGATGTGATCGCGATTACTTTCGCACACACACACACATACCGTTAATTAGTGCATTTAGGGCGACCAGGGGGAAAGATTGTCCATAATCAGCAGGATGTGCCGACGCAGAGGCTCGAACAAGGATCCCCAGCTCTCAAGTTCTCAGCTCTAACTGCTGCGCCACAGACGGTTTCTCACTCTGGGAATCCCTGTGTTCACCTTAAAGGGTCTGCTCTGATGTTTGCCCGGCCGCATCTTTGTTTTCTTCGGCGCGGCTCACAAATTCTAATTTTTCGATATTTTACTTTTTTCGTAAGCAGCATAGCACACTACCTATGCTCCGCTGGTTATTTTAGTAACACACATAGAGTCCTCCCCTCACCTTCCTCCAGGTTTCAAAGCATGTCCTTTCAATTTCAAAAAAGCGTCACTAGTACTGTGTTCACTACAGAATCGGACTAGCAGCCTGGGAGCCTCACAGATGTGAGTACCTTACAAGCAACTCACTGGCTGCATTACGATGTGTACGAGCTTACAGCTTCACTCTATGTTTCCCTGTCTTGTAGAGAGGGGGGGGTCGTTTCCCGATTTTACCCCTGCTTTGCTGGATTCCGTCATCTTTGTGTTTTGGAAGCAGTACCTCCAAGCCCGCGTAACAGATGCCTCGAAGCGTGAGCCTTTCACCATGGCAGTGTAAAGGTCACGGCACAGTGTCTCAGTGGAGGAAGGAGTCATTTAACTTTGCAAGGTAGAGGAATAGCTTGTCTTACAGCGTTACCAAAGCCTGCATCCAAGATACCATTTGAGTTGCATTGACACATAGAGTCCTTCCCTCACCCTCTTCCAGGTTTCAAAGTATGTCCTTTTATTTTAAACAAGCATTTGCAATGCAATAGGTCTCGCATTTACGCGAGTTTAAGCTATTGGCATTGTAAATGACAATACCTTTTATTTTAGGTTTTAAAAACCAAAACATAAATAAAAGGCATTGTCATTTACAATGCCAATAGCTCAAACTCGCGTAAATGCGAGACCTATTGCATTGCAAATGCTTGTTTTGTTTTATGTTCATGAGTATACGTGTGAATTGAACTGTTTTAAATGAGCACGAAAATGGCTGAGAGGCTCTAGACACATATTTACTTGCTACCCATCAAACCTCGCACGTTGAGCCATCACGGCATTTGTTCTCAATGTGGAAATGTTCCTGGCTGCTCTGTGGTGTAACTCCTTGTGTTTCTAGACGTGATCGAGTTAATCTGGTTGTTTGCTAATAATCGGTTGTTAAGAATGCTTTCAGTCTTAATCAGCCTGATTTATTATCCAGTTAAAGTTGTAAACGTGATTACAACAAGTCAAATCAGCTTTATTGCGGTTAGATTTACCATAAAAGCACATGCAGAAAAAAACAATACAGTTGACAAGTCAATTAATACATTTCGATACATAAATCTCATATTCCTAGATGATTATTAGACATTTTGTTTTAAAATAATTTAAATAGGTTGAAAAATACTAAAATTGATAAGAAACAGATCATTAAAAAAATATAAAAAGGTAGGTCTAAGGACTTGATGGTCATAGGCTTATTATTAAAGTGCTACAGCGTTGTTAATCAGCTTCCTTCGTGTTATCCACATTGAATGTAAATATTTAGCTACTGTAAAGGCGATCAGTGCGTCAGTATCTGTTTTCAAGACCCTAAAAAAAGCCAAATATTGCCTTATGCCCAAGTTCTTACATAGCTGAATTATCCATTTCTTCCTAATATAGGAATAAGCTGGACAAAAGAGCATAACATGTACCGGAGATTCATTCTCTTGTAGGCAACCTGGGCAAGGTCGTGCGGGGCCCCCTTTCCACCTATCAATTTTCTGAAAAAGAGGTAGAGTACCATATCTAAATTGTAGATACAATTTCTTTGCCAGTGTGGGTTGAATTTGGTCAATCACAGACTCAAAGCTATAAGAAAGCTTGATATCCAAAAAATTATCGGTCAAACTTGAACTTTTTGTGGAGCTAAAGAGGTTCATTAGATTTTTTTCTTTAATCATACTTATCATAGTTTGTTTAGAAATGGCTGGGCAGGAGACTTCAGGGTTAAGCCAGAGTTCCTCGAGCCCAGTCAATATAAGTGATTTTTTTACAAAGGCCAACCACGGAATCTTACCAGATCCTATTGTGGCTAGCACAAATTTGAGCTCCTCCTTGTAGTGCACCAATTCTGGGGTGCTCCACAAGCGCTTCCAGTAAAATAAGGGCCGAAGGGCAATGATTTCTGCGATTGGATAAATATTTAAATCTAGTCTTAAGGGGACCAAAGGTGTGCTTTGAGGCAAGTCCAACAGCTGTCTTATAAAATTATTTTCAGTTAGAGATAAGTTACTAACTGATATGTGTCCCCAAAGTTCTGCCCCGTACAGGGAAGATGCCCTGGCTTGGACTTTAAAGATTTCAAGGGGGGCACTTATTATTTTATGTGTGCAATTCTTTTGTACTTTCAGAATTCCTCCAGCCGATTGTGTTAGCCTTAGAATTTCTGTTCTTAGTCATAAAGTGAAAAACTCGCGCTCATTGGTTGTTAGTGGCCTGACTCCCTTGGCAACAGCTTTACTAATGCCATGATTCACACAGTAGCTATAATACGTGTGCGACTTGGAGATTTTATTTTTATTTCGGTTGCCTCTATTTAAAGAGATGTCTGGTTTATTGGACCGAATTTGTGGAAAACACGTTGTCTCGAAGCCCCCCCCTGCACACCAGTCACAACCAACCCCGTCCATCTTCTGTGCATCATGCTGGTACCAATGCGTTTTGCACCAGTAAATGTAGGCAAGTAACAGAAGCATTTGCAATGCAATAGGTCTCGCATTTATGCAAGTTTGTGCTATTGGCATTGTAAATGACAATGCCTTTTATTTATGTTTTGGTTTTTAAATCATAAATAAAAGGCATTTAATTTATAATGCTGATAGCTTTAACTCGCGTAAATGCGAGACCTATTGCATTGCAAATGCTTGTTACTTTGCAAATGAGCCACCAAACCTGTAGGACGGCCCAGGCACCCCTGCCAGAACTCCCCACTGGAGTGGCAGGAAGTTCTCTGTCATCAAAGCATGAACAATTCTTTACAAATACAATGAACTCGGTATTGTTTTTGTGTTTTTTTTTACCCCTTTTCCCCGGAAAGGAGATTTGTTTCTAATAATACAAGATGACAACATCCCTAACGTACTGGCACTGTTCTCATCAATTTCTTGATCTCGACCACTGTACCTGTCATGGCAGTCACATGCAGAAAGAAAGGCTCACTCTACGTAGAGCATCCTTCTGACAGGGTACTGCAGGCCCCTTGTGAAGCATGAGGTCTCAGTATTCTCCATTGATGCTCGCTAAATTACTCTTTTGAGTGTACCGATAAATCCTTCCACAACATCATTTGCTTAGGGCCACAGAGGTGTACTCTTTTGATGCTTGATATTCATTCTGACTAGGAACTCTCTGAACTTTTTACTGTTGAATGGTAGACCACTGTCAGATTTGAGAATGACTGGGATACCCCATTCTGTAAAGATGTTGTCCGGCCGCTCAATGACCAGGTCATGGGTGGTTTATGATAACTCCCCTACCAAAGGAAAATGTAAATACTCATCAATGACTATGATGAGATGATGTCCGTTTCCCCAAGCCTTTGAAGAAAGTTAGACATGATCGATCTGGTGAAAGGCACACGCCACGCCCGCTTTCAATTGGTCCACTACTACGTGCTCCATAGAGCCTATTTGACCCCGGTGAAAATCAGGCGATATTTTGGTACGACTTCGGCGGAATGCCCCAGGTGCCCGGCCCAGGAGGCGGACCTCCTCCATATGCTGTGGGCCTGCCCGGGATTGTCATCCTATTGGGAGGAAGTGGGGAAGACCCTGGAGGAGACGACGGGGAGATCTTTATCGCTTGACGCGGCGGTGGGCCTCCTGCACTGGTTCCCTCATACCCCCAAAAATAAAATTTCTAGCAAGTTCATTGATCTGGGGCTACTCCTTGCTAAACGGGAGGTGACCAGGAACTGGAAGGCACGAGCTGGTCCGACGGGAAGCCGGTGGCGCAGCAAATTTTTGAAGTGGGCGGCGGGGGAGAGTACGCTCAGATACCAGCTAGCTTGGAGGCAGCGTAATGAGAAGGCACAGGAGGCAGCGCTGGAATGGGAGATATTGGTGCAGGCCCTTAGGGATTATGGCGCCCCCAGCGACTCTGAGCTTGAGGAAGAGGCTCGCCCTGAGTCCCGATAGTCGATTGCACTTTTCAGATCTATTGCTTTCCCCGTGGGTCCTTTTGGAGATCCTGCGGCGGTTGGTGCCGCGCGCTGATGGCGGGGGGAGGGGGAGGGTTTACCTGGGTTTGGGGTGTTTTAAGAGTGGGGTGTTATTTTGGGTTTATGGGTTTGTTTGGAAAAGCAGATGACGGACAGCGGGTTCTCCGGGCCAGCTTCGACATCCTCCTGAGCCCCCATTGAATTTCGCCGCCCGACCCTAGGGTTGTGGGCTGAATGGCTGTGTAAGTAACTTACGGTGGGGGAACGGAGGGTTGCGTCTCATTGATCGGGCGTGATATATAATGTTGGCCGGTTATGTAACGATTTACGGATTCCTGCAATAAAAATATTTTAAACAAAAAAAAATGATCGATCTGGTGAATTATGCGGATGATACGCAACTTATTTAGTCACTGGAGGAGAATCAAACAACATTACTCAATAGTTTTCATGAGTGCATGCAAAAAACTGCAAGTTGGCTCAAATATAACTCCCTGCAGTTTAACAAATTCTGTACTGTATGGCAAAAAAAGTTCCTCTTTCGCTCCTGGACAACTTCTGGCCTATCCCTAAAGATAAGTCACTAATACCCTCTAAGGCAGTGCGCAATCTAGGGATGGTATTTGATGACAAACTGAGTTTAGAAACCCAAGTGAATAAAACGGTTGGGACCTGCTTTTCCCCAATCAGAGCACTACGGAAAATACTTCCAATGCTACCGACTTCAGCTAGAGCACTTGTGGTGAAAGTGTCATTCTGAGCCGGTTAGATTATTTCAATGCTCTGTTATTGGGTGCCCCAAACTCTTTGATTAAGAAACTTCAAGAGAATCCAGAAAATATCTGCAAAGCTATCCTTAAAGAGACCATGCAGATCATCAGCCTCAGTGACACAGAGGTTACAGTTTAAATTGCGGTGCATTGTATTTAAGGCTTTGCATGGACTTGGAGCCGTGCCACTGCAGAGCAAATTTGTTTGGTATGCTCCGACCAGAAGCCTTCGTTCTTCAGCAGCCAATTTTGCTAACATGCCCAGGCTTAGAACAACAAGGTTTGAAGAAAGAGCATTCAGTTCTGCAGCTGCACGACTCTGGAATGAACTTCTGTCTAATCTTAGACAAACAGAAGACCTCCTACAGGAAGAAGCTCAAAACATGTCTCTTTCCAAAGGTGTAACTCAGGCCAGCTGTCATCCACTAATAACTGACATCTTTATAGTAATATGTGCGAACAGTAGAACTAATGTAATTCAGGTCTTATTGTTGATGTTCTCCAGGCACACAGAATTGAATTGAGATTGTGGTTTCAAAAGTCTTTTTATTCTTTGATACTGATGAAAGAGTCCTTTTGCCAACACGTGTTTCGTCTCAGCTGTTGGTGTCACAGCAGACTTCCTCAGGGCAAGATTCTACAACAAATCATCAATCTCTGATTTAAAAACTTAAATTAGAATCATATGAAAAACATTTTCTACGCTTTTAGGAGTTGTGACAGGCCCACAACCTAGGTCGCATGCTCTAAGGATTCACAAGGTGTTTTAGTTGGTGTTTAGTGTGTTTTAACTGAAAGGCACCCTGTGTCAAGCCTCACTCTTGTATGCCAAAATGCTGTGTTTCAGGAGGTGTTATATTAGTGGGTAAGAGTAAAACCTATAGTCAGTATCCCATGTACTCAGGTTTTTAGTTGTGCTGTACTCATTTGCATCACGTGCAGTGATATTCATCAATTTATTTTATTTTAGGCCCAACTCAGTCAACACTCCCTTATTTTCCTCACGCAAGCTCAGAGTGATGGCTTGTCAGGTAGTATTATCATGTCTGACTGAAACCAAAATGTAGCCCATTATTGAAAAACGGATTCAATCCTTAAGCTCTCAACCATAGTTCTGGCCTTACCTCTATCTTGAAATGCTGAGCTTGGTTTTGTGGGTAAATGAATAGAAGTATCTGTAAATGAAGCACATCATTTACAAGCTGTCTGACTCAACTAGGTGCTTGTATAGTATACAAATCTAACGCTTCCCTCCATCAATATTCAGCCCTGATACTCAACGAACGCACATCTATAAAATATTTAGTCTCTTTACATTAGAGATCATCACACCAGTCTGTCGTAAGTATCGGTGCACAGCTCCAGGTGGATCGCATTCTTAACATTCCCTCTGATCGTTAATATATAAATGTTTCCATCCTACGCCTTGGTACAAGAGAATCTATTAGTTCACCTCTGTGTGGGCGGTGTATAACCTTTACAAGTCACTCACCCAGTGTCAATCATCAAAGTTAAATGGTCCCTCTGTATTGGAACTGATAACGCAGCCTGCCGCATGCATCGTCAATAAAACCGCCATTCTTAAGGTTAGCACATATCCATTCTATATTTAATAATCTCACTATCTTGGTTCAGGTCATTAATTTATGCCGCTCACATTGTATTCAACGAGAATGTCAATAGCCACTACCGTAAGCGCCGGTAGTACGTCTGTACTGCTCCAGGTGCCGGAGCATAACAGCAAATGCAATCAACATGTTCCGTCTTTCCCACCCACAAAGTCTCCGTACTTAATATTAGTCGCTGAAAGTGTCTCTCTCCGCCGTGTGTGTAGGCCGTAAGTATTTAGACAACATGTGTCCAATGCGAGTGTGTTCTAAACCAAATCAGTCTGATGTGCAAGTCATACCATATCTGATCTCAACTAGAGTGTGTCGTGGATGGCGGCCATATTGGGATACTCGTTTCAAAATTAACTTTGTGGATGGCGGTCATATTTAAATATTGTTTGTAGGTTTAGCACACTACCTAATTATTGTCAACGTGATAAATATCCCCATACCACATTATTACCATAAACTGTTGTCGTGAATAATAAACCTATTAGAATTGTGGTTAGCTTTTGTGAATTAATACAATATACATATCCTGGGAGGATATGTGCTCCTATTATTTCCCCATAATACTATGTGATATTGGCGTCCATGTTGTCATGGGCTGTGTCTAAATTGGTGTAACAACTCATATTTGTTTTTGTCCTCAGTCTGCCAATTCTCTTGTTGGCAATACTCCATTCCTGTTTGCCAGATTTCCCAGGCAGGGATAGAGTCATTCCATCCAAGAAAAAGCTGCTTCCACTTCCAACCCTTCACTGGTGTGCCCATAGCAAAGACGGGGCCGGGACCAACAACAATTCTTTGGCTTAATCATTGGACCCTATAAGTCTTTGACTCCAATCGACCAGCATTGTCCATACTTTCTCCTGACTGCTTGGATCACAAGCTATATCAGACTGACTTATAGATATGATATTCTTCATACAGTCCGATGAAAGAGGGAGGAACTCCTGATTTCCAAGACCAGCAAATCTCGCGTCTCCCCAATAAAGTCACATAAAAAACTAAATCTTGAAATAACATTGTTAAGTCGAGTGATACAGTCCTGACGTAATCCAAAAAATATAAGTACAGGGCTTACCTTCACTTGTGTGCCCGTTACTTCCGTCATAAATTTACAGACCTCAATCCAATAATCGGTGATCTTGGGGCATGTCAAAAGCATGTGCATGTCGTCCGCTAGCGGGTACATACATCTTGGGCATGCATACTGTGTTCCTGAAAATATTGATAATTTTGCTGCGGACCAATATAGTCTATACACAGTAAAAAGATGGTTACATTTGAGAAAGGCGGATTGTACTATCGCGCAGAGCATTGCGAATGAACCAAGCCAAGCCTCCGTTAGGTTTAGGTTTGCTAGGTCATCTTCTCAGAGCTTTCGAATGTCTATAACCAATTCATCGTCCGCCTCAAACAAAGCAAAATATCACACAGGGACCTCCTTTTTAATAGCGACAGTTTTTATCACCTGATCCAACCAGGAATCCTCTTCTTCCTCTTCCCAAGCTTGTCGTATCCACAATGAAGAGATTTGATAGTACTTGAATCTGGTTAGTTGGCTCCTTGTGCATAGACTCAGAGTTTCCCAGCTAGCTAACGCTGACTCCAACTTAAGATCCCCCCACCGGGAAATCCCTGCAGTTTTCAGAGGAAGGCTAAGTTGATCATTTAAACACTCCGGGGTTCCTGGTGAATTGCATATCGGCGTCTTAGAGGAATAATACGGAACTCCTAGTTTTTTCTGAATGAAAACCCGCATTCTCAGTGCCCCCAAAATCTTCAATCTCACTTTTTTTTAAACTTTGTGTCTCCATCTTCAAATAGAAACTGATCTTGTCCTTCCCTCAGTCCGCTCAGCATTGCCCTAAAAAGTATTCCTAGTGATGACCCATCCACTTTATTTAACAACATGCAAAAGTTCTTGAAATGAAATGCATACCAATATATCGTCAGATCAGGAAGAGCCACCCCCCATTCTCCAACCTCCTCCTTAGCTTTTTCCAGGGTATCCATGGACCCTTTGAAGACCAAATAAAAGTGTGTATCTTCCCCTGCAATTTAGCAATCTCTCCTTTATCAAAAGGTAAGGGTATAGTATTGAAAAGGAAGGTAACCTTAGAAAGGACAACCATTTTAATGAGGTTTACCCTGCCATATAGGTTTAGGGGTAGATTTGCCCACCTAACCAACAATCTCCCGACCTCCTGACTTATCTTCCTCCAGTTGACAGTAGGCACTTCCACTAGTTTCTGTGTGATTTTTATGCCCAAATAGCGCATGTATGACTTCACCCCCGGGGTTTGCCTGGGCTGATTCCATTCCATAACTTCCGTCTTTTCTCTGTTTACCTTGTACCCAGATATCTTCCCAAAGGCTTCCGCCTTAGCCATTAAGTTGGGGATAGCCATCTCCGGGTTGACCGTATAAAGTATAAGGTCATCCGCATATTAGGCTAATTTTGTCACTAAGCCTGCAAACCTAAACGGAGCAATAGTATCATCTTTTCTAATCCATCGAAAGATGAATAAAAGCGGGGACAGGGGACGCCCCTGCCTAGTTCCCCGCATTATATTGAACCAGTCTGATAGCTCCCCATTAACCAGAACCCTGGCTCCAGGCAAACAGTATAGATGTTGAACTGCCCTTATTATATTCTCAGGGAACCCAGAGATCTTTAAAACCTCCCAGAGATAGGGCTATTGGACTGCCACGACAGTTACAGGTAAATTATGGGCTTCCGCCAAGTCGATGACCCCAAGCATCGCGAAAGTAAGTTCATTGAGCTGCCTCCCGGGAATAAATCCTCTCTGATCTTGATATATAACCCTTTTAATATTCCTATCAACCCTGGTGGCCAATATCCCTGAAAAGACCTTATAATCTGTGTTCATCAGCAATATTGGCCTATAGGAATCTACTACCAGGGATTCCTTTTTAGGTTTCAGAATCAGTGTTACTGTGGCTTTCGCCCAAGACAGCGGAGCATTTTCCCCTTCCAGCAATATAGTGTTAAATAGACCTTTCAGCACTGGTACGATACTGTCCAGAAGGCAAGAATATATCTCAACCGGAAGGCCACCTGGGCCGGTCTCCCCCAAGCCATCTTTCTCAGCTGAGCTTGGACTTGATCCTCTGTTATCTCAGCCATTAAGGTCCTCTTCTGGTCCTCGTTTAAATTAGGGAGTTCAATTTTCTCCAGCCAAGCTTCTATATTCTCCTTCCCTGGGGAAATGTCTTCTTTATATAACTGAGTCATATACCTGTGGACTTCCAAGCCAATTTTTAAATTGGTATCTAATATGGCACCTGTTTCATCATCTCTTAAACTGCCTATTAAGTTTCTAGATTTATCTACTTTAGCTTTCCAAGCTAAAAGTGAACCGCTCTTCTCCCCATATGTGAAATGTTGTAATTTACTAACCCTCCATCTATCCAGTAGCATCTTATCCAGGGCCCCTTGATATTCTGCTTGGAGCTGTTCTAATTCTTTGCCCACCAGAGAAACTTTACTAGTGCCCTCCAATGATGCCTTTTGGAGCTCCTGTTCCTTACATTTAATTTTTTTGGAGAGTTCTTCCTCTTGTTGTTTCATGCTTCGCCTTTTTCCCAACATTATAGAGGTGCCAATTGCTCTTACAGAAGCCTTAAAAGAGTCCTATATGATTTGAATTTTTGCTGATCCCATATTGGCTTGAAAAAAAGCTAAAACCTCATCCTTCATATTTGATATCGCTCCTTCATTTAACAGGATAGTCCTATCTAAAGTCCACCTTATTGTACCCCTCTTATTACAGTGCCTCAAAGAAAAATACACAACCGAGTGGTCTGAAAGGATAGCAGGTAGATGTTTAATCTCTTCAACCACTGTCAACACCTCCCGGTCTGTTAAAAAATAATCAATGTGGGAATGGTGGCCACACTTTTTACTAAAATAAGTTAAATCTTTTTTATCCGCCATCTTGCTTCTCCAACTGTCTACCAGATTTATTTCTTGAATCAAGGTCTTAAGTACCACTGTTGTTTTAGGGGGGGCTAGCATACTTAACTTTGGAGGTTCTGTCTAAATCCTTATTTTGCACTATATTAAAATCGCCTCCAACTCACCGGGGCATTAGCTAATATTAGACATGATTCAAGCTTAATTAAAGCATCTGGATTATCCTCGTTCGGTCCATAGTAGTTGGCACAAACTATTGGCATTCCTTGTATCCTCAGGTTAGCTACCACCCATCTCCCAGAGGAATCTGTCTGATAACTTTCTAATTTGATGCCAAGATTACATCTTATGATGACTACCACCCCTCTCGTGCTACCTTTTTGGTCCGAACACGCTACTTCCTGAACCCAGGTCAGTTTATTGAATGCAGCATTACATTCGCCCTTTTCTAAGTGGGTTTCCTGAAGCAGAATTACATTGACCTCAGATTTCTTGAGAAATTTCAGAACTTGAGCCTACTTTCTTTTGGATCTTAAGCTGTTTACATTCCAAGATATGAATTTAACTAAATTTGTACTCATTTTTATAAATGAATGCCCGCTTCCTAACAAGCCTACTTAATTTAGACCTATTCACATAACCCACAGCTACGCTTAGAAGGCCTAAAAGACCAGTACTTTTTGTTAAAGTCAAACAACTATAAGACAGAATAAGGACAGTTTTTTGTTCTTTTTTTCACTCATTCTTCCACCACTCAGTGCACCCCCCCCCCACCTTGGGGAACCCCCTTTACTTCCCTCTATATACATCTCAATTCTGAGCCTTCCATCTGCATCAACAAGGAGTCTACCTCTTCTAGATCTCTGATGGTGTACATTTTGTTCCGCCACATTAGCTTCAGCATGGCAGGGAACTTCAGCTGGTCCTGGGCCCCTTTAGAACGCAGAGCATTCATTTTTGCACCTAACTCCCACTGCCTCTGCGCTGTTCTCTTGCACATATCAGACCGAATTTGGTAACTGAGGTCTCCAAACTTCAGGGAACGCTCCTTCAGGGCTCGCCCCAGCACAAATCCCTGACTGAGAAGGTGAGGAAATTTATTAATATCTTCCTTGGTGCTTTTCTCCCTGGATGTAACCTAAATGGGTCTCAATGCACCCTTTGTATCTCTTTTTCCCAGTCAATATATGTCTTATCCTGGAATAGACCTCCCAACAGCTTACACACAAAACCTTTGATGTCAGAGCTTTCAGAGTTTTCAGGAATATTCAGAAGATGAACGTTATTCCGCCTGGCTGGCAATTCAAGCCACTCCAAGTCTTCTTGTAAGGTCTTATTTTGTTTTTTAAGCCCCACTATTTCACTAGTGTTTGCCGCAGTTGCTGCTGCCAATGAATTCACCTCACCCCCCAATACTGCAGTCCGTAGGGCTATTCCATCTTTTTTTTGCTCAAGTATTCCCCATATTTCTTGGATATCCTTCTGATTGTGCTCAGAAGTCTCAAATTTAACTAAGATATCTTGTCTCAGGCTATATAGCAGATCTGCCAGCTGAATTTCTGAGGGAGACTTTCCATGCGGGCTATGATCTGATCCTGAGCTCTCGCCATTACTCGGGCTCGGATAGTTCTTGTCCACCATGCCAGTCTGGGTTACTTGTGTACAGGATATACTTTCTTCTTGGTTCTCCGCCAGAGGGGAGAAGCGGTTTTCCAGCCTCAATGGCTCTGCCTGACATGATTGTTTCACACCTGAACTCCCCACTACCCTACCGAACCTGCAACCTGCTCCATGATTTTGAAATAAAACCTAAGGGAGGGGAGGCTTAGGGAGAGAACGCGTCTCCCTTGACCCACACTTCTTTGCTTTACCACAGCCTCTAGTTGCTTTTTTCACGGGAGTTACAGCTTTCGCTCTTCCAACAGCACTTTTCTTCTCAGGCACAGAGCGTAGGAGGTACCGGCTCCTTGCCGGTGGGGGTTGAACCTCCCTTCACGTATCCACAGCAAACCCAGTCGCCTTTTTCTCACCTGTAGATGTTTGATTTGCGGGACCACTACCAGCCTCACTTTCTGAATCCGCATTCATTAAATACACATCGTTCCCACTGGAATGTGAGTCCTGGGAGGGGGGGGTCGCTTTTCATCCACCCCCACTTTACTTTGACTTTAGCGCTGAATCCTGGTAATCGTAACCCAGACTCTTCAGGGGAGCGAAACGACACTCCCACACCACTTGCTGCCAGCAACCCGCAAACTGGGACTGAAGCTGTGCTTCTCCTGCTATTTGCCCCTCATGTTGCATGCCCATAGGGATCTATTGCGGCTCTCCCCCAGTTAACCCCAATCCTCGTTGTAGCCGCCCGGGATCTCCAAAGAAACTCGTCTGCCCAGCTACAGTTCCCTTGGGGGGCGGGGCCGCCTCCGCGCCCGCTACCACATCCGTAACTAAGCCCATACACAACACGGAGACTCTCCTGTTGCTTACTCTTGATAAGATTGTACTACAACTACAATTACAACTGCAATCTTGCCACCATCATCAGTTACCGCTGATTCTGCTTCGTTGGATTCACCACATCACCGCTCGGAGGCTCTCCCGACTGGCATCAGCCAGCAGCCATGTTCCCCGATCACGTGACCACTCTGCGAGAGACTGTCGGTGTAACAACTCATATTGAGTTGATCTATAGTTCTAGCGTGTCCTGCTTATTAAGTCAGTTATTCCTGAAGTTCACCCACATTATTGGGTTGGGTCAGCTTCTCTATTTTGAGCATTGTACCCCGAGATCTAAGTCAAGACAAAAGATGCGTTGCAATTCTGTCTATTCTGTCATATAATTGCGCATAAATCTCTGGCATACACATACCATTCGTTGGGCCTCTGATTATTTTCAACATATTCTAGTTCTCATTACAGATATGTCATGGTGTCCATCCATATACATCATACACATCCTGTACATAGGAAATTGTTTACATGTCTACTATATGTAGAGTCATTTACATATCCTATTATGACTGTGCATGATCTCTCAAGTTGACAATATAATGGCAATCTATCTCTGTTGGAGGTCCTTACTTCACGTAAGCCCTGCAAGCCACATTAATTAGTTTTCATCATAGTTGATACAGTGTTAAATTTGGTTGGAAAGTCACGTTTGTACATATACGGGCCCTGCTACAATGACCCATCATTCTCACACTAGTGAACTCCTGTTTGACAGTCTTGTGGATGCTTGCCAGATGATGCTGTGGCAGTCCTGCCGCCTGTATCGCACAAGCATGTTCTTGTATCAGTTATACATCCTAAGTGATATGTTCATAATCACCCAGGAAGTAGTGTAACTCACGGTCAATTTTGACCCCCATATCAGCTGCCTTTAAGCGCATTATCCACATCACCTCCTGCCATCTCAATTGTAGTTCCCGATTTCCACCTCTCTCATTCTGTGGTATGGCTTTAAGCCATGGAATCGGAACATTCTATGTTGATCTTGTTTATTACATGTAAGCATGTGCAGGGCAAACGGGTACCTCGGGTTACCGTGTTTGACCGCTCTAAGGTGTTCAATTATTCCTTCCTTAGTCATTTGAATAGTACTTCTGACATAAATCTTCTCACACTTACATATCTGTATCTAAACCACAAATCATGTTGTGCAAGTGATATTCTGAGTAATGTGATAGGTCTTGCTATTGTTGTACTCAAATGTTGTGTCCTCTTTGGTCAGTCTACATATTGAGCAGTGACTGCACATATAAAAGCCCAATGTTTGTGGTGTCAACCAATTGAGTCTGGCTCTACATCCTGGGTAGCTTGGGCTGACTATTCCTTTCAGTGTTTTCCCCCTACGGAAGATCATCCCTCCCTTCTTGGTGATAAATGGTGCTATCTGGTTATCACCTGTTAGGAGGTGCCAGTGCCGGTTGAGGACTTTATTAATGTTGCCAATGTTACTAAAATAGGGGAGTATTGGTCTGATCAAATCTCTCGTTACTACTCTGTTTGTGACTTAGAGTCTTTTCTCAGTCAGGGATTTTGGCCATATTATATGCTTTGTTGATGGTGTCTTATCCCCTGATATAAAATCTCTTCTTTATGTCATCTAAGCAATCTGTATACTCTTTTTCAGAGCTACAGTTCCTCCTCGCTCTTACCACTTCTCCAAATGGTTTAGCTTCTTTCTGGTGTCTAGGATGAGCGCTGCTAGCGTGAAAGATTGCATTACAGGATCTAGATATTGGATAGTCTGATGATTATAATTCATGGTGAAAGACAATATAACAGTTGGTATTCAGATATTCTTTAAACATGTGCAATTCATCAATTGATCCTGTCCATATCATTAGAATATCATATATAAATGTTCTCCAGTAATGGATATGCTCTATCCAGCGTTAATCTGCCCTTCCCCATACCCGCTCCTCCTCAAACCACCCATGAACAGGTTGGCATAAGAAGGAGCAAATCTGGATCCCATGGCAGTCCCACTTGTTTGGTGATACCATTTCCCTGCAAATAAAAATGTGTTGTTGCCAGTATTAGTCTAGTCATTTGTAGCAACATTTCTGTGTGTGAGAGTAGACCAGCCGGTCTCCTGTTCAGATAATGTGTAATTCCCAGCATCCCAAATACTGTCATGATATTGGTATACAATGATACCACATCTAGTGTGACTAGTAACATGCTTCCATCCCAAACCATATCACTCATCACATCCAGTACATGTTTTGTATCCATAATATGAGATGGTAGGTTGGTGACAAATGGTTGTAAGTATGTATCCACAAATTGAGATATTCGCTCTTTTGGGCCCCCTATTCTGGATACAATTGGCCAACCAGGTGGAAAGGCGGCCATCTTATGTATCTTTGGTAAAGTGTACAAGCATGGGAACCTGGGTCTGTCTACTTTCAGAAATAAATATTCTTCATCCAAGATTAGCCCTTGTTCTTGCCAGGTCCTTTATATGTCTGTTAATGTCAGCTGTAATTTGTGGTATATGGTTCCTGTCTAATGGGTGATAACATTGTGTTGTAGTCGGTTCTATTTATAATCACCACACACACCCCTTATCCGCTTCTCTAATGATTATTGTCTCATCATCTCTTAGTTCTTTCAGTGCCCTTCTTTCTTTGGCCGTCAGATTGTTGCTGCCTGGCCACGACCTATTACCTATGATGCAAGGTGCCACGTCTAAATCCCTACACACATTCTTAAAAAACAGGTCACTAGTAATAGTCTGTTTGGTGTCAATATTCAGCTCTGTCAGTAACCCTCACACACTGGTTCCCCCATCATCATCCGATGTCAATGATAATAAGAGTGTGGTGTCAATTGCATCCTGTATAGTGATTTCCCTCAACACTGGGGTCAAATCACTGGGCTTCTCAGTTGGGGTATGTGTTAGAAAATATGTTTTGAGTTTAAGTCAACGGACAAATTTGTATATGTCAATCTTTACCAGATCAATATTCAAATTTGAAGATGGACAAAAACTGAGGCCTTTCTTCAACACTTTATTCATACCATCAGACAATATCTTATCAGATAAGTTCTCAACCTTAACATCCATTTTCCCATCCTCAATCATACTTCTTCCTATTTCCTCTTGGTCCAAGACCTTGTGCGCATACCTGCTCTGTCTCCCGACTGATCTCTTTGATCCCTCCCCTCGACTGGTGTTTCTCCACCGCCTGTGTTTGGGTTCATTTTCCGATTGCCAATCCGTGTTCTCCTAACCTCCTCTAAACAACAGTTTCTCCCTTGCTCTGATGTACTGTCACCAGAGTCCTGGTTCATCTCATTGTCACTTGATGTTATACTCGATAAACTGTTGTTTACAATTCCAGATGACTGTCCTATATCACTCTGTACTGGTTTCTTTACTAGGTGATCAAACTTCTGAGCAAAAGTAAAGACTCTGCCTCCTAGGTAGTCCCTTTCATCCCTCTTGAATTTCCTTGTTTTACGTAACTTGATCTCCTGGTGTTTGTTTAGGACTTCCTGTAATATTTCGTAATTCTTTTGCGTAGGTTCTGGTAGGTTTATTTTTTTGATTTCCTTTTCTATCTCCTTGATTTCAGCCTGAAACTTGACTACTTTCTTTTCTGCATTAATAAACAGAATCTCCATTAGATTCATGGAGTTGTTAATCAGTTCTTTCTCCCATCTTATCAGGAGATCTTCCTCAATTTTATCATATGTGGGAAAGATTTGGGCACATGGACCCCTGGGAATACGATTGAGTTTCATGTATTGTTTAAGGGTGGTGGCGCCCCACCACTTGGATTGTTCTTTCATTTTTAGCCTCTCTAGTTTATTGATCTTCTCCTTGAGACCCTCATTCCTGACGGATCTGGTTGTCACACTTATGCCTGCACGTAGGTTCCTAAACAACTCCTCTGCTATTTTTTCTCCATCTGTTGTCTCAGTCATAATCCTAGTCTTAACTGAGTCCCTAATAAGATAAATAATCTGATTCTATAGGTGGTGCAGCCCTCCAAATATGTAGCAATAGTAAAACAAGGCAATAGCTGGGAGATCGGAGTACTCAACCAAAAAGTCTCTATAAAGTATTGTGAACAGAACAGTTTTTAAAGCAAATGTCTATATATTGCCTGGTGCCCCAGGAAGAGACATCCATTCTTTCCCAATGGAACGATTCCAAGACTTATTGTTGATGTTCTCCAGGCACACAGAATTGAATTGAGAGTGTGGTTTCAAAAGTCTTTTTATTCTTTGATACTGATGAAAGAGCCCTTTTGCCAACACGTATTTCATCTCAGTTGTTGGTGTCACAGCAGACTTCCTCAGAGCAATATTCTACAACAAATTATAATCTCCGATTTAAAAACTAATATTAGAATCATATCAGAAACATTTTCTGTGGTTTTAGGAGTTGTGACAGGCCCAAAATCAAGGTTGCATGCTCTAAGGATTCACAAGGTGTTTTAGTCGGTGTTTAGTGTGTTTTAACTTAAAGGCACCCTGTGTCAAGCCTCACTCTTATATGCCAAAGTGCTGTTTTTCAGGAGGTGTTATATTAGTGGGTAAGAGTAAAACCTATAGTCAATATCCCATGTGCTTAGGTTTTTAGTTGTGCTGTGCTCATTTGCATCGCAGTTAATTTATTTTATTTTAGGCCCAACTCAGTCAACACTCATTTATTTTGCTCACGCTACGTAATGTAATTCAGCACCAGGATACCCGTGGTATGATAGTGCGCTTTATAAGATTGACTAACATAACACCAATTGATGTTGCGTCACTGTGGGGGAAAGGCAGTTACAGAGATGACACTCTTTTAGTTCCCTCTCGACTCGCTCGGCTCGGTGCTAGAACTACAGTTTTTCTCCATAAGACATTTTTTGTAGCCACAATGCCATGATGTACTTCATGGGCTCGTTCAATGACCTGTTGTCTTTGGGTCTCAGGTCTGACAATTCTTGAGCCTCTCAACAATACACCTTCCTTGGTCTCAGACATTTCCTCCTGTTGTTAAAGGGTTGTTTTTTTAGGGTGCACTACACCAGCTTAATTTGAGCAGGGGTGCAGGGGCGCGCTATCTATAATAAAGAAACATTAGTGTGAAATGCAGGAACTGAGTCAGAGTGGCACTTTATTAAAGAACAATTTTAAGTATCAAATGTTTCATGCAATTTTGCAAGTTTAAAAATCATGGCAAATGCAGAGGAGGGGGAAGGGATAGTTTCAAGATATGATAAGCATTTTAGCCTCAGCCAAAGATGCTAGAGAAGATGGCTGAGGGGGACCACACACACACACACGTCATGACCCAAGGGTTCATTTGTGAGAGGTAGTCCGTAGAATGGACTGAAGAGCAGATTATTTCTACGCTTTTAATGACGAACTATTGACCACAGAATAAAGACATTATCAGGTGCTTTGACCGCAGAACATGTCAAATATTAGGAGGAACACTTTGGTCACTTCTCGGAAATATTAGGAAAACAGAAGTAACACTACATTACAAAAGTTTACCAAAAGGTCACTTGAGGTTTGACCGTAAATCATAATGAAATTGAACATTTATCGAAAAGGATTTGCGTCACTTCTCGGAAACTTTTTGTAAGAAAACAGAAGAATACAAAATGTTAGACGTCACTTGTAATTTCTAAAGCTGTGGAAAGTCCCAGTTGGCCCCCACTCCTACTCTTGGCCAATTTTGTTCTTCTAAATGACAGACACATCCTGTTGTTGCTACATCTTGATGTTCATAAAGATGTACATCTGAGTATACAGGAGGGCAAGGGGCCTACTGCCTCCTAGGTGCTCAATGCAGTGTGAACAGTTTTAATACAAAACTCTGTCTGTGGGCTGGCAGGGACAATTTAGACTCTTATGCTTCAGATGTGGACAGAATGGACCTGGGACACTATATGGTAAAAACTAGACCCTGCTTCATTCCCTCCTCTTGTTCATTCTTGAACGAACTTCTTACAGCATACCTTGCAGGCCCTCCTTCTAGTTGGTGTATCCCAGGAGTGTCATTCACTTTGGAACATTGGCACATTTGAAACATTTTATCTCCTGCGTCTTCCTTAACTCCATATACTCTCCTTCAGGTATGTCAATGAGGGAAGTTTATGGTGTTTGTGTAGGTGATGGTGGATCCATATTTAAATCCTATCTCAGTTAGCATCTACTAGTGGTTAGTTGGGGATTATTGACCAGGCATTTGGTAATGATAGCAGGCTGCATTTAGTACAGTCCTATTGTTGTAACTTCTACTACTGCTATAACTGCTAAGTTATCTTCATTCACTGTTCTATCCTTTTTCCTATATATATAGGCTTTCTGAATGTTCCCTATTCCTACATAATTCATACCTACTAATTTACTATCAGTATTTCTAGCAAAATGACATAATAACTGCACGTTACAACAGAGGAGCAACAGCATAAACTTTTAGAATGGCAGACAGCCAGGAAGGTATCCTGTCAAAGTTCAACCAATCAGTGGCTGTGTCTGCTATGGCACCTCCTCCAGCAAGCATTTTCTTTTCTATGTTTTTCTATGTTGTACGAGTCCTCAATGGCCTTGGTGATGGAGCCATTTTCTTCATTATTGGCAATGTGCAGCACAGACTCCCTATCCGGATGCATACCCTCCTCTTCATATTTTTTTTAAGATATCTGAACCCTGTTCAATAGGCGGAACTCCTTTGGTATGTCTTGGGAGGCTGTCCACCCATAGTACTCAGCATACTGCCAATGTGGGTGGAGCAAGGTAACAGACCAGGGATGGGCATGGATGTGGGAGATATTTGCTGCTGGAACTATCAGGGAGACTTTGTGCATTGTTCTAGTGATCACAAGCTGCTCCTTCGTGGGGGCTGTTGGAGATAGAGACGCTCTCCGCAGGCCCAGTAGAAGTCCATTAGGTTGGAGGTGCCATGTTTCATATCCAAATTAAAAATGGTGCTGTTGCATCTAGAGTTGCGCCCAACAGGTACCGTGCCATTTCCTTCGCATAGAACAATTCTGTGCGGCGGGTGCTGCGGCTACGTCTAAATCCATCAACGATCAAGCGATCACCCTCTTCCTCTTCTTGGACAGTTAATGGGAACAAGATACCCTCCCCCAGTTTGTTGTTCAGTGTTGACGGGGTGCAGGGTCAACCCTGAAGTCTGTTCTGTTAATCCTTTTCCTCTTGGCAATGGGGACAGCTGTTGGTTAATAGTCTATTACTTTACAATGTCTGATATGTGAGAGCTCAGGAATAATTGGTCCTGGATACTTGAGTAGAAAGAAAATTCAAAGCTTGTGTTAACTTATACAAATACTTTTACATTTCATTTTTCATAATTTCAGAAGAACTTTCACTTTCACTTTTAGGTCTAGTTGCTTGTACTGATACATTTTTTAATTGTTCAGTGACATGCTGATGGGGTGTTAAGTGGTGATCAGAGCTTGGAATATTTCTGAGTGAAAACAGGGTGATCCATGGGCAATAAACTATTCTTATTGTTTCTTAATTATTTATTTATTTATTTATTTATTTATTTATTTATTCTTTCTTTCATTCAATTGTGGCACTTATCTTATTTTATTTTTAAGCAGTCCGTTCAGGTTGCTGCTTAAATATCACAGTGGACATGTAGTCCACCTTTGATCCAAATGTGTGGGAAATTTGTAGGAGGGCCTGTGGTATGACATGTTTCCCTGTTGCAGCCTGCCTATAGATAAAATCTAGGGGATCTACTTGTACTCCCCTCTTTTTGTTTTATTTTTGTTTATTTCTAACCAGACATGAGGTGGTGGAAACGTGAATTTTGAGCATATATATGCAAACATCTCGAAAACAGGAAACCTAGTACATTTCTTAGGGATGATGGGAAGAACCCAAAAATAATATTGTTGCAAAACCTCGAAAACTCGATTAACTTCCGAAAGCGAAAGAAGAACCAAAACATTGTACTTTAATAGTTCCCAGGAGATAGGAATGTCTTAATAATCTCCATCCCACTAACACAAATGGGAAATAAAAACTCATAGTGGTCGAATTGCAAAATACATGCAACCACCTCCAAAGTCTGCAACTGCAGTTTAAAAGGCATTTTTCAATTCACACACATCCTATTCTGACAATATTGTAATACTGAGCATCGCTTCTTAATGCATATTATCCTTCTACCTTGAAATACACTTTATATTAGCACTTTTGATTTATTCCTCGCATTTCCTAGCACTGGGTTGTCTGTGGAGGAAGTTGGTGTGGGGCTATCTGTGGTAATCTCTTCCTACAAATCTCTAGTCTCCGTACCAAAGTGGACCCTAAAACCGAATTCTAGAGAGGTCTAGCCAGGACTTCCTGCCCCCTCCAAGGGTAACACATACCTCATGTGTTGCGTGACAGTCTGCCTGGTGCTGATCTCTCAACCCCTGCCCACCTGACAGTGCACAAAGAGCTCCCAAACCAGAAACTGTGTCACCATGGTCATTCTCGTGGAGCTCTAACCTCAGAGCTGGCATCTGACCCACTGGTTCTTCCACTGTGGGCTGCCTCCCCCTCTCACCACTTGATCTGGGCTTCCGCACTCTCCACTCAGGAGTGGTGCTGCCACACACCAGAACTGGTGGAAGGCGGCTTACAGACGCACCTCCAAGTTCTCCCGGCACTAGGAGATCCCCATCAGTGGCTGACCTTCCAGTACAGACTTGGCTCCCCTCCTGGCGTTCACTCATGGAACCAACCAGGCTCTGAAACTGGGCTTTGGGCACCTTGGGACATACCCCATTCCCACTCCTCTTCTGAGACAGGACGTGGGTCCCTACACCCCTCCCACTATACTGGGACCTATCTGGGCTACCACAAACCTTTCTTACCAACCTCGGGTTGGAAAATACCCGAACCACTCCCTTTAGGATCACTCCCAAATACCTTTCCAGAACCTCTGGTACTCATCCAGAGGTCTGCCTCCTGTGCAAGTTCCCTGGGATCAGAGAACTCACACTCCAACAAGTGTTGGCATAGCCCTGGCAAACAACAACGCAATGTGTTCTCTGACAATCAGATTGAACAGCCCTTCAAAACTGTTTGCTGTGCTACCCTTCACCCAACCCTCCAGTGCATCCCAACATTCTTCCACAAACGTCTCCCAAGACTGGTGAGATAGTTTCCTACTGCCCCTGAACCTCAACCTATACTCTTCAGGTGTGACACCCTCCTCCTGGTAACTAACTACCATGCTGTGGGATCTGGGAGTGGAAGTTTCTACACTGGACACAACATTGCTTCCACCACAGGACTCCACCCTCACTGGTGAATCCAGAACACTTTAACTATGTTCAGGGGACAACCTATCGTCAAGAACTTGCTTCTCTCTGGCGAAGGGCCTCTCTGCCTCTGCCATCCTCTCCTGTGCTAGGAACCTTTCAGCCTCTAGCCTTCTTTCTTCAATGAACAGCTCCTTGAGACTCAGCTCATGAGCCAACAAGACCTTTTACTCCTCTGAAGCTCTCCAGGCCCTCCGTCTCGCTCTGCATCCAGCTTGGCGTGCTCCAGTTTGAGCTTCTCTACCTCCAGCTGGTGCTCCCTTTCCTTCTTCCTGTCCTGCAACTCCTCTGAGGAACAAGAAATGGATGGGGCAATACTCCTAGCACTAGGCCCAGCAAGGGACTCCCTCTTCACTACCTACTGGCATCCCCGCCCAGTCATATCCTCCATCCTCTTCAGACTCTTCAGGGTCTCCCTCAAAACCATCACTTTGGTATGCGGGTGGGTAAAATACAGGGTCCTCCCTGGTCTTTAAGACTACTCCCCTGCGGTCCAATTCAAAGAGGAACAGAGCTCTGCGAACGTTTCCCTCTAATGGCAGCCCCCTTTCTCTGCAGAGACCATTTACCTCCTCCTAAGTGTACTCCCATAGGTCATCTTTATTATGGACTAACCCCATTCTGGCAAGGTACACAACCAACAGTGCAGTATTAAGATTCCCAGGCGTAAGGTCTGAAGCAGAAGTACACAATAAAAAATTGCTTCTGAGAGAAAATCAGGAGAAGTCAAAACATGTGATTTTCATAATGCAGAGTTTGTAGTGCAACCATTCGTCACTGTAGTACTACGCAAACGCAAGTCCTATCCTCAACGCTGACAACCAATGTTAGAAATTGGGTTTCTGGTTGCCTAGGGTATGCACCTAAGCCAGGCAGAACCCACCAATTTAGTCAGGGCAAGGGAGTTACACACTGAAGATAACCCCTGCTCACCCCCTTGGCATCTTTTTTTTTTTGTTGCAGAGTTTTATATAACACGAACTTGACCCGAATCCAATCAGGTATCAGAGCGCTTTACATAGCACCAGTTACGTTACATGAGGACACACATTCATATTTTGTTAGGCACGGGGAGATTAAGTGATTTGCCCAGAATCACAGGATGTTCCGCGTAATTACCGAGACTCGAACCCAGTTCCCCAGGTCCGAGGTCGAGCGACCTAGCCATTAGGCCAACTCCTCCCCCAAAGCAGTCAGGCTTATCCCAGAGGCAATGTGTAAAGTGTTTGCACAACACAGTAACACAGCAGTGATACACTAGGCACACCACAATAGAGACTCCAAACAAGGTTATATAAAAATATCCTTTGTATTATCCATAAAACACATTAGATCACAATCACATATATTATTGTGCCACTAGGCACTTGTCATGACTTCACAGGGATTACAGAAATCACTTGGCCAATCGGGCCACAGTCATAAACATCACAATTATCGTAACCCAATAAATACGGGTAGGATCTCCCTTAGCATAAAATATTACGCATAAACATCATCAGCAGTGCACTAAAGTAAGTACTGGTACCGTGCACACTTTAGAAAATTACCATCATGGTACATAAAGTGGAACCCTGACAATGTAACACCAACTACATGATATCTATCCTAAGGGCATACGAGGCAGTAGTTCACTTTGCCCTGGCAGTAAATACCAGCACCCAGGGCCTTGCGCCCCAACACCAATCTGCCTGGTGTTTCCAATAGCCTCTGCCAGACCGGGACCTCCGTGGACTATTCCTTCTCGTCCGGTCTGCAGAAGCCATGAGCGCTCCACTAAAATTCAGCAACCTCTGTAGTGGTAGGGCGCACACCCAACAAGACAGCGGGGGAAACTACCTTGATCTCCCCAGGTAGGCACAAGAGAGGAGGTTCACTCAAGGTGACTGCCCGCCATCATGCGGTGCCATTGCCTGCCAAATGTGGGGAAGGATGAGGATTCCGCATCGGCCTCCTCTGGCCGGGACATCAAGAGAGGCGAATCACTCACCTGTCAATCTCGCACTGCAGCGGCTCCTATCTGTGCTGCTACAGCAGAACACAGAGCGAAATCTCAGTCAACTTTGCTCTGTTCCACTCGGCCTCGCTATCGCGGTGGGCTCAGCCCATAGTGATGTTGGCTTTGCTAGGCAACGCGGAGGATTTTCCGGCCCGGAATCCTCCCTCTTTCAGGAGGAAGGCAAAAAGTTCTGGGATGACCCTGCAAGAAGGGCCAAGTCCTACAAACATTTCACATCCTGAAATAATGATGCAGCTGACAAAACTCCAAAACTCAGCCTTTTGTATCGGAACAAACCAACATGAGTCAAAAAAGTTGTGCAATTCAATTCCAGTTCGAATTGATGATGTCCCTTGTTCAGGGCAATACGGGAGAAGACTTTGGCACTGTTCAGTTGCATGATCATGTCTGCTACGGGTGGACCAGGATGTCTTTCTCTTTCAATTACTTTGCTGGTCTGGCACATGTCAACTGAAATGCACACTGCACCCTCACTGTCCTTTTTTGATACCACCAATATAGGCGACACCCATGGCGTAGGACCAGTGGAGCACTCAATGAGGTCATGCTTCAAAAGGCTTTCTAATTCTTCCTCAACAGCTTCCTGCAAGTGGAAGGCAATATTGCAGTGCAGTTGGGTAACAGGACGAACGTCCTCATTGATGTGAAGTCACACTTTCATTGAGTTGAGCCTGCGCTGGCCATAAAATAACGACGGGAACTGACTCTCAACTTCAGACTTAGTGCGAAGGTTGTTGTAATTGATAGATATCAGTCCCACGTCAGCAGCAATGGTAAAACCGAGTAGACAAGCACTGGACGAAGCTCCTTAAAGAACATGAATGGGTGCTTGCACAGATGCTGCTTTATGTTTCAAACTCGCTGTAAATGACCCTTGACTCTGCAATGGTTTAGAAGCGACCCAAGTATAGAAGTTTGTGTTTGACGTATTGAGGCGTGGCACAAGAGAAAGGCTATTGAACCTTTTGACTGTCATGATGTTAATAGACGCAGCACTGTCTATAATAACGGTTATGGGGTAACAGCTGACTTTGATTGAAATCTTGGGGCAATGCCCAAAAGAGTTTTGTTGTTTGTTTGGGGGTTTGCCTCTCTCATTGTTTTTTTCTTGCCAGCAGCCAGACCTACATGTTACGGTTGCTCATTGATCGATGCATTCAACACATATCCATCTCCTTCACTGATGCTCGATAATGACTCTGTATAGGGAACTTGATGATGATCAACTTTGTCGGGTTTCTACTTGTCGTAACTGATGGCGCCTTTTTTTGCTTTGTGGTCGTGGCAAGAATACTTCTGAAACTTTCTGGCAACCATTTTCTCTTTTCTCTGTGACGTAGCTAGTTTCTCTTACGCTTTGCAAGCCATTATGAAGTAGTTCTCCTTACTGCAGCCTATTCACATTGGTCCTATGGCTGGACATTTGTCATCATGTGGAAAGGAAAACCAAAATAGGAAACACAATATTTTCTTCCTTGTGGAGGCGGCTTACATGTGTCCACTCTAGGTTTGTTCTTACTTTTCATGACCAACGCTGACTCACTTTTCGCAGTTCCATCTTTGATGTCAACAGTCTGTCAATCCACTTTTTCTTCAGCCCTGGCCGCCATTAGTACTTTTTCTAAGCATGTCTCTCTCAACATTGATCTTCTGAAGGAGTCAGAAAGACAGCTATCAATAACTAGGAGACATAGGGATTCTTCATCATTGGTTTCACTAAATTTGCAGCGTTTAATGAGCACATCAAGTCTTTGAACAAACTCATCCATTGTTTCACAAGCTTACTGTTGTGCTTGATTGAAAATGTACAATTCGTAGTCTACATTCACCATCGGATTGAATTTGGCTTCCAACGCTTCCCTGATCTGACGGTATGATGCTTCATCAGCTTGTGATATTTTCTTTAGCACTTTGTTTTAGTCCATCACTGGCAAGGCTCTTTAAGTATCTAATGATTTTCTTCTCATCTAATTCTTCTAGGGCATCTATGAAATCATCAAATGTTTCGATCCAAGCCGTCTATTGACGGTGTTGAATGGCGGTGGTGGTTTCAGAATCACAGCATCATCGTACTTTGCACTTTTTTCTACTGCTGTCGAGAGCATATGCGGTTCTGACGACGGCAGCGGCCCACCCAGATCTGGAACTTCTGCAAGCACTGGCCATGAGCTTGCACTTGGGTCATCACGCCCGATCGGAGGTCGTACAGCACCACCTTCTTTTTTGATGATAAGGAATGGTTTCCTTAGGTTGTGCATTTCAAAACTTGCAATTTTCTAACATTTCCCAAAATCGAAAATTAGGAATTGCAAAACCAAGGTTTATGCACCCAAAAGGCAGTGGTGCACATGTAAAGAGCACAAATGCACTATGGGCATTTGCGACCTATATGGCTCTTTAAAAAATGCATTTTGGGTGCTTTTTAGAAATTGTACATGGTTAGCATTGACATGGAGTCGATGATAATAGCATTTTCTAAATGCCCATTTCTCATTTAAGAAGCGCTTTGTACATGTATATAGAAAATCGCAAATAGGAAATCCCTATTTGCGATTTCCTATTTAGGGAATCGGAAAATATGATTTCTACTGGGTAGAAATTACATTTGGCAATTCGCTATCTGCCTTTGTACATATGGAAAGGCAATTTAGCATTTTTTAATGGACCAAATTTTGATTCGGTCCATTAAGAAAAACTAAATCCTTTCGTTCATATGGCCGTAAGTTTTCAAATTCTAGCAGCCACTTCACCACCTCATACTGGGTCACTTTTTTGCATTTTATGATGTAAGGACAGGACATATTATGTGTAATGTGAACAAGTTAAGTGTCATGTAGTCATGCGCCTTTTTCGAGTTCCACAATAGAATACAGCAGAAACTTATATCAGTCTTACATTCACAGTTGCTGAACACTCATGTTGACTTTGCTATGATGCTGTTACATGAGAAGGTTTAAGTGCTGCATCCAATATGTGGAAACTCTCTGCCACTGGACCTGAGATGATCAGTGACTCTCGTAAAGTGATGCCTTGACCTTAAATTATTGAGAGAATAGGTAGAGAAGAAAATTATTCCTACAACACAGCTTCTTAAAATGGAATCAGAGACAAATTAATTAATTAATATTAATTAATGCATTTTTCAAACACTCTTGATTGGATTTGTGCAGCTGGCCTCCCACAAAGCATCCAATGGAAAAGATGAAGAGGTCCATTCAAAAGCATAAGACAGTTCAGCTATTAACAAATAAAATAAGCAACGGACGGGGCAGTGGATTCCATAAAAGGATTTGAACACTGAACCAATAAACGAAGAAAAGTGTAGTAACCAATACACACAATAAACAATAACAACTATGAAATGTCTACAAATGTGAGACGGAGAGCAGGTGCTTTCTCTTACCCCTGGCTATGCATCATTCTTTCCCTTTTATCAGGAAACCAGGTAAGAAAAAAAGGGTAGCTCGTTAAAATATAGAGTGCAAAAAACATGTTATGCAAAATCATAAAATCCAAACCGTACAGTACCAAAACTTCAAACTTACATTACATTACCTTGGCCCTAATACCACTATCCAAGAATTTACTTGTGCACGAATATGCTGTGACTGGAATTTGACTTGAAAATGTACCAAGGGGCGTGGCCGAGCATGATGAATGACAGGAGGTACACTCACGGAGCTCTGACTGCTCCTAAGTAGTCCTCCATAATCATAAACAGCAGATGGTGGTAATCTGGTCTCCACTGTGCCTAGAGAGCCCCCCTCACATACTGCACTTTTTGTGAAGAGTGGACGGCCTGGTGCAGACCCCCGAGCCATATGGCACAGCTTACAACGGCATGGGGACGAGGAGGAGTTTGCAATGCGTTGTCAGAGCTGCAGTCAGGTAAGCAGCCCCTGGGCAGAGGGCAAGTTTATGAAAACACAAGGACAACCCTTTAGGCCCACGTGGACAAGGGTAAGAATGTATTAGTGAAGACAATTATCCTATGTTAGACTTTTGTCAATGGGAACCTCATTAGTATCTATGAAGAATCCCCCTAATTATTAATGAGCACACAATATAAAAGGAGATTTCTATCTTATATGTATTGAATCCAATCATACAGCACAAAAAGCAACATTAGTGATCATGGTGCAGACAAGGTGGTGCTCAGAAGTGATTCTATTAACACCATTTTTGAACAAAGACATTGTTAAATTCAGAAGCCTTGTCTTTAATACTGAAAAAAGTTTGAAACAAGGTTGCATGTATTGGTATGGCATCCCTTTAGAATAAACCACAAGAGTTAACCAGAAGGTAGCGTTTGTTGATGTTTCGAGTCCGTGGGAATGTAAGCATCTCCTCAGGACATAGTGATCTGACTACCAACCACTTAAGTAGTGGACCCAATTTAATACAAGGATTGAATCATTGAACACCCGCAGTACTCTCTCATAGCTCAATGGGGAACAATCATAAACATGCCATGAAACACGCAATATTTACCAGTTCAATAGGTGCCTGTCTTCTTCCAATATTATGCTAATTTAATCCTCATGGGGAAGAACATATCGCTGCTCACTCCTTATTACTGCTCCATGTGCGATGGGAGGAAGATTTTATGTTTCATGACGTGTTAATGATTGTTCTCAATTAAGCAGTGAGAGATAAGCCAAATTTGGCTATCTTTTCGCAGGCCCTGACATAGTTGCTAGGGACCAAAATAATAGTGCCTGCTCAGAATATCTGCTGCTGGAGTTTGCACTACAGAACACTCTGGACCGCTACATAGCCAAGTCCAACTTGCCAAGCTCTGGGAGGAGCAGCAGCAGTCCTTGGACAAACCACTTAAACTGGAAGAGCTGAAAGAAGCGCTTGGAGAGGGGCCCTGAGCAAAACTCAGAGTATGGACGGACTCCCAGATGAACTACATCAGGCTTTACCTTTCATGATCCTAAGGAGGGTACTTGTGCTTTTTGTGCAAGCCAAGGACGGAGGCATTCTCCCGGCCTCAATGAGGGAACCATCCATGGCTCTTCTTCTAAACGAGGTCAATGACCCACAGGATCTTGTCTCATATAGACCTCTGTCAATGCTAAACGTGGGCATGCAGCTGTTGTTTAAGGTCCTGGCTTCCAAACTACGGAGGATGGCTGGTGTACTTGTTCTCCCGGACTACAAGGTACATTTATCCCTGGGTGAACTACTACGTTTAACATTATTATCACCAATGCTAGCCTATGGAAAGAGTAGGCCTCACCACAGTTTAAAATGAATTTAGCATGTAAAACCTTAGAGTGTGTGCCTGTCTTTTAGTTTCAGCGCACTCTGCCCTTAGGGTCACTTAGGGTCTACCATAGGGGTGTCAGAACTCTTACTTGGTCCGTGCAGGAGCAGAATGATGACTTTTCCCAATGCTTCTCCTTCAACCCCTCCATCATCCAATATCCTTTGGAATAACAGAAAACCTCACAGGGAGGGATGGTGATGGGGAAAGAGAGAGGAGACAGTAGGTCTATCTTTGGTCTCTTCTCCTGTGTATCTTCACTCAGACATCTTGAAGGTGTGATTCAAGTTGTCAATTGTAATTCAACTTCAAAGGAATTGAAAAAACAGGAAGAGAACATTAACTTACTCTATTAATCCTTATCTCTGGTCTTTATCTAGGTTGTTTTTAATAAATCTAGAAATGTGCAAGCAATATCCTACAACTCACATGACCCAAAAGACTCAGCTTATTTCCTCTCTTCTATTTCTAAGTATTTAACTGATTGTTTTTCTTTTACTTGCATGAGGATTTATTTGATAGCCTTTATCTTGTACTCAACTATGCACGCAATTTGTCTAAACAGCATTCAATTTAACAACAACTTAGGAAAATAATGAATTTTTCTCTTTTCTTTCTTTCAGATATTGATGTGACCAGCTGTTTAACGGAAGTGAAACGGAGGAATTCTCCTCAGGAACTCAGGTAAGGAATTATAAATTTTCCCTCATTTGCTATGTTGAAAAAGAGTGCTGCTTTCTTCCTTATGTGTTCTTTTTATACTACAACACTAAGGACCTCTGCTTATCGAAATAAACATTGCATAGCAACTCGACGGGAAACTTTCTGCTACTTTGTCTTTTCTTTTGTTTGCTTGTGCTGCCACTACTTCAGAGGGCTGTAAATTGTGTTGAAGGGAAACAACTTGACTGGAAACTTCACCTTCAAGGACCACAGAAAAAGGCAAACTCCAATACGACTGGAAACTTCACCTTCGAGGACCACAGAAAAAGGCAAACTCCAATACGAGACACTACACATCTCCTGACACTTCCAGGATGAGTACTAACAGCGCGAAGGAACTAAACGATGCCTAGACTCATGAATCGATGACTCTACCCTGACTAAACCTTGTTACTGAACTCTAACATTGCTGCTCGTGGCTTAATCTCCTCAGATGAAGTGCATTGTGCTAAGAGTGAGCATGCTGGACATTCCACGGCAGTCTCCTGATTTGGAACACTAATATGCAGACCAGGCAGCAGTATCTTTGTGGACATATTGGAATTTTTTTAGTTCCAACCTGCCTCCAACTTGTACTTCTTGACCTTGTTTTGGGCTGGAACGAAGATTTGTGAGTGACTGCATTCACAGATTTGCCTCCAGCTATGCTAGGGTTTTTACAGTTTTCCCTTGCAAGGAGTGTTTAAACGGTTGGGGTTTGCTTGGGAATATTTTTTGGAAGGCCCTTAACAGACGGGGAGCATGTACATCAGAATGCAATTCCAAAGATCTTTTTTCAGGTCGGTAAGCTTTCCGGTCTATCAAGTAATATATTTGACCCTTAGTTTCTTTTGAATCTAAAATGCGTTTCACTTCAAATTCTGGTCCTCCTTCTGCTTGAATGGGCTTGGGTGGTAGTGTCATTCTTAAACCATTAAGTACCTTTTTCAGCAATGCTACATGAAACATAGGATGGACCTTAAGATATTGGGGTTGTTTTATTTTGTGGGTTACAGAATTATTCTTTTTCTCTATCGGATATGGACCAATGAATCAGGGCTGAAACTTCCTATTGCCCTTCAGCCTAATGTTTTTTGAGTTGAGCCAAACCGGCCCCAACCTTTAAATCTGGTTCTTTCCTTCTTTTCCTATCTGCATGAACTGTGTAGCATTATTTGGCTTTTGTAAAGTTCTCAGTGGCTGATTAGTGTATGGAAACCATATGTAGGATAATGTATTTTACATCTGGATCTGCCACATCTTGGAAATTTACTAAATGTTTAGTAGAAAGGAAAATAACCTATGGATATGTTCTTAGCATTATTATGTGCAAACTGATGCCCGAAAGTATTCAGGCCAATCACTCTCCTGAGCTAACAAGAATAGTCTTAGGTATTGTTCTAACTCCTGATTTATTCTCTCAGTTTGTCCATTGATTTCAGGATGGTAACTGATGGAATATTTAGTTTCTATATTCAATTCACTTGTACATGCCTTCCAAAAGAGTAACAGAAACTGTGAGCCTTGTTCTGAATCAATCACTTTTGGAATACCCTGCACCCATACTATGTTTTGACAATGCACTTGTAATACATATTTGGTGGTAGGTACCCATTTTAAAGGAACCTTTAGTAAAGGCATCTACATAAACTAAAATTGTATCATATCCTTGGTTAGAGGGTAAATCAACTATCAGGTCTAAGGTCAAGGTGTGCCAAGGATAGGGAGTGTTAGGTAAAGGTTGTTGTAGAACCTTAGAGAAATGTCTCTCCAGTTTTTCCCAAGCATATATCTCACAAGTGGTCACATATTGATGGATGTGCTACGTCATTTAGGGCCACCAAAATCTTCTGTTTACAAGGTCTTCTGTTTTCTGGATTCACTTATGACCGGCCAGTAGACTGTCATGGCACTCATATAAGGCCTTCTTTTGAAGTGCTTGAGTTGGCAGGTACAAGACTCTGCCTTGGAATGGTAGATTTTCTCAAACTTCTCTTGTTTGACCTTGACTAACCCATTCTTCCATTCCTTCTAAGGTCATTGAATCATGGGCATATTCTTCAATTGATTCTTTAAGAGTAGCTTCTAGAATATTTGTCTCTGAAATGATGTTTCCTGTCTCAACCACCTTTTGTGAAATTTCTATATCTATTCTCAACTGAGCATCTGCTTTACCATTCTTTGTTCCTGGTCTAAAAGTGAAGACAAAGTCATAATCAGCAAAATACAGAGACCATCAGAGTTGTCTTGGAGTCAGAGTTTTTGCTGTTTTTTAGATCTTCAAAATCCGAAAATTGGTATATATGGTGGCTGTGTTTTTTGTGTCTCCACTCTTTGAAGGCATCTTTAATCGCAAGATATTTTTTTTCTGTGTCGGTATAATTCACCTCTGCTGGAGTTATTTGCCTTGATTAATATGCCATTAGATGCAGCTGCCCCGTTTCCTCATGCCGTTGTGTTAACACTGCACCGATAGCCAAGTCTGAAGCATTCATTTCCACAAAGAATGGCTCTGACGAATCAGCAAGAGGCAGAACAGGTGCCATGGTAAAATCTCTTTTTAGGAATTCAAAGACCTCTTCGGCATCTTCAGACCACTTAAATGGAATTCAATTTTTCAGGAGACGTGTGAGCGGAATTCATTTTTGAGAGAAATCTTTGATAAATCTCTTATAGAAATTTGCAAAGCCTGTGAAGCTCTGAACTGTTTTTGCAGTTCATGGAAACTTCCATTCTGTAGCTGCTTTTATTATTGGTTCATCGTTACTTCTGCTGGAGAGAGAACAAATCCTGGAAAGTACACTGAATTCACACTGAACACACATTTTTCCAATTTATCATATAAGCAGTTTTCTCTCAGCTTCTGTAGTACACCTCTCACGTGCTTCTCATTTTCCTCTTCTGAGTCTGAATATATCAATATATTATCGATATAGACTTTAACACATTGGGCAATAAACTCTTTAAAGACATCATTTATGAAATGCTAAAAGACCGCTGTGTTCTTACATAAGCAACAGGGCATTACCTGAGATTCAAAAAGCCAACATTTTGTCCTGAAGGCTTTTTTCCATTCATCTCCTTCTTGTAAACGAATTAGATGATAAACTCCTTCCAAATCAAGTTTAGTATACACTTGTGCTCCTTCAACCTGATCTAGCAGGACTGGAATAAATGGCGGAGGATGACAATTTTTCACAGTGATGTGATTGATGGCTCTATAATCTATACATGGCCGCAACTCTCCTTCCTTCCTATCTTTCTGTAGAGCCTTTAAACTGATTCTTTCTGCAAACCTCAAGTACCCTGTCGCACCTGAATCAATTATTACTGATATCTCCTTCAATTTGGTTTCTCTAAACTCCAGAGTCAGGGATAGAATCAGATGAGGAGAGGATGAGTGTAATGTGTTAGCCAACTGAGGGTATTTTGGAATTGTGTCTGAATGCGCACTCACCTTCTTACTCCTCCTACTGATGGTGCTATGAATATGATCCTCCTGGGGTTGCTTAGTTTTCGTTGGGCAATTTCATAAAAATGCCCACTTGCACAACAAAATAAACATTGTTTATTTTGTCTTCTCTTCTCTTTTTCGTAACTTGACAGCTGTCCTCGGGTGGTTCTACTACAAGGTTACTCTCCATTGTCTTGGAACTCTCTGTCTTCATTCTGTCAAATCTGGGTATACTAGTGTGAAAATATATATTTTTTTCTTCTTTTTTTCATTTTGGCAAAAGTCTATTTCGAGGCCAAGTCGATTAAGACAGAAATTTCTGTAGGTATATTTGGTACTTGAACAGGAGCATCCTTCAGTTCATCCTTTAACCCTCGATAAAAGACTACTGCTCTTTTGCTTTCTGGCCAATCCATTTCTATAATCAACTTGTTAAACTGAGTTAGATAAGCTACCAGATATCGTTCTCCTTGTCTTAATTCTAACAACTCATTATCCGTGGCTTGTGACGCTTTTCTCCTATGAAATATTCTGAGGAACCCTTTTTAGGTCTCGCATAGGCAGCGCATGCGCTGCCTCTACGAGGCATCAAGTAGTCAGTATAAGGGGTGAAACTCCACCCATTGCGTATATGTTTGTTGTTTAGCTTGCCATTGGTTAAATCTGGCATTGCTATTTCTATGTAGCTCATTGATTGGCTGGTGGTCTGAAACGTCACTTCCGTTCTGCTTCCATTTTGCAGGAAGCATCACGGACCAACTACAGTTTATTTCCGCTGCTGCCTGTTATCTATTCCTTTAGGGACTACTTGTTTTTTAATTCGCGCTCAGCGCACCATGCCCACTTTCACTTTCAAAGCATGGACAATGGCAGCCGCCGTCATGACTGTGCACCCGCCCTCGCACTCTCTCTTATGGTAACTAAAAGTCGCGACAGTTAAGGGGTTAAGTGTCTCCCCTTCGCTTAGGACTAGAACTGTCTGAGCTGACGAGGATCAGTTTCCTTGAAGAAAATATTCTCAGTCGAGCATTTCAGCACTCGTCCTCGTGAAATGCATCATCCCGTGCAAACATGGCGCTAGGTGCTGGGTCCGCGCATCACGGCGGCCCGGCTAATCACTTTCTTGGAAAGCATCCTTTATAATTAAAATTTGCCAGTCAAGATGGCGCCCGCGGCTGAAATGTACATTCGCACGGCAGATTACGTCACCGCCGGTGAAATAAGTGGCCCTTAAATTAAAAAAAATGGGAAAGGACTGGTGACTGCTTGAGGCGGGTCTTACTGCCACGTATACTGAAAGGCGCCTCCCCGAGAGAGCACAGAGAAAACCGTCAGGAGCAGTCGGGGAAGAAGTGATGCTAGGTGAGTGTTTCTTGTCCCTGTCGCGTCATGTGAGATGTGACCACACGGCGCCACCTGTTTTTGGTGTGCAGGAAGTGGGTACTTGGATAAATTCAAGCAGAACCATCCACCTGTGTTTGTCAGTCACATCTGGAAGGAGTCATACTTCTCATGTTACCCCAGCAATTTGTAACATGCCCCATATCACAGCGAGGCTTTAGAATAAACTCACACACCAGCAGAGCTGACCGAACACTTGACTTTGTTAAAATGCCCCGTGCTGGTTTATAGCCGATCCAGTGACCCAAGTCAATTCCTGGTCTTGAAAGGTACCCAAGTGTAAAATACCCGCGCCCTGGCACTGATATGGATTGGAGGCGAGGGAAAGTTAAGGTTCGTCCCCCCACAGCCATAGGATAGAACGACTCACCTACAATAAGTTGGCCAACTGTGGGAGTACATGCTGTGATGTCACAATTGCGGTATCCTCTCGACAATTGTTTCTAACATGGCAGTGTTTCTTTTTAAATTTATTGGTTTGCCTTTAACAAAAAATGACAATCGGTAATTTGAGACATTAAGCACAAGTTTAAGTTTGCTGGGACAGTCCTGTTTTTTCACCTAAGTGTCCCGGCATTCGGCAAATTTAGCTCACATGCCGTTTTTCAGAGAGGGATGTTGTATCATTGTACATTGTGTTTGGGGGTGTTCTTTATTGTAACTTTGCTTCTGTTAGTTATTGTCTTTGCATATTGCGTTACTGATCTATTGTGGAACGTTGCTGCAGCGCATCTTCCAGCATCTCTTTAGTGTTCTATGGCTGCTTCCTTTCTCCCACTTTTCACTGTACTTACTTCATTTTGACTTTTTCCCAAACCCCATGCCGTTTCCATTTTAATTTCATCCTTTCACCTTTCATTTTTTTCTTTTAACTGGAATTGAAAATAAAATAGTAATGTTCGACCCATGGAAGCCCAAACCACGTCATCGTGTGTGATCCTAGATGCATCCAAGGAATTTTCAATTTTTTTAGTTGCTTTCCGCCTATCACTGTTTTTTTTTTTTGCTTCCCACGCCCACCACCCTCCAAGCACAAACACAGTGTTTCCCTTCATCAGACGCCAACGCTTCCTCCCTGCTGGAGACAGAGCAATGTCTCTGCCAGGGCATGTGTGCTTGTCCCCATCGCCTCCTCTCCTCCCATGTTCTCCATGTTCCCTTCACGTCCCAACGGCCCTCTCTGTATTCCTTTCATATTCATCCCCCACCCAACCCCATGTTGTTTTCATATTCATTCCCCAACCTTCACTGTGCTGACTCTGCCCTTACAGGCCCAACCCTCCCCTTTGTGTTTATTCTCCGAACAGAGGGCAGCCTTTCGCACAAAGTGCAAACTCCTACTTCAGTGGTCCAACCATGCTCCGCGCAGGCCTCGTGGGACTTTCCTCCAGGCTCTCCCGTCTGCCTCACCTGGTCCTCAGCTTTTCCACTGCAGCGGCCATCCCAGTGCTAGAGCCTGACATTTAGGATAACAAGGAAAGGCATGTGCGGCATTGGCACTAAATACACTGCTTTATTGTAAAATGTAATTGTGTCTTTGAATTTTACTAGACGACAAATAGCAGATCGTCTGTGCCCTGAAAACATAGGACAAAGCTTGACTAGTCGATCGAATGTTCATAGAACTAAATACAGGCCGCAATGATAACTTCCAGGGCTATGGCAGGCGTGCTTGTACGCTTTGTAATAGGAGCTGTTCACATGCAGTTTGTGTCGAGCCATGATGTGGTGTATTGGGTCACTTGCTTTCTCTATGATAATCCTTCACTTGTAACATGTGGGTTCGATAAATTAGTAGTGTTTGTAGTGAGGTGCACAAGTCAGTGCATCAGGCAAGTGCAAGATTAGAGGACAGTACTAGAGAGAGTGTATGTTGCATTTGTTCTGCTGTTAGATTTATGCTTCATCTGCCCGCGGTCGGTGACAAATTCACACTTTCACTGCAGTATTCTTCCCTGTATCTGGGATGGTGCTAAGTTCAGCCAAGAGTTGTGATTTTTATAATGCAGTAGTGGGTAGATCTGTCTATTAGTCATACAAGCAAGTCTTCAGCGATTGCACACAGGTGCCTACAATCATAATGCATGTGATTGGTTCAATTTGCATGTTTTGTTCTGGACAAAAAAGAAAATTAAAGGCAGTATTCCTGTGTCACACAGTGTGACTTGTAGAAAGTAAATCATAGTAAAATTGTGAGCATTTATTTCTGTTTGGGCGCTGTCGACAGATGATGCTGGTAGTATAGCATAGTAGTATATCCAAAATATGAAACCTAAAATACCTGCTCCTTCTTGCAACTTCCTTTCCCCATGGCTTTCCTCAGCGTCTTCAGCCATCGCATTCGTTCATCCCATTCGAAGCAAGTATTTCCACTTACCCTTCTCTGTATGGTTAATGCCACAACCCTCACTATCTTCCACCCACTGTAGGCTTTTTTACTGTGTGCCAGGCCTACTCTCCTCTTTCACAAAGCCTAGTTTACTCCTTCCTTCCTGCACGTGTTCTATACTCACATCTTTGCTATCCTTCTGTACCATTTCTGCTTCTTCTCTACTGTTCTCCCTACCCTCATGTACCTTGCTTCCTGTATGCTAGCCTTCCCCCTCGCTGTCCTTGCTCCATCCACTCTGCCGCTCCAACACGAAGTGGAAGCAGACTTCAGTCAATTCACTAAGAGTAATCGGGGCACTGGCTCATATATGGTCGACAATAGGAGACCTTTCAACAATCCCTAAAATAGGGATGAGGCTGCTCGTGGTAAAAGCTGTATGTACTGATTTGTAACATGACTCATGTTTTTTTCACTTTAATTATCGATCAGGGGTTATTAATGCAACTTTAGACCACATTCAAACTCTGTCTATTTATATTTGGTCTTTAAAGTATCTGCAGATAAAGGCTTAAAAGGCCGACATCATATACAGGTGGTGCTGGTCAAAAACCGGTCATTTGGCAACCCTATTCACAGGCAAAGGTCCTCTGCAAGACAGGTCATTCCACCTGAGAATGTATACATTCCAATCCTGCAAGCTGAGTTATAAGTCAGTGCCCCTGAAGGCCATGTTGTCATGGAACAGCTGTTGGTGGCAGAATGTGATGGGTTTAGCTGCTTACTCTTGGTAATGAAGTGTTTGATTCTCTTAACTATTGTGCATTTTCGACATCCCTCATAAAAACCAATGCGCAATGCGGATGCCAATGTTCACAGCCACAGGCACACTCCTACAAGAGAGGTGCAGTTGTCTTAAGCTCACCGTGCATTTAATGTTGATTGTCTTTATAATCCGGTGTCCAAGGTGCCTTAGTACCCTCAAAATCAGGTATAGTTCATTTTAACAGTAACCGTTTTGGTACTTTCTCGCATCGGGTGAGGTGTCGCATTTGGGGGCTCCAGTAACCTCCCAGACGTATTTAAACTATCAATTCAATTCAACTCACATATTTCCAGTTCAAAACACATACATCCACTACACTAAACACAAAAACACAAAGATAAAAACATTGTCATTTACTATACCAATAGCTCTAACTTTCGCAAATGCGAGACCTATTGCATTGTAAATGGTTGTTTGAATTTGTCGAAACCATACAGGACTGGATAATTCCTTGAAAACTAAAAGCATTGACCATGCTGCTGCATCACTCAAGACTGTGCATCTGGGAAAATCGCAGAACGGTACATGAAATGTAGAGTACATTGGGTTAAGACAATGTGTGCCTTTTGTGGATCACCATTGAATCATCCTGGGGAGGTAAGTGGAATCACTGGGGAGAATGAATGAATCACCAGGGTTGTGACCTTGGGCATTGGGTTTGAAGTAAGGCTAGCACCCTCTTTTTCTTCTGATGATGGGAATCTAAAACTAGCTCCTGAAGGCGTGATTCAAATGGTCAATGGTAACTCACAGGCATTGAAAGAACTGCAAGAGAACATTTACATTAAGTTACTTTACTAATCCTTATCTCTGTTCTTTCTCTATGTTGCTTTTAATAAATCTAGAAATGTGCAAGCAATATCCTACAACTCACATATCCTAAAAGACTCAAATTATGTCTTATTTTTAAGTATTTAACTAGTGCTTTTCTGTTACTTGCTTGTTGACATATTTGACAGTCTTCATATTCTATTCAACTATGCATGCTATTTGTCTAAATAGCGTTCATTTTTAAAAACAACTTAAGAAAATAATGACTTTTTCTCTTTTCTTTCTTTCAGGTGCTTGAGTGCGACTAGCTGTCTAATGGAAGGGAAACGAAGGGCTTCTCCTTAGGAACTCAGGTAATTTCCACAGCAATCTCTAGTATTGCTGCTCATTGCTGAATCCCCTCAGATGAAGTGCTCTGTGCTAAGAGTGAGCGGACTGAACATTCCATAGCAGCCTCCTGGTTTGTAACACTAGTATGCAGACTAGAGGGAAGGATCTCAGCAGCCATTTTGGAATTCTTTGAGTTACAGCCTTGTTTCCAACTTGTACCTCTTGACCTTATTTTGGTCTGGAGCGAAGATGTATGAGTGACTGTATTAACAGATTTGCCTCCAGCTATGCTAGAGAACTACCGAGTTCTGACAAGGGGTGAATTATGTGTAATAAAAGGGGAGTTTTAAGACTTGGCATGTGGTTTTAAATGCAAAATCAAAGTGGCAGTATACTGCACACACAGGCCCTGCAATGGCAGGCCTGAGACAGGTTTGGAAAGGCTACTGTTGCGGGAGGCATAACCAGTGCTGTAGGCGCACTAGTAGCATTTTGATTACAGGCCTTGGGTACATAGGGTACCACTTACGCGTAAACTAAATATGCTAATCAGCTAAACACCAATGTCATCATGTTTAGGAGAGAAGCACATGCACTTTAGCATTGGGTAGCAGTGGTAAAGTGCTCAGAGTCCTAAGGCCAACAAAAGATACAGCAAAAAGGGGAGGCAAAAGGCAATGAGTTGGGGAAAAGACCACCCTAAGAATGACAGGTCCAACAGAGAGCCAGTGGAGCTTCCTGAGTTGTGGTGTGATGTGAGTTCTGTGTGGAAGGTTGAGGATAAGTCTGGCTGCCAAGTTCTGGATGGTTTTTAGTTTTCTATTGGTGATCCCAGCACAAAGGGTGTTCCTGTAGCCCAACTTGCTGGTGACTAGGACGTGACAGTTTTTCTATTGTTGCTTGTGAGCCATGTGAGGATCTTCATTGCATCTTCAGGGTGTGGAAACATGATGCAGTGATGTCGTTGACTTGTGTGGTCATGTCCAGTTTGCTGTTGATGATTATCCTGAGGTTCCTGGCATGTGTGCTCGATGTGGGTGTGATTTCATCCAGCCACCTTTTCGAGTCACATGGTGAGGTAGCTGTAGTACATGTTCTGTGTTTTTCTCCTTGTTGTGCATTCTCTGGGCTTGTGGAATGTTCCTGTTACTATGTTCTAGGTTGCTTCATGGTTCTGTGTTCTCTCCTTTGGCAGTTGCGTTTGGCTTCTGCTGTGGAGAGTCCGCTCTTGTGTTTCCCGTGTAACTAAATAAAGCAACCTGTGAAGAAAGCTGTTCTGGACTTCGTTCTATTTACAACAATTTTGGCGAGAAAGAAAGAAGATGTGTAGTACATGTTCTGTGTTTTTCTCCTTGTTGTGCATTCTCTGGGCTTGTGGAATGTTCCTGTTACTATGTTCTAGGTTGCTTCATGGTTCTGTGTTCTCTCCTTTGGCAGTTGCGTTTGGCTTCTGCTGTGGAGAGTCCGCTCTTGTGTTTCCCGTGTAACTAAATAAAGCAACCTGTGAAGAAAGCTGTTCTGGACTTCGTTCTATTTACAACAATTTTGGCGAGATAGAAAGAAGATGTGTAGTACATGTTCTGTGTTTTTCTCCTTGTTGTGCATTCTCTGGGCTTGTGGAATGTTCCTGTTACTATGTTCTAGGTTGCTTCATGGTTCTGTGTTCTCTCCTTTGGCAGTTGCGTTTGGCTTCTGCTGTGGAGAGTCCGCTCTTGTGTTTCCCGTGTAACTAAATAAAGCAACCTGTGAAGAAAGCTGTTCTGGACTTCGTTCTATTTACAACAGTAGCCTTACCAAAGATCACTACTTCTGCATTGTTGGTGTTGTGTTTCTGAAAATGGGCTTTCATTCAGTTAGCTACTTCGGTTAATGCAGGCGGTGAATTTTTTTCTCGTGTTACTTAGAGTTAAGTTGTGTGTTTGTGGTCAGTGTATGAATGTACTTGCTCAGCCTCACCTCACCTCACCCTCCCACCCAATCCTCTACTCCTAATAGTGCCCAACCCCTTCCAACAAAACTCTCCGCTCCCGACTTTCCCAAGCTGCGAGCTCTCAACTACTCATCTCCCAAATTCCTTGGGTGTCTGCTGCCCTCCCTACATGAGCTAAACCTGTTTACATCCTCCACCTCAGGGTCACTCCTTTCAACCTCTCAGTGGTGGGGACAATAAGGTTTTATGAGGTGTGCCCCTTTGATGAGCTCCTGCCTCTGAGTGCACCAGCTGATGTACGCCGGCCTACCATGGTCCAAGTATCTCCTCTCATGATATGATCATGCACTTCTAGCGAGTCAGAGTTGGTGCAGTTTCAACTTGTGCTCACTGTCGTCGCTGCTACCAATGGATGCTTGGTCCACTATTGTTGGTGATATCTGTGGGTTACTGCATCTCCATGCTCTGCTGGGTGCGATTCCACAAGACATTTCCAAGCTTCATGTGGTGAGCCCAGGAACCATGATTTCCCTGCTTAAAAAACTTTGAGTTTGGCAAGGAGGATCATCATACATTGTAGATTGCGTTTTCAACATTCTAGATTCAATTTGCCGAATGATCTCTATCTAGCTTGTACTTCCTAAGTGTAGATGGGAAATACCATTATAGTATATTTCTCAAATTGCAGTAGGCTTTGCAGCAAGGTTGCCAGGAAGCTTCCTGGTCTCTGAAGTTCAGGAGACAGACTATAATGGGTCCTTCTCTCATTCTTGGCTTTGGTGGGGTACCTGTCACTCAATGGGCTCTTTCTATAAAGAACTGGGAAACTCAATGAGCCCTTTCTGTAGCAAAATGGGGAGACAGATCATTGGGTTTCATGTAGTGTGCACAAAGTTCTCAATAAGGGGCTAGACCATCACTTCCTCCATTTTTTCTATAAATGTAACCATTCCTACATTGTTACAGTGGTATAACACATTGTTACAATGGGATCTCTCTTCTGTGTCTTCCACCCTGGAATGAAGGTGGTGGATAAATTCCTAAGTTGTTGAACTTCCATTTGTAGCTTATGAATAGATTTTGCATGGTCACATCTGTGGATACTCTCTCTGCAATTCCTTCTGTCTGTTTGGTGCAAATTTATACTCATCACCACATACTCCATTTTGTTTTCCCAGATGGATCAGGTGTCTTTCATCACCAGTAGCATTTTCAGTAGCATTTCCATGAGAAAAGGGTCCTATTCTCTCCTGTCGTTCATCTCAGTGGCCCCTTCTGTTTCTTCTGGGCACTCTCTGCTTCTAAATTTGTAGTTGTCCAGTTTGTTGCTCTGCCCAAATTTCTGCCCTTCTTCCGAGCCAGGCTTATTGCCTCCAGATAATAGTCCTTACTCATCCAGGGTCCACGCTGTGGGTTCTCCTGCTTAGGGGCAAAGATGGCGTGTGAGTAGCTGCGGTGTACCTACCATCTCCCTTGATGGATCGATGTTGCGCCGAGCGATTGCTTTGCTTGAAGCCGGACGCGGTGAGCTGGCTGCTGGTCGCCTTGCTGTTGGCGATTGTGCAGCGGCTTGCAGGAGTGTGTACTTGCCACATAAACTGGACGGAGTGAGACCGGTGGTGCTGGCGGACACGGGGGAATTCGTGGATGGTGGTGACCAGCATAAAAATAGGATTAAAGCACAACCCTCAGTCAGGGAAGATAAAACCCTGGACCATGGGGGGGCAGGGGGCACAGAACCCGGTGAAGGACCAGGAGAACCGGTTAGTCCTCTTGAATCACTGACCTCCTGTCCAGAGACCCTAAAGGAAGGAGAAAAAGAGGGGGTAAATTGAAAGTAATTCGCTGAGCACGGAGGGGGCAGAGGCACCTAGTCAGGAAGGCGAGACACCTAGCCAGATCAAGGAAAATACAGGGAGGGCAGGATCTGAAATCCTGGCGGGTGCTGGGACTCCCAATACGGCGCAACTATGCAGAAAGGAGAGCTATCGCCTGAAGTAGTAACCAATTGTTTCTTCTTGTTAACGGATTAATCAGAGCCCTCTGAGCAGGAAGATACTTCATCTAGTAGCGAGGGCTTAATGGAATCTGACAGCAGCTTCTCAGGGGATAAGATCCAAACAACACAAAAGAAGAAGCTTACAGGAAAAAAAGGAAAGATAGTCAGAAGTGGCATGTCGGCAAGCAGCTAAGGTGGGATTACTCCGGTACCCGACCTGTACTTCAAGAAGAAGGACTAGAAAAGTGCCCAAATGAAGAGTTAAAAATGGACACACAAGGAAAAGAACCCACTTTGCCCGCAATTTTTGTGTCCATCAAACAGATGCAAGAGGAAGTGAGGTCGGATGGGCGTAGAGCCAGAGTGGCAAACAAAAAGGTACAGCTGGAATCCGTAAAATAAATAAAAAATGTGCTGAGAGATTGACAGCTTTGGAAACATGGACAGAAACTTTAGAAGTTGAGATGGAATCCCTGAAAGTGCAGAATGATGGACAGGGAGATGCTTTGTCGGATGTAATGCTTAAACTGGAGGAGCAGGAAAACAGACAGCATAGAAACAACTTGCGCTTTTTGGGGGTGGAAGGTAGCAAGCAACCCCAGATTGTATATAGTTAACCTTTTGAAGAACACTTTCCCCGAGCAAGTGAAGTTGGACTGGCACAATGAGATCCAGCACGCCCACCATGTCCCTTTAATGATGAGAAAACATCCCCAAGAAAGACTAAGGGCTATCTTGGTATTTTTCTGAAACTTCCTGCTGAGATATTTTGATATATGACCAAGCCCAACCGAAATCTCATAATAGGGTTTCTTTTTTTGTTAAGCCGATTTTACCCATGCAACTGTGGATCGTCGCTGGTGGTTACAACTAGCAAATATCTTCCTTTCAAAAAACAGGGGCAGAGGTATTCCTCCAGAATCTGAATTGGCTTAAAATTAAATATAAAGGAACCTCCCATACTTTTTTATCTGAGATCCAAACGCAGGGCTTCCTGGAAGATATAACAAGGAAATATAAAGGAGGGGAAGTCTCCAAGTAAATAGGTTATTAACTGCAGGACTATGAAAGGTCCTTTGGATAATCAATGATGGGCAGTCACCAATGATATTGTATTTCTTTTTATCACGGGGGATGGCAGGCAGTTTATCAGACGTACATCGTTCAGGCTATGCCTGATTGGCTGGGTTTTTGGGGGGGTTGCGGGAGGTGGGAAGAACAGGAGAGTGGGGGCACTGCTTTAGGGATGGGTGGGTTGAAGTTTTAAGCATGAGATGTTGCACAGGGATTGTATGAGAAGTAATTATGGAGTAAAGAGGCTTGTAATGTGGTGTAACACTAAAGAGTTTAAAGATGGGTAAATTAAGAATTGCAACGATCAATATATGTGGTTCAAACGACCTAAAAAAAAGGCTGATTGTATCACAAGGGCTGAAATTGCTAAAGGCAGGCATAGTCTGTCTCCAAGAGACCCATGTAGAGGGTAGCCAAAAAGATCTTTTAATAATATCTAGGATCTAGTATTGTAGGAGCTACAACCCAAGGTACCCGTACACAGGGGGTTGCAATTTTAGCCCGTAATAAGGCTATACAGTTTCCCTGAGTACGGGCAGATACATCCAGGCGTTGGGTTATTGCCAGCTGCAGCGCCTCAGGCTTCCCTACTTCACAATATGCTCCCTTTATGGTAACAATGTTGATGACCACGCTTTAGTAGGGTGGTTGATGAACAAACTATCGCACTGGCAATTGCCGATAGTGATGTGTGGGGACTTTAACACTGATCTCGCTAGCGACTGGATACAAGGTGAATCATGGAAAGAAACCTAAAGTCTATCAAGCTATATGTAACCTATGCCAGGTGCATGGTCTGAGCGATGTCTGGGAGAAAATGAGACCGCAAGAACATGGCTTCACGTATTTCTCTGCTCCTCACCAGAAACATGTGAGGTTGGATTATTTTTTTGTCTCACAGCTGGTTAGCCAGAAAAGCACAATTGAAAGCGCTCCCAGATATCTCTCAGATCACAACCCTACTGGTATTGAAGGTAGAAGGTGGGGATGTCCAGTAAAAGCCCTCCTCTTGGACATTTGAGAGAGTGTTGCTGGTGGACGAAGCTTATGTGGAACACATGAGGAAGTGGATTCTGGAATTTATACATGGCAATCTAGGAAGGGCATCTCTGGTTATAGTGTGGGATACACTAAAGGCAGGGATTCGGGGGGAATGAATTCAATACTCTATCAGGAAAAATAAAATGGAAAAGGTGAGCCTCCAGTCCTTACAAATACGTTTGGCGCAGACTGAAGGTAATCTAATTAAGGCCCGGCAACAGAAGGATGGCATAGAGGCTGCTCGCCTAGAAGTAGCATTTAAGAAAGCAGCAATAAGGAGAAACTATTGAGTAAGGCCATTGATAGAGCAGCAGTGCAGCGAGAGGATAAGTATGAGTGCAGTGAAAGGGTGGCCATTTACTCACAGTTAGGAAAAGGCAAGAAGTCACATGGAGCGAAATCAAGGAAGTAAGAGACCCTCTGCTAGGCCTAGTGTCGGACTTCAATGAAATTTGGGCTGCTTTTTGCAAATTCTACCAGGCTCTATATACAGAGGTTCGGGGGGATCCAGAGGGAAGAACGAATTGAGAAGTGTCTGGAGCAAGCTGCTGGGGTGCCTTTATCAGTAGAAGAGAGGGACAAGCTAGAACAATCATTGAGCTGGTATGAGATTGCGGTAGCCCTGTCTAGTTTACTGAAAGGGGAGGCGACCGGACCTGATCTGATCCCAACAGAATTTTATACGGTTTTTCAGTAACAACTGAAAGAAATTATGATGGCTACGTTTCTACGGATCGCAGAGGGTATGAATCCACCAACATCATGGGCTATGGCGAAGATTATTGTCTTTCCTAAAAAAAATAAACCCAGTGAGGAATTAGGATCTTATTGACCTATAACCCTTATAAATGGATTCAGTAGTGAGTCAGTTCACTCCTTCTCAAGTAGATTTGAAGGACAAGAAAATCAAAATGAGTTGGTAAGTCCAAATTATTATTTTATTTGTTCCAATAAAGGACTTCTGTTTCAACTGGTCCAATCATTCATGATTATATTTTTCAAAATGAAGCGAAAAAGCACATTTGAAGTGGAAGTAAACAGCCGACACGTGTTTCACCCTTATGGCTCAATATCGGCCCAGGGCTTTCTCAAGGCTTGATGTTCAATGATGACACACGGTACATTAGCTTCACATATCACTATTCAGGGTCACTGCACAATACGTAAGGTCAGATCTTTCAAGTCCGCAAAGTGTATGTCTCAGGATAAATCCAAGCGCTTATTCTTCCCACCAGAGTATCTTTTTGAGACCATAGAGGTCCAGTGTCTTGAGTCATCCTCCACAAGGAATAAGTTACATAAAAATTAAGCAATTTTCTCCAGAATTGGGATCCCTGGACCTTGGTATCTCTACAACCCTTATAAATGGGGATGTTAAAATCTACTCTAAAACCCTTGCCTCTCGTCTGTCGCTGGTTATACACAAAGTTGTTTCCTCGATACAACATGGCTTTATACAGGCCAGAGGCACCATAGAACATATTAGAAAGATCTTTACACTGTTTGATGTGAGGCAAGTGTCAGGAGACCCTATGGCTGCGATTCTTTTAGATGCAGAGAAAGCCTTTGATCGGGTCTCCTGGCAGCTTCTATGGGCTTCTAAACACTGGAAAGGTATAGGGGATCAGTTCATTGGTGCTATGAAAGCCGTGTATAAAGAAGCTGATGCTAGAGTACTTGTAAATGGTGGATTGACGGAGGCTTGTAGAATAACTAGAGGTACGTGAAAAGGGTGCCCCTGTTTACTGCTGTTATTTGTGATATACATAGATCCCTTTTTGAAATATTTAGAACTGGCAGCAGACATTCCCCTGTTATTTGAATCAGAGCAAGGAGACAAGGTGTTGGCGTATGCCGACAACATCGTGCTAGTTACATTACACCCTGAAGAGGCAATGAGAGCAATTGAAATGGAGGCCCAGAGATTTGGTGCTTTGTATAATCTTCACCTCACATTGATTGGTAGAGTGAACATAGTTAAGATGGTATTTTTTCCCAAAATGTTGTATTTTTTAAGAGCAATCCCCCTTTTTTAAAATAAATTCCTGGTTTAAAAAGTTAGACTTGTTTTTTAATTCAATATTCATTTTTTGTGTAGTTTAATATTGATTTTTTATATGTATTACATTTTAAAAAGGAGTTTAGTATTTAAATTATTTTTTTTCTTTTTTTAACAATATTATTTTATTGTGTGTTTTGATATTTTCTATATAGTAAATAAGTAGATAATATTTTTTATTTCAAAGTTTGTGTGTTCAATATTTGTAAATTTAGATATTTTTGATGGTGACATTTTTGTCATGATATTTTGATAAGCTGATATTGTTTTTCATGAATTCTATTATGGAACCCGTTTACTAAGTGTTTTCTGATTACATTCAAGGTGTGGATAAGTTCATTTATGTCTCTCTAATGTTTCTGCATTTGTGTTCAAGATGACTTAAATTGATTGACAATATCAATTAAACGTGCATGTTATCACTATAGCTGCTGATCATGGCCCAGGTTAAGCAGTTGACCTTATGGAGGATCTCCCAAATGTAATCTCCGTGGCTTGAGCTCGTGAGTTGATATAAAATAAGCTTATCCATGGATCAATTCATAATAGAATACACTGTATTAGTCTCAGATGGTAATAACTTTATTCTGTATTTGCACAATTTAATATTAAACGGGAAGTAATGTTCTTCATCTATTGCAATCTTCTTCTTTCAGTTACTGAGTATATTGAGCTTGACAATGATTTTGAACCATTTATGAGAAGAGGACATTGGGCAATCCGAGGAGTAAATTTGATCCTCCTCAAAGCAACCCAATCTGCATCTAGCACTGTTCACCAAGAAAAATGAACTGCCAGACAGGACTACAGGAGGTGGCGCATGTCGGAGAGGCAGACGAAGCAGAATTCCTGCAATCAAAGAGGTCATGGCGCCAGCTAAGTTTGGCATCTCCCCAGAGAATGCCTTTTGGAGTACTCAAACCTCTCCACTTAAGTCACAGATTCCCCAAGTCAGCATTCCCATAACCTTACATGCTATCTACTGATGGTGTCATGGCCGTCTCAAATACAGCCACTGAGGTTGAATCTGGGTGAAGGGATTGATAAGCACAAAATGGATACGAGGTGTCAACGGCTGAAGTGTCTGGTTTTTCTGGATGGGCCTGGAAGGAGGAGTTGATGCAAGGGGTGCACCTGGAGGCCCCGATGGAATGGGGATCTCAGGAGTTAAGAATGGGCTACGGGTAGGCCCACATGGTGTTGGGGCCTGGTCTAGGGACACCACTGTTTGATATTCTTCAAAGCAAGAAGGAAAACCAACAACTTCCTTCTCCTGGTTGCTGATGCTCAAATCAAATCCACCCTCAAGTGTCTCTCCGGTCTGCTCCTGAAGTCTCTTGGGAGGCAGACCCATTAAGTCTCTGGGTGGGTCCACTACACTTGTTGGTGGTGGCTTTCACTTCCTTGCTGGTCATATCCATAAGCTGTGCCTGCCTCTGAGCTGAGGATGTTTCTTCTTGCCCATGGTCCTTCTCTGAACTTGCTTGGCCAGCTGGGTTTGCAGAAAAAAGAATTTAAAAAAATGACACTTTCTGAAATGATTGAATCAATAATGCATATCTACATATTTGTATCTGGCACTGTGAAGACTTTACTAAAATCCTATGCTTTCATACTAAAATGTTTTGATTTAGCAGACCTTGAAATTGCTAATTCACAAACACCTATGGTATCAGCCATTCAAAATAGGTGAAAGGGTAGGCAATAGTTCAGTTATGCAAAAACGATGTTTTTATATATTGCAAATGTAAGTTGAAAAGAGGTGACACACACTGGTTAGCCTTGAGGAGACATTTTCCCATTAATTTAAAAAGCATTTTAAAGGATGGAGAACATAACACATTATTCTGTACTCGGGTGAACTTAGAAAATAAAGCATCACAAATGTATCCTGGTTAGGAAGTATCGTAAAGGTACACAATGTCAGCTTTAACATAATGGCAAATATAGATTAGCATTGAATTCAATGAAAACAAATATTAAAAATGTCTGCTATTAAATTTTCAATAAAATGTGCTACATAGAATAAGTATTATGATGACAAAGCTTGCAGTGAACACATGACAGGACTGCACTCTCAAAAAATTCATACACCGATGTGTCAAAGACCAATATGCCCTTACTATCTATCTCACCTGAGGACTCTCTGGTACCGTGGCATTATGTGTGGATGCTGTGTATGTGAGTGGATGGTCAACCCCATAATGTCCTTGGCCCTTAATGGGGGCCCAGCAACATAGGTTCTACTGTTGCCTGTGGCACAAATTCCCCCTCAGGGTATGGACACCGACTGCTATGTCCCTCCAGATTTGGATTTATGCTGCATTTCTTAGCTGTGCCATTGGTCCCCAATAAAGCTAAGCGTACTCGTTTATGACTCCCTTCATTATGATCTTCAATTCGGATTTTGAAAAAGGAGGGTGTCTTCTCTTTAAGTCCCTAATCCTTGTTAGGGCCAAAATGTGTCAAGAAGCGGCTGCATGGTGGAGGATTCTTCTAGGAGGAGAGGGCAGCTCGGAATGTAAACAAAAGGTCCGGCTTCCTGTTCCTGACTACCTATTACCGTATGTAATGTTTTGTATATTTGCAGTAGTCGGAGGAACCTGCCCTGAGTGTGGAGACTCCATACAAATGCGGAACAGAACTTCCACACATCATGGCGGAGACTACACATGCAGGACTCAGTACATGTAGTCAAAAACACAGAGGGCTATATGTATGAAAATAAATTTTTGCGATTCTCAAACAGCGATTTTTTGCGAATCGCTATTTGAGAATCGCAAAACGCTATGTATGTGGGCTTTGCAAATATTTTTGCGAATCCTACATATTCCTTAATTGCGAATTGCAAATTGCGATTCGCAATTAAGGAATTCATTCCTATGGGCCTAGAGGCCCATAGGAATGAATGGGAAGATATTCTCAATTTGCGATTCTCAATTAGAGAATCTCAAATTCAGAATGCAATTTCAAGGTGGCAAGGGTGTCAATAGGGCACCCTGTTGCACCCTTGAAATGTGCATGTGTGCACATGTGGCACACATACATGCCCAAAGGGCATGTATGTGCGCTACATGGCACTTAGAAAAATGCAAAAAAGTGAATTTTTCAAAGAAATCGCAAATTACCACCAACTTGAAGTTGGTGGTAATTTGCGATTCCTTAAGGCCAAATTGCACTTTTTCTGTGCTTCTTACATTGCATTTAAGGAATAGCAATTTGCGATTCCTTAAATGCAATCGCAAAATAAGGAATCGCAAATTTTGCTATTCCTTATTTTGCGAGGCAGTTTTTCTTTAATACATACCTCTGAGCCAAATTGCGATCGTAAACGCCGAAATTCTGTGAATTTCGGCGTTTGCGATCGCAATTTGGAATGATACATATGGCCCAGAAATTTTAAAGACTAGTCGGAAGTGTTTACTGGATGTAACATATGTGTGTTTATTTATATGTTAATAATGTTTGCCCTAAAACTGAGAGGCTTGAGATTGCGTTTCAATGGTGGGCTGGATTAGTGACACAATGTTTGGGAAAATAGAAAGGCAATTTCTTTTCACTTAAACACAGAATGTTAGTAACAAACATTATGTTAAGTCAACAGAGTTGTCTCAGGATGGAATTTATGGACAATATGATAGATGCCCACCATTCATCATTGACAGCAGATGGTCGAACCACATAAATGCAGTGAACAAACAAACAGCTAAGGGGAAAAAAGAGTTGACCAGCTGATCTCATACCTCCATACCCTGACATCTGTTCTGGGGCCCACCCTGGGTTCCCGGATCTGCCATAGGTCAGGGTCAACATCTATATGTAAGCGCTGTTGTATGGTGGTGTTGTGCAACACACAACAGGATAGGTTACAACAATCTTGCACACAACTTCTGAGGAACACCCCACCACCCCTCTTGTAGGGTGAAGATATCTGAATCGCGACTTGGGGACCCTAAAAGTGCATTAAAAATGACTAGTTTAAGTATGTGTGCCCTGTTGTAACTCTGCTGAGATACTGTTGTTGGATGTCTGTAGTACTTTACCACCATTATGGATCCCTTTTGGCTGTAGTAACTATAACTGTAGTTTGTGAATAGATATAGGCTTACTCATTTGTGAGTGTGCTGGCATCCCATGCATAAAAAACCCTCCCTGACCGTTCCTTAACAACCTCCTTATTCCTGCCTATCGCCCTCCGCTTCAGTTGTAAGTATTCCCTATTTTCCAGTTACTTCTCTGTGTCCCTCCCACATTTACTAATCAAATATATACTTTTCAGTGTGGAGACTCAGCGGTCATGGCGGAGATCTCTTCACATGTAAGTATAGGCAAGGCAGAGGCGAAAATGTCGGTATGTGAACAGCATTTATGTTGTAGGTTTTGTAGTACCTCAATATGCATTTGCAAAATTTATTTTGTAAATAGTCCCCATTATGTTCTGTCCTGTGTAAAAAAAGCAAGTTCCAAGTCTCTTGCTCTATTGATCTTAATGCACTTGTAAAGGTGTAGCAGACACTTGTAATTGGGGGTAGACAAGCATTCAGACCATTTGTTGGGGAGAGATGCTGACATTCTGGATTCGGGTTTGAGGACTATTGGCATACAAGTATGTGAGGGGCATTACATGATGGCTGATATTTTGCTGCTTATATTGTGTTCATCTTTAAGGCTGCTGAACTTAAGATAATATTGCTTGACTAGAATATTTGATGAATGTAACTGGGGGTATTTCACTTTCACCCTTATGACAGTTTTAGATGTTGAGATGTTTATAATTATACTTGTCATTCTTGTTCACATGCTTTATACAAGAATTGAGTGTAAATAATTCTAATTCTAATATGGTATAAAATGCCACTATTTGTGTGTATACTGTTTATGGGGGCTCAGGTTGGCTTTGCAATATCACCTACAAATGTGAAATATTCTCTTACAGGTTTGTCTTATTCTTAACACCCGACTTCCTATGCACAAAATATGCAATGAGTAGTGCATCAAATGTGACAAAGGCCACTGGAATTATGAGCAATGGAGAATCACATTGTGCAGGAAAGTTGACTAAATAATGAAGCAAGGGAAAGAAAATTAATTACCATATTGTGGCACATTCTGTGGAAATATTATTTTATCATTTTAACAAATAATAATATTGTCTAGGTAAAGTCTCCCCTCAGAATAGGATGAGGAGAAAAATGTGGTAATTGGTGCATGGTTGTTCCCTATTTTCAGGGGTAACATTGTATTGATATAAAACACACAGACACTAATGAGCAAAAGTATCAGTAATTCCCGGTTGATTTCATCATTGCTGTCTCTCTAAACAATTCATATTATGGGCCATTGCTAATAAGGAACATATAATACATAGTGGATCTATGAGATTTAAGAGCATACAAACATTAGTGAATCTTGACTGTCTTACGTGTTTACATTTAAGGATTTATTGTGCATTCTATAATAACCACCCATAATCTACAAAATCACTGTGTTTACTTGCACCTTTTCTTTGTCTCTGGTTGTGTGGTAGTTCTTTGTAAATTGTTGATATGTGTAGAACTCCTATAGCCCTAAATCTTTGTATTCTGACTTCTGTAGTAATAATCGTTCTCCACAGTTTTCCTCAGACAAATTTTGCAGGCAATAATCTAGTGAAATTATCAGGAAAAGTGTGTGGTAAAAATGCAATTCATTTGGCAAATCTACATCTGCATAAGTTAATTTCCCCCTACACCTTGGTGAAGATCTCAGCCCGGATAGGAATCACCAGCCTTAGGAGGAAATCTCCCCTTAGTAGTAGGATTTTTGAGCTTCCACCTCCTCACATGATGGGGTGGAGTCTCTTATGATTTCAATTCTGATTGTAAAGTAATTTTACATTTAGATTTCTACACTACGGCTGCTAGGCGAGTTCTTTACCCCAGCGTAGAACATACGGGCCCCGGCTCCTTCAGTTGCATTGATGATGGAGGCATGGGAGGGTTCAAGTAAAAATGACAGGCTTAGAGAAGGAGGGGAAAGGAGATGTTCTCAAAGATACTCCGGACCTTTTCTCCATCTAATCACCATTGAGGAGAATGTCCGCACCACTATGCATCCAGTTATATGGTCTGTCAATTCTAGGTAATGCTAACATAAGACTAAGCACTAATACAACACCACTCTCTTGCAACTAGTACAAGTATCATCACTCATTCCACTTGTTCCCTCACAATTCACTGATAAACTGGTATCACACACGTTCCTCACACACAGCCTTTAACTAACCCTTTTTCACTGTTAGAGTTGTCCTCAGCATACTTTACCTTTCTGACATAAAGTCCCCCATAACTAGTGCTTTATTTTAGCAACAGATAAAACAGAAATATATCAGACTATGACATGGCGACAAACTGGTTATGATGCTCAGAACCTGTCACAAGCATGATGATTAATTTGCCAGTTTGATAGCCACTGTGTCTCCACTGAACCTCTGTAAAGTTTCAGCGGACAGGAAGTGGGTGCAAGCATTATTCTGGTATGTGCAAGCATGACATAGGAATGGGCTGTTGATTAATTGATTCCTGCTCCCAGCCTACGTACATTTCAAGGATCACTGCAGGTGAGAAGCGGAATCCAGCAATGGCTGCTTCCCTGAATATGGCAGGGATGTTGATCACCTGCCTATAAATCCTCTCCCCTCCTCAAATAATGGTTGCTCAAAATGATGGGCAAGGAGCAAAGATTTTCACTGACATGATAAAAAATGTTTTGCCTGTTCTTGCTGTCTTGTATGGGTGCACTATATGTGGTTGGTTGAGTTTCACCTGTTAATGGGTGTAGTGGAGAAATTATTGTTTACTCCCTCCCTCTTGAAGTAGCAGGTATGTTGCATGTGTTTGATGCCTTGTGTTTCACAGAACCTCAAGTTAAAGTTAACAGTTCTTCATTATCAGTATCTTTTTTTTTGTTGGTTTTTTTTTGTCCTCATCTCACCAAAGACTTTCACAGATTTAACAAGCCAGTTTTTTCGTTTCTGGAGGCCCCTTTGGCTCACTGTTTCCATCTAGGCCCCACGGCCTTCCTCGCGTATTTGAGGACTGGTGTAATCATGGGACCTTAGGGGATGGAACACTTTTAGATCTTGATTCGTCGGTTGATCAGATACCTCTGTCGTGCCCATCCTATCAGGGGCCACAATGGTGCTGGTTGAGCTGTCCTCCCTGGTGTTTTGATCTAACAGTGCCATGTTGAGAGCGGCTCTCAGCCATTCCTCCTTACCCGGAGGGGTGGTGTCTTTCCACTTGATACAAATTTCTCTTCTTGCCAGAAGAATTAAATATAATACAAGGGCCATTTGTTCCTGTGAGAGCACACCGCTAATCGAGTCATTCTTACCAAAAAACACCAGAAGTAGATCTACTACTATATCTATTTCAAGTATGGATGTTAATATATCACCCACTCCTTTCCAGTATGTAATTAATTCCGGGCATTGAAAAAAGATATGCATATCATTGGCATTAACAAGGCTACATCTTGGCAGCTTGGAGGCGGGATAGGTGCAAATTTTGCAATTTTGGCTGGAGTATAATATATCCTATATATCACAATAAAGTGATTTTTCTTCAGGGAGGCAGGCTTTATATATTTATATAATATCTTCAATGATGAGTCGAATAATTCTTCAATGTGCATGGCTAATGGTGTTTGATTCCAAACTAATGTTGGGGAGGGAATCTTCGCTTCCTCTGCTTCTTGAATTCGTGCATACCATAGAGCTATCTCTTTTTTCCTCGGTCGCGGATCTTGCAGTAATTGCTCTAGTTCCCAATTCCCAGAGATGTCACTTATTTCTGACTCATACCAACACTTCAATTGAAGATATTTAAACCTTGAAAAAAGAGGGCCTATCTTAACTGATAGGATTTCCCAGGAAAAAATTCCCTCTGAATCTACCAGATCCGACCTTCTCACCATCCCTGAACTTTTAATCGGTATCGCCAAACTATCACACATACAAGCTGGTGTCCCGGGAGAATCCCAGATTGGAACAAAGTCAGAGAAGTACCCTATGCCCCATATCCACCTGATGTTATACCAGTTTGATAGGGCTCAGTTCAAAACCTTTAGCCGAACCCTTTTAAAAAACCTTGGTGTACCAAATTTATACAAAAACCCACCTTGACAACTACCACCCTCGACTAAAACCATTTCTCCAAGTACTCTCCCCCAGGCAGTTAATTCAGGATACGTTAGTAGCATCCTGACACCTTTAAACTGAAAGGCCATCAGATACCAGTTAATGTCAGGTAGAGCTAGCCCTCCTTTGAGGAGCTTCCTCCCAAGCTTTTTCCACGACATCCTAGCATTTTTTTGGCCCCTTATGAAATTGCCTATTTTCCCCTGTATCCTACTTATATTTTTACTGGGGAAGGTTAGCGGGATTGCATTGAAAATATATGTCAATTTAGGGAGCACAGACATTTTTACCAAATTGACCCTCCCATAGATAGTCAAAGGTTCTTCCATTTAGTGAACAGATAGTCTATGTCCTTTTCTATTTTCCCGAGATTTATTGATGGAATTTTATTTAAATCTTTGACTATTTTAATTCCAAGATATCTAAATTCTTTACTTACAGGGCCTCCTCTATATGTAGTGTTCCAACACATTACTTCGGTCTTATCCGAGTTAACAAGATACCCTGAGACCTTACCAAATTCCCTTAACGTGTGTTCCAGTTGTGGAATTGCATACTCTGGATCACTGGTGTAAACTATCACATCATCGGCATAGAGTGCCAATTTGCATTCATAACTTGATGATTTAAATGGAATAATGGTATTGTCCCATCTAATAGTTTGAGCTAGAGGCTCTATGTAAAGATTAAATAAAAGGGGAGACAGGGGACATCCCTGCCTGGTCCCTCTCTGAATTGAGAAACTTGGAGTAAGGGAGCCATTCAGAAGGATTTTAGCCGAGGCACCTGTATAACAGTGCTTAACAGTCTGTAGGAACACTGGATCGATACCCATGGCCTCTAATACGCCCCAAAGATACCTCCAACACACACGGTCGAAGGCTTTGGTGGCGTTGATTGCCACCACTGCCAATGGAACTGTTATTGCCTCTGCTAGGTCGATGTTACCTATCAATAATTGGGTTTGTTCTTGAATTACCCTCCCCAGCATAAAGCCCTTCTGATCGGGGTTGATTAAATTGGGTGCCAATTTCACCAGTCTCCCTGCTAATACACTCATAAAGATTTTATAATCTGGATTCAGCAGGGAGATTGGACGATAAGAATCTGCCACTAGGGGATCCTTCCCTGGTTTTAGAATTAATATTAACATGGCCTCACTCCAAGATCTTGGCATCACCCCATTAGAACAGTAGATTGAATTAAATAACCTAGGAGATCGTCTTGGAGTAGTTTGTATATTTGATTGGGGAGAGCGTCAAGCCCAGCAGCTTTTTTGTTCTTTGCTCGCTTTATTTGATTCGATATCTCCTCTATTGTTATGGGAGCATCAAGCACCTCCTTAGAGGCCTCCGTTAAAATGGGAAGAGATTTGTCTTTTAGCCAGTGGGATATCTGGGCCTGGGTGGGTTCAAGATCCTCCTTATAGAAATCTGAAAAGAGTGATAGCAGGGACTTCTGTATTTCTTCCAAATTACTTGATTTGTTCCCATTGCTATCAATAATTAACTCATTGATGTCGTTCTTTGCCCGGTCTAACCTAGCCTTCCAGGCCAGAATTGCCCCTGCTTTCTCTCCATATTCAAAGATCTCCATATTTCTGACCTGCCACTGCGCCTTACATTTCTGGTCTAAAAAAGACCTAAGATTTTGTCTGGCCTCCTCCAATTTACTATCTATCGACGCTTGTTCCCCCACGTCTCCTGTGATAGCCTCCCTCCTTTCAGCCTCCAGAGTAGAAATCTTTCCCTCAAGGGCATGTAGTTCATGGGTCTTTATTCGATTTTTAGAACTTATTTGAGCAAGTAGTAGGCCTCTCAGGTTAGCCTTTTTGGCATCCCATACTTGATCAATAGAAGTTGATCCCAAATTGAAGGAAAACAATTCTAAGGAAGATCTACTAATGGGTTGTATTATCTCTATGTCCATTAGCATTACTCTATTCAGTGTCCATCTTGATTGTAAACGATTGTTACTTTGCTACATAAACTGCTAATAAGGGGGCATGACCGTACTGCTGATAAAAATTTTAAGCGTTTCTTTATTGACCAACATGTGTAGAGTGTCTATATTTTTTACTGTAATAGGTAAATCCCTGGGTATCGCCTTCCTTAGATCTCCATAAATCGACTAGGTTTAAGTTTGAGATTAGATTTTTCATGACCCTTCGTGATTTAGGGGTTGCTATAGTGTAACTTGAATGGGAACTGTCTTTTACTGGGTCGAGTTTTACATTAAAATCCCCTCCTACTATCAGGGGGGGGGTTTACCAGCATTAAGCTTCCTTGTAGTTTTACTAAAAATGAGGGGTCATCTGAGTTTGGCCCATAATAAGATGAACAATTCATCTCGGCTCCCCCAAAATCTACCCGATTGATCAGTTTGGACAGACTTGATCCTGCAGGAGAGACCCTTCTTAACAACAATCGCTACTCCACGGCTAATCATTAATTGTTGTGAAACACAAAAACTCTGTACCCAGGGAATCTTTGAAAAGACCGCATGAAACTCTGTTGGATTTAAGTGTGTCTCCTGCAGTAGACATATCTGTACTGGTGCAAGCTCTAAATACTTTAAAATCAATCTTCGCCTACGCTCACACCTCAAGCCGTTTTGGTTCCAAGAAATATAGTGAATCTTACGGCCGTCTTTCACGCAACCCGTCGTTACCATGGAAATCCTTGTAGTTAAAGCACTTCCTTATTACTCCCTTATTGGAAAAGTGTAAATCTTGGTGTGATGAGTCATTTTTTTTTTCCCTACTCTGCTCCCCACCCAATGTTCCCCACCCTCCTTCTCCTGCTCCCTTGGCCTCCCCTAAGTGCCCCTTTATTCCCCCACACCTCCCTTTACCCTGAGGAACCCTCCCTTCCATTAGGCTGAGCCTGTTCGGGTATTACTCCCTCTGACTTCTTCCCTAACTGAAAACTATAAATATCACTCGCGGGCCAAGAGGACCAAACCCTCGGGCTTGGCCACTATATCACTCTCTTCCTACCCACCCTTTTTTTCATGTTGGATTTTGGCGATTAATGTATCGACCTCTTCTGAGGATCGTAACATGTGCATGTGGTTCTTCCACATTACCCGAAGGGTGGCAGGAAACCTTAATTGTGCTTTTGCCCCTAGGCTGTTAAGCTCTTCCAGTCTCTTCCCCAATCCCCACTGTCTCGTGGCCGTTATGTGAGAAATATCGGATCTGATGGTAAAAGAGAAAGTGGGGTAGTCGGTAGATGGCGAAGATATAATCCCTTCTTTTAGTGCTGCTGTGAGGATTAGCTCCTTAACGGAATATGATAAAAGGTTCACTAGTATTTTACGTGGTTTTTGTTTCCCAGTCTTTCTTTTGAAGGGATCCCTATGGATCCTTTGAATCTCATAATTAAGATCAATATTCGGCTGGCTCTTAAGGATTGTGGCCTTTAACAAGGCAATCAGAAATCCCTTAATGTCCTCCCCTGCGACTGCCTCTGGGACATTCAGGAATTTTAAATTGTTTTGCTTCGAATGGTTCTCTAGACGTTCCAGGTCGTCCTTCAGTTCTTTATTCTGAGAGGAAAGAGAATCGAACCTTATTGAGGTAGTCACTAAAGATTCTTTCAATTTTGGGACCTCTTCCTCGAGTGTTTCGGTTCTTGCCGTGATCTCTTCCAATTTTTGGGCCAGAGCCTCACAGGATGACCGAATAGCTACCTGGTTTGCCTCTGAGACAGTAAATCGTGTAGCCATTTCCACCTGATTTGTTTCTGAGATAGTGAACCTAGATGTCATCTCTTCCTTCATGGCCAACAGCAAGTCGGCTAATGAACGTGGGTTTAAAGTTGAAGTAGAGGGACTTGAATCCATCTGGTTAACTTCTTGCCCTTCTTCCACATTCCCTTGTGCTTGGTCAATTTCTTGGACCGCCTCTTCGTGTTCCTCTAGCACTAAAAATCTATTTGTGAGATCTATCGCTGGATGGATATCCTGTTCCGGCAGCCTTACTGGGGCTGGTTTTACAGGTTGTATAGTTTGCTCTTGGGTTAGGTGTTTTTGATCACTAATCTTGGCCATCTTAATCTTTGTTGACTGCCCCAACTGCTCTTTAGACGTAGAATTGGAAGACAGGGGAGGGGCTAGAGATGGTATATTTAAATTGACTGTCGATGGGTGAGCTAATCCCCCCCCTGCGTGGGGCTGGGCATGATGTTATTTGGTGGTTGCGGCGTTTTGGCTGAGTATATAAGTGAGATGACCTGGTAGAATGTTTTCAATGATGGGGTAACTTTAGTTTTAATTACAGATTTTTTTCTCCTCCGTTCCTGCGGTCTAAGCTTCCCCTGCGACTGTTTAGCAGAGGTCAACTCCCCAGGCAGTTCTTGTACTCCCAGCGCCTGCTTACGCTGTCCTGATATTGTTTGGAAATCATTCCTAACTTCTGGCGCTATTGTTAGAGGCGGTGATACCCTCTGAGAAAAATGTATGATATCTCTATTAGCAGCTAGATGAGCTGCTCTTGCTCGTAATGAATATCTATTTAGTTTTGGGGGGGAGATGCCCTCCTGAGTGTTAGCACTTCTCTCCATACAATCTTGAAAACGGGCAGCCCCCCTTCTCGAACAACAGCACCCCCTATGCTCTCCCGGGCATCGGGCACTCTGTTTACCAGTCCCAGCCCCACCAATGAGAGGGAAAGAGGTACCAGCCCCCCGGCATCTCAGCAATGTAAGCACACCACCTTTTCCAGAGACCTCTGTCTGAGCCTTTCGCGCTGACCGGGCCCCCCCTACCTGCACTGACACCAGGTAGTTGGCCTCTGGACGCTGGGCTGGGCTTCCCCACAGAGACCGCCAAAGCAATGAGTACAGGCCGCTGTTTCCTCGTGCAGCCGCCGCCGCCTCCCACCTCCAGCGCGGTCCTTCGGGAGCTGCTCCGCCCTCGTCCCAAAGATCGAACGCGCTAGCCTCAGCCGTAGAGGAACGGAACCGCCAACATCTCCAAAACTCCTCTCTCATCGCAGGTCGGAAAGTGGGACCCGATGCGCTAGATGTCACTCAGAGGTAACCGCATTAGAGCTTAATTGCTAGCCCGGCTTCAAGCAATCTAAGGGAGTCCGAGGGAGCGTACCCGCGACCGATCACATTGCGGCCATGTTCCTCGTTTCAGCCTTCATTATTAGTATCAGCGTTCAATGTATGCTCTTCTTCCTAAGCCTAGCTCCTAAAACAAAGACATTGTTCTAGCTAACATGGATGAAGACTCCACCTGCAACAGAAACGTGAGAATGAAGAAATCTGACATGCACATGAGATTCCCGATTAAATCTAATGCAAGAGCTTCCAGGGAAAAAATACAATTCAGGCCTACAGAAACTGGCCTACATAAGAAATGACACAAAGACCTCGTGAAATTACATATAACATGTACACTATCTACTGAGCTTTTCTAAATTAACACGTTACGTAACCACATCAAGTATACATGAATAATTGTCAGCGACATGTACAAATTCTGCACGTTAATATTTTCAGCTAAACACATCTAGTTACAACATTAATTTCTTCACGTTTACTTTGAATATACCCCTAATACGTCACCTTTCGCATTATTACAGTTCACGTTCTAATGTTCTAAGTTAATACGATAAAGGATTACATGTAGGTGTGAACTACCCATGATTATAATGCACCCCTACAAATGAAAGGGCAAAATTTGAGCTACAACAATACCCTTCTCCTCAATGATGCTCCCTGGAGTGGGGAGAGAAAAATTGCTGTGCTTCCCTATCTGCACTGAAAAGAATGAACAAAGTTTAAGACATGTTTGAAAGGCAAGTCAATGTATTCCAACGTGCTGCGTTATTCCATTCAGATTTGTTGTCAGTGAGGCTGGATGGCCTTGTAATACTAATTACTAGAGGTAGATCACCCACCAGCAGAATGGAAGATTCCTGTCTGTTGTGTTTCTGTTATTTTGTTCGCGTGACTAATGTCAACTTCCTGTTACAATAATATGGTGATCTCTTGAGAGATATGTTTATGTATTTTAAACCAATGTATTTGCGTTTAAGAAACACACAACATGCTCCTACATGTTTATTGTAGCTAAATGTAGGAATTTGCCAAGGAATCTATGGGATAGTCTAGGTTTCATTTACTGCCATGTTAATTTTGCCAGAATGTTTTTAGGTGCTAGTATGTCTGTTGACCAGGGAAAAATACCTCTTAAAAAGACACTGACAATGATGATTCTATGTGAAGATGTTGACTGATAATGGGCCAAATTCAAAACATGTACCTTCTCTGTTTCCCTTTCACTAAAACCATGAGGATGAGTTCTCCATATTTTTGTGAAAAGATCTGGGGATCTATTTTCACTGATTGTAAAGGGTATTTCCGAACCCAAATACGGACATTATGAGGTATTTCCCTGCATTAGGAATTAACACAAGCACCTGGGAACAGTGGGTCTGATTATGTGTGAGTTGGCCCATTCAGTGGTAAATATAAGGCCCAAATGTGCATCAATGGACCACCTGCTTCAAGAAGGAGGAAGGGAGAGCAGGTAATGCTTTGGGGGCACTTGCAGGCTCCCCACTGAGAAGGAGCAGGGTGAGTGGGAGGTGGGCGCAGCAGCTGCCCGCAGCACCACACATGGGTCCATCCAATGGTGGTCTTTCCAGGTCCGGGGACAATAGACGAGATGGAATGGCCCGGAGCAGTATCTCTTTTGAAACTAAAGTAAAGGGGGCATTAGCAGCAATGAATAATACACTAATGATTCAGGTATCATTTAGTATTACTAATGAGAGATAAAGTTATCCATTCCAGACTTTCCATTTCCAAACAGTAATCATCCTGTGAATGAGCTATCCATTTCTTACCACAGACTGATAGTACCATTTCTTAGCATTTCTCTTCAAATGGTTTACTTATCATATCATAATGGCAATCTAATGGCTTTTCATATGAAAGAGTCTTTCATTCTTTTGAAACTTCCTTTCTTTAATCTAATCTGAAGATATATAGAATTGTCCAACTCTGTCTACATAAATGATTAGTTAGATTGCTTGTTCTTCATGCCAATGAAAAGTAGTCATTAAAAATAATTATCAAAGACAAGTCAGAAGAAGTGCATGTGGTAGTCATGCAATCGTATCCATATGACCATTGTGCATGTTCTTCTGCAGCCCAGAGGTCATGACAGATAAGATCATTAGCCTACTGTAATTGATATTTGCACAAATGTAATGCGAAGGCACAAGACGTCTTCACCCGCACATGATTCAAGCAGATAACAGAGGCCTTTCAAGTTCCAGAAGTCCGTCGGAGCAGCTACATTTAAGAAACTTTTTTTTCTCAAGCCCTCATTCCGAGTGCCTCGGTATTTCCTGGTGCTAAAACTGCCAGGTAAAAATACCTGTACTGTATGGTTCGCAACTTCCCCAGCGCTAATTTAGCTCCTTACAGAATAGTGGATAACACGCTGCTTTAGTTTTAACCTGCATGTTTTCTAGGAGTGTGTAAAATTCACATTTTTTCTCTGTGTATAATTATTGAAAATGTGTGTAAGATTAAGTTGAATTTAGCAAAATTACACGATCTGCAAATCCTGCATTTACCACGACCTTTAAAGTAAAATGCATCCCTTTCTTCCAGTTTGGATGCGAGGACGCAATTTGCACACACAAAAAACACTACATCATGCAAACTTAAATTTGGACATTGAAATACTTCGGATCCAAGTGCTGATTTGGGGTTTCCTGGCACCATGAGACTTGACGAGTCCTATTGACGAGTCCTAGCTGTAGCCTAGTTGAAGAGCCAAGATTTGTTTCTACCAAAACTAAAGTACAGAGCTCGCATCTCTGATGTACCCAAGAAGGACATTCCAAGCTTTAGGAGTGAGGTACGAGAAAGCTCATATGCTACGAATTCGGGCAGTGTGAGCTCACAGGAAGCTGGCACATCAGAGTGTGCTGGTCTGTGTGTAGAAGCGGTCCCGGTTGTTCAGGCAGGAAAGGCCAAGGAGGTGAAGGGCTTTGTAAGTGTGAGTGAGCAGTTTAAAGAGCCCACATTTGTGAATTAGGAGCCAGTCAAGCTTTTGAGGCGGTTGGTGATGTGAGTGCGGCGGGGGGGGGGGGGGGGGGGGGGGCGGAACTAGCTGCTGTGTTTTGAATTGCCTGGATATGTTTGATAAGGTGAGAAGAGACGAACACATAGAGAACGTCGCTGTAGTCGAGTTTTCTGGTTATCAGGGCCTCGGGTGATGAGTGTAAGCCACTAGAAGATCTTCTTGAGGAGCTTGACGGCGTGGAAGCACGAGGATGCCATGGTGTTGAATAACTTGGCTGCTAAACAATAAACTAGAAGCTACAGCTGGGCAACCAGCTTTTCTCATCTCTACATCTTGCTGTGAGGCTGCTTTGTAGACTAATTAGGCTGCCATGATCCCGCATGAAATTGCCTATAGTGACCTTCAAGCCACAGCCAGTGCCCACGCCCAGTCAATTGGCCTGTTTTCTCCCTTGACTCCGTAGCTTGAGCACAAGCACATGGACATCTACATAGAAGATTAATTTCTCCTCCGACTGACCAATAGGCTTGATCAGGACTCTGAAACACAAGCAGAAGGCGCACCCACCCCCATTTCTGCAAAAAACAATAACTGAAACACTAAAGTGCAAGAAGATAGAATGGGCTTTGCAGCATCTACTGAGAAGGTCTCACTTAGGTAAATAGCCTCTGGCTCAAGTGTTTACAGCACCAGCTTGTCAGCCGCTTGCATCGATTGCAACCCAGGCCTCTTTGACTAGGAGGGTTCGACAGAGAAGGAAAGGTGGGAGGCTGGGAGTGTACGTATAGTATGTTGCCACTTGAGTTTGCATTCAAATGGAGATTACATACCAGGGCAATTTGGTTTTGATCCGGACTGTGGTGCTGTGGATCCCACTGCATTGTGAATTGTGGGATGACAATAGTATTCTGAATAACTGGACAATGTATTTTCTGGCATGTTTCAACTGTGAGAATAGTTCCTCAGGTAGCAGAGCAATGCGGTTTCTGGCATGGCAATGATATGTTACATACTATGGCAATTTGAAAACTTCAATGCCAATGTGTGCTTTTCATACAGAGAAAATGTGGTAACTGCCATTCTGGCCTTACTTGTCAATTAATAAATAGAACTAATGATGCCTGAGCCCCGGAGATTACAGGTAGCTAGTACTACAGCTCCAAACAACATCCTTGGAAACCTGAATTCCCCCTGTTAATCAACAAAATGTCTTCTGTCACACTGAGCAGTACTGACCTTTTTTGAGCATCAGTCATTTCATTCATTTTCATAAGGCTTTATTCGGAGCTTAAACACAAAGTCCATAAAAGCACATACATTACATTATAAAACATCATTTAAATACAAACAAAGTGATAAACCCTAAAACATCCTTTACACTGCAAAATCAATCAAACAGTTAAAATACAATTAAGTAACAGTTAAAATATCATACTAGGCCTTGCTTTGATGGCTTGAAGAAGAAAGGTGGCAGTAAAGAAACAGACATCAGGTATCGGGTTAAATAACAATTTCATAGTGTCTTTTACAATCCTGACTCCATACTTCTTAAAAACAGGTTTTAAAAAAACTGTACGGAAATTGCCATAAAGTGGGCAGAACAATAAAAAGTGCATGGTGCTTTGTGCGGTAGTATTATCACATGGGCAGGGACCAATCGGGTGTTTTTTGATACTTGGGAACGCCACCAAATGGTGAACAATCCCAAAACGTAATCTTGTCAGTACGAACCGATGGGAGGGTCTGGTTACAAAGCTCAAATACGGTTGGTAACCTATCGTCTCACAGCAACTTCCGTAGAGCAAACAAGTAGTTAAGTTACTACTGGCCCTCCCGCGCCGCTCAAACTTATGGCTCATAAAAACAGATTTCATCTCATTTTTTGTCAAACTAGAGGCTGCATAACAATCCTCTATTAAATTGAGACCATAGATCTCCAAAAAACTACCCGTAACAAATTTAACCCATGGGATCTTTAGATGATTATCAATAGAGAAACAATCTTTGATAACAGCTCTATTTAAGGAGGTCTCTTCCTTTACCCAGATTGCACGCCACAACATAAGTGGACTGAGGGCGACAGAATCTGAAAGATGTTGAATTCCAAACTCCCTGTGCACCAAATCGGTAGAGACCGATATGGGTAAACATAGGAGTCTTTTTAGGAAGAGGTTTTCCTCCACTTGTAGACTCCCAGTCAAAACATGCCCCCAAACACCAGCACCATAAAGAGCAATTGAAAGACACCTCATTTGATAAATTTTCAACATGTCTTTAAGCCGTTTATCCCATATTTTAGATGCGAACTTAAACACCCCGTGGGCACATTTCGCCATTCTAGCCCTAACATGGGTGATCTCGCTGGACCAACTACCTGTCTTGGAAAAGGTAATACCTAGGTAGTTAAAAGAGTCCACCGTTTGGACCTTATGCCCCTCGATAAAATAAGAATGCGGTTTTTTACGGCCCTTACCACATTCCATAACGAAAGTTTTTGTTTTATTAATCATCAACTTCCTTTCCTTAATGAACGTAGAAAACCTGTCCATTAGGCGTTGTAGGCCAATAGGGGTCCTGGATAAAATAACGGCGTCGTCCGCATAAAGTAAAACTGGGACATGGAAATCAAGAATTTTTGGGGCGTCGGCCACAACAGTCTTTAAGACAAAATCGACCTCATTAATAAAGAGTGTAAAAAGTAGAGGGGCAAGCACACACCCTTGTCTAATACCGCGCCTAATAAGGAACTTAGGGGTGCGCTCCCCTCCAGGGCCGTAACGAACGCTTGAACTAAGGTTAGCGTATAACCGGGCCAAGAAATAAACAATGCCCTCCGGTGCCCCCATTTCAAGTAATTTCTCCCATAAGATCTTATGGTTCACCATATCGAAGGCACTGCTCAAATCTGCGAAGCAGAGAAAAAGGGAACCTTTCTTGGCCTTAGTGTACTTCCCTATAAGTAGTTCTAGGTTGAGGCACTGTTCTACTGTCCCTCGTCCCTTCCTAAAACCAAATTGGGAGTTTGCCAATATGTTATTTGATTCGGCCCATTCTTCTAGTCTGACCAGAAGCACCCTACTCATGATCTTCACAGAGGAATCTAGAAGGGAGATTGGGCGGTAGTTCTTGACATCCCTCCTCTCACCCTTCTTATAAATAGGAATAATAATAGATTCCTCCCAGGTATGTGGTACGCCATAACAGACAGCTGCATTGAACACATTAGTTAATAACGGGCCCCAGATCTCTGGTTCTTTTTTATAGACATCTATGGGCACTCCGTCAGGCCCCTGGGCCTTCCCTCCCTTACTAGCAATAATACAATCCTGAACCTCGGAAGTGGATATGTCTAAAGAAATGACTGGCCAATCACCTCCACCTGCATCCAAGGATTTATCCGAGTCAAAAATCATGGAGAAGTGGGAAACCCAACTTTCCGCACTAACGTTTGCCGTCAGTTCAGGCATCTCCTCGTTCTTAAGAAAGGGGCAATTGACTGTTGCCCAGAATAGGGAGGAATCTGAAGTTTCAGCAGCCTGATCTAACTTGTCCCATGCCTCTTGTCTTAGTTCGGCCTTCCTATTTTTAACTGCAGCCTGATAGGTAGCTCTAAGCTCCCTAATCACAATTATATTCCTTGGTTTGGCTGCCAGAGCCTCTTTAAGTCCCCTAAGGGCAACAGTGCTAGCATGGTCGAACCACCCCCTTAGCCGGCATGGCTTACCCTTGAGATACTTAGTAAATTTAGCCTCGGTAATAAGATTAATATTAATAAACTTGGGCATGATTTCGTCTGTAAGTTCTTTGCTCTCTAAAATAGCAAAAATTTCCTTTACACAATTAATAATAATGGAGTTGGACAAAATATCAGCTTTATCCCCCTTCCACCTGATTCTGGTTCCACTAGGTCGGTGTGGTTCAATATTGGCTATTGTATTTAATTTGGGGCCTTGTTTCGCCTTCCAAAGGACAGCCTCCAAAGTTAGGCAGTTATGATCACTAATTAAATTATCAACTACCAAAGGGGCTGTACACCACGGGTTAAGGCTAGAAGAGATGCAAATAAAATCTATGGTATAAAGATAGAATATCGACGGGAAAATATCGACTAGCATTAATATCGTGGTAAGAATATCGACTGTGAAAAATATCGTAATAGAAAATATCTTTTTAAAAAATATCGTTTCGTGAGAATGACAAAAATAACGTCATAAAAAAATATCGATGAACAGAATATCGTTGAACAAAATGTCGTTTCATATAATATCGACAGAAAAAAAAGTTGTTATAAAATTTATAAAAAAATATGTATTATGTTCTTAAAAAACTTACAAAACTCCTACTAGTAATAATATGTGTTAAAAAATATTTTCTACAAAAGAATTGTTAAAATTTTAGTAGCGGGTTATTGGTATTATAGGGGATAAGGGTGGGTAGTAATTTAAAATTTGGTTTTTAAAAAATTTATAAAATATTAACAAATTAGAAAATATTTAAGAAATCCAAATTTTAATTTGAAATTTCGAATTCTTCACAAAATTAAATTTGTAATTACATTTTATAATTTCAAATAAAATTTTTAGGAGCGGGTTTTTGGTATTATAGGGGATTAGGGTGGGTAGTAATTTAAAAATGTAGTGTTTAAAAATTGTATAAAATATTAATAAATTAGAAATTTATAATGAAATCAAATTTTAACCTCGAAATTTAAAATTTTACACGAAATTTATTTTTTAATATTAATAAAAAATATTACATTAATATTGAAGAAGCGTTATTTTGGTATTATAGGGGAATAGGGTCTAAAAAATAATTTAGATAGAAAAATTTATATTGTTTACTAACCTGCACATTAACTGACTTATGTTGGATTGGAGTTAGAATAGTAAATTATTATAAAATATAAACAAATTAGAAAATAATTAAGAAATTTAAAATTTAATTTTAAATTTCTAATTGTTTACGAATTTAAATTTGTAATTAAATTTAAAAATTTCAAATAAAAATTTTAGGAGCGGGTTTTTGGTATTATAGGGGATTAGGGTCGGTAGTAATTTAAAAATGTAGTCTTTAAAAATTGTATAAAATATTAATAAATTAGAAATGTATCATGAAATCAAAATTTAACATCGAAATTAAAAATTTTACACGAAATGTATTTTTTAATATTAATAAAAAATATTAAATTAATATTGAAGAAGCGTTATTTTGGTATTATAGGGGAATAGGGTCTAAAAAATAATTTAGATAGAAAAAAGTATTTTGTTTACTAACCTGCACATTTCCTGACTTATGTTGGATTGGAGTTAGAATAGTAATTTATTATAGTTTACTATCCAGCACTTTCCCTGAGTTATGTTATGTTTGGAGTTAGAATAGTAATTTATTATGGTTTACTATCCAGCACTTTCCCTGACTTATGTTGGATTGGAGTTAGAATAGTAATTTATTATGGTTTACTATCCAGCACTTTCCCTGACTTATGTTGGATTGGAGTTAGAATAGTAATTTATTATGGTTTACTATCCAGCACTTTCCCTGAGTTATGTTATGTTTGGAGTTAGAATAGTAATTTATTATGGTTTACTATCCAGCACTTTCCCTGACTTATGTTGGATTGGAGTTAGAATAGTAATTTGTTATGGTTTACTATCCAGCACTTTCCCTGAGTTATGTTATGTTTGGAGTTAGAATAGTAATTTATTATGGTTTACTATCCAGCACTTTCCCTGACTTATGTTGGATTGGAGTTAGAATAGTAATTTATTATGGTTTACTATCCAGCACTTTCCCTGACTTATGTTGGATTGGAGTTAGAATAGTAATTTATTATGGTTTACTATCCAGCACTTTCCCTGACTTATGTTATGTTTGGAGTTAGAATAGTAATTTATTATGGTTTACTATCCAGCACTTTCCCTGACTTATGTTGGATTGGAGTTAGAATAGTAATTTATTATGGTTTACTATCCAGCACTTTCCCTGACTTATGTTGGATTGGAGTTAGAATAGTAATTTATTATGGTTTACTATCCAGCACTTTCCCTGACTTATGTTATGTTTGGAGTTAGAATAGTAATTTATTATGGTTTACTATCCAGCACTTTCCCTGACTTATGTTGGATTGGAGTTAGAATAGTCATTTATTATGGTTTACTATCCAGAACTTTCTCTGAGTTTACAATTTATTTTTGATCAAAAGGGTATTTAGTCCTCTGGAACGCGTAGACCCTCGGTTTGAGTCGTCACATACTGTAACTACATATTCTGTGGGAAAGTTATGTCAATCCTGGCTGCGACATTCCACCTTAGCATCTGTTAAAGTTCATTTATCGAAGTTACATGACAAAATAGATTTGAATTATTTTGTTAAAGGTCCTGTGGGTGGCAGAACCAAAAGGTGGGCGTATGCTATTTACAACGAAGTGTGGAAATTTTCGCAAATTGAGGCGGCTTCAAGATTGAGAGCTATTGACCAAGCAAACATGGAAAAGGTTTTAGCCGTTATAGATAACAGCATTAGCACTCTCTCTTCCAGAATTTATACATTAGATAATATTGTTGATATTGTATGAAACATTGTGCTCTGGGTAGATATGAACAGCTGGGCACTGCTTTCATACATGAGGTTTGGTCCCTCCCCTTTACGTATAGATGTACTAGGGACGGAACTGAGGTTTATCTGAAGGGTGAGGAATGTACCACGACACCAGATCATTCCTTGGTATGTAGGCACATTCAATTACACGGTGCATGCAATGTACAAGCCCCGATTTTGGCCTGCGTCCTACGAGGTGTCCCAGTGCCTGTGATTACGCCTTCTTTGACGCTGCTTGCAAACAGTAGTTATTTAATTTTGAATAATGAAGCTTGCTGCGGGATGTTAGTGGGAATCCCATATATAGTAACTGTATCGGAGAGGGTTGTCTGCTGCAATAATGTTCTCTTTTCACCCCCGCACGGGCGGGTGGATGTTTCCATCTGGCCTTCGATTCCAACCTTGAAAGCAGAGTTCAACAAGTTGAGCAGAATAAGAGCTGTATTGTCCCAAAAAGAGGTGTCATTGACTTCCTCTCGTGAAACATTTGTCCTTCACGTTGCTAATACGCGCACTGAGGTACAGGCGGTTTTGAATACTGACCTCCCCCTACATTTCGGAGCTTTGATCCTAACTATTTTCAATGCCTCGTCCACGACCGGCCTGGCTCATTTTTTTAAACTTGTAGGCTCAGGCCTCGTGACCTCTTTCCAAACTATTTTTGGTGTGATTCCGGTATTTTTTCATTCGATTTTCTCGAGCATCTTTGGAGGTGTTCCGCTGCTTCTGGCGCTGGTGGCAGGTGTGCTGCTTTTACTTTTCATACTACGGAATGGCTGCTGTTTCTGTGCCACACAAGCACCTGTCCCGTCTGCATCTTCTTCGTGATAGGATGCTTGACTTTTATGGTACTCTGCCATTGGCGACTTTAAGCCTGGCATATGGATTATCCTTCAGGTATTCCTACTTCACCTGCGTGCAACCTGTATTTCACTGCCTGGATTGTCCCTTTGAATGGCCTCTGGATTTGTGCTTGACCAACACGGTGTCTCCGGTGCCGGATTTCGATCGACTGATGAGGCCCTTAGTGTCTCACGAGTTGGCCTGTTCTGGTGTCCGGATTATGGCTTGTGGTGCGGCGCATGGTATCCTGGGTAATTGGGACATATCAACGGCTGCCTACGACTTCTTGGCTATGAGCTATTTAGAGGAACATTCCGGTTGCCCTCTGAGTGTGCTAGAGGCTCCGATGGTTGAAGAACACGTATGTTCCTTTTCTTTAATTAATTGGATGGCTGAGACTTTTAGTGGCCCTGCAAACGATTTTTTGTTGGAAGCAGTTGCCACGTATGCTGCCTATACATTCATGGATTAACTGAACTATCCTCCTTTGCGCCTGTGCTACTGGACAGCAACCTAGCGCAGCATTCATTTATTTTTTCTAATCATTGTGTTACTTATAGTTTTTGGATGATAGTAGTTGTTAATATATGAAGTAAATTGTACATTTACTTAGCAAGTTTAAATAATTTTTGTCAGCTATCTAAATAGACATGGATAAGGTAGTTAATAAATGTTTTTACATGTAAGTTTCTGGTCGTTGTTGATAAGTTCAACATGTTCTTTTTTCACTCTAAAGAAGAACACTTTTTAATTTAGGGAGTTTATCTACGTTATGCTAAGTTCGAATGAAAAAAGCAATGGGATTTTATTTACTTCAAGTGTAGTATGACGTTTTGTAGTTGTAGTCGTAGGTTTGTATTTTCTTCTCTCAGCAAGGTAACCGTTTTTCTCCAAGTTTGGACCGAAAATGGTAAATTACGTTAAGTGTATAATTGTTTTTATATTAGTGAGTTAATTAATGGTAGCTTTTGATTGGTTCAATTAGTGAAATTTCAAAATCATTGGTCGAGAACGTTATTTTGATTTAGAAAACCGTTAAATAATTATATGTGTGGATAGTTTTGTAAAGTAAAATAGTTTAAAAAAGTGTGTAAAATAAAAGAATAGTGCATATAGAGTTGGTAATAAAAAGACGATATTTTTTGTATATTTCTATAAGCAGATAGGTCGTCGATGTTAGTGTAGTCGATATATATGTCTAAGGTCATGTTATTTAAAATAAAGTCGATCATGTAGTAGTCGATATTTATGTTGTCGATATTAGTGTGAACGATATTAGGGTTGTCGATAAAAAAAATCGATATTTGTGTGAATCCTTGTTTAAGTATAGGATGACGATATTAATGTAAGCGATATTTTAGTGACGATATTTATTTCTGACGATATTTATGTTAACGATATTCCATCATGGAACCAAATCAATCACAGTATTTGCATTTCGGCCCGTGAATGTAGGGATGGTTTCGCCAGAGGCACCTTTCATATTATCCATCATCTCCATATCATAGGTCATTAAGATTTTATTTAATGAATCACCATAGGGATTATGGGGAAAATGAGAGACGCCCTCCCCCCAGCAGTTTACAAAACCACAGACCCTGTGGGCGGGGGATGGACACGCAGCAATATTAAAATCCACTAACCAAATGAAATCGAAAACAATATCATTATCCGTAACTATATCTGCCAAAGCAGACTCTAAAGCAAACACTACCTGTTGCCTAGTATTATCAAATACATTATTATAAAAATTGATTAAAAGGATATTTCTACCCGGCTCCTGACAAAGCCATAGAATCTGGGAATGGGCCCCAATCGGTACATATTTCTTTACAATGAGTGGTACTTCCACTGAAATCAAGGTCAAAAGCCCACCCTTTGCTCTGCCCGAATTGGAAGCCACAGCCGGCAATTGGTAAGAAACAAAACCATTGTAGTTAATGGGGTCCAGACTCCAGGTTTCCTGAAAACAAATTATGTTAAAAGTATTGATAAAATCAAACCAACCTAAACAAACATCCTTTTGTGAAAGTCCAGCGATATTCCAACAGGCAATTGAACACCGGTCACAGTTAGCTGATAGAATGAGCTTGGTAGGTACGGCCCCATCCCTATCATCAGTGGACGGTCTTTCAGATTCACAATCAACTGGGTCATCAATATGGTTAACACTAATACCACTTATACCAATAGGCTCCGCTAAATCTGGTACCCCATGCACCACACTGCTCCTCCCCTCTCCCAAGGAAACGTCCAAAATCCCTGTGTCTACTAAAGGAAATAACAGTCAATCGTTACAATCAAGCCCGCTCAGGGGCTGGAATCTATTAGACGTGGGAATAGTGGGACCAGCACACAAGTTCAAATCTTTGGGCCTCCTCCGATGGCGCTCAACATCAGATTGGATATCATGGTCTCTATAGAAGTACCCAAGGGGGCGTAGAGACATTCCTTGGTCTCGTGTAGGGAGAGAAGCGGCTTTGATCAACACAGTGGAGGTAAGTTGTGGATTTCGGAAGTTGATAACTATACAATCCCCTCCACATGTCTTACGAGATTTGCCTACCCAATTAGTTCTTCTAGTGCTTAAGATATCCCCTGATAAGGCTACAGGGAAGCCACACTGTCGGTGGAGCCAATCCACAGTCTTATTCTTTAGTGACAAATGGGACTCACCATAGCCATGATTACTTCCGGACTCTCTTACTGGAGGGACATTGGTCAAAACTGCCACAAAAGGTGCACAAGTGGGTGGTAAATCCGGCTGAGGGCAGCTAAAACTATTAATATTTGTATTGGAACCCCCCTGCTTCCTTAGTACTGAACTAAAGGAAGGTTTAGTTTGACCCGGCAGCTGCGGGAGAGGGTATGGGGCAGCAGATACTGCTTCACAAGCTTTCCCAGAACTAAAATTAGGGTTACTACTCCCGGCCGTCGGTAGAACTATGTTAGGGGTGTTAGAGGGTACCTCAACAGGTCCATGGTCATTATCGTTAGTTTTGGCTCCCGTGCCAGCACTAATAAATGAGTCCAATAAACCTCCCAGTCTAACTACTTCATCTGAGATTAAAGCAAGTTTGGTCAATATGGGTTTAACAAGTAAATCAAACTTGACATCAATAGCGTTAATCAGAAAATCAAGTTGCTCGTTATCTAAAGTGATCATTGTACCGTCCTGTGCCGTTTTTTGATCACGTTGTGCATTGGACAATAAAGGATCGACTCTTTTAGTGGGGCGACTCCCCCCTCGTTTAGGCTGATTAATCTTGCTATTGTTCCTACATGAACGTAATAACCTTTGTGGCCTCGAGGCCGTCACGCTAGGAATTAATGAATCAGAAATAGTTTCTAGACCAGATTCTGGGTCGTTAGAGAGCCCGGGGGTCACACTAGCCTCGCTTATGATATCCATTGGGGCAACCAAGATGGAACTATCCGTATGATCAAATGGAATACTAACATCTGAATTAGTAGTAGAATGGGGGGCCGATCGATTAAGCGAGGGAGGACTCGTGCTTTGTGACCCCGGCCGTCCTAAGGACTTCCTCCGTTCATGGTTGATTTTGTCAACCATCTTGACCAGATAATTATCCATAGTAGTGGACACAGCCGCTAATTTAGCTTTAGACATTATGAGCCGGGCCTGGCCGGTACCAGTTCTTGATGACAGACTATCTCCACAATATACAACAACCTAATCACTTTTATGTAACTGCCTAATACAGATAATAACTTCCCGTTATGCCACTATACACCTTACTGCCCTGCCCTACAGATGGTAACGTTTAGGCGGATCACTCAACGAGTTAAGCAGATTTACAACGTAAAAAAGGCCTGTATACGGCCCCCTCCTACCCCCTCCTGTCCCGGACTGTCACAGACTGTCCGCCCTTTGTCCGGGCTTCGTCCTGGGCGTCCCGCAGCGCGTCCCGCGCTGCGGTATCAAGTGATATAAGAGGGATACTGGGGCCAATAGGCGGGTGGGCAGGCCGCGACTCAGGTGCGGGCAGGCACGGGCTCCTGGGAACTGTAGTCCGTCCAGCGGCCCCTCTCACCTTCCGCAGCGGCACAGCGACTCCAAACACAGCCCCTCCTGGCACAACAGAGCTCGGGTATTCAGATGCCCCCAACAGCGATGCGGGACCCGCGTCAGCGGGTACCGCAAGCGTTTTTAAATATTTGTGGGCGGGTGGGCAGGCCGCGACTCAGGTGCGTGCAGGCATGGGCTCCTGGGAACTGTAGTCCGTCCAGCGGCCCCTCTCACCCTCCGCAGCGGCACAGCAACTCCAAACACAGCCCCTCCTGGCACAACAAAGCTCGGGTATTCAGATGCCCCCAACAGCGATGCGGGACCCGCGCCAGCGGGTACCGCGAGCGTTTTTAAATATTTGTGGGCGGGTGGGAAGGCCGCGACTCAGGTGCGGGCAGGCACGGGCTCCTGGGAACTCTAGTCCGTCCAGCGGCCCCTCTCACCCTCCGCAGCGGCACAGCGACTCCAAACACAGCCCCTCCTGGCACAACAAAGCTCGGGTATTCAGATGCCCCCAACAGCAATGCGGGATCAGTCATCATCTCAAAAATGTTAAGCCAACTTATTATTACTTTATCCGACAGCAAATCTTATAAATAACTTCCAATTTGTCATCAGATCCTATTGTATGCTAATCAATGCATCACTGAATGAATGTGTCTTCCCAAAGTGTCTACAATTAGGATAAATTTCCCATCTGCTAAAGAAACCAGATGTCACCACTAAAACACTAGCCAACCGCTGATCTACCAGTAACCTCCCATGGCTGGGCAAAGCCATCAAGAAATGTATCACAACAAAATGAACATCAAACACCACCAACAATCAAATCCCAAACCTCTAGTCATCAGGAATGAGCAAAGATTGCAGTACTGAAACTACAACAATAGAAATACTTGCCAACATCCACATCATACTAGACAGAGGAAGCAGATGTTTAGTGGGCATCCTCAAACTTTCAACGGCCTTCCAAACTGTTGACCAACAGTTCTTCCATGGAAAACTCCTCAATTGGTTCACATCCTTGCATACCAATCACAGATGGTTAGACAAAGTGTGGTCTCATCCAATACAATGTGCATCGCCCACAAGGGTACATCCTTGCTTCCATGATAACTAATCTGTATATGGAGCCTCTGAATGACCTAATGGAGGGCACAAGTGTCACTAAGGACCAATATGCAGATGAAACCCAATCTACTTGAAAACCATCTCTCTACAAGACAAACTGCACCATACAAAAGTGCTTAATAAAGTTGCAAGACTGGATGGACATCTATTTTCAGACTTAATCCGGGTAAAACTGAAATTCATCCTCTTAGATGAACAACACCTCCACAAAATAAAAGGTCTTAAGGAAATTAAGTTTTTCAGTTTCTTTCTTTGTCTATCAACTGAAGAAAAATTGTTGGCATCTGGAATGGTCATACCCTGTCAATTACAATACATATCAGTTATGACACTAAATCTGCCAGATTTTCTTCTCTCGCTAATTAAAATTCAAACTCTTCCTACCAACTGACTTTGACCTTTTTGTCCGATCGATGGGAATCTCCTATTTTGATTATGGTAATGAAGCACTCATGGAAGTTCCTGGCTCCTCCCTCGCCCCTTAAGGCTGCCCTCCAGTCTGTAACCTGCTTGATCTCTGGCACCCTCAAATTCAATCACATCCCCCAATGCTAACATATTTGTAGTAGCTCTCCATTTAAGCCTGAATAACATAAAAATTAGCCAACAGTACTTTCAAAGTCATTCACTCTCCTCCTTCAAACTATGTTCTGCTATAAAAATCTCTGGAGGCAACAAACGTGTCAGAGTAGAGACAACTTTCGACTTAAATCCAAAATCCTGACAACCAATTTAGCAAAAGCACAGTACTTTTCTGTAGCTACTTCAACCCTCTAAAGCTCTCTCTGTGCTGAAATGAAGTGCCACAAAGACCTACTTATCTTCCACAAGAAGCTAAAAAACCTTTCTTTTGAACTATTTTCTAAACTGATCCTGCACAGAGCATTTCTGAACGCCAACTCCTGCACTGCTATTTACTGACCCTATCTCTTAATTCCTTCATCACTTGATCCCTTCTATTTCTTCTACCTCCCTCATGCCTTCTCAATTGCTTTACCACTTCATGCCTTCTCTCTTCTCATTTCCTTCTTACTCTTTCCTTCCTCCCAATGCTTCTGTCATTTTCTTCCTCCCCAGCCTTCTCTTCTCCTTCCTTCATCCTTCTGACCTCCTTCTCTAGCCATACATCTCTGTCTTCTAACAACCTCCTTTATTCCCTGCCTCCACTCTTGCCTCTTTCATTCTCCCTGTCCTCCTCTTCCCCCTTTCACCCATCTACCTTATTTCCTCCATTCACATTGTTCCCTCCATATCCTCCTCTTACTCTCTTTCCACCTTACTTTTGTAGCTGCTCACTCTTATTACTCTGCTCTTGCCAATCTCTTTCCCCTTACTTCAGCCATTTCTAATCCTCACCCTTAACCATATTTGACCCATTATTTCTTCCCCTATACATCCTGCCCAATTTCCTCCTCACATCCTCCTTTCCCTCCTTCGGTATCCCGGCTTCCTGCACTAATCCTCCCTTATTTCCTTCCTCCTTTTCTCCTGCTACCACTCTTGCCTCTTTCTCTGTCCCCCATTCTCTTTCTACTAACACCATTTCTCCTCCTATTCTCTTGCACTCTTCGCGTGACTCTTGTCTCGCTCCACCTCCCTCCTCTCTGCTCACATTCACTTCTCCTTTCGTGCCCATCTCTTACAATTATTCATCCATTTTTCCTTTTCACCTTAACCCTCTTTGGCCCTTCTTTTCTTCCCCACTGTGGCTTCTCCACTCTTAACTCCCATTCTCCCCTTCCTCTTTTCATCTATCCCTTCCTACCTATCCCACCCCCTCTCTACTCTGTCCTGTTGCAGGGATTCTGCACATACACAGAACTATGCACAGGAACCCAGGACTTCGGTGTATTGTGGTGTACCAAAAACACGCCTCAGTGCCCAGAACCCCTATCCGGCTAGCTATAGTATCCCATTCGTTCTCCGTACTACAGCTGAGCTACCAATGATTGGATATCTTAGAACATGTGACTCAGGGCCTCTCAGAATTCGTGGGAAAAGACACTTGCTTAGATACTCATACCTGTTCACAATGTGAGTAACCAGAGACACTGCATAGTTTAAAATGTTTATTTCAACTAACATGCTCTGTGATGCAGTACATGTGCTAACATTAGCAAAGAAATGCATAAAAACAATATAATCAGCATGGTTACAATTCCATATAATAAGAACGGGGATAGCATATTATAATAACAGTGGCCGTATAGCCCCTTTACCACCCTCCCTGTGCTATGAGCTATGTTTATTATATCAGTGGAAGCCCTCTGGGCTTGGACAGCGGAACCTCCTACCTCAAGTCTTAGATGATAGGATTTACATCTCCGGACAAGCACAGCTCTTCCTCTGGAAAGGTTTTCCCCAAGTGCTCTTAACTTGCATCCCGTGCAATATTAAAAGCACACGAAAAGTCAGTAGCGCAGCTGTGTTCCATGTTATGTCTATATGTGTGTGGGACGGACCAAAGCTGATTAACTAGTGAAGTTGTTTTCTGGCCTTGAACACGATGTACAGATGAGAACTCAGAGCACAACAGAAATAGTGAAAGGCAGACAGTTCCCTTGTGAAGCAGCACGAGCAAGAGTGTTTACGGGAACCAAGGCATGTAGTGTTGTGTGCATAAGCGGCAAGATGGCGGTGATGCAAAGCACAAACTAATGCTAACTTAGCAACTTCCGCTGGTACCCCTAAACCCTCACAACTCCCTCCCCTTGGGCAGTCCAACGCACAGTGATAGAAGTAGAACACAGAGTTAAAAAAGTCTGAGCAACAAGAGCTTAAGAGACCTGCATGCAAATAACGTCAAGTTGGTGACAAAAGGAGCAAAGGTCTTGTTTGTTTTAAAAATATCCTTTTGGCAGTAAGTAAAAAAATTAAGAATAATTAAAAAAAATGTTTGGGTTGCCTGGTCTTATCAATCCATCAGAGTGTAGGCGCAAAAGGTGGCGACAGCTTCCAACAGGAAATCATTGTCATCATCAGAAAAGGTAGACGACATCCAGTTTAATAATTCAAAGGAGCAAACCTGCTCATTAATGATGGGTGCTTCCAGCACCAATGGTGGGCAACTTGCGTGATACTCGATGTAACTCCGTTGCAGGAAATCATGTGCTGCTGCTGCCGACATCCCACTGACCTAGGACTCCGAGTGCGGCTGCACAGGCCATCAGACCCATACCTTAACAGTCCTGCTCATGAGACACTAGAGGGCTCATCAGTAAGCCAAAGTCTGGGTCAGGAGACTCTGTGCTTGTGAGGCAGAGATCCAAAACACATTGAAAAGGACATTCCAAGCATGAGAAAACTGGTTGCACGCAAGTGTGCCATGGAAATTGGAAAAACAGATTATAAGCCACACTTAGAGTGGCCAGTGGCAAGGTACCGTAGCACTGAAGCATGCGGTTACGAAGCAGCTGTAGCTGGGCCGGATTGTGAACGACCACAAGAGTGGCAGCCATTTCTGAGCAGGAAAATCAACAGGAAGACCCCGGCAGCTAAGGCCAGAATTAGTGGCAACCCGCTGAATACGCTGAAAAAAAAAGCATGAATAAAAGCCGGGATCCCACGATGTTACAAGGCCAGAGCCACAGTTTAAAAAAAATTAGCCAGCCCCGTTGTATGCGAAGCATTGAAGATAGAATGAATTAGCTCACCAAAATGTTGTGGGAGGTCAGTGTATACAAGTGCTTGAACGTCTGTTCTTGTATTAGCCACCTGCAGGACATAGGTCTCAAGGGCAGAAGTGAGAGAAACTTCTTTCTGGGACAATAAAGCTCTTATTCGGCTCAGCTTGTCGAACTCTGCCTTCAAGGTCGGAATGGAAGGCCAAATTGAGATATCGAGACTCACACGAGGTGGAGGAAACAGCACATTTTTGCAGCAAACTACACGTTGTGACACAGTCACAATGTACGGCATGCCTATTAACATGCCAAAGCATTTCTCATTATTCAGAAGTAAATAACTGCCGTTAGACAACAGTGTGAATGTTGGCTTAATCGAGGGGACCGGTTTTCCTTTTAAAATGCACGCTAAATTAGGCACCTCTAAATTACAAGCGCCGTACAATTGTATATTTTTGCACACAAGTGAGTGTCCAATGGAAGAATCACAAGACTCACTAGTCAGAGACACCTCTGTGTCATCACGCAAACATCTAAACGTGAACGGGAGTGACCAAACTTCATGAAGGAACGAGTTTCCTAGTGGTTCATAGCGTCCTAGGGGAAAATGTTTCATGCTTGATGTAAATTTAAATAAGGAGAACGGCAGTGTTATAACCCCATGAACGAGCCAAACTGCAGAGTTTGTTTCCGCTACTGAGAATGGTAAATGGTCTACTTTTTCTATTTGTAAAAGGGTATAAGTGGCATCTTTCATGGACATAGACTGTTTTCTTTCAGTCAAATTAAAAAGCAAAAACAAAGAGGACGCGTTTACATAGTTCCATGGCACGCAACCCATTTTAAGTGTGTGCAAGGTCCATGCTAACTGCATAATAGAGCGCAATTGGTTCTGACCATGATATAACACAGATACATCATCCTGTACAATATCAATAACAGAAGAAACAATATTGTCCAATGTGTATATCCTGGAAGAAAGGGTATTAATACTGTTATCTACCACAGCAAGAACTTTTTCTAGATTAGCTTGGTCTCTAGCCCTTAAACGTGAAGTGGCTTCAATTTGAGACATTCTCCAAATTTCTTTGTAAACTGCATATGTCCATCGTTTAGGCCTTGGGCTAATCGGGCCTTTTATGAAATTTGATAAATCCAGATCATTCGATAACATTGACAAATGCTGTTTAACAGAAGCTAAGGTGGAGTGTTGTAACCATGTTTGACATATTTTCCCACAGAATATGTTGTAACTGAATGTCTTGTTGAAAAACGTGGATCAGGCCTATCCTGTGTGTAACCTGGAGCCCTGTTATGGAAACGCATTTGGCATGCATCTGCACTGGTCTGCCAAACCAACCACCCCATAGAGACAAGCTTCGAGATATTAAATGTTGCATTTGTTAATAAAGACTACAACTCCTCAAATGTGTAATTGGTAGTAACATTGCAGTCTCGATATTCGGCAAGGGAAGGAAAAGCAGGAGTCTTCAGTTGTTTAGCCTTAGCTAAACGCAGACAAGTAGTCTGATAGATAGAATCGTTTAAAAACAGTATTTGTGTAGGTATAAAACATGCACGATACAAAGCTTCTGTGCCCTGCACCTGCCGGGCTTTTAAACCCCAAACTGATTTCAAATCAACTGTATTTTTCCAATGTTCATAGCCAACCACTGCCAATTTAAGGATGAAGGAATCAGAGTATAACAATTTAGTGTGGGTAAGCATAACTTTCGTATTCCTTCCTTTAATACTTTATTCGATATATATTTATCATAAAAGTACAAACATGCAAAGTACATAAAAACAATCCATCCATAGTACTACAATTACATCCAGAACAGCAAATAGCGAAAAAAGGGACAAAAAATAAAAACAGAATTTAAAACAATGCTTTCTTCATTCATGAGAATTTATATATTACCCAGCAGCCTAGAACGGATTAACCAGGCACCCGCGAGGTATTTAGCAACCCCACAGATGGTATACATAGAAACAGTATTGGTTAAAATAATACTCAGGGCTGATCTGTGATCCCTTACTCCCAGCTCCCTGCATACTGGTTTCAACCATTTAGCCCTAACAAACTTGTAGGCTGAACAAGCAAATAAAAAATGGCCAAGGGATTCCTCTGGACATTGGCAACCTGGGCAATTTAGATCAAGCCCCCCCTTGGCCTTCCACCTTTCCAAAATCTTTTTAATGGGAAGAGTGCCATATATTAGTTTCAAGAACAAAGTTCTATCTCTAGGTAGTTGGATAAAACTTAAAAAGGGTTCCAACTTCATAGATGGTTTATGGTCAAGAAAGTTCATCGTTAAAGTTCCCAGGTTTAAGTTATTGTTAACCTTGGCCTCAACCCAGTCCCAGTATAATTTCTTTACAATTTGTTTTGCAGGGGGGACTTGTGTGGCCCAGGACTCCCCCAGGCCTATTAATACTACCAGTTTCTTAAGGATGTTGAGCCACTTTATTTGGTGAGAAACATTTAGGGATATTAACTCGTCCAACACTCGAGCATATCCGGCTAATTCCTGGGTTCTTCTAAGGCGCACCCAAAATAACAGCGGCCTTAGTTGAACTTTGTCCGAGATTGATTTTTTACCCATATCAAAAAATAATGGTAACAGAGGGGTTGAAACTGGAAGTAAGACTAGATCTCTGATAAACTTATTTTCTGCAGTTGCCAGGACCTTAGTGTTTTCAGCACCCCATAATTCGGAGCCATATACTGCCGAGGCTAAAGTCTTCCCTTCATAGACTACCAAGGCAGGGGCAACCGGTCTACTAATAGAGAGGCGCTGATTCTTTAGTATGGCACCGGAGACCCTTTTGAGGTTTAGTACCATTTTTGATATATGGGAATCCCAGCTCATGTTGTTGGACAACCTAACCCCTAAATAATCAAATTCATTCACCACCTCTAAAGGGGACCCATACATAGTAAGACGAACTTTCCTAACCTTTCTATTTGGGGATAAAACCATTCACTTTGTCTTCGAAGTGTTGACCGTTAACCTACGGTCGTTACAGAAGAGGGAGAAGCGGTTAAGCAATTTTTGGAGACCCTTGGGGGTCTTGGACATCAGGAGGGTATCGTCCGCAAAAAGAAGAGTGGGGGTTTTCTCCCCGGCAAGGACGGGGGCATCCGCAGGGTCCTCCCTCAAATGGTCCACCACCCCATTTATAAAGAGGGAGAACAGTGTCGGAGCCATCACACATCCCTGCCGCACCCCCCTGTTTACTGATACCCTCCCTGTCAATTGGCCCTGGCGCCCCCAACGTATCCTTGCATAGTTATCCTCATGGAGTTTGATAACAAATTGCAGCAGGGAACTAGGAAACCCCATGGCTAATAAAACCTCCCATAGCTTGGCGCGTGGGATAACATCAAACGCGGTTTTCAGGTCTATGAAAGCCAAGTAAAGACAACCCTTAATAATTGATACTGACTTCCAATAGACCGCGCAAAACCGGAAGACTTGATCCATTGCACCAACATTCCGCCTAAACCCAGCCTGGAAATGGGTTAGAATATCATTATACATTAGCCATGTCTCATTTATAATGACCCTGCCAACTACCTTTTGAATGGTGTCAATTAAACTAATTGGTCTGTAGTTGGCAGGGTCCTCTCTATCACCTTTCTTATAAATCGTGATCACCTCCGCCCCTTTCCATGATTCCGGGACGGGATGGCCTCGCTGGATGAGATTCATTAAATTTGCTATATAGTCTGCCCAAATTTGGGGGTCATGAAGTAGAAGATCCCCGGGCAGGCCATCTGGACCAGCCGCTTTGCCTGGAAGGATATTTAAAATAGCGACCTTTACTTCTCGCGGGGAGAATACATTTTCATTACTGGGCAACTCCAAACTAAGGTTGCGCTTATTGCACACTGCTAATGGCAATGGAGGGACTTGATCGCCTTCCTCACAATACAATTTTAAAAAATGGCGTGCCATTGCTGTTCATTAATGTGATTTAAAATGGGGTCAACTCCCCTACGGTCTAAAGCATTGATCAATTTCCAGAAAATAGTAGAACGATCTTAAGCTGCTGCCAATGCTCCTCCTCCCAATTGTTCTTGGCTGAGGCTATTGAACTACGGTACTCCTTTCTAGCCAGTTTCACTGCTATTGGGTCCTTCAATTTTATCGCCAAGCCAATGGCTTTCCTCTTTTTCCTACATTCCACTGTATACCACGCGTTTGCCTTCAGGGGTCTAAGATCCGCTGGGGGGTTCCCTTGGGTGTTTTTGAGGAAATACTTTCCTATTTTATCTGTGAAATTTTGGTACTGGCCCAATAATTTGGGCCCCAGAGAGTGAACCTCTCCCAGATCCACCGCTGTGAGGCTGGAGGTTTCTGCTTTAACTAAGTCCCCAATACTATTAATTTTCCCCTCTTCACATTTTACCACGTCCCATCTAAGTTTCTGGTTACAATTAGAGGGGAGGACATCCTTGGTGATCAGCTCCATCCCCCCGCTCTTACTAATCCCATTAGCCCAGTTGATTCCCATACATAATGGGTTATGATCGCTATCTGAAGACTGCCTGACCTCCATATCTACTAAACTAGCCCATGAATGAACATCTAAAAAGATGTAATCGATATGTGATGGGCAGCCTATCCTATTATAGGTCATTGCCCCGTTACGATCAGAAGTGGTCCGGCCATTTAATGCCCGTAGATTATGTTCCAAAGCCAGTGCGTTCAACTGTATAGCTATGGCAGACCACTTCTTAATAGGGGCCAGTATTAAAGGGGGTATAGTCTGTCTCCAGTCCTCTGAGTTCAAACCCAATACATCCTCGTCATCCAGGGGTTCAAATGTACAGTTAAAATCACCCTCCAACAGGATTTTGGACCTAGGTGGAAGCTCAGACAATTTTACATCAAGCAGCTCAATTGTTTGTGAGGTTAAACCACCCTGTACCCCTCTTGCATAAACACAAAACAAATGAACAATACCCCCATGTGGGCTTTTCAGGGAAATGTGCAAGATATCATTGGATTGGACCTTGTGTGTAATAATAGTACAATTCAAATTCACCTTTACCCAGATGAGCAGACCACCTGAGGGGCGGCCTTTTCCTATGGAAACTGCTGGGACAAAGTATGTAGAGTACCCATTTTTATATTGCGGGGACAAACTCCAAGTTTCCTGAAACATACAAATATGGAAGGAGTCAATGAAGTCATTCCATTCCGGATTTTCAAGATTTTTCCTGAGCCCTGCTATGTTCCAAGAAAGGATGTTAATCGAAGAGGGTACTACAGTTGGTGCAACGGGTGTGGCTGTTGGACTACAATCCAATTCGCCCCTGCTAGGGCAACCATTATCCACAAACACTTGAACCCCCGTTCCAATTGGAGTTACAGCCCGTGGTAACCCTACCTCCTCCCTCATAACCTCTTGGCCAGAGTGCTGGATCGAATGTCAATCAACTGCTTCCAGGCCACTGAAGCGATTGAAACAGGGTAATGGAGGAGGGTTATGCTGATGACCATGCCATTCCCCTTGAAACTGAGTCGAACCAAAAGGGGGCCTACCTACTCTCCTGTGTACTGTGCTTCACCCTCCATCTTCACCCGCATCCCACTGGTTAGAATTATAATCCATAAAAGGCTCCTCTCTCATCCCCCTTCTTGTGTAATTTTGAGCTCTTAACCAGCTCCACCTATTACTGCGGTGATCTGCAAGCATATAGAAATAGGAGAGGGGTTTAACTAAGATTGAAGAGTTGTTATTACATGGGGGCCCAGCACGGATATATTCCACAGTACGTGGGTCCTCAAATGTTACAACAACGCAGTCGCCCTGGAGATTTTTTTTATTCTCACCCACCCATGGTGCTCTCTCCACCATAAGCAAATTACTGCGAATGTTAGGTGGAAGTGGGTAGTTTCTATCTAACCAGTGGCAAACTTTGTTTTTGAGAGCCCAAAAGGATTCTGTTGATGAGGGGGCAAGCTCGAGGACACCTGTTAGAACTATTACAAAGGAGTGGGCGTCAGGAGGTAAATTAATATTCCGGCGTTTCTTAGGATTCGCTGGAAGGGATGAAAGGGGTTTGGGAGCAGGAATAATGGGACCATTTACTTTCTGTGATTTACTGGGTGCCTTGGAAGGCAATTTAGTAGTACTATTTGTATTACCCTTAGGTGTAGGTATTTTTAGTGGACACTTTGGAGGGGAAGGGTTCTTCCCTGCTGGTTGTTTAATAGACAGAGGCAGTTTGATGCCAGCCAGTGCTGGTCCACCAATTGCCTTTTGGGCAGAAACTTTGGGTCTGGCTTTTAACTCCAGATTTAGAGCCTGTAGTTGAGTTTCAATACCCTGTAGTCTAGTCTCCAGGGGAGACAGTAAGGATTTAATGAGCTCAGATATGGAGCTCATAAATATACCGTTCCTGTCTTCGGCCCCCTGAGAAGATTCATCCAGACTACTCTCTTCAAGGAGACTTGCTAAACTATAAATTGAGGCTGTATCGTCGGGAATACCCAATGGTATCGGGTGTGAAGCACGATGCGCCTCAGCTCTTCCTCCACTATTATCTATGGTATCCACATTAGCCCTCCCCACCTCTGGCCCACAAAAAGTGCTAACAGAGTCATTGGGGCCTCCTGCCCCATCAACTATAACTACTAAATCAGCACTGTCCTTACTAGATATTTTGGAGCATTTGGGAATGGCACCCTCCCTTAAACCCCTTTGTGCAAGTGTTTTATCATGGTCGTCGATAGCTAACGAGGAAGCCATGGGAGAGGTAAGAGGGGCTACTGGTGGGGGCATCAAAAAAGCAGAGTCCAGGGGTACAGATTGACTGGTACTGATGGAATGGGTTGCAGGTATAGACTGAATGGGGTTTGGTTGGTGAGTGCATTGGGCTTTACTTGGTGTGCGCGCAGAGGCTATGAGGCCTAGAGATGATCTTCTCGCTTGTGCGAGATCCTGTGACACTCTTCTTTCCATGAGGGCAATCCCCTCATCAATTAGAGTGTTTGTACGCACAATAAAGTTATCTAATGTGCCTGTCAGCTTCGAAGCGCCAGCCACAGCCTTGCTTCGAGTTTCACGTGTGCACATCACTATGACCGGGGGTTACTGACTAGCTAAAACCATATACAACCACAGTTACAACGTCAGAATACCAGCAAATAATATAAGGGTAGGCAGAGAGGGTAGGCAGAGTTACTCACAACAAATATACCCAAAACAGCTAAACAAGAATCAAAATACAGTGGGGTGAGCAAAACCAAGAGCTATGGCCCAGACCAGACCCTACAGGCCTCGGAGGGCCACAGAGGGCCCGCCCTTGTCCTGGGCTTCTCCTGGGACTCTCCCGCGTGCTCCCGCGCTGCGTCCGTGCGTCCTTCTAAAATAACAAAAAAGGAGTGATAGGCGGGGGGGCGGGGCCAGCAGGAAGAGCAGCCCAGGTGAAGCAGATTGGGCTCGCAGGGACTCCTGGGTGATGGAGTCCCTGCTAACGTGCTCGCAGCCCTGCCAGCAACAACACGCCCCAAGTCTTTAGATAGGAGACAGCCCCTCTCCCAGCAGCAGCTCTCGCTGATGGTACATGCGCTGCGGGACCCGCGAAGCGGGTCCGGCGAGTTGCTGGTGGTTTCCAAGGTCAGAGGGCAGAGGGCGAAGAAGGCAGCAACAGCAGTCCGGTGGCAGGTCCGAACAAACAGCCGGTAAGGGTCCCACAAACAAAGTCCTAAAGTCCGCTTTTACTCCGTGGGCGGGGGGGCAGGGCCAGTAGGGAGAGCAGCCCAGGTGAAGCAGATTGGGCTCGCAGGGACTCCTGGGTGATGGAGTCCCTGCTAACGTGCTCGCAGCCCTGCCAGCAACAACACGCCCCAAGTCTTTAGACAGGAGACAGCCCCTCTCCCAGCAGCAGCTCTCGCTGATGGTATATGCGCTGCGGGACCCGCGAAGCGGGTCCGGCGAGTTGCTGGTGGTTTCCAAGGTCAGGGGGCAGAGGGCGAAGAAGGCAGCAACAGCAGTCCGGTGGCAGGTCCGAACAAACAGCCGGTAAGGGTTTCGTATTGATTTAGAATTCAAGTTAAAATAGTAAGATTCAGGGTTTGACTTATTAAAACTTGTAAATGTATCCAAAAGGGTCTTAGAACTCCCTATTGGTGGTGCGGGGCAATGTTCCCATTGAGTGTAATTAAAAACAGCTCTAAAAGTAGTTGCTTTATGCAAATAATGGTTGCCATAATGCTGATAGCAAAACAAGTCAGCATAATTTGCAGAATTCAAATACAAGTCTTCAGCATCAAATGCTGCATAGTATTTTAAATCGGAAATCAGAGATTGTATTGCCCGCACATCCCAGTCATCCGAACGTATGTTATATTTAACCACATCACCCATTGAGACACGAAGTACATTTGGAACATTAACAATCTCTGTCAGACCATGAATTTGAAACGGGATTGTATCCTACACTATGCCATCCGTAACTGGCCAGGCCGTAATGTTGACGAAAGTCAGGTCCCTCTTCATGATGTGCGATGAAGAATGCGGGGCCAAAGTTCCATCTACCAGTTCTACAGCAGAGCGTTCTTTAAGGTAGTGTCCATTGATCAAAAGCAAAAATACTGTCACAAATAACCCTGGGCGTAGTTCGCGAAGTAGCACTTCGCGAAGCTACGCAAAGTGCACTTCGCACTACGCGAGCTACGCGTAGCACTTCGCGAACTGCGTAGTACCTTGTTCACACTGTGCCAGATGTCGTTTTCAATGATTGCACAGTGCGGACAAGCAACCAGCACTGTGAAATCATTGAAAATGGCATCTTGCACAGTGCGAGCTGTAGTTTTCTGCTGCTCGAGTAGATTTTTACTCAAGCGGCAGCTTTCTCAACGGGAACTGTTAGTTTCTCATCGCGAGCGGTCGCGAGCATACGCGACCACTCGCGATGAGAAACCTGACCTCCTCGCGTTGGGAATCTCGCTGGGAGGTTTATTTTCCATGCTCGCGATCGCCAACTTGAATTTGCTGATCGCGAACAAGGAAAAAGTCTCGCCGGGATGTCATTTTGCTTGCTCGCGGTCGCCAACTTGACGCTGAGAACGGCGAGCAAGCAAAAAATGACCGCAGCACTACGCAACACTACACTACGCGTGTTCGCACTGTGCTACGTGCAATTCGCGTAGTGCGAAGTAGCACGAACTTCGCAAACTACGCGAGCGTAGCGTAGTGCTTTGCCCAGGCTTAGTCACAAATCCAACGGACACAAATAGAAAAATAAGGATGAGCACCAGCCAAATATATATCCATGGGGGAACCAAATAAGTGCATTTAAACCAGGAGAGAAAAATTGCAAATTTTGTTGGGGTCAAAGTCGATGTTGAATGAGAGTCAAATGAAAAACACTACTCGTTCCTGGCTGTAGCATTTAATCCAGGCAAAGATTCACTTATAGAGTAAGTATAATCTGGCTCTTCATTGGCAGCTGTGGGCTGTTGGACCAGCAAAGGATTAGCAACAGAGTCCATCTCTATCTCAGTGTCAGGATTTCCTGGATTAGAGGCATAAGATGAAGCCGGTGGCAAACTATTCAGAATTGGCCATTGAATCGGTCAATTGAGATGTATCTGATGTCCTTGAGACCTGGAAGTGGTGGTAAAATTACTGTATGAGTTCCCTGCACGCCCAGCACTGGAACCGGAGCTTGATATGATGGACCACATTTTTTTTGTTCTCCACCTTCTCTCGGACCAGTTCTCCAACTTTAGAAAGCCAGCCAATCAGCAGCGGTGGGTAAATGTTCTTTTGCAAGACTGTCTCTTGTGTCTTGTAGGTTCTGTAATACAGCACAATGTTCATCTAGGTCAAAAGGGACGGCTGCAGCCGCCAAGTCTAGACCATCAAGGTCTGGCACAAACATTTTCATGCCAAAGAGCAATTCATAAGGGGTCCGCCCACCCAGAGGTCCTCTAGGGAGATTATTAAGTGCACATTGTACGCTATACAAATGAGCGAGCCAGTTCCTGCCAGTGCCTAGGACTCTAGCCGTTAAGGATTGCTTTAAGTCATGGTTAATTCGCTCGACAACAGAATTGCCCTCAGGCCGGTATGGAGATGAAAATTTGACCTGCACCCCCAAAGACTGCATGGATTCTTTGTACGCCTTAGAGGCGAACGCCGGACCCTGGTCCAAATGTAAAAATTCCCACAAAGACACGCAAATCCCTGACTACAGTTTGAGCATGAGTGCTGCGTTGTGGCAAAACCCATAGAAAAGTGTGCATGAATCAACTGCAACTAAGATGAATTTATAGGCAGTATCAGAAGAAAATGGACCGCAGTGATCCAAATAAGCACAAGCAAATGGTCTATTGCATATGCATAACGGTGTTTGTGGTGGACGAGTCACAGTAGACGGCTTGATTTGCTGACAAATGTCACAAGAAAGCACATAAGGACATGTTTGTTTATATTAGCCATGCCACCAGTAATGTTATTGCAAGATACTGACTGTAGCAGACACACCAGCATGCACCGAGGCCATACCCTCGTGTGCTGCGATTATCAGTGTAAGCCTGCGGTCCGCGTTGGGAATCAACCTCTCACCAACGTTATTAATTGTCACATAGGGAACGTTATCGGGGTTTAAATGATAAGAGTATTTGGAAGGGAATCCTTTTGTATAATTACCTCCCTTCTCAGTAGCAGCTATAGCTGCCAAGATGTCATCCTCAATCTTACTCATGGATCTTGTAACTGCTGCTACTAAGCACGTGTCCACTGCTGACTTAGCTGCTTCATCAGCCAAGCTGTTACCAACCGCGTGTACTCCTACACGTTGGTGGCCAAGATTATGAATTACTTGTGTGAGCAGGAGGCGTTCTTTCAGCTCTGCCACTCGAACCCATAGCATTTTATGCTTAATTGTCTTGCTTTTGGAATCACGATAGTCATTTTGAGACCAAAAGAATAAATTGTCATTAAAAGATTGTACACAGTAAAAGGAATCGCTTACAATCAAAGTAGTCACATTAGGATCTGCAAACTCCAGTGCCCCCTGGAGCACCAAAGCACGCAGCTCAGCCAATTGGGCAGTACAACCACACTGGACTTAAACTCGCCGTTCACTATGGAATCAGCCACAATCGCACAGGCTGCAGAATAAGAATGCTTAGATCCAATCGCTGGTTGCGCCGAACCGTCAGTGTAAATGACGGTATTCCTCGAACGGGCGCCTACACAGAGGAGCTGGATGAACAAATTGATATTGCAGTGACTCCTGAGTCTGTAAAGAGGAATCATAGATAAATGTGACATCTGGGGATGTCAACGATGTAGCCCATTGTATCCAACGTGGATGTAAAGCTTTGGAATTAGGAACATTCGCCTTTGTCACTGCTTCCAGAGCATGGTATGGTGTTACCACCAACATGATTTTTCCTTGTGCCAGGGCGCGTTCTTTCAGAATCGCCATCTGGACTCCAGTCAAGACTTTTTCGACTGAGGAAAACCTCAGTTCGGCTGAAGTGTACAAATGTGTATAAGCAATAGGAACTGTGTTTCCTTCATTAAATGTCAAGTATGTGAAACCCACTGCTCCTGGGACAATTCTTACCACCAAGTTAGTATGGTTGTCACGAGATAACAATAGTTTAGAGTCATAAAATCAGACTGCAAAGACTGCAGTTTATTTGTATGTTCCGGAAGCCAGCATGCTTTCGCAAATGTTGGTTGTATTAAAGCATAGAGAGGCTTAATACGCTGGGCATACTCTGGTACGTAAGTACGACCAAAGTTCAAGAAACCCAGCAAAGATTGTAATTTTTTCAGGGAGTGCGGTGCCTATCCGCATCCCTCATTATTGAGCCCGTAGCCCAAGAACAACACTGCGAATTCAGCAATGTGTGATTTAGCAGAATTAAATTTGTATCCGTAGTCCGCAAACTCCACTATGTTGCGGTTCACACGACAAAGATGCGGATATAACTCGTCGTCTGTGAGATAAATGCCATCTACATACGAATACGCATCAGGGTCGATTGTGTCTAACAATGAGACCACACATGCGGCGAAACACCCGGGCTGTTTTTATAGCCCATCGCTAACCTTTTAAATTGTTTTTGTTTGCCACCATGTGTAAAAAGCTGTCCACTGACTTGACAAGGGGGACAGATTGTGGCTAAAAAAGTCATTGGATATATCTAGGGTTGTCTTATATTTTTTCCGAACTAGACTGTCCACTAGTGCTGAACTATGGGTATTCTGTACCGCATTCATACGACAATGAAAGTTTAAATGACGGTAATCCAAAATTATGCGGTATGACCCGTCTGGCTTGGTTACGGCAAAAAGAGGGTTATTTATCGTTGACACGCATGTCTCAATTACCCCTTGATACTCCAATTGGTCTAGTATTTCCGCTAGAGGAGCCTTTGTCTCCCTACAGATGGGATATTGGGGTTGTGCCTGTGGCATGGACTGCAATGGAATCTCATGATGGGGAGATGTTTTATCTCAACCCACCTGAGCACGGTATAAAGCCGGTGCAAGCACTGAAGCCCACTGTTCTGCAAAATGTTGCGCATGCTCTTTCGAGACACTGTGTGAAAAACTAGGGAGGATTACCTCCTCCACTCTCGCAGCTGCTAGACCAAAGGGCGGGGGCTAGTCTGCCGCCACTACCAGGATGTCATACGAAGAAATCAGATTTTCCCAAAAAAACCCTATGATAATGCGTTTTATGTCACCTTCTATGAGAATACTAATTTCATATAGTTTGCCAGGGGAAGCCACTCGGGTGTTAGCAGTTTCAACTCTGATGAAAATATCAGTTGCTGTCGCCTCCAGAAAGGGATGCAGTGCTTGCCGCACTACTGTAACCTCCACTGTCTAGCAGCGTTACTGCCCATGTTAGATTGCGGAGCTGGGTCCTCACCATCCGCGGCATACCTCGCAGTTAAAGCGGTCACTTTCTTCTTCTGGAACGGAGGGTGCTTTTCCGTCACTTGTCCGTGGATGCTCACGTCCCTGCGGGGCACCTCTGCCTCTTCCGCAATCCTGGTGATCACCTCCACCAGCATATGAGCCTGATGCTTCCTGTGAAGAACGAGGAGAACACATATCAGGAACCTGACATCGATCAGGAGATTTAATTTTCGCACTGTCACGCAGTTCATAAGTGCGTTCTGGGATCGAAGGTGTAGGGGACGATGCCCGTCCCCCTTGCTTTCGTTGTGTTTTCCCCTGTTTATTATTCTTCCAATTCTTTTTAGGGAATTGTGGACGGCCTCCTTGATCAGTTTGAGACGTCTGTTGAGCCTGCGTTTGAGCAGGTACTTTAGCAAAAGGCTTAATACCCAAATTATTACGCCCAACTGTTTTATAAGCCTGGGCTATATTTGCGGGGCTTATCTACATCTGGGACAAGTGCCAAAGCATTAGACACGTGAAAGTTGACTGCATCACTCTTAACATTAGCCAGGATTAGATCAGCAACCACGTCATACGCTCCAACTAACCTCATTCCCAATTCAACTGCCGCCTCTGGTCCGTGCTCATCTTGAACACGCTTAATCACAGAGGGCAGTACTGTCATGGATTGTGTGCCAAAACACTTTGCATAACCTGCCGCAAATATTTTACCCCAACTCTCACAATCAGTGACTTCGGGTACATAGGGCCCGATTCACAGAACTAACTTAAGACAAAATCCTAAACTTACTACCATTTTGGTATTCACAGAAGGCACTTACTCATTTTGGTATTCACAGAAGGCACTTACTCATTTCGGTATTCACAGAAGTTAGGAGTCCTAACTTTAGGACTCCTAAATGCCTTCTGTGAATACCGAAAGTCTTAAAATTAGGATTTTTCTCAGTTTAGTAGTAGTATAGTTAGGACTCCTAACTTTAGGACTCCTAAATGCCTTCTGTGAATACCGAAGTCTTAAAATTAGGATTTTTCTCAATTTAGTAGTCCTAAGTTTAGGACTCCTAACTTTAGGACTCCTAAATGCCTTCTGTGAATACCGAAAGACTTAAAATTAGGATTTTTCTCAGTTTAGTAGTAGTATAGTTAGGACTCCTAACTTTAGGACTCCTAAATCCCTTCTATGAATACCAAAAGTCTTAAAATTAGGATTTTTCTCAATTTAGTAGTCCTAAGTTTAGACTTAGGACTACTAAATTGAGAAAAATCCTAATTTTAAGACTTTCGGTATTCACAGAAGGCATTTAGGAGTCCTAAAGTTAGGAGTCCTAACTATACTACTACTAAACTGAGAAAAATCCTAATTTTAAGACTTTCGGTATTCACAGAAGGCATTTAGGAGTCCTAAAGTTAGGACTCCTAACTTCTGTGAATACCGAAATGAGTAAGTGCCTTCTGTGAATACCAAAATGAGTAAGTGCCTTCTGTGAATACCAAAATGGTAGTAAGTTTAGGATTTTGTCTTAAGTTAGTTCTGTGAATCGGGCCCTAAGTCTTTCTGCAGACTAATTATAAAAATTCGGTGCTTCTTCACCAGCGTGGTATGTGGAAATACCGCTTCCAGCTGGTCAACTTTCTCAGCAAGCCAATAAGGCAAATCTTCCTTATTTGGGAAGGCTTGCCCATAACCAAATTAACCATTACGGGGCTAATAGTAACACTGCCAGTACCAGCTGGTTGCTGAGCAACTCCAGGTGCTCCCACCTGGACGCTGTGGTTTACATATTGAACCATTGCTCTATACACACGGATTAGTGTAGTGTGCATGAGACGGAGAGCCGCCACATCGCACGTCAAATATCATGGATGCGGCGCATAACCTGCCAACACAGGCCAAGTGGCCCCATCAATTGATAAGGAGCCTAACATGACAGGTGACAGGGGTACAAGAAGGGCGCCATCAAACCAAATGCGATGCTGCCATGCCGTCAACGGAAATTCCAGAGTTCTATATGGTCGATACACAGCAGGAAAGGTGGTATGGCTGTATTTATGCCCCAAATTATCCGCCCCTTCAACTGCCGGAAACGTCACCCAGGAATAAAACACCTCATAAGTGTATACTGGGTCGGATTGGACCACAAAGATCAGATTGACACCAGCATCCGGCACACCACCTGCTTGCAAATGATGCCGGACTGCCACGCGGCTATGCACCGCGATGTCAACCTCAACCATATAGAAACTTGAAAAGAAAACACTAAGGAAAAAAGAGGCAAGACAATGTTGGGTCGTAATCCAAAATAAGAACGATACCTTTTTGTAAATCTCAAGCTTGAATCACCTATAAAAGCGACAATATAGGTAGGTAAACCGTCACCAATGTTTTCCGGAAACAGAGGCGAGGGGATTGTGAACAAGTACTGAGAACTACTAATGTGCCTCGTAAATAAGTATCAGACCAATCGTTAGGTGCGCCATGTTGCAGGGATTCTGCACATACACAGAACTATGCACAGGAACCCAGGACTTTGGTGTATTGTGGTGTACCAAAAACACTCCTCAGTGCCCAGAACCCCTATCCGGTTAGCTATAGTATCCCATTTGCTCTCCGTACTACAGCGGAGCTACCAATGATTGGATATCCTAGAACATGTGACTCAGGGTCTCTCAAAATTTGTGGGAACAAGACACTCTTTCGCTTAGATATTCATACCTGTTCACAATGTGAGTAACCAGAGACACTGTATAGTTTAAAATGTTTATTTCAACTAACATGCTCTGTAATGCAGTACACGTGCTAACATTAGCAAAGAAATGCATAAAAACTAAATAATTAGCATGGTTACAATTCCATATAAAAAGAACGGGGACAGCATATTATAATGACAGTGGCCTTATAGCGCTTTACCACCCTCCCCGTGCTATAAGCTCTGTTTATTATACCAGTAGAAGACCTCTGGGCTTGGACAGCGGAACCCCCTACCTCAAGTCTTAGATGATAGGTTTAACATCTCCGGACAAGCACAGCTCTTCCTCAAGAAAGATTTTTTCCAAGTGCTCTTAACTTGCATCCTGTGCAATATTAAAAGCACCCAAAAAGTCAGTAGCGCAGCTGTGTTCCATGTTATGTCTATATGTGTGTGGGACGGACCAAAGCCGATTAACCAGTGAAGTTGTTTTCTGGCCTTGAACACGATGTACAGACGAGAACTCAAAGCACAACAGAAATTGTGAAAGGCAGACAGTTCCCATGTGAAGCAGCACGAGCAAGAGTGTTTACGGGAACCAAGGCATGTAGTGTCGTGTGCATAAGCGGCAAGATGACATGAATGGAACTGAGGCATGTCATCAGTGTGAGTGCAGCATCAGCGTAGCTGACGCTACCTAAGCATATTATAACACATCTCCCCACCTTGGGAAATGAAAAGACACTAAATGCCTAGGTGCAGCAAGGGTGCATGAAGATGCACTGAAGATACAACTGACAATGCTAGGATAGACAGAAGAAGGAGGGTGAACAGAAGAGGTCCAAAAAGGTGAGGAAGAAAGGGATACGGATAACAGACAAGAGGGAACAAACCAAAAAGAAAGAAAAGCAGCCAGATTAAGGACAATCGTAATCTTTCAAATAAGAGGGAGGCTTCCTCACCCTCACTTCCCTACCAGTGAGAGGAGCATCGTAATTTTTCAAATAAAAGGGAGGCTTCCTCACCCTCACTTCCCTACCACTGAGAGGAGCATTTAATTCACTCCTATTTTCTGGAACTTCCTGCTCCCGTGGACTGTCTGAAGAGGCAGGATCGACAACATGACCTGACCCATCTCTTCCCCTCACACCAACTGGACTCAAAGGTCCGACATCAACTCGAGCATCTGTGAACTCACAATCATTCATGAACATAAAAGGAGAAGACGGATCATGTCCGTTGCACACAACACTCCTCAAGACATTACCTTGTCTTTGGTACAGGGCAACCCAAATTTCATATTTACCTGTTATCCAACTTTACCCAATTTCCTCCTACTGCTCAAACTCTGAATGGGCCACGAACCTTAGTCAAATCCTTCGCACCACAACCAGGTTTGACTTTGACCCAGTCTCCTACTGCAATAAATCTTTTACTTTCCATCGTGTCTGGAACACCATGTTTTTCCATCACACTCTCTCGCATCCAAGAAGGCACCAGTTTGCTCCCAGGGCACCTTCCACGTATCATTTCGAAGGGACTTTTCCCAGAGGATGCATTAAAGGTAGTGTGGTATGCCCAAAGCATGTCCTTGACAGCAACCACAACAGACATTCCTGCACCACATGCTAATTGCATTGTCCCTTTAACCTGCCTGTTGACTCTCTCCACTAGACTGTTGCCTTGGGGATTGAACAGAGATGAAAAAATATGTCTCACACCCAAAGTGTCCAGAAATTTTTTCATATCCACAGACCTCAACTTTGTGCCGTTATCCATGAGAATAACGGATGGTACACCTTCTCTCCTAAACACATCGCTAAGGAACTCAATTGTGGAGGAAGTGGTAATGTTCCGCATAAATGCAACCTCCACCCACCTGGATTTAGCATCGATGAGTACTGCTGCAAACCTTTCTTGATCAGATGAATGAAAATGGCCCAATGAAATCTAGGCAAACATTCTCCTATACTTCCTTGCCCTCAGACACATGCTGCTCGTCCTGCACACGACCAAAACCCACTCTGAGACGCTTCTCAGATTCTTTGCACAAAGAACATCGTACAGTCCATTCCTTAATATCTGAATCCATGAGAGGCCACCAAAACCTCTCTCTTACTCTCTTCACAGTTAGAATTTGTCCCAAATGTCCCTCATGCGCCAATACACTCAAACGTGATCTCAAAGCAGTGGGAGGCACACATTTATCGTTACGCATTAAGAGACAGCCTCCAACCACAGACAACTCATCAGCAACCTTAAAAAATGGTCTGACAGCATGAGAATACTTTCTCTTCTAACCACACCTTTTATCATTTTCAATACACACTGAAGTGTAAGGTCCCTTTCCATGGCACTTGTCCACTCCCCTCTGGAAATGGAGACTCCCAAACCCTCTGTGACATCCTCCACATTCGCAACTACCTCTTCAGTGACAACCTCTGAAGGTTCCACAGATCCATCTGGGAGCCGAGAGAGGCAGTCCGCAACCTTATTCTTCCGTCCGGGAACACACTCAATGCGAAAATCATGATCTGGCAGTCTGACAGCCAACCTACCTAAATGCCCTGAACACTTCTTACTGCCACCAGATCCCAACACCTTGAGTAGGGGTTTGTGATCTGTTCTAAGCACAAACACAGTTCCCCATAAAAAGACTCTGAAGTAGGTTGCAGCCCACGCAGCAGCTAAGGCTTCGTGCTCAATAACTAAATAATTCTGCTCTGTGTCAGTTAAAGAACGCAAAGCAAAAGCCACAGTTTTCTCTAGTTTGCTGACTGCACTAGCATCCACAGTGATGATACTCTTCAATGAGCTCTGGAAGGGTTCCAGAACACCGGCATTGGCAATATCATCCTTAACGGCAAGAAAAGCTTGTTTTTGTGAGTCACCCCACACACATTTATTGCCCTTCCACAACAATTCTCTGAGTGGTTCAGTTTTGGGGGCAAAATCCCGCACAAACTTGGAGTAGAACTCCACTAAACCCATAAAGGATCCTAACGCATCCTTGTCACGGGGGACATCCAAATTAATAATAGCACTAACTAACTTCCTTTTGGGCTTTACACCAGACAAAGTGATGTTGTACTCCAAATACTCTACTTCTTGGACCTGAAACTCACACCTTTCTCTGGGTAATGTCAGTCCTGCTTTGCTAATGCGAGACAACACTTTGCTCAACACGCAATTGTGTTCTTCCTCATTTTTCCCATACAGTAAAATGTCATCCTGGAACACCACAACATTACTGAGACCAGATAGGATGCCAGTCATCAACCTCTGGAATACACTGGTGGCCGAGCATAATCCAAATGGGAGCCTACAAAACTGAAAGGTTCCCTCTGAAGTAATGAACGAAGTCAAGTGCTTATAGTGCAAGTGTAGCTTTACCTGATGGTAGGCACACCTTAGGTCTATTTTTGAGAAACATTAGCCCCCGACAACATCAAAATAAGTTCATTAATATTAGGTAGTGGAAAATTGGCCATAACAACACATTGGTACAGGCTAAGGAGGTCCACACAGAAGCGGAGAGAACCATTGGGTTTCCTTGTAATGTCCACTGGGGACAACCACTCCGTAGCATCAACTGTTTCAATTACTCCATCAGCCAATAGTTTCTGGATAAACTCCTTGACATCTGCCCTAGAAGCCATAGGTATTCCCCGTGCTTGGAGTTTTACTGGAACAGCCCAATTTTTTATTTTAATTTCATGTTTGTAGTTTTTGAACTCCCCCAGTCTATCTTCAAAAACCTCGCTGTGATGCTTCCAGATTTGATGTTTCGACCACCATGACTTGAGACTCAGCTCTGGGATTCACAGTGATGCACAGGTGAAATTGGTGTAACCAGCCTTTAATAGGGGTCCATCAGGTGCTACATAAATCTTTCCCTGGGTTTGATGATCCTTGAATTTGATATTTGCATCCATGAAACCAAGGACACCAATGTCAGACCCTTGGTAACCTTTAAGAACAACATCGGAGGGCACTAATGTTACAATTAAAATGATGAAGGATTGCAGTCGATTGAAGGTAAGCATGTACTTTATTAGTACAAAAGTAAGACCCCGCACCAAGCTCTTGCCAGGCACAGCTGGACAGCAGAATGACAGTGTCTCAATCCACATTCCAATGATGACATGAATGGAACTGAGGCATGTCATCAGTGTGAGTGCAGCATCAGCCTAGCTGATCGTACCTAAACATATTATAACAGAAGGCACACAAACAAACTGCATAAAAATCAAGGAAGGTAAAGCTATAGAGATCGAGGAAAAACAAATGAAACAAACTTAAAGGAATTGCTACACCAAGTAATGAAATAAGCAATAGGGAACACCTTACCATAAGCATACAGTCACTAAATAATGATCAATTGTGTTGGGCGCCTTCTTGTGCAGGTGAGCTCAAAATAACCCGGAACTAAAGGTTCTGAATGCAGGAATTATTACTTACGTCCAAGATGCACTCATCCTGTATTCCACAGTTTCCATTTACTCTGGTCTCCTACAAGGACTAGTTTTCTCTTAATCCTCACAAACCCCTAAGAAATATCTGGGGGTATGACTGACTGACCCAGGTGAGTGACACATTTTAGATGTATAGGTTGTTGGTAGTGTATTTTGCATTGAGAAACACAAAAGTATTTTTAATTCAATTAAATCACAGTAAAATATTTGACATCTAGGATTCAATTGCAGGCAGTCAGGTTTCCAGGGCTTTGCAATGGTTTTACTTATTCATGATGCAAAGGTATTATTGAATTTAGTCAGGATAGGGGAGGTAGTTGATGGCCATGCTCGATATTTGAAAAGGGGCAGATATGGATACTGAAATAAACAGGTGACAGCAGCAGTTCTTGTGCAACCCTGCACAGAATTAGTTAGAAAATTGACTGGAATACACCTGTACTACTGTCAGTTTCTGCACTGTACCAACCATTGTTGATGTGCAAGCAAAGTCAATGGACTTATACATTGCCTAACATAGATTCATATATGTTATCCCTATCAAACTTCCTGTGCACAAAGTGCACCAAACTCTGTAAAGTATCCCCCCACTAAATAACCCCTTCATATTACATTTGAAGTTCTTATTCCCTTTCCTATGTCTTCCCTTTAAAAGAGAATCTGTAGGGCCATGCACAGGTGTGTTGTGTCTCAATCAGGTGATGAAAAATAAATTCTGACATGTGGGGGTGGCTTATATAGTTCTTAGACCTGACATCCTTGGTGTGGTATTCCCCCAAACCTTTTGCCTTTGCCCTTAGTTTGCTGAATTTGTTTTTGTTGACTTTACCATTGTTAACCAGTACTAAAGTGCTCGTGCTCTCACCCTAAAACATGGTTAAAATCGTACTACACCACATTTTTACTCTTATGTACTTGTTAGTCCCTAGTAAATTGGCACCCATGTACTCAGGGCTTGTAAAGTAAATGCTGCCAGTGGGCCTGCAGCAATCATTGTGTCACCCACTAAAGTAACCTTTTCCAACATGTCTCAGGCCTGCCACTGCAGCCTGTGTGCAGTTTTGAACTGAAACTTTGATCAGGCAAAAGCAACCTTTTGCCAGGCCTAAACCTTCCTTTTTAATACCTATGAGATATCCCTAAAGTAGGACATATTGAATCATAGGCCCTGTGCATTGTATTTAAAAAGTAGGATATGTGAGTTTAAGTTTTACATGTTCTAGCAGTGAAAAAACTCTTAAGTTGTTTTTCACTGCTGTAAGGCCTATCTCTCCTGTCGACTAACATTGGATTACCTTTTTTCATTTAATAAGTGATAATGTTTGATTGGAAGCAGATAAACATATGGTGTTTGCACTAAAAAAATTGTAATTCAAGAGGGGGCGCTAGAGGGCACGCTGCAAGTTGGCTGCAACCTAGTGCAGCTCTACCGGTCGAACTTATCATCCATAAACAATTCTGCCTTAATACATGCCAGCCAAGGCAAAAAAACTTGACACAGTGCTGCTGGTGCGGCCGGGCTGCATCGTAGTACTGCTGAAGAGCTGTGAAGGGATAAATCTGGGAGAACGTCGCCCGGAGATGTGGTGAGGCTGAAGACAACATGGCGGCTGCCAGGCGCGTCTGAACATCGCACTGGACTTTGAGCAGTGCTGCCGAGGCCTGGGTGCCCTGGGGGTCCATGCGCCACCATGTGCGCTGTGGAGACTGTGCACCACTGATAATGACGATGAGCAAGCTGCTCATGATCGTGGGGGCTGTGGTGCGCCGCAGGTGGCCTGGTGCCCCACTGCCGTGGTGCTGAGGGATCCCAATATAGGCCACATGTCCTGTCGGTAAGCAGCAGAAGCTAGGCGGCGAGAGCTGAGCTGCATGGATGGGTGCTGCTGCTGCCTGAATTGTAGCCGCAGAAAGTGGGGCCTGCTGTGTCATTGTGAAGGCCTGCTCAACTGCTCCTGTGTGGCTGGCATGGGAAGATGCGCTCACAAGGCAATGATATTACGCAACCCCTGGACTGATTGACACAAGTGGAGCACTGCCATTACCCACCTTGGCAAAGCTTTAGACTGCACCAGCTTCCCTTTGTGAATCCAATTGAATACAGAGAGGAGTGGTCAGGGCTGCTAGCTATATGTGACTGGTGGTGCCCGGAGACGCCTGTGGCTGCTGCTGGCTGTGTTCTGGGAGACGAGCAGAGGAGCACTAACTACCTGCCTGTGGCTACTGCTGGATGTGTTAAGGGACTGGAAGAAGAGTGGGGCTCGGAACATAACCCCAATCTGTTATCACTTGCTACTGGCGCTGAGCTGGCTCCTGAAGGTGGAAGCTACGTGCGGATGGTTGGTTGGGATCCAGCTGTGCCATATTTGTCTGTTGCTGCAACCATTGCAGTGTGGAATCTTCGTGTAGTAGAAGGCCTGGACAAGACTGATATTACTAATCAGACCCTCTGACTATAAAGCCTGTTGTTACCTGTCCCTTAGAGGTGAAGCAGCAGGCTGCTATTGTGGATGGTGGTGAAACCAGATGGCACAGCTGAAAGGTCAGTACAACAAAAAGATGGTCACAGTGGAGATGAAGAATCCGTCCGCTCCGTTCGTCTGACTTTTGCAACAACGGTCCTTTATAACCTTTCAAGCACAGACAACAGAAATTAATTATCTGTGTCAGAGTAATGCTATGTTTTTTCTGTATTGATTTGCCTTCATTTGGCTGGATAGGTTTCAGAAATCTTTGATGTATATTGCACATTGTCTTTCCTCTTCTACAACCCTCACAAGTGCACATTCTTTCCTGAGCACTCTCTCTTCCCCTGTTTCTAGAGCACCGTTTTTAAAAATGTGCAGACAACTTTGCTGTCCTCTATAATCATGTGTTGATTAGAGAATAAATTGCAGTCATTTGATCTGTTATGGTGATGCTCTGATTTCTTTTTGTGTTAAAATTAATCTCCACTGTGACTTTCTTTTTGTTGTACTGTATTATACCCGGGTCCAGTGGTATTTTGGGTCACCCCATTGTTGTATAACACATCTGAAAGGTCAGCCACCATGGGTAGGACAGACAAGAAGCAACCCTGACTAACTTTCTAAATGAGGAAGCCTAGGAGGTAGCCGCAGTGGCCTCCCGCGGACTCCGAACCAGACGCTCCAACAGAACAACAACCCCAGTGTTGAAAACAACACTCCTGGCTATGCAGAACTGTCTGCAATCGATGATGGGAAGATAGACGCCCTAAATTTATGCATAGATCGTATGTTGGCGAAGCTCGACAAACAGAGCACCAGGCTGGGCAAAGGGGAAAAGCGCATCTCCGATGCAGAAGACAGCCTACAAAGTGTCTCAACCAAAGCCCTAAATATGGAAAAGGTCTTGTCTGTCATCCAGGCCAAGAATGAGGACCTTGAGGCTAGGTCGAGGTGTAACAACCTGAGGATCACGGGCCTGCTGGAGTTGACCAATACAGGTAAATTGGAGCTCTATGTGGAGGAAATGCTCAATGAGATTTTTAGGGTGGAGATCCTGTCGGCCATGCTGATTGTAGAGAGAGCACATAGTTCGGTTGCGGTGTGTCTGGTTCCTGGTGCCTCGCCGAGGCCGATTATTGCATGGCTGCTAAACTATAGGGACCGTGAACAGTCCTGCAGTTTGCACGCAAGAAAGGCTCCATAAAATATCATGGTAATGATATGGCTTTTTACCCGAATTTCACCGCCTCGGTCCAGGCAGCGATTTAGAATTCTTGCCTGTCAAGAAGTTGTTAATGGCAAAGAACATCCTGTATGCCATGGTGTACCCTGCCCGCTTGCAAATTGGAACAAACGGAACTGCCAGAATCTACACTAACCCTTAGTCTGCCATGGAGTATTCCAAATCAATAAAAATACATCAACGAGACACAGCAACCGATCTGGATGAGGAGGAGCAATGAGAAATAGTGGTCTGTAGTGAACTTTGACTTAGTGGTTCACACCCTGTTGATGCAATCCAGGTGGTGGTGGCAACCGGTGGACGGGGGCGTAGGTCCGTGGATGGAGAAGTCAATAAGAGCGACAACACCTCACTGTGGATTTAGTCTTTTGGACCCTGACACTGCAGTGTGTGAGTATTGCAAGGTTGCTGGAGGCTGAGACTTTAAGTGAACAGGACATTTATCAGTCTGACACGTTAACCTAATGGATAAGTTCGGCCACATGTGGGAGGATGTCTGCGCTTTAGTGCTCTCTGATGGGTGTACCCCGCTTACATATTTGGGTAATGTTTCAAAGAGGGGTTATGCTAATTTCTTATTGGGATGGCTTTAGCATGTTGGGGTGCTGAAGTGGGTTGGGGGTGGGTTGGCTGTTTGTGTTACGTTGCAGGTGCAGTGCAGTCTACATGCAGTAGTGAACCAAACGTGATCTGAATCGGGGGTATCTCCAAAGTAGAGGAGCTGGTGGGCTAGGAATAGGAAATGTGATGTCTAGGTGGTACTGTTAAGTTGATAAAATGGAATGTACGTGGTCTAAGCAACCCCAAAAAGATCCACAATGTGCTAGCATACTTGGAGAGGTAGGATATCCAAGTGGCGTTCCTGCAAAAGACTCATCTCACTAAACACACAGAACAAAATGTGGTTGCCCGATGGGCTGCCATTTGCGTAGCAGTGTCGTACTCTGCGTATTCCAGGGGTGTACTGGTTAAGAGGGGTACTCCGTTCACTCTAATCCATTCTGAAGCGGATGAGCAGGGAAGAGTGCTCTTGATGAGGGCAAGTTTGGTTGGCACAAACATACTATTTGTAAACACGCATGGGCATAACTTAGATGATCCCGCAATCTATAATGATATTTGGAGGTGTATTGCGTCTTTCCCTCCGTCCACTGTGATATGGGGTGGAGGCCTGAATGTATATCTAGATCCACAGCTTGAATGCTCGGCTGACATGGCATGGCACGGGAAACAGGCTGTGCTGGTGATGGGGGAAATAATGGAGACCGGGGGTTGGTGGATGCATGGTGGTGCAGGAACCCTGCTGTGAGGGAGGGCACATTTGTGTCAACGGTGCATGGATCGAGGTCCAGGTTGTACTACTGGCTGGTCTCTAAGGATGTGAGTTTTTGTGCAGTGACAGTGAAGCACCTGGCTAAAAACACTGTCTGGCCATGCCCCGGTGCTTCCGGAGCTGGCTGTACCCACTCATATGCGGCCGCCATTACAGTGGAGGCTTCAGCCGTCGTCCCTGCTGGACCAAGTATTCTGTATCACTATTGGGGCAGCAATCACAAATTTCTTTATGGAGAATAAAGGCACTGCACACTGTGGGAGGCTTTCAAAGTCACTATACAGAGTGAATTTATTAGGGCGCAGGCAGGTGTTTTAAAATCACTGAGGAATAGGTTGAAGGACATAGATGACAGGATCCACGTGCTGGAAAGTAGGTATGAGCAGCATCACTGACATGTACTGCTAGCCCAAATTAGAGAGTTAGTGTTGGAGCATAATCAGGTTGCCGAGCAGGAGGTGCAGCATGGATCTAAGAGGTGTAAAGCGTGTCTGTATGGGGAGGGGGTAGGCCAAGTCGATCTCTGGTGAACAAATTTACATTGCCGAGGGTGCAGGAGCATATCGTTGAAATAGTGGATAGTAACTCTGCAGCACATTACACCACTCCAGTGATAAGTCAGGAGTTTATTGAGTTCTTCTCTAACCTGTAAGGGCATAGGCCAACTGTTCAATATTATGAGATCCCCAGTTATTTAGAAGATGTTGAGCTGGGCTGGCTGTCCCAGGGTCAGCAAGAATATCTGACTCAGCCTTGGATGGTCGAGGATGTTAAGGAAGCTATAATGTCTCTTACGTCTGGCAAAGTGGCAGGGTTAGATGGACTGTCCAGTGAGTTTTATAAAACCTATGTGGACACTCTGGCCCCGAGACTACTAGAGGTGTTTGCTGAAGCATATGAAAAGGGTGTACTGCCTCCTACCCTCTGGGAAGCGCTCATTGTAACGTTGTTGAAGCCAGAAAAAGAGGTCAATCATTGTGAATCATACAGGCCACTATCATTAATATAAATAGACACAAAAATGTTGACAAAAATCATTGCCAACAGACTTCAACCTTTGGTCCCAAATTTGGTCCTGCCGGATCAATCGGTATTTGTGCCCAAAAGATCAACCATTTTCGCTGTGCTGCATCAGCTAGATGCCGAGCTTCCGGCATCTAGCAGTATTACTGGATGCAGCAAAAGCGTTTGACTCGATGTACTAAGGGTATATGTTTGTGGTCTTGCAGTGTATGGGGATACCGCCTTTTTTTTTTAGGGGTTGCGTCTCCTGTACTCAAGCCCGGTGGCCAGGTTATTCATCAATGGGGTGGTCACGCCTCCAATCGAAATATGTAGGGGTATCAGGCAGGGCTGCCGTCTCACCCTGATGTTGTTCTCCTTGGCGCTGGAACCACTGGTATGTAAGATCTGACAGTGCCATGCTAATGCCGCATTGGGTTTCCGACATTGCCCGCTTGCTATATTATTGTATGCCTGTGGTAAATTTGATGTCACTGTTGTGGGAATATGTCCGTTTCGAAAGATACTCAGGGTTATGCATAAACTGGCTTCAAGTTTTACGTGTTTTTTAAGTAGCTTTGTCTATGGCCATGGTAGTACCGTGGTACTCCCGAAGTATATAGTGATGACAAATCATTAGCTGATTGGCTAATGACTGGTTTTCCAAAAGTTAAAGGCAGCCATGTTGTTTTCAGTTTGAGTTTCCCTGTGTTCTGCCCCACACCATTCAGTGTAGTTAAGTTTCAGGTTTGGTAATTTCCCGTACTGATTACCACTTTATTTAAATGGTATTAGGTAGGCAAGAATAGTTATAAGTTTATGTATTTAAAAAATAAAATCGGGAGTACTGTGGTACTGAAAACAAATATGAAAAAATGCTAATGCACTATAAGACACTATATTTTATAAATAGAGTGCCTGAGTCACAAAGGTAAACTTACGCTTTTGTGCATGTTTCCCTTTGTTTGAAATACACAAAACTGTCTTTTAATCATAAGTTTACGAGTGCAGAGACTCCGCAGTGGGGTCAGAGAACTCTGCACATAAAAAGATAGGCTTGTGGTATCTTTTCATGTGCGTAGTTCCCTGCACTCGTACATTTACAATTAAAAGGCAGTTTTGAGAATTCCAAACAAAAGTAAACTTACAGAAAAGTGTAATGTTACCTTTGTGAATCAGGCCCAATATGTGCTAAAGTGTCTGTTCAATTGTTTACGTGTTTAAATATGTACAAAAAAGTGTACAAATTAGTGTGCTAATAACTACAAATTATTGTGCCATGCTACAAAAAAATGCAGTACACTGCTATAAAAATGTATAGAAATTAAAAAAGAAAAATGTTAACCTTACAAAATGTTTTGGGGTACTCCAGTAATACTGTGGTCTCTGTATTAAAAAAATTAAGAGATAGAAATGGACATGATCACAGCTGGGCTTTATTCCAACTTGTTACTGTTGTTGCAATGGCCAATGCTGTCCCTCGCTCTGCATGTAGCTGCTGTTCCCACATCTGCCAGCTCCCTTTAAACCCCTTTGTTCACAGCTGCTGCTGCAGCTGCCTTGCCAACTCAGTGAAAAGGAAAATTGCCTCCCTTAGCAACCGTCACATCCCAAGTTTCTCTGCCACCATCCAGGTCCTCTATGTGCTCAAAACCATGGTGCCTGTTGTAAAGCCCATCCCACCCAGCACTCATACCTTGAAAATTCTATGGCCCCGAATCAATAGTGGTGGCCCCTTACTTCTCTGCACTTTTTAGATCCTTCACCAACTTGCCCACAGTTGTCAAAACCTCCTCCATAACAAGAACATAACCACACTTTCCTCCAGTTCATCGCTGCTGCCAGTGCCTCATTCAGCTGGTATCTGGACACTTCCCTTCTTTTAGGCACACCTTCAAGCATACCTTCCAGACACTGCCAAGCACAATTGTCCCTTTCTGCTTCTGCCATTTTCAGTTATCTACATGCTTGTTGGGCCTGGCACTTTTTTTGCAGGGTCTCCCAAGAGTTTTGCCTTCTGTTTCTGAACTCCTTTTGGTTGGCATTGAGACTCTTCTGCATCTTTTCCGTGCTAACCAGTGGTAACATGAATGTGCTCTTTTTCTAAAATATGATACAAATGGTACATGCCTGTTTGGTCCATTTTAATTTACTTGAGAGTCCCTGGTAAATGGAATACCTATACCCAGGGCCTGTAAATTAAATTGAACTAGCGGGCCTGAAGCACTCATTGTGCCATCCACGAAAGCAGCACTGTAAAACCTGTCTCAGGTTTGCCACTACAGCCTGTGTCAACAGTGTTGGAATGCCATTTTTACCTGTTAAAATAAGCCTTTTGCCAGGCTTAGACCTTCCTATTTAATACCTACAAGTCACCCCTAAGCTAGATCCTAAAGGCTCATGGGGCAGGTCACATTTTATTTAAAACGTAGAACATGTGCATTTAATTATTCATGTCCTGACAGAGAAAAACTCCTAAAATCATTTTTTACTCTTATAAGGCATATCTCTCCCATTGACTAACCCTGGGTTACCTTATTATATTTAATAAGTTATCATTTTGGATTAGGAGTAGATTCAGATACACTGTTTACACTCAAAGGAATTGCAATTTTAAAAATCCTTTTTTAAAATGATAAAGCCAGATTTCTAGTTATAATTCTGAAAATGCCACTTTTAGGAAGTTGGAATGTTCATGTCCCAATACTCTGTGCAGTCTACCAGTGTCCAGATTTACATGATTGTGAATATCTCTGCTGTTGGGTTTTTGTGTATTGCTTCCAGACAGTAACACAAAGGGCGCTTAGGTGCGCTGGGGAGAGGATGTGGACTAACGGCTAGAGTGGTTGACCTCAGAGCTGGTGAACCAGGGTCGGGTCTCGGCAGGGATGCTCATCATCCTGTGATTCCGGGCAAATCACGTATTCTCCCCGTGCCTAAAAAAAAATAATGTGTCCACCTGTAACGCAACTGGTGCTCATGTAAAGCGCTCTGATACCTTTTGGCCTCGTTTGTGCTATATAACCCCCTCCAAACAAAAAAAAACAATAAGAAAAAAAAGAGAACAGGATGGTCCATCCTGGCAGGATGACCGGCAGGGTCTATACATAGACCCACTGACAATTCAAAGGGATTTCCCTCCTACGTACACAAAGGAACCTGACACCAGGTCTGCATAGTCTTTTGTCACCCCTAGACATTTCGGAGCCTTGACAGAGGAAGGAGAAGGACTTTCCAGGACCAGAAGTAGGGGTAAGGACAGGGAGCCCCCCACACAAAGGCTGGCACCAGGTATAAAAATTGGACCTTCAGAGCAACTCTTCAGGTCACTCCCAGGGGTATATTCACAATAACGTTAATAACTACCGCAAGAGTAGCGTAACGCAACTTTCAATATCGCAGCCCATTGTGGGAAAATAACCCCATGTCAATGTGGAATTCACAACAAGGTGGTAGCATGCGATAGACACCAGATAACGCGTCAAATGTCAGCGTCAACTTCAACGCCACGCCGCAACAATGCAAAACGCGAAAATTCATGCGATAAGGCCAATCGCGGTACAAAAAGTAGCGAAAACCAGCCTCAGTCCTGCAAATCCCACGCGTCTTGCGGGAAAATGCACCATAAATACCACAGAGACAGCACACCAGAAATAAGCCTAAGCACAGAGCAACATGGATGCACCCTGACCCAGCGCAGAGGACAATGCGAACCCCACAACCCCCACAGACCACCAGCAAGGAACAACGGGCATGGGGAAGGTCAAGGAGAAAAGGGAGAGGAAGGCGGGGTGCAGACCGCAGGCAAACAAAGCCAGCGTCACCGAGGTGACAGAAAACTACTAGCAACTGACCCACAAGCAGACTACAGTGAATGCAGCCGTAGTGTCGAGGAAACCAACGGAGGAGGCCATGAGGCGCCGGCAGGACGTGACAACCTAAACCAGGTACAAACCCGCAGCCAACAGGAAGGCAGCAACGGCGACAGGAGGTGGCAGTCCAGCACCACAGAAGGAGCTGGAGGAAACCCAGGCCACTGTCATCAGTGTGGAGACGGTGTAATGAGTAGTGAGTACGGACACAGCTCGAGAGAGGACCTGACAACATCAACAGGTAAAGTAAAGGACAGGGACTGGGTGGACGGGGGGGAGATGGGCACAATGACACACATGCACAATGAGGCATAGCACACTGCACACCCATAATTACCCAGGATCATGTCACACAACCCCTTGGCATCCTGCAGCACACACACATAGCAAGAACAGCACACCCACATCAACGACAACGTGATACAATGCGCATAGCCGAAACTGCAGAACAGAGGACACAACTGGCTCCGCACATGCACAGAAACATGCCTACCTCATCTGACAGAAGAAAAACAGAAACAGGAGTAAACCCGTTCACCCAGCTGAGACCGGGTAGGTATAGTAACAGAAAAACAATGTCTCAACTGGAAAATCATGTAAAGGAACCACTAGATATGAGAATTAATCATAAAGCACAAAAAAGGATAAGGGAGACCAAAGGGGAGAATGAAAGGTTGTTATTTGTAGATAGAAGCACAAAAAATACAACTAATTTACAGTAACCATAACAACCATATGTGCACTGATGGTGAAGTGATAAGTGAACGACGCAGTGACATAAGTGTTTAGGCAACAACGTGGAACGGCGAAGGACAGATAAAACATGAGGATCAAACAATGGTATTTACAAAAGAATTTACAATTACAAACATGATTATTCAATTTATGAATGACCCTTTTCAAAGCCGTAATTGGCGTTGTGGAGTCGACGACGTTTCAACCTCTTTACATTGAGGTCATCATCAGGACTATGGTTACGATGATTCAAAAGTACTTCTATGAGAGCAGAGGGAAAGGAAAGAAAAGGTTGGTTATGGGACCCAAGGAAACCAATTGAAAGCCATAGAGAGGTAGGTAAAGAAGGTAAGTGAAAGAATACCTGAAGTGGAGGGACGAAGGGAACGAAACCCCACGGGGCGCGGTAGCGTCAGAATACCAAAGGACGTTGACAGCGATATGGATCTGGCCAGGGGAGAGAGGGGACGAATTAAAAAGTGCATGGAACCAATAGGAACCAAATCAAACAAGAGGAAAAAGTGTCCTTACCAAAGGTGAGGAAAGTAACTGAATGGTAGAGTGTGCATCAAAGGCACTTTAAAGTTGCAAAGGACGGGATGAATCTTCACTTGGTTTATTCCGCATTCTGAAATTAAAGGAGCAGAGTAAGACAGAGCGGGGTGGGGCGAGGATTAATTTAAAGGGTTACCGGTCGTGACACTGGGCGCAGAGAATGGCACTTACCCTAGGAATGCGTTCAAGCAGGGACAAGTCGATCTGGTTTTCTGAACCGGGATAAGTCCAGGATGGGCAAAGTCACGGGACGAATGAAGCGTCTAAGCAGAGATGCACGGCAAACCAGGAAGTAATGCCGGCAGAGTCACGTGACTCGGTAAGGGAGGGTCCCACCACTGAAAAAGAAAGAAAGACTAGAACGGGGAGGAGGTGCTAGTACCCCCGGGGGAAGAGGAAAAATGCCAAAAGTACCGAGATCGGAATAGAAGGATTGGAGTTATAGGACAGTTGAGAGATATAATAACATGATATTAATAGTCATGAAACAAAACATAAACGAAGCATAAATAACTTTCAAATTCTACAACGTTTAAATTAGGATCCGTCAATCTGTGAAAGGACATGAATTTGTGATTAAGTAGTGGACAGAAAAAGAAGTAAAGAAAGCTTCAGCATTGCAATACAGATCATCGGAAATGTATTGGTATTCACTAAACGGTGTGGGGTACATAGGGTTACACAGAGAGCAAATGTACCACTGAATGAACATTGCTGGTCAGTACCAAAGAAAAAACATCATGACATTAAAAAGGTAACAAGGCAAGTCTAAAGGATTGTAATTGGGCATTCATTTAAGGAAAACATCAATTGTATGCAAATAACTACGAGGTAGGAATCATCTGACAGAGCAGGAAACTGTGAAATGGAAATGTACGCATACGACCTCACATCCGTCATGTAGTCCAAATCTACACCGTCCCGCAGAAGAATCCAGCACCTCACAAACAGTCACAATGTACATTGCCAAACAGTCTGCATGTAAGCCAGAACAACGCGCCAACATACATGTCAACACAATGTCAACATGCATCTCCCCTTCACATTGCAGAGGGGCACACAACTCCTCCAGCAGAGCACAGAAGACAACACATCTGCGATGCCAGAGAGGATCACCACACCGTCGACACCGACACCCTACAACAGCCCATGGATATCCCACGCAAACCACCACCAGGACCAAGGCAGAAAAGCTACTCAGAGGAGAACACAGCCCCTGCAACAAACCACACAGCAGGAAGCACACGCAAGCACAGCTGGCACACAACACTTCACCCACCCACACATGGCACCCCAATGCCATGTGTCATCACGCCAAAAGGAGGTGGCCCAACAGGTGGGGGTGGGTGCCAAACCCATGGAAGGCAAGCTAGAACACATACGTTGGTGTCTATCACCCTCAGGGACCACCCACACCCCACAAAGGAGACCCACACTGCCATAGAGACACATGCAGATGCACATTCACAGTCAAGAACCACGCCCATGGGAGCGCAAATAGCAGTCACACACCCACATTGGCGGCGCGTACGACATCCCTGGCCACTCCCCTTACAAATTGAGTGGGTGACGACAAAGCTACATGTCCAAGCTCCAACCCGCTGCCTGCGGTGACATGTCTGCATCCGATGTACACAGCACACTGTAATGTCCTAGGGTCCAGGGCCCTCATGCATACAACAAGACCACAGGGACACATGTAGATATCATGTTGAACTGGCTATGGGCACGTGGGCCTGGCCCCTTTGTTGGCAGGGCCACATGTACAGTGACGCCTGTGCTGTATGTGTGTGGGGTGAGTGTGAGCTAGTCCGCACAGAATGCTTTGTGCTGGCAACAACTTGAACATTGGACACCAGTGCAACGGGAACAGAAAACACATGCATAACAGAATCAACTGCATAGCAACATGGATGGAGCCGGAGCAAGGACTGAGGTCACCCAATATTCAGTCAGGAGGTTCCGTGAGTTGCAGTGCACTGAGGTAGGGGCATTAGAGACAAGTGCGCTCATGTGAAGGAATTGCTAGGATTGTGTCCCTTCGGGTTAGTCCTCATACAGATGCAGTGGGGTGTGTTACACCTGCATCAACTTCCTCATCAACGTCCCAGGTCTCCCACACTGCCTGAAGTGACAGTTGCGTCTGCAGTCCACAGCACAATACCCAGTAATGGTTCCGGGTGTGTAGCTTGACTACCACCTCCAGTCTGCATTCCTGCCTTGGGGATGTTGCCTCCTGCCCTCCCATTGTCTGTGCCATCTGCCGTACGCACACTTGACACAGCTTCCCCATCATAGTCCCAGGTCTTCCCACTGCATGAGGTGACATAGCTGCGCAACATCTCCACAGCACAAAACTCAATCACTAACAGAAAATGGCTTGCAGTACACTGAGTCACTGGCACCTGGAGTGCTGAGCAGGGTATCAGGCCGATGATGGCATCCAAGACAGGTCTGAGCAAGTCTGTAGGTCTGTCAGGACCACCGTATCAACTCTGGCAGATGGTGGTTGGAGGTGGTCCTTGCGGTGGTGGCGTGTGCCTCCTGCGGTGATGCGACATACGGGCCGGTCAGGACCCGAATGTATGTGTGGGCCCTGGTGGCCTGCAGTTGAGGCCAGAGGCTGCGGACAGCGCAGGGCCACAGACACATGGCGTTGACGACCCCAAGACCACCGTCACAGAGGTCATCTAATATATCAGAAGCAGGGGTCCCAGACCTGAGCAGCACAGAGTGAGTGGCCCCGGATGCACTGCCGCCGGCATAGGTACCCAGCCACGGGAGGGTGACTTGCGGTGCAGTCAGATGGGCCATGCGACCTGGGTAGGTCCCCATCAATGTCCGAGGTGTGTATTGCGGAGGGTTGCGGGGAACAGTGGAAGGTGTCCTCCAGGACATGATGCGGAAGGTCTGATGTTATCAGGCAGCAGCAAATGGAGGAGTGGAAAGCGCCAACCTTGTTTTCACCACCAATTCGGTATCAGCTACATGAGGATGAAAACTAGCCCCTAGTCCTACTCAAACGCCACCAATGTACGACCAGGGAGTGTCCATGAATGTCGGGGAACAGACTTGGTGGCACAGGTGCTGAGCGGGGATGCAGTCTGCGATGATGCCGGTACACTGACATGAACACCACCATTGCCAAATCAACACTGTGACCTACTGGACCGCAGTGTAGGCCGGAGGCAGTGGTCAGCAGTGACCCACAGCCACGTGTCGTTGGCTGGCGAGGCACAGAGTTAGTGACACAAGGGCTGTTGTTGGTAGTGTTCAATCACCTCCGTAACAATTATCCTGTTCCCTCCGGACTGCAATGCGTCATCCTCTTACGCCTCTCCATGCGGGCGTTAACATGTATTCTGCCTTTTGAATAACCGATGTTCAGTTCCAAATCTGTGACCACTCATGCGCAGCGTAGACCGACGGCAGTAGTCCGCATAGGCCCACAGACACGTGTGGTTGTGATGCCATGCACAGACTTGCTGGCACCACATCCAAGGGGGTATAGTGACTTGTCCTATGCCTTAAATGGTGTTCACTGCCATGGTGTAATCAAGACTCAGTTCCAAATGTGTGACCTACCTGACCGTGGTGTAGGCCTGAGGCAGCGGTCAGCACGGCCCATTCACCGAGTGTCACCGGCATAGGTTGGATGGCCACACCGGCCTACGTAGTTCAGGTTCAGTGGCGCCATGTGTTTGGACACCTCTGTGTATGTGACCCGGGTTTCGTCCGGAATGAGCCACATCTTCCTCTTACTCCTCTCCGTGCGACCACTGGTGTGGACTCTGCCATTTGTGATGTGCGCCCAGGTGCTGGATGTGGGACCTACTGGTCCGCATGGTAGTCCTGGTCCCTCATCCATGTATCGCCGGCTGGCGTTAAACAGGGCTAGTGGCACACGTGTCGCCGGCTGGCATTGAACAGAGTTAGTGGCACCACGTGTCGCAAGAAACCCATATGGAACTAGGCCTGAGGCGGCAGTAGAGTACGTCAACGAAAAAGGAGAAAAGCGGGCCTGTGTCGTGAAGGCCGTGATGGTCTGAGGTGGCTGCCCAGGTCGTGGGACTCAGGCCTGGAGCTTGCGCCAGAACGTGGTGGGCCCTCCTTGACACACGCCGGTGTCGGCAGGTGATCAGTGAGGCCTGGCTGGGCTGGGGCAGGCCTGACGGGTTTGTGGTCCAGCGTGCCGGGGTCCGGCAGGCGAACAGCGTCGCAGGCAACTCTGCTCAAGAGGATGGCGTCGGCCTCGTGGCGGAGTGAGAGGCGCCTCCCTGGCAGAGACGTTGGGCTTTCCGGAAGAGGACCACGCCCAGGGCTACATGCTTCTTATTCACACCCCTACGCTGGCGTGGAGTACGCCGGACCATCCCACTCCAGTCACGCTTGGGGGGGCGTAACAGGAAAGATTTCTGTGAGGTCCCCCACTGGCTGTGGTGACATGGTTGCGTCCACTGTCCACTACACTCCATACACCATAGGTGTATGCCACCATGGATATGGGTGTGTGCTGCATACTGCGGTCTGTCCAGCACATCTCTGCCACTCTTGGCATTGTGTACTTTCCCAATCATGGTACTACTGCATCCTTCACAAATGCCTGTTTGCCACCTCTCCCCACATTCAGCTGTTGTGTGGCTGAGGTGCCATGCCATTGATGGCTCATGTTCATGGCTTGTAACCATTGTGAGTTGTTCTGTCGTGTCTGGTGGGTGGGAATGTTGTTGTACATGTTGGTTGTGAATTTGTGACGTGTGCATTGCCAGAGTTGTGATTTGCTTGGTTGTAGAGTTGAGGTGAGTGGGATGTTCATTTGGAACTTGCCAAGGGGCTGTGCATTTCCCTTGTTGCCATCCTGGGTACGCTGGTTGATAATGGACAGTCAGAGGAAGGAATCATGCACACTGGCTGTGTATTTGAAGGCGACATTGTTGGAGGTTCCACGGTGTTATGTTGTTGCCTGCACATTGGGGTGGGACGTGGGCTTTCTGTTGCAGTGATTGTGTGCTGGGTCACCAGGGGGCACAGGTAGTACATGTGTACTGTGGGTTGCCCCCAAATCGTGCGCGCATCCTGCTATGGCGTATGGTCCTTGCTTGGTCTCCAGCGGGACCTGCACATTGTGTTGGACGTATGGGGACTGGGGTACCAGGGTGATGGTGCTGTTCAGGACAGGTGTGGGGGACTTGGATGTGGCTGGCTGTGAGACTCCTCCGACTCTGGTGGGTGTTGGTTGGGGGGGCCAGGGGCCAGGGGCCAACAGGTGCAGCCAAGCCAGCAGCTTGGTGTGGGGTGGGATGTTGGTTGTCCACTGTTGGTGCCGTAGGCCTGTTAGGCGATGATGGTCGGGATGCGTGGGATGGTTGTCCCTTTCAGCCTGTGGTGGACGGTGACATTGTCAGAGGTTGTGTCTGTGCGGCTGGTACGCCTCCTGGGGGTCCGCCGTCTTTGTCTGCGCTGCATCTGTGGTGGTCCGGGGGGGGGGTTCGGGGTGTGGGTTGTGGTCCTGGGGTGGTGTCGGTGGGTGTTGTGGCCCTCTTGGGTGTCCGGGCCGCATGATGGGTGGCTCCATGGCATCTGTTGCCCTTCCGATGTGGCCCTGGGCTGTGCTCCCTTTTGGGGTGCAGGCTGCCGTCCGACTTTACCCCAGGTCAGAGGAGGTATAGATTTCCTGGTGCTAACGCGCCTTATCGCCTGTTTTGTGTTTTTATCGCAGATCTGGCTGGTCGTTGTGAATGTTGAGGTGTGATGTTGTTGTGGTTTTGGCACGGGAACGCCCCCGCTGCATCTCATTAGCGATAGTTGCATGGGTAATCTGTGGCGATGTTTTTTGCAGCTGCTATTGCGGATTTACTGCTGCTGTGGGCTGTTAGCACCAGCTTGTGAATGGGGAGATAAATTTATCACGACTTTGGCTGCGATAAAGTGCAGTTAATTCGGTGATAGCTCCTTGTGAATATGCCCCCTAGACTTCTGGAAGTTACAGACGAAGGATTGTCTTGATGCCAGAGCACCCGCCAGCTGCTCGAAGGGCTGCTTGATGTCTGAGAAAAAGACTGGACCTGCTTGCCTTGATTTCAAGCTAACCAGAGTGATTCTGAGGATTTGTTGAAAGCCCTCCTGTATGATCTAAAGGAGCACAACAATCTTTAGAGGCCTTCTTGCAACTGCCCAGCTGACCTGCTCAAGTGGATCTACCTGGAACTGCAACTGGACCTGCCTAAGCCCTGCTGGCTTCTACTGGAGTGGGCTCCTGATCCCCATAAGGTGCCTCCCCAGGCCCTGGACCCATGGCTAGCATCAGTGTCAACTCCTTTCAAAGAATAGTTGAAAATTCAGAACATTGGACCATGAATGGACACATTTAGGCCTAGTCTCTGCCGCCTGTGAACACCGCCGATGAGACCTTACAGTAAGACCGGCTCTTCTTGCCTCCAGCGAACGCCGGTGACAACTACCCACGCGAGACCTGCACTTCACGTTACAGCAAGGCCAGATTGCGATAACCTTCAAAACAATAACAGTGACACTTGACTGGCTCTTCACTTTACAGCGATAACAGTTCATTTTGCCTGACCTGCTCTTCATGCTACAGTGACGAATTGATGAAATTCAGCCTCCTGCTCTCAGCCTCCTTTAGCGCGAACGGATCTCTACGCACAGACTCAGACCGTACCTTTTCAGCTGGACTAACCTGGTACCAGTATCCGACCCACGCTCCATCATTGTTGGCCTGAACTTGTGACTTCCCCCAGGTGACCGCGAGTTGTGCTATCTCTGGTACTACCAATAGGCTTTTTTTGCCGTTATGTTATCCCTTTATTTAGCAAAATGTACTCTGTTTTTCTAAATTGGTTTCTGATTTTTCTTGTGTTGTGTTTTCACTATTTTTTGTTGAATAAATACTTTACACATTGTCTCTACTTAAACCTGACTGTTTTATGCCAAGCTACCAGAAGGTTAAGCACAGGTTAATTTTGTGACTTTTATTGTTCACCATGACAAGGACTGTTGTTGTTTCTTGAGTGGGGCTTCCAACCCAATTAACCAATAGCCCTGCTAACTTACAGTTCTCAAATCCATGGTATTTAGCACCTCCACCATAAAGCACTTGCATCTGCTTGGTCTACCACCAGAACATTTACTGTAGTCCCCCAGGCATGCTGCCTGCTTGCATATATGGCTCCTGCCGCCTCCACCCGCATATCACTCACACTCTGTGAATTCTATGGCCATTACCTAACTCTGGTACTTTTTTAATTTTTCAAAATATTATTTTTAAGTTGTTTAATTTAACAGGGTGCATTCTGAGTTCTCCAAAGTACATATTAACCGATTCTCATTTACTAAATTAATCCTGGACTGAACAGCCAAGATTGTACTGGCTGCAGCACTTTAAGGTGATATGGATGGAATCTTTACTTCTTTTTACTTTTTTGTTCTTGCTGTTCTGGATAATGCCTTGCGAAATCTACAACAGTAAACTACAGCATCTGTATCTTATTCCCAAATTTAGATTCACCGGTCGAATACATATTAAATAGTTCTGTTTTGCATCACTGCTCTGTATTTATAAACATGGTTTATAACTCAAAAATATTTCAAAAATATTCCTAAATTGTAAAATGCTGCTTCGTTTTTTTCCTAAGAAAAAGGCATGCAATGCTTTGCCATTACAATTACACTACAGAAAAATTTAGTTATTTCAGAGAGTTAGGATTTTTGTTAGTTGAGTGACACTCCAAAGAAAGATCATTTCAGAGTTTTACCCTTATTGAGTGCCATGGACATGCTGGACACATCCTCAGTACCGGTGATCAGGTGCTACGGACGTGTCCAGCACACTGTAGCACCCACCCCGGGTGTGGCACTGGCGCTTCCCCTCCAGACCCCAGTCACCTGACCCCACCAGAGATGGCAGGTAAGCATTTCTGCTGCCACCCCCAACCCCTCTCTTGGTGAGCTGATGACATCAGTACACGCACAGCGTGCCGAGATCATCAAGAGGCGCCCGGGATGCACTGGAAGCCAGCTCGTCCAGGAAGGAAAACCTGTTTCAGGTAAGTCATCGCTCCCAGGAGGGATCAGGAGATCAGAGAGGCGTCGGCGGAAAGGAAAGAGTTTTCCGTTCTCCCTTTGGCTCTCTAAAGTGCATTCCTGCTGTGGGATCGCAGGTGTGACCGCAATTGCGCAGCAGGTAAGCACCACTAGACACCAGGGAAGTTGTGATTTGGTGGTCAGAGCGGCCCCTTGGACAACGGTCACTCCATGTTTGTACTAGACCATCCTTTGGCTGCTTTCTCCCCCTCCCCGGGGCAGGTCAGCCATTTTTTAGGCCAATCTGCCCACTGGAGGATGGAGATTCACTAGACACATAGATTTGTTTATTTATGTATATGGGGAGAGACCCCTTGGGCAAAGCTCGCTCCCTATTTATAAGAGACCATCTTTTGGCAGTTTTCCACCACCCCCCCCTCCTCCGGGGGCTGATCAGCCTTGTTTTAGGCCGATCAGTTCCCTGGGAGGTTGTGGAAAGCCACTAGACATCAGGGGTATTTTTATTTATATGTATGGGTAGAGACCCCTTGGGCAAGGGTCATCCGCTGTCTATCTTTTGGCTGTTTCTGCCCTCTCTGGGGAGATGGAAACCCACTAGATGCCAGTGAAATGAATCATTAAAAAAAATGTTATGGGGAGAGACCTCTTGGGCAAGGGTCGCTCCCCAATTTGGCGATATATGCTTTGACTGATCCGCCATTTTTTAGGCTGACCTGTTCCCAAGGGGGGGAGGCGGGAAACCACTAGACACCATGGCATTTTATTTAGGCTAGTGGGGAGTGGCCCTTTGGAAAAGGGTCACTCCTCAAAAGCAATAAAGTATGTTTTGGCTGTTTTTGACCTTTTGGCCAGTTTCCTCCAGAGTGGTGGAACACCACTAGACACCAGGTATTAAGACTATTTTTGCATGTTTGGGAGTGGCCCTTGGGCAAGGGTCGCTTTCCCAAAATATTGGGATATGTTTTGGCCATCTCCTCCTTCCCCCAGGTACAGAGTGGCCATTTTTAAGGCCAATCTGCCCACAAGTGTGGTGTAAAACCACTAGACACCATGGATTTTGTATTTATAGATGTTGGGGAAGTGGCCACTTCCCAGTATTGCCCACACATCTTTTAGTTTCAGTTCCCAGATATCAGCATATCAGATTTTTTGGGGGTATATCTGCCCACGGGTGTGGTGGAATACCACTAGACTCAACAGAACACTTTTTTGTGTGGTGAACTGGCGTTTGGCTGGCAGTATGTGTAGACTGGTGTGTGCCTGGCTTTTTGGCTGGTAGTGTGATTTAACTGGAATTTGGCTTGCATTTGACTGGTGGTTGTAGTAAGGATCAATCCGCAATGGGGTACCAATTTTTTGCCTTTGTTTCGTGCCCCCCAGGGGGGCAGATCAGCGTCATAATCATGTGACTTCATTGTGTTTTACAATGTTAATTGTTTTATTTCTTGTCATCATTTGCATTTGACAACCTAATGTTTTATTTCTTTCTATTGTAGGTTAAAGCTTCTGATTTCCTTGGTGGCAAATCCTAATTGCAGTTTTGGCACTGATAGATCTGCAGTTTTGGTGGTTCCATGTGTTTGGTAGGGAAACTGTTTTTGTACTGTTTACTTGAAATGAGTGCCATAGCCATGTATGAATGTGTTTTTTTACTGGTGTAATAATTGCAGCATATTTAATTTCTGCTTTGTTGTGTGTCAAAATCCCTCTAGATTTGTGCAAGATGTGTATTGTGTTGCCTTCTGTATAATTGTCCTTTGTTTTTCCTTTCTACTGAGATATCGTTGGTGCTTGCTGTGTCTGTGCAGAAAAAGTGCAGTTGATCCTTTAGATGTCTGTGTCAAGTTAGAGGTATTTTTTGGGGTACAAAGTTCATTGTGTGGTTTGTATTGATAGTTTTTTTACATCAATATATGTCAATAGTTGTATATACTGTTTGATACGTCCACAGTTTGCTGAGTTTGAATTTGACACAGTGTAGTTTATTGCTGTTTTGTTTTTGTGTTTCATTAGTAAGCAGTATGGTTGTCTGTAAGCTGACTACCCAGCAGGTTGTTGGTTTGCTTTTTGAATCTGCCTCTGAACATAGTTATGAGACTGACTCTGCATCTGAGGCAGAGGATCAAGTTAAATATTCTGGCAGTGAATTTTCTGTCCGAAAGGAATCCTCTGATGATAAATTCACTATTAGTACTGATGAAGTGCCACTTTTAGAGAAGGATACTGATATGTAAGTAATGCAGCAAGAGCAAGCTCAATAGCAGACTGAGCTTGGAAGGCTTCCCATTGGAAGCGCTGAACCTTGGGTTGCCCCTAATATGGTCCAGCTTGTTTTGCCTGCCTTTAGTTGTGTTTCAGGGTGAGTCAATACAGAGAATATTTTCCCTATGAATTTTTTTCAACTGTTTATTGATGTGTTTTGGACGATATTGCTGAGCCGACTAATTTGTATGCAGAAAAGTTTCAAGGGACAACAATGCCATACTTGAGACCCACTCTAGAGATACCAGTGGACCTTCACAAATCTCCATGAGATTAAGTAGTTCTGGGGTTTAACTTTGTTGATGGGATTACTAAGAAAGCTATCACTATCTTTATAATCGTCTACTAGCCCCTTGATGGCAACTGCTATATATCCAGGCATCTAGAACGGTATTTGCTTCTGCAGCAGATGCTGTATTGTGTGGATAATGCATTGTTGCCACAAGATCATCCTGACTGTGACTATCTCTTCAAGATGTGGCCTGTTCTTGACCACTTAGTAGATCTTTTCTCAGAGATATATGTTCCGGGAAAGATATGTCTGTGGATGAGTCTCTGGTCCTGTTCAAAGGCCGTTTGGTTTTCAGGCAATACATTCCCAGCATAAGAGCATGTTATGGTATTAAGATGTATATGTTGTGTGAAAGTGCCACTGGGTGTATATTTCAGGGTGTATACTTGTAGGGATTCTTCACTTGGCCCACTGGTTAACCTTTCACTATTGTAGTCAGTGTAAATATTGCATGGGACACCATTTATACAAGAACAATTTCTACACAGTTGTGCAATTATTTAAGTAATGTTCAAGGCGGATACTGTGGTGAATGTGGCGCAATCCACTATACCCATAAAGGTTACCCAAAAGAGCTTGTGTGTAAAAGACATCCAAGGGAAAGACCAGTGCCGTGCGTAGTAATGAACTTTTTGCTTTGAAATTTTCAGAAAGAAGAGATATCCACATTCTTACAACTATTCATGATGAAAGCACTTCACCTGTGACTGTTTGGGGATGGGTAGCAGAAGTGAGCAAACCTATGTGCGCTTTAGAATAAAACAAGCACATTGGAGGTGTAGGTAGAGTAGATCAAAGATTCTTACAATGCTGCTTGAAAGTCATACATCTGGTATAGGAGGTTGTCTGCTGATTTGTTTGTTTTGGCGTCCTTCTATGCTTACGCTGCTTTTAAGATCGATCTCCAGATTCCAAGATGGGTTTTGTACATTTTCATCAGTCTATAATAGGCAACCTTGTTGCAGTTGAGCAGCGAGGTGTTCTTAGAGTCGGAGTGGAGGAGGATGTGGCTAGATTGAAAGATTGCCACTTTCCTAAATACATTCCCCCAACACCCGAAAAAGACTTTCCTTGTCGGAGATGTAGAGTCTGTGTCTGTAGAGGAGTACTAAAGGAGAGCCGTATGTACTGCCCTGAGTGTCCTTTTAATCCTGGCCTATGTTTGCCCACATGCTTTAAATTGTACTATACACAACTCAAGTATAGGGAGCCACCATGACAGTAACAAGCATTGGCAATGCCAATCGGTCTCGCTATATGGATCTTATATGTATTTAGAAATACAGCACATTAGCGTAGGGGGAGCGCGACACTCAACATTTTAGCTAATGTCTGCGGAGGGCTTCTGCTGCCTCAAAAAGCACCTTCTTTATTGAAACGCACTTACCGTGGCTTCTAGTGCATAAGTGATTCAGCACCCACGCTAATGTGCTGCATAGCTAAATACATATAAGATCCTAATGGCGAGACCGTTTGGCATTGCCAATGCCTGTTCAGTTTTAACTATGCTAGCTTGCTACAACTTAGATCTTAAAATCATGCCTTGCGACTTTTCAAATCTACCAGCCGCCACTAAACCCATAATCACCACAACAAAATACCACTCAACAAATACGTATGAACAGTCTTATCGCACGTTGCTGCCTCCTGAATCCTCCATTTATAATACGGTTGTAAAGAGTGTTAGGAGCAATGAAGCACTTCCTTAATTTAAAGTGTATTTTTAACCTAACGCTTCCAGTGCTTATTTCACGTGACACATGAACCAATGCGCTGTAGACACCGAATATTCTATGCATATTTTAAAAACAATGTTGTGTGTGAAGATGTGATTTTTCACCCAAAAATGACATGCAGGGAGGGTCGCCTGGGTTGAAATTAAGAGTGCGGTGAAATTTGTAGGCACACACTTGCTGAGAAAAAAATCTAATTACAGGGCTGCTTGCTGAGCACCTTTTGTTTTAGCCACGCACCTGGTATTTAAAGTCCAAGTTTTCGAAGGTGCCCCGCCGACGGGTTAGTTTGATTTAATTGTAAATTCGGCTTTCTCACAAGAATAGTACCAAAGCAGAGAGCTTCTTCAAAGTCTGTAATCATCCTTGTGTTGAAGTTTGGGCTTCTTTGTAAATGTAAAACAGAAATGCCCCCTCAGTGACGCAACAGGAATAGAAAATCTTGATATATACAAGTCTTTATACAGTGGAATATGGCCTATAGCATGAGCAGACGTATACAGTCCGAAACTTTGGTTTGCTTCAATTGAACAAAACTAGCCGCACACTTCATGACAATAAATTGTTAACTTAAACCCAGGACTGGACACTGCATGTCCACATGACTTACATACACAAGGTAGACATATTTAATGTGACACTAGTCCAAAGTGCCCATTGGGGTGGGGGAGGGGGTGTCGACTCACGGAAGGTGTTCAGAGAATCAAGCAATAGTACTGGATATTAGGAACGAACCATAACTCGTGATTGCGGTAAGGGATCTGATAAAAGCGAGTACCATCTGATTTGGAACAATGTCTACTCAAGGCTGTCGTTGAGGGCTCTACCTCTGATTTGGGGGGCCAGCGAGGGATGTTATTTTACCTAATGAATGAGATGAAAAGAGAGGATTAGACATCACAACACATCACGGGGAGGTACAACTTTAATTTCTTCACGAAACGTCCAGCTAAGGCGCTACAATGCTTTGCATCCCGACTTGTCCTAAACTCCTAAATTCTAGGCGCCTACGGTCAGCCTATCAGCACTACCTATCAGGGCGGTGGTTGGGTGACACGGGCAGCTACCCCCGTGCCAGGCTCACAATGAGTGCAGAGGGAGGGGCTTGCCTGTCCTTACCGGGGCTCTTCAGATTGTAGAGGGCTTGCATGGCTGCGGCTGCTGCTGGCAGGACCTACTCTCATGGATGCTGGCTGTGTGCTGGGTTCATGTTGGTGTTCCGCCGCCCCAGCTTTAGCCCTGACGTGGCATCAAGTTTGTGGCCCTGGCCCGGTGCTCACACTAACACTGCAAGCTGCGGCGCCCGGGGAGGTGACGTTAGATCCTGCCGCTGACTGTGTCCTTCAATACAGCTTCAACATAGAACAAGCGCGCGCACCTCATGCTAAAAGTGGGAAGGGTGGGGGGAGTGCGACAGCACACAAAGCGTTTCCCTTGCGGGAGAGAGCCAGGGGCACCATGTGTTTGTAAGTTAATTACAAACATATGGTGTCAAGATCGCTCCCGTAAGGCAATCGCCACACGTGCATGCGTTGCCATTGAAGGCAATGGAATGCGTGCATGTTTTCAGCTGAAAAGCTGAAGCGATTGCAAAAGGTATTTTTGCCTATGCAACGCATGCGCGCTGCATAGGCGAGCCCTAAAAAGGAACTGACTGTGGTCTATATTACTAAATATTTTCTATTTAGAAACTTGGGGACCTATTATGATATCAGTCGGAGTTGCATCCGACCGACACCTTCTTGGTGTTGGAACAGACCGACCATAGGTCGGTGGTTCAGAACACCACCACCACCATGATGCAACTGCACATGGTTGCAAACTTGTGTGGCAGGTAGAAACTGCCCACAGCATGAGCTCCCATAGAGAAATGGGTGTTTGTGAAAATCCCTGCACCTTGTGGTCTTCTGGGTAGAAACATCTGATGGAAGATACACACGTCTCCCCAACCTAGATTCCCCTAGGTGTCTAGTTTTCATAAATGTTAAGGTTTGCTAGGTTTCCCTAGGTGCCAGCTGACCTAGGGCCCAAAATACACACCTAAGCACATTGGAAAACAGGTAACTTTCCAGTCAAAAAATGTGATGTATCCATTTTGCATTTTGAGCGCTTTCCTGATGCAGGCACTAGGCCTACTTACATATGTGAGATATCTTTTTTATCGGGGGACATATGAGAATACAGAATAGAAGAACAATTGTTATTGCCAATTGTATTTCTCTGCATTAGTGCAGTCCAAATGTAAGTCAGTGTGCAAGAAAGAAGATGCTTTGAAAAATTTCCTCTGAATCACATGCTAGTATGGACACCCACAAATTCAGAGCTGTACAAATACCTACTCATCCTAAACTCCATATGTAGTGTCTGTTTCAGAAATACATAGGTTCCCTTGGTACCCATGTTTTAGTATTTAGAACTTACCACAAGAATTGCTCCATACCCGGTCCACAATTGTAAGGTGCAGTTCAGTCATTGCTTCTTGGAAAACCTACAAAACCTATATATCCCTTGCGTACATAATGGTATATTGCTTTTGTACATCGGCTAATGTGAGAAGTTACAAATTAAAATGTTTTCACAAATGTGTTTTTTGTACACATTTTTCATATTTTTTTATTTCAACAGTTAGTTACACAAATCTACACAAATGGCCTCTTGCGGAACTCAGAATTCTGTCTATTTTTCAGAACTCTATAATTTTCTAGGTTCACCCATGGGTTTCACCCGGATTTCCACCACAAACATATTGGGAGAATGGGTTAACTCTTTGAAATATCCCTAAACTGTGGTACAAAAATAGTTTTTTTGATTCAGCTCTGTATGTTCCTGAAAGCCAGGAAAATGGTGACTTCAACCCAATCCTTTTGTTGATGCCATTTTTAGAATATGAAAGAGACACTTTTTTGCACATCACTTTTTTCCTATTTTCCCCCAAAACCTAAAATGTAGTTATATTTTGGCTATTTTTTCAGTCTCCTGCAGGGGAATCGTAAACCCTGGGTGCCTTTGGAATACTCTGGAGGTTGGAAAAAAGACACAAATCTGGCGTGGATACCTTACGTGGAAAAGAAGTCATGGAGACCTAAGCGAGAACTACCCCAAATAGCTAAAAAAAAAAGGCTTAGCATTCTATTTGGAAAAGGCTTAGCTGTCAAGGGGTTAAAGAGTGTAGGGTATTATAATAAGATGACATTTGTGTCAGGTTTTCAGACTCATTTTCCAGTGTAATGTATCTATTTCCTACATAGGCCCTCCCTGCAAAAGCCCACACCAGTTGGAGTGACAACAGCGGTGAATCTCATTACATGGAGCTTGTGTAGAATTTCAGGGTTATTCTTCAGATAATGCCTCAAGCGGTAAGACTATCACTGCTCGACATTAGTGCCACATTTCACACCGATTGCAAATAAATAAATCATGTAAATATTAATGCCGTGACATTTTTATTTGTGATTGTGTTCGATCAGTCTTTATCTGGTGAAAAACATCCGTGGTATTAGCGTTGTGTGATGCAGAATTATCCCAGTCATGCTGCATCAGTCAATCCACTAAAACAACAAGCAGCAATCGAGTTACTACACATTTTGTCTAATAAGCAAGAATGCCATGAGGCAGAGGAGTGTCCCTACCCACTCCCACTTCACCAAAGTGAATTTAGGACAAATAATCTAAGCATGAGTAAAACCACGCCCTTACATGTGTGTAAATCTCACGTTTCATGAGGTTTACAAAAGGTCAGTTTGAAAATGTATCTGTGCGAAGACCTATATAAGCTCACCCACTGTTTACTGTTTGCATTTACAAATCCGGAATAAGATTGTGTGGATCTGTTTTTACAAGTGTAATCAGGTGAATGCATACCTTTCCAAATGTAAATGTAGTTGTTCTTAATGGTACATATTTGTTAGACCTGGCTTTTTCAGCAGATTTATCCCCAGACATTTTACTTTTTGGTTTTGACCTGTTTTTGATGGTTTTATGACTCTGTGCACTATACCACTGCTGATCAGTGCTAAAGTGCATATGCTCTCCATGTAAATTGTGTTTATGGATTGGTGTTACCATGATTGGCTTATTTGACCTACTAACAAGCCCCTAATACAGTGCACTGTGTGTGTCGAGGGCCTGTTAGTCAAATGCTGCTAGTGGACCAGTCACAGCCGGCATGTCTCGTGGGTGGTGGGGCAGTTGTATGGGGAGGAGGGCTGTGCAGGGGGTTTAATTTAACAAAAAAAACCTTACCTTTTCACCAGCCTGATACCATGTCTTCTCGGCTTCTGCTCCTGCTCTTCTGCCTCCAGCAGTAATAGGAATCCGGCGGCCATGCTCCCTCCAGACCCTCTCCTAAGCCAATCACAATGCTGCAAGCAGCATTGTGATTGGTGGGGAAGCCGCCTAGCCTGGGGCTTACGGGGAGAATGGAGAAGATCAAAGTGCGCATGACTGGTTTGGGTGGCCCCACAGGGCCAACCAAGCAGTCATTGCGCCCTCAGGAGTGGGCACACCCCTCCTCCTCTGCCCTGGCTGCTTGCAGAGTAGCCGCACCCACCCTCAACAAAACATTACATGGTAATAACTAAAAGTTATTACCATTTTATGTTTCTGCTTCTCGCACTGCGAGAAAGCAGTGGGGTGATGCTCCTCCGCCCTAGTGGAGGAGCTGCCCCTGTAGTGGGCCCACTGCACTGATTGTGCCACCCATGCAAGCAGCCTTTTAAAAGGGTCTCAGACTTGCCACTGCAGTGTCTGTGTGCAGTTTCTACTGCCATGCCAACATGGCAATTGCACCCCCTTGCCAGGCAGTAACCTTCCCTTTTCTTACATGTAAGACACCCTTAAGGTAGGCCCAAGGTACCCCCTGTGTGCAGGGTGTAGTGTATGTGAAAGGTAGGACATGCACTGGTGTGTGTGACATGTCCTGACAGTGAAATACAGTGTATTTTGTTTTTCACTATGGAAAGGCTATCTGTTCCATAGGATAGAATAGGAGTTTATTTATAACATCTTATAAGTATTAACGTCCCAATAGGACCAGGTTGGAAGATGGAGTTTAGTATGCCTGAACTCAGGATATAAAAATGCATCTTTTAGTAAAGATGATTTTTATATTGTGTGTTTGAAAATACCACTTTTAGAAAGTGTGTATTTTCTTGCTTAGCCATCCTAGGTTCCTCTGGTGGTTTGTGGATTGACTGTCTGGTTTCGGAATGACAGGGACTGTGGATGTGCATTCTCTCAGACAGCCACTGTGGGGGTTGAGGTGTGTTCTGCCTTTCCTGAATGAGTCAAGGTTGGGTTGAATAGACCTGGGCTGCATTTAGAGTAGTGGGAGAAGATTCCCTGCACCTGAATAAGCCTTGTCTGTCTTACACAATGCCGTCTCCACCTCCTGCCTCCACCTTTGGATTGAGCACTGAACCTCTTTGCCACAAGAAAACAAAGAGAAATTGAGTATAAATATTTAGGTCCAGACCCCAGGATGTTAGATTAATTCTGGACTCAAGAGGACCCTGAGCCAAGGAGAAGAGCTGAGAAAACTGAAGGAGAAGTACTGCCCCTTTGCTGTGTGCTCGGTGGGGTTGGCCTGCATTGACTGTTTTTGCCAAGGTGACGACCAAGACTCTGCTGTGTGCTGTGTATCCTGCTTGAAGAAGATCTCCAATGACTTGGTGTAGAGCTTGCCTCCTGTTCTGAAGTCTCAGGGACACAAATACTTCTTTTCCTCTGTCTTTCTATACCTGGAACTGCTGTTTCAGCTGCATCAGAGGGAAATTGCAACACTGACACCGGCGAGTGACTCCTGCTGATGCTACACCATACCAACTCTGACGCCATCACCGAGGCCGCTGCCTGCACCGGAGCTGAGGGCATGGCTTGTAATGTTCACGATGTGCCACCCCGACTCGCACCACTACCCCTGCCTCACCGATGCCGGTGTTTCATCATCTCTGAGCTGATACCTGATGTGGGTAACCGCCTGAATCCATCGACCCCGCATCATTGTTAGGAAGCGACACCTCGAAGCCACCGCAACGTGTGGTCATAAGGAAACTACGCCACTCAGCGCCAATGAAGCATCACCTTCCCGACGCTGTGCACGGTCTTTCTTTTCATTGTTTAACAAGGTACTGTTCTTTGGGGTCCGTTTGACTCCAGGTCTGACACCATGCATCTCGCGGTCTGCACCGTACTTTGGGATTTTCAGTTGTCACTAGGTCGTAATAGCCCCAGGTTGAGCTATTTGTTGCTACAAGCTTCATTTTTGTGAATAACCTATTTGTGATGATATCTTGATATATGTAGGGTGGATTTTTGTCCTTTTGGTCTTGTTTGGTTTAGATAAAGATTGCTTATTATTGTAAACTGGTGTGGTGTCCATTTGTAGTGTTTTCTCTGTGTTACTGTATGTGTGCTCAAATGCTTTACACACTGCCTCTGAGACAAGTCTGACTGCTAGTGCAAGGCTACCAAGGGGGTGAGCAGGGGTTGTCTAAGGGAGTAACTCCCTTACCCTGACTAGAAGCAAGGGTTCCTACTTGGACAAAGGTGCAAACCATTGCCAACCAGAGACCTCTATTTCTACCAATATTTAAATGATGAAAGTGTGCCTAGGTCTACCAATATATTTCTTGGATGCACTTTTCAAGGAGTTACAAATATCAGGCATTGACAGTAAGGTACACGTGATGGCAGCAAGAGATACCTGATGTCAACAATGGACTACTCATCCAAACACAAAAGAACCAGGTGTGGTCATTGTGTGGGGCAGTTACTCTACTGCTCTTCCCACACAGTTGCAGGTGGGTGGACTAGGGAGCTATACATGCCCTAGCATTATACATGGGGCTGAGCATGATTGTGTAGGTGAGGGGGCTAGGTGGTGGGACTTCGAGATATAATGATATCCTAGGGGACTTTCTGGGGCGCAGCTCCGGGCCCAGTACTCTATAGGCTTGTTCAATGGCGAAGAATTTGGACAGGGGTATCGGGCTGAGCATGGTGGTGAGCCATTCCTCCAAGAAGAGGTCTGTTGAGGGCTCTTCAGCCCTTTCTGGAAACCCAAGGAACCACAGATTATTGTGGTGGGACCTCCCATTGGCATCCTCCTGTCGCAGCTCAATTTGTGGTGCTCTACATTTGAGTCTAGCCACCTGCAATTAGTGCACTGTTGTTTTCAGAGCCACCAAATCTTCCTCTGTCGACTTGACCCTGTCTACCACTTCTCGGAGGTCCGTGCACAGTAGATTAATATCAATTGTCATGGAATCCATTTTGGATTCCAACACAGCTCTTGACTCCTGAATGGCCTCCAGTATTGCAGCTGTTCCCAGAGTTTTTCACCACTCCCCACTTGAGGAGAGTCCCCCTGTTCGACCGCAGTCGGGCCCACCCGTGGACCGTATACTGTACTGTCTTGTTGGACTATCCGTCCCTTGCAACTATATCCTCCCCCATCTTGCTGGCAAGGGGAGGCCAGAACAAGAGCAGAGGGACTCTAAGCTGGGAAGAAAACTGGGAGTTCAGCCCCACAATTGAAGGAGTCCACCATGTAGGCAACACTTGCAGGAGGTATCCTATAGGGCAGCACTCACCTACCCTCAAAGGCCCCACCACCTGCGCTGCCGTAAGGTCCCCCGTTCTCTTCATGTGTATGCAACAGCAGGGGGCAGAGACCATAGGGGGTGAAAACAGGCCCTCTCCATGAGTCCAGGCAGTCTCACGGACCCCACGCGTCAAAAACAGAATAGAACCCCTCAGGCCATATTGTTGCCCATGTGCCAGGGAATGTGAAAGCCCCCTTGGGTCTTTTGCAGACTATGTCCAAAGCAAGCCTCTGCCATAGAGTAAGGGCTCACGAGGGTCTCAAGGTGGGAGCACTCAGCAGGAAGCCCCAGTGTTCCAGCCCCTCTTCCCGTCGGGTTTCTCCAGGAGGCAGGAAGCATGTGCTGCCCCATCTGTACAAGTCTTCATGTGGGCATATGCTCTTTATCCCATCTCTTCCTCACCTCAGCCGGCAATTGCAATCAGGCTCCCCCCGTAACCTCAGCAGGCTGCAAAAAAGGCCTGAGTCATTGTCTCCACATCAGACGCTCATGTCGCTGCTCTGCCATAGTGGTGCGATGCCACACCTGGCAAGCTCTCCAATACTCCTGGTGCAGCCAGACACCGGCACCCCCTCCTATATGCTCCTGCGTCGGAGGAGCAGTGGAGCACCCTGGCACCGCCGCACACTGCTTCTCCTCCCGCGGCAGCAGCGCAGCTGAATCACCTTCTCCCCATCAGCACACCGGTCGACTCATCAGTTCCGCCCAGTGTTGCCACTCTCCCCTCGACGTGAGCCTCAAGGCCTCTCCGCTGGGCCCCGCCTGCCGTTCGGCTTTCGTAGCCTGCTCCATCAGGGACCTTCTTTCCTGCAGTTTTGCGGTCCCGTAGCACCTCTGGGAGCCATCACGAGGCACTGATTCCTGCTCCCGGGAGGCCTCTCACCTTCTGAGCGTACGGTGCATGCAGATCAGGGCCGGATAACGCAGGATGTGTGTGCTCGGCCGGAAGCTCCGCGGAGGCTCATCTAGTCAGCCATCTTGGCAAACCATTGCAAGATAGCAGAACATGTTGGTAATTTGGAGAGCTTGTAAAGGTCTTAATAATGTCTACTAGGAGAAGAGTTGATGTTAGTAAAACTAAGCCTCCATTTACTCTGGCTGAACTGGAAGGTGTAGCTGCAGTAACTATTGAGTAAAACCCTTCAATGTTAATATTGTTCAGGGCCAGGTTTCCTGTAAGCATATTATGTGGGCTGTTGTAGCTACGTTATGCCAGTCAAGGGCTAATAACCAGCTCCTAAGACCGGCCACATTCCAAAAATACCATGGATGGGGTCAGCCGGGTGACCACTAAGGTAAAGAGAAGGGGGTCGAAGTGGTATTAGGAAGAGGCCTATGCCAGCAGGTAGTGTTTTATGTTGGTTATTAGGATCTAAAAAAGGAACGCCAGGACAGCTAAGAGAGCCCACAAAGTCACCTACACTTTTAAAAGTTTCAACAGGGGTTTTGATCTGATTTTGTGGAGCCACGAGTGGAGACACAGAATTAGAACCAGTTGGAACAATGGTTTCAAAGACCACATTTTCCTCGCCAATAGGGGATCTGCCATTTGAAGTCACGGACATGGGACCAGTTAGTACAATGGATTCGGTGCCCAAGTTCACCTCGCCAATAAGGAGACTGCCGGTTACCATAGTAGGGTTATTAGTTAAGTCGTCCGCCCTTCTATTGATGTAAAATGATGGACCTCGGGCCGAAGGCATGGCCGAAACTCCAATCTGAGCAGGTTTACACTCAGCTCTGGGTATGTCCTCTGTGGATTTGTTGCAGGTGCTTCATCTGAAACAAACTGCAACCATGTAAACCCCAAGGAGATGTGACAGAGGACTTCACTTGTTTGGCATTCAGCAGCAGTAATTATTTTTGTCAAAGTAAGTTATTTGTGTTTCATAATAAATGAAATTAGTTCTACACGTTGTAGCCTGGCAAGCATGGCTGCAGGCCTCCTGAAGGCGATGGAAACCTTTACATCTCTAATTATATTTAGAAGCATCTCTGAGGCACATGCCTGGCTTGGTACCACATTGTGATTAACAAGAAAAGTTCTGTCGCAGTCTGTGGAGAATTGTGAGTTTTAAGAATAGGATAGCTTAATTAGTTCACTTTTTCACATATCCTTCTGGAAATATAAGGGAGGGTTTAGTTTTAACATGCTGCCCGAGGTAGGACAATTACAACATTTTCTGGCTCATTAGTCGACCATAGCAACCAACATTCACAGAAATAATGCACATAAGTCAAAAAGTCTAAGGTTTCTATATACTGAAGGCGTCCATCTATCACTTATTTATTTGTGGACCCATCGACAATGCTATCTGCAACCCTTAAGTGAAACCAAGGTGTGCAAATAGCACCATTTAAACAGCAAACTATTGTCTTGATTAACAGAATCGTCGTTAACTTTTAATAAGAAATAACAGATTTTAACAGCCCCTAACAATAAGACATATTTTCATTGCAGACCAGACCTGAATGGTAATGGTTTACAAAGTACCTGAGTTTGACCAGGTGGCAGCATGGCAGATCTCCAGCAGAACTCACTTTGATTCTGCCCCTGAGGCTTAAAGGCCTCTTTGTGGTGGATGCCACCTGGGGCTGGCATTCCTTCCCTCAAATATGATTGAACAATGGCTTGGCCAAACCATCTACCTAATGTCGCTGTTGATGGCTTCGTTCCTTCATTTGCAGGCCCATAAGAAACAACAAGAGATGCTGACCCTCTAAAGCCCTTTGCTCTAGCCAAATAAACTTTAGCTGGTCTTTCACCATCCAGAGCTCAAGGAACTTCAGAATCTGTATCTTTGGTAAAAACGTCCTGAGAGCAGAAGAACTGAGTCAGAAATTTCAGCTTAAATCTTGTATTTGACCGTAAAACTACTCTATCAGGAACGAACCTTTGACAAGGAAAGGGTATTACTAAAAAGCCTAGGGACTGATGTATGAAATAGTACTTTTGCAATTAAAAAATAAAAAATTTTTAGTAATCACAATTTCCGAATCTCAAACGAGTATGTGTTTCGAATAAAGCATTTCTTCCTATGCTCTATTTCTAACTGACAAGTCCTTAATAGGGGTTTAGTGTTGCACGCAAATAGCAAAATCGTCAATTAAAAATTGTGAACGTTTCAGTGCAGAAAATCAGAAAAAGGTGAGTTGACCTTAGGTCAAGAACAAAGCCATCACGGGGGCACAGTTCGCTGCAACAGGCGGAGGACCAAGCTCGCAGCTTCCCCATTAGAGCAACCAATATAATCTATTCACAGCCTGAGACAGTGGCAGGAGTGTCATCAATAGACTCTTCTGCTACTAGAAAGAAAACTATAAGTAATGAATTTTCAATTCTTATTAATATTGTAAAGCAACCTTAGAATTATTTATAACATATATTTTTATACTTAATCAAAATATTCTTTACAAAAATCCATGACAGGTTTTATATTAACTTCTAACAAAAAACAAGCAAATAAGTGTTTAGTTATCCAGCACAATATTCTTGGTGCAACAAAATCAACTGTTGCATGGCTAAAAACTTATAAGGCCCCAAAGGCGAGACCTATTGGCTATGCCAATGCTTGTTCTAAAAGAGTAGGGGGATGCTGGGAGGTAGGTGTCTTAGCATGTGTAATGTATTTTCCCTGTGCTGAGCAATTGCCCACCTGGCGTCAACACATACAGTGTCAAAATACTAAGATACCATTTGGCACAGCCCTAAGAGGTAATAGATCCCCCATTTAGGGATCTCTTTTACTGGTTTCTTCAAGAGACACTCTGAGCTCAGCTTCCATATGGCTTCAAGACTAATAACTCAGGACCTCCACAGCAAGGGAATAGCATGTTTCCAGTTAAAGGCAGGAAGGCAAACTGTTCCTGGAACTGAAGTCAAGATGCAGGAGACTTGTCAGTAACAATCTTGGGAGCAATCTTTAGTCCAGGAGGAACTTGGGCATGCAAGATAGCTTGGCTAGTAAGCAGGTTACCGCAAAGATGTTTGATGTGGTGCTGCACAGTTCTGTTTTTACAGAGAATTTCCAATTCGTCATTGGCTGGGATTTCACACATCTTGACCGTCCATTCAAGAATGTTTGTAGATGAACATCCACCTATATATTGCAGCAGTGCAACACAAGAAGCTCTTGTGATAAATCACCTTCCCAAATGCCTTGCCACTTACCCGGTTATACTAAGATGGCTTGAACAGCAAAGGTTTGAAGGTCACACTTACAAAGGGGCCAGGATGGGACAGGGGTCTCTGTGCAGACAATCAGGAGGGTTGTCAAAAAGTACTACATCCCCACTCAGAGCATTTAACTCCTTCACCCATCTTGCTATGCTGTACCAAAGGGGGAAAAGCAAGTGCTGAAGCATGCTTTCAGCACGGGAGCACCTGGGCCTGCAAACCCTGCAGTGCAGAGATTTCAGTTTTAACCAAAAAAAAAAAAGTCCATATGATAAACCCACCGCCTTAAAATGTGGCTGAACATAAAAATAAGGCAGGTAGCATGGAAATAAGGCAGAGATTGACATCAGCTCAAGGTTGATATAAACTCCTCTGCACATCAAGACAGAAAACTAATGATGGACATGATTGCCGACGTCTTATTCCCCATATTCATGTGGAAAGTCCTGAATCGGAAAAAACTGCATTTTCTGACCGTGGAAATGCTACTGTATTTGGAACGTTGCCCCTGATTTAGCATAAAAATCTAAAGGAGTTTCTAAGGAGCAACTCTGGCTTGTCCAAATTTTGCCCCAAAACAAACAGTTGTTACATCTGAGTGGTGTTTGTTCCAACGGTAATCTTCACGTACGACTCGTGACCAGCTGTTTCCTTCGTTCAGGAGAAGAGAAGCAACAGCTGGAAGCAGGTGCCCAGATATCCATTCAATCAAACACAATCAATCACATGGCACAGGAACAGAGACTGCGCAAAGTCCACCAGGTACATTATCTATAGAACAAAACCAGCAGAGTGAGGTCCTCCACAGAACCATCATGCAGCAGTGTCAAACCTCCAACCAATGCCGTTCCAAGCACATAACAAAGGGGAGAACTTGGGCCAGACCGCTAAAACCACAGGGCCGGGGCCAGGACTTCCATAGTGCCAGATCACACGTTGGGACATAAACACCAACAGGACAGTGCCAGACTCAGAAGCAGCACAATGGCAGGTCCAGAACAAGCATAGAGCCAGCACCAGAACCAAACCGTGACAGCTCATGAACTAGCACAGGAAGAGTGCACAGAGCCAGGACAGAAACACAAGAGACAGCACAGTACCTGGATCATAACCAGCATCCATGAGTGCAAGATACAAAACCACCACACAAGGTCTAAAGCAGCGCAATGTCAGGACTAGATTAGTACAGAACCAATTTTTAGACTAAAACTGGTTGAGTACCAAGCTCAGAAAAAAACCACCACAGACGCAGTGGCAGGCCAATAAGCAGCAGAGGCCGCGAGCAGGAACGCAACAATACAGGTACAGAACAAGCACATAGAACGTCCCCACAGAGCAAGTAAGAGGAGCACAGGGCCAGGGCAGGAACACAAAGGGACCAGAACCAAAACCAGCAAAGTTCCAAGCTCATAACACAGACAGGCCCAGAACCCAACAACTATAGGATAAGGGCAGGAACAGAACCAGGGCAAGAATAGGTTAGTGAGAGTCGAAGGACAAAACCAACACAGCGCAAGCCCTAAAACCGCCATTGTGCTCTGGTTCAAACAATGTAGTGTGCTACTCATGTAGGCAAGAGCTTCAGTGCCCCACTGTACTGCAATCCAGTCCAAAATAAAGTACAAGGTCAATAGCCCTCAAAGTACCAGGTTAGAGGCACAATCGGTGACAACGGTCTGCCAGGCTCTGGGTCTGCCAGTTCTAAAGTGCAAAGCCCCCTCGGGATTGAAACTACACAGTACTGTGTCTAGATCAGTACACAATAGCAGGTCAAGAACAGAGCCAGTATATCCCCCAACAGAGCTGAAATATTGTCAAGACTCGGACCAGCGAAAATACACCTGAAATATTACCAGAACCGATACAGGCCCCGTGCACATCCGAAACAAGAGTGCAGAGAGTAGAGAAACCCGGCAAGAGATACAGACCCAGTTCTGAAACAGCGCTGAACTGTAGACCATCAGCGAGTTTGAAACAGTGACAGAGACACACTAGTATGCCGAGTGAGTTGCTGTCAAGTACATAAGACGGAATGAGGTTGTCGTTCTGTCAAATGGTGGTTTTTACTCTAGTCAAATCCTACCTTTTGGGTCACAGATTGTTTCAATCATGCATAAAGAATCCGGAGGTAAATCAGGTGCATACAAAACGTCATCATGGGATTGCATCCATCCCCTGCATACATGACAAACACTGCCATCTCTCACAAGGATTGACACCATGGCACACCAACACAGCCAGCCAATCCAGCGCCGGCTCCACCCAGTAAGAACCACCCTATCAGGAAGTACCTCAAGTAAACGCTTCTGTCTCAACGCAAAGGCAGCCTCTCTGGTGGTATCCCTTTCAATTAAATTTCTCTCGCCTCTGCAACACGTGGCAAACGTGAAAAGCTACGTGTACACAGGAAGATACTCCTAAAATCATTTTCACTTCAAATTCCTTAACCCTCAGCTGAGGGCCTGGACATTCACAGTTGGTCTATATACACCTCAATAAAAGTCGCTATAAAGTCGGACACAGCCCATAGTAATAGGGCTAAAAACAATATTATAAATAAACTAAGGGGCATATCAACAAGGGGTGGCGATAATATTATCGCCTCTTTAGAGCCCGTTTTCGGGTGAAAAGCGACGATAATATTATCACATTATCAACAAGGACACACTAGCGCGTATTTCCATGCAATAGCGCCCATTGGCAGCACGCCTCCCATCGCATCGCTAATGAGATGCAAATGAGGCGTGCCTGACAAGACTCCCTTGGGAAAATATCGCTAACCCAGCTTCGTCATATTGACAACGAGGGTTAGCGATATTTAAAATCACGTTAAGAATGCCTTAACTCAGGAATTTAACGTCTGTTAAATTCCTGACTAAGGCATACCTATCATGGGGGGTGGATTGTGTGGCTAAGACCACAGGCCCTATCATCTAGGATATCGCCGTTTTCCACCATGGAAAACGGCGATATCCACACTATCTCTGGAATTTTTATCGCCTCGCCGATGCGCGTTGTTGATAACGCGCTAACTCGGCGATAAATTCCAGAGATAGCCACCGATAAATATGCAAGCGCTAAACCGGCCCTTGGTAATATGCCCCTAAGTGCTTTTGCCTTTCCGATTACAACTGGCTTCGCATCTCGGGAACGTGCGACTGTATTGTGTCTTTTTCCTCCAAATTTAACCAGGTCCTCCTAGGAGGCACAGTTCATAAGAACCATCAGCTGACTAACAGCAAAATTATGCTCTCACCGGTGTAGAACGGCACGTTTGGACAAGGAGTAAACATTATCTAGCGATGAGTGCCAGCTAAGATCTTGACAGGAGCGACACACGAATGAATAAACATAGGAGCCGGATTCCTGCTACTGCTCAGGGGAGCCCCACTACACTGCAGAAGATCACAGAGCCCAACGATGAGCAATGTGAGGAGCATTCATGCAGCCACTTAACACAAAATTACAACCGTCAGCAGAACTAGAGTGAAAAATAACAAGCAGCGCATGCGCTGCAACAAAAAACGAGGGCTAATTCACCCACCGATCCCACAACAAACAAGCATTTAGAATCAATCTTTTTTATTGCGTGGTTGTAAGATCACTTGTACACAGCTTAGCTGCCTACATCAGGTTGCCGGCAGAGCGAAAAGTGATGAAAATGACACAGCGTTTTAGATCTATATCCCGGAGGACGACCCCGCGTTAAGTTCAAGCAATTGTAAAGCGTGAAGGCACCTAGCGAAGAAACCACTTTTAGAAAACACAAAAACATAGAAACAACCCCACTTCTCCCCAACCCACCCTCCATCCGCATCAGTTCGAGAATGGCCACCCACCACACCACAGCCTCCAAGCAATGGTCCATCATCAAGCCACTCCAGCACTGGATACTCCAGGTGGCTCTAAGGGTATGAGCTGCAAGATTTTCAAATATTTCCGGCATGTTACTTCCCTCATGTCTCTGGTGAGAATCTGCAAGAACGGAGTCCACAGTTTAGCAAATTCCTTGCCTTTTCCATCTGCACTAAGCGATAGGCGTTCCATTGCCAACAGCTGCCAGAGTCTAAGGATCCAATCGCGTGGATCCAGAGTTACCAGGGACCCCCATTGCGCTAAGAGCACCTGCCTTGCTGCAAGTAGTGCCATGGCTATCTGCTTGCCCCGCAATGATTTCAGTGGGAAGAACTTGGAATGGGGAAGACCCAGTAGCGTGTATTCAGGAGTGCGTGATAATGCAATCTGAAATGCCGCATCAACATCGTCAATGATTGCTGTCCAATAGCGCACCAGCTTCGGGCAGTGCCATAGCAAATGCACCAGGGTACCAGGCAGACAACACCCCCGCCAGCAGAGGTCTGATCTTAATCTGTCCCAACTCTTAATGCGTACTGGGGTATGATACCAATAAGTAACCACTTTATATGCAGACTCTGCCCCTGCCATGTTGGAAGCAGTGTGATGGGCCCAATAAAAAATGTGTTCCCACTCTTTGTGTGTCAAGGGCCTCCCCAGCTCAGTTTCCCATCTGATTTGCGCTTTTGTGCGATGTGTCTTCGAGTGCGTGGTAGTCATGGAATAAAGTTCAGATATGAGCATACAATCCCCCTTTTTACACACCAGCCACTTCTCAAAGGTCGTGAGGGGGAAGACATGAGAGCAAAATTCTCTGCACCTGTAACCCAATGTGCAACCTGCGAGTAGTGGAAGGCATCCGAAGCTGGTAGGTCAAAATATTCGCGCAGTTGGAAAAAGGGGACCACGACCTCAAGATCGAAAAGGGAACCTACTCGTTTGCAACCCTCCTCCCGCCAACGCTGGAAAATCGGGCACGCACAGCCTGGCTGGAAATCGGGATTATCCACGATGGGGGACATAGGGGAAGGAAATGTGGTCCAACCTCTCGGACCTGCCAGTCGATCCCACACTCTGAGGGTCGGGGAGGTGATCGGCGAGGAGTATAGCCCCCATGCTCTATGTCTGCGCGGCAGCCACAGTTCCCGCCATATAATTCGACCGGCCACTGTTTGGTCCATAAAATTCCAGAGTTTGCTGGATAGAGGTCGGTTCCATTCTATGATGTAGCGAAAGCACGCCGCTTGGTAGTAAGCGCCCACCAATGGGATGCCTAACCCTCCCTGCGCCTTCGGGGAGGATACAAGCGCCAATGCGAGACGTGGCTTCTTATTATCCCATAAGAACCTATTCAGAAGTCCTTGCAGTTTTTGAAGCACCCCCGGCGGAGGGCTCAAGGAGAGCATTTGGAAGATGTACAAGATGCATGGAAGCACCGTCATCTTCACCGCCGCCATCCGTCCGTACCACGCCAGCTTGAGCCGTGACCAGGCTACCAGTGCCTTGGCCGTCTGCTCCATTAACGAGGCATAATTGAGAGCGGCTGTCTTAGCTATGGATGCCGTCAGACGAATGCCCAGATACATGATGTCCGAGTGCATCCATTGGAAAGCAAAGTCTTGTTGTAGATCCTGCAACTCAGTTGCCGGCATGGGAATATTAAGGATTTGCGATTTTGAGTTGACTTTAAACCCCGCCACATTCCCAAAGGCAGTTAGCTCCTTGGTCAGATACCGTAGAGTTGACCGAGGCTGTGTAAGAGAGAGGGTGACATCATCGGCATACATGGTAATTTTGTGTATGTCAGCTCCGAATTTAAGGCCCACAATGTACAAACAAGCATTTAAAATGTAATAGGACTCGTATTTACGCGAGACCTATTGCATTTTAAACGGAAGTGCAAGCGTTAAAAAGGCACAAACGGGGGGGGCTGCTGCTGGCCTGAATGAGAAGTCACGGACTTCGGGAGGGAACGGGGGGGAGGCAGGGAAATAAAACGGTTTTAAAAGTAAAGGGGCCGATAGCTGTGGAAGGACAATAATGACGACATGGCCGTCAGGAGGCGGGATTAAGTTTCCAAAAACCAATCAGAATGCAACATTTACGATTGCGGCCAATCACAAAGATAGGCGGAAAGTGGGCGGAGCTTCCCCCACTATACTGTATACAGCATTTCTAGAGGAGACAGCGCATGCGCTGCCTAGCCGAGACCTAATGCAGGGTAATGTTGTCCATTTGTTTCTCTCAACTAAAAGTTCAAAATGTTAAGTTTGTAGACTGCTGAGAAAATGTACTTACTTTTATTGTTTTGGAACACAACAGTCAAACATTATTTCGTTTAATAAATGAATTAGATAAGTGAATGAACTTTAATGATAAAATGATGCACTTCACAGCAAACACTGACCCAAACTGCTGATGAGCCATCAGCCATAGAGTCACTTGTTGTTGCCAAACCTGTGACCATAGATACTACCCGTGGTACCAGAGAAGATGAAAATCATGAAGAAATGGATACAATACTGCCATCTACTAATGTGCCCTTTGTACACCACAAAGTGCTAGAGGTAGATCTAGACAACCGTGTGAAGTCAAAGAGGTCAGTGCTATTAGGCAAGCAGATACTGCTTCATTATACCAGTTGGAATTAGATTTTCATTCAATAGAACGTGGCTGCCGGTCATGGGCGTAGGAAGTGTGGGGGACGCGGGGGATATATCCCCCCCAGATTTTGGAGTGGGGGGACACGGGGGACAAGGGTGGGGGGGACGAGGGGACAAAGGAATTTCCCCTCTCCCTTCTGTTATCGCAGGGCCATTAGCATGCGAGAGCGCTACCTAATGGCCCTGCACTTGACCTGCCTGGAGTCAGAGGCCACCCGCCCTCTGCCTTTTGTTATGCTGCAGGAAGGCTCAGCCGTTCTGGGAAGGGCAGAGAACGGAGAAAAAATAAACGCTGTCTCTTTTCCTTCATGGCAAGGACCGTGTCCACTACTCCTGATCTGCCTCTGGCGGCTGTCCTTCTCTCTTTATTGGTACTGAAGTCCGCCTGCCATCGTAGTCAGCCCCTAAGTTTGCCTTTTATGAATATGATTCAGCGGGAAATAAATTGATGTTTGCAATTTAATTGACTTTGGTTGGCCTCTTATCTATGAGATTTCCCTGTCGAATGTGCCTTTACATTATACATTTTTGGTTGTATGAATTGATTGCATACTACACTCTCCTACAGGTATTAATTTGAGTGTCATTAGGAGTGTCTGGGACCAATTGTTTTCTTAGGAATTGTTTTCTTTACTAACCTTTGCAAAGGGCCCTAAACTTCACAGCAACACAAGTCACATTTCTTTTAGTAATTTGGGATCCGTTTGAGCTACAAAATTGTTTTGGAGGAAATCGTTAGATTATGCAGCAGATGATGTATTATGTGGCAAATATGATACAGCCATAGTTAAGTGGAAAACATTTTTCCACTTAATTTTGCCCCAACATTGTAGTTGATCAATTTGTAATTTCCCCAAACCCAAAAGTCGAGTTTGGGCACAATTTGCATTTTAAAAGCAGCCCTATAACACAGGGCTACTTTTAAACTGACCTCAGGCTTCAGCAGTGCACACATGCAAGCGCAGAAAGGGCTGCTGGCCTCTAAACTGCCATGCTTTATTATATTCTAGGGACTTAAAAGTAGTTCTAATCCCCCTGCCCTATTATGTACTAGGGCCTTATAGGAGAGGTCATGCCAATCATGGGGGTACCCTAACCCATAGTGCACCCTAGTGTATGTAGGTGTTTTCACTGTATTTTTAAGTGCCTCTTTCAGAATAGCACTGGCTGTTTAGGCAGAGGCCAGGGTCAGTCAGTCAGGTACCACCAGTACCAGTCAGCAAAAAGTTGGGGAGTGCCCAGGGTGGCTTTGCAACACTAGAGAAACACAAACTCAGAATGTAAAACATAACACCATGGTTGGGGGGTTCTCTTCAATAATCAGAATTGATTTCTATCCTAATGAACCCATTTTCCAACATTAGGATAGGGAAAGACTGGGGAAAAATCATAACGTTCTAATCTATACATTGAAGTTTTTATGCAGCTCTTTGATGACGGTTAATAGCTCACTGTTCAATGTTAGGATTTTAACTTATAAACTTCAAATACCAAAAGAATATCTCAGACAAAAGCAGTAACTCACTGACCTATTGAATTAAAACTTTCACTAGACAAGCCTTCGATCTCTCTCAAAAAAAGAACATTAATCACCAAAGTTATCTTCACATTTTTATTGTTGCCTGAAAATTGCTGGAGACCAGGAATGTAGCAGCAGGTACTTTTCAAACCCTAATGCACTTGCAAACACGACGCCCCCACCCTAAGTCAGCGGCCTTTGTTTGCTTTGTGCATTGAGATGCAAGATTCATATATATGTTTTTTTTAAACATTTGGGGCCTCATGTAGGTAAAAAATATTTACCGATTCTTAAATACCGAACAGTACCGAATCGGTATTTAAGAATCGGTAAGTTATATGTAGGTAACAAGTCGGTAAAATTTACCGATTCGGTAACATTCGGTATTTTCCGATTCGGTAATTACCGAATCGGTAAATACCGCGGTGGTATTTACCGAATCGGTATATTCCGAGGTGGTATTTACCGAATCGGTAAATTCCGAGTCGGAAAGTACCGATTCGGAAAAAATATCACATGACTGTTTGAAACAGCCAATCCTGTGCAACCAAACCCCACCCAAGTAGGAAGTGGCCACACCCAGGCAGGTGCACACAATCAACTGACTCAGGAGAGGCTTGAAGTGCAGAGGAGAGGCAGGGAGCCAGTGGCTGAATCTTGAGACCAAACTACACCATGTCCAGCCAGAGGACAGGAGGGGAAAGGAGGCGCAAGGTGAAATTTAGCCCCAAGGAACTCCAGGTGCTAGTGGAGGAGGTGGTGAGGCAGCACCAGAAGCTATTTGGGAGGCAATCCCTGCAAGTGGCAGAGTGTGAGAAGCGCACCATTTGGCTGGCAATCCAGGCGCAGGTAAATGCCGTGGGAGTGACCCACAGGGACATAGACGTTCTAAAAAAACGATGGTACGACCTGCGCATCGTGACTAAGAGGAAGATGGGGGACATCCAGAAGGAGGCCAGCCGGACAGGAGGTGGAACTAACAGGGCACCTGCCCTCACTGAACTGGAGGAGCTGGTGCAGTCGACAATCGAGCCTGAGAGTGTCGTGGGCCTTGGGGATGCCGACAGCTCTGCCAGAGCCGCCACCCAACAAGGTAAGAGGAATGCACAGCAATGTAGCCCCCCCTACCCCTATCCCACATCCCCCAATGTGAAATGAGTATCCCACTCCAGTCCATGTGTTACTGCAGACAGGCAATGCATTATGGGAGATGTAGTCAGGGATCCCCCACCATGAACAGAATAGCACAGAACAATGATGCATGGTACAGACATTAGCCTAAAGCACACAGAGGACAATGTGAGAGTCTTAGAACAATTTATTGTCATGCTTGCAATGCATGCCTTCAGATACACTGAGCTGATGTTGCATTTCTGTCCACAGACGTAACATCGCGCAGGACTCCAGATGGCACAGGAGAGGGGGCACACCGTCAATCCAGTTCAGCTACGGCCAGCACAAGTTCTGGCCAGAGAGCGTTGCCACTGCCACCATCCCCAGTACATGAGCCAGCATCCCCACCACCTGAGCCTGCATCCCCAGTACCTGAGCCAGCATCACCACTCCTGCTGGAGTCACCGGCCACATCACCATCCACAATAGTGAGGTCGAGGAGGCGTGCTGCTGCCAGGCTGCGCGTGTTGCACACATCTTCCGATGACAGCAGGGGCCCGGAGCCAAATCCTATGCCCCAGGATGGGAGACATACCACTGGTCCCTCCACCTCACAGGGAGCCGACACGGGTGCAGGACAGCGCCGCAGGTCGCGTGAGACAACTCCACCACCAATCCATCTCGGCCATGGGGTCTTTGGGGGCCTTGAGGCCGGCATGTTAAAACAACAGCGCCTGCAAACGAAGGCAGTAATTTCAGTACAGCGGCATGTGCGGGGACTCAGAACAACATTCAGACACATGGACAGGAACATTGGCGCTATGGCGGCGGGGATTTCTGACATGGCAGTGGGCCTGCGGGACGTCTCACAGTCCATGCAGCTGTTGTGCAGCAAGTTGGACGCAGAGAGAGCTGCAAGGCGCCGGGAACGGCAGAGGGGAGACAGGCACACCAGGGCACTCAACCGCATTGCGAATGCAACATCACTGCTCTGCCGGCGCTCTGTGAACATGCAGGAGGGCCTGACCCACTGCAGCAGCGATGTCACTAGGGGGATGGTGCAGGTCACCAGTGCCCTGGAGGTCCTCTTGACCAGTCAGGCGGCCACAAGTGGTGCAGGGGATGCTGCTGAAAGCATTGACACCAGCAGCAGGAGCAGCATCACACCCCCCATCCCAGAAACACACAGGAGCAGCAGGCAGCATGGGGCTGGCACCAGTGAGGAGGCTGAATCCGTGCCATCTCACAATGTGGCGCGTGGCCGCAAACTTTGATGCTGCACCGCGTAGCAATAGACTATTGGGTGACTTAACCCTGGTCTTCACACTTGTTAATTGGCAATGTTACCTGATTTGCATTATCTTGGTTTCGTGGCGTAGTGGCGCATAATTAAACTACTACATGACAACCAACACCTGCCTGTGTCCCCTTACTTACTCAGAAATAGTTGCATGTGATCTCTGCCCGTCTCACTCTCCCATCTGTTGCTGTTGGCACTCCATCTGCGTTGGGCTCTGGCTGTCCTGAATCATCCTCATTGTCCTCGAAATCTGTGAGTTCCACCGCTGTACCTCTCTTTGTGGCAAGGTTGTGCAGCATTGCACAAGTGGCGATGATCTTGCAACAGATGATGGGTGTGTACTGGCGTGCGCCTCCGCTCTTGTGGAGGCAGCGGAACCTGCTTTTCAGTAGTCCAAACGTGCGCTCCACCACGTTGCGAGTTGATTTGTGTGCCACGTTGTATCGTCTCTCACTCTGGGTTGATGGGTGTAGGTAGGGAGTGAGGATGAATGAGCGCACGGCATATGCACTGTCGCCTGGGTGAGTGAAAGGGAACCATCAGTCACATGCCTCAATTCACTTACATTTGCTAGTTTCATGGTGCGTCACTGTTACTTACCTAGCAGGTATCCCTCTCCAAATTCTCCAGCAAGCAGTCGTGTGTAGATCCCACTGTTCTGGAAGATGTATGAGTCGTGGGTGCTTCCAGGAAACTTGGCACAAATGTCAGTGATGATGTTCCCTGCATCGCAGATGACCTGCACATTGATGGAGTGGGTGGACTTTCTGTTTCTGTAGATGTGCTCAGTGGCAGCTGGTGGGCAGATTGGGATGTGTGTGCCATCAATACAGCCAATTACATGGGGGAACTGTGCCATGCGATAAAAGTCAGTTTTAGTTTTCTGCAGGTCAGCCTGTGTATTTGGAAAGCTGATGTAGTGGTGCATTCTCTGCATCATGGCATCCAGGAACTTCCTGAAGAAACGGGACAGGCAACTCTGGGATACACCGCCCACCGCAGCTATCACCACCTGGTAACTGCCAGATGCGAGGAGATGTAGGCTGCAGAGTACCTGCACATGTGGTGGTATGGCATGCGCCCTTGGTGTTGGCTGCTCCAGGAGTGGGTGCAGGTCCCTTATTAGGTCCATGATGGTTTGGGGGTGTAGCCTGTACCTTTCATGTATCTCATCCTCAGTCAGTTGGAATAGTGTGATGCGCTGTCTGTAAATTCGTTCCTCCCTTCTCCAAAACCTCAGTCCTGCTGCCTGTAGACGTAGCCGCCTTGCAATGACATACAGAGCGGCCATGTTGTCCACGCTGATGCATTTTGGGATTTCTTTTATGCACTGTTTATGATTACCACCTGCTTTCAATCTGTGTTAATTACCGACTCTTATTTACCGAATTTCATCGATTTCTAAAATACCGAATTTACCTACATCTCTTTTTCCGTTTTACCACTTCATATTTACCACTTCATATTTACCGAATCGGTAAACATGTATTCGGTAAATATGAATCGGTATTTTAGAACTCGGTAAACATGAATCGGTATTTACCGCTTCATATTTACCGATTTTAGGTTTTTGGCCTCCTACATCTCACTTGACTAAATACCGGTCGGTAACTGGGATTTTACCGAATTTCGGCCGTTACCGACCGGTATTTGGCTACCTACATGAGGCCCCTGGTCTCATTACTATATGAATGTAAATAACAATAAAGCATACATGCAAACTGTGACTACATGCCTGCTTTTCTCAATATTTCACTTCGAAAGTATGCGATTGTATTTGTTTAACGGGTGGTGATTTGTATAGGGTCACTGGAAAGTGCACAAGGTTGCCCCTGTCCCCCCCAGAATTTTAGTGTCTCCTACGCCCCTGCTGCCGGTACAAAGAACACATTAGGACTGGGCGAAATTGAGAATGTGTTGGCGTAATTCGTATCATTTCGGTAATTTCGGGTTAAGATTGTCATGACAAATTTCATCTTTATACCATTTCACTTAAGTATGCACGGTTTGCTGTAAACGCGAAAGGTGCAATGCCAATTTGCAGTAATTCAGTGCAAACAATTACACCAAATGCACAGAAACAGCAAAACATGAGTGGCTGTTGATTGTGGTGCTCTTGTTTAAATGCACCAAAAATTGATGCGAGGATGCATTTTGTGCTAAAGTCTAGCGCAAAATGGCAGATTTGCATTTGCAATTACGGATCATTTTATCTAATTTTGCCAAAATTTTGCATAATTACAAATAGCAAATTACGCTAATTTTGCACACCCCTAAAAACAACATAGGGCAACTTGGGTCGCTTATGAGCTCAGTCAAAGGGTTAAGGAGGTTCGAGAAACTATATCTGAGTCCGATATTAGTCAGGCACTGAGGGACAAATGTCAGGCAATACTTGTAGACTCAAAAGCAAATAGGCACAGACATAAGCATACAGTTATGTGCCTGCAGACTTTAGGGCAGTCTTTAGAGAGATTAGCATCTGTCACTTCCTCAATGTGCAGACACACATTTATTATGCAAGTAGAAATGGTGTGTCAAAGTAGTGCTGGAGACAGAAGTATAGTATATCTCAAATCACATTTACTATGGAGAAAATTCAACCAGATAATGTTACTAACAGATCTAATATTAGAAATCAAGAAAGTGAAGCAGGGTCTTCTGCTACTAGTTTGACTAACACCTGCACCTTGCACTAGTAGAACAACTAGATGTTAGAGTCTGTTTGGAGAGTAAACTTTAAAATCTTTGCTTTCAAATAAAATGTGCATAGTCCAAAAAATGCCATATGGTTTTTCTGTGTTACACAAACTTTACATTAACTTTAGTTAAAAACTGAATACAATAATGAAACCTTTAAATGACAAAAGTTGGGTTTGTTTGTCTATCTCAAAAGCAGGTGTTTGTGACATCAGTCCTGCATGCATGGCTTCCAGTATCTTTTGCCCTGTGACCGGTGGTTCAATATTTGTATCCTCTTTGTCTGACTCATCTGAAATTATTTCTCATGGTGTGCATTTTCTTATTGCTATATTATACCACAAGCATATGTGGCTATTGTTTAGCAACATGTAAGGTCTTACTCCAGCGTGCCTACACTCCTATGCAGGCATTGAAACCTCCCTAGGGTAACCCAAATGTCCTTTCAATGATTGATTGAGTCTGTGCACATGATTTAAATTCCTCTTTCTCGCAGTCCTTGGATTGAAGTATGGTGTTAATATCCAAGTGCGTAACTAATTTGTACATTTACCTGAAAGAATAAGCATATATTTAATATTCTTTACTAAATTGCATAGTTTAGCTGAACTGTATCTTTAGTATTCCTTACCAATTAACAAGCCCTCTCCAAATGTTCCTGAGGCCAGCCTGTTATATAAAGCACAATGACTAAAATTCTGTGACTCATGTGTGCTACCTAGAAAGTGAGCTACAATGTCTATAATGAGCTACGAGGACTTGAGAACCCCCTGGATATTTAGACAGTGATGTCTTTTCCTATTCCTATAAATGTACTACGTTTCAGAAGGTGGATAAATGAGGCTGTGTGTTCCACCCAGACAACCTATTATAGTTGGGATATTTGTAATAAGAATAAAATGCCGGATTTGTGTCTTGGAATTCCTCTGTGGTGTGAACAATAGAAACATTGACATTTCCTTTGTCAAGCATAGAATCTAGGATGTTCCGGAATATTTAGAGAGTGCATTCTGCGATATGCCTGCTAGCAAATGCTACTCCACACTTATAATATCCAGATGGAAAGATGGGAAAGCTGCACGAAACCTGACTATGTGTAGGGATAGCCCTCTCTAGTGGTTGGGCCTTCCTAAAACAGGCTTCAACTCAGACATTAATGACCTCCTCACTAAACCTGTACTTACTATCCACCTTCTCAACTGTTTGTTCAAACAAAGTAAAAACCCTCTTTGTTCTCCTCCTTTGCTGGGCTCCCGGAAAGTGTTTTCTTCTCACCATACATAAAGTGCTGACATTGTGAAACACTGGAATGCATTTTGGGTGAACAAAGCATGTGTAGGTATTATTTAGCAACATGTAAGGTTTATGTTGGTGTTAAATTGCATAAGCAATTTGTTGTTGTTGCTAGAATTCACAAATTGCAAACGCTTAGCACATTCAATTTGCAATTTAGTAATGGAGATTCAGGTTTTAAGAAATGCAAGAAGCAACTGCACAATAAATAATCTGTAGATATTTGATTCACTGTGCAATTTTAGCGAACTTATCTTTTCTGACACATGATGCATCAAAGAAGGAAAATGGTTTGTGATTTCTTGAACCTTCATACATCAGGTACCTAGCTCCTTGCTAAGGTTATATCCAACAGATGTTAAGCATTGCAGAGTGGCTGATTCTAAGGGTTAAAACAGGTGTTTTTAAAATCCTTTCAAGACCGTCGCTAAATACCATGGTGGTGAGGGACTATGAACCACTGATTTTTGAAGGCTAAAGCAACAATAGACGCTGTGTTGTCTCATGATTCTTTAAAGCTCCTAACAACTGCCTACACTGTGCAGAGAGTAACTGGAAGCCATCGCTCAGAAACGCTGAGATCTGGAAAGGATCACACAATGTACACTATGACCCTTTATTTTTACACCAACTACCTAAGTTCCTTCAATGCTTTGCATGTGAAGCTATGGTAGATTTGTTTCAAGATTCCTGAATTTAGGTGGTCATTTCTCTCGAGAGACGGTGATGAAGCAGACTTTTTAGGGATAACTGAGGATGTCTGAAGGGAGATAGAGGTATCAAAATGATGAAATTCTGTTGAACTGCTAGCTGCTACTACAGATGTTGTAGCCAAAACAGAGCAATTAGTCTTATGCTTGCTTTCCCCGCCTGTGTTTTTGAAACACCTTTGGGAGAAGAGGAATAGGAGGGAACGTACATATAATTCCCCTCGCCCAAGAGATTGCTAAGGCATTTAGAGGCAAAAGGTTTTAACCATGGCTGGCCAAATCTGTGAACTGTTTATTGAGCCACGTCCTCCCTCAATTGAGGATGGATGTTCCTGCTTAGTATATCTGCTTGGAAATTGTCTTTTCGCCAGATGTACATTGCCTTAAGAGATATTTGTGCCACAAATATGATTTTCTTTTTTTTACAGAGTTTTATATAGCGCGAACTTGACCCGAATCGGGTATCAGAGCGCTTTACATAGCACCAGTTGCATTACATGAGGACACATTCATTTTTATTTTTTGTTGTTGTTTTTGTTAGGCACGGAGAGATTAAGTGATTTGCCCAGAATCAAAGGATGTTCAACGTCATTGCCGAGACACGAACCCAGTTCCCCAGATTCGAGGTCGACAGCCCTAGCCGTTAGGTCAACTCCTCTCTATAATGATTATTTCAAATAGTGATTACCTAATTGTGATTCTCTTTGAATCACAATTAGGTAATAGCTATTTACCTAATCGTTAGGTGTCATAACTCATGGAGTTATAATACCTAACTCCATGAGTTTCATTTAGCATTTCCTAATGGGTCGCCAATCGGCCTACCTCATTAATATTAATGAGGGAGGTTGCAATTTGGGACCAATAAGGAATCACTAAAATCACAGGGATGGGTCAGCAGACCACCATGTCTGTGATTGCTTTTAAATAAAGGAAAATGGGTGTTGTTAAAAAAGAAAAATGAAAAGTTTTCTTTTCATTTTTCAGGTGCAGACAGTGGTCCATGGGACCACGACCTGCTCTTAAAAAACATTTTTACGAACATTCACAAAGGAGAAGGAGGTCCCCTGGTGACCCCTTCCTGTTTGCGAATGGGCTACCACCTACTTAAAGTAGGTGGTAAAATACGAATGTTTTGCGACCGCATTTCGGTCATACAACATTCCTTCAAACTGCTGCAATTCGGTATTAGGAAGGGACGCCCTAAACATGCCTCTTCCTAATACCGAATCGGTATGTATTCGCAGTTCCGAATTGTGATTCGGTAACATGTTCCTGAATCGCAAATTGGAATTCATACATACCAAAATTAATTTTACAGATCGGAAATGGCTGGATTCTGAGAACTGGGCCTCTTGTGACTGGTAAAATGCATGATACATGTGTCCCTAGATGGTTTTCTACTCAGGAGCTGAAGGAATTGGCTGCAGTCTTTAATAATGTTACTTTCATTCCCCCCTGTTTTTGACATAACAGTGTGCTATCCGGTTGTCTGTTTGGATTAATACAGCCTTTCTCTCTATCTCTGAGGCAAATCCGAGAATATAACTCTCTCAATTCAATGACAGTAGGGCCTCTGAATGAGACCAAGAACCTGCAAGAGTTGCACCTCCCCCCCCCCGATTTGCATCTGTTCTTATCATTCAGGGTAACAGAGCAAAAAAGATAATGACTCCGGCAGATTCTCCAGTATCAACCACCACTGCAGCTTGGTAAATATTTCCTGTGATACCTGAGATAACACTTCATAATGTTGTGGCTCTGATGACCAATGTTCCAATTAAAGGTGTAGAAGAGGCTTCAAAAGTGATGCTGCTGTCTTCAAGGCCATCAGACCTTGTATTTCCAACGAGAACCTGGCTTTTGCCTGTCGAAGTGATACAAGATGGGAAAGATGGTTCTGTAACACTATTCTTCTTGACTCTAGGAGAAAAGCACCACTTTTCTGTGTGTTAATAATCACCCTTGCGAATAGTCTCTGTTGAGATGGTAAAGGTTTCAATTTTTTAAAGTTCTGTTGAAAACGCAGACTTTGAAGACACTCTGATACTCTTCTGAGACTGGACTCTACCTAAACGAAAGAAGATGCAGAGCTTAACCACTCACTAAAGTAATGTATTTTTTAGATATCTGCTAGAAGTGAAAAACAACGGAAAGACTGAGAGCCAGATGGATCGGCATGTGATAGTAAGTGTCTTGAAGATCCAGGGTGACTAGGAAATACCACTGGAAATCAAAGGGAATATTGTTTGAATTGTTGTCATCTTGAATGTTGCATGCTGGATGTATTGATTCAAAAATGGTGCATCTGGGTATGGCTGAAGTCTCCCGAAGGGCACAGCAAGTAGAAATCAAATGGAGTGTCTGGGGAAAAGGAACTTCTGTTATTGCTCTATTTTTGAGCAGGTCTTGAATTCCCTCTTAAATCTCTCTTTGGGACTGGATTTTCTTGATAATATGGTTTCTGAGGACAATTCTTTGAATTCTATAAAATAGCCACTTTAGGTGATTGATTGGGTCCATATGTCTTTTATCTCACATGACCATTCTCTGAAAAAATGCTTTTTCCTATCCCCTTTCACCGGGCACTGATAGTCCTACTTTTAGATGTTTCTGTAACTGCTGTGTTGTTTGGAGCTGAGATTTTCAGCCAACACATGCCATGGGCTTGGTCTCAAAAGGGGTGTTTTGTTTCTTGAACACCTTACATTATCCATCCTTAAATTAATAACTTTTTACACTCATTTGCTGTCAACGGGTTGCAGCATTTTCTTATCCTCTACAGTTCTTTAAATCAAATCATTCAATTCCGGCCCAACAAACTTTGCACTTAAGAATGGAAGTTTGAAAATTAAATTGCACAGCCACATCTGATTTCCACATATTTAACCATAACATCCTTCAGGCAGTTAGTCCGGCTGCTGCAAGAGTAGCCGAAGATCAGATAGAGTAAAATGTTATGTATGACAAGCATTTTTTCAGTAAATCCTTACTTCCCCAAGTAGAGGTAGGATCATCCCCTTCTTGGATACAATCATAAAGGGCTTGAAAGTCATTAAGTAAAGTTTGACCCTTATAAGGTGCATAGGATCCCATTCTATTGGCGAAATCTGCAGCATAATAAGCTTGCTTCAGAGAGCTCTCTACTTTTGTATCACAAATATCATATAATAGTGCTTCTTCTGAAGTCAAAGAAGAAGACAACACAATGCTGGAAAGAGCATTGTTCACCTTCGATACATTAGGGAATTCCTGTTCAATGTTTGTAACACATATCTTTTATTCAGAAAGCTTGGAATGTTTGCCTTATAAATGTATTCCAATCTCTTGTTACAAGTCTTTGAAAACATCATGGAAAGGCAAGAGCTCTGCAGCCTTGTATTACTCATAAAACTTATTCTAATTTTGGGTTAGAGGCTTTAATTCGAAGACCTCTGTGATTTGTCAGTATTGGTTTTAACTGTGCCCTTTAAATATATTCCCCTTAGGGGCCATATCCTGTTCATGATCAACATCAATTAACTATTTCTTAGCTGAAGGGTTGATTAAAGCAGAAGAACCAGCTTGAACTATCAAATACTTGCAGCTCCCTTGTGGATATTGATAACATCTCAGAGTTTGACTCCCCAGACTCAGCTTCAGCATGGTAGTAGTTTCTGGTGCATTTGCTAGTCTCAAGGGATTCTTACTTTCTCACCAGACACAACGCTAAAGGAAGCAGCTCCTATTTATAGATGGTTGCTAAAGACCAGAACTCTGTCTCGTGAGAGCATGAATCCATCTATAGCAATCAGGGCACATACCTTGGTTTCACACAAGCATATTCTCATTAGAGCACTGTTAGATACCCAATGCACACGGAACGTGAATCCTGCAAGTAAATTCTCTCCGCCTCAGCTCAGTCCATGGACAGAGAGAACCGCATCAACGCGACTCCAACAATACACCACTCGCTATAACAAAGTGATTAAACAAAGTAAGCATTTTCACCTCTCTTACCTTACTCATTATGGCACTTTATAGAGTAACATATCATAGCAATAGATCCAAGCAGAAAGTCCTGAGAGTGAGGGGGGATTTTATGAAGAAGGGGTGGGTGTATTAGTAAAAAAGTTAAAAATAGACTCCAGTTTTCTAATACTTGGGTAGGTTAGATGTATCAAGAGGTAAAGCAGCCTCATATTGATGTGGTGAAGGGGAATTCAGGTGGAGTGGTAATAGGAAGGAAATGCCTCCAGAGTTGGTTTGATGCTGTGAGAGGATCCTCTTTGAGTGTAAAAAAACAATTTCCCAAGTAAAAACGAAAAAAAAAAAATTGTGCTCTGCAAATGGCAAAGATGCCTATGTCATGTGGGACACCAACATTTTTTTGATTAACAGCAATTTGTATTTATGGGACATTATTTTACTATTGACATGGTAAATACGGTCTCAAATGCTCCAGAGGGCGAAGTGCTCTTGGCTAATGGAACACTACTAGCTCAAGTTCCCATGCATCACATGGGACCACTGGTAAGCTGTGGGATGGATGCTAGTATCTGTTTTCCACAACCTGAAATCTACATCTCATTATTTGTAAATTTGTAAAAGGATATGAATATGTGTGACAGTTGCAACTCATACTCTTAGAGCTCTCCACTATAGAGGTATTTACATTAAACATAGGTATATGTCTCCTTCAACACATTTAACAAAAGTTAACCCCAGAGGTTTAGTGCATGAATCCTCTTTAGGGAGCTGCCAAGTGACTCCCTAGTCATTTGAGACAGTGAGACAGTGAGCACTCGTTTTATGAGACACATTTAGCCAGTCCAGGCCATGTAGCCAACAGCACTTTGCGTGCTGAGAGTCTTTTAGCTTATACTTATGTTAAAAATGAAATTACAATTCCCAGAGTGCATCATGCATTTGGCCTCTTCATAGCTGTGCATATTGTGTTAAAGGTTAGTTCTGCCATACAGTAGAACTAGGCAGTCTTCCAGGTCCCACACTAAAAGTTCCATAGTCCCATTTGCAGTAAACGGTGTTGTGGATATCTGTGCAGAGGGCACACCAGGTATCTTAGCTTGTTACACTGTTGTGTATGTTTAACACAATCTCTATATATAGCACTATAATTCACCCTTCCCAAACATAGGGAAAGGTATGTTGGGCTTAAGAAACTGATGCATTTAAAGACAGAAAGCAAGATATAATGGAGTTATGAAAACACCTTAACAGGATCACATTGTTGCTTTCGAAGATTACACACTTAGATTGATTATTTTGGGATGTTATTGAAGGAATATTGTAAACAATTGGGTTATTAGTTGAGAGGGGTGGAAGACCCAGTCAAATAATAAACACAGTCATTGTCATGTTGAGTAACGAAGGTTGCTAAATAAACATGTGCTTCACCCTTTGGTAGCACGGCACAAAAGCTGTCATGTTTAAATTATAGGCAATGTGTAAAGTATGTATGCAGCACTCAAACAGTAATAAAGTGAAACACAGCACAAGATAATCCCAAACTATTAAAAAAAGAAAAATAATATTTTAATTAATAAAATGACACCAAAATGGCAAAAAAGGAAAAAGGCAATCAGTAGAACGGGACATATACGTTTTTAACGTTATAGGTGAATATATGGCCAAGAAGCACATCCCGCTGAACTGTTATGTTCTCAAGTATGCGCAGGGAGCTGCTGGTTGTGTTGGTGGGGGTCGCAAGGAGGTCATTGTTGGTACTGCAAGCAGATCGGGCATCGCAAATGGTCTCTGCTGCAGCGTGAAGAGCTGGCCATTGTTGCCATTTTTCACTAGTGATGGATGCAGAGAGTCACTGTTGGCGCAAAATGCAGGTCTACCTGGTGTGTTGTCTGTCATCACAGGCGGTCGATTCTCAGAACGAAGAGCTCATTTCGCCGTTGCAAGGAGCCCAAAAATCCTGTATCTTCACCTTTACTTCAGAAGCAGTACACTCTGATGCTAGCCTCTTGGGGATCAGTACTCACTCCAGCAGATACCAGCAGCAGGGCTCAGGCAGGTCCAGACAGGTCAAGTTGGTCCTGATCAACTTGGCATTTCCAAGGCGGCCTGTAGAAGCAGCAAGATATCTGTCAACTGACCCTTGGAGTCAATTCTGAGGAGGCTGGGTTCAAGGCGATCAGGCCCAACCGTCCTTTTTCGGACAGCAGGGCAGTCTAACCTTTGAATATTCTACAAGTCCAGGAGCATTTTGATGAGGTCTGAAGTTGCCACTTTTATAGCTGGTGCCAGGCTTGTTGTTGGGTGATTCCTTGGCTTGCCCCCAAAGCTGGTTCTGGTCAGTTCTTCCCCTGGGTTTGGTTCAAAACTGTCCATGGTAACCATGGCAAAGGCAGGCCTGATGTCAGGTTTCTTTGCTTGTGCTGCAGGCAGGGTCCTTTTTAGTGTAATCAGGGCACAACTCCTTACCAGACATCCTGTTCGGCAGACCCTTGTCCCTTGCACCTAGGCCTCTTTCTCTCCATGTCTGGAAGCAATACAGAAAACACCACAGGAGAGCCATTCACAATTAAGTGACCCTGGACACAGTCAGAAAAGCACATTTGGTTTAGACAGATGAATGCCAATGTTCTGAAAGTGGCATATTCAGATTAGTAACTTAAAATTCAACGTTACAATCAAAGTGGAATTTAAATTTGAATTCATTAGAGTGGAAACACCAATTTATATGTGGTTCCAAACTGAAGTTTTTGTCTATGGGAGAGATAGCCTTAAAACAGAAAAAATGATTTTAGGAGTTTTTGCACTGTTAGGACAAATAAAACTTAAACACACACGTCCTACTTTTTAACTTTCATGCACGAAGTCCTATGAGTTTTTAAGGCCTACCTTAGGGGTGACTTATAAGTATTAACAATAGTCCAATTGGTCGCACACTGCTCTACCTACCAGCGTGTTGCCCCAAAGAATTGTGGTCCCTGAAGTCAGCGTCGGCGGGTACGCCTATGCCCGAGTCATGAGTGCAAGTAAGTGTAGCTTTAGCCATCCCTGGACACGTGTTTCGAGGTAGTTGCCTCTCGTCAGCAGGGAGTAGGTGAGTGTGTAGGGTTGCTGAGTAGGCTGCTAAAATAAGTGTTCTCAGGTAAAGTACCTCTCGTAGCGCGCAGGTGCGTAACCATGAGCTCGTCAGCTCCACCGGCTCAAGGAGCCTGAATATTAACAAAAGTCCAATTGGTCGCACACTGCTCTACCTACCAGCGTGTTGCCCCAAAGAATTGTGGTCCCTGAAGTCAGCGTCGGCGGGAACGCCTATGCCCGAGTCATGAGTGCAAGTAAGTGTAGCGTTAGCCATCCCTGGACACATGTTTCGAGGTAGTTGCCTCTCGTCAGCAGGGAGTAGGTGAGTGTGTAGGGTTGCTGTGTAGGCTGCTAAAATAAGTGTTCTCAGGTAAAGTAACTCTCGTAGCGCGCAGGTGCGTAACCATGAGCTCGTCAGCTCCACCGGCTCAAGGAGCCTGAATATTAACAAAAGTCCAATTGGTCGCACACTGCTCTACCTACCAGCGTGTTGCCCCAAAGAATTGTGGTCCCTGAAGTCAGCGTCGGCGGGTACGCCTATGCCCAAGTCATGAGTGCAAGTAAGTGTAGCGTTAGCCATCCCTGGACACGTGTTTCGAGGTAGTTGCCTCTCGTCAGCAGGGAGTAGGTGAGTGTGTAGGGTTGCTGTGTAGGCTGCTAAAATAAGTGTTCTCAGGTAAAGTACCTCTCGTAGCGCGCAGGTGCATAACCATGAGCTCGTCAGCTCCACCGGTTCAAGGAGCCTGAATATTAACAAAAGTCCAATTGGTCGCACACTGCTCTACCTACCAGCGTGTTGCCCCAACGAATTGTGGTCCCTGAAGTCAGCGTCGGCGGGTACGCCTATGCCCGAGTCATGAGTGCAAGTAAGTGTAGCGTTAGCCATCCCTGGACACGTGTTTCGAGGTAGTTGCCTCTCGTCAGCAGGGAGTAGGTGAGTGTGTAGGGTTGCTGTGTAGGCTGCTAAAATAAGTGTTCTCAGGTAAAGTACCTCTCGTAGCGCGCAGGTGCATAACCATGAGCTCGTCAGCTCCACCGGTTCAAGGAGCCTGAATATTAACAAAAGTCCAATTGGTCGCACACTGCTCTACCTACCAGCGTGTTGCCCCAACGAATTGTGGTCCCTGAAGTCAGCGTCGGCGGGTACGCCTATGCCCGAGTCATGAGTGCAAGTAAGTGTAGCGTTAGCCATCCCTGGACACGTGTTTCGAGGTAGTTGCCTCTCGTCAGCAGGGAGTAGGTGAGTGTGTAGGGTTGCTGTGTAGGCTGCTAAAATAAGTGTTCTCAGGTAAAGTACCTCTCGTAGCGCGCAGGTGCATAACCATGAGCTCGTCAGCTCCACCGGTTCAAGGAGCCTGAATATTAACAAAAGTCCAATTGGTCGCACACTGCTCTACCTACCAGCGTGTTGCCCCAACGAATTGTGGTCCCTGAAGTCAGCGTCGGCGGGTACGCCTATGCCCGAGTCATGAGTGCAAGTAAGTGTAGCGTTAGCCATCCCTGGACACGTGTTTCGAGGTAGTTGCCTCTCGTCAGCAGGGAGTAGGTGAGTGTGTAGGGTTGCTGTGTAGGCTGCTAAAATAAGTGTTCTCAGGTAAAGTACCTCTCGTAGCGCGCAGGTGCGTAACCATGAGCTCTTCAGCTCCACCGGCTCAAGGAGCCTGAATATTAACAAAAGTCCAATTGGTCGCACACCGCTCTACCTACCAGCGTGTTGCCCCAAAGAATTGTGGTCCCTGAAGTCAGCGTCGGCGGGTACGCCTATGCCCGAGTCATGAGTGCAAGTAAGTGTAGCGTTAGCCATCCCTGGACACGTGTTTCGAGGTAGTTGCCTCTCGTCAGCAGGGAGTAGGTGAGTGTGTAGGGTTGCTGAGTAGGCTGCTAAAATAAGTGTTCTCAGGTAAAGTACCTCTCGTAGCGCGCAGGTGCGTAACCATGAGCTCGTCAGCTCCACCGGCTCAAGGAGCCTGAATATTAACAAAAGTCCAATTGGTCGCACACTGCTCTACCTACCAGCGTGTTGCCCCAAAGAATTGTGGTCCCTGAAGTCAGCATCGGCGGGTGCGCCTATGCCCGAGTCATGAGTGCAAGTAAGTGTAGCGTTAGCCATCCCTGGACACGTGTTTCGAGGTAGATGCCTCTCGTCAGCAGGGAGTAGGTGAGTGTGTAGGGTTGCTGTGTAGGCTGCTAAAATAAGTGTTCTCAGGTAAAGAACCTCTCGTAGCGCGCAGGTGCGTAACCATGAGCTCGTCAGCTCCACCGGCTCAAGGAGCCTGAATATTAACAAAAGTCCAATTGGTCGCACACCGCTCTACCTACCAGCGTGTTGCCCCAAAGAATTGTGGTCCCTGAAGTCAGCGTCGGCGGGTACGCCTATGCCCGAGTCATGAGTGCAAGTAAGTGTAGCGTTAGCCATCCCTGGACACGTGTTTCGAGGTAGTTGCCTCTCGTCAGCAGGGAGTAGGTGAGTGTGTAGGGTTGCTTTGTAGGCTGCTAAAATAAGTGTTCTCAGGTAAAGTAACTCTCGTAGCGCGCAGGTGCGTAACCATGAGCTCGTAAGCTCCACCGGCTCAAGGAGCCTGAATATTAACAAAAGTCCAATTGGTCGCACACTGCTCTACCTACCAGCGTGTTGCCCCAAAGAATTGTGGTCCCTGAAGTCAGCGTCGGCGGGTACGCCTATGCCCGAGTCATGAGTGCAAGTAAGTGTAGCGTTAGCCATCCCTGGACACGTGTTTCGAGGTAGTTGCCTCTCGTCAGCAGGGAGTAGGTGAGTGTGTAGGGTTGCTGTGTAGGCTGCTAAAATAAGTGTTCTCAGGTAAAGTACCTCTCGTAGCGCGCAGGTGCGAAACCATGAGCTCGTCAGCTCCACCGGCTCAAGGAGCCTGAATATTAACAAAAGTCCAATTGGTCCCACACTGCTCTACCTACCAGCGTGTTGCCTCAAAGAATTGTGGTCCCTGAAGTCAGCGTCGGCGGGTACGCCTATGCCAGAGTCATGAGTGCAAGTAAGTGTAGCGTTAGCCATCCCTGGACACGTGTTTCGAGGTAGTTGCCTCTCGTCAGCAGGGTGTAGGTGAGTGTGTAGGGTTGCTGTGTAGGCTGCTAAAATAAGTGTTCTCAGGTAAAGTACCTCTCGTAGCGCGCAGGTGCGTAACCATGAGCTCGTCAGCTCCACCGGCTCAAGGAGCCTGAATATTAACAAAAGTCCAATTGGTCGCACACTGCTCTACCTACCAGCGGGTTGCCCCAAAGAATTGTGGTCCCTGAAGTCAGCGTCGGCGGGTACGCCTATGCCCGAGTCATGAGTGCAAGTAAGTGTAGCGTTAGCCATCCCTGGACACGTGTTTCGAGGTAGTTGCCTCTCGTCAGCAGGGAGTAGGTGAGTGTGTAGGGTTGCTGTGTAGGCTGCTAAAATAAGTGTTCTCAGGTAAAGTACCTTTCGTAGTGCGCAGGTGCGTAACCATGAGCTCGTCAGCTCCACCGGCTCAAGGAGCCTGAATATTAACAAAAGTCCAATTGGTCGCACACTGCTCTACCTACCAGCGTGTTGCCCCAAAGAATTGTGGTCCCTGAAGTCAGCGTCGGCGGGTACGCCTATGCCCGAGTCATGAGTGCAAGTAAGTGTAGCGTTCGCCATCCCTGGACACGTGTTTCGAGGTAGTTGCCTCTCGTCAGCAGGGTGTAGGTGAGTGTGTAGGGTTGCTGTGTAGGCTGCTAAAATAAGTGTTCTCAGGTAAAGTACCTCTCGTAGCACGCCGGTGCGTAACCATGAGCTCGTCAGCTCCACCGGCTCAAGGAGCCTGAATATTAACAAAAGTCCAATTGGTCGCACACTGCTCTACCTACCAGCGTGTTGCCCCAAAGAATTGTGGTCCCTGAAGTCAGCGTCGGCGGGTACGCCTATGCCCGAGTCATGAGTGCAAGTAAGTGTAGCGTTAGCCATCCCTGGACACGTGTTTCGAGGTAGTTGCCTCTCGTCAGCAGGGAGTAGGTGAGTGTGTAGGGTTGCTTTGTAGGCTGCTAAAATAAGTGTTCTCAGGTAAAGTAACTCTCGTAGCGCGCAGGTGCGTAACCATGAGCTCGTCAGCTCCACCGGCTCAAGGAGCCTGAATATTAACAAAAGTCCAATTGGTCGCACACTGCTCTACCTACCAGCGTGTTGCCCCAAAGAATTGTGGTCCCTGAAGTCAGCGTCGGCGGGTACGCCTATGCCCGAGTCATGAGTGCAAGTAAGTGTAGCGTTAGCCATCCCTGGACACGTGTTTCGAGGTAGTTGCCTCTCGTCAGCAGGGAGTAGGTGAGTGTGTAGGGTTGCTGTGTAGGCTGCTAAAATAAGTGTTCTCAGGTAAAGTACCTCTCGTAGCGCGCAGGTGCGAAACCATGAGCTCGTCAGCTCCACCGGCTCAAGGAGCCTGAATATTAACAAAAGTCCAATTGGTCCCACACTGCTCTACCTACCAGCGTGTTGCCTCAAAGAATTGTGGTCCCTGAAGTCAGCGTCGGCGGGTACGCCTATGCCAGAGTCATGAGTGCAAGTAAGTGTAGCGTTAGCCATCCCTGGACACGTGTTTCGAGGTAGTTGCCTCTCGTCAGCAGGGTGTAGGTGAGTGTGTAGGGTTGCTGTGTAGGCTGCTAAAATAAGTGTTCTCAGGTAAAGTACCTCTCGTAGCGCGCAGGTGCGTAACCATGAGCTCGTCAGCTCCACCGGCTCAAGGAGCCTGAATATTAACAAAAGTCCAATTGGTCGCACACTGCTCTACCTACCAGCGTGTTGCCCCAAAGAATTGTGGTCCCTGAAGTCAGCGTCGGCGGGTACGCCTATGCCCGAGTCATGAGTGCAAGTAAGTGTAGCGTTAGCCATCCCTGGACACGTGTTTCGAGGTAGTTGCCTCTCGTCAGCAGGGAGTAGGTGAGTGTGTAGGGTTGCTGTGTAGGCTGCTAAAATAAGTGTTCTCAGGTAAAGTACCTTTCGTAGCGCGCAGGTGCGTAACCATGAGCTCGTCAGCTCCACCGGCTCAAGGAGCCTGAATATTAACAAAAGTCCAATTGGTCGCACACTGCTCTACCTACCAGCGTGTTGCACCAAAGAATTGTGGTCCCTGAAGTCAGCGTCGGCGGGTACGCCTATGCCCGAGTCATGAGTGCAAGTAAGTGTAGCATTAGCCATCCCTGGACACGTGTTTCGAGGTAGTTGCCTCTCGTCAGCAGGTAGTAGGTGAGTGTGTAGGGTTGCTGTGTAGGCTGCTAAAATAAGTGTTCTCAGGTAAAGTACCTCTCGTAGCGCGCAGGTGCGTAACCATGAGCTTGTCAGCTCCACCGGCTCAAGGTGCCTGAATATTAACAAAAGTCCAATTGGTCGCACACTGCTCTACCTACCAGCGTGTTGCCCCAAAGAATTGTGGTCCCTGAAGTCAGCGTCGGCGGGTACGCCTATGCCCGAGTCATGAGTGCAAGTAAGTGTAGCGTTAGCCATCCCTGGACACGTGTTTCGAGGTAGTTGCCTCTCGTCAGCAGGGAGTAGGTGAGTGTGTAGGGTTGCTGTGTAGGCTGCTAAAATAAGTGTTCTCAGGTAAAGTACCTCTCGTAGCGCGCAGGTGCGTAACCATGAGCTCGTCAGCTCCACCGGCTCAAGGAGCCTGAATATTAACAAAAGTCCAATTGGTCGCACACTGCTCTACCTACCAGCGTGTTGCCCCAAAGAATTGTGGTCCCTGAAGTCGGCGGGTACGCCTATGCCCGAGTCATGAGTGCAAGTAAGTGTAGCGTTAGCCATCCCTGGACACGTGTTTCGAGGTAGTTGCCTCTTGTCAGCAGGGAGTAGGTGAGTGTGTAGGGTTGCTGTGTAGGCTGCTAAGATAAGTGTTCTCAGGTAAAGTACCTCTCGTAGCGCGCAGGTGCGTAACCATGAGCTCGTCAGCTCCACCGGCTCAAGGAGCCTGAATATTAACAAAAGTCCAATTGGTCGCACACTGCTCTACCTACCAGCGTGTTGCCCCAACGAATTGTGGTCCCTGAAGTCAGCGTCGGCGGGTACGCCTATGCCCGAGTCATGAGTGCAAGTAAGTGTATTTTTGAGAAGACAGTTTAAAACTACGTGCCGCATTGGCTGCCCTGAGACATGTTTTAAAAGGTTGCTTTAGTCAGTGCCACAATGAGTGCTACAGCTAGTAACAGGTAATTTACAGGTCCTGGGAATATGCATCACCATATACTAAGGACTTACAAGTAAATTAAATGTACAAATCAGGTGTAGTCCAATTTTACAATGTTTTTGGAAGGAGAACACAAGCCCTTTACTACTGATTAGCAGGAAGAACAAACTCCTAAAAGCCAACGAAAACGGGTTCAGCAAAGAAAGGCAAAAATCTGGCATGCCTCTGTACGAACTGCCTTGTCCAACAATTATGTTTTGAATGAACAATATTGTGTACAGTATTTCGAATGAATGCAAGTAGACAATAATGGGCTGCTTCAACAAATTCTAAGCGTTTTTAAGTGTAAAGCACATAAAACAAAGGTTAGCATGCTGTTCTAGGGGATTAAAAAGCCCTTTCAAAATATTAAATAATGCATGTTACATCAATAAAATAAAGGGCCAAATATTAAAGCATCACCAATGCTAAAGCACTTCACAACATGATAATAACACCATCAAAAACCCCATATCCCTTACTTTAATCAGTTTTTTTTAGATCTGAATATTGCATACCTGACACAAACTTCAGATGTACTAGGAGGTAGGAATAAAGTTGAATCTCTCTATAGCAAGCCTAGGAGGTAGGAATAAAGTTGAATCTCTCTATAGCAAGCCTCTTGACTCTGATAACCTATCTATTTTTGTTACCTTTAAAAGACCACCTAAATAGCGTACATTAGAACTAGTTTTCATGGCAACATTATCTCTTCAAATTCATCAATTGCAGATAAACCATAGACAACTGCAGGAAGTTAAATCACATTTACAACTGACATGAAAACTTGAATACTCAGGTTAAATGCCCAATTCTTCATCCATATTCATTTTTATCTTCTTTGCCCCCTTATTATTTGATGACAAAAATTAGCCCTTTTCTTTACAAAAAGGTGTTGCACTTCCATTATCTCCTAAATGATTTCCCTCAGTGTAGCCATTCCATCTAACTGGGCTGGGCTTACCTTTAAACCGTCCTGTTTGTACGAAGTATTCAGCTGTCAGTTGGAGACCTCATAGTTAGTATCAGTTTGTGAGAAGGAAATACATTTATGGTATGGGAAAGATGGACTGATAAATACTGAAAATCACCTGTCAGTAATGTAAGATAGATAGCGTGGAATCCTTTACACATTTAAGTAATAGCTAAATTAACCAAATCCAAGCTACAATATGGTCAGTTGTTACACTAAATGTAAATGTAAATGTATGTGTCTTGTAAAGCGCACTGCTGCCCTGAGGCATCGTGGCGCTGTAGACCGCTGGGGAACCCGTCCTGGCTATCCCTGTGAGATGGTCCCTCCTGGGTATCTCCAAGGTGAAACCAGGCATCCCCGGCGAATGTGGGGGGCCGTTGTGGAGATGAGGCAAGCTAATGCCCAGAGTTGCCGAGTGTGTTCCTGGTTAGAGTAGGTACCGAGGCGAGAATTATCGAGTCCGTTTTTGACCCTGGTCCACAACCCTGCCGCGTCGGGAATTGAACCCTGGTCCCTGGCCGATTCTCTGCTTGCGGATCTGCCGCCTCTAACCAGTGAGCCACACCTCTCCACCTCACACCTCTCTATCCTAGAAAGTCCACATGAAACTTACTACAGTGGAGTTCTGACACCATAATGACCGCTGCCAGAGCCAGCAGCTAAGAGAAAAGGCAGCGCACAGAATATAATTAAAGCTGCTAGTTTACTCAACAAGGAAAGGTGGGCTCTTCTTTCTTCTCATCTACATTTCTAAATAAACAGTTATTAGCACAAATGTGATGTATGAAAATATGTTTTTGTAGTACAGATAGAATCTCCACGCTTGTGTCTACACATTCTGAGCTACAGCATTTTTAAACTTGACACACATTAAACTGATTCTGAAATCTTTTTACAACAAACATATACTTAACTGCTTTTTGGCGAGATGAATTTTACAATACCGATTCTTCATGGTTATGTGTATATGATTTGTAAAGCACCTGGCTGCTTCAAATAAATGTCCAATTGCTTGTATTCTGTTAAATGTGTGTCACATAGCCTTAAATTGTATCCACATGCTGATCAACAGAAAATTTAATTCTATGAGACCTGCCTTGACAGAGGAGCATCTGGGATTGTTCAATAGCAGGTGGGCTGCTGAGTTTTGAATCATCTGATGGTGTCTTAGCCTCGTCTGAGAGAGGCCTATAAACAGTATATTATAATTGTCCAAACTGGAGGTTATTAGCGCTTGGACATTTTTCTGGGCTGAGGAGGGCAGACCCCACAGCAATTTCTTCATACATTTCAGTGTCCTGAAACACCTCGATGGAAGAGTTTTAATTTGGACTTCATAGGTGAGTTTTTGGTTGAGCCAGACTCTTAGATTTTTCACTTTAGACTTTGAGTGTTGTAAAGTCCAAGGAATCTGGGCCCCAAGCAGGGGACCAAAGGTTAGGTTGGGTGCCCATTACCATCAACTCCATCTTCTCCCCATTGAGCTTCAAACAAGTTCTGCCTATCCACTCAGCCACTTCAATAAGACAAAGTTTCAGCTTAAAGTCAACAGCACTTGAATTTTGGGAGAGTGTGATGATCAACTGTATATCGTCCGTGTATAAAAGTAAGGTAAATCCAAACGCTCCTATAACAACCGCCAAGGGGAGTATATATACATTTAAAAGAGTAGGGCTCAGGAAGGAGCCCTGAGGTACTCCTTGTGACAATGGTTGAATTTTGGATCAAAAGTGTTTCATAACTACTTGGAACGATCTATCTTAAAGAAAGGATGCTATCTAGATCAGTGCCTCATAAGAGATCTCGCAATCATGCAGTCTTCTTTAAAGGATATTATGGGAGACAGTGTTGACAGCATAGGTGGAGCAGGATCAGTGCTGCGCATTCTCCGTGATATGAAATTTGGCACAGGGTCTGGGTGGCCGAGGGAAGGGCAAATTCTTTACTATACTAGGGGCTGAAATCTGATTGAAACCGATTGTTGGACTTGGCCCTTCTGGCAGGTTCACCCCTGAACTTTTTTTTGCTTGTAATTGGTAACTTGGTGTAGTGATTTTGGGTTTCTGCGCACTTTACCGCTGTGTCCCAGGGTAAAGTGCGTGCGTGTTGTGAGGTTGGCCTGCCCTCCCATAGGAATGCATGGGGGAATGTAGATGTCCCGGTAGTTCCTGATGCGTGGGGTGTGCAGGCCCGTGTTTGGTATGTGCGGACTCGTGTGAGTGAATGCTGCGCGTTGATGTGTGCGGCGTGCATGTACCTGGTGTGGGAGTGCCACTTCTAGAAGTGGGCACTTCAGTGTGCAGTCTGAAATGTGTGGCTTGTCTGATGATTGGCTGGTGAGGTCAGGTGACGGACTAGGGAATTCCCCAGAGTCAGGAGGAGTCACCCAGTGGTGAATGGGGAGGTAGCATGTGAATGGCTGGGGAGGAGTGTACCTGGGTCCTGAATAGGACAGGGCTTCCCCCACACAATGCTGGCGCCGGCCCCTGTGGTGCGTCTAATGACCCTAGCCCTGCCAGTGAATAGAGTGAGGGGCTGAGCACATCAAGGGTGCTCCCCAACCAGCTGCGACTGGTTTTCCCCCTCACCCTGAACCCAGACAAAGGGATTTGGTGTATAAAAAGGGGCTGTGTCCCCTTACAAAATGTTCTTGTTCTTGTTCCAAACTCGAATCTACCAGGGGCATGCTGCTGCTGGGGCCCAGGGGAAGGCTTGCCTCCCTGGGCCCTGCCCAGCCCCTGGATGCCAGATGGACTTACTGGACCTTTTTGACCTGCAGCGCCTGGGAGCGCTTTATGGGCTTTAGAGCGCTGTTTTGCTGGACTTGCTCTCTTTTGTAGCGCCTGGGAGCGCTTGTGGGGCTTTCCAGCGCTGGGAGCGCTGTGCGTGACCTTGTAGCGCTGTGTGCGCTTTGATTTCGTTGGCGGGTGCCCACCCCGCTTATTCGTTGTGTTTGCGAGGGAGCCTACCCCTCTACGAGCAGAGAAATCACCGCCGCGGCCGGGCTTCAGCCGGAAGTCAGGCGGGCTGTGGGCGGGCCTCCGGGACAACCGGAACTTAGAATCGGAGGGCGGGAGCCTACCCCGCCTCCTACCGAAGCGTCGCGGCTGGTGGGAGCCCCGGAGCAGGCAGGAGCCTACCCTGCGCCCCGGGGCACTCTGCCCAAGAACGAAGAGCCCGGTCGGAGAAGTGTTGATCCAGGCGGGAGCCCACCCCGCACTGGACTGAGGAGAGGAGCGCGGCGTCCGGAGTTGGTGCGGAGGGGGCGCGAGGCACATTGTCGGTGCCTGCCCCTCCGCGTGGAGAAGAGCCCTCCCGTCCGCCGGCACCCGAGAGAGAGAGGACGACGCGGGAGTCCCCGAGCAGCCCGGTGAGTGCTTAAGAGGGCTGGGGACTCCACGCATGTGCTGGGGGTGCGGGGGCAGTGATCGAGCCCCGTGAGGCTCCAAAAGTTACCGCCAGCATTTCTCAAGCCCCGTGAGGCTCTAGGGGGGCCTTGTGAGTGAAGAGTCCCCCGTGTGGGACTCCAACGTTCCGGGGCATGCTTCTGTAGAGCGCGAGGCGCTCCAACGTGAATACAGCTGAGTGTTCAGAGCGCTCAGAGCGCTCCAACGCGGGGAGTGTATTTCCTCGAGCCCAGTGAGGCTCCAACGTTGTGCTGAGCCACGAAGGCTCTAGGGGGCATTGTTATTGTGATAGAGCCCAGAGAGGCTCCAAGAGCGACAGATTGGTGTTCCAAGGGCACAGCGGTGCCCACGCTCAGGTCTCCAGCTGCCCAGCACTTAGTGGGCAGCTGCCACGTTTAGGTGGGGGGACCTTTCTTGTTTTGGTCTGCGCAGCTGGCGCAGCCTGACTTTCAGAAGACAGAGTGTCCTAGCCTGGACAAGGCCAGTTGGCCAGGGACTGCCACAGGTGGTGGCTCATAGGAGTTCTTGCGCAAATGTTGCTTCTACACCTCTGAATGTTCCCCTGCATCATGTGTTTCCTTTTGCTCTACACCTCTGAATGTTTTCATGCATCATGTGTTTATGTGCTTCGACCCCTACAGGTATTGTGATACTTAGGTGGTTGTTTGCTTTCTCCTAGTACAGGTGGTGCTAGTGAGGTCCTGATTCCCTGCGCAATATTTCTCCTAAGGTGGTTAGGGTTGCGTAGGCGGTACTTTCTGATACCAGTAGTTACCGGTTGTGTGCTACATGTTATTTTGTGCTACTGTGATATTATTCCTATGTTCTAAGTGCTAATTTCTACAAAGTGCTAATTCCTGGCAGTGGTCCATGTGGCCCTGTCCCCTGTATATATAATCCCTTGTAAATTCTGCCCGTGCCTGTTGGCACATTGTAGAGTGTGTGTTTTTATCTAATGTGTTGTGTATAATACAAAGGCTATTTTTATAGAATACCTTGTGTGGAGTTTCCTTTGTGGTGGGCCTTGGGTGTTGTTGCTGGGTGCGCGCGCAAACGCTTTACACATCGCCTCAGGGATAAGCCTGTCTGCTCGTGCCAAGCTACCAAGGGGGTGAGCAGGGGTTATCTTTGGCGTGTAACTCCCCAGCCCTGACTAGAGTGGTGGTTTCTGCCTGGCTTTGGCGCAAGCCTCAGCCAACCAGAAATCCCATTTCTAACACCGATGTAGAAGCTGGCTCATTTCAAAAGTTAGAGATCTATTTCTTAACATACTTTTCCACTATCTTAGTGAATGCAGGCAGCAATGAGACCGGGCTGCAGTTTTCTGGTTTTGCGGGGTCTAGTGTTGGTTCCTTTAAGAGTGGACTAATTACTGCATGCGTCCACGATTGAGGGCCTGAAATAGATGTGATTGATAAATTAAGTAGCTTGCACAGAATGGGATAAATTACAGCGGAGTCTTTCTCCATTATATAGGAAGGAGGGTTTTTTAAAAAGGAACCAGATTTGACCAAGTTACAAAGAGTCTTGAGATATTCATGTTGAATGATGTTAGAGTGTGATAGACATGGTGCTCAGCCTCAGTAAATGCCAGAGACTTAGGAGCAAGAGTATCTCTTGCCTCTGCAGGAACGTAGCATAGATATCTGTTAGAACCGGCGGTCTCTAGTTGGCAGAGGTATACACTTCTGACAAATAGGGACCCACCTTCTCTAGTCAGGGCAAGGGGATTACACACTCAGATAACCCCTGCTCACCCCCTTGGTAGCTTGGCAGAGCAGACAGGCTTATCTCAGAGGCAGTGTGTTAAGCATTTATGACCACATACAGTAATAAAGTGAATACACTACAAATGGACACAACACAGGAGTTATTATAAAAATAGTATTTTTATATAAGGCTTAGCACAAGACCAAATAACGACAAAAATATACCAGAATCTTAATAAATACTCTTTGGAAGGAAAAATAATAGTTCAGGTAAAGTTTCTTCTTAGGTAATAGTTCTTTAGCAACAAAAGTAAGTATTCTTCTGAAACACAGTTCTTGGCAACAATGTGACCCCCGTCAGGAGTCACACGCCGTTGAGTTTACGATATTCCCAAGGTTCGGCGTCGACCGCGAGGAGCGCTACGTCGAGCCTGGAGTTGCAACAGAACCCACAAACACAGTACCTTTGGGAATGAAGAAAACGATGATCCACGGCGTCGAGATGTCGGCGTCGAGGTCGGCGTCGATCGTGCATCGGATTCGGGTCGATCCGCAGCGGAGTCGAGAGGTGTCGGGCCGGAGCAGCACTCACGGCGTCGAGAAGGGCGTCGAGTCGATGCGATCAGCAGCGGCGTCGAGACGGGGTCGCTCAGAGCTGGAGCCGATACTCACTACTCAGTGGCGTCGATACCAGCGTCAAGAAGGGGTCACTTGGAGCTGGAGCCGATACTCACTACTCCTGGCGTCGCTACTGGCGTCGATCGGGCCCGGCGGCCGGCGTCGAAGACTCGGAATACTGGAGCCGTTACTCACGATGTCGAGCTGGATTCGGCGGCGTCGTCAACGTCGAGACTGCAGATTTCCTCTGTGCACTGGAAATGACACTTTCCAGCAACCAACAATTTCAGTAGAGGGTGAAGTCCTTTGGCCCTGTGACTTCAATAGGAGGCTGACACTCTTCCAGCCCTTGGAGATTTTCTAGCACGCTTTTGAGAGTACACACCAAGTTCCTCTCTCCTTGTTCCTTGGCAAAAATAAAGAAGCAGCTTCAGGTTCCCCCCAGCAAACAGCACACTGGCAGAAGGGGGAGGCAAGTCCTTGGATCAGCAGGCTTCTTGTCCTTGGTAGAGGTTTCCTTGTCAGAAGTGATCTGAGTTCTTTGGTTCAGGGGTCCTTCTTTTATACCCCTTTTCTGCTTTGTTCCCTTTGTCCAAGCAGGGAAATTCCCCCCATCCCAGGTTTGTTGTGGGTGTTGCCAGGCAGAGGCACCTGGCCTATTCACTGAGCAGGGCAGGGTCCTCAGCCGCCCAGCAGGAGGCGGAGCCAGTATTGTCACTGGCAGGAGCAGGGCTATCAGTCACCCGGCAGGAGGTGGAGCCAGCATTTTGTCAGGCAGGGCAGGCTATCAGGGACTACTCTTCCCCCACTCTAAGTGTAGATGCCTCATTCACCCCACACTGACTCATTCAGACCTCTGGAGCCACCCAGCCCCTGACACACACACCAAACCAGCAGAGACCGGTGGATAGTTGGACAAGAAAATAGCCACTTTCTAAAAGGGCTATTTTCAAACACAGAATTTAAAAACCATCCATCCTAAAGGGTGTGTTATTAAATTCTGAGTTCAGGGATACTAAACTCGACCTACTACCATGCTCCCTGAGTCAGATAGATTATAATGAAGTTAATAATCAGTCTGCTCACTCTGGCCTAAGGGAGGCAGGTAGCCCTTCAATAGTGACTTACGAAAATGGCTGTAATTCACTATTAGGTCATACCACACACATCAGGGCATGACCTACCTTTTACCCACAATGCACCCAGCCCTAGGGCCTACCATAGAGGTGTCTAAAATGTGGCAAAGTGAAGGTTTTAGAGACTGGCAAGTAGGTTTCTTTGCCAAGTCGACATGGCAGTCAGGGATTGCACACAGGCTCTGCGATGGCAGGCCTGAGACACATTTTACAAGCTGCTTCTGTGGGTGGCACAACCAGTGCTGCAAGCCCATCAGCAGCAGTTAACTTACATGCCCTTGGCACACGCAGTGCACTAGACTAGGGTCTGAACAGTAAGTCAACCAAGCCAATCATGGTAACACCAATCAATGTAACAATTTAACATAGGGAGCACTTGCACTGTGGCGCTGATCAGCAGTGGCACAGTGCCCAAAGCAATATTCCAGCAAAAACATCGTAAACAGAGGAGGCAAACAGAAAAAAATGGAGGAGAGACTCATGCCAATGATGCCAGGTCTAACACGTGTCCTCTCCAGCTGAAATGTGGGGAGAACTACCCTTCACCCAGGGAGTCCTCATCATTAAGGCGGAAAAATCTGGACAGACCATCAGCATTGGCGTGATCTGTACCAGGGCGGTGTTCCACCGTAAAGTCCATCCCCTTTTGGGAAATGGACCACCTCAACAGCTTTGGGTTTTCACCCCTCATCTGCATTAACCATCTGAGGGGCCTGTGGTCTGTCTGAACCCGGAAGTGAGTCCCAAACAGGTAGGGTCTTAGCGTCTTCAGCGCCCAGACCACAGCAAATGCCTCACGCTCTATCGCATTCCACCTCTGTTCCCTGGGAAGTAACCTCCGGCTAATGAAGGCTACAGGTAAGTCTCGGCCCTCCTCATTCATCTGTGCTAGAACAGCCCCCACACCATGCTCTGAAGCGTCTGTCTGGACAATGAACTCTTTGGAAAAGTTGGGTGCCTGGAGGACCGGTGCTGTACACATTGCAGTTTTCAGGGTGTCAAAGGCTTTCTGACAGACGTCAGTCCAGATCACAAGTCTCGTCTGCTTCCTGGAAGTCAGCGAGGTCAAGGGGTGCACAATGTTGCCATACCCCTTGACAAACCTCCTGTAGTAACCCGTGAGACCCAAGAAGGCTCTCACCTGAGTCTGGGTTTTGGGCGGTTCCCAAGCCAGGATGGTATCTATCTTGGGTTGTAGGGGGGCCACCTTGCCGCTCCCTACTTGGTGCCCCAAGTACACCACTGAACCCTGCCCAATCTGGCACTTACTGGCCTTGATTATGAGGCCTGCTCTGCGCAGGGCCAACAACACTTCCTGGAGGTGGCGCAAGTGTTCCTCCCAGCTGGCGCTGAACACTGCTATGTCGTCCAGGTAGGCGGCGCTGAAATCCTCCAGTCCAGCCAATACCTGGTTGACCAACCTCTGGAATGTGGCAGGGGCATTCTTCATCCCAAAGGGCATAACCCGGAACTGGTAGTGCCCATCTGGTGTGGAGAATGCAGACCTCTCTTTTGCCCCATCGGTCAAGGCGATCTGCCAGTACCCAGACGTTAGATCAAACGTACTAAGGTACCGGGCAGCCCCCAACCGATCTATGCGCTCATCAGCTCTGGGGATGGGGTGCGCATCAGTCTTGGTGACCGAATTGAGCCCTCGGTAATCCACACATAACCGAAGTTCTGGTGAAGCACCAGGCGCTGCAGCCTTTGGGACCAAGACCACTGGGCTGGCCCAAGGACTGCTAGAGGACTCAACCACCCCTAGGGCAAACATCTTGGAGACCTCCTCCTTGATGTATGCTCTGACCTTGTCAGTCACCCTGTAAGCCTTGTGCCTCACAGGAGTGCTGTCCCCAGTGTCCACATCGTGGGCACACCACTGAGTGACACCAGGGATTAAGGAGAACAGATCAGGGAATTGCCCCAGCAGATGGCGACAATCTTGCTGCTGCTCAGGGGTCAGTGTGTCAGAGAGGACAACACCATCCACTGACCCATCTTTTTCTTTTGCACACAGGAGGTCAGGAAGAGGCTCACTCTCCTCCTCCATTCCAGCATCTGTGGCTAGGAGCATGCCCACTTCGGACCTTTCTAAGTGGGGCTTCAACCGGTTGACATGCAGGACCCTCAAGGGGTTCCTGGGAGACTTCAAGTCCACCAAGTAGGTGATATCGCTCTTTTTCTCCACAACCTGAAAATGGTCCAGTCCACCTGTCCTTGAGCGCACAAGGTTCTACAGGGGCCATGACCCAAACTTTCTGACCAGGTTGAAGCTCAATCAGAGTGGCATTCTGGTCGTACCACCGCTTCATCTCTTCCTGGCTGGCCTCCAGATTTGCCTGAGCAAGATCTCTGAAGCGCCGAGTCTGGTTCCTAAAGGCCAGCATGTAACTGTATACATCCTGGGGAGGTTTCCTGGGAGATTGCTCCCAGCCTTCTTTGCCCAGACCCAAAGGTCCTCTTACCGGGTGTCCATACAAAAGCTCAAAGGGACTGAACCCCAGAGACTTTTGTGGCACCTCACGGTAAGCAAACAGCAGGCATGGTAAGAGGACGTCCCATTTACGCCTCATTCTTTCTTCAAGACCCATAATCATGCCTTTTAGGGTCCGGTTGAATCTCTCAACCAGCCCATTACCTTGAGGGTGGTAAGGAGTGGTAAACTTGTAGGTTACCCCACACTCCTTTGACAGAGACTTCATATAATTAGAAATGAAGTTGGTGCCCCGGTCTGACACCACCTCTCTGGGGAACCCCATGCGGGAGAAAACACCCATCAGTGCCCGTCCCACCACGGGGGATGTCACTGTGCGGAGAGGGATGGCTTCCGGGTACCGGGTGGCATGGTCCACCAAGACCAGGATAAACCTGTTGCCCATGGTTGTCTTGGGGTCCAGTGGCCCCACAATGTCAATCCCCACTCGCTCAAAGGGGGTACTGACTACGGGAAAAGGTTGGAGGGGAGCCTTCTGCTTCCGCCCACTTTTCCCACTTGCCTGGCAAGTTTGGCAGGTCCTACAATGGATGTCTGAATCCCTTCTCATCTGGGGCCAATAAAAATGGGTGACAAGCCTGTCATAGGTCTTGTCCTGCCCCAGATGTCCAGCTAATGGAACGTCATGAGCCAACCCCAGTAGGAAGGCTCTGAAGCGCTGGGGTACCACCAGCACACGGGCTGACCCAGGCTCAGCAGCCTTAGGCTCGCTATACAGGAGGTCGTTCTCCCAGTAAATCCAATGTGATCCTGACTGATCACCTGTCGTTTGGGCTGAGGCCTGCTGCCTCATACCCACAAGAGAAGGGCACACTTTCTGTTCAGCACAAAATTCCTCCCTGGAGGGACCACCATCCTGCTGCCAATGGGTCAGCTCGGGCAGGTCTCCCAGTTCAGCCACTTGTTCCCCTGTAGGTTCCAGGGCATCCCCCTCAGGGTCTGCTCCCTCCTGGACCGTGGGAACGATGGGGGACGGTTTCCCGCGCCCCCTGCCTCTTCTCTTCATGGTTGGGTCCTGGGCCATACTTTCAGGCTCCAGGACCCCATCAACACCCTTACTAGCTGACATGGACCGGGTGGTCGCACACACCCATTCCGGCAGACCCAACATTTCCAGATGCGCTTTTCTCTCCACCTTAGCCCAAGGGGAGTCATCCAAATCATTGACCAGGAGACAATCAACAGGCATGGCGGGCCTCGCAGCAACCTGAAGAGTACCTGAGACCCCCCCCCACTCAAAAGGAACTTGAGCTACCTCACACTTACTCTGTGAGTTGTCAGCAGCTACAACGGGGTAGAATGCATGAGGGACCACCTGCTCTCTGGACACCAAGTGACACTTGACAGCTGTCACACTTGCTCCAGTGTCTCTGAGAGCTTCCGGCCTATGGCCATTAATGGTCACCCACTGCCTATATTTCTTAGTGTTACTAGGCAGAGGGGTTGGAGGGACCATTTCCACGTCTCCTAAAGAGACCAGGGACATTTCTGCGTGACCCCACCCACCGGGGGCACCCATCTCACTCCCTCCCAGGGCTACATTCGCTACCTGACGGGGGGGTGCATGCGGTGGTGCATTCGAATCCTTCATGGGACACTGGGGATCATAATAACGGTGTCCCACTTGCTTACAAATGTAGCAGGTCATTGGGCCCCTGGGAACAGGTTTACCTGTCGGGCCTCTGGCTTCTTTACAGGGGGAGGCTGGGAACCCTTCCCTTGGTTCCCTTGGGGATTACTTTGGGGCCCTTTCTGAAACTCCCTCTGTTTACCCCTGTCCCCCCCACTCTTCTGCTGGGGACCCTGCCCACCTTTGGCTGAGTCTCCCACTGGACCCTTGTGGACCCTGGTACTGACCCAGCGGTCCGCCTCCTCATCAAGTTTTCTAGGGTTAGATATCTTGCTATCAATAAGGTGCTGGCGTAGCTCTGGAAAACAGTTATTAGACAAGTGCTCCCATGCAAACAGATCATAAAGAGCATCATAACCATCCACCTTGCTACCCTTTACCCAACAATCCATGGCTCTGCAAAAGAAGGACACATATTCAACCCACGTAGTACCAGTCAACTTCTTACATTCTCTAAAGGCTTGTCGGTACTTTTCTGGAGTTAAGCCATACCTCAACATTAAAGCATCTTTCATATGAGTATAAGACATCCTATCCTCAGCAGGCATGCCCAACAAGGTATCTCTCCCTTCATTGGCAAAGCGACACCACAACCCCGCTCCCCAATCTTTCTCAGGGATCCGGTGGGCCAACAATGCCAACTCATATGCTTTAAACCATTAACCAATATCCTCATTTCTACTGTAATCTTTTATCACATCTTTGGGAAAATAAAACCTACTTTCTGCAGGCACAGATGGAGTGCTGCCACCAGAGGGATTCAACTCTAAACTCTTAGTTTTAAGCTCCATCTCCCTCAACATCTTCTCACGTTCAAACGCTAATTTCTCTCTTTCAAAATCTAATCTTTTGCTCTCCATTTCAGCTTCTCTCTTGCTTCTTGCATTCTCTAACTCCAACTGCCCTCCTAATTTAAGTTTTGCCATCTCTAACTTGTACTCCCTCTCCTTCTCCCTGTCTTCCAACTCTTCAGGAGAAAGGCTCTTAGAGGAAACACTGCTGCCGGGAGATGCCACGTGCCCATTCATGTCCTCTTCCTCTTCCGGTACCACCCCCGGATCAGAGGGATCTCTGGCCTCTAACCAGGCCTTTAGCGCTTTAAGGAAGTCCTCTTTCAATCTGAGACCTGTGGTAGGAACTTTAAACTGTTTGCAAAATTGCTCTAGCTCCTTTTTCTGGTACTTATTTATAAATTTTTTATCAAATTCCTCCACAACAATAACAGCAGGGGTAGCAGCTCCGGATTCCTCCATGGTCAAAACTGGCAGTGTTTAAAAAATGAGCTCCAGGAAAGCGGAGAACAAAAATAGAAGATCCTACCAAAACAGATTGTGGCTGCGCTATGGTCTGCTTTCACTATGTAGCGTACACTAATCACTGCACATGAGTCATAAATGCAAAGTTCAATCCTCACCGCTGACCACCAATGTTAGAACCGGCGGTCTCTAGTTGGCAGACGTATACACTTCTGACAAATAGGGACCCACCTTCTCTAGTCAGGGCAAGGGGATTACACACTCAGATAACCCCTGCTCACCCCCTTGGTATCTTGGCAGAGCAGACAGGCTTATCTCAGAGGCAGTGTGTTAAGCATTTATGACCACATACAGTAATAAAGTGAATACACTACAAATGGACACAACACAGGAGTTATTATAAAAATAGTATTTTTATATAAGGCTTAGCACAAGACCAAATAACGACAAAAATATACCACAATCTTAATAAATACTCTTTGGAAGGAAAAATAATAGTTCAGGTAAAGTTTCTTCTTTGGTACTAGTTCTTTAGCAACAAAAGTAAGTATTCTTCTGAAACACAGTTCTTGGCAACAATGTGACCCCCACAGGAGTCACACGACGTTGAGTTTACGATATTCCCAAGGTTCGGCGTCGACCGCGAGGAGCGCTACGTCGAGCCTGGAGTTGCACCAGAACCCACAAACACAGTACCTTTGGGAATGAAGAAAACGATTGTGAGAAGTTGGCCTGGTATATGATGCTCACTAGTTAAAGTGATCACCTTGTACCATGCCAAGCAACCCTTATGGTGTGGTTGTAAGTCAACCTTTTCGGACTAGCTGCCCTAGTGGTAGCGTAGGCTAAGCAGTCTTTGAGGCTAAACTCGTGAAGCGTGTTAAGCAGGCTGTTTTACCAAATGCAACCCCCTTTTATACCAATGAAAGGACACCACGCAGATATATATTGAAAATATATATGTATTTATTTCTCAAAGTAACCCCTAGTCTCTTTATGAGCACAGGAGCACAAATCGTTAAACAAGATTACAGTAGAATACACAGAAGTTGCACTTTATATGGATAGGCCCTGGTGGCCGCTCAAACCATATACTAAAATAGTGGTATAAGTACCACAAACAGAAAAGGGAAAAGGCCTAGGGCCTCTAGAATCGCTGGGCCTACAAGCAGCTAACTTTAGTTAGTGACCAGGAGGTCCACGGGTTGCGTGTGCAGAGCAAATAGTCACACGCGAGCTCCCATAGGTTTTCAATGGGTGCGTAAAAGTTACAAAGTTACTGCAAAAAGGATCTTCCGGATGGACTATGAACTCAAGATTGGAAACACAGACACTAGAGATGATTCTCTACACTTGGGCACCAGAGTGCCAGCTTTACCTCACCCACAGGAAGTGGGTGCATAGGCCTCGAAGTGCGTCGGGTTTCTTCTATCTGTTCAGTGGAGCCTGTGGACAAAGATGCTGCAGGCGGTCGGTCCGGAAGAGATGCGGTGGATCCAAGAGTGGATCGGAGTTGTAGAAGACCTGTAAGCAGAGGGGACAGTGTTCACAGTCACTAGCCAGTGACCAGCGTGGCACCAGGTGGGTACCAGGCGATGTCGGGTGCAAACAGGAAGAAAGGTGTAGCTTGTCTCTGCAGCCACGTGGTCCCTGAAGGTCGACGACGTCCAGGAGTTGGTTCACGAGCTGTCCCACGCAGGCTCTCGCTGTCAGCGCTGTCGGCGACTTGATCGAAGCAAACAAGCCTTGGCAAAAGCAATTGTTGTGGAAAACGAAATAAGCTGATGGTTCTGACCAGCAAGGTCAGAGGGACTGCTCCTTTGGAGGGGAGCAAGGGCCAGTCTGGAGCAACCAGACCAGCAGTGTATTTCTTGAAGTTCGTCGCCAAGATGGCCACTAGCCAGCGGGCCAGCAACCGGTTAGGCGCGTCGAGTGGCAAAATGCAAAAGGGCCCCACGCAGATCGTGGAGATGCTGGAGGGCTCACCTCCAGCATCGAGATGCTGCTCGAGGGTTGGGCTTCTCAGATCCCAAAGCACAACTTGGAGGGAGCCTCGGTTGTTGCACTTGCAGCTTGTCGTGGTCGTTTCAAGATGGCTGGCTCCATGTGTCTCGTTGCCTCCACGGGTCTCTCTTTTCAGGGACTGTGGATCGGGCGGTGAGAGGTCTGGAGGTCCAGGTCTTGTCAGTCTCTGGGCTCGGGCTCCGGCGGGAGGCGGCGGCAAAGCAGACGTTGATTCGCTGGATGGTGCTTGCGTTAGCAAGGTGGTCACTCCCTGACCACAGGGGAGATTGGCTTCAGTCCTCTGTGCGGCAGAGCGTCGAAGTTCCCGTCTTCTTCTTAGTTTCAAGTTGATTCCAAGATGTCTAAAGTCTTAGGACACAGCTCCTACCTTTATTCGGATTCTAGGGGCCGGACTACCTGCTAGGTCCCTCCCTAAGGGTGGGACCAGGAAGGGGGGTGGTTACACCCCCAATCCTTTGTCCAGCTCGCCCCAGGTCCAGGGCTGGTGTGCCCCAGGACCGGTTTGAACTGGCATATGCACCGAGGCTCCTTGTGAGCCTCAGGCATGTCTGGTTCTATTCAAGCCCTACCTGACCAATACACAAAATCCTGTCTGGGGTGGTGCACGCACCTCCCCTGGCAGGAAACCCTTTGTCCACACCTCCCAAGCTGGAAGGACTCCCAGCAGCAGGAGGGCAGACTTGTGTCTGTGGTGGCAGCATCCATTTTGTGGAGCTGAGGCTATGTCTGATTTTACCCGGGTTTCAGGTACTGTACATGTCGTGTCCCTCTAGAAGGGTGGAATGCTAACCCCGTCGCCAGAATTGGCGAGGGGTTAGTATTCCAATTCGTATGACACCTTACTCGACATGTTTTGATAAAGCCAAACCAAAGATAGCATTTAACCGCGAGGTTCATAATGCACTTAAGAGTATATGGTATGACGATATCTGGAAACAGTAGAAGGAAGTTGTTCCGACCGCTGCAGACAGGCTCAGCTCATGCCAGAGCACCATCTCACATGGAACCAAGCACTCTGCCTTCAGGATTGTTAAGGCCTGCCATAGGAGTGACTTATAGGTTAACATGTGTCCCATCTAAGGTTAGGTATAGGTATACTACACCTAAGTAAGAGGTGGTTACACCAACTTACCCCAGCTGAGTGATCAGCCAGTTGTGTCAAATTTGTTAGGCCAGGCCAGGGGTGGCACAATACATGCTTCAGCCCCTGGTAGGCCTTAGATACATCAATGCCCTGGGTACCTAGTGTACACTGGTACAGGGGCTCACAGGGTGATCCACTTCCAATTGGTTATGCACCTAGGGTGCATAGTGTAAATTTAGTAGAGAGAACAGCAGGCTGGGGGTCTGATTGGCAGGCCCACAGCCTCATTATGTCAAAAACCAGTGAAGCAAAAAGCAACAATTTGGGGTGACCATAGGATAGCAGACCCTACTCTCCTACAACGATGATCCACGGCGTCGAGATGTCGGTGTCGAGGTCGGCGTCAATCGTGCCTCGGATTCGGGTCGATCCGCAGCGGCGTCGAGAGGTGTCGGGCCGGAGCAGCGCCTACGGCGTCGAGAAGGGCGTCGAGTCAATGCGATCAGCAGCGGCGTCGAGATGGGGTCGCTCAGAGCTGGAGCCGATACTCACTACTCAGTGGCGTCGATATCGGCGTCAAGACGAGGTCACTTGGAGCTGGAGCCGATACTCACAACTCCTGGCGTCGCTACTGGCGTCGATCGGGCCCGGCGGCCGGCGTCGAAGACTCGGAACACTGGAGCCGCTACTCACGATGTCGAGCTGGATTCGGCGGCGTCGGCGACGTCGAGACTGCAGATTTCCCCTGTGCACTGGAAATGACACTTTCCAGCAACCAACAATTTCAGTAGAGGGTGAAGTCCTTTGGCCCTGTGACTTCAACAGGAGGCTGGCACTCTTCCAGCCCTTGGAGATTTTCTAGCAAGCCTTTGAGAGTACACACCAAGTTCCTCTTTCCTTGATCCTTGGCAAAAATAAAGAAGCAGCTTCAGGTTCCCCCCAGCAAACAGCACACTGGCAGAAGGGGGAGGCAAGTCCGTGGATCAGCAGGCTTTTTGTCCTTGGTAGAGGTTTCCTTGTCAGAAGTGATCTGAGTTCTTTGGTTCAGGGGTCCTTCTTTTATACCCCTTTTCTGCTTTGTTCCCTTTGTCCAAGCAGGGAAATTCCCCCATCCCAGGTTTGTTGTGGGTGTTGCCAGGCAGAGGCACCTGGCCTATTCACTGAGCAGGGCAGGGTCCTCAGCCGCCCAGCAGGAGGCGGAGCCAGTATTGTCACTGGCAGGAGCAGGGCTATCAATCGCCCGGCCGGAGGTGGAGCCACCATTGTGTCAGGCAGGGCAGGCTATCAGGGACTACTCTTCCCCCATTCTAAGTGTAGATGCCTCATTCATCCCACACTGACTCATTCAGACCTCTGGAGCCACCCAGCCCCTGACACACACACCAAACCAGCAGAGACCGGTGGATAGTTGGACAAGAAAATAGCCACTTTCTAAAAGGGCTATTTTCAAACACAGAATTTAAAAACCATCCATCCTAAAGGGTGTGTTAATAAATTCTGAGTTCAGGGATACTAAACTTGACCTGCTACCATGCTCCCTGAGTCAGATAGATTATAATGGAGTTAATAATCAGTCTGCTCACTCTGGCCTAAGGGAGGCAGGTAGCCCTTCAATAGTGAAAAACGAAAATGGCTGTAATTCACTATTAGGTCATGCCACACACATCAGGGCATGACCTACCTTTTACCCACAATGCACCCAGTCCTAGGGCCTACCATAGAGGTGTCTGAAATGTGGCAAAGTGAAGGTTTTAGAGACTGGCAAGTAGGTTTCCTTGCCAAGTCGACATGGCAGTCAAGGACTGCACACAGGCTCTGCGATGGCAGGCCTGAGACACATTTTACAAGCTGCTTCTGTGGGTGGCACAACCAGTGCTGCAAGCCCACCAGCAGCAGTTAACTTACATGCCCTTGGCACACGCAGTGCACTAGACTAGGGTCTGAACAGTAAGTCAACCAAGCCAATCATGGTAACACCAATCAATGTAACAATTTAACATAGAGAGCACTTGCACTGTGGCGCTGATCAGCAGTGGCACAGTGCCCAAAGCAATATTCCAGCAAAAACATCGTAAACAGAGGAGGCAAACAGAAGAAAATGGAGGAGAGACTCATGCCAATGATGCCAGGTCTAACAATATCATTTACTTTTTGATACAAAAAGGAAAGTACTTAATTACACCTAGTGAGGGGCGGAAGTATTAATTACTAAAGGTTCTGTAAGAGGCTTAGACAATGAAGAAAATTTCTCTGGAAGAATTAGCAGCTTCCTGATTTTTTTCTGCATAAAAAGCCATACAAGTCTGCTAGATAGTTGTTTGATAGAGTTTAATGGCTGTCACATATTTGATTTGCAGTTTGGCTTGTAGGCTTTATGTCAGGTCCATTCCGAACCCTAACAATTTTTCTTCCTGGTCGCTACCAGTAAGCCATGGCGCTGATTGTTTCAATCTAGATGAAGATGATGAAACTAACACGATTATTTTTATCAACGGTGACTGTTATCCATGTGTTGACTTTTAAATTGACCTTAGTTACCCTATCAGAAAGGGTAGGTTTCGCCTCGGCTAGAAGTGGTCAGATGAGAGTTTCGACCATTGTCTCACCGGTACAGTGGATGCGGACAAGTAAATGCCCTTCTCTGTCCATGCAGTGATCAGAGAAATGGCAAGATGGTCCAACCATGTCAGTGGAATTGGAGCTTCAGTTTGCTGATTATGTAGGTTCGAGAAAACCGGGTCCAAAATGTGGCTTGCAATGTGTGGTGGAAGGGCTACTTGTTGTCAGTTCTACACTCTCCAGGTCGCTTGCTAAATTCCTCACTAAGGTACCGGATAAAAATCAAAATGTATGTTCAAATCCCCTATCAAGGGAAAGTTGGTATAGTTGAGTGCTTGCGGAGCAATACGTTTCAGAAAGGTGTTGTTAGAATTAGAAGTTGTTCCCAGAGGAGGATATACCAATATTGCTGAGAAGAAATAATTGCTGGCTAATTGATGTGTAAAGATTCCCTTTCTGGGATCTTATGCTCTGGAATAGAGCTTCTCGATTCTGACTTAAAAACAATGCAGAGCCGACCACCTCTTTGTGACTGGCGGTCTTCCTGGACCATGGAGTAATCCTGTGGAATCACTCACATAATATCAGATTGTAGAGCTTTTACTAAACCAGATTTCTGTTAAAAACATAAAGCGTCTGGAGTATAGTGTAGGGCAACATTTAATGTGTCCAATTTATATTTAACCCTTGATCTGAAAAAGATTGGAAAAAATCGAAAATTATTTGGGCCTTGCAAGATGGCAACTGCTTTGTTGATTTGTCCAGTCCATGGGTCAGAGTAAATAAAACACAGTATTTACATGCAGAATCCCCCTTAAAAGAATCCATAGAGTACAGACAGGACATAGCAGGGGCTGGTCGGCAGGTTCCTGGTTGATGCAGAGTATATATACTCTGTGATTTGGGCTAAGAGAACCAGGGGTCCTGGCCCCTAGGTCCATCCAGGCAAGGCAGTGGCGTAGCTGGACCTTCTGCCGCATGTGGCGGTTCCAGGCTTTGCTGCCCTGCGGCGGTTGTAAGAGGGGGGATGAGGGCGGTTCTGGCAAACAAATCCAGCGGACGCAGGTAACAGCTGGTCGGGGTTGGCTGACGCCCCCAAACTCTTGCCGCCTGGACCCCCCATGCTTCACCACTGAGGCAAGGGCAGGTGCAGATGGGCTTGCCTTCAGCGGACACTGCCCGAGTTGAAATGGCCCCCCAAGTCAAGGAAGTGTGGCTCTGGGCGAGGTGCAATTGAGTTGAAAAGCAGGGCAAATTGAAGGCCAAACTGGAGCCCAGAAATTCCCCTCCTCATTGGAAGGTATTCCCTCCATTGGAAATTACTCAGAACTGAAAAGCTAAGACAAAGTAAAGATGAGGAAAAAACACGTAAAAATTAAAAACAATACGCAAAATTCAAAGATGGTGCCAATAGTGTGACTGGAGCCTGGCACCGCCATTCCGCAGTTGGCGATGACGAGAAAATAAAAACTGTCTTAGAAGTATGGTATTGTTTATGTATCCCATGGCTTCCATTAAATAGGCACATTTTCATACATTGTTGCTCATTTGTATGTGAGTGCTTGCTTTTAATGAAATGTTTCGGTGAACTCTATTCAGTTTTCCATGACCTTTGTGTCGCTTTTAGTACTATCTGAGAGTTCAGCAATTGCTTTATCAACAGTTAAGTCGAATTGGTCGCACACTGCTCCACCTACCAAGCGTGTTACCCCAATGAAAAATGGTCCCTGAGGTCAGCGTCGGCGGGTACGCCTATGCCCGTGTAATGCATGCAAGTATGAGTAGCGTTAGCCATCCCTGGACACGTGTTTCGAGGTAGTTGCCTCTCGTCAGCAGGGAGTAGGAAAGTGTGTAGGGTTGCTGTGTAAGCTGCTAAAATCGTTATCAGGTAAAGTACCTCTCGTAGCGCGCAGGTGCATAACCATGAGCCCGTCGGCTCCACCGGCTCAAGGGAGCCTGAAAATAAAGTTAAGTCTAATTGGTCGCACACTGCTCCACCTACCAAGCGTGTTACCCCAATGAAAAATGGTCCCTGAGGTCAGCGTCGGCGGGTACGCCTATGCCCGTGTAATGCATGCAAGTATGAGTAGCGTTAGCCATCCCTGGACACGTGTTTCGAGGTAGTTGCCTCTCGTCAGCAGGGAGTAGGAAAGTGTGTAGGGTTGCTGTGTAAGCTGCTAAAATCGTTATCAGGTAAAGTACCTCTCGTAGCGCGCAGGTGCGTAACCATGAGCCCGTCAGCTCCACCGGCTCAAGGGAGCCTGAAAATAAAGTTAAGTCTAATTGGTCGCACACTGCTCCACCTACCAAGCGTGTTACCCCAATGAAAAATGGTCCCTGAGGTCAGCGTCGGCGGGTACGCCTATGCCCGTGTAATGCATGCAAGTATGAGTAGCGTTAGCCATCCCTTGACACGTGTTTCGAGGTAGTTGCCTCTCGTCAGCAGGGAGTAGGAAAGTGTGTAGGGTTGCTGTGTAAGCTGCTAAAATCGTTATCAGGTAAAGTACCTCTCGTAGCGCGCAGGTGCGTAACCATGAGCCCGTCGGCTCCACCGGCTCAAGGGAGCCTGAAAATAAAGTTAAGTCTAATTGGTCGCACACTGCTCCACCTACCAAGCGTGTTACCCCAATGAAAAATTGTCCCTGAGGTCAGCGTCGGCGGGTACGCCTATGCCCGTGTAATGCATGCAAGTATGAGTAGCGTTAGCCATCCCTGGACACGTGTTTCGAGGTAGTTGCCTCTCGTCAGCAGGGAGTAGGAAAGTGTGTAGGGTTGCTGTGTAAGCTGCTAAAATCGTTATCAGGTAAAGTACCTCTCGTAGCGCGCAGGTGCGTAACCATGAGCCCGTCTGCTCCACCGGCTCAAGGGAGCCTGAAAATAAAGTTAAGTCTAATTGGTCGCACACTGCTCCACCTACCAAGCGTGTTACCCCAATGAAAAATGGTCCCTGAGGTCAGCGTCGGCGGGTACGACTATGCCCGTGTAATGCATGCAAGTATGAGTAGCGTTAGCCATCCCTGGACACGTGTTTCGAGGTAGTTGCCTCTCGCCAGCAGGGAGTAGGAAAGTGTGTAGGGTTGCTGTGTAAGCTGCTAAAATCGTTATCAGGTAAATTTCCTTCTCGTAGCTAGCAGGTGCGTAACCATGAGCCCGTCGGCTCCACCGGCTCAAGGGAGCCTGAAAATAAAGTTAAGTCTAATTGGTCGCACACTGCTCCACCTACCAAGCGTGTTACCCCAATGAAAAATGGTCCCTGAGGTCAGCGTCGGCGGGTACGCCTATGCCCGTGTAATGCATGCAAGTATGAGTCGCGTTAGCCATCCCTGGACACGTGTTTCGAGGTAGTTGCCTCTCGTCAGCAGGGAGTAGGAAAGTGTGTAGGGTTGCTGTGTAAGCTGCTAAAATCGTTATCAGGTAAAGTACCTCTCGTAGCGCGCAGGTGCGTAACCATGAGCCCGTCGGCTCCACCGGCTCAAGGGAGCCTGAAAATAAAGTTAAGTCTAATTGGTCGCACACTGTTCCACCTACCAAGCGTGTTACCCCAATGAAAAATGGTCCCTGAGGTCAGCGTCGGCGAGTACGCCTATGCCCGTGTAATGCATGCAAGTATGAGTAGCGTTAGCCATCCCTGGACACGTGTTTTGAGGTAGTTGCCTCTCGTCAGCAGGGAGTAGGAAAGTGTGTAGGGTTGCTGTGTAAGCTGCTAAAATCGTTATCAGGTCAAGTACCTCTCGTAGCACGCAGGTGCGTAACCATGAGCCCGTCGGCTCCACCGGCTCAAGGGAGCCTGAAAATAAAGTTAAGTCTAATTGGTCGCACACTGCTCCACCTACCAGGCATGTTACCCCAATGAAAAATGGTCCCTGAGGTCAGCGTCGGCGGGTACGCCTATGCCCGTGTAATGCATGCAAGTATGAGTAGCGTTAGCCATCCCTGGACATGTGTTTTGAGGTAGTTGCCTCTCGTCAGCAGGGAGTAGGAAAGTGTGTAGGGTTGCTGTGTAAGCTGCTAAAATCGTTATCATGTAAAGTACCTCTCGTAGCGCGCAGGTGCGTAACCATGAGCCCGTCGGCTCCACCGGCTCAAGGGAGCCTGAAAATAAAGTTACGTCTAATTGGTCGAGGTAACACGCTTGGTAGGTGGAGCAGTGTGCGACCAATTAGACTTAACTTTATTTCAGGCTCCCTTGAGCCGGTGGAGCCGACGGGCTCATGGTTACGCACCTGCGCGCTACGAGAGGTACTTGACCTGATAACGATTTTAGCAGCTTACACAGCAACCCTACACACTTTCCTACTCCCTGCTGACGAGAGGCAACTACCTCGAAACACGTGTCCAGGGATGGCTAACGCTACTCATACTTGCATGCATTACACGGGCATAGGCGTACTCGCCGACGCTGAGCTCAGGGACCATTTTTCATTGGGGTAACACGCTTGGTAGGTGGAGCAGTGTGCGACCAATTAGACTTAACTTTATTTCAGGCTCCCTTGAGCCGGTGGAGCCGACGGGCTCATGGTTACGCACCTGCGCGCTACGAGAGGTACTTGACCTGATAACGATTTTAGCAGCTTACACAGCAACCCTACACACTTTCCTACTCCCTGCTGACGAGAGGCAACTACCTCGAAACACGTGTCCAGGGATGGCTAACGCTACTCATACTTGCATGCATTACACGGGCATAGGCGTACTCGCCGACGCTGACCTCAGGGACCATTTTTCATTGGGGTAACACGCTTGGTAGGTGGAGCAGTGTGCGACCAATTAGACTTAACTTTATTTCAGGCTCCCTTGAGCCGGTGGAGCTGACGGGCTCATGGTTACCACCTGCGCGCTACGAGAGGTACTTGACCTGATAACGATTTTAGCAGCTTACACAGCAACCCTACACACTTTCCTACTCCCTGCTGACGAGAGGCAACTACCTCGAAACACGTGTCCAGGGATGGCTAACGCTACTCATACTTGCATGCATTACACGGGCATAGGCGTACTCGCCGACGCTGACCTCAGGGACCATTTTTCATTGGGGTAACACACTTGGTAGGTGGAGCAGTGTGCAACCAATTAAACTTAACTTTATTTCAGTCTCCCTTAAGCCGGTGGAGCCGACGGGCTCATGGTTACGCACCTGCGCGCTACGAGAGGTACTTGACCTGATAACGATTTTAGCAGCTTACACAGCAACCCTACACACTTTCCTACTCCCTGCTGACGAGAGGCAACAACCTCAAAACACGTGTCCAGGGATGGCTAATGCTACTCATACTTGCATGCATTACACGGGCATAGGCGTACTCGCCGAAGCTGACCTCAGGGACCATTTTTCATTGGGGTAACACGCTTGGTAGGTGGAGCAGTGTGCGACCAATTAAACTTAACTTTATTTCAGTCTCCCTTGAGCCGGTGGAGCCGACGGGCTCATGGTTACGCACCTGCGCGCTACGAGAGGTACTTGACCTGATAACGATTTTAGCAGCTTACACAGCAACCCTACACACTTTCCTACTCCCTGCTGACGAGAGGCAACTACCTCGAAACACGTGTCCAGGGATGGCTAACGCTACTCATACTTGCATGCATTACACGGGCATAGGCGTACACGCCGACGCTGACCTCAGGGACCATTTTTCATTGGGGTAACACGCTTGGTAGGTGGAGCAGTGTGCGACCAATTAGACTTAACTTTATTTCAGGCTCCCTTGAGCCGGTGGAGCCGACGGGCTCATGGTTACGCACCTGCGCGCTACGAGAGGTACTTGACCTGATAACGATTTTAGCAGCTTACACAGCAACCCTACACACTTTCCTACTCCCTGCTGACGAGAGGCAACTACCTCGAAACACGTGTCCAGGGATGGCTAACGCTACTCATACTTGCATGCATTACACGGGCATAGGCGTACTCGCCGACGCTGACCTCAGGGACCATTTTTCATTGGGGTAACACGCTTGGTAGGTGGAGCAGTGTGTGACCAATTAGACTTGACTTTATTTCAGGCTCCCTTGAGCCGGTGGAGCCGACGGGCTCATGGTTACGCACCTGCGCGCTACGAGAGGTACTTGACCTGATAACGATTTTAGCAGCTTACACAGCAACCCTACACACTTTCCTACTCCCTGCAGACGAGAGGCAACTACCTCGAAACACGTATCCAGGGATGGGTAACGCTACTCATACTTGCATGCATTACACGGGCATATGCGTACTCGCCGACGCTGACCTCAGGGACCATTTTTCATTGGGGTAACACGCTTGGTAGGTGGAGCAGTGTGCGACCAATTAGACTTTTCTTTATCAACAGTATTTCACCTTGTTCATTATCATAAATATTTTTTAAATATTCAACAGGCCCTGTTCATTAAAGGAGAACCAGAACTAGGTGACAAAGCATTTGATTTAATTGTTGATTGTTATTTTTATAAACTGGCAGCAAAAGCCCTTATGTTTATGGTTGATTATCAAAACAATTTAAAGAAAGGTATGTAAGGGCATGATAATTAACTGGGCGGATGCTGTTCCATGCTTTCAGATGGTTGAATGTCAGCAGAGATGGCTACGTGTGTGTGTGTGTGTGGGGGGGGGGGGGTTGTTCAGCTGAGCCAGTCAGCCTTGGAAGACAGGCTTTGTTATGTGCTGAAGATAATTTAGCTAAAGAAAAGAAAGAAGGGAGGAGTTTTGGCCAGTGCTACATTTGTAAAAATAAAAATATAAGAGCTCTTGTCAGGCAGCCATTGCAGCTTGCACCACACATTGCCCCTCTTATTCAACCAAAGACCATAGCAACAACACTACTAGCTGTACCACTCCTACAAGTGTGACAATTTAGACTATTCCAGGCCCTCAAAGCTAAAAGAAGAGCTTTAGTGGCAGGGAATTGTCATTTTTAATGTAATATTGAATTAAAATGTAACTGTTGTTATGGTCATCTCTAAATTAGCCAGACAGCGCCACCTTGTGGCAGATTGTCACAAGCGCCGGTGTTGACAATTAAGTGCCCGTGCTGAGCACCAGCTCAAATTAAGCACTGGCTTTATCAGATTGTTGTGAACCCAAATAATATCCTGAATAATGTTTCATTATTCAATAATCTTGTGTTTTTATTAATCATAATAACTGCCACTGTTCTGTTTATTGTCATAGTTATAACTACCCATGTTTTATGCACAAGAAAATAGAGTTTAATTTTTAAAAGTCATTTTAATATTCCTAGCATTTTCATCCTGAATTTGTCTAATTATGGTGATAGGAGGTTTGGAATCTGCCACTTATCACTGTGAATTTCACAGGACTGCTGGTTGCCTAGAACTTTTCACTTTCACTTCAGTAGTGATACATGGAGTACAGTCTACAGGTCTTACACTACAGAATTGGTGTTTTGGATAAGTCTGTATTTACTAAATGGTTGTGAGTTCCTTAAAGTAGGGTCCTGATCTTGGCTAGAAGCCAAGAAAACTAGATTCCTGAAAAACTCCAAATAAGCAGCACTAATCATAATTCTCCTGTACCTCCTGAGGGAAGTACCATACGATTCAGTCTTTACCTTGGAAGACCCAAAGCTAATTTGAAGGCGAGTCAACAACTTCTTAGAAAGCCAATAGGTCTGTATTTTTGCAATTGTTGGGGGACTTTGTATTTGTTTACCCTAACTGTCATAGAGAGAAAATTCCGCACTTTGGGATACAATAATTTAGAAGCTGGCAGTAAGGTCCTGTCACTGAACAAACTGCATTAGAAGAGTTAAACTATGCCCCTAAGCAAAAGGAGTTGTTAGAGAACGTTTGCACTATAAGGGGTGACCTTAAAAGACACAAGTAGCAAAAATTGCATAGATGCTTTTGCCAAAGGTGCAGTATTTCTCAATGTGAACAAAAAGTGGTATATTCAAAAACATATCATTGCCGCAAGTTAGTAAGTAGCAGTGTGTCTTTTTAACAGTCTAAGACATCCCAGCTACACATGTCTTATAAAATAAAAATATGAATCAGCAATTAAAATGTCAGCAATGCTAGTATGTGTGCATTGAAGAACACATACTAGCTATTAGTTCGAAAGTACACATCCTGTAGCATCTGCAGTCTAGTATTGTGTGTTTCTTACATGGGCATTGTAGTTTTCCCTATGTTAGCCGAACTACGCAGGTTGTAGGCCGCTTTTGCTTTGCACATGTTACGAAAGCACACACTTGTTTTTGTGCCACATTGTATTTTCACATATACTTCGCACACATTTTATGTCCTTTTCCTGGGATTTAGTCTGAACAGCCTAGGCAAGGTCAAATAACAATGCTTTTTGTTATTCTCTATGGTCGGACATTAGCACCTAGATAACATAGAGACACCCAGCTGTTTTTTTTTAAAACACTTGTTTTGTCATATAACCCAGGACATGTCGTTTTAAACACACACAGAGTGAAGACTGGCAGACAGCGCAAAGGTCCTAAGACTTGAGAGCTGCGTCTGCTGGGATGTAAAACAGCTATCTATGAATGCTAAGGAATGGGGTCAGCTGCTAAGCCCAGAGATCTATAATCTATAATCATTTAGCTTTAGTAGTGAGGGCGGTTTTAGACAAATCTGTCAGATAATATGACAGGACTCTTTATTGCATATAGTTTAATAGCTATGCTTATGACATTACTGACCTGTATTTGCTAGCTGTGGCGCAACTGATGCACATTAGAGTACGATAGTTTAATTAAATATTATAAACTTTGCTGGAGTCTCTTTTCTATATATTGTGGGCAAGTACGAGTGAGAGAGAAAAAAGGGGTGACCTGCTACCAAGATCCTGGGAGGGTCAGAAGTGTTGTGTTCCGGGGTGCTAAATCACTTGTCTCTCTGGAAGGGTTAGGAGGGCAAGTGAGGCACTATGAGCCAGTCGAATATGGGCCCATTGGTGCTGATGGGGTATGGTCCCAAGCATAGTTCTGTTTCTGAGCAGAATCCCTGCAACACTAGCAAAAAGATTAATTAATGCTCCATCACTAAACCTAATGAGAACAAAAATCACAAAATGTATCCATCCATGAAAGGCCATGGCCTTAATAGATACGCCATCCAAGCAATGACACGCCTTGAAAAATACATGAATGAAAATGTCTGAATTGGACTGACTCAAGACCCACTCTCTGTGTACCTCTGTACTTCTTTTGAAGAACTGATGACACCGGTATTTCAGCCATTGTTACAGCAGCAATCTGTACTGAGAATGCTGAGAATTTTAAGTGCATACCAGAAGTTACAGATATGTAAGCTTATGGCATACTCCAACCTCACCCACCCCACCGATTGCAGTGGCATTTCAGCACTTGTGATTACTTCACCTTGGGGAGGGGGGATTAGGGTGTTATATGGAACATCAGGCTGCAAGGTAGTAGTGGAGCAGTGGACTACAGTGCAGAATGAAGGATGACCAACGTAGGCCTCTTCTTCATAATACTAACTGACTCCTTTTGTTTCATGAAGGAGGCGTGGACAAGACTTTCCAAGCTGTTAGCAAATCCAAAGAAACCTATCTGAGACCCCAAAGTAATATGAAAGAAGGGTTTTTCCTTTAATGTTAATTCTATTCCTGTTTCTGTCGTATATACAAAGGAAAGGCATTAGAAACGATTGATGCATCACAGCATATCTCTTTCCACTTGTTATCAATCTCATCGCCCTATCAATCAATCTTACAAAACAAATGCACCTAACTTCTTCAATGACTATTAACTGACAGTAATCCGACGGCCATTTGTTCGCAGAGAAGAGGAGTCCTGCCACCACGCAGCAGCCGGACTTGCCTGACCCGGTGATGGTCGGCAGGGGGACAATCCCCCGGCCCATTCGAGCGGCGCGGGTAACCCTGGGTCCGCCTAAATGAAGCGTGCCCTTTCTCCGGCCACTCATACTCTAGTGCACTAGACCCACTGGGCAATACCTAGCAATAGGTCGCTAGCCTGACTTCACTCACTAATGCCCCAGCGCTATGCCTGATCACAAGATGGCCGCCATCAGCTCTACAATGAACGCACCCGGACCACGAAGCAGCGCAAATGAGACCTGGAGAACCGACGACAGGGAGCTTGCTTGCAATCTTTCAAGCCTGCTCTACATCCGAACCTGACCGCCATAGAAAGGGCCTCAGCTCAATACAACCAGTCAGCAGCAGATGAGTGTCCCCCACATCAGCAGATGAGTGTCCCCCACATCACACAGTAGCACTTTGACCTCCTCCCACCCCAGACCATGGCAACAATGAATCACATATACCTGTTTTCACCATATGTACACTCAGATTAATCTTTCACACATCGTCTCTCGACTGCCTGACTAGTGAGGGCCCTCACCTGCCTTCGAGCCTCACTCCCTGACCGGCATCCCTTTGAGGACAGCCCCTGACCAGTGGGGATCCCGCACTCTATCAGATTCACGGTCCCCCCTCAAAGAAACCCAACAATGTCACCGGGCACGGCAATTTCCCCTAACTCCACCATATCGTCCTACTTGAAACCTCACGGCGTGAACTCCTTCGCTATTAGCTTCCCCCAACCTCTCCCTTAAAGCAAGAAGAAACTTCAAACATAGACTGATTAGACAGCATCCAGAAACACTATTCGCAGACACATATCACTGCTCCTCCAAAGGGCAGATAAAGATGGATTTCATCTTCCACACTGAAACGCCACGCTCAGAACACAACTTTACATCTCTAAAACTATGTCTACCTCACATAGCTGCAAACTGATGACTTCGCTCCCTAATCGCTCGACAAGGGGCGGGAACACGTCTATGACCATCTACACGAACGGCACAGTCTTGATACAGACAAACAATGAGAACCCAGAGGCCTTCGACTCCCTCTTCCCTGCACTCCGAACTGCTTACTATCACTTGCTTCAACCTTCCCTGACCCAATACACGACCCCGGTCAACCTGTCCCACCAGGGGAAGCAAACAATCACTACCACGCCCAATGCCACAACCACCTCCCCCCCCCGAGACACAACCCTCACTTTTGCCCCCATGAATCGCGATCTCCAACTCCCAGAGGAACGCCAAACTCAACCTCCCCCGGATCCACCTACATCAACACCATGACCCTGCCCTGCTGAAAATGGCCATTAACCACACGAGCTCCCTCGCAGACTTCAGGAAGACGAAACCATGACATGACCCAATGCACCCCGTACCCCTACCCAGGGTCCCTAACAGAGGCAGCACGGTCTACACAAGCAGCAATAGGCACCATAACTTAGTCATGACCTCCACCTCACGGGGCGACCCTATCCAAGACTCCCTCACCCCGCCCATGAAATCATGGCACAGCGTCTAGCTTTACTCAAAAGCCAGCTAGAAACGATATTCCGGGGCCTGAATGAAATCCTAACCAACCTCGACAAGGCCCATAAGCCCCAACAATCCCCTCACAGGGCTCCCACTCCGACCAGCTCCAACCATCTAAAGTGCCCTTTCGGACCCTTAACGTCCCCCGTGACACGGATACAGAGACCCTCAAGAACGGTCACTGAGATCCCGACACAGGAACCCATAGGAACCAAAGACCCCGCGTCACTGTCACACATCGCTAGCCTCATTACGCTAGAACACACGGTGAGAGACGCGGCGAGGCGGTGGACGGCGTCGCCGTAATCTGCTGCACTACACTTCCCATGATCCGTGTGGCCTGGGCATGCGTGCGCTGGAATGACGCGCATACCCGGAAGCCACATAAGCTGTGCGGAGGCACTGGAGCGGTGCTTCGTATTCTGAGGATTCCTGATGCCGGAGCTTATGCCAGAGTTCTAGACCCTGCAGAAGGGTTTTTGGCCGAGAGTTTCAACGCATTAAGGGTGGTAAGGGTGACGCTGTCACCACCCTGGGAATTGCATATCTTTGAAGTTAAGAGATCATTCATGGTGTGGCTTGTTGTTGAGAGGAATTTCATGATGTCTGCACCCAGGTCGGGGTGCCCAAATTGATTTACCAAGTTCTAGTGGATTCTATGTCCCTTAACAACAGATCTAACAAACATTAGACATTTGATTACGTGACTTTGCGTGGGGTATACACGGACTCATGGGGCTCTGAAGTAACAGTTGCTATGATAAAGCTGGGGCTTATATCCCAAAATATATGTTGGGGCTCTAAAGAGTTGATGATTGCAATTAAACCATCTTTGTGGTTCTTTGTTTCTTTTTCTTAGCAGGGGATAGTGGTGTGTGTCTATCAAGTACTCAACACCCCCTGTGATGCGAGATTACTTCAACATTGTGGTGGGTAACGAGCGTGCATGTGTGTGTGTGTGTGAAAATCTGCACAGCGCCTGTGTTCCTAAGTATTGTAAGTATTTCTTTTATGTTTAGAGAGCCTTCAAACTGAAAGGGCTTATGCACAAGACTATTCGCAAGACGCTACATTCTTTTTCTTTACAGGTAGTTATTTCACTAAGTATATGTATAAGGGATTGTTGGAGCGATAAATGATTGAATTTGAACTGTTTCCTCATTGCGGTTTTTTGTGTTGTAGGTCTCCCTCCCTGCTGTCCCCATCATTTCCTTCCCTCGCCTAATCACTCCAACCCTCTGCGCTGTGATAGCATTCAGAGGGTGGGGCGTTCGAGAGGTGGACCCATTTGAGCAATGTGCCGATCCTGGGAGTCTGGAATAAAAACATTGACAGTCCCGGCTACAGAGACTCTTAAAAACTGACACGAGATCCTGACTTTTAGACCCATAAGATCAAAAGCCGCAATGTCTTTTGAAGAAGCGGCTGAGCTAGCCTCAACATATGACTTCCCTTCCACAGCCTCCCCAAAATCCAAGATCTAAGTGATCACGGGTTTCAGAAGAGACTACCCTCTCATGAAACCCCCTAGACCCCCGTCCTTCCTCACCACCATACCTAGGGCCCCCCCCGGAAAGAATCACAGCAAAAAAGAGCTTTCCACCATGCATGCTCATTAACTGCAGATCAGCCTCTATGCGTGCAACTGAACTAGCAGAAGCCATCCTCTCACAGGACATGACATTGCGTTCATCACGGATACTTGGCTAAATGATCTCTCCTCACCATGCTTAGATATGCTTGTGCCCCCAGGTTTTACTATTATTAACAAAGACAGAAAAGATCAACGAGATGGAGGTGTAGCTATCATACACAAGGACAACATCGCCATCATGGAAATGGACTCTTGCAAGTACAGCACGTTTGAGTGTCTTACCGCCAATATCAAGACTAAGGATAATGGAGCAATACTCTGCCACCTCCTCTATCACCCACCAGGCAATACCCCCGCATTTGGGGAACACTTGTCTAACCTGATTGCTCACTGCGCGCTCGGGGACGCTAACAACCTAATTCTTGGTGACCTAAACCTTCATTGGAATGAAGTGAATAATCCGGTAATTCAAACGCCAACCAATCTTCTCCGCTACAATAATTTATCCCAACACTGCTCAGAGGAAACACACAATAAAGGATGCCATTATCGCTCAACGAGATGCAATTACGATCGACCACATACTCCCCGTGGAGTGGTCAGACCATCACGTGATCTTATTCCATATTAACCAAAAAGTGCTTTCCCAGCCACGTGCGCAAGACCGTCCCCCCCCCCCAAATGGGCTAGAAATCTCACCCAGATTCCCCTTGTCATCCTAGAAGAAATGATAAGCTCGCTCCTCCCCAGCGCCAACGACTACCTCACCACAACTGAACTCACCTTGCTCTACAATTCAAATATGGTGGCCATGCTGGACCAACTAGCCCCCCTGAAACAAAAAAAAAGCAGAGCCATTCCTTCCAGATCATGGTTCAACACTGACATCAACTCCGAAAGGAGATAACTAAGAGCCACAGAAAGACGATAGAGGAACAATCCTACTGCTATCCTCCGCGAACAACTCAGCTCGCAGAAAGTACAACAGTCACATCAAGGACATAAAATCCACATTTTTTTGTTCGCCGCTGGATAGCGCAAAAAATAGACCCAAGGAGCTCTATAACATCATCAAGCAACAAACATCCAAGCCCGCTACGTCCTCAATACAGGCGTCCAAAGATCTATGCGCCAACTTCACCAACTTCCTTAACAACAAGATCCCCAAGATCGAGCTCTCACTGGACACCATCAGCACCCCCCTACAAATAGCAGCACGTCTGGGGCGCATGATATCCCTCCCACACCCCTACCAAATCCTGGCTAATCTTCCACCCCATTCAGGAAGCTGAGACAGTCAAACTGATCTCCACCTCCAAATTCTCATCTCACATCTTAGACCTTATACCCCCCCAACTGCCCAAAAAGCTGAAACTATCCCTTGCACTGCTATGGTGCACGATCATAAACAGGTCCATGAAAAACAGAGTTGTTCCAGACTGCCTTAAAGTGGGACAAGTCACGCCACTGCTGAAAAAACCCGGCCTTGACATAAAGGATTTGAATAACTTTAGACCTATCTCCAACCTTCCTCTTCTATCCAAAATCCTAGAAAGATGCGTAATCCAACAACTAACCCAACACTTGGTCAACATCAACCTCCTTGACTCCCATCAGTCTGGCTTCAGAAAAGGCTGCAGCACAGAAGCCGCGATCCTCAACATCGTCGACGATATCCACAAATCACTCGACTCAGACCAATGCTGCCTCCTGATTCTCCTAGACCTATCGGCAGCCTTCGACACGGTAGACCACAAACTTCTCATTAGGGCTCTCCAAGAAAGTGCCGGACTTGGCGAGGTGGTCCTCCAATGGTTCTCATCCTTCCTACACAACCACACCCAAAGAATCAAAATCAAAAACTTTGCGTCCGACCTTCACCCAGTCAGCAAGGGAGTCCCCAAGGTTCAGTGCTCTCCCTGGAACTTTTCAACATCTACATTGAACCCCTCACCAAACTACTCAAAAAAACCAACATCCGCTTCCATCTATATGCAGACGATACTCAGATCTACTTGGAAACCTCCGCCATCAAGGACATTCAAAGAATCAATGACATACTGAGAGATGTCCAACACTGGCTGTCAAGTAACCACCTTAAACTAAATCCTGATAAAACCGAAATACTCCTCATCTCGAACAAAGAGGAGAACCCAAAATTGCTGAATGGCTTAAAGCTATCGATGTGCTCAACGGGAACCTCACCCTGGCTGACTCTGTCAAATCACTAGGTATCACGCTAGACCCGAAACTGGACATGACCTTACACATCAAGAACTCCTTCCTGAATCTAAAGCTACTGAATAAAATAAAACATTTCATCCCGCCTAATGATCTCAAACAGGCCACCCAAGCTTTGGTGCGGTCAAGACTCGACTATGGGACTGCAGTCCTCTCAGGAATAGCAAAATCACATCTTGCTCCCCTCAAAACAACCCTCAGCGCGGCAGCCAGAATGGTCACCGGAATCAAGAAATTTGATCACATTTCTCCTGCACTCAGAGAACTTAAGTGGCTCCCATTCGAAGTGCGGGCTAGCTTCAGAACAGCCTGCCTCACACACAAAGCCTTGCACACCGGCAAACCCGAAAATTTGGCTGCCAAACTCAAAAAAGCCGGTCAGACCAGGACCCTCAGAAGTTCGAACTCTCTTCTACTCACCCCGCTGAAAACACGAAAACAAAAAACTGCGGCCCGATTCTTCGACGGGAATGGGCCCAAAATCTGGAACACTATTCCCCCTCACATCAGAACCATTCCCTCTTTTGTAAAATTTAAAAGTCAGCTCAAAGTCCTCTTGCTCGACCATTCCCTAGGGAATCAATAGGTTCAGTTGGAGCGTGGAAGCAGACACCTCTCACCGCTTCGACTCTGTGTCCGCAAGGCTTCGAATCAGAACTCACCACCAACGACCTACACTATTATTGTATTACGTGATTCTATGCACTGTATCTGATGTAAAGCGCTCCGATACCCTCGGGTCAGGCCAGCGCTATATAAAACTTCTTAAATAAAATAAATATGTGTACCTTATTTTTGACCATTTGCAGCTGGATACTCATCTGCATTGCTTCTGGATTCTTCTTGCCTGGCTATTGCTCCTTCCTGAAGTTATGGCAGTTGGTACATTGCTAATCTTCGCTTTTACCCTTTTTTGTTTTTTCCTCCAATTTGGCATCCTCTTAAGTAGACACCTGACACCTTTCATGTGAAATATTAAATGCAGAGTGGGACTCTGGCCACTGGGAAGACTCCACCTTTCATTGGGCAATGAAGAAGGAGATACAAAAGACCTTCTCAGTGTACAGTCCTTCACGGCCAGCTGTAAAAAAATTAATCTACTGAGCAGCATTGTCATTAAAATAATCTTTTACTATATGTCTGCCACTGACAGCTTAATATATAATAAGTAGAAAAGTAAGACACAAACCAAGCAGAAGTAACTCTCAAAGCACCCTTCCAAAAGTCAGAAAGGCACTTACCTAATGTATAATTGTGCAGCAAATTCTCTGTGCTAAAGAAAGTAATATGCAAAAGGTAGCATGATAAAAATGTTATTGTGGTGCATATAACCAGCAACATGAGGTCAAAGATATATAGTGCACTTAAGCCATGTGTGCGTCATTTTTGTAATTGCAAATTGTGGATCCGAAAGCAACTGCAGAACTAATTATATAGAATATAAATCATCAGAAGGAGCTAGCAAACATACTGTTTTAAAAAAAACTGTGTTATTGGTCTTACACATTTATGTTGCTTGACTGATCCAATAGACAAATGTTACAAATAGAGGTCTCTAGTTGGCAGTGGTTTGCCCCCTGTCCAAGTAGAGACCCTTCCTTCTAGTCAGGATAAGAGAGTTATACACAGAGATAACCCCTGCTCACCCACTTGGTAGCTCGGCACGAACAGTCAGGCTTATCTCAGAGGCAATGTGTAAAGTATTTTTACCACACACAGTAACACAATGAAAACACTACAAATGGACACCGCACAAGTTTAGAAAAATAAACAATCTTTATGTAAACAAGACCAAAACGACAAAAACCCAACATATAGAAATTCAAATATCACTTTTGAAAGGCTTAAGCAATTTTATCCATAGAACTTTAGTGATGCAGTGATTTCAGCACAAAGTACCTTTGATGAGTCAAAATCCAAGTTGAGAAACAGCAGCAGGATAGTCAAGCATCGGGAAACACAATGATGGTTCAGTTCTTGAGTCCTTAGGGCAGAGAGGCATCAGTTCTGCTGCATGAAGAAGTGTTGTGATGGTTCCGGGCTGTGTGGAGAAGCGATGAATCGAAATCCGAAGACGGGTCTGGTCTGCAAGTGATGCAGTGGCAAACCTGTACATAGGTGCGATGCGTGGAAATCTGGGCACGCTGGAGTTGAGGCGGCGGAAGCAAAACAGGCGCTGCAACGATTCTTCCCAGCGCAGATGGGTGATGTGTCAATTTTTTCAACCACAGAGCAGGGGCTACGCGAAGTCAGAACACTGGTCTCGGACATCAGAGACTCGGTGTTCTGGACTTAGGCTGCAGTGGTTCTTCCATCCGGGGGCAGGTGCTGTGTCGATTTGTTTAACTGTACGGCAACCGTGCCCGAAAAAAGGGCGCTGGAAGGGCGATGCATCGATTTTGAAGCTTTTAAGCAGCAGAACATCTTCCAAGGGCCCAGTACTGGAATTGGCACCGCAAGGCAGGTCAGAACTCCCAGAAGTGGAGTTCAGAGAAGATGCAATTTAAGTTTTTGATGGCCCTGAGACTTCCAACAAGAGGCAAGCACACAGGAGCTCTTGGAACAGCTGGTTTCAGATAGCACACGCCCAGTTCATTCACTGCCCACAGATAGAAGCAGCAACTGCAGGCCAACCCAGCAAAGCAACACACAGCAAAGAGGCAGTGACCCTCCTGATGGATCTTCAGCTCTTCTTCTTGGCAGAGTCCTTAGTGCAGAAGTGTTCTAAAAATGTGGGGTTACAGATGCCATACTTATACCCTTTTTGGCCTTTGAAGTAGGCATACTTCAAAGAGAAGTATTTGATGTTTACTATATCAGATCCTGCCTTGGCTCCAGACACACTACCGTGGGTGGTGACAGCATTGTAAGAGGAAAGGCACAGCACTATTCAGGTGTCAGTGACAACTCCTCCCACCACTCTAGCTCTGGAAGACCCATCAGCCTGTTGATGGTCCATCAGGATATGCAGGGCACACCACAGCTCCCTTTGTGTGACTGTTTAGAGTGATAGCATACACAGCCCCTGTCAGTCTAAACCAGACGTTGATTCCACAGGCAGGCAGAGACACAGAAAAGTAAAGCCAGAAAATGGCCACTTTCTAAAAGTGACAAGAATGAAAGCGTTATCTCCCGTAGGAGTAGCGTGTCTTACTCAGCACTCCGTCTGTTTGAAGGATTTCCAATAATTGTACTGAAGGCGTTGTGTGATTTGACTTATTCTTTTTTATTTTTCTATCAATTTCATTAAGTGTTCATACTATTTCAATCATAGTATTCCAGACATTATTTACTCATTTGACGTATTTCTGCCCAATGCATTTCGGGCGTGCCCTTCATCAGGGCACTTGTGTTCTGAAAGCATTAAAGATATTATAATAAGACATTAAATCACAATCAATCTTGTTTTCATAAGTTAAAAAAGACAGATGCGTTGTAATAACAAACTGGGTGATAGCTACGGTCACAAATGTGGAAAGTGAAAAGTGGAGAGGGTGCAAAAACACGATTGCGTGGTGAACTCAACAACATTAAACAAGCCCGCACTGCTTTTCAGTGCTCTTGTGCTCAACGAGACAATGTTTTAATAACGGAAATCAGATCACGTACTCGTGTGTGATTGTCAGCTAGAAGTGCACGAGTAGTGGTGTGAAATAGCACTAGCGTTAGTGAATTTAGAAATAGCGTGCTAAGCATTGATGAGTTAAGATGAGGGAAGATGCGTAGTTAGTAGGTGGTATCAATGCGGCAGTGCTAAATAAACTGTGAACTCTAACCTTCAAATAAATGTTACAATGGTCCGTGATATCTACCAATGTCCGTGGCTTTTTTTCAAAAAAGATAATGAAACGTTGGGGTTCACATACGCTGTCTGTGAAATAAAATTGCAAATGTAATTTGCGTAAAATCTATAAGGTATAGTCTAAATTTAAACTGACGAGCGATTTAACATTGAGACTTACCGCGGTTTGCGGAACCCGCGTGACTTTTCTAACCAGCGTTCGCGTTTGGAAAGTCGGCTTCCCGCGTATCAGAACGTAAACAGGATATAGGACAGTGATTTGATCACGTGATAACTGAAATGAAAAACAGACTACCGACATCGTATTCTGTAGAGAAGAACGACTCATGTAAAGAGTGTAATTACCATAGATAAAAAAGGGGGGTAAAAGAGAAAATGGTAGAAATCGTGGATGTGAAATAATAACCGAGAGTTTGAAATAATCCATATTAATTATCAAAAAGAAAGTGAGTGATACAAAAGTGTATACAATGACAATAATCAAACAGGTAATCACAGTAAAATGATTTAACAATGAAATAAATTGTTGAGTGCATGAATTTTTGTTTCTATGATTGCAAATGACAATATGTTACAGGAAGCAATTAAAGTCAAAGCATTCATTCAATCCTTTTGGCTGAAGGGTATTCAAATGGGTGATCCAAACTATTTCTCTTCGCAAAAGGTGTTGAGAACTATCTCTCCCTGGAAGAATAGGTACATTCTCTAATATACAAAAACGGAGTTGGCTCGGGTTATGATGTTGTTGATTAAAGTGCATTGCAACTGTCGATTTGATGTTTTTTAGTCTTATGTTACTTTTATGTTCGATGATGCGTGTCTTTATTTTTCTTTGCGTTTTTCTAACATACGCTTGACCGCACGGACATTTTAACATGTAAATCACATTACTGCTGTCACATGTTCCTGTTACTCGCAATTTAATAACAGTTCCTTTTGTGGGGTGTAAAATTTGACAGCACGCAGTCATAAAATACAGGAGGTAGAGGCAAAAAGATAAGGGAGACCATGCCAAGGATGCTATGTCTAAAAACAGACATACCTTAAAAGCAGCAGGTAGACATGTTTTGTCTGCTCAAAGATGAGAGTAATTGGAATGGAATGACAATGACTAGATAGATCACAGCAAAGAGTAACTCAGAATGGATTAAAAAAAGCGAGTGCAAGATAGATTGTGGAGTTAACACCTCATTCTAAATGGGGTACACTAGATTGTGGCAGCAGCTGAGTACTAATGTACGTGTACGGTGAAGATGTTACCTATAATGAATGCCACTCTATACATTTTTTCAGTCCATCAGACACTGAGTTACGTTTGTGAATCCATTTATTTTCTTTGTATGAAAGGTTTTATCCAAATTGGTTTCCCAGTTCAAAATACCTTTTGTGGTGTTAGCCAACCATTTAATTGACTGAATGTCCAATGGTGTTAGTAGTGGTCTACAAAGGTTGTGCCGAGCAATCTACAGCATATTCAAGATTGGCTTTGCAAAATTTACCACTACACCTCTTGTGTTGTATGGCCAATATATGGTTTTCAACAAAGGTATTGTATATTTGACCCAAAATTAGTATGAATTTGCAATGCCCACACAATGTCTCTAACCACAAATGTCCCCCAATTGGACTAGTGGCACACAGCACACAATTATCTAAGTAGTAACAATGACTTAATTTGTAATGCTCTTGATGCTTTACAAACCCCGCTGTTCCTTAATGGTGCTGGCAGTAGGCTGATCTTGATATCCATAGATAAGTTGTGTGTTTAGATTGTTTTCTGATATGAATGGCTTTTAATTACAAAAAACTGGTTATTTAATAGATGACAGCTCCGCAATATAGTTTTCTAGGCCATGGCCTTGTGTGTCAAAGGCAGTCCCATGGATTAGTGTGTGGTCCTCAGTCTTCTCTTTCACAAATAGTAATGAATCCTGTGATAAAACCAGGATCGTTTGAAAGCTTGTTTCACTAGCCGATAAATTGCGTTGTACAGAACTTTAGCTTGACACATGTAGTCATCTACATGTGTGCAGTTACAGCTACGTTTTCTCAGAATCTAAACGGACAGTTATCTTTGAGGTGTTGTGAATAGGGAATTTATATTTCAAATGAGTTTGCTTTTCTAATGTAGTACAAAGAGCTTCTCCCTCTAAATGGACAGTATTCAGGTCTAAAAATTGAATGCTGTGATTGCCAGTTTCCTTAGTAAATTTTAAATTATTATCTGGTTACTGGCTCACATGTGACCCTCACCATATAAGAATTATGTTTTCAAATGTATTTCTCTAAGTTAAATCCAATAAAGCCTAAATGATATTTTCTACAAGCTGTGATAGGACCAGTGTTGTGATGAGAATCTCCCATGCATGATTTCGAGAGCACTCACCACTCCCCTTAGGTACCCAAACTGTGCTCTCTAATGCTTTTTCAACTTTTTTTTGGCCTCTGTACACAGGTAAGAGTGGTGAGGCGGTGGCGCGGAGTGGGGTGGGGTGGTAGAAGTCAAGAGACGACAGGATAGGGAAAATTAAATAAATAAAACCACTTACAAGGTTGGCGGTTTTATTTATTTAATTTTCACTATCCTGACGTTTCTTGACTTCTACCACCCCACCCCACTCCGCACCACCGCCTCACCACTCTTACCTGTGTACCGAGGCCAAAAAAAAGTTGAAAAAGCATTAGAGAACACAGTTTGGGTACCTAAGGGGAGTGGTGAGTGCTCTCGAAATCATGCATGGGAGATTCTCATCACAACACTGTCAACTTACCCTACACCCAACCCCACCCTACCGCTCTTACCTGTGCCAGCCGCCACTAGTTCATTGTGGGCACTTCGCAGAGTTTCTTTCTCATGTACTGTCCTTTTGTTCCTCCAGGGGTTTTACAACCAACAGGTTGATAAATGTAGAGTGTGAAGGCTTCTCTCTCTCCTTTGTGCTCGTTCTAGGTTTCTTTGAGATGGGTACTCTCCTTTTCTTCCTGCTGTAAGTCAAAAGCAAAGACTGTCACTGGTCTGTCAATATACACAAGCTGGCAGAGCCACCTAGAGCAGCCGAAAAGCTGTGCCTAGAGAATCCACAAATCCTGTCTGCAATTATGGTATACAATGGGGACTGAACCCCTAAGTCAATGTTCTAGGTTTTCTTACTGACTGATGCCCAGGCACCACTGTACAGGTTGTTGGAGAAAGTTCAGTGGTTCAGAGCTAGTGTCTCTGACAGCCACTTCCCAGCCAGCTAAGTGGACCTTATCTTGGAGTCCAAGATTTCTGCTAGAGCACTGACCACACTTCGATGAGGAATTTACAGAGCTACTGAGAGAAAAATACCGGAGTTGTTTTTGCAAGAGAGACTGGCCAGAGGTGAGCCCAGAAAAAGGACTCATCAAGTACTTTGAGTTACATCTGCATTAAGAAGCCAAGGGGTAGATTAGTTCTATAAAAACTTTTGGTGAGCCTCTAAAACCCTGCTTGCTGAGTTTCTATCCTTCGCTGTCCCCAACTAGGCCTCATGAGTGTCTCCTTTTGGGCTTGGAAGTTTTTGGAGGTGTTCCCAGACCAGATTGAAACTGCACAATATTCACATCACGGATCCCTGCTGCCTTGGAACTCACATGTACCAGGGGGGGCCCGCATAACTCCCCGAAATGCAACATCTTTAATTGACTGAATGGCGACCCGCTAAAGACTGTGTGTGGCTCTTGCCGGTGTGCCCCTGTGACCTTAGCGCTTTCAATATTGAGTAGCCTAACATGCCTGGATAGCGAGCTGCAGGGAAAGCTCTACTCTACCAACAGCCTCCCACCTGATCTGCACTTGACAACTCCAGGGCTGGGCTTTCATCCTGTTTGGGTGGTAGGTTTGAGACTGCTGCTTGAAGGACTGCAAATACTCCCAGGCCCGACCACAAAGAGGCATCTAGGAGAAGGCGGGAGAGAGCAAGGAGGAAGCTGCGACCTGGGGGCTACAATCGGTGTTTGTCCCTGTGAAATGGGAAATTACGGGGTAACAATCCTGCTGGTCCTGCCAGAGAATAGGGGAACACCCGAGGCCTAGCCAGAACTGTAGTAATAGCATTTTGGGCTCAATATTTGGCAGAAAAGACTTTAAGGACAGACCACATGGTCGGAGATCTAGACAGAAACCAAGGGGCATATCAACAACAACCGGCGATAATTATCGCTAAGCGCACTTAGCGCTAGGATAATTATCGCCGGCTAGCGTGGATTTTTATCGCCTCGGTTAACGCTGCTTTTTTACGTCTGGTATTTTTCTGACTTAGCCATGATATCCTATGGAAGAAGGATATCATGGCTACGTTTTTCTGTCCCTGTCAACAATATAACGTGAGATTATCGCTGGGTTTCCAGCGATAATCTCAAATTAGCCACTTAGCGTGAGGATTTTTATCGCTATTGAGATAAGCGTTGCTAATAGCACGCTATCTCAGCGATAAAAATCCACGCTAGCGGGCGATAATTATCCTAGCGCTAAGTGCGCTTAGCGATAATTATCGCCGGTTGTTGTTGATATGCCCCTAAATCTCTAAAGTCCGTTGTTGTTAGTAATTCCTGTACTAGCTGGGATTTTCCATAGTTGCTAGTTATTCCCGTGTCAGACCCGATTTCTTTGTGCAGTAGTGTTGCTGGCAGAATAAGCACCTTTTTCTTAACCAAATGAAAAGACTGGCAAGAGCTTTAATTATTGAGAGTTACTCTGGGAGGAATGAAGCCTCCATCTCCATTCATATAACTCAAATGAAATGTTCGTCCACACACAGAGAGAAGTTTTAATGGGTCCAACATCAACAATTAATTTGAGATATATAGCAGGCTACCATTAATACTCGTAAATTGGTGAGGATAATCAACTTCATGAATGATGTGAGCTGTCTTAGATGATTGCCACTGGTTCAGGTGTGATCAAGAATACGAGAGAACAGGATCTAAAGTCCTAGAGCTAAGCAAGGGTCGCGCTGAAGACGCCTTCTGGCAAAGGGTCCAATCTGTGTATTTAATGCTGACATTTGTCGTACCATCAGTAAGACTGCAAGTACCAGAGTTCAAATAATAAAAATAACTGAGTCAACTACACATCTGACGTGGGAAACCATGAGCTGTCTGCTGCACTGAACTCCTGGACTGAGATGAGCATCAGAACAGGGACCTCAGGATACACAACGAGCATCAAAGGACACACCCTGGCCTGGCTTGCATTGCACATTGTCTGCCTTCTGTGGAGGCTCTGTTGTGGTCATAAATTTCGCATTCTAAGCCTTATCTCTCTGAAACAGTAGCTACTGTGAGCAACATTTTTACTCTGTGTTTAATTTGCAAAGAAAGTGCTGGGCCCAAGATTTTTCTCAGACGCCTTCAGCCATTGCAGCTGAATACCACGGCTGCCTATGCTTAAATCCGCCTTATGTCTCTTTCATGCACCGCCCCAAGCTCTCTGCCACTTTATCTCACTCTTGCAGGTTCTTCGTTTTCATCCCAAATTTCTCGTTGTCACTATTTTTCAGTCTTCCATTTCTTCTTCTTTCTCGCCTTCCTTCCCCCTTTGCTGCATTTCTCAAAAATGAGTGCAGAGTATGGGTTTCAGGCTGTCCTTTCACTTTTGTTCACTTTATAAATTGTTTTTAATTATTATTATTTGTACACGACAAATGTTTTTTGTATACAGTATTCTATTGCTTCTAGGCTATAAAATAGAGGCTGCAAACAAATATATAGTACTCCAGTCAAATCTATATCACTCCCTTAAAATGTATTTTCTTATCAGAGCAGATGAAATCCATGGACTATCTTGATATATACTGCCAGAAGATGTAACAGTGACAATGGCTGCCTGCGCATAAGAATTTGCTCAGGGACAGGCCGGCGAGCCTCCTGAATATCTGTTATTGCACCAATTGTGTCACATCTTTAGCTAGAACTGGGTTTTTATCTGTCAAACACAGCAAATTCAATTATAGGACTTGTATTTTTGCTTTTTGACATTGCTAGAACATGACCTTGCAGAAAAGCCAGGATTGGCTTAAGGTTCCACATGACCAATGAAAATATGACTTTCCTGAATCTAAGACCAATGAACAGTGAGGGAGAACAGCAGGGGCGAACACCATGCTAGGAAGCATGATTTGGTAGAGATTGGTCAGTACAGACTGCTTCTCCTCTTAACTCTGTGCAGACCACTATACTCATGGTCTACACAGGCAGGCCCTGTTAAAGGTCTCTGCATTGAAAGCTAAAGTCACTGTGGGCTAAACACGCATTACTTGAAAGCGCAGTAATAAAATAGAGGTGCAAGTGTGATCTACGTGTACTTATAAAATAATTTCGCATAATTGTTTCTAGAAAATAACACATGGTCACTGATAATACAAGAGGCTGGGACACAAGATCACCCCAGTGACATGGGAAGAAATTCATAGACCCAGGTAGAAGGGCATGATAATGCAGACACCACAACATTGCAATCTCCACAAACCAATCACCGACAAAACGGACACCTACAAGAACTTGTAGCACCTCTTCCACCTGAAGCTGCACCAATCCTCAAAAATGTGAGAGTCTTGAAATGTTCTTTGCTGTGAGTGCAATAGAAACATCTTTAATTCAATAATACTGTAAGGGAATCGACGAAATTATGCTGGGGTTTGTGCTGTAATAGAAAAAAAACGGTCTCTAAATATCATAAAGAATGCACAAGATGGATGCAAATGTGGTCTCCCTGACGATGCTGTCGTACCACACCAACGACAGACTGATAGGGCCATGTCGTGCTCTGTGGGGTGTTTGACATACACTCATACGCTTGTAAACTGTGTCACTGTATCCCTCCGTTAGGACATGGTCCGGTACAGCATGGACCAGACCCTGGGGCTGGTAGAGATAATTGATGTGACTGATAAGAAAGCTAGCCAGCTCCGAGGTGTGTGGAGCAGCCTCAGACCTGCCCGCACGGAATCAGTGTGGACAGTGGCTCAGCTAGGATGCATGTTTGCTGTAGCAGACCCACAATGGGGGCAGCATGAGTTCCCTTCCTCACAAAAGAAGCAAGCTTACATGAAACCCAGGCATTTTCACAATGTAAGTGTATGAGCTTATGTAGATTGTTACCTTTGTAAATAGGTGCATATGTGCTCACAGAAGAGCCCTCATTAACCACACGTCTAAATGGACCAGTTTGTGCTGCTAGGTTTTCACTTCCCTGGGGAGAAAGAGGGAAGGCCTTGTTATCACGTGCACTCAGTCTCTGCTGAAGTGATGTCACGCGCCTTGTCCTTACCATGGCCGCGTGCTGGAGGCCGAACATTATCTTCCTCAGTTTTCTTCTTCTCTCTTGTCATGCAGTGTCTGCGATTGCCAACATCATGCACAACTGCACATATGGAAATCATGTTGCCACAGGTATCTGGTTCGATTTAAAACGCCCCCCCTCCCAACCACATTTGTGTAGGCCACAAACTGAATAATCCACGATGCCCAAACACGCACTGTGCCACACTACATGCCCTGCAATGTGTTGTGTGGAGACACCACTGTCTTTCTGCATTGGATTGAAGGCAGGGTGAGGCTACACATTTATGCCACATACGTTCGTGTTACCCGTGCCTGCTTTCGCGGTACGCCATGTCAGGGATTATATTTATTTATTTATTTATTTATTTATTTATTTATTTATAGTGTTCGTGAAGCGGAGACTTAGCCACAAGGCCACATAGCGCTTCCAAGATTTGATTGAGGGCTGTCACATCCTGTCCACTGCACAGGCCGAGCTGCACAAGAAGGCATAGCAGGATAGATTTTCCACCAGTGGCATCAAACACAATGAACATGTTTGCAATGACATAACGATCCGCCAGGGCATAAGACAGAGGAGCAAACTTGTGAAAGAAACAGATGTTTTACCAAATGGGCAGTGCACTAGTGAATCAGTGCAGAGAGTGTGACACTGTCCTGTTGGACACCCCACCTGCTGTGATCAGTAGTGACTGATAGCATTTCGACATCAGGACTAGTCACTGGTTATTCACTATCATTGCCCTTTATGTAGTGCTTAATTCGTGAAAAAATAAGTGCAGGGGCCCTTTCTTAGGAAGCCACTGCTGAGGATGCATAATGCCTAGACTTCCGAATATCAAGGCTGTCTGCTATTGGTGAGTCCATCCCATGCCTCTTTCTTCTACCACACTGTACTTCTTGCCTCTTTATCCCACTTCGTTTCGTTCTTTTTCATCCTCCCATTGTCACTGTTCTCCTGTTGTTCTCTTCCTCCTCCTTTCTCCTTGTTCAGCCTTCGCTCTCTCAAAGGCTGATGATGAAAAATAGGTTTTCATTCAAGTATGAGAGGGGGGGACAAGGAGCTAGTTTGAAATAGGTCCTGAACCAATGCTCCTAAAGTTAGTACATTACCAATGTGGATGGTATCAGTTCCTTAAAGGGAGGAAGAGATTCTACAACAACCAGATACGTTGTAGACGAATAGGGGTGTCTCCGAAGGATATGTGAGTGTGCAAAGAGGAGAGAGAGTCTACTCCTTTGTGTCAATCGTGGTGCCCTCACACACCCTTGCGAGTGTATACCATCATCATCGGGCGAAAGCTCCTCGTGGGGGTGGCGCTGCAGTCCCTCACGGGCCCTATTCAAGGGCTCTCTGTCGGAGATCTTTTTAGGAGTTGCCGCATTTGTGTATGAAGGTGTGTGGGATGGGAGGTGGTAGTGAGTGCAAGATAAAATAACCCAGGGGGCCTAGACAGTTTATTGGGAGGTCCCCTAGATTAGAATAAAAAGATCACGGGGATGGAGACGCACAATAGTGCCACATTGAGAGGGGAAACCAACCAAATAAGATCCCACTGCTCTCAACCCGTTTAGTGAGTATCTAAGGTGTGAGGTATTAGAAAGGGGTCGACATGTTTCGCGCTGTGGGTGGGTCCCTAATGGATCCTAGAGCGCTTCATCAGGACCTAGGAGAAATGATGGCAATCAGGGAAAAGACACCCTATATTACCATGAGTAACCTTTTTATAGGTTCTGCTTGACACATTCTGTCTACGGGACACTTTCTTATACGTGACTCCTGTTCATAGCCTGAGGAGACATAAGAAGGGAGGGAGAGGGAAGGAGAGAATAACAAGTAATCACATAGCTGATAAACGCTTATGTATCTTACGATGCACAGGAAATTATGCCCCAGTGCAAAGTGCAAGTGATATCTCTGCAAGAGAGCATGCTCATGCATCATTCGAAATGCGTCACAATCCGCATGTTTCAAAGGGGAAGTAGGAGTGCTTAAAGAAGCACGCATATATAGTACTATTCATGCGTAACAGTTGGTATGATTGACATATTAGAAAGATGCACGTGATATAAAAACTAGTGGAAGGTTGTGCCGGGGCACTGCGTGGCCTGGGTGCCATCCTGGGGGTGACTCACAGTGCGCACGGGGGTGCCGGGTGCAGCGTCCAAGAAGTGAGATGGTTACGGAGCATGCATAAGCTCAGAGGTCCTAATTAAAAAGACAGAGGCTGCTAACACACCTAATAAAGCCGGAAAGTACAGTGAGCTATGGGAGTACTGTACATGGTGAAAACGTGCTGAGCATCGCTGAGGGTGTGGTCTATGGTGGTTAACTGCTCTTAAATGTGGAGCATGCATTGGCTGAGAGGTCCTGGTTAAAAAGTCAGAGGCTGCTAACGCACGTAATACAGCCGGGAGGCACGGGGAGCTGAGGATGTACGTACACGTGGCAGCCATGCTACGCGTTGCCAAGGGTGTAATCTATGATGGAGTAAAGTCAATAACTATTCTTCAAAGCGGAGCCTGCATGAGCTAAGGCACAGACGCAGAAAACTTAGGAAGTACTGCCAATCATGACCCCGTGCAGCGCATCGCCAAGGGTGTGATCTAAGGTGGAGTAAAGACGATAAATACTCTTAAATGCAGAGCCTGCATAGGTGTAGGGGTTAAACGTCAGTAAATACTAACGTACGAAGATGGGACTCCCATCGGCAGATGCCGAGAACTAAGGCACGGTAGCGGACGGGGAGCCCGTGCTACATGAGGCTGGGGTGTGAACTATGGAGGAATGAAGTATGGTGGTAAACGTGCAGCACACCCTGCACATAAAACAAACAATATCGAGAGTAACACTTATTTGCCTACCCTCCTCACGGTCAAAGATGGGCTCCTTCGGCGATACCGCAGGAGAAAGGGAACTGTACAAAAAAGGAAGGAGATTAACGGTCCCGTATGACAATGGATGATACCTTAAGGGTTTCGTCAGTGGCCAGCCCGGTCTACTTATTGAGTCTCCTTCCTCAGGAAATGGGAAACCTACCCGACCTCCAGTGCCGCCGGTGATAATGCTGGAGACGGGCTGCCAATATATTTAAGGCTGCCGATTGGATCGTCGGGTGCAGGGCATTGCGTCATCAAGCAGCGGCGGGGAACAGAGTATGGCAGCTAACGTAGAGAATGGACGGCCATCTTAGAATGGTGGGAAAAAAAAACAACCTATAAGCTTCAGTCGGCAAAGTAGATAAAAACAGAGATGATACTATGTCCGTTTGTTAAAAACGATCCTCAAAAATATTCAGATAGCTGCTAAGGATTGGACATTCAGTCAAAGAAAATAGAGTGAATGTTGTCTGTCCGTATTATTAAAAACGTCGTGAAAGATACTTAAATTCCTGCTTAGGACCAAACTCATAGCCCCAACAATGTGTGAAGGAGGTATAGAGTTGACTGCTATCGAGATAAATGCGGCTGCTAAACAGATCGCTTGATAGTCGGTCAAATAGTGATTCTATGGTGCCTGGGGATGGTGTGCTAAGACATAGGTAGTCCGAGGGCGGCCATCTTGGGATGGTCAAAGTGCATTCCACTGGAAGAACAAGGGGGACCAAAGCTTAACCCCCAACAACCAAAAAGAGGGGAAAGGTTAGAGAACCCTGATGTACTTATTGAGTCTACTTCAAAATTGATTCCTGTGTGTTGGATTAAGCGTAGTAAGTGATCCTAGATGTAATTAATTACATATGAGGGAATCCATAGGGGTCCTGGATAATATATGTTCAATGTGACAGCTCAACCCAGGGTATCTCTTCATTAAGTCCCGCCCTGTTACTTCTGAGTTTGAAAACCCAACGCTGTTCCTGTCTAAATAATGTAGACGCTGTCCATTGAGGATTGGATTCAATGACAGTCCATCGTAGGCTTTCTGGGGGGTGGTTTTTCTCCAGAAAGTGGCTTTGCAACCTGGTTGCTGATCGCCTACATCGGATGGTGCTTTTATGCTCCCCAATGCGAACCTTAACTGGTCTCACTGTCATGCCTATATATTGGGACCCACAAGGACAAGTAATCAAATAGACACAGTTTTTAGTGTTACAGTTGGTGTGACGTGTTGCTGCCAAGGTCTAGGTAGTCCCAGGTCTAGTTCCTTTGTAATGCTGGTCTGGGGACATACTGCACAAGAACCACACGGATAGTGACCTACTACCGGGGGTAGCGTCCATAGTGTAGGTTGTCTCTGGATAGTATTTCTAGGACGTGTGTGTACCAGGATATCTCTCAGATTCTGTGTCCTTTTAAAGGCAAAAAGGGGCATAGGGCCTGGTTGAAAATTCCCAGTCTCGAGGATTCTCCAATGTTTTTTAATAATTTTCTGGATCCTGTTCGAGTTGGGAGTGAAAGACGTAACACAGGTCAGTATGTCTGTTGTTGTTTTTTCTCTTACTTCTAGAAGAGCTTCTCTATGATTGTTCTTTGCTCGCTTACGAGCTTGTCTTACAATTCTTTGGGGGTAGTTCCTTTTAATTAGACTGTCTGTCAGTGTATCTGCCTCTTTTTCAAACTCTGTAATGGTGTTGCAGTTCCGCCGAAGACGAAGGAACTGACCCACTGGTAAATTGTTCCTTAGAGATTTGGGGTGGTGGCTTTGAAACATAAGGAGACTATTCCTGTCTGTTGGTTTTTTATAATTCGTGGTCATGAGAGATCCATCTTTTAAAGATATCAGAAGGTCTAGGAAGGAGATAGACTCAGGTGACATCGTGCCCACGAATTTGAGGAATGGATTTGTGGTGTTAATCCATGTAAGGAAGGAGCGGCATGTCTCTTTATCCCCTTTCCAAAAGACGATGATGTAGTCGATGTATCTTCGCCATAATAGGATGTTGTTGTGTATGGGTTGGTGTCTGATAAGATGTATTCCTCTTCAAAATTGGCCATATAGAGACAGGCCAGGCTCGGCGCAAAGGTACTACCCATGCTGGTGCCCTGTACTTGATGGTAAAGCTGGTTCTCGAAGGCAAAATAATTCTCTTTGAGGGCTATGGTCGCACAATCACAGATAAAGGTGGTAGGTGTTTCAAAAGGCCAAGGATTCACGTTGCGGAGGGCCTGTTCTAAGACTGTAAGGGTGGCATCTTGGGGAATGTTGGTGTACAGTGCCTCCACATCTAAGGTGACCAAAAGGGTAATGGACTCTGACTCCCCAAAATGTTCAATGAGATTCAACACCTCTGTAGTGTCTCTTAGGTAAGTCGGGGTCTTAGTGACCAGGGGGCGCAGGAATACGTCACAAAATTTGCTGAGAGGTTCCAGTAAAGATTCAATACCGGACACGATGGACCGACTATACTCATGGTCTACACAGGCAGGCCCTGTTAAAGGTCTCTGCATTGAAAGCTAAAGTCACTGTGGGCTAAACACGCATTACTTGAAAGCGCAGTAATAAAATAGAGGTGCAAGTGTGATCTACGTGTACTTATAAAATAATTTCGCATACTTGTTTCTAGAAAATAACACATGGTCACTGATAATACAAGAGGCTGGGACACAAGATCACCCCAGTGACATGGGAAGAAATTCATAGACCCAGGTAGAAGGGCATGATAATGCAGACACCACAACATTGCAATCTCCACAAACCAATCACCGACAAAACGGACACCTACAAGAACTTGTAGCACCTCTTCCACCTGTAGCTGCACCAATCCTAAAAAATGTGAGAGTCTTGAAATGTTCTTTGCTGTGAGTGCAATAGAAACATCTTTAATTCAATAATACTGTAAGGGAATCGACGAAATTATGCTGGGGTTTGTGCTGTAATAGAAAAAAAACGGTCTCTAAATATCATAAAGAATGTACAAGATGGATGCAAATGTGGTCTCCCTGACGATGCTGTCGTACCACACCAACGACAGACTGATAGGGCCCTGTCGGGCTCTGCGGGGTGTTTGACATACACTCATACGCTTGTAATCTGTGTCACTGTATCCCTCCGTTAGGACATGGTCCGGTACAGCATGGACCAGACCCTGGGGCTGGTAGAGATAATTGATGTGACTGGTAAGAAAGCTAGCCAGCTCCGAGGTGTGTGGAGCAGCCTCAGACCTGCCCGCACGGAATCAGTGTGGACAGTGGCTCAGCTAGGATGCATGTTTGCTGTAGCAGACCCACAATGGGGGCAGCATGAGTTCCCTTCCTCACAAAAGAAGCAAGCTTACATGAAACCCAGGCATTTTCACAATGTAAGTGTATGAGCTTATGTAGATTGTTACCTTTGTACATAGGTGCATATGTGCTCACAGAAGAACCCTCATTAACCGCACGTCTAAATGGACCAGTTTGTGCTGCTAGGTTTTCACTTCCCTGGGGAGAAAGAGGGAAGGCCTTGTTATCACGTGCACTCAGTCTCTGCTGAAGTGATGTCACGGGCCTTGTCCTTACCATGGCCGCGTGCTGGAGGCCGAACATTATCTTCCTCAGTTTTCTTCTTCTCTCTCGTCATGCAGTGTCTGCGATTGCCAACATCATGCACGACTGCACATATGGAAATCATGTTGCCACAGGTTTCTGGTTCGATTTAAAACGCCCCCCCTCCCAACCACATTTGTGTAGGCCACAAACTGAATAATCCACGATGCCCAAACACGCACTGTGCCACACTACATGCCCTGCAATGTGTTGTGTGGAGACACCACTGTCTTTCTGCAGTGGATTGAAGGAAGGGTGAGGCTACACATTTATGCCACATACGTTCGTGTTACCCGTGCCTGCTTTCGCGGTACGCCATGTCAGGGATTATATTTATTTATTTATTTATTTATTTATTTATTTATTTATTTATTTATAGTGTTCGTGAAGCGGAGACTTAGCCACAAGGCCACATAGCGCTTCCAAGAGTTGATTGAGGGCTGTCACTTCCTGTCCACTGCACAGGCCGAGCTGCACAAGAAGGCATAGCAGGATAGATTTTCCACCAATGGCATCAAACACAATGAACATGTTTGCAATGACATAACGATCCGCCAGGGCATAAGACAGAGGAGCAAACTTGTGAAAGAAACAGATGTTTTACCAAATGGGCAGTGCACTAGTGAATCAGTGCAGAGAGTGTGACACTGTCCTGTTGGACACCCCACCTGCTGTGATCAGTAGTGACTGATAGCATTCTGACATCAGGACTAGTCACTGGTTATTCACTATCATTGCCCTTTATGTAGTGCTTAATTCGTGAAAAAATAAGTGCAGGGGCCCTTTCTTAGGAAGCCACTGCTGAGGATGCATAATGCCTAGACTTCCGAATATCAAGGCTGTCTGGTATTGGTGAGTCCATCCCATGCCTCTTTCTTCTACCACACTGTACTTCTTGCCTCTTTATTCCACTTCATTTCGTTCTTTTTCATCCTCCCATTGTCACTGTTCTCCTGTTGTTCTCTTCCTCCTCCTTTCTCCTTGTTCAGCCTTCGCTCTCTCAAAGGCTGATGATGAAAAATAGGTTTTCATTCAAGTATGAGAGGGGGGGACAAGGAGCTAGTTTGAAATAGGTCCTGAACCAATGCTCCTAAAGTTAGTACATTACCAATGTGGATGGTATCAGTTCCTTAAAGGGAGGGAGAGATTCTACAACAACCAGATACGTTGTAGACGAATAGGGGTGTCTCCGAAGGATATGTGAGTGTGCAAAGAGGAGAGAGAGTCTACTCCTATGTGTCAATCGTGGTGCCCTCACACACCCTTGCGAGTGTATACCATCATCATCGGGCGAAAGCTCCTCGTGGGGGTGGCGCTGCAGTCCCTCATGGGCCCTATTCAAGGGCTCTCTGTCGGAGATCTTTTTAGGAGTTGCCGCATTTGTGTATGAGGGTGTGTGGGATGGGAGGTGGTAGTGAGTGCAAGATAAAATAACCCAGGGGGCCTAGACAGTTTATTGGGAGGTCCCCTAGATTAGAATAAAAAGATCACGGGGATGGAGACGCACAATAGTGCCACATTGAGAGGGGAAACCAACCAAATAAGATCCCACTGCTCTCAACCCGTTTAGTGAGTATCTAAGGTGTGAGGTATTAGAAAGGGGTCGACATGTTTCGCGCTGTGGGTGGGTCCCTAATGGATCCTAGAGCGCTTCATCAGGACCTAGGAGAAATGATGGCAATCAGGGAAAAGACACCCTATATTACCATGAGTAACCTTTTTATAGGTTCTGCTTGACACGTTCTGTCTACGGGACACGTTCTTATACGTGACTCCTGTTCATAGCCTGAGGAGACATAAGAAGGGAGGGAGAGGGAAGGAGAGAATAACAAGTAATCACATAGCTGATAAACGCTTATGTATCTTACGATGCACAGGAAATTATGCCCCAGTGCAAAGTGCAAGTGATATCTCTGCAAGAGAGCATGCTCATGCATCATTCGAAATGCGTCACAATCCGCATGTTTCAAAGGGGAAGTAGGAGTGCTTAAAGAAGCACGCATATATAGTACTATTCATGCGTAACAGTTCGTATGATTGACATATTAGAAAGATGCACGTGATATAAAAACTAGTGGAAGGTTGTGCCGGGGCACTGCGTGGCCTGGGTGCCATCCTGGGGGTTACTCACAGTGCGCACGGGGGTGCCGGGTGCAGCGTCCAAGAAGTGAGATGGTTACGGAGCATGCATAAGCTCAGAGGTCCTAATTAAAAAGACAGAGGCTGCTAACACACCTAATAAAGCCGGAAAGTACAGTGAGCTATGGGAGTACTGTACATGGTGAAAACGTGCTGCGCATCGCTGAGGGTGTGGTCTATGGTGGTTAACTGCTCTTAAATGTGGAGCATGCATTGGCTGAGAGGTCCTGGTTAAAAAGTAAGAGGCTGCTAACGCACGTAATACAGCCGGGAGGCACGGGGAGCTGAGGATGTACATACACGTGGCAGCCATGCTACGCGTCGCCAAGGGTGTAATCTATGATGGAGTAAAGTCAATAACCATTCTTCAAAGCGGAGCCTGCATGAGCTAAGGCACAGACGCAGAAAACTTAGGAAGTACTGCCAATCATGACCCCGTGCAGCGCATCGCCAAGGGTGTGATCTAAGGTGGAGTAAAGACGATAAATACTCTTAATTGCAGAGCCTGCATAGGTGTAGGGGTTAAACGTCAGTAAATACTAACGTACGAAGATGGGACTCCCATCGGCAGATGCCGAGAACTAAGGCACGGTAGCGGACGGGGAGCCCGTGCTACATGAGGCTGGGGTGTGAACTATGGAGGAATGAAGTATGGTGGTAAACGTGCAGCACACCCTGCACATAAAACAAACAATATCGAGAGTAACACTTATTTGCCTACCCTCCTCACGGTCAAAGATGAGCTCCTTCGGCGAACCGCAGGAGAAAGGGAACTGTACAAAAAAGGAAGGAGATTAACGGTCCCGTATGACAATGGATGATACCTTAAGGGTTTCGTCAGTGGCCAGCCCGGTCTACTTACTGAGTCTCCTTCCTCAGGAAATGGGAAACCTACCCGACCTCCAGTGCCGCCGGTGATAATGCTGGAGACGGGCTGCCAATATATTTAAGGCTGCCGATTGGATCGTCGGGTGCAGGGCATTGCGTCATCAAGCCGCAGCGGGGATCCGAGTATGGCAGCTAACGTAGAGAATGGGCGGCCATCTTTGAATGGTGGATAAAAAAAACAACCTATAAGCCTCAGTCGGCAAAGTAGATAAAAACAGAGATGATACTATGTCCGTTTGTTAAAAACGATCCTCAAAAATATTCAGATAGCTGCTAAGGATTGGACATTCAGTCAAAGAAAATAGAGTGAATGTTGTCTGTCCGTATTATTAAAAACGTCGTGAAAGATACTTAAATTCCTGCTTAGGACCAAACTCATAGCCCCAACAATGTGTGAAGGAGGTATAGAGTTGACTGCTATCGAGATAAATGCGGCTGCTAAACAGATCGCTTGATAGTCGGTCAAATAGTGATCCTATGGTGCCTGGGGATGGTGTGCTAAGACATAGGTAGTCCGAGGGCGGCCATCTTGGGATGGTCAAAGTGCATTCCACTGGAAGAACAAGGGGGACCAAAGCTTAACCCTCAACAACCAAAAAGAGGGGAAAGGTTAGAGAACCCTGATGTACTTATTGAGTCTACTTCAAAATTGATTCCTGTGTGTTGGATTAAGCGTAGTAAGTGATCCTAGATGTAATTAATTACATATGAGGGAATCCATAGGGGTCCTGGATAATATATGTTCAATGTGACAGCTCAACCCAGGGTATCTCTTCATTAAGTCCCCCCCTGTTACTCCTGAGTTTGAAAACCCAACGCTGTTCCTGTCTAAATAATGTAGACGCTGTCCATTGAGGATTGGATTCAATGACAGTCCATCGTAGGCTTTCTGGGGGGTGGTTTTTCTCCAGAAAGTGGCTTTGCAACCTGGTTGCTGATCGCCTACATCGGATGGTGCTTTTATGCTCCCCAATGCGAACCTTAACTGGTCTCACTATCATGCCTATATATTGGGACCCACAAGGACAAGTAATCAAATAGACACAGTTTTTAGTGTTACAGTTGGTGTGACGTGTTGCTGCCAAGGTCTAGGTAGTCCCAGGTCTAGTTCCTTTGTAATGCTGGTCTGGGGACATACTGCACAAGAACCACACGGATAGTGACCTACTACCGGGGGTAGCGTCCATAGTGTAGGTTGTCTCTGGATAGTCTTTCTAGGACGTGTGTGTACCAGGATATCTCTCAGATTCTGTGTCCTTTTAAAGGCAAAAAGGGGCATAGGGCCTGGTTGAAAATTCCCAGTCTCGAGGATTCTCCAATGTTTTTTAATAATTTTCTGGATCCTGTTCGAGTTGGGAGTGAAAGACGTAACACAGGTCAGTATGTCTGTTGTGGTTTTTTCTCTTACTTCTAGAAGAGCTTCTCTATGATTGTTCTTTGCTCGCTTACGAGCTTGTCTTACAATTCTTTGGGGGTAGTTCCTTTTAATTAGACTGTCTGTCAGTGTATCTGCCTCTTTTTCAAACTCTGTAATGGTGTTGCAGTTCCGCCGAAGACGAAGGAACTGACCCACTGGTAAATTGTTCCTTAGAGATTTGGGGTGGTGGCTTTGAAACATAAGGAGACTATTCCTGTCTGTTGGTTTTTTATAATTCGTGGTCATGAGAGATCCATCTTTTAAAGATATCAGAAGGTCTAGGAAGGGGATAGACTCAGGTGACATCGTGCCCACGAATTTGAGGAATGGATTTGTGGTGTTAATCCATGTAAGGAAGGAGCGGCATGTCTCTTTATCCCCTTTCCAAAAGACGATGATGTCGTCGATGTATCTTCGCCATAATAGGATGTTGTTGGTGTATGGGTTGGTGTCTGATAAGATGTATTCCTCTTCAAAATTGGCCATGTAGAGACAGGCCAGGCTCAGCGCAAAGGTACTACCCATGCTGGTGCCCTGTACTTGATGGTAAAGCTGGTTCTCGAAGGCAAAATATTTCTCTTTGAGGGCTATGGTCGCACAATCACAGATAAAGGTGGTAGGTGTTTCAAAAGGCCAAGGATTCACGTTGCGGAGGGCCTGTTCTAAGACTGTAAGGGTGGCATCTTGGAGATTGTTGGTGTACAGTGCCTCCACATCTAAGGTGACCAAAAGGGTAATGGACTCTGACTCCCCAAAATGTTCAATGAGGTTCAACACCTCTGTAGTGTCTCTTAGGTAAGTCGGGGTCTTAGTGACCAGGGGGCGCAGGAATACGTCACAAAATTTGCTGAGAGGTTCCAGTAAAGATTCAATACCGGACACGATGGACCGTCCAGGAGGGGGGGTAACCCCCTTGTGAATCTTTGGTAAGCAGTAGAAGTACGGAGTCCGAGGATCTTTGTTTGTGAGGAATAGTGCTTCGTCTTTGGTGATCCACCCTTCTGCTTCTGCTTCAAAAACGAGGCTCTGAATCATGGTTGATAGACGTTTGGTAGGATCTTCTTCTACGGGTTCATAATACCTGGTATTGGATAGTTGTCGTAGGCACTCCCCGTTATATGTATCCTTATCCTGTATCACGATGGCACCACCTTTGTCTGTGGGTTTAAGAATGATGGTCTCATCTTCTGTCAGGTTCTTCAAAAGTAGTCTCTCGTCTTTAGAGAGATTGTCAATGGGGCGGTTGTTGGTGAGATTATCAACCTCTTTTAGGACCGCTTGTTCAAATGTCAAAACCTCATTGGGAGTCATAGCTGAGGTAGGGGTAGATCTCGATTTGTTTTTCAAGCCAGATCCAACAGACGGTACTTCAGGTTTACCTTGGAAAAATGATTTGAGGCGTACTTTGCGGAAGAATTGATGGAGTTCCTGATGTAGAGTGAAATTGTCTTCCTTCGGTGTCGGGACAAATCCAAGATCTTTTTCCAAATGTCTGTTTTCACTTACTGTTAATGGTCTCGAAGAGAGGTTCACCACTAAGGTCTCGCTGTTTTGCTCCGTAGGACCATCTGTTCCGGGTCCTGCCAGTGGACGTTCTTGATTCCTCCTCTTCTTTTGCCTCTTCCTCTGCCCCTCCCTCTGTTGAAAAAAGGGGGGTTCTGAAACTGTTGGTAATTTGATATTGGATTTTGTCCCACCGGTCCATTCCACATTGGTTGAGGGCCCATCCATGGTCCTTGATGCATTGGTGTTTGGAAGGGGTGAGTGGGAAAACCATGAAATAGAGGCGGTGGAGGTGGTTGATGCCTGTAACCCCCTCTTGATCTCTGTTGTCTGTGGTCATAGTTTGATTCACTACCCGTAGAGTCTGATCTTCCAGAATTGTTACTGCTTACATCATCCGACGAGGTATCAATGTGGGGGAATACATAATCATCTTTAATATATGGGTACATTTTTTCTTTGTCGAACCTTCTGACGTCTTTTTGTAGCTGGTTGATCTTTTGTTTGGTGAGATATTCTTTATGGTCCTTCATTTCTAGATTGATCTCTGAAAGTCTTGATTTGAATGCTGTGACAGAGATCCCAGTCTTCAGTCTGTTCTCGGATAAAGTGATCTGATTAAGTAAGTCGTCTGATAGACGCTTTGCTGTATTAATGATAAGTACCAGCCAGTCGCGGGTGCACTTCCAGGATATTCTTGACCATTCACGGCGGAACGTCAAATCTTCCAAGAATATCCTTTGGGCCAGGGTTATCAGAAGTCCGTTGGGAGCGATATTGGTTCTGTGATATTCCGTCATTATCGTTCCATGTAATGCAGTTTTTATCTGTAACTTCCTCAGTGTTTGGAGTGACTTCCAGTCGTCATTACCACTGCCACTAGGTACGCTACCATCTTCTGCAAGTAATGATGGTGCCCTCAGGATCTCGGCCACCATCTCGTCATCGAAACTAAGACCAGGATTATCCATAATGTCGGAAAGGAGTGTGGTGAATGATCACTTTGGTATAGATAGCCCAAGGGTTTAGACCAAGTGTGCAGAGTAATCGGGAAAGAAGGGTAAAGAAGAGAATAGAAGATACAATTGTCCCACGGCTAGCAGCCGTACTAAATATTTATTCAAGTATGAGAGGGGGGGACAAGGAGCTAGTTTGAAATAGGTCTGAACCAATGCTCCTAAAGTTAGTACATTACCAATGTGGATGTTATCAGTTCCTTAAAGGGAGGGAGAGATTCTACAACAACCAGATAAGTTGTAGACGAATAGGGGTGTCTCCGAAGGATATGTGAGTGTGCAAAGAGGAGAGAGAGTGTACTCCTATGTGTCAATTGTGGTGCCCTCACACACCCTTGCGAGTGTATAGCATCATCATCGTGCGAAAGCTCCTCGTGGGGGTTGCGCTGCAGTCCCTCACGGGCCCTATTCAAGGGCTCTCTGGCGGAGATCTTTTTAGGAGTTGCCGCATTTGTGTATGAGGGTGTGTGGGATGGGAGATGGTAGTGAGTGCAAGATAAAATAACCCAGGGGGGCCTAGACAGTTTATTGGGAGGTCCCCTAGATTAGAATGAAAAGATCACGGCTTATAGGTTGTTTTTTTTATCCACCATTCTAAGATGGCCGCCCATTGTCTACGTTAGCTGCCATACTCGGTTCCCCGCCGCGGCTTGATGACGCAATGCCCTGCACCCGACGATCCAATCGGCAGCCTTAAATATATTGGCAGCCCGTCTCTAGCATTATCACCGGCGGCACTGGAGGTCGGGTAGGTTTCCCGTTTCCTGAGGAAGGAGACTCAGTAAGTAGACCGGGCTGGCCACTGACGAAACCCTTAAGGTATCATCCATTGTCATACGGGACCGTTAATCTCCTTCCTTTTTTGTACAGTTCCCTTTCTCCTGCGGTATCGCCGAAGGAGCCCATCTTTGACCGTGAGGAGGGTAGGCAAATAAGTGTTACTCTCGATATTGTTTGTTTTATGTGCAGGGTGTGCTGCACGTTTACCACCATACTTCATTCCTCCATAGTTCACACCCCCAGCCTCATGTAGCACGGGCTCCCCGTCCGCTACCTTGCCTTAGTTCTCGGCATCTGCCGATGGGAGTCCCATCTTCGTACGTTAGTATTTACTGACGTTTAACCCCTACACCTATGCAAGCTCTGCATTTAAGAGTATTTATCGTCTTTACTCAACCTTAGATCACACCCTTGGCGATGCGCTGCACGGGGTCACGATTGGCAGTACTTCCTAAGTTTTCTGCGTCTGTGCCTTAGCTCATGCAGGCTCCGCTTTGAAGAATAGTTATTGACTTTACTCCATCATAGATTACACCCTTAGCGACGCGTAGCATGGCTGCCACGTGTACGGTACATCCTCAGCTCCCCGTGCCTCCCGGCTGTATTACGTGCGTTAGCAGCCTCTGACTTTTTAACCAGGACCTCTCAGCCAATGCATGCTCCACATTTAAGAGCAGTTAGCCACCATAGACCACACCCTTAGCGATGCGCAGCACGTTTTCACCATGTACAGTACTCCCATAGCTCACTGTACTTTCCGGCTTTATTACGTGTGTTAGCAGCCTCATTCTTTTTAATTAGGACCTCTGAGCTTATGCATGCTCCGTAACCATCTCACTTCTTGGACGCTGCACCCGGCACCCCCGTGCGCACTGTGAGTCACCCCCAGGACGGCACTCAGGCCACGCAGTGCCCCGGCACAGCCTTCCACTAGTTTTTATATCACGTGCATCTTTCTATTATGTCAATCATACGAACTGTTACGCATGAATAGTACTATATATGTGTGCTTCTTTAAGCACTCCTACTTCTCCTTTGAAACATGCGGATTGTGACGCATTTCGAATGATGCATGAGCATGCTCTCTTGCAGAGATATCACTTGCACTTTGCACTGGGGCACAATTTCCTGTGCATCGTAAGATACATAAGCGTTTATCAGCTATGTGATTACTTGTTATTCTCTCCTTCCCTCTCCCTCCCTTCTTATGTCTCCTCAGGCTATGAACAGGAGTCACGTATAAGAACGTGTCCCGTAGACAGAACGTGTCAAGCAGAACCTATAAAAAGGTTACTCATGGTAATATAGGGTGTCTTTTCCCTGATTGCCATCATTTCTCCTAGGTCCTGATGAAGCGCTCTAGGATCCATTAGGGACCCACCCACAGCGCGAAACATGTCGACCCCTTTCTAATACCTCACACCTTAGATACTCACTAAACGGGTTGAGAGCAGTGGGATCTTATTTGGTTGGTTTCCCCTCTCAATGTGGCACTATTGTGCGTCTCCATCCCCGTGATCTTTTTATTCTAATCTAGGGGACCTCCCAATAAACTGTCTAGGCCCCCTGGGTTATTTTATCTTGCACTCACTACCACCTCCCATCCCACACACCCTCATACACAAATGCGGCAACTCCTAAAAAGATCTCCGACAGAGAGCCCTTGAATAGGGCCCGTGAGGGACTGCAGCGCCACCCCCACGAGGAGCTTTCGCCCGATGATGATGCTATACACTCGCAAGGGTGTGTGAGGGCACCACGATTGACACATAGGAGTACACTCTCTCTCCTCTTTGCACACTCACATATCCTTCGGAGACACCCCTATTCGTCTACAACGTATCTGGTTGTTGTAGAATCTCTCCCTCCCTTTAAGGAACTGATACCATCCACATTGATGATGAAAAATAGGTCCCTGAGCCAAAAATGAGTTCCGATGCCTACCATTGGCAACCACTGGCACACATTAAGCACTTCCAAATTGTGGGTAAGTTCTCTAATGCCATTTTTCAGGAACACTCCTCTAAATTGCATGTATACCCCTTACTCAACTTTTTAAATCGCAAATTTCTTGTTCTGACCATATGCTTTTATTTCCCCATTGTAGCACAATGGCTTCATAGGCTAACATGGGAATACTTTTATAAAGTATCACTATTGACAAAAATGAGCAAAAAATATATTTCAAAGTATCATAATGCTGATTAGAATAAATCCAACAACTTGCCAATGCTAGATTTATTATAACTATCACAGAAAAGGAGTTATAGAACTTGCTTTTCTGTAAGCCAAAATCCAGCCTCCCAGCAGCCCTTCTCTGATTGGCCAGCCTCTGCCAGGCTGAGCCATGCTGACTGAATGAGGTATGAAGTGGACTGACTAGAGACAATGAATATCCTGTGGCAGGAGAACTGTAGCTGCAGATCAAAAGGTAGGATGCGGGTGGAGAAGCCATACTGGCCTTCAAAGAGGGAATGACAGCTTAGGGCAGCTCAGGCTCACCCCCAGATCCTGCACCTCCCAGCCAGACAGGAGCCCCTGTAGTTAGATTAGCAGAAGGGCTGGAAGGGAAGAGTTAGGGAAACTTAGCCACACCAGTGGGATGGCTTAGCCAGATCTTAACCTCCAGGAGAAAGTGTCTCCTTTATGGACTTTGGAAGAATAGTAAGCCTGTGTGGTAAACTCTGCTCCCCAGGTGGAGGTCACGGTATTTTTACCACTCTATGTTCTGCTAGGAATGCAGAGTTTGGGGAAAAACTCCGCCTATGCTGCATGGCAGCAACTCGCCATTGTTGACTCAAAACTTGGCCTGATGAGGAATCTTACTCGATGTCGAGAGAAAAAGCTCCAGAAAAATGACTAAGTGTAAAACCTTGACCGAGTATTTGTAATTGGACCTGTGTAAGTTATATACAATGGTCTGCAAATTATAACCTTTCTGGGAGATTTGGGATGTTTTAAGGGTCAAGTCGGAATTTGTACTTTGATCCCAGGCCATTACAAATCCAATAGGGGAACCGGAACTCCTTAAGAGACTAGAGTAGGTAGTATCAGGGCTTGTAGAGATTGACAGCGCAGGATACAGACATATAAAGACAGCACTCTCACACATCAATGACAGAAAGGCTTACTTTCAGTTTCTTTAAGGGAGGACTTTGAGTGGTGGAAACTGAAAGACTGCCCAATTGTAAAGCCTTTCCTGGAACGTTCTAGTTGAGGAAGCGGATATACTTCAGTATCCTTAAGAGAAAAAATGATGTTAAAGTGGAAATGAACAATGAGCGAATGATCAAAGGAAAGCTAGACAGAATATGTGACTACTGCCCAATCGTCACTCCCAGATTTACAGTGGCGTATCCATTCGCTAATAGAGATATGGCCATGCTGGGAGTGATGCCACCCACTTTGACTGTGTAAGAGAGAGAGAGGAAGTGGGCTACTGGCTGGAAGATTGTGTTGTAGAGGGATGGGCTGGGTTGAGGCATTGCTTATTCTCCGCTACCTGCACCCATCGCCACGGGAGGTCAAATCCAGGCATCGTAACATAGGGCAGCCCAGCTGTTGTGTGGCGGATGCTGGACCAGCAGGTGCGAGCACGGCAGAAGGGGCACAGGGCAAGAAGAGACCCTCGAGACAGGTAGGCGGTTCTTCTTATCTCTTTCGGACAGCAGCAGCTCTCCCCTCCCTGCTCAGTGGCTGGGTCTTTCGACGTGTTGGGTGCAGGGTGCAATATGTTGCTTAGTGCATGTACGGCACAGAGTGTATGTGCACTTCTAAGTGCTTGTACAGTGGATGCATAAACATAGCTTTTAGGGAGTATGGTTCCTTTCGTATCTCTGCATGGTGTTGAGGCTAAGTAGTCCCCTACACATTTTAGGGCCTGTTTGCGCGGCTGACCGAGTTCACGTTAGGGCATATTTGGTCTGTTATAGAACAACAATAACTGTTGCTGATGTTGAATAATGCGTAATGAATAAACATTACTTTATTTATATAACACAATGATGTATTAAATACTCTAATTATGGAAGTCCTTATGTGATGTTACCCCTTTCCTTTCTCTGTCCTGATGCTCATTTAAAGCGCTAAAGGTCTAAGTTCAAGTAGGAGATGCCAATATGTAGGTGTGAACGAGTACTCCGCATGCGCATGGAACTCCGTGGAATTTTGCGCAGTTTTTTGGTAACTCTGCAGAATTCCGCGGAGTGAAACTCCGTGAGCTCTGCCCACCCCTGAAGAATAGTGCTTTCTGGGTCAAGAATATGCCACACTTTGGAGGAAGTGGTCATACATAAGGGTGGCACCCTGCACCGCATTGGTCATCGGTGTCCCACTGCTTGTCATCCAGGAACTGTGGATAAATATGGAAACATTACCCAGAAACTCAGATCCCTGTCTGAAACTAAAAGGAGAAGAAGGACTGCCCTGCTGGAACCCTGGCCTGTACCCCAAAGGATTGCATTCTGAATTAATGCACCTGCTACACACTTGGAACTACAGCCCTAAGGACTTTGCCTTTCTTCAAGAAGTGAAGGAGTAGACTACCTGAAAGTAACAGGTTAAAAGAGCTCCAACTGCATCAGCTCCACCAAGAAGAACCCAGCTGGAAGGCATCCATGGGATCTTTAAGGATTTGGCCAGGTGCATTCTTGAAAGCATATTTTCAACATTCCAATGATCACCTCAGAGCTTCAAATCCCTTTGATTTGAGTTGTGGACAATTTGAAATCCCAAAAGGACCTTCTGGAAAAAGAGTCACAAGTCTGGAGAAGATTTGAGAATTTTTGGTAAAAAGCTCCTTAAGGTGTCCAACTCGTCGACAAGAGTCAAGTGCCAAGGCCAAACCACGACCAGGCCTGGATTTCAGGTCCATCACCTGAAAGCTCCAGAGCTCAAGACTTCCGGGATTTCACTGAGGCCTTGCGCTGAACCAACTCACCATTGTTGACTCAAAACTCGGCCTGATGAGGAACCTTACTCGACGTCGAGAGAAAAAACTCCAGAAAAATGACTTAGTGTGAAGGTAAAAACTTGACTGAGGCCTCCCGCTCAGTGCATTTGACCCATGCTCAATCGTGTATGGCCTCAAACCTTGACTTTGTCCTAGTAAAACACGACCAGATGTCTCAGGTTGACACTTTGGTTTGTAGGGACAAGAAAGTGTTTATTCTTTAATAAATCATATCTCCAGTTCCCTACATTGGATTTTTGTCATTTTGGTATTATGGAAAAGATACAAATATTTCCTATTCACATAAATTGGTGTTGATTTTTATTATGGGTTGTGTCTTACTCATTCAATGTATTGGTGATTTTAAATGCTTTGCTCACCTATCTTGTATGTTAAGCCTACCTGCGTGTAGCCAGCTACCAAGGACTGAGCAAGGGACTAACTTATTGAGACCTTGACCGGACCTTCTAGTGTGATTTTGGCCTTATTACTAGTGATAAGTACCTGCTTATCCCTATTAATAAACCACCTTCTATCAGCTTCCCTCTCACTGCTGCATATAGTGCGGCCATTTCAATTTGAGTTTTGCACGTGGCAACATTTTCTGAGTTACTGAAACTAGAAGCGAAAGATAGCGACTTTTCATTAAGTTTGCATTTTTTTGTGCTCGTCATTAACACATATTCAACTCTGGTTCTGTGTGTTTACATAGCAAATTCATCTGCTTTTTCTGTTTCCCATGTGCACAGCCTTTTTCAGTGCAGTACTGCTGCTTCTCTACATTGCAAACTACCTTTGCAATTTGATTTTCAGTTTGCTAGACATGTACAACAAGTTCATAACCTGATGCAGGAAAGCCATTTCATCAGTCAAAGCAGACGACTTCGACACAACATGTTTAAACATTGTTTATAAACTCTGGTACATTTTTGCAGTTTGGCTTTCATAATGTATTTCAACTTTTTGTATCTGCCACACAGCACATAACAGGCAATCAAAAGACCGCATGTAAGTTGAATAGATAGTCAACTTACGTTAAGGACATAAGATATAGACATAGAGAACATCCTTTTCCCCGGAGCCGTTCGACTTGAAGGTCCCACTCTTGTGTCAGGCAAGAAAGTACCTTGTGAGCGGGATGTGCTCTCTATAAAGAGATTAATGGAAGTGGCATTAAACACAAATCAATGTTGCTTATCTGTAAAGCTGACAAAGAAATTGGCTGCGCTTCTCGTGGGAATGTCAGCTCTGTCCTGTACAAAGGAACTCAGAAAAGCTCAATATATATGCAGGAAAGGCGCCAGAAGGAGAAACCTTTATCTCTGACCTGTTTGATTTTCTCATTCCATTGCCTTAATGATATGTTTGAGAAGGCTTTATAGTGGGCTTAGAGTGACACATATATATTGGCCACACTGGAATCCAAAATCCACTTCCCTGCTTGACGGATGCTAACTAGGAGGAGAAAGGAAAAAACAGTCACGAGTGAGGTTAATTAACCAAATAGTACATCTCAGTTTTAATCATAGCACTGATTGATGTTTAATCAGCTTTCACTTTCAACCATCTGGGGGCAGAGTTACAACTTCTGGCGCATCTCTGCAAATCAGCAGCGATGCGCCAGAACAGATGCGTCACGTAATCCCCCCTTTGCGTCACCACGGATGCGTCGTATTGACAATGCGGCGCACCCATGGTGCAATGAGGGGAAGATGCGTGACGCATCTTGTGGCGTACGGGCGGCGCATTGCTGGAGTCACGTCGCAAGAGCGACGCAACTCCTGCAAGTGCGTCACTCCCGACGCCTGCTTCAAGCAGGCGTAAGGATTTGACGCAGCAGCGTCGTAAAACTGACTCAATGAAATCTTGTAGATTTCACTGCATCAGTTTTACAAGGGAACGCCCACCCTGCGACAGAACGCCCACATGAAACTTGACGCAGCTTTCATGTGGCGCAGGGCTTTACAACGTGACGCATCTGTCTAGATGCATCACATTGTAAATAAGTCGCAACGTTGCGCATGGTTTATGCCGCTGCTGCGTCACAAAAGTGTTGCAAGGGACTTGTAAATCTGCCCCCTGATGTCTACAAGAAATTAAAAAAGCCACAGCACTCTTTTCAGCTTCCTGAGATTCTATAAAAATATATGGAAGTCAGAGCCATCACCCCCGTTGTGGAGCGTCCACCCATGTTGTTGAATGAAAGAGTGTTTGTAATTGCACCCGGGTAAGTCATATACAATGGTCTGCAATTCATAACCTTTCTGGGAGATTTGGGATGTTCTAAGGGTCAAGTCAGAATTTGTACTTTGATCCCAGGCAGCAAAGAAAGACAAACAGTGGGTTTTATTAATAAAGTTAAATTAAGTCATTAAGGTAAGTTAAGAAGTGAATTTACATTTTCGTACACCGGCCAGGAATTCACAAAATGTATCCTGATGGGCGTAAATGTAAATGTTTTTAGAAGTACAGATATCTCCACCACGAGTATGGAGACATCCACAACTCTTAAATCCAACTCAATTGTGGAAATTGCGCATTGCAGGGCATGCTTTGCCTTTGATATTTAAGTATACAAAAAATATGTATACTTGTGGGCATTCCCAAACTCTGGTCTAACGCTCTCTCACCTTAGAAATGGTCAGAGATTTGCTCCAGGCAAGGACTGGAGTGACTTTACTTCCTGTATGGTAAGGGGAACATTTACGCCCTGGCAACTCCATTGCCCCTATGTGGGTATCTTCATTCTGAGAACTCTATTCTGGGGAAATAGGACCCGAAGGGAAGAGTCATCACCCATTCCCAGTAGTCTACCTCGAAACCCGTGCCTCTTGCAGCTTTCCAGGCGTTTATCGGGAATTGGTGAATACCAAAAGGTCGTAAATCTGCACTTGGAGATTTACTATATTTTTAGTGAATGAAGCCTGGAGCCTCTAGAGGAAAAATATGTATACTTGTGGGCATTCCCAAACTCTGGTCTAACGCTCTCTCACCTTGGAAATGGTCAGAGATTTGCTCCAGGCAAGGACTGGAGTGACTTTACTTCCTGTATGGTAAGGGGAACATTTACGCCCTGGCAACTCCATTGCCCCAATGTGGGTATCTTCATTCTGAGAACTCTATTCTGGGGAAATAGGACCCGAAGGGAAGAGTCATCACCCATTCCCAGTAGTCTACCTCGAAACCCGTGCCTCTTGCAGCTTTCCAGGCGTTTATCGGGAATTGGTGAATACCAAAAAGTCGTAAATCTGCACTTGGAGATTTACTATATTTTTAGTGAATGAAGCCTGGAGCCTCTAGAGGAAAAAGAGAGAGAAGAATAAAGCTGAAGGAATTTCAGGATGTCAACAAGACAGCAAACACAAGAGAGCTGGGGGCAGTGGAAAACAGGCCAGTGGAAGCTTAGACGTCTGGAACACTAGACAGCTAACCTCCCACTTGACTCATATGTACTCACCTCCTTGGTTGGAGTTATTTCCAGGTCAAAATGGAGAGAGCCCTATTTAGAACTCCTTTTGGGATTTAGTCTTTGCCTGGCAGTGAGTATTGTCTCTCTGACTTTCACCTTAGTTTGCTCCTGTTTTTGCTTTCTTACTTCCTGGATCCTGTGAGTCTCTCCTAAACTTTGTCCTTTTGGTTGTGCTAGCTTATGATCGCTTTTTTGTAGAGTCTTACTTGGGAGCAGCGATGAGGAGCTTCCAGGGTCCTTCTCAAACTTTCTGATCGCCTCCCAGTTGCTTCCGCTGCTAGAATTGATAAGCCTTGCTTTATTCAACATTTGTTCTTTGTCACTCAGCTGGCACTATTTCTTGACAAAAGAGAGTGGGCTCCAGCCCAGTATTTTTCTCTTTCACTTCCTTTCCTTGTTTCTATTCCAATGTATGTATCTGGTTCTACTCTGTTTACCATCACAGAGATTCAGGGACAGCAGGGTCTTTCAGTGAATCTACAATTAAAAAAACTGACAAGGACGTGGGCAAACCAGGACTTATAAAATTGTGCTGTAAGCAAAATGAGTGAATTTACACACCCATCGTTCTTGCCAAAACTAAAAGTTTTACACATCTCTCGTGAGAAACTCTCACGCTGTTTTTCATCTGGAGATCTCCCTTGTCCTCATTGAATATAACTTATCTTGCATACCTTTGTCTCACGGCTGACATCGGCAGTGCTTTATTTGTAACAGAATAAGTGCCAGGGCTCTCATCAGGAGGCCACAGCAGCGTGCACCACACATTCCCCCAGCAGCTTGCACCACTCATTCCCCCTGCCGTGCTGCCAATGAAAGTTACAACACAACTACTAACCACCACACAAGTGTGACACTTTAGACTATTACAGTCCCCCAATGCTATAAGAATGGCTTGGGCGGCAGGTAGCAATTTTTTATGTATATTTAATTAATAAATGACTGTTGTTGTGGTCATCTCTAAATTAGCCAGACAGCGCCACCTTGTGGCAGACCGTCACAAGCGCCGATGTTGACAGTTAAGTTCCGGTGCCGAGCAGAGGATACCACTGGCTCAAATTAATCAGGACAGTTTCTGTAGGTTGTATGCTAAATGTTGCTAGTGCGACACATGGCAAACATCCAGTTTAACAATTCCCACCAGACATTTATGGTTAAACAAACTTTCTCATGATCAAAAGCTATGTCGTCAATGGAGGCATAAAGAAAACAGGAAATGATGCAAGCTTCAATTAGCCAAATAATATGCATCCACTTGAGATTTCGCCTTCATCGCAAAATGTAAGCACATGCCTGGTAATAGTAGGAGTACAACAGTACAGTAGATGAATTCTCCTGTTGCAAATGGAATGTGTAGACGCAATACCTATTTTCTGGAAGGTAACTAAGGGAGTTAAGTCACCATCTGTTGAGACTCCTGTGTAACCTGAATGTTAATCCAGATTACTCAGCTCATTAACATGCGCGCTTACTGCAGGGATGTGTGTGTGTAACCAGCAGGGCACAAGTTGCATTTCCATTAGGCTAGCTCAATGGTGAAATACCCATGCTTCAGAGATTTCTAGAGCTTGCAGGTTAGCGGTTGCCCGCTCAGCCTTTCATTGTTCTGAAAACAATTGAATTGGTCAATTTCAACTTCCATTATAAACTCAGAGACGCAATTCAACTTTCCAGCAATGAATACGTCTTGTGATCTGCAGATCTCTGCAGTATCTGTTTGTTCCACTGAGCTATTTAGAGCTCTGCTTCTGACCCCATTACACTAACACAGCTATTTAACCCCAAACTCTAAACGAATGGTTGCAACATCCAGTCTCTTAAGTTGGAACATTTCCCAGCATCTTCTAAATGTCACAAATCCTCTTCATAAGCTGCCAAAAGACATGTGAAGCTTGGCAAACTCATAGTCAATCAAGCAGTCAGTAGATTTGTAGAGTGCTTCTTATCACCTGTGAGGGCTGGCAAGGTTCAGTTTATTAGCCAGGTGTTCAGGGACTTTCAAAACTCCGAAAGAGATGGGAAGGTCCGTAGATAAAAGCGTAGCTTGTTCCAAGTCTTCGCTGGTAGGTAGAATGGTTGACCTCTGCATCTGCTACATCAAATGCGGGGTTGAAGGTTAGAGAATGGGACACGGAGCAGAGGTGTCTGGTTGGCTGATGGAAGTTCAGGCAATGGTTTAAGTAGCCGGGTCCACAGTTGTGAAGGGCCTTGTATGCATGGGCCAGGTGCTTGAACTGGAATCTTTTCTGTAGAGGAAACCAGTGGAGTTCCCTGAGTTAGGGGGTGATGTGGGTTTGTCCCGGATGAGCCTCGCTGCAGTATTCTGTTTAATCTGTAGTCATAGGAGGAGGAGAGCTTTGATCCCTAAATAGAGAGCACTGCTGTAGTCTAGTCAGCTTGAGATGGGTGCGTTTTGGGCGTTGGGGTAGCCATTTGAAAATCTTACGAAGCATACAGAGGATGAAGAAGCAGGAGGAGGAGGCAGAGTTGACCTGAGTCGTCATGGTTAGATTGTTGTCCAGAATGATGCCTAGGTCTCTAGTGTCGTCAGTGGGGGTGGGTGTAGGTTCAAGTTCTGATGGCCGCCAGGATGCATCCCATGGGGAGCTTTTGTTTCTGAAAATCATTGCCTCTGGCTTGTCTGAGTTGAACTTCTGGCTTTTGTCCATCATTCAGTTTGCGATGTCTGTCATGCAGTTGTGAAAGTTAGTGTTGGTGGTGTCTTTGGAGACGGAGAGGATAAGTTGTGTATCATTATCGTAGAATATGATGTTGAGCCCATGGGTTTTAGCAATGCTGACCAGAGGTGTCATATAAGTGTTGAAGAGTGTGGGACTGAGTAAGGATCCTTGGGGTACTCCACAAAGGATTTTTAAGTTTGGAGATAAAGGCAGACGTTTTCTGTGCTCCTGGTAAGAAAAGAGGTGATCCGTCTAGGAGCGGTTCCTTGGATTCATATGTTGTGAAGCCTTGTTATGAGTGCATGGTGGGAGACCGTATTGAAGGCTGCCAAGAGGTCTAGGAGGATCAGAGCTACAGTCTCTCATTGCTCAAGTAGGGTTTGGATATCATCGATAGCTACGATGAGGGCTGTGTTTGATTCAGAATCCAGGTTGGGAGGGGTTGAGTGGCTGTTCCATTCTAGATGTCAGGAGAGTTGTTGGTTGATGGCTTTTTCTAATACTTTTCCCTAGGAACGGGAGCACAGATGTGGTCTGTAGTTATTGAGCTCCCTAGGGTCTGCCTATGGTTTCTTTAGAATGGCGTTGACTTCTGCGTGTTTCCAGTCCTTGGGGAAGGTGGCTCTGGCAATTGAGGTGTTGAACAAGGTGGTGAATACGCGGCTGATTCTGACTTTGCATAGGATGAAGATGTGCGAGTTCATTGGTCGGCTGGGGTACCTGGGTGGACAGAGTTCATTATGGACCTTCCAGCTACTCCTGCCATCAGCCTCAACAGCCTTGTCAGTCTGCACTTCACCAGAAGACGCCAATTTGAGTGACTGCTACCTGCTTGATGTCCTCAGACATTCCCTGATTTCACTTCTTCCATTGTGCCCATATCTTAACTTTATTTTGCTTTTATTAGCTTTTCACTTTTCTCTTTATTTCTTACGTGCCCATATTCTTTTGGCTTATTTGCGCCAGGTGACTCGCTTACAGTCACTGCCCCTCCCACTTCTGCCATTTCTGGCTCCCACCTTACTCTTTAATTGGCCTCCAAGCTCGCCCCTCCCAACTTCCAGGGGTACAGATTGAGTCCACCTAAAGCACGCCAAAGGAATGCCCGGCTGCTCCCATGCACGCCTGGACTGCACCCAGCTCCAGAACACCTGGCCCTCCTATGACCCTCCGATACACCGCCAAGGAACTCATGGACCCTGGATACTGAAACGTCAGCTGCTTCTCCGCAGCACCTTATTCAACCAAAGGACCCTTCACCTGCTGACATTGCTACTTCTCCTGCTCCACAATCAACGAAGGATCACGCTCCAGCCACGCCAAGAAGACCACAAATGACCCAGAACCGCTCAAATGTTTCCTGCTCAACACCAGCTCCCTTTACGAACCCGCCATGGTAGTCTCAGACAACATCACAACCCTCTCCACGGACATTACCTTCATCACTTCTGGGGTGATTTTATCATTTGTGGTGATGCATTGGATGGCTTTTTTGTGTTTGATGGCGATCGTCTGCCAGGGTTGTTGATGCAGTCAAGGTGGGTGATCTTCTATCCTTTGGGTAATGCGGTGGCAATGGCGGGTGCAGAAGCTGGGTTAAACCTGGTCTCAGTTAGGAAGAGGATGTCGGGTGTGAGGGTAGAGATGGGATTCCAAATCTCTGTGGTGTGTTTGCATAGTGAGAGTATGTTGAGAAGGGCGCAGGCAAGTTGGTGTTTTTGTTCAGGTGGTATCTGTGGTGTGTTCGGGTTGGGGCTGGTTTGTAGGCTGGTGTATGTACTGTGGCAGTGGGCGCAGGTAAAATATCCTACCATGGAGCGTGGGATGGTGTGGTGGCAGTGTTTGTTGAGGCGTCCAGGGTTGAGGGTGTAGAGCTTGGCGATAGTGTAACGGCGGGTGGCGGGAGGACCGGGGATCATGGTGCTGGGCTTGGTCCAGATGTGGACGGACACAGACAGGCTTTCCTTTGGCATGCCGATTAAGTGCATCTGCTGTGCTGTAAATGCAAAAGTAGGGTATTTGCAGTTTACCTAAATAGATTTGCCCAGTTTTACCGTAAATTTGAAGTGTTAGTTGTAGTATAACAGTTCTATGACAACATCAATATGAATATGAAGATATAACAGGACAGTGCCTTTGACATACATAAACCTTCTTCCAAAGTCAAACAAATCAACAAAAAGTCCTATTCTCATAGGAATTATTGAAGTACGTAAGAGATACCTGTGCTAACTTTAGGTACTCATTTGTGCCTTTGTGTATTATCCAAAATATATATTGGGAATTAAATTGGAATATTGAGGGGATAATCATAAGCAAGTAGTACAAAGATAAATGGACTGTACCCTCTGTGCACTTTTACTAACAGGGAGTTGGGCATTTAGGGGCAGTTTCACAAAGGCTTGTAAGAGTATGTGAAACAGTCATACTATATTGCTTCTTCCCATACTCATGGCAATATTTTCCCAGTAACCATCATGTTTTCATTTCAAATCTTTTTTTTCTATAGATTTTAAACAAAATAAAACAGCCTGAATTAAGAAGTGGATAAATAATTTATGAACATTTTTGTGACAATTAAGCATTGAATGTTATTTACTGGCTACTGTGAGGGAGGCTCGTGTAATTAAGAAAAAGCGATCTACAACACAGTACCAAGAAGGTAGACTCACATCAATAGCTCATTTCTCTAGTGTCCATTGATAGTCGTGGTAGTGATGCTGCAGAACCAAGCATTAGAAAAAAATGAGAAACACAAAAAAAGGAGGTGTCGTCGATATATGCAGACTTATAGTGTGTATTTTCTAGTGAAGTACTTTTCTTGAAAAGCAAGCATTGAAAGCAATCTGTGTGACATATAAGTACCACCTGCTGTACATTATAAGGATATCGGATGTCACTGGGGAGTTCTGTGTTCATATACAGGAATGAGAGAGAAGGCCACGCCGTGAGAGCCCCTTGTCAGTTCAGCTGCACATCTGCTCTCAGCTCAGGTTTGCAGAGACCCGCACCTGCAGAGGAGAAAGCAGATGGTGAAAGGACATTGCCACCTACCTACTCCCATCTCCCTCCGAACTGTAGAGACCTGCACACGCAGGCCAAAGATAGTGGCACCACCAATCATTTATTTTTTACCACCGAGCTCAGGTCTCTGGAGGCCTTGGTGAGGGGGCAGAACGAAGGGCAGGCGAGCGCTTCCCTCACTGATGTCACAATGTTACTTCAGTAAATGACTGGATTCGTATCCTGTTGTTTATGCTAATGGTTTCCCATGGATGCCATATACAACATATAGAATTATAGATGTGATGTTATGCACCAAGGAGTTCTGAGTGACATCAAATAGATGACTCAGAGCAATGAGATAAAAAACACCCCCGTAATTCACTTTTTATCCATCCATAATTTAAGGTAATGTAAAGCTTACCCCAACTGCTATGCAGAGGAGTAATAGGGGAGCCATAAAAACATGGCCTCTCCTCCCTGTCTCAAATTTTAAAGACATACCTAGAGTCAGCCACCCCCACCACACTCTGGGGCAGATTTATGAGCCCCTTGCGGCACTTTTGCGTCACTTTTCCCATGTTAAAAGTGACGCAAAAGTGGCGCAAGGGGCTCATAAATCTGCCCCTCTGTGCCTTTCCTTCCCTCTCCCTCAGAAGCCGTGCTTCCTGCATTTCAGTGCCGCTCTGACCGCTGTCTCAGAGCCCAGCCAGAGCAGCCTGGAGTTCCTCTATGACATAGCAACAGTGAGTTACAAGATCTATAACCCTCTGTTCCAACATCACCACAGGGAGTGAGCACATTTAGAATGTTACATTCCTGCTAATGGCTCCAAGTGAAAGCCATACATAGATAGAAGTAATGTGTAATATTTTGTAAGGAGTAATAACATTTCATTGTGAATGTTAAGAGAAAGACTGGATTTGGGCATGCATCCGGGTGTTCTTCTGTGGGTCAGATATCTGCAAGTGCAGATCCATTTCGCCACATAATTCTTTGGAGGAGTGTGTTGTGCAAGACTTGTTTAGCATCTTACTGTCAGCTCTACTTACCGAGCACAACCACTCCCACCCAGTACGCAAGAAAATGTGTTTTGTATACTTCCATTCTTAAAGTATTGTCTTAACTCCCATCGACAGACAAACAAGATAAGCCTGATTGATGGTAGGGAGGGGGATGCATATATGCATAAAGCAATCATAATAAAGTATAGTTTGAGCTGGACGTTCAGTATCCGGCACATGATTGCATATCGTTTCACAGCGGGTGTACATCCATTGCAGATCTCCCTTGCAAACCGTATAGTTCCAAAACTGGTTCTAGTCCTGTAGGCCTAAATTGTGTAGGTGATCAGGGGTCTTTTAGGCTCTGTGTATAAGATATAATTGGCACACAGCCAGCAGAGAGTAACATTAGACATGTGGGGATAGTTTCTGATGTTCTCCAAGGCCTTCTCAGGTACTGGGGTTAGAGTAGGGTAAGCACAAATTGAATTGGACAGGGGCATATTATCAAGCACGGCGTTGAAATTATCGCCGCCTTAGCGGCAGAAAACTGCCGCTAAAACGGCGATAATGGGCTTGATAATATGCCGCAGAGAATTCCCATAGAAGCCCATGTTAGATGTGAAGGACATCTAACTTGAACTTCAATTGGAATTCCATAGAGCATATTATCAAGCCCATTATCGCTGTTTTAGTGGCAGTTTTCTGCCGCTAAAGCGGCGATAATTTTATCGCCTGTCTTGATAATATGCCCCCTAGTTTTATAATTTAGTTTAGAAGTGTTTGAGGGTAATGAGTTATACATTTTAGCCACTACATGTCTTAGAATAGAGGAGTTTGGCGAGGTGTTAGGAAGATGTTGATCCACTGGTATGCCTTATTTTGACAGAGCAGCCTAAAGTGTAAGGATTTTACAGCAGCTCATGCAGGGTTACAGATTTTCAAGTAGAATAATCGACTTTAGCCTGCCCTCCAGCCAATCAGGCCCAACATTTGCCATTAGTGCTGCTATCAGTACCAACTGTACAGCTGGTTAAATGTTTATGGGGGCACAATTGTCATTTGAAGGGTGGGAAGAGAACTACCTCCCTCAGAAGGCCTACAACAGGAGTTTCAAACATTTCCTAACGATGAGCAAGCCCTTGAAAGATTTTTAAGCTGTGCAATACATTTTAAATAGGAAGTATTTCCATAGTTAGTGGTTATCCTCAAACTGTGTTATGAGTATTGACCTCCTGGACCAACGATGGAAGCCCCTCAAACGCATTTAGTTTTGGAGAATTTTTTTATAATAGCTCTTTATCACTTATAACAGTTGTTACCTGTCAAATATATGCAAATCAGGCTTGTCATTATGCTGTCATTCCTCATGGACTAAGCAATAAACAAAGAAAATTAAAAAAAATCACATAACCTTAAAACATTAGTTATAACTCACATTCCGTCCTCGAGACCACCACAGAACACCCCCTCACCTACACTTGGGACCAAAACTGGTCTCATATTCCACACTTCAAACTGTTCTTCTCCCCTCACTTCAGTTCTTCAAGATAATGCCCATCAGTATGTATAATTTAGTGTCCTTATTGTATCCTCAAACATCCTGAAAAATCTGTATTCCTAGATAGGTAAAGTTTTTGGGTTCCTATCTCAGTGCATCTCCAGTATCGGGTATCTGTTCATTGAGGTTGAGGGCCTGAAGGGAGAACAGACAGTATTTATCCAATTTACAGTGAGGCCAAATGTTACCAATTGCAGTCAGTGTTTCTAAAATGGAGGTTATTTTAGTACCATCATACCTCAGAAACAAAAGATCATCATACATGTACAAGACCACCACATGTGTCTTCTAATCAGGGCCAGACTGGCCGTAGTGGGCACCGAGCATTTTCCCAGTGGGTCGGAAGTGTAGGAACTGGGTTTCGAGCAGTGGGGGGCAGTTTTGTTACTGGGGACTGGTTTTACAGCAGGGCTGCAATATCGGACCTGTGTAACAAAAGCAGGAGCAGTGCTGCTTCCCGCCAGCACAATCACCCCCCCTCCCCCCCCCCCCCCCGGGCCAGTCCAACAGAATTGCCAGGGCTGGATTGTGTTCCCAGTCCGGCCCTGCTTCTAATGTACGTGAATACCCCAGTCCCATTGTTGGGCTCTCAACAAACATGCTAATGGCTCCATGGCCAATAAAAAGAAAATAGACTATAGGGGCCAGTCCTGCCCTGTACCCCTCCTGATCGGCCATCTGTGTGAGCCAACACCCAAAGAAATACGGTCATAGTAAGGAATTGAAGGGCTACTCCATGTTCAGAGAGGCCACAGCCGGGGGCTTGTGTATATGGTGGGAAAGATCCATACCATGAAAGAGAAGATATAGATTAAGATGTGTATTTGTGTCTGGTATGAACCTGGCTTGGTCATGACGGATCAGGCCATCAAAATTTGGAACCAAACAGTTGGCAATAATCTTGTTCAAGAAATACAAGTATCATGATCTCCCTGGTTAGCTCTGATGACACTCCTTTATCAAAGGCTCACAAATGCAGATTGCACAGGTTAACAGCCATAGTTGTTTTGGATGTGGTGGTATTTTAGGAGGGAACACGTCTGTCCTGGGGGTTTTCCTTTTCGCCAGTTGGTTAATCTGATATGACATTTAGCACTTGTGTTTGTTTGGGGGATATCTATGGTATGGGAATCCTATCTAAGAAGTCTTTCATACCTGGTTTTGAGGATGGTGCTAGGACATCATATAATTCTTGATAATACATAGTGACGGGTAGATTTATGTCTGGTTGTGCTTTCACAATAAGTTCTGATTGCTCACTTATCACACGGTTTGATGTTCAGCTGCGTTATGTTTGCGAGCCAATTTCTTTCATACACCATACGTTGTTTTAATACAGAATCCCTGAATGACTTCCTTGAATGCCTCCCACTCCATATTAGAGTGGGTGGCCATACCCTCACTTCCATGAAATTAGGGGCCACATGCTCACTGACTACAGATCTAAAAGGCAGGTCCAACAAGGCAGTCAGTGTAATACTCCAGGTGAGTACCACCATCACTGCTTTCTTCCAGCGCAATCAAAGTAAAAGTGGATTATGATCAGAATATATGCAGCATAAGTATTATGCATCATTCACTTTATTTGCTAGTTCTATGGACCCCATGCACATTTCCAGTCTTCCAGTGCACGGCAGAATAATAAGAATACTCATGGTCTTACATTGGCATTTGTTCATGATTTGCAAAACAAAGTTAAATAGCAAAACATTTCAATGAACGTGCTTTCAATTTAAAAATAATATAAAAAACTTCCCAGTTGTGGGTCCCCGGGGTGGGTGTGGGTGGAATCTCAGCCTGATTGGGGGGATTGGTGTGGGTGGTGGGGGGTTTGGTTCTCGGGGTTTGTTGCCTCCCTCTGACGCCTTATTGTTTGTATTGATATGTGCCTTTTTTTTGGTCACTTCATGTCACGTCACCTCAACCACACAGCGGTTTGTATTGCACTTCTCTCTTTCACTGTATTATGTCCCCATCGCACAGCTGCCTCTACTTGCTATTCTGGGGGGTTTGGGTTCTTGGGACCGTGTCCTCCGAATGAGGCTTTTGTTTTAATCTTGACTTTGGTGCTTTCCTGCACCTCAACTGTTGTTGCAATGTGCTTCTTGTTATGTTCCTTATTTCACTTCTCTACCCGACTGCGCAAGGTTCTCTCTGAATCTTTAACCTTCCTCGACATTCCCTTCTCTGGCATTGCGCTATGACAGATACCACGCTCTGAACATGGAACGTCCGCGGTCTTAATGGCCACCGTAAGGCTCGCCTGGTCCATGCCCACCTTCCCCGGCATAATGTAGACATTTGTTTCATTCAGGAGACCCACCTGCTGCCCGCTACCTCTTCCAGACTCCTCTTCAGGCACTGGGGCGAAATACATTCCTCCTTTTACTCTAACTATTCCTGTGGAGTGTATATCCTGCTGCGCAGAGGGCTTCTTTGGGAGACCTCCCAGGCAATCATTGACCCCGAGGGGCGCTTTGTCGTCCTGCACGGCACCATCCTGGCCCAACCATTGACCTTGGCTGTGCTATATGGTCCCAACAATGACAGCCCAGATTTCTTTGCACAAGTTTGGCACCACATCTCCTCACTGGGTACCACTGCGCTTCTCTGGGGGGGTGACTTTAACATTACGCTGTCTACCACGCTAGATCACTCCGGACCACAACCTTCCCATCCATGCGTAGCTCAATTCTCACTGACAACTCTCTCTATGACATGTGGCGACACACTCGCCCTGAGGCACGTGAAGACACTTGCATGACAGGCTCCTGCGGCTGCTGGTCCCACGTGGACCTCTGGATTACCACTCCGGACGCATTTGCGTGGCTCACCTCTGTTGAGCATATGGCGCGCACCCTCTCAGATCACTCTCCTGTTCGCCTCTGTCTGTGCCGCCCTCACTCCCCACGTCGCGTGTTCTCTTGCAGCTTCCCCCTAAAGCGCTGCAGGACTTGGTCTTCTGTGATGAGACAAACCGCAATTACAAATTATTTTGAGCTTAACGAGGGCGCTGTTGACCCCCCTTCCACGCTTTGGGAAGGATTCAAGGCTGTAATCCGTGGCGAATGCATTTCAAAGCAGTCCGGTATATTACGCTCTATTCGCGGCACTCTTGATAAATTGTAGATGGAGATTAAGGCTCTGGACTCCTCCCATTCCCATTCGCTGAACCCTAACCCCGATACGCTCGCTCAGATCTGGGGGAAGCTCACCAACTTCGGAGGCGAGGGTGTTCTGCTTCGGTGAGGGAGACCGCCCTGGCCAGACCCTTGACAACCTCCTCCGCTCGCTTCAGGCAGCATCTTACATAACTGCCCTCTGGGACGGAGGCCCGGATAGAACTACTTCTCCTGAGGATATCAAGGTGCGTTTCATCGCATTTTACTCTCAATTTCATACGGCTGGGACTGTGCCACCGCGCAAGATTCTCGATCATTATTGCAAAACCCTTCAGCTCCTCTGGCTTGTCAACCCTCACTGGGAATTCCTTGGTGAGACCTTCTCCAAAGAAGAAATCCTTTCTGCTATTAACGGCCTGCCCAGTGATAAGGCCCCCGTCTCGGACGGCCTGCCAGCATCCTCTTATAAGGCCTTCGCGCCCCTCCTGGTCCCGCACTTAGCTGCCATGTATAATGAATCTATTGAGAATGGTCAGTTTCCCCCTTTGCTCCGCGAGGCATTACTCACACTACTTCTAAAACCGGACAAACACCCAGAGCTCCGCGACTCTTATTGTCCCCTCATTAATTAATACAGATAACAAGATCTTTGCCAAACTAATTGCCTCCCACCTTCTCCCCCTCATGACGCTCATCGCTCGCCCGGACCAGTCTGGCTTCATTTCTGGTTGCTCGACCTCCCATAATCTCTGGACCATCTTCTCCGTCCTTCATCAAATTAACCCCATGATCCCGGCAGTGGCCGCCCTGCTAGACGCCACCAAAGCCTTTGACACCCTCGAGTGGCCCTTCCTCTTTTATTTCCTCCCTCGCTTAGGCTTTAGCCCGGTCTTTATGCTCAAAATACAACTTCTCTACACCCTTCCTACTGTCTGCCTCCAGATTAATGGTCAAATATCAGAGCCTATTTCCATCGTGAGAGGCACTAGGAAGGGGTGTCCGCAGTCACCCATGCTCTTTGCCATCGCCATGGAACTCCTCGCTGCTAGACTCCGACAGCATCACACACAGAGAGGTCTTGGCTTCGCGGCTCATGCTCTTGTCATCTCCATGTATGCGGGCGATGTTACACTCTATGTCCGCAACCCTCAGGAGAATCTCAGTCCTCTGGTCCGCGAGGTGATACGGTTCGGGGGCTACTCCGGCATCCAGGTTAACTGGAGTGGGTCTGTACTTTTCCCCCTCACTGATGCCACGATCCCCTTTACTCCAGACTACCCTTTTGTGTGGGCGTCGGGTCCTACAAGATACTTAGGTACTTAGCTTAGTAGGGACATAGACGAACTTTGGAGGACTAACTTTGGCAGCGCTGTGGACTGGTTTGAGTCCAAGATTCCCCTCTGGCGTAGGTTACCCTTGTCACTGGCGGGCCGCATAGCCATCGCCAATATGGTGGTGCTCCCGAAGTTTTGGTATTTATATGTCAATATTCCCATCCCTCTCACTGCCCACTTTTTTCGCAGATTATGCTCATTGCTCATCACCCTGGTCTGGCCTGGTCGAAAGCCCAGAATCGCTTATAATATCCTCACCCTCCTGGTGTCGCGTGGTGGTCTTGGTGCCCCTGATTTTAAACTATACGCCCTTAGCGCCCAGGCCAGTGTTCTCCAATTCTGGCTCCACCCAACTCCTTTTCAGCCACATGTCGCAGTGGAGGCTGACCTTGCTGACCCCTGGCCGCTCACAACCGCCTTATTCGCCCCGGCGAAACTTCCAAGTACCGAGATCGACACGGTAGAAGCTCTGTGCTAAGCCTTGGACGGGCTTCGGAAACTCTCCAGCATGCTCTCCGCGAATACCATGCTTATTGCTCATCACCTGGCTTTTCCCCCCCTTCAGTGGTTAAACACGCAACTCGCTTGGGGCTCTCCACAGTGTCAGACCTCTAACCTGGGGACATGTTCTTCACCCTTGCTGTTGATTCCGGCCCCATGGACACTCTGCTCTACTATGAACTAAGGGCTGTTTGCAGGGAGCTTCACCCCACGTTTCCCCAGCCTCCTTCATCGATGGCCACTCTTAACTTCCTTTACACATCCCCCTTCCCCCGAAAGCTGGTCACCAAGATTTACGCCCTTGCACTGGTGGCATCTCCCATCTCTACAGACTGGGCGCATGTGGCGTGGTGTGAGGACCTGGGTGTCGAACTCTCTCAAGAGACTGGCTTTATTGTTGCAATCAGATGAAACGACTATCCCCAATTTACCGCCTACGCCTCATTCACTTTAAGTATTTGCATTGGCTTTACCGAATTCCTGCTCAGCTCCACAAAATGGGACTTATCCCCAGTGACAGATGTCTGCGATGTTCCGCTCCTGTGGCACACTTCTCCCACCTAGCCTGGCTGTGCCCTCAGATCTCCGCATACTTGTGTGAGGTGTGTGCCGCTATCTCTGAGATCACCTCATCGCCGGTCCAGCCAGACCCTCTGCTTTGCCTTCTAGACTTCGTGAAATTCTGTTCTGGCGAGGCGTAAGGTCTCCATGTGCTTGGGTCGCAGGCCTGTACCTAAGGTTGACGCTTGGCTTGAAGATGCTTCTTGTTGTCAGACATTCCTGTCCGAATTCTAGGACTTAATGCCGGCCAAATACTGCCCAATTGACATATGGGGTCCACTTGTATCTTACCTCGCAAGTCATAACTCTCAGCATCCTGCAACCTCTCACGCGCTCCCTGCCGGCGTTCTGCCCGCAGCGGCCGCTGGTGATGGCCAGTGAGGTGCCGTCTCCCCACTTACTCCCCCCTCTGCTTCCCTAGATTCTCTCCCCGATTTGATGGGCCTCTCCCCTTGGCTTACATTCCCCCCCCCGTGCCACCCCCACATTTTCTTCTCTGTATCAATAACAGGTTTTACACGTCTGAGGTAACCTCTGTTGCCTAATATTGAACAGGGCCTCCCCACATGTTTGGGGTCCCTCTACTCGTATATAATGTCTTGATGAAGTGCAATCTCGTAACCCTGCTGTGCAAACTTGTTCAATAAAGGTTTTAGATTTTTTTTTATTTTTTTTAACTTTACATTTACATGTCCTAGGTTGCGTAGGGAAATTCTCTTTTTTTAGGTGGCCTCCCTGAAATGTTTATATGGCACCGGGTTTACTGGTTTATTTCAACCCTTAACACTATAACACTTCTCAACTGTCTCCAAAGCATGTGCTGTCATCCCTAAACATTGTGAAAAATTGGCCAGCTACAGCTGACATTTTACCTTTTAAGTAAACCACTGAAATATGGCAGAGATGTACATCAGTGACATAAAAGCTTAAAGTCACCGTTGCCTGCAGTGTAGATTTACATTGCCCACATGAATTGCTTTAAAAGCATATCTTTAGGACTACCATTGCAGCTCTGAAATGATGTGGTCATGGCTGCAGCAGGCACATGTTAAAGGAAACTGTTTTGACAAGTATAAAGCCTGCTTCGGTCATTAGCCAAGTCACCACTAAGTAGTGCATTTCATTGTAAAAAATAAAAAGACTGCTGCTTTGTGCCAATGCTACCATGGCTTAAGCCCATATTTTCTCATTGAGAAGGTGTTTTACTTAACAATGTTTTACTTAACAATGCTGGGATCCTTCCACCCAACTAATAATCTTGGATTACCCAGGGTGGGTTTATTTCTGAGACTGCTGTATTCTCCAAAATGTGTCAGTTGGTCTTATAGGTCGAGAGGGTAGGGGTTGTGAATAGTTTTGAATGCTTTGCCTTCCCATCTGATTTTCTTTTCTTTTGTGCAAAACATTTTTGACTATTGGTTCTGTGTGATATGCGTGTAGGTCAAGATTGGTATCCTTTCTGTAGAAGTCTGGCTGCTGTATTTTGAATCCCAAATAAAAGGCATAATGGACCATGAAAAAAATAATAATAATAATATAAAAAACTATTATTAGACATATTATGTAAAGGTAGCAAGAGCTCAAGAAACCTAAGTACTTAAAGCAACAGAATACCCTGTTCAGCACAAATCTCTAATGCTTACATTCTCACTGCCCCAAACTTCAGAATGTGCCACGCTGTGGTCATGTGAATAACCCTTTTTTAGGTCTGGTGTTAGCCAAGACCTTTTGATTTTATTAAAATGAGATGTATAATATTACTTAAAGTAGATTTCCACCACCTCTTTTCATCCATTTGTCTGTTTTATTTGTCGTTCACATTTTGCTTCTGTCCACTACAGCATACAGAATGGGGCAATGGGCCAGCCTCCTCCAAACGTTCATTAACTTTACACTGAGTGACAGCATCTTGCTCTCTCACAATGAGCACATTCGCACACAAGGTAGTTCCCTTCAGTGCCAGTGTTTTTGTTTTTACCTTATAATTACTTTAGTGTTGCATGTGTTTGTAGAGCATGAGTTGAAACCAGGACAGGACACTTTATACTAGATGTGAGCAGAGGCAACATTCCATCAGTTTCTGTTTCATGCCAATACTGCTGTAGATTCCTTTTGGAATGTTGAAATACAATCAAAGAAACAACTCTGCATGTATATTCTTTTATAGAGTGCTACAAGTCACTAATATGGAAGAGCACCGCTAACACGCTGGCCTTCCCATTTATGATACAAGAAGCTTATACATTAAAAATTTAATATTTATTTATACTATTTAGTCAACATAGTAAAAAAGATGTGAAAACAATAAATGTCAAGGAACTCTACATGCATCCTGAATCGCACATACACAGTCTTTCAACCAAACAGACAAACACATACCCAGACATACTCAAACATTCCATCAAGTCGAAATTTATTAGATAACTGTGAACATAATCAAATAATAACAGGATCCTTCCCATCAATAGAGAGGACCTGTGATTTAAGTGATACAGGACAATACAAACCGGATAGTCAAATTCTCAATCAATAATGCAGTCCGTAATAGAGTTTCTTCTCAAGGGGAAAGATGGAAACAAGGGAGACACAGGGACTCCAGCGCAGATGCGCGTTTCAGTGCAGACCCAACAGTGGGTCATACCTTCTTCAGGGCGAAATGATCGTGTGCGAAACACAAAATAAGATGCGCCTGGAACAGATGACCAGGAGAGTACCACTGAACCATGGAGAGCAAACAAATAAAGAAAAATGGGCTCCAATGTGAGACCCAATCGAGCAAAAGAACAGCTGTGTTTTCATTTAGCTTATGGCAGCAATAAAGCCAAGGTTTTTGAGGTAAAATACACCGATGTTCAAAGGACAAACATACAGGCTTAATGCTGAGTAGCCAAGCCAGGTAAGACACTTTCTTTCAAGTGAGGACGTGACATAAAGAGCAGATCCCAAAACGCATATACATGCGGCGGTAGAGACCGTCCGACTGCTACCGTGGCAGGCTCCCAACGGTTTGACAACAAGCTGAGCTTTTGGAGTGTTGTCTGACTACTGGTATTTCACAACATAACAGATTGCACCCATTTGAAACCGTTCTATGTTATATTATCCTGTTTTTCCTTCATATACAAACCAAAAGCTTCAATATTATACATGTGAATTCACTATCAGATATTTCTTTACAGCATATTAATTACCTTATTCTCTTTACAAGACTAAGAATTAAATCATCTAGATCCATTTATTGCCAATGTGGTGTGATGACAAGTTAAAAACGAATGGACCCGCTTCCATCGACCAACGCATGAACTTCCACCAGTCCCCCGGATGCCTGCACTCCACCTCCCTCTACCTTGCACTGTGTTGTAATTTGCCTAAATTTCTCTTTCCATCCAATGTAATAACTATTTCTGCGTTGGTATTTTCTTTCCGCTTCCTTCCCCTCTTTCCACCCCCCCTCCTTTCTCACCTCCCATGGTATAATCTTATGCTTGAAGGGGACAATGGAATGTTGGTGTGGTGGCAGTTGTAACGGGGCTTTCGAGAGCTGGGAACTGACAGGACAATAAACTGTCTCTTCTACCTACGCTGTTTGGGCTTTGTTTCTACAAATTTGGCGACGAGCGACTTGTGCTGCTGTGCTGGGGACAGCGTCAGTTTCCCCCCAATGTTTTCTGACATTCCATGGAGCTCTCATCAACGTACCTGTGAGGATTTTGCATCTCATCCTCTTTGGTCGGTGCCTCCTGTGTGATGTGACCGGAGGTTTTCTTCGAAGTGTACCTTCAATTAAATCTTCAAGATTGCTTCAGTCAGCGCCGGTGCTGCATATCTTCAGTAGTGTCTCTGCCATCGCACTGAGTCACATGTCTTCTGAGGCGCATGTTCATTAAGGAGTAGCGTCTTTGTGGTGTCTGCGCGGTACCTTTCCGCTTCATTTTGAAACGCCTTATCCTTCCGGATTGCAGCAGTGTTCGTTTGTGTTCGGCTGCGGAGGCGATCCAGAAGTGCGTTTCTTCATTTTCTGCAACTCCTGTTGTATTTCTTCGCTGCACGTCACGTAAGCTTGAAACGCTCATTTTCAAGCCAACTCTTCTGAAGTTCTGTGTTATGTGTTGCTGATTTATGTAAGCACTTTTGTGAGTTTTTTTTGGAACTCTTTCATCCGTGTAGAAATTTCAGCGGTTTATCTCTATGTACTGCCTCAAAAGGAAAAAAAAAAGGAATTTTTTATTTTTTTGGTTGACTGTTTCATTTCACCCTTGAGTTTTTTTTTCTTATATTTATTCACCATGGGTTTTTTTGATGCTGCATGGACCTGTTTTCTCCCAGTGATGCATTGTACTACTTTGCTAGGTTGATCGTATGTTTCAGTAAGTTTTTGTGTGGAGTGACATTTTCAGGGACATTCTTTCTAGTGTTGTACTATTTCTCCCCTTATTTCTTTTGCAAAAATGTCTGTAGCTAATATGTGTCAACCGCCTCCATTCTTGAATGATGATGGCGAACCTGAAATTCCTTGGGATAGATGGGTAAAAATGTTGCACTCTTATTTAATAGCTATTGGGGGGGAGAAATTTTCTTCAGTTAGGAAACAGCATATTCTTCTACATAATCTAGGTACGCAAGCGAGAAATGTATATGAAGATTTGTCAGATGAAATTGATGAAGGAGGTGAGGGGGATGACGATGTGTTCACTTCAACTTTGAGGAAATTGGATGCTCATTTTAAAGACAAAATTAATGTAGTGTTAGAAAGGCACAAATTTTTTAAACGTGTCCAATCGAAAAATGAGAAAGTAACATCTTATATTGCGGCGTTGAGAGGTCTTTCAGCAACTTGTGAGTTTGGTGCGCTAACTGATTCGTTGATTAGGGATCAGTTGGTTCGCTGCACTAATGACCATAAAGTGCAAGAAAGACTTCTTACTCAAAGCCCTAATTTGGATGAAGCTGTGAGTATTGCTAAGAGTATTGAGCATACAGCTTATTGTGTCAAGGAAATGAAGTCTGGTAAAGACATTTCTCATGATGAAAAGCAGGTCAATGAGGTAAAAGAGGAAGAAGATATTTTTAAGGTTTCTGACAGTCATGCTTCGATTAATTCTAAAGTGAAAAAAGGTAACTTCAAATGTTTTCGTTGTGGGAATTGTAATCATCTGGCCAATTTTCCTAAATGTCCAGCAAGTGGAGTAAGTTGTAGGAAGTGTAATAAAGTAGGCCATTTTTCTAAAATGTGTAATTCTAAAGAGGTTAAAAATGAGGTTCATTTAGTTAATGATGAGCAAGTTTCCACGTTTAGGGATGGTAAGTTTGTGTTTCAAGTTAAGGACCAAGAGTTGGATGAGAAAATTAATTATCCTGCTTGTGATATACTATCAGATGGAAAAAAAATTAATGTATATGCGGATTCTTGTTCCCCTTATACCCTTGTCGATGGTGATACTTTTAATTCTTTATTCGATGCTGAGGATTATACTTTGGAGAAACCTGATGTGCACCCTGGGGGTTATAATAAGGAAACCATACCGCTAAAAGGCATGGTGAAAATGCGTATCTCGTTCAAGGATAGACATACTTACGGGAAAGTATACATCACTGAAAGGGGAAGTAATTTGTTAGGGTGGAAACATCAAAAAGATTTGAGTATTACCCTTGACCCTAATAATAATGAACAAGTTCTATTAGTGGATAGATCCTTAACAGGTCGGGACATTTGTGAAGAATTCCCAGAAGTTTTTTCTGATCAGGTAGGAGTTTTAAAAAATTATGAACATGAGATTAAATTAAAAAAGGATGCGTTACCTGTTGTGCACAAAACAAGGTCAGTTCCTTTACTTTTGCGTGAACCGTTAAAAAAGGAACGTGACAAACTAGTAAAACAAGGTATCATACAAGAGGTAGAGAGTTCCGAATGGGTGGCCCCCATTGTGATTTCATCTGAAAAAAATAGTGAGGATATTCGCATGTGTGTGGACCTCAGGAGTTTAAATGCTAACATATGGGTGGACAGGTATCCGTTGCCTAACATTAATGAAATGTTGTCAGTCATAAAGGGTGCCAAATTTTTCTCAGTGCTGGATCTTACATCAGCAGGTTATCAAGTACCTCTACATCCCCATTCACAAATATTAACGGCGTTCACTACGCCGTTTGGAACTTACAAATTTCTCAGATTGCCTTTTGGATTAGCGTCTGCTTCATCTGCTTTTCAAAGGATTATGCAGCATATGTTGAGGGATTTAAACAATTCTTTGTGCTTTCAAGATGATATTTTGATTTATGGATCGTGTGAAAAAGAACATGATTTGAATTTGAGGAAGGTATGTTGTAGATTAAGAGAGGCAGGTCATACCATAAAAAAAGCAAGTGTAAGATTGGTGTGGCCTCAGTTGATTTCCTGGGTCATACACTTTCTAGCGAAGGGATTAAACCCAAAGTGGATTTAGTTGAGGCAGTAGTTAAAGCTCCTGTGCCTGTAAACAAAGAAGAAATTAAATCTTTTATGGGTTTGGCAGAGTATATGTCAAAAATTGTTAAAAATTTCTCTGTCTTAGTACAACCTATAAGACATTTATTGAAAAAGGATGTCAAATATGTGTGGTCAACTATTCATGATCAAGCATTCTTCAACATTAAGAAAGCCATAACATCTGCACCTTGTATAGGCAATTTTGATAGTTCCCATGACACTATTTTGACCACCGATGCAAGTAACAGAGGCATTGGGGCCACACTTTCACAATTTCAAAATGGCAAGGAAAAAATAATTGCTTTTGCTTCTAGAACATTAAAAGGGGCTGAAGTGAACTATTCTACCATCGAGAAAGAAGCTTTGTCGTGTTTTGGGCCACCAACCATTTCAAGTATTTTTTGTGGGGTCTTCCATTTGAATTGAAAACTGACCATAAGCCCCTGGTTGCTTTATTTTCGTCTAAAGACATTGAAAAAACCACACCCAGAATTGGTAAATGGTTGGTTTCCTTACAGAATTACAATTATTCTATAGAGTATGTGCCAGGTGTTAAAAATCAAATTGCAGATTTCCTTTCTCGCCTTCCCATTGAGGTACATGATGAGGACAATAGTAATGATTATAAAGTGCTCCAGGTTTCCATTCCTGCTATTCTTGAAGATGTATGGAATTCAGCTTGTAAACATGATGCAACTTTTAAAGCCTTAAGGGAATTCATTAAGGAGGGTTGGCCCAGTTAATGTGGTAACCTTCCGGGGTTTTTGCAACCCTATTGGAATGTGAGAGAGGAATTGTCTATACTTGGGTTTAATATTTTCAAAGCAGAGAAGGTAATACCTCCTGTGGAACTTAGAAAACAAGTATTTGAGTTAGCCCACGAAGGGCATTTAGGAAGAAGCCTAACTAAAAGTAAATTGCGTACAGAGTATTGGTTCCCTGGTATGGACTCTCAAATTGAAGACTTAGTCAAATGTTGTCATGCCTGCGGAATTAGTGACAAAACCAAATGTGTTAGAAGGACTCCTCTTGAACCAGTACAGATTCCCATTAAAGCCTGGGAAAAGTTGGGTTGAGATATTATTGGGCCTTTACAAGTACTAGGATTGCAAGAAAGATTTATCATAGTATTAGTAGATTATTTTTCTAAATGGATTACATTGAAATTTGTTAACAAAGTGGACACCAAGGCTATAAAAACGTTTTTATCTGACACATTTGCCAGTGAAGGGATTCCCCATACTCTCATTACTGATAATGGCGTTCAATTTGTTTTGGAAGAAATGAAAGAGTTTTTGAGTAGTCTGGCCATAAAACATGTTTCTACCCCACTGTATTGTCCTCGTGCCAATGGTCTGGTGGAACAGTGCAATAGAATGATAAAAGACGCTCTTCAATTGGCTATTGCTTCTCACAAACCTATAATTCAATCTATTAAAGACATGATTTGGTCACATGCCATAACTCTTAATAGTGTAACCGGTTATTCTCCTTTTTGTCTTTTGAGAGGATGCAAACCGGGGTCAAAACTCACTCCTAGTTGGCTTTTTGAGGATAACACTTTTCAGTGTGATAAAAGTATTACTCAAGAAAAGATTGTGTATCATCAAAATTACTACAAACAGAAGTATGACTCAAGATGCGGTACCAAACAGAGTGAATGGAAAGTTGGTCAATTAGTTTTAGTTAAAAAAACCCTCTCCAGTGCTAGCAGGTTTGACAAGTTTTATGCTCCTGAGAAAATACGTGAAATTGGAAAAAATGTAGTTATAATGGCAGATGGAAAAATGTGGAGCATGGACAGACTGGTTCCATATTATGGACAATCTACCAAATGTAATCTACAGGATGCACCAGACAGGTATCCGGACAAATTGGAAAGTAGACGCAGTAACAGACTTGTAAAATCACTAAGTTGGCTTAGAGACTTTGTAACAAAATGAGTTTAATGTATTTACTGCTTTGTTAATTGTTATGGAAAGGGAGATGTGTTGCAATTTGCCTAAATTTCTCTTTCCATCCAATGTAATAACTATTTCTGCGTTGGTATTTTCTTTCCGCTTCCTTCCCCTCTTCCCCCCCCCTCCTTTCTCACCTCCCATGGTATAATCTTATGCTTGAAGGGGACAATGGAATGTTGGTGTGGTGGCAGTTGTAACGGGGCTTTCGAGAGCTGGGAACTGACAGGACAATAAACTGTCTCTTCTACCTACGCTGTTTGGGCTTTATTTCTACACACACACATCCCGCATCCAACAAAGCAATACCCACCAGCAACTCCTGGATGGTGTGGATCTGCTACCTGCAAAGTGCAGACAATACTATGCTGAAACATACTGATATAATGAATAGTAAGAGATCCTTATGGAATAAGCTGCAGCTATACCTCCAAAAAAAAAAATAACTTGAATCTCAAATATTTGTTTTTAGAACCACTCTTTTCCCTCATGTTCTCCTCCTACACTGTAGATCCAATATTTTAGGTTAACTGTGTGTGTTGACCTTGCCATAGAATTTTCAGAACTGTAACTTGACCTTCGTCATGTTAACAACAAAGTAGAGATCTAAAGCTTTCAGTTCTCATAAAAAGCTTCAGAGTTATGTACAATGATTATAGCTGCAAGGCTATCTGGCCTTCCATAAATCAGGGTTGGAAAAAATAAAATGGCAGCATTGGTTTTGCTTCAATGCCCTTCTGTTACGGAAACACTGCTTGTGCATTTCAAACCTCATCAAAGAGCTGATTACTGCTACTGGAAAAGGAAGAGCTTGGTCATAAATCAATTAAATACTGTTCAGGTTTCATACAAAGAGACATTAAAGTCATCTTTATAGCACATTCATCTAAACCTATATTCCCTATTGAACTAATTTTGATAAAAAGTACATTGAGGCACATATGATTTATTTAACCTTTTCTTAACCTTGACTTTTCTTCACAAGTAAACTTGCAGTGAAATAGAGCTTTTGTGTCTTTTCAGTGCAGGAACGTAGCATAGTAAAAAGTAGGCATCCCCTACTTTTGGACTGTATGCACCAAACTCTTACCAGCTTGACTGCACTACTTACAGATGACTTAGCTAATGTCAAATGTAGACTTTTTGATGTCAAAACGACTCTCTTTGATGTGTACCTGCTCCAACTTTCCCTACAATTGTTTAGAATTGAAAGCAGGCCTGAAGTCATGCTTTGAAGGTCACTCATGGAGGTGATGTGAATGAACACTGCAGTCTACATGTGACTTTTGCCTTTTATGCCACTGGTGCTTTTCCTGCAAGACAAGTGGATTTTGGCTGGTAAATTCTGTACCATGTCATGGGACAGATTAGCAGTTTCCTAGTTCCCTGGAGTCAAACTGCCAGTACATCCAGTCAAGATAATAAATGTGGGGGGGGGGCAGTCTAAGAGATGCAGTATCCTACACTTTCCCTATTACCTTTTAATTGTGATTGCTAGAGGAGCCAGAAGTAACTGGGTGTTTATACTTCAATATACTGAAACGAATAGGAACTCGAAGACCATAATATTATCCTTAATTTTCATTTCTTTTTGAGTGATGTTTAAATTACTTGAGCTCACCTAGCATGAATTGAGCTGTAGGGAAATACAAATGCAACTGAATGGCAGATTTAATGCACATAGCCAACTCTTTCAAAGCTTCAAAATCCATTGCCCAGACACTAGCCTGTTGGAAAGCCAAAGCGGTATGCCTATGGCTCATAGACCCATTCTAAATGCATCTGGAGAAACATTTCCTATCAGAACGAGTAGCATGTAATGATTGAGCTCCATTGAAATGTATCGAATTGAAGAAATTTCAAAGAGAAACACCAACAATACATACATGAAAGGGTTTCCAATTTGCGAGGAATTTATTAAAAACCGTAAAGCTTATCCTTTGGTTTGATTTATGATCCTAAACACTGTTTGACACATATTTTAAGGATTTTGTTTGTAAGAGCTTTTAAAATGTAAAAAACCCTGAAATTGACAATATTCCCTCTTCTGTGCATCTCAAAGCCAATACAGAATACTCAGTGGTTGCACGAGAAGAATGGCAAGGCATATGGGTGATGGAAGGACATTTAGGGCCCGATTAAAATATCGGATGGACCGATTCTACATGCCATCGCTGGTGATCTGCATGACATCCAGGGTATCAGTCCGACTGCCGGGTTACAATACCGGCGGTCTGAGTGATTAAGGGCGGGGGGACAGGCCGTCACCTCTGACAGGCACAAGGAGACCATCGGGGTGGGGGTGAAGCCTAATTCCTACAATGGAGGCAGTGCCAGCGGAGGCACTGCAGTAGAGATTTAGATGTTAGTTTCCGACAGCCTTTTCATGGCGGTGGGACCGACTTTCGGGGCCCCCAGCAGGACCACTGTCCTCTGTGACCCACTGCTAAGTGGCCAAAGGGCCACATTCGGTGCCCCATCTAAAATACATGCACCGTATGCCAGGCACCACATAGTCCCTGGTACACGGTGATTGGATATTTTAAAAATGTTTTATCATAATGGAGCTGTCAGGAACGCCGACTCCTTGTTGGACGGTCTCCTGCCCGAAACATTGGCAGTTGGACACTTGTCCAAAAGTGATCATAATGAGACCCTTAGTGTTCAGGTGTGAACCTTCAGATCAAAAACTTCTAGTTTTAGGCCTCAGCTACCTTACTTGAATGTTCCATGTGAACCCCAGCACCTAAATCATGCCTGACAGTCTTGGGTGGTAGGCCCCCAAACGTTTTGCCTTCACCCATCCTGTTTTGCTGAATTCTTTTTTGTTGGCTTTAGGACTCTGTGCAATGTGTCACTGCTAACAAGTGCTAAAGTGTTTGTGCGCTCGTCCTAAGACATGGTACCATTGGCCTACACATAATTGGTGCATTTAATTTAGGTGTAAGTCCATAGTAAATGATACTACGTGCAACCAGGTCCGGAAAATTAAATGTTGCTACTGGGCCAGCAGCACGTATTGCCCCACCCCCTAACTCAGGCCTGCCATTGCAGCCTGTAGTGCAGTTTTAAACTGCCATTTCAACCTGGCAAAATAAACCTTTTGCCAGGCCAAAACCTTCCTTTTCAAAACTTTAATGTCACCCTAAAGGTAGGCCCATGGGAAGGGTGCATTGTATTTAAAAAGTAGGAGGCATGTGCTTAATATTTACATGTCCTGACTCCTAAAGTTGTTTTTTACTGCTGGGAAGGTTGTCTCGCCTATATGATAGCATTGGGTTACCTTATTACACTTAATAAGTGTTAACTTAAGCTTGGGATCAGATAGAAAAGCTATGTTTACATTAAAATGAATTATAATTTAAAATCCTGGTAAAGCCAAATTTTAAGTCACAATTCTGAAAATGCCACTTTTATAATGTTAATCACTCCTTTCCATGTGAGCGTTTTCGTTGCTTTTATAATTTTTCAGTTACCCCTGACAAAGGGCTTTACCGCCCCAAATTCATTGGGTCGAATTACATGATGCGACCCAGCATGAATTGTTCATTCCTACATGTCGCTGTTAAGGGCCGAACGGGCATTATGTGGGCATTTGAAAAATTGAAATAATTGTGGAATGACGATGTCTTCATAGTGAATGTAAATCAATTGACAAAGTTCGGAACAAATACTACTATAGAAAAGTCGTATTAAAAATTGGACTTAAAAGTGCAACTGATTGGCGCGTCAGGCACGTGTCTTTTTGCACTTTTAGAATGTTGGCATTTTCTTGTGCTAATCATTTGTACCTTCTGCCAGTATTCTGGGCTATGAATAGCTGCATTTGGGGTCTGTGTGTTCCTTACAGATAGTACGACAAAAGGGGACTAGTTGTAGAAAGGATGGGTCATCGTGCTGGGATGGCTGCGGACAAATCTGTACCCAACCCACTTACATTTTCAAAGGGGTTTGCCTCCAGCACACACAAGATGACCAGACACAAGTCTTTTGCCACACCAGGCTTCTTGGATCCTTGATGGGCATGGGAAGAACGTTCCAGAATCAGATGTGGAGGTAGCCAGGATGTCCTCCCACCTCAAAAACTACCATCAGGAATAAATATTGGACCTCCAAAACCACACATCATATCTCTTCATGACCTGTGAAATACTCAGAAAATGAACCTCTCTTCTGCCCTGCTGCTAAAAGTACTGCCCTGCTGTCTGTGGAAGAAAGACTGGACCTGATCCTTTAACACAGGTCCACCAGAATGACTCCAAGTGCTTGCTAGCTCACCTCCTGTGTGAGCTATAGGGACTTAATAAGCTCCAGAGACCTCTCCTGCATCTGCTCAGCTGTCCAGATCCAACTGGACCTGCCTGTACCCTGCTGCTGGCCTCTGCTGGAATGATTCCCCCAGGTGTTGTACCCTTGGATGCCATCAGAGTGTACTCCTCCTGGTCCAACTGAGGGGTCCCTCAGACACTGTGAGCCACAACTCGACTCAGGTCCTCTAATCAAAGTACTTTTCAGCTCCTAATCAGTGACCTTATTAAAAGCATTGCAGCTCCTGATCAGCAACTCAACCCAGGACCGCGCATAATAGCTCTTGTTCTGATGCCTCTTTGACCAGATGAAGCTAGATGCAACACGACACAGGACCTTGCATTGCAGCACCTCACTGCCTCATTGGAACCCGGGCAGTGCAATGCAGGCCCTCACATCTTAGCCTAAGTACAACCAGGTACACTTTCGAGAGGCTGCACCTCAGTCCTGTATAGATCACTGACAGATTATCAGTAACAAAAATATTGTGTGGAAAGAATATTTTGTAAAATATTTTGAGGACCAAATATCGACACGGTGAGTGCAAATAGGTAAGTATAGTTTTAATATTCTTAACTCCACGTACCTTGAATGTAAACATATGGCCAAGGTACATGTATGTTTAGTTCTATAGAGTAGAACGTTGCTTACCTATAGAAACTTACATTCACAATAATTTTGCCCTATATATTCTTGACACAGTTTTTGGCCACAAAATATATTTTCCTGATATTTTGCCTAAACACCTCCTGAACCTGGCCCTCGCTCCATCGTAGTCAGCCTGAACTGCTTTTTGCCACTACTTTTACTTAAGACTTTGAAAGTGCATATCCCCAATTCAACTGACTGGATATTTGTTGTCTGGTTTCATTTTATTTAATTAAATGTACTCTACATGTCTAGATTTTTGTGGGATTTTTCTTGTGTAGAGTTTTCACTTTATTATTGGTTGTGTGCTGCATAAGTCCTTCATACATTGCCTATAAGTTGAGCCTGACTGCTTTGCGCCAAGCTAAACGAGGATTAAGCACAGGTTAATTTAGTGACTTTTGTGGTTTATACTTACAAGGATTGTGTTTATTATTTCAGTGGAGCTTCCACCCATCCCAACTAATAATCAAGCCAAAAACGCCTGTGCATAAATCAATACATCTGCTTCTCAGGAATGGTGCATCTTGTCTAAAGTGCCCAACTGCATTTAAGATCAGCAAAAAAAAAGATTACAAAAACACACTAGCGACAGAGTGTTCTGAAAGATATTTCATAAGCAAAAGCACACCTTTACAAACCAATGTGTTTCGACCTCAACCAGTCTAGTTCACAGTTAAGCATTAGTCCCTCAACACTTTTAATTTAGTGAACCATTCACATGATTACTTGTGTAAAAAGTGAAAGCTGTAAGCATTCGGAAACCTGTAGTCCCATCCCTTTGATTCACCACAGTGTTTCAAGTTACATTCCTCATGCATCTCTTTTACAGTCACATTGAAGGTTGTATTGCACACACAGAATTTGTAACTCATGCTAGTTAAGTTACTCCTCATGGATCCATGCTTCTTCATAATATTTAATTAATATTTCATAGCTCCTGAAAACCTTGGGTGATATTTCAGTCAATGTGGTTCATGATGCTAATAAATCTCCAGCATCCCTGCCCTCCAGTGGGACTTATATTTTCAAATATTATAATATTACCAAATGATATTTATCCTTCAACCTTCAAAGAGAAATCAATCTCCTATTTATAGTGGGCATATTGTGGGCTACTCACCCCTGACATTCCGTCCTCCTTGCCACCCCATCCGCTGGCCCTTCCCTTTTCCCACCACAAAGGGCACTATACAAGTTGTTGGTCTTCACTGCGTAGTTTTATTACTTCTCACATAATGTCACCATTATTTGTTGATGCACTATCTACATTAGACCAACTTTATTCAATTTATTAAATCAAACCAATCCACACAGGTAAACATAGGGCTGTACAGTATTCATTTTGACCAGGTTATAATTGTATTTACAATTCGATATCTCCAGCACCGCATCTGATGTGTGTGGTGCCAGCAGACAGCAACACCCATCTCCACTACAATTCTGTATCTCCACCACACCTGATGCGGGTGGGGCCAGCAGGCAGCAACACCCATCTGAACTGTTTCCATTCAGAGGTGACTACCCACCGTCTACCCCCTAGACTCAGCCACCAGGGCACTGCCTTGCGCCTTGTTTGTGCACCAGCTCTTACACCAATTGCTTCCTCCAAGCACCGGCATCGCGGGTTGGGCCGGAGAGTCCAGGACCACCAGCAGGATGGCCCCCTCTCCCTCCAGCCCGAGCCCCATTGACTGTCCTCCCTGCTCAAGGATCAGACAGTCCCGCTACTAAGGAGTCCCCCACCATTCCTCTTGCCCGGGACCCTGCCCTATTCTACCCCTAAACTAAGGGATTGGTGGGTGGGCAACTCGCTTCAGGCTGCGTCCTGCTGGGCACTCGGGCGAGAGAACAAAGAGGGCTTCTTCCTCGTGTTCAGGGCTTTTATCTCTTCCCTCGAGGGGCCGCCTGCGCACCTCAGGGGCGCCCCTAGATGCCTGCCCCTGTATATTGCATTTCCAGGTGACCCCTCCCATCCTTCTCCCGTTACAGTGGGCACCATTCCTGGCTCGTGCCCGAATTGCCACTAAAGGCACCCCACCCCTAGGCCTTCTATGACAATTGCACAAAAATCTCTTCATCTTGGTCTTTTTAAGAGTCATTGTCCCTATATTTAAAATGTACCATGATTCAAATTTTCTCAGGGAAACCTCTCTATCGCCTCCCTTCTCATTGTTCTCAATCATGCCAATTCGATGTGCTTTTAGTTTTTTACAGTCATTATTGTGTTCCTTTTCAAAATGCCTTGCCACTCGGTAGCTCCTGTTTATATTTGTTGGGGTCGCGCTACAGATTGAAAGTTTGCCAACCAACTTACCTGCTCATTCGCCGTGAGGGGAAAGGCCAGCAAGGGGCCCAGCAGTCTTCTTCCCCGCCACTAGCGGGTCCGCCGTGAGGGGAACGGCCAGCGAGAACTACACTTCCCAGCAGCCCTACGCTCACCCCAGGCGCCTGCCTTTTATGTCAGTAGGCAGCGCCGGGGGAGCATTAAAAAGCCGCTGGGGCCCCGCAGCGCGGGTCGCGCTACAGATTGAAAGTTTGCCAACCAACTTACCTGCTCATTTGCCGTGAGGGGAACGGCCAGCAAGGGGCCCAGCAGTCTTCTTCCCTGCCACTAGCGGGTCCGCCGTGAGGGGAACGGCCAGCGAGAACTACACTTCCCAGCAGCCCTACGCTCACCCCAGGCGCCTGCCTTTGATGTCAGCAGTCAGCGCCGGGGGTGCATCAAAAAGCCGCTGGGGCCCCGCAGCGCCGGCCTCGCCCGGGCGAAGCCTGGGCC